>NC_133714.1:5280000-6715000 GCF_048934315.1 Petromyzon marinus | reverse complement strand
CTACCAATAGCATCCATCATCTAGGTTTTTAAATGAACGCGTCGTGAAACCCTCCACCACCCGACGGAGCCAATGGGTAAGGTGGCGTCACGTAAGCAGAACGCGCCAATTGGTGACGAGTTGAGCACGCCGGTTTGCGCGTTAAGAGACAGAGCAGATCCACAACATTCACAATCAAGAGTTCCGTGACCTTTTCGCCAAGTAATTGCCGCCGGCCTCATCTGGCAAGCGGATTTGCGGAGAAATAGAGGTGTGGGTCGAGCCACACCAGTGGGTCATCTCGGAGCCACCTATGGAAATTCCACATTGCTATGGCGGGGGCAGGCGGCTGGTCAGGTACGGGCGCGGGGTGGTGAGGTGGCGGGCAAGTCTAGAAACACTTTACAGATGTTTATACAAACACGCTTCATGACTAATAGCGACGATAATAACAGTTTCTATGGCGCCGTAAACCTTGCAAGCCGTTCTGAGAGGGGCATTGTGAATTTAAGAGTCTCACATGCATCTGTAAACCTTGCAAGCCGTTCTGAGAGGGGCATTGTGAATTTAAGAGTCTCACATGCATCTGTAAACCTTGCAAGCCGTTCTGAGAGGGGCATTGTGAATTTAAGAGTCTCACATGCATCTGTTTGCAACGGAGCTTCGTAGAGATTCCTGATTGAGGGTCTCTGCGTGGGTCCGCGGGTCTCCGCGTGACGCTTATGGGTCTCTGCGTCAGCCTGGTAGTGTCTCTGTACAACACAACGTGGACTTTTACAGCAGAGCCCAAACATGACCGGGTGTAAAGATGCTGCCTCGAATCAGCCGGTCTGTTTATTTCATCGAGAGAGAGAGAGAGAGGGACACACAGAGACAGACAGCAGCAGTCAAGGGCAAGGGAGGAGAGTAAGGTCTTGATCCTGGGCCTGACCATAGATGGGAAATCGACAGCACGGATGGCTGGGGCAATGTAACAACAACCCAGCGGATAATTTACATGGCACGCGGAGGTCTCAAATATTCACCGGACTATAAGACGCTCGGGAAAGGAAAACACCCTGCCAATGTCCGACTGTTGGGGCGTGCGCTGTTAGCGGGCAGGGCGGCACCTGTGAAGGCTGGAATGGCACAGGAAGAAGATGGCTGTGCACCGCACCACGCCCGGCCGCCTTTGTCTCACCAGCGCTGATATTTCACACGACGTCCGAAGTTCTCATTTTAAGGTTTAAAAACTTGCCACGGTTACTGGCCGTGAGCGGGAATCGAACTCGGATCACCGGGTTCGTAGCGCAGCGCGGTGCGCTAACCACTTCCACGACCGTTCCACGCACAAATACAAAGATCCCCCATATAGCCTAACAGACTGTAGGGGCAAGTGCTGCTAGCGAGCACCTATGAAGGCCGGAACGGTACACGAGGGGGTGGGTGGCCAGCACCACGCCCGACCGCCTTTGTCTCCCTAGTGGCAATGTTTACACACCGCACCAGGTACTCATTTGAGGCTGAGTCGACCTAGGGGAGGCCCGGGACCGGTTCAGATAATCGTCACTGGTGTTGGCCGTGAGCGGGAATCGAACCCGGGTCGCCAGGTTCATAGCGCAGCGCGCTAACCGCTACACTATCGCTCCCCACACAGTCACACACACAGACTCACACACTCACAGTCACACACAGACTCACACACTCACAGTCACACACAGACTCACACACTCACTGTCACACACACAGACTCACACACTCACAATCACACACACAGACTCACACACTCACAGTCACACACACAGACTCACACACTCACAGTCACACACACAGACTCACACACACACACTGTCACACACACTGTCACACACACAGACTCACACACACACAGTCACACACACAGACTCACACACTCACAGTCACACACACAGACTCACACACACACTGTCACACACACTGTCACACACACAGACTCACACACACACTCACACACTCACAGTCACACACACAAACTCACACACTCACAGTCACACTCACAGTCACACACAGACTCACACACTCACAGTCACACACACAGACTCACACACTCAGTCACACACACAGACACACACACTGTCACACTCACAGTCACACACAGACTCACACACACACAGTCACACACACAGACTCACACACTCACAGTCACACACACAGACTCACACACTCACAGTCACACACACAGACGCACGCGCGCCACGCACGCACGATCACAAGACGCGCGGCGAACTTTGTTTTTGGTATAAAACGCAGGGGGCCCAGAGACTGCGTCGTGAGCCAGAGAACCACGGCGTAAAAAAAAAACGAAAACGAAAAAAAAATCGTAAGCGCGTTACGCGGCTAAATCACTGCGATCAAATCCGTCAGTGTCGGAGAAATTCACGAGTGAGTTAGACCCTCGTTAAAACGGGGCTCGCGCGCACGGAGAGAGAGAGAGCGAGCGAGCGAGCGGGAGAGATTCTCACAGAGGTGGGTAGGGATGCGATGGAAGAGATGGGGCGATGGGATGGGATGAGAAGGGCACGTCCAAAACAAGCAAGGCCGTACGTGGATGTAAAGACAAGCGTTCACACACACGCACACACACGCACACACTCACACACACACACGCACACACACTCACACGCACACACACGCACACACGCACGCGCACACACACGCACACACACGCAGACTCAGACGCATGCACACACACTCATTACCACAAGCATACACGCACGCACACGCAAAGGCAAATATCCCCCGTATAGCCTTAATAGGATGTTGGGGCAAGTGCTGTCATTGAGGCGAGCACCTACGAAGGCTGACACGGCACACGAGGGGGTGAGTGGCGAGCACCACGCCCGGCCGCCTTTGTCTCCCTAGTGGCAACGGGTTTTTTTTGCACATTGCACCAGGTGGGAATCGAACTCGGGTTGCCGGGTTCGCACACAAGAATCCATGCACACACATATAGACACACACGCTCACAGGTTTACATGCATGCATGCACACACACACAAACACACGCTCACAAGTATACACGCATGCACGCACACAGACACACGCTCACAAGAATACACGCACACACACACATAGACACAGAGACAGACACACACGCTCACAAGAATACACGCACACACATATAGATACACACGCTCACAGGTTTACATGCATGCATGCACACACAAACACACGCTCACAAGTATACACGCATGCACGCACACAGACACACGCTCACAAGAAGACACGTACACACACACACATAGACACACAGACAGACACGCTCACAAGAATACACGCACACGCACACACATAGACACACAGACAGACACACACGCTCACAAGAATACACGCACACACATATAGACACACACGCTCACAGTTTTACATGCATGCATGCACACACACACAAACACACGCTCACAAGTATACACGCATGCACGCACACATAGACACACACGCTCACGAGAATACACGCGCACACAGACAGACACACACAAACACAGGTTTACATGCATGCATGCACACACAAAAACAAACACACGCTCACAAGTATACACGCATGCACGCACACATACACACGCTCACAAGAATACACACACACACAGACAGACACACACGCTCACAAGAATACACGTACGCACACACACAGACAGACACACACGCTCACAAGAATACACGTACGCACACACACACAAACACACGTCTGCTCCGCTCACATTTTTGCGAGAGCTTCACTCGGAAGCATTAACCCCTCTCACCCCCGGAGCGGATTCCTGTTTGTGCCACCCTCCGTGCCCTTCGCTCCACTGCGTGCTCCGCGCTCGTGTCCACCGTTTGTCTACGAATTCTCCGCCGTGGCAACGCGCACGATATCATCATCATCATCATCGTTATTCCGTCTTATTTATAATTCACGTTACGATGTTCTTACACGCGAGCGCGCGGCAACGGGGTGTTCGTACGGAGTGAATTTGATGCTGGAAATAGAAGGGATGGTGGCGGGGGGGGAGGAAGGAGGGGAGTGGTGGGGCAGCGGTTAGCGCGCCGCGTCAATAACCCGGAGAATATCCGAGCCAGTCCTGGGCTCTCCCCTAGGTCGACTCGGCCATAAATGGACATCTGGTGCAGCGCGTGAAACATCGCGCTGGCCACCTACCCCCCCCCCCCCCCCACGTGTGTCCGTGCCGGCCTGCATCCGGCGCTACTCGCTAACAGCACTTGCCCCAACAGTCTGTTCAAGGCTATGCAGGGGATTTTTTTTTGGTCTTTGCAATGTGTGTGCAAAAAAAATAGAGAGAGCTTCATCGCTCATCGGATTCCTCCGGTATGAATAAAGATTTGAAGCTTTCGTGACTGCAGGAATCCATACTCTCTGATTCTTTGGGTAAAGTCACGTAGGTAGAAAACATAATAAAAGAACAAGCAGATCAATCTTTCTCACCTGATGACGGACGCTTGTGTTGCGACCGAAACATCGTGTTCTGTTTTTATTTTATAAATAAAGAGTCTGATTATGAAGTCTGCTTATTGGGCTAAGACAATCACCTTGCTAGACCTGAAGCCTGGTTTAAAGACGCGCGAGTGAAATCTAGTGTCCAATAAAGCAATTAATCAATTAACGAATTCATTGATTAATTACGTTGCGATGCGCGCAAATTAAAAGGACGTTCAGAGGACTTAAAAGGACACTCAGAGGCGTGGGAGAAATAATTGGGGAGATGAGAGAGGCGAGAGAGAGCTGAGAGAAAGGAAAAAATATATATTTTGGGTCTTTCATTTAAAGGGGGGGGGGGGTTACATAAAGCAAAGCATTGAAAAAACAAAAAAACGAAATGATGAACGGAGCAAAGTGCCGACTACACCGAGCATCTTCTTGTTTCTTCTGATCGTAAAAAAGAGAGAGATGAGAGAGCTGAGAGAGAGATGAGAGAGTTTGCGGGACGACGGAGACAAGTACCTGGGGGTTTACCTGGGGAAACCACGTGACGTCGCTCTGAACAACTGGAACGAGCTGGCCGACACAATCGAGGCTAAATTACTGACATGGGCACCACGCCTCGCTCCGCAGATGTCATTCAGGGGCCGAGTGCTCGTCGCTAACACCCTGGCTGCGTCCGTGCTGTGGCACGAGACCAAGGCCCTCCAGCCTCCTGCTTGGCTGCTCACCAGAGTCAACCGCTCACTCGCGCACTTCGTCTGGCATGGGAAACACTGTCTCAGGCCGGGCGTTCTCTGCCTGCCGGTGGGCGAGGGCGGCCAGGGTCTGGTGGACGAGAGAGAGGAGAGAGGAGAGAGAGAGCTGAGAGCGAGATGAGAGAGAGAGAGAGGAGATAGAGATGAGACAGGAGGAGGGGAGTCTTCAGACTGTGACAGAAGCAATGGCACCTACGCCGATGTGCGGGGCAGTGCCGAGGGGATGAGGAGGAGAATGAGGAGGATGAGAATGAGGGTGACGTTGAGGAGGATGATGAGAGGATGAGAAGGAGGATGGCGAGGAGGAGGATGGGAAGAGGATGGGGAGGGTGAGGATGAGGATGGCGAGGAGGAGCGTGAGGATGAGGAGGGTGAGGGGGATGAGGAGGGGGATGAGGAGGGTGAGGAGGAGGATGAGGAGGGGGATGAGGAGGGTGACGAGGAGGAGGACGACGAGAGGAGGATGAGGATGACGAGGAGGAGGAGGTGGATGAGGAAAATGACGAGGAAGAGAGTGAGGATGACGAGGAGGAGGATGAGGATGACGAGGAGGATGACGAGGAGGAGGATGAGGATGATGAGGAGGAGGAGGCAGTGAACTCGAGACGAGAAGCGGCGTTCGCCTCCGTCTGGTTCGAGAGACGACACGGGGCCTGACGAGGCGGAGGAGGGAGGAGGCCACGTGAGACAGATCTTAGATCGGCGTCTGTCACCCTCCGAGCCATTAGGCCGAGGTTTTTAATCTTCTGTTAAGCTGCGAGACGAGTCCAATAACACGGCCCGGGAACGGCGGTGGTGGCTGTTGTTGTTGTTGCGTTTTGTTCGTGTCAGATTAAAACTCAGAGGAGGGTTGTTTGCAGGCTTAAAGATTTACATGTGTTCACACAAAGACAAAGATCCCCCGTATAGCCTTAACATGCTGCCGGGGCAAGTGCTGTTGGCGAGCAGCAACTATGAAGAGCGGCAGGGCACGCTAAGGGGTGGGTGGCCAGCACCACGCTCGGCCGCCTTTGTATCCCCAGTGGCGATGTTAATACGCTGCGGCAGGTACTCATTTGAGGCTGAGTAGACCTAGGGGAGTCCCAAGAACGGCTCTGATATCTCCCGCCAACGATGCAAGCCGTGGCAGCGGAGTGCGCCGACATCGCTGCGTGCCTCTTAGGAAAATTCCGACGCGCAGCTCGCTGCCAAGGAAAGTGATTTTGATTAAATTCCACTTCGAATAATAACAAAACAAACCCCCCAAAGTAACCGCGTAAACTTGCACCTCAACTGCTAACAGCAAACGAAGCCTGCATCCCACGAAACATTTAAATTGGTGCTAATCAAAGGAATTAATTGCCTTTGGCTAAATTACACGGGCAATCAAGGGAGATATGAAGAGAGGAAAGAATTTATAACGCGAAAAAAGGAACGGGTTCCATTATTCACGAATTCCTGCCGGGATGTTTCTTTTACTTAAGGCCGAGGAGTGAATGATGGATCGCAACACACGCGCTCACACACACACACACTGGCACCCACGCACTCACTCACACTGGCACCCACGCACTCACTCACACTGGCACCCACGTGCTCACACTCGCACCCACGCACTCACTCACACTGGCACGCACGTGCTCACACTCGCACCCACGCACTCACACTCACACTGGCACTCACTCACACTGGCACCCACGTGCTCACACTCGCACCCACGCGCTCACACACACTGGCACTCACGCGCTCACTCACACTCGCACCCACGCACTCACATTGGCACCCACGCACTCACTCACACTGGCACCCACGCACTCACTCACACTGGCACCCACGCGCTCACTCACACTGGCACGCACGTGCTCACACTCGCACCCACGCACTCACACTCACACTGGCACTCACTCACACTGGCAGCCACGTGCTCACACTCGCACCCACGCGCTCACTCACACCGGCACCCACGCACTCACTCACACTGGCACCCACGCACTCACACTCGCACCCACGCACTCACTCACACTCGCACCCACGCGCTCACTCACACTCGCACCCACGCACTCACTCACACTGGCACCCACGCACTCACACTCGCACCCACGCACTCACTCACACTCGCACCCATGCGCTCACTCACACTGGCACGCACGTGCTCACTCACACTGGCACCCACGTGCTCACTCACACTGGCACCCATGTAAGACACTCGCACCCGTATAACGTACGTGTTCAATTACACCCACACTCCGAAAACAACAGCACCACAGCGCTCGTGCCAGGCTAGGTGCACTTTTGAGGCCACGTGAAGCGTGGAAGGCTCGCTGCCGGCAGGAAGTCACGGCACACACCCACGTGCCACGGGGTTGACTGACTGATATGGCTGGCAGATGCACAAAGAAAAAGATACCCCCTATAGCCTCAACAGACTATTGGGGCAAGTGCTGTTACCAAGCACCTATGAAAGGGCGGCACCACGCCCGAACGCCTTTGTCTCCCCAGTGCCGATGTTTGCACACCGCACCAGGTCCTCATTTTGAGGCTGAGTCGACCTAGCGGAGGCCCAGCACCGGCTCAAAAAATCGTCAGCGGTGTCGGCCGTGAGCGGGAATCGAACTCTGGTCACCGGGTTCTGAGTGCAGCGCGCGAAGCACCGCGCCACGGCCTCCAACGCACGCACGCGCACGTGCACACTCTCCTCGGTAAATGCTGAAGCCTCGACCTGAACAGCAGCAGGGCATCAACAGCGCGGGTGGCTGGGGGAAGGGAGGTGAGTTCCAGACCCCGGTGTTGGCCGTGAGCGGGGATCGAACCCGGGTCGCCCGGGGTTTCCGGAGTGCGGCGCGGCCACGCTTACCGCTTCCCCACGACGGTCGCGACTCAGGCGCGCCACCCGAACCTTCCCCCCCCCCCCCCAACCTGACGTCCACGTGTGCGCACGTTTCATCACACCCACGCCGCGCTCAGGGATTCGTACCACCGCCCCCACACACACACACACACGCGCATATACACGCACACGCGCACACACAGACACACACACGCGCGTGCGTGCACACTCGCACTCCGCTGCAGTCACTGAAATTCCAGGCAACTTTGCAAAGACGAAGAGGCGGGTAGAGAGGCATTTCAAGCGCGGCGCTCCGTCGACCCAAGGAAACATTCGGAGGCGCATTCGCTCTGCGTGGATAGTGGCGAGCTATCCGGCGGCGTGAAGCCACGCGGCTCGCAGAAAAGGTGCCCCGCCTCCTCGTGCCGCCTGCAACAGGCAGTGCGATGTTAGCGGGCAGCACCGATGAAGAGCCGGCAGGGCACGCGAGTGGTTGGGTGCGTGGGTGGACGGCGCCGCGCCCGGCCGCTTTTGTCTCCCCAGTGGCGATGTTTGCACACGGCACCAGGTACTCATTTGAGGCTGAGTCGACCCACACACGAAGTCACGTGGTGACTCGTGGCCAGGTGGCTGAGCGAGCGGCTCGCAATTGGAAGGGTTTGGGGGTTTTATCTCAGCCCATCATCCCTCTGGGGTTTAAAGAAAAAAGTGTGGTACCACCAACAGCGGTTGTCCATGCAGTGAGGGAAAAAAGTATTTGATCCCCTGCTGATTTTGTACGTTTGCCCACTGACAAATAAATGATCAATTCTAGATTTAAAGCTTTCGTGACTGCAAGGATCCATACTCTTTGGTTCTATTCGGTAAAGTCACGTAGGTAAAAAATAAAACAACAAAAATCACGACGTTTCGGCCACAACACAAGCGGCCTTCATCAGGTGAAGGGATCAGGCTGTCTCGAGGACAGCGCTGGAGTGAAACACAGCCACGCTCAGACCGCGGACCTTTAAGCTGTGTGCGAGGAAACAAGGTGCCTTGACAAAGGAATTAGCATAAAAATTAGCATTTGATTGGCCGACTTAGCATAGAGGTGTATCCGATAAAAAGCGGGCTAGTTTGTAGGTAGGGAAGTTGATCGTGGACACGATGGGTCGTAGTGGGGTACCTTCTTTATGGATCTTGGGAAGACCATATAATCTGGGGAGGTCTTGCAGCCGTGGGTTTTAGGGAGGGACGTTTAGTTGGTTCGATTAGGGAAGTCGAACTAGTGATGATCTTGTTGGTTTTTATCGTTAGGCTGTTAGTAGGATCACTTTTAATTTTTGAGTAACTCCCATCATTGAGTAGGTCCTGGATTTTGTTGTTGTATGAGTTTTTATCCATAATGACAGTGGCATTGCCCTTGTCGGCTGAGAGGATGATATAGTCATCCTCTCGGCCGACAAGGGATGAAGGTACTCCACTATGACCAATCGTGTTCACGATCAACTCCCCTACCTACAAACTAGCCCGCTTTTTATCGGATACTCTGCTTCCCTTTACTGGCAAGACCACTTCAGCGGTACTTAACTTAACCCAATTGCATTATGAGACCTCCTTTGCCAGAAACAAGATATAGGAATAGGTTTTACCCTTTTAACTGGCAAACATGTTGCCTTGAATAAAGGTGTCAGTTTTTGTGCCAGTTAAAAGGGTAAAACCTATTCCTCAACCCAATTGGTTTCTATGGTCAAGGACACTGTACTATCTCCTGACGATATCCTCGTCAGCTTTGATGTGGTCTTGCTGTTCACCAAGGTCCCAGTGCCTGACACCATAATAATAATTGAAGATTTGGTCCAACATGGACTGAACCCTGATGTACCTGCGCTGGTTAGGCACTGCCTCACCAACACTTACTTTACCTGGAATGGTACCTTCTACAAACAAAATGAGGGTGCCCCTATGGGTTCTCCCTTGTCACCAGTGATAGCCAATGTTTTAATGGAGAAATTTGAACCAGACGTCATCCAGACATCCACACTTCGTCCTTCCCTGTGGAAGAGATATGTAGATGACACTTTCGTCATTTGGCCACATGGCCTCCCAGCTTTGAACCATTTCCTAGACCACATAAATTCCAGACACCCATCCATCAAATTAACCATGAAATTGGAGAAAGATGGCAAGCTGCCATTCTTGGATGTTCTGTATGAGAGGAGGACGGATGGCTCGTTGGGACATTCTGTTTACAGAAAGTCCACCCACACAGATTCATACTTGAAGCCTGATTCCCACCACCACCCGGCTCAAAATAACTATCTCATCAAAACATTATACCATAGGGCTCATTGCATTTCTGACCAACACCACCTGGCCAGTGAATTAAAACATGTACATCTGGCCCTCAAGAGGAACGGATACTCTGACCGTACCATCCGCCAAGCTGTTTCTCCCACCATACAGAAACAACCACCTGATACTCCGATCAAAACCATCACACTGCCATACATAGCAGGCGTTACCAAAAAGATTTCCAAAATTCTAAACAAACACAAGATCCAGGTCCGGTTCAATACAGTACACAAAATCCGGGATCTGATCCCATCCGTAAAGGATGTCATTCCTGACTTACAGTACCCCGGTGTTTACAAATTGAGTTGTACCTGTGGTGACTGCTTTATCGGGGAGACGAAACGACATATTTCTGACCGAATTCGCGAGCACAAATCAGATTTGAAACACGGCAGAACGAATTCTTCGTCCATGGCTGATCATTGTCTCAACACAGCGGGTTCTCATGACATTGTTTTCTCCGATACCAAAGTACTATGCAAACCTCCCAGTTATTACCAAAGATGTGTCCATGAAGCCATCCAAATATACAAACATAGACACTACTTCAACCGAGAGGATGGTTTCAAATTGAGCAACTTTTGGAAAGATGTCATCAACCAAGTCAAACATTAGCTGGCTGATAATTGTACAGCCGTTTCCGTTTCTACCAGGATGGTGCTTTCTCACGTGCACAACGCCATCGCCCTCCCCCCGAACCCCCTGCAGCATAACAAAAGGCAGCTTAACTTATCCCTCCCCTCCCCACCCACGTCCCTTCCTGGCTCCTCCCCCCCCCTTAACTTAGCCCTGCCCTCCCCACCCACGTCCCTTCCTGGCTCCTCCCCCCCCCCCCTTAACCTGTATATAAGCTCGGGTGTCCCAGAGCTGTTCACTTGATACAGCGAACTTTGTTGTGTCTGTTCCACCAGAAGACGGAAGCTTGTGTTGCCTCCGAAACGTCGTGATTTAATTTAGTTGTTTTATTTTATTTCATTTTTATTTTACCTACGTGACTTTACCGAAAAAACCAAAGAGTATGAATCCTTGCAGTCACGAAAGCTTCAAATCTAGAGGATCAAATACTTTTTTCCCTCACTGTAGGCTTCCCCCTGCCATAGGAATGTGGAGTTTCCACCACTTACTCAGGGCTGTAAACAGGGGATGAGCACCAATTCGGTAAGGCTCGCCTGAGCTACAGGAGGTCACTGGCTTTTTAGTGGCTCACACCCACGTGTATTTAATGACACGCTCTTGCTCACGCACACACACACACACCCAGGCACTTTCAATCAAACACACACAGTGACAATCACAAACATGCACATGCTTACACACTCATGCATAGAGGCTAATCTTGACACCGCTGCTACCAGTCATCTGCAAGTCCAATCGGCTCCATCACGTCATCCTCGACCACATCAGCCCATCTCTTCTCTCATCAGTGCAGCGATCGTTTAGCCCCCCCTATCCAGCCAAACACACACACACACACCCAGACACTCTAATACACACGAGTACACACTCGCATTCACATGTGTGTTCTCTCACACTCACTCTCACACTCACTCACACGCAACAACAACAACCGCCATTCGCCACTAAGTGGCGGTGACGTCACCACGACGCTTGTGTCAGGCCATGTGCACCTTGATGCCACGTGAAGTGTCGAACGCCCGCTGGCAGGAGGTCACGGGGCAGACCCAGGTGCCACGGGTCGACTGACTGAGATGACTGGCTGATGCACCACCTGTGCCCCCTACTGTGCCAACCTGCTGTGCTTTAGCCACCCGGCGCTCCGCTCGTTGTTGTGAGCGTGGCTCCTCCGCCCTCCGTTGTTGTTGGAGGGCGACTGCCTCCAACTGCCCAATAGCGTCCTTCACGAGCCTCCTCCACAGAGGCCGATCTTGACACCGCTGGTACCAGTCATCGGCAAGTCCACTCAGCTCCACGTCCTTCTGTACCACATCACTCCATCTCTTCTCTAGCTCGTGCCGCGCCCGTTGAGCCCCCTTGATCCGGCCGAACAAAAGTTGTTTCGGCATGCGGTGGCTGGGCATGCAGGCTACATGACCCAGGATGGATCGTAGGCAGGCTAGCCTAATGTTTCTAACCGGCGAAGATGCTCAATTAAGGGGGTCCACGTTTCGCAAGCGTAGAGAAGGGAGGGAATGACCATGGTCGAGAAGGCCTGAAGCTTAGTGCGGAGCGACAGACAAGGTAGCTTCCACACAGCATTACGCAACCGATGAAAAGATAGTGCCGCTCGACTGATTCGGAGTGAGACCTCTGCTGTTAAACTGGAGCCGGTCATAAGCACACTGCCCAGGTATGGGAAACTCTCCACTCTCTCCACAACTGCCCCATCACCGATTTGGAGTTGTGGGGGTGGAGTGTCCGATGGTACAAAATACCCAGGCAGGTGCTTAGTTTTGGTGGGGCTGATGGTAAGGCTCCATCTCTTAGTGGCACACTCCAGTCTCAGCAGCAGCGTCTCCAACTCCTCCTCTGAATGAGCAGCTATTACCAAATCATCAGCATACATAACGTGGTTGAGCAATAGGGAGCCATCCCTTGACCGCACCCGGGCATCGATCAGCCTCCCATTATATCTGTACGAAATGGAGATTCCCCCGGTTCAGCTATTGAAGGCCTCATGAACTACGTGGTCAAGATAGATGTTAAATAATGTGGGAGCTAGAGGACATCCCTGTTGCACCCCAAGGTGTACAGGGAATGGCTCTGACTCCTGGCCACGTAGTTTTACCCGGGCCCGCTCACCATCATGAAGGTCCTTAATGATCGTGAGCAGAGGATCAGGGACTCCAAAATCACGAAGAACAACCCAGAGCTCAGGCCTACTGATGGTATCATAGGCCTTGACCAGGTCAATAAAGCAGAGATGTAGGTCTTGTTGGAATTCCCTACACCTCTGCTGTAGCAGACGGACAGAAAATATGGCATCTGTGCAGGACCGCCCTTTCCTGAAACCGCATTGGGGCTCCGCAAGCCTCTCCTCAGCGTGCCTGGCAAGGCGATGTTGAATAATCCTTGCCAGGACCCTACCCGGCACACTGAGGAGTGAGATGCCCCTGTAATTATTACAGTCTGTGCGGTCCCCCTTCTTAAAGAGGGGACCACCAGGGCATCCTTCCAATCCGGCGGAACCCGTCCAGTGGTCCAGATTGTTGTTATGATGTCATATAGGGCAGTCTGTGCACAAACGCCACCCTCCCTCAGCATTTCGCTTGGGAGATCGTCTCTACCCGGTGCCTTTCCTGGTCTCAGACTCCGGATCGCCTTCAGTACTTCCTCAACAGATGGTAACTGAGCCAGCCACTCACAGACGGTGACTTCTTCCAATATTTGAGGCACTGCAGCCTCAGCAGGATCATCCCCACTTTGTGCCACGATGTTTTACTGGCTGAGGGATTTCCCCTCCCCCAGGACCTCACAGAAATGCTCAGCAAATCTACAAACCTGTTCCTGGGGGTCGGAGAATGGATCACCGTTTTTTCCCCTAATGATGGTAATAGGAGTGGCGCTGCAGGTTACTTTTTTGATGGAGTTAAATAGAGATTTGTGATCGCAGGCCACTGAGGCAGACTCCATCTCCTCAGCAACCCACGACCACCACCCATCTTTGCAGCGCCTCACGGCTCTCCGAACCTCCGAGCGAAGGCTGCGGTAAGCCTCCTCATTCTCTGACGTGGGATTCTGTAACCGATGACAGTGGGCCTGTTGCTTTTTCTCAACCATCCTGAAAATCTCCTCTGTCAGCCAGGGTCTCTGGGGAGGTCTGGACCGCATACCCAAAGCAGCCATTGCAGCTGCATGAGTCACAGTCCTAAACCTCGCCCATTTACCCTCGACATCAGGAGGATTGCGGGACGATGCCAAACCCAGCCGCAAGCGATGATGAAATTCTCGCTTGCAACTTTCATCAGATAACTGAGACCAGGCCACTTTAGGTTGGAATGGGGTCCTGGGTGTACACCCACCACCGGAGTGGAAGAATGGCAGGCGCATCTTACAGATGACTAGTCGATGGTCAGAGGGCAGATCAGCTCCACGGTAGGTCCTGGTGTCAAGGACATGGGCTCGCATCCGCTGGTCCGTCACTATGTAGTCCAGCAGATGTTCTTGCTTGGACCCAGCATGCATCCATGATGTTGTGTGGATGCACCGATGCCGGAACAGCGTGTTGGTAATTACAAGCCCATGGGCTGCAGAAAAATCTAGCAGCCTCCTACCGTTTGTTATTGAGCTGATCTGGCCCATGCCCTCCAATCACTCCAGACCAGGTGCCAGCATCATGACCAACTCGGGCATTGAAGTCACCCAACAAGTTGACTCTATCCCTAACTAACACACTCACACTAACACACTCACACACTCACACAAAAACACTCACTCACACACTCAGTCACGCACACACTCACTCACTCGCACACTCACACAAAAACACTCACTCACACACTCACTCACACACTCGCACACTCACACACGCACTCACATGTGTGTTCTCTCACACTCACATACTAACACACACTCACACACTAACACACACACACACTAACACACACACACTAACACTCACACACACTAACACACACACTAACACACACTAACACACACACACTAACACTCACACACACTAACACACACACTCACACACTAACACACTAACACTCACTCACTCACTCACGCACACGCTCTCTCACACTCACACACTAACACTCACTCACTCACACACACACTAACACTCACACACACTAACACTCACTCACACACACTAACACACACACACTAACACACACACTAACACTCACACACACTAGCACACACACTAACACACACGCACTAACACACACGCACTAACACACACACTAACACACACACTAACACACACACACTAACACTCACTCACGCACGCGCTCTCTCACACTCACTAACACTCACTCACTCACACTAACACTCACACACACTAACACACACACTAACACTCACACACACTAACACACGCACTAACACACACACACTAACACACACACTAACACTCACACACACTAACACACACACTAACACACACACACTCACACACTAACACTCACACACACTAACACACACACTAACACACTAACACACACACTAACACACACACACACACTAACACTCACACACACTAACACACACACTAACACACACACACTCACACACTAACACACACACACTAACACTCACACACACTAACACACACACTAACACACACTCACACACTAACACTCACACACACTAACACACACACACACTAACACACACACTCACACACTAACACACACACTAACACACACACACACTAACACACACACTAACACACACACACACTAACACTCACCCACGCGCTCTCTCACACTCACGTGAGCGCCGTCCACACAGAGTGCTTCCTCTGCACCCTCAAGCTCCGCTGAGCAGCAGGCCGACTCGTTAAGCCAATTAACTCATTAATTAGGAAAATCAAATCCGCCTAATTTGTGCAATTCAAGCTAACAGTCCGATAGAAGTGTCACCAGGTTGGAGCGGTGGGAGGATGGTGGGGGGGGATGGTGTGGGGGGCGCGGGTGGAGGGCGGTGGGGGGATGGTGGGGGGGGGGGGCGCGGGTGGGGGGCAATGGTGAGGGAGGTGGGGCGGTTGTGTAGTCGTCATCGCCGTGACGAAGACCCCCCGCAGCGTTGCCCCTCCCCCCCACCCTGAGCCCCTAGGGGTCGTGTGGCCGATGATGGTGATTGGTTTGGTTGTGCTGGGTTTTGTGGTTGTTGTGGTTGGTTTGGTTGTAGTGGTGTTGTGTGTTTGGTTGTGGTGATGGGTTTGTGGTGGTTTGTTTGGTCGTGGATGCCCTGGTCGTGGCGGTTAGTTTGGTTGTGGTAGTTGGTTTGGTTGTGCTGGGTTTTGTGGTTGTTGTGGTTGGTTTGGTTGTGGGGGTGTTGTTTGTTTGGTTGTGGTGATGGGTTTATGGTGGTTTGTTTGGTTGTGGGTGCCCTGGTCGTGGCGGTTAGTTTGGTTGTGGCAGTTGGTTTGGTTGTGCTGGGTTTTGTGGTCGTTGTGGTTGGTTTGGTTGTGGTGGTGTTGTTTGTTTGGATGTGGTGATGGGTTTGTGGTGGTTTGTTTGGTCGTGGGTGCCCTGGTTGTGGCGGTTAGTTTGGTTGTGCTGGGTGCCGTGGTTGTTGTGGTTGGTTTGGTTGCGGTGGTGGTGGTTGTTTTTGGTCGCCACCGTCCCCGCCGCGGCGCCGCCCACCATTCCCCCTTTGGTCGCGCCTACCCAACGGACATACTTGACCCCGGCCATGGGCTCGTGGACTTTCCCCCACCACCACCAACACGGAACCACTGCCCCCCAACGCTCGCGTTGACCCAACCCCCGCAGCGACGAACGAACCGCCGCGGTCACCTTGATCATCTGCGCCACGTAGCTCTCGGGCCCCGTGTACTCCGTGGGGTCCTTCACTTTGACGAGGACGATGAAGAAGAGGTAGTGCCACATGTTGTGCTCGTCCTTGATGTGCTCCTCGAACGACACCGTCTTGTTGTCGAACTTGTCTCGCTCCAGGCCTGGAGTGGCGGCGGCGGCGAGGGAGGGGCGGGAGGGGGTTGGGGGGTTTGGGGGGTACGGGGAGGACATCGTCATCGTCATCGTCGTCGTCGTAGTCGTCATCATCGCCAGTCTCATCGTCGTCATCGTCGCTTTCATCGCCAGTCTCATCATCATCGTCGTCGTTGTGATTCATCATCGTCGTCATTGTCAGTGTCATCGCCAGTCTCATCATCGTCGTCGTTGTGATTCGTCGTCGTTGTCTTTGTCATCGCCAGTCTCATCATCGTCGTCGTTGTGATTCATCATCATCGTCATCGTCGTCTTTGTCATCGCCAGTCTCATCATCGTCGTCGGTGTGATTCATCGTCGTCATCGTCGTCTTTGTGAATCATTGTTATCATTGTTGTCGTCTCCGAAGTGGCGATCGTCGTTGTCACCGTCAGTCTCATCATCATCATCACCATCATTATTCATCGCCATCATCGTCATTGTCGTCAAAGGTTATCAAGGTTGCCATCGTCAGTCTCATCAACATAAAAAAACGCTAAGACACCGATTAGCAACATCAGTAAGGATGAGCGTTTTGAGCTTTCCCAATTAAAAAAGAGAGATGACATTGTCATCCTCTCAGCCGACAAGGGCAGCTATATCATCGTGTACAAAACCACGTACGATAACAAAATTCAGGACCAACTTAATGATGGCAGCTATGCCAAAATTAAAAGAGATCCCACCAACAGCCTCGTTACGAAAACCAACAACATCATCACCGATTCGACATCTTTGATCGAACCAACAAAGCCGTTTTCCTTAAAACCCTCTGCTGCTAGACCACCCAGATTGTATGGCTTACCAAAAATCCATGAAGAAGGTACACCACTCCGGCCTATCGTCTCCACCATTGACTCACCCACCTACAAACTGGCCCGATTTCTGTCTGAGACCTTACAACCATTCACTGGTAAGACCACCTCAGCTGTGCTCAACTCAGCTCACTTGGTATCGTTAATTAAGGGCATGTCACTATCTCCAGGTGATTTGCTCGTTAGTTTTGATGTGGTCTCTTTGTTTACCAAAGTTCCTGTGCCTGACACCATTGCAATCATTGAAGATTCGGTCCAACAAGGACTGAATGCTGATGTACCGGCCCTGGTGAGACACTGTCACACCAACACCTACTTCACCTGGAATGGAACTTGATGTGATCCCTGACATGCAATACCCCAGCATCTACAAACTAAGCTGTGTCTGCGGCAGTAGTAACATTGGGGAAACTAAGCGACATGTCTCGGACCGTGTTCGTGAACACAAGGCAGATCTGAAACACGGTAGGACCAATACCTCGGCCGTGGCTGATCATTGTTTTAATGCGGTGGGCTCACACGAAATTGATTTCTCTAAGACGAAGGTACTTTGCAAACCCACTGGCTATCAACAAAGATTCGTTCATGAAGCCATCCACATATACAGACACAACTTCAACCGAGAAGATGGGTATAAACTGAGCAATCATTGGAAGGACGTTATCAACCAGTTTAAGTCATAACTGGCTGTGATGTTCCCATCCTACCACCTTCCGATGTTAGTTGTTATTTTCGGCTCTCTGATTTTACATTAACAGGTTCAATCTCCCACACTAACACAGCCACCTCGCTCATCGAGCTCGACGTTGTTGCTCTGCGATCTCCCATTAACATCTCTCACATTAACATGCCAATCTCTCACATTAACATACTAATCTCTCACATTAACATACTAATCTCCCAAATTAACATGCTAATCTCTCACATTAACATACTAATCTCTCACATTAACATACTAATCTCTCACATTAACATGCTAATCTCTCACATTAACATGCTAATCTCTCACATTAACATATTAATCTCTCAAATTAACATACTAATCTCTCATATTAACATACTAATCTCTCACATTAACATGGTAATCTCTCACATTAACATGCTTATTTCTCACATTAACATGCTAATCTCTCACATTAACATACTAATCTCTCAGATTAGCATACTTAATCTCTCACATTCACATGCTAATCTCTCACATTAACATGCCAATCTCTCACATTAACATGCTAATCTCTCACGTTAACATGCTAATCTCTCACATTAACATGCTAATCTCTCACATTAACATGGTAATCTCTCACATTAGCATGGTAATCTCTCACATTAATATGCTTATTTCTCACATTAACATGCTCATCTCTCACATTAACATGCAAATCTCTCACAATAAAATACGAATCTCTCACATTAACATGCCAATCTCTCACATTAACATGCTAACCTCTCACATTAACATGCCAATCTCTCACATTAACATGTTAATCTCTTACATTAACATGCTAATCTCTCACATTAACATGCTAATCTCTCACATTAACATGTTAATCTCTCACATTAACATGCTAATCTCTCACATTAACACGCTAATCTCTCACATTAACATACTAATATCTCACATTAACATACTAATCTCTCACATTAACATGCTAATCTCTCACATTAACATGCTAATCTCTCACATTAACATATTAATCTCTCAAATTAACATACTAATCTCTCATATTAACATACTAATCTCTCACATTAACATGGTAATCTCTCACATTAACATGCTTATTTCTCACATTAACATGCTAATCTCTCACATTAACATACTAATCTCTCAGATTAGCATACTTAATCTCTCACATTCACATGCTAATCTCTCACATTAACATGCCAATCTGTCACATTAACATGCTAATCTTTCACGTTAACATGCTAATCTCTCACATTAACATGCTAATCTCTCACATTAACATGGTAATCTCTCACATTAACATGGTAATCTCTCACATTAATATGCTTATTTCTCACATTAACATGCTCATCTCTCACATTAACATGCAAATCTCTCACAATAAAATACGAATCTCTCACATTAACATGCCAATCTCTCACATTAACATGCTAACCTCTCACATTAACATGCCAATCTCTCACATTAACATGTTAATCTCTTACATTAACATGCTAATCTCTCACATTAACATGCTAATCTCTCACATTAACATGTTAATCTCTCACATTAACATGCTAATCTCTTACATTAACACGCTAATCTCTCACATTAACATACTAATATCTCACATTAACATACTAATCTCACACATCAACATGCTAATCTCTCACATTAACATGTTAATCTCTCACATTAACATGCTTATTTCTCACATTAACATGCTAAGCTCTCACATTAACATACTAATCTCTCACATTAGCATACTTAATCTCTCACATTCACATACTAATCTCTCGCATTAACATGCTTATTTCTCACATTAACATGCTAATCTCTCACATTAACATGCTAATCTCTCACATTAAATACGAATCTCTCACATTAACATGCCAATCGCTCACATTAACATACTAATCTCTCACATTAACATGCTAATCTCTCACATTAACATGCTAATCTCTCACATTAACATACTAATCTCTCACATTAACATACTAATCTCTCACATTAACATGCTAATCTCTCACATTAACACATTAATCTCTTACAGTAACATGCTAATCTCTCACTTTAAAATACGAATCTCTCACATTAACATGCCAATCTCTCACATTAACATACTAATCTCTCAAATTAACATGCTAATCTCTCACATTAACATGCTAATCTCTCACATTAACATACTAATCTCTCACATTAACATGCTAATCTCTCACATTAACACACTAATCTCTCACATTAACATGCTAATCTCTCACATTAACACGCTAATCTCTCACATTAACATACTAATCTCTCACATTAACATGCTAATCTCTCACATTAACATGCTAATCTCTCACATTAACATGCTAACATTAACATGCTAATCTCTCACATTAACATGCTCATCTCTCACATTAACATGCTAATCTCTCACATTAACATACTAATCTCTCATATTAGCATACTTAATCTCTCACATTCACATGCTAATCTCTCACATTAACACACTAATCTCTCACATTAACATGCTAATCTCTCACATTAACATGCTAATCTCTCACATTAAAATACGAATCTCTCACATTAACATGCCAATCTCTCACATTAACATACTAATCTCTCACATTAACATGCTAATCTCTCACATTAACATGCTAATCTCTCACATTAACATACTAATCTCTCACATTGACATACTAATCTCTCACATTAACATGCTAATCTCTCACATTAACACACTAATCTCTCACATTAACATGCTAATCTCTCACTTTAAAATACGAATCTCTCACATTAACATGCCAATCTCTCACATTAACATACTAATCTCTCACATTAACATGCTAATCTCTCACATTAACATGCTAATCTCTCACATTAACATACTAATCTCTCACATTAACATACTAATCTCTCACATTAACATGCTAATCTCTTACATTAACACACTAATCTCTCACATTAACATGCTAATCTCTCACATTAACACGTTAATCTCTCACATTAACATGCTAATCTCTCACATTAACATACTAATCTGTCACATTAACATGCTAATCTCTCACATTAACATGCTAATCTCTCACATTAACATGCTAACATTAACATGCTAATCTCTCACATTAACATGCTAATCTCTCACATTAACATGCTAACATTAACATGCTCATCTCTCACATTAACATACTAATCTTTCACATTAACATGCTTATTTCTCACATTAACATGCTCATCTTTCACAGTAACATGCTAATCTCTCACATTAACATGCTCATCTCTCACATTAACATGCTCATCTCTCACATTAATATGCTAATCTCTCACATTAACATGCCAATCTCTCACATTAACATGCTAATCTCTCACATTAACATACTAATATCTCACATTAACATGATAATCTCTCACATTAACATGCTCATCTCTCACATCAACATGCTAATCTCTCACATTAACATGCTAATCTCTCACATTAACATGCTAACCTCTCACATTAACATGCTCATCTCTCACATTAACATGCCAATCTCTCACATTAACATGCTAATCTCTCACATTAACATACTAATCTCTCACATTAACATGCTAATCTCTCACATTAACATACTAATATCTCACATTAACATGTTCATCTCTCACATTAACATACTAATCTCTCACATTAACATGTTAATCTCTCACATTAACATGCTAATCTCTCACATTAACATACTAATATCTCCCTCATTAACATGCTAATCTCTCACATTAACATGCTAATCTCTTACATTAACACACTAATCTCTCACATTAACATGCTAATCTCTCACATTAACACGTTAATCTCTCACATTAACATGCTAATCTCTCACATTAACATACTAATCTGTCACATTAACATGCTAATCTCTTACATTAACATGCTAATCTCTCACATTAACATGCTAACATTAACATGCTAATCTCTCACATTAACATGCTAATCTCTCACATTAACATGCTAACATTAACATGCTCATCTCTCACATTAACATACTAATCTTTCACATTAACATGCTTATTTCTCACATTAACATGCTCATCTTTCACAGTAACATGCTAATCTCTCACATTAACATGCTCATCTCTCACATTAACATGCTCATCTCTCACATTAATATGCTAATCTCTCACATTAACATGCCAATCTCTCACATTAACATGCTAATCTCTCACATTAACATACTAATATCTCACATTAACATGATAATCTCTCACATTAACATGCTCATCTATCACATCAACATGCTAATCTCTCACATTAACATGCTAATCTCTCACATTAACACGCTAATCTCTCACATTAACATGCTCATCTCTCACATTAACATGCCAATCTCTCACATTAACATGCTAATCTCTCACATTAACATACTAATCTCTCACATTAACATGCTAATCTCTCACATTAACATACTAATATCTCACATTAACATGTTCATCTCTCACATTAACATACTAATCTCTCACATTAACATGTTCATCTCTCACATTAACATGCTAATCTCTCACATTAACATACTAATATCTCCCTCATTAACATGCTAATCTCTCACATTAACATACTAATCTCTCACATTAACATGCTCATCTCTCACATTAACATGCTAATCTCTCACATTAACATGCTAATCTCTCACATCAACACGCTAATCTCTCACATTAACATACTAATATCTCTCCCATTACCGTGCTAATCTCTCACATTAACATAGCCACCTCCGCACCCTCGTCGTGAACGCTGCTCTCTTCAACACACCGGTGGGCTAAAGTAGTGAACTATTTGTCCTTTGTAAATGTAACACATTGTTTACTGTTTGGCCGTGTCGGGTGGTGGAGGGTTACGACACATTTATAAATAACGCGATCTAACCCAAAAACCTTTATTATGAATAATAACAATAGTCCACAATGCAACAGCGGGGACGGTAATCAATTAAAATTAAAATAGTAAATACTATTTAAACCTTTTCAAATAATAATAAAACAAATGTATTAGAATACAAACGATGTTATAATAATATTTAGCATCATTAAAATGCTCAAACACGATTCATAATCATCGAGTACCATTATAACATAATATTACATAACCCTCTTTGGTTCTTTCGGTAAAAGTCACGTAGAAAGAAAATGAACCGTATTATAAAACACTGTTACACTATCGATAATAATCATGAATATATGCAAGAATTGACAATGAAACACACTTGAGGCGTCAAACAGCCCGGGCGCTACGTGGAGGGCTGCAAGGCTGCAAGGCTGCACGGATGCAAGGATGCTCACCACAGATGAAGCATGACGTCTTGAGGATCTCCTCTTTCTTCTGCTTCTCGCTGCGGAGGTCGGCGAATGTGTCGATGATGACGCCGAAGATGAGGTTCAAGACGATGATGATGACGACGAAGAAGAAGAGGAGGTCGTAGATGACACGCGCGGAAAACAGCGGCTCCTGCACCAGCGGACGGACGCAGGCACGCACCATCGTGACGGTGTTTGACCCGCGACCCGCCGCACGGTAACCCCTCGCCACGGCGGAGGCGCCGGGAGGAACCACGGACAAACGGGCAGACGGCAAGCGGTGGCGAGGAGCCGCCGCTACCAAAAATTGCCCAAGCTCTGCAGCGCTATATATATATATGTCTGTGTGTGTGTGTCAGGGATACGATGGCGGACAGTGGTGGTGGCGGCGGCGGCGGCCCCGCTGCCGCACGTGGGCTGTCTGCAGTTCATCCTATACACTACACTATACACTACACTACTATATACTACACTACTATACACTACACTACTATATACTACACTACTATACTATACGCAACACTACTATACTACATTCTAGATTTAATGCTTTCGTGACTGCAAGGATCCATACTCCTTGGTTCTATTGGGTAAAGTCACGTAGGTACAAATTTTATTTTTTTACCTACGTGACTTTACCCAATAGAACCAAGGAGCACTATACTACAGTTTTCGATTTAAAGCTTTCATGACTGCAGGGATTCATCTTCTTGGTTCTTTCGGTAAAGTCACCACGTAGAAGGGAAATAATAAAATAATAAAAAATAAAACGTTATAGAATGCAGTTCTCACGACGTTTCGGCCACAACATTGGAGCGCTGTCTTTCCGACAGCTCTGTTTCTTCACCTGAGGACGGCTGCTTGTGTTGTGGCTGAAACGTCGTGATAATTTCATTCTATTATGTTTTATTTTTATTATTTTATTACTACACTACACTATATGCTACACTATTATACACTACACTATATACTATACTACACTATACACTACACTACTATACACTACACTATACACTACACTATACATTACACTATACACTACACTACTATACACTACACTATACACTACATACCTGTCAACCCCTTATCAGTGCCTACCTTATTACAGACCAATTCAGACCTTATTGGTCACCGCATAGTGCCCTTATAAATCTCACCGCTCATCATACAAAGTCCCATCACAAGGGAGAAATACAAACAGACGAAAAATATATTTTTTGCCCGTATTGAAACGACTGTACGCCGTATGGACCTGAAAACTCAATTTCCCCGTACAAGAATACGGGGTAAACCGTATGGGTTGACACGGTACACGTCCATGCAGAGAGCGATTGACACTGGAAAAACATATTTTAGAGTTTTTGGCCCTGGCCCCTGACCCGTGACTAAGAGCGTGTGGAACGGTGGCTCAGGGATGAGAGCGCTGAGCTAGCAACACTGAAATTCTGGGTTCGAATCCGGGTCCAAGCCCGCCTCTGTTGAAATGTTTTTGTACGCGCAGCGGGTTACGGTTTCAGTGTGGTCACCGATGACATACCTGGAGACCCATAGACTCACACAGACACCCACAGACTTACACAGAGACCCACAGACTTACACAGATCAACGGGCATCGACCAGATCAGGGATCGAACGTACGACCTCGCCGCGTACCGGGCGACGGAGGTAACATTTCCCCGCCGCACTATTGCAGCGACAATCGGCACGGCGGAAAGTAAATAAATAAATAGAACAAGCGTCTCGAATTAACACCCGCCTTCTCCGGCGCCTGAGGTCAAGTCCTCACACTCGGCACGGAGAGAGACGAGGAGAACAAAATATTAAAATATTCTCACCCCCCCCACCGCCCTCCCTCCCACCGCCCTCCCTCCCTCCCACCCGCGGTCCTGACAGGGACTTTAAGAAGCTGTTATTTGCTCGGCGCACCATAAATAAATTTAATTGGCCTCGAAGCAATTTGCGAGGAGGCGACCGATCGCTCGCGACGGGGTCATTCCAACAGACGCCCCGGTTTGTTCTCTGTAAATAAACTAGGAGATAGCGCTGTGCTAACGGCCGTGCCGGGGCGGCCTGGTGGGCGGTGCGGAGCGGGGAGAAAGAGAGAGCCAGCCGTCTCTCCTTATCTCAGCGCCGGAGCCGTGTGAAGGGCGCGGCCACGCCATCAAGCAAGAACGCGCGACCTCCAACGCCGGCGAACGGCGACGCCGGTGAACGCATAAAACACATTTTCCCGTCGACCTTCCTCTCAAAGTCTGCCCTATTCGTGTGGGGAGAGAGATAGCGAGGGAGCGAGAGAGAGAGAGAGCCCGAGAGAGAGAGAGCATTTAGGAAGAAGAAGAAGAGGATTGTTTGGCACGTGGACATTTCCCAACACCGTCCGCCCGCTTTTCAAGATGCAGGTTTCTCGAATTGACCTCACGCGGAGAGGCCTCTTAACCCTTTTCCCGGTCCGGTGATGTACGCGTACGTGCGTGTACGTCACTAACGTGTGCGTCATCGGAACGGAACTGGAGGGAACAACTCAAGTAAAGTAACTTCATCGATACCGAGGCTCCCGCAAGGCCATGCTGCCACAGGGTGCGGCGGTGGTGTTGGCGATCCACACCGTCTCGTAGAAACGACAGCGCTACTGCTGCGCCTCTCGAAATAAAACGAACGCTGAGATTCGGCAGTTGCAGGGGCCACCGCCCGCCCGTCCGTCCGTCCCCCAAAACCTGCAACTTGGTGAGGGGTTAAAAACATCTCGGGGGTGGGGGGGGGGGGGAACGGCTGCCCCGTCACCGAAAGCCAAAAAGACGCAGAGCGAAGGCCGCGGAGTGGCCGCGGGGGTGCGGCGCGTGCGACGGACGAGTCGAAGGCAAAGCGAGAGTGGGGAGAGCGGGGATAGAAATCGCAGTCCGTCCGTCGTGCAAGGCAAACCGCTGCGACGAAATTGAACTCGACTTGAAGCTTTCGTGACTGCACGACGTTTCGACCACGTGGTGACTTCACCGAAAGAACCAAAGAAGATGAACTCGACTATGAGACAAAATGTAATTTTTATTGTGACCAAGTGGCTTATCGTTGCGGAAATGCACAGCGGCAAAAAAATGCTCTGAACGTGCGAAGTTGCTTCGAAATGCGGAAGGGGGGGAAAAAACGGGAGGATCCAGAGGAAAAATCCGCGCGACCACGGGGAGAAAGAACACGCGACCTCCTGCATACCAGGCGAGGTAGTCAACATCTCCTAGCCACCGTGATGATGATGAGAGACAGAGAGACACGCAAACTCCAAATATACAGCAGCAGGCGTCAGGGTCGGGATGGAACACACGACCTCCTGCATACCAGGCGAGGTAGTTAACATCTCCTAGCCACGGGTGGTGGCCGCGCGACGCTGTCACAGAGACACAGCGTAGATAACCCGAGGGAGCACCCTCTTCAGGGTGAGTCTTGAGACTCACCCTTTTACAGATGAATTTAACCTGTTTCAATTAATAAATGTCCCCACAAGACCCAACCTAAAAAATCCGGGACAGTCAACTCTGCTTTACGTCCTATCGACAAATGCCCCTCAAAATTTCGCACTGACTGGTGTTCTGGGTAATAACCTTAATGATCACTCCTTCATTTTTGGGGTGAGATCATCAGCCAGACCCAAAGCCCCCCATAACATTGTTGAGAAGCACTCTTTGAGGCACTTCAGCACTCAGGCATTTACAAATAATGTGCTTCACTCGGATATTGATAAGGTCTGTGATATCCCCAACCTGACTACGGCTTGGGAGACTTTCAGGTACACGTTTCTCCAAATTCCTAACAAACATGCTCCGTTGGTTCGATTTAAAACTAAAGGCAACCGCCCACCATGGTATGATCCTTTGATTACAAAGCTCATGAAAACTAGGGACAAGGCTTGGGCATGTGCTCAGAAAAGTAATTTGGTAAATGACTGGCTAGAATACAGGTATTTAAGGAATAGATGCATAAAAAAAATACGGCATGCAAAAAATGCCTACTTTTCCTCCACTCTCCTGGAATCACATGGAAATGCCAGGATTTTTTGGAAAACAATCAAATCTATCGAAAAGGCATCCAAAACAGACAATCTGCCCGTTGAGCTTAACCGAAATCGGGAATATTTTTCAAATCCCAAAAAAATAGTTGACAATTTTAACCTTCATTTTTCTGAAGCTGGTAATCTTTTTGATAACGTATTGGGAGTCACCCCTGCTCATGCAAATTCCTACACCCCTGTCCAAACATTAAACGAATTTAGTTTCCAGCCAATCCACGAAAGTAATGTTCTGAAACAACTGTCCTACCTCAAAGGGTCCTCCCCTACCGGAGCAGAGAGTTTTCCCGTCTTTGCTCTACTAACTGTTGGTCACCTAATATACAAACCTATAGCCCATATGTTCAACCTGTCCATCAAAGAAGCATCAGTTCCTCTAGAATGGGAATATTCCTATGTCCGTCCACTTCACAAAGGGGGCCCTAAAGATGATCCCAATAACTACCGACCTATCTCAATTTTGTCCCCATTTATGAAAAATTTTGAAAAATTATTAAACTACCAAATTAGCAGTTTCCTGTCCACCAATAATCTACTACATCTAAAACAATCTGGGTTCCGAAAAAAATACAGCACCACATCTGCTGCATTAGACTCTCTGAATCAAATTTACAATAGCCTTGATAATAAGCAGTACTGTGCCAGTCTTTTTCTTGACTTGTCCAAAGCTTTTGATACAGTAGACCACAACACACTGCTTAGTAAACTAAGTTGCCTCGGTTTTTCCGAAAACACAGTAAAATGGTTAAGAAATTACCTCTTTTCTCGCACCCAAACTGTATTCACAGATGGTTGGAGGTCAAACAGTGTTAAGATAACAAAAGGGGTTCCAAAGGGTTCCATCCTCGGCCCCCTCTTGTTCTCTCTTTATGTCAATGACTTGGGCACTGACCTGGATCATTCCAGGGTAAATCTTTTTGCAGATGACACTATACAGATTACTGCTGGCCGCTCTCCAGATGACGTGATTGCTAAGCTCCAGGGTGCTTTCAACAAACTACAACATCAGCTAGTTTCTCTTAAACTAGTCCTGAATACCTCCAAAACCAAGGTGCTATGCTTCTCACCGGGCATTAAAGCAGGAAGTTATTTTTCCCCAATTACATTCCTTGAATAATTATCAAATAGAGCAAGTCAAGATCTATAAGTATCTTGGGGTCATCCTGGATTCAAAACTGAATTTTGAAGATCACATTGATTATATTGGTAAAAAGACAAAAATTAAAATTGGTTTTCTGTATCGACACAAGCACTGCTTCCCCCCAATGTTCCGTTTGGAATTGATAAAAGCTACCATACTGCCTCTACTTGACTACTGTGACATCGTGTATAAATCAGCCCCAAGTACTGTACTTAAGAAGCTTGATTCCATCTATCACTCGGCCTTAAGATTTGCATTGAACTGCCCATATAGGACTCACCAGTGTGATCTCTACATTGGGTCAAACTTAACATCTCTTAATGTCCGACGGCTTGTGCACCAGATCTTATTTATTCACGATGTACTTATAAAAAAATCCGGACTACCTACTGGATCTCCTCTCTGTTTCAAAGAACAAATTTGACCTCAGGTCTTCGCTCATTTACCAGCTTCACATTCCCTATTGCCGTACAAAAACCGGAGGAAGGGCCTTTGCTATTGATGCCCCCAGGGTCTGGAATGCTATTGCCAATAAACTGCAACTTGAATCACTACCTATGAGATCTTCACTCAAAACTGCTCTAAAGGAGTTGTACACCCCTAGCTGCCACTGCTATTCAGTGGCCTACAATATGGCTGTAGGGTTTGGTGTTATAATTTATTTATGTAGTTTATTGTTTAAACATTCGGTCACAGTCCCTATGATCACTGTTACATTGCATTTATGGCTTTTATTTTGGTGATTTCGAAAACGTTTTTTTGATTTGGCCATGTTTGTGTTTATCGTAGTACGGAGTTAGACTGATGGCCTAAATCTTAGTTGTCTTGTGGTTGTTGTTGTTGTTTGACTTGCACCCCACTGGGATTTTTGCACACAGCGTTGGTGTACGGTGCTATTTCAGGAATATTTTGATGTTTTTTTTCCTGGATTTTCTGTTTGCACAGTCACATAGTCACTTTAAGATGTTTTCTTGTTCATGTTTTTGTTTTTTTGTTTGTTGCGGTTGCACCCGATTCAAGAGCCGAATGGCTCACAGGGCTAGACCAAATAAATGGAAATAAATGGAACTAAATGGAACTATGAGACTCATCGAGGCGATGGCAAGAGAATAAATAAATAAATAAATATTCACAACCCCCCCTTGTCATCCCCCACACGGCGTGCCGGCCACGGAGGTTGCGGTTTGACCATACTTCACCGCGCCAGTCGGTGTGGGTTTGCTAAAGGCGGGAGGGGCGTGTGGAGGGAGCAGAGGGCTCGGGTTTCACTCCCCACTGATGGTCACCGTTACCCGGGATCGGCATCGATGGGTTTTGAATGTACAGTATATATAAACTAACCTTTTATGTGCGACACGAATGACAAACAAGCAACCGAAAAAAAACCCACTTTTTCCCCAACTCGCTTATTAAACATGGATGGCGGGCGTTCCGTGCGGGATCATTATTTTTATTCGCGATTGTAAATGCCCGGTGTTGAGTTTCGCTGAGACCTTGCACACACACACAAACACATGCGCTCGCACACACGCGCACACACGCTCGTACACACGCGCAAGTAACACACGCATGCGTGCACTCTTACACACGCGAACGCTGTCACACGCACGCAAGTAACATCGCACGCGCACACACAACGCACGTTCATACGCACGCGCTCGCTCACACACACACACGTAACACTTATACACCCTAACGCACGCACGCATACGTACACATAATCGCACACAGATGCATACACTCGTACACACATACGCACGTAGCACACATATGCTGTTAGCGAGCACCTATGAAGTCCAGAACGGCACATTCGGGAGTGGTTGGCCAACACCGCTCCCGGCCGTCTTTGTCTCCACAGAGGCGATGTTTACACACTGCACCAGGTACTCATTTGAGGCTGAGTCGACCTAGGGGAGGCTCAAAAACCGATTCAGATAATCGTCACTGGTGGTGTCCGTGAGTGGGAATCGAACTTGAGTCGCCGGGTTCATAGCGCAGGGCGCTAACTCGCGCACTCACGCACACGGTCGCTTGCACACACACATGCACACTTGCACGGTTGCACACACACACGCACGCTTGTACACACAGACACGCGTTCACTTTCACACACATGCTCGCACGCGCTCGCTTGCACACACACGCACGCACGCGCTCGCTTGCACACACACACACGCATGCAGGCGTTCGCTTGCACGCACACAAACGCACGCGCTCGCTTGCACACACACGCACGCACGCGCTCGCTTGCACACACACACGCGCTCGCTTGCACACACACGCACGCACGCAGGCGTTCACTTGCACACACACACACACGCACATACGCGTTCGCTCGCTTCACGGACACACGCACGCACTTTCGTGATAAGAGCACCGCGGGGACCTCTAACGCTCGTGAGCAGACTCGACCGTCGGCGGCTCTATGCCCACTCTGCCGCGAGGGATCACTGAAAATGTTTAACAGTGAAAAAAAGACGCCTGGAAAAGAATGTGTGTCTGTGCGCGTGCGTGCGCGCGCGCGTGTGTGTGTGTGTACACGGGGAGCGGTGGTGCAGCGGTTAGCGCGCTGCGCTACGAACCCGGCGACAGCCGGGTTTGGTCTCACGGTCAACACCGGTGACGATTGTCCGAAGCGGTCCTGGGCCTCCCCTAGGTCGACTCGGCCTCAAATTAGTACCTGGGGCGATATGCAAAAACATCGCCAACTGGGGAGACAAAGGCGGCCGCGCATAATGCCGGCCACCCACCCCGCCGTTCCGGCCTTCATAGATGCAGCTCTCTTAACAGCACTTGCCCCAACAGTCTGTTGAGGCTACACGGGGGATCTTTGTCTTTTTTGTAGTATGTACGGGGTAAGTTATATGCTGTCTGCCCACCGCTGCTGTGTAAAAAGGGGCCCGTTTCTTGCGATGCTTTTGGGCTCCTTGCTAACGAAACATCGTCAAATCGAATCGAGTGCGTTTGGCGTCGCGATTAAAGTCAATCCACAGTCGTGCCGATCGTGGCCACGCAAGCCAAACTATGAGCCGCATCGTAAACCACCAGCTCCTCCGGTTTTCTCCTCCACATCTAAAATCAACGTCACGCGTTCAGAGTGTTGGCCTGCTGCTAGACAATCTCACGTGACGATGATAAGCTGCTTTGTTGAGTCATCATTTGCGATAGCCAGGCAAATTCTGAAAAAGTAGCTATACAGCTCAGTGGGGCCTTTACCTGGTGAAATAAAAAAAAGAGTTTAATATTTCGATTTAAAGCTTTCGTGACTGCAATGATTCATCTTCTTTGGTTCTTTCGGTAAAGTCACGTAGAATGAGAATAAAATAATAAATTGATAAAATATTATTGTGTTATTTTATTTTATCAATTTATTATTTTATTCTCATTCTACGTGACTTTACCGAAATAACCAAAGAAGAAGAGTTTAATAGTTTGAACTGCCTCGCCTGGTGTAGAGGAGGTCGTGGGTTTGATCCCGACCCAGACGCCTGCTGCTCTATATTTTCAGTTGGGCGCGCGTCTCTCTCACCCCCGGGTCGCGTGAATTTTTCTCCGTGGTCCTCCGGATTTTCCCTCCGCATTTAGAATCAACATCACTACGCGTTTTAGAGTATTTGTCTCGCTATATCATCATCATCATCACGTGATGATGACGAGCCACTTCGTCCAGCTATCATTTGCGGCTTCTAGAAAAGATCTGCGTAGCTCAGCGCACCTTACCTGGCAAATCGTTTTTATGTTTAAATAGTCTAATGGTCCATAATGAAGGTTTTTGGGTTAGATCGTGTAAGTATAAATGTTGTGTCGTAACCCTCCACCACCCGACACAGCCAATTAGTAAGGGATTTGTCACGTAAACAAAACGTGCCAATTATTTGCCACGACAGCCCACCGGCGTGTTGGAGAATAAATCCACAACACTTACAATGGGAGTAGTCCGACGTTTCGTTGGTAATTACATCAACCGGCATCAACGGGGCGATTAAATCGAGCAGCAGCAGGACGACGTCATCACTGATCCCAATCAGGTGCAGAGATCGTAAGCGGAGGAAGGGGGGGGGGGGTATTGTAATTATATAATATATTAGTAACCAGTTAATTAGTATGCGTTTCCTCTATAAGGAATTGCATTTTGTATTACTTAATAATAATGCTTCCAGGCCTAATGGTGTTGTGCTCTGGCTCTACAGGAGGTGGTAGAGCAAAGTTCCGACTAATATCACGAGTTTATTCTGTGTGGGATGTCTGTGAAAAAGAGCTTCATAGCTCATCGGATTCCTCGAGTATAAATATTTTGATTATAGATAGGGTGTCCCACCCCCCCCCCCCCGCCACCCCCATCTCCGATCACTCCCACGTGTGGATTTTCCCCGGTGTGCTTCAGTTTTCGCTTAAAACATCTCGATAAAAATAGGATCGCAGAGCTTGGGCAACTCTTTGTAGCGCCGGCTCACCGCTTTTCCCAGCGATTGTGAGAGATGCAATCAGCATTGCACGACGACGATGCTATATATATAATTCAAGATTAAATAAATTATCATTATCTTGGCGGCAAATACAGAAAATGCCAAAAAACGCTCAAAAGGGGTCGGTTTAAAATGAAGACATAATCTACGTTTGGACAATAAAGACTCATGGAGCATAACAGCTCATTGGAACCTTCCTGCTGAGATAACTAAAATAGAAAAAAGTATCTAAAATAATCAGCTTTCAATGTAATCCTAAACCAAATACCCCCATCTCAAGTATCAATCAACCAGCCACTCAATCAGCTCGGATATTATTCTCTCCCACCACGGAGTGGGGAAGAAAGGAAAGAAAAAACACCGCAGCAAAACCAAGAGTTCACTTCCAATAAAAAAAAATCAAGTACCGCACGCACGCGCACGCACGCACGCACAACCGCTCCGGCAAACTTCCCGGCGCTAAGCTAAAACAAATCACGACGTTCCGATCGCAAACACAAGCGGTCGTCATCATTTGCCTGACGACTACGTGACTTTACCGAAGGAACCAAAGGGGTATGGGATGCCACGGGTTTGGCAACAGACAGCGTCGCGGTCTCGGCGGAGGGGGCGTTGGCACGCCGCTCTGACCCCGTGCATCCCGCTCAGTGTACGACATCCCGCCCGGTCCCAACCAAGTCCGGTTGAGTGATGGCAAAAGGCGCCAGCCCCAGCAAGCGCTCGCTCGCTCGCTCCAATGCCAGCCCTCCTCTTAGCGACGTCGCTCCGGAGAGCCCCACCTCTTTAAAAGGGCGTTTTTGGCCTACTCTTCCACACCGGACCACTGAGACGTCTTAGGTGACGATGATGATGATGATGATGTGGGAGTAAACTAAACACAATAATTCGTTTCGATTTAAAGCTTTTCGCGACTGCAGGGATTCGTATTCTTGGTTCTTTCGGTAAATTCACGGCTGCTTGCGTTGTGGCCGAAACGTGCGTGAGAATTTTATTTTATTATGTTTTATTTTTATTATTTTATTAAAATATTTAGTTTTTATTTTACCAGGTAAGGCCCCCCCCCCCCCACCACTGAGCTACTTAACTCTTTCTCAGAAGCGACCTGGTGATAAATGATAGCTCAAGGAAGTTGCTTATCATTTGGGAATTTATAGCAGCGGCCAAATACTCCGAACGCGCGACGCTGATTCTAAATTATGGAGGGAAAAACTGGAGGACTCGGAGAAAAATCCACACTCCAAATATAAAACAGGCGTCAGGGTTGGGATCGAACCCACGACCTCCTGCATACCAGGCGAGGTAGTCAACATCTCCTAGCCACCGAGATGATGATGAGAGAGAGAGAGACACGCAAACTCCAAATATACAGCAGGCGTACAGGTCGGGATCGAACCCACGACCTCCTGTACACCAGGCGAGGCAGTTAACAATCTCGGCGCCCAAACTGGGATTGGCCAAACATCCCCGAGGCTGAAAGATTCCCGTAAAATTAAAAAAATGACTCAATTGGGAATTACGCGCGTAAATGATCGTCCAACCCGCTGTGAAAACCTGTCAAGACTCTCCCGCAGACGAGTCACGAGACTCGGCGACGCGTTCCTGCGTCAACAAGCGTCGTGACACTAATGATGACAACGATACAAACTTCGCGCGCAGACCTTTCACGGCCGATGTAACGACTCACAATAATGTTTTCTTTCGGGGTTCAGGTGCTGGGGGTGTGCTCTTAACTCGAGCCCTCCACCACCCGACAGAGCCGCTTAAAACTGAGCCGTCACGCCATGGGCAAACAAAAGATAAAACCGCCGATAGATTTCGTTTTTTTGTTGTTGCCGGCGGCAATCCAAACGGAACGTTGAATGGGCGAGCGAAAGCGTTACAAAGTATTGTGCTCCCTCATTAGGTTGGTTATACTTCACGGCTCGGTCGTGTCGGGACGGTTCTCCGTGATCTTTGAACTCCCGGATTTGCGAGCTGTGCGTCCGGGCTCTAGTTGTGTTACAATAAAAGCAATGGGAGCAAAACAAACCTAAAAGCATCCTGCAACGACGCTTGCGCTGCAGATGACGGCCCCAGCGTTGTCAGACAGCAGGCGCGAGGCCGGAGGTTTCAGACACCCTCGCGTGAGCGTGAATAACAACGATGATTGTAAACAAAACAAATCATTTTGCCGCCGTCGGGTCTTAAAGCTGGCTCGTGGGTTGTTTCCTTTTACCGGTTCTCCGTTCGGCTCCGCGCTCGCTGGCTCGTTTAACGAGCGAGCGAGCGAGCGAGCGAGCCTCCCGCTCCGTTACCTTTGCTGAGCGGCGCGTATACGTGCGTGGCATTGTGCGCGAGCGAGAATCAATAGCGGGGGACGTTCTGCGAAAAAAAAAGTGCTTCATAGCTCATCCGGTCTAAATAAATATTCCGATTCTGAATGACGCTCTCTGGCGGGTCGTACGCTGTGAGCCGCGAGTGTCCCTCTCCTCGGGGCACTCTGAAGAGGCTCGGCCACAGAGGCTTGGTGCCGCGGTGGCGAGATGGATGTCATGGGTTCGATCCCAACCCTGATGCCTGTTGTATATTTGGAGTTTGCGTGTCTCTCTCTCTCTCTCTCTCCCCGTGGTGATCGCGTGGATTTTGCTCCGCGCCATCCTGTGTTTCCCTGCCACGTTTAGAATCAACGTCACGCGTTCAAGAGCATTTGGCTGCTATACATTTCCACGTGATGATGATGATGGCGATAAGCCGCTTCGTTGAGCAATCATTTGTTGGCCAGGTCGCTTCTCGAAAAAGAGCAACATAGCTCAGTGGGCCTTACCCGGTAAAATAAAAAAAATTGTTCAGTAGTTTATTTTTACGATTTATAGCGAGTTTCTGGGTGTCGTATGAAACTTTTTTATGGCCTACGCCGATCGCTACGACCGCCACTACGACTAATTATTATTATTAATAATAAAATATTAATTTCAACTTGTGCTACGCCACCACGCAACGGTATTTACTCGCTCCCGGAGAGAGAGAGAGACACAGAGAGAGTTGGGACGAGTCGGAGTGCATGAAGAGGAACCGCAGATGAGGAGCGGGAAGGCAGCAGCTGCCAGGCAGTGAGCTGGCGCATCCCGACAATTTCCCACGCTCTGCAGTCCCTTGTGTGTGAAGGTGTTGTCGGGCAATTAATGAAGCGTGGGAGGAAATCAAGAGGGCCCGGAAAAGCCGACACTCCACCCCATACCGATGGACCAGGTTCGGAGTCCACATTTTTGCCGTTCCGCCTTCTCCCGGCGAGCCAGGGTGTGGCTCTTCCTCAACGCCCACGGGGAAGGGGGAGTTTCACAACAACAACAACAGCATCTCTGTGTGTGCGGTGACCCACCACACACACACGCGCACGCACACATGGGATCGGAAGGCGTGGCGGTTAGCGCGACGCTGCGCTATGAACCCGGCGACCCGGGTTCGATTGCCGCTCACGGCCAACACCCAGTGACGATTAATTATTTGAACCGGTCCTGAGGCTCCCCTAGGTAGACTCAGCCTAAAGTGAGCACCTGGCGCGGTGTGTAAGCATCGCCACTGGGGAGACAAAGGCGGCCGGGCGTGGTGCTGGCCACCCACCCCCTCGTGTGCTGTGTCAGCCTTCATAGGTGCTGCTAGCTAACAGCACTTGCCTCAACAGTCTAAGGGAACACGGGAGGGGGTCTTTTGTCTTTGGTGATTCACCAACCCTTGCTGCTGCTGCTGCCTTCGGACTCCCGAATTACAGGCAGCCACGTGCAGCGCAGCCACAACTATCGCCATCTACACCACCGTCACCGCCTGCTTCTTTTACGCTGGGTTGCCATCACGTAGAGGCGTGCTTATTGGTGGGATGAGCCGAGCTCGTCATCCCAAAGTGTGGCAGTGCAGACCCCTCTCACAGTGCATATGGTCCTCAGCAGCGACCATTGGCGACTATGCCGTGCTGACGAAAACCGGTCCACAGTTGTCTGTCCTCATTGCTGCTGCTGCTGTCAATCGGTCGCAATTGGACCATGATGCAGTTCTTCGGTAACTGCTGACGGCTTTCGCGTTAATGTACGGTGCCGAGTGCACTTTAATGCACATTGTGCCGTGCCTTGTAGGCCTGAGTAGCTGTAGTTCTGGAAAGAGGCAGCCGTGTCAGTCTGGGTTCTCAGCCGTGTCAGTCGGGGTGCTCAGCCGTGTCAGTCTGGGTTCTCAGCCGTGTCAGTCTGGGTTCTCAGCCGTGTCAGTCTGGGTTCTCAGCCGTGCCAGTCATGGACTCAGCCGTGCCAGTCTGGGTTCTCAGCCGTGCCAGTCTGGGTTCTCAGCCGTGCCAGTCGGGGTTCTCAGCCGTGTCAGTCTGGGTTCTCAGCCGTGTCAGTCTGGGTACTTAGCCGTGTCAGTCTGGGACTCAGCCGTGCCAGTCTGGGTTCTCAGCCGTGCCAGTCATGGACTCAGCCGTGTCAGTCGGGGTTCTCAGCCGTGCCAGTCTGGGTTCTCAGCCGTGCCAGTCGGGGTACTTAGCCGTGTCAGTCTGGGTTCTCAGCCGTGTCAGTCGGGGTGCTCAGCCGTGTCAGTCGGGGTGCTCAGCCGTGTCAGTCTGGGTTCTCAGCCGTGCCAGTCTGGGTTCTCAGCCGTGTCAGTCGGGGTTCTCAGCCGTGTCAGTCATGGACTCAGCCGTGTCAGTCGGGGTTCTCAGCCGTGCCAGTCTGGGTTCTCAGCCGTGCCAGTCGGGGTACTTAGCCGTGTCAGTCGGGGTAGTCAGCCGTGCCAGTCTGGGTTCTCAGCCGTGTCAGTCTGGGTGCTCAGCCGTGTCAGTCTGGGTTCTCAGCCGTGTCAGTCTGGGTTCTCAGCCGTGTCAGTCTGGGTTCTCAGCCGTGTCAGTCTGGGTTCTCAGCCGTGCCAGACTGGGTTCTCAGCCGTGTCAGTCTGGGTGCTCAGCCGTGTCAGTCATGGACTCAGCCGTGCCAGTCGGGTTCAGCTATCACCGGCGAGCCATCATCGTCACCGCGCTAGGCCACCACGAAAGCAAGGGGCACGATGTCGCCGAACGCGAATTATTAACCGCACAGCCACCCGCACCACCCCCCCCTCCTCCGGCAAAACCCCGACCCCCCCCCCCCCGCCCCACACCGCCGGCTACGTACGTCCTTGGAGGGCTGGCGCAGGACATCACCGACGCCGCCGCCGTTGCGGAGGCCCTGGTTGAGGACGGTGACGATGCACATGATGAGCGTGTCGCACGATCGCTCCGACGAGTCCGACTCGCCGCGGCCTGACGACACTGTTGGCGCGCGTGCGCGTGTTTGTGCATGTGTGTGCATGTGTGTGTGCATGTGTGTGCCAGTGTGTGTGTGTGCGATTGTGTGTGTGCGCGCATGAGTATGCATGTGTGCGAGTGTGCATGCGTGTGTGTGCGCGCGAATGCGTGTGTGTGCGAGTATGCGTGCGAGTGTGTGTGTGTGTGTGCCAGTGTGTGTTTGTGTATGGGCACACCATGGGCAGGGGTAGTGCAGCAGTGGTTAGCGCAATGCAGTTGGCTACTAACCAGAATATCTGAACCGGTCCTGGGCCTCCGCAAGGTCGACTCAGCCTCAAATGAGTAGCTGGTGCGGAGTGTAAACATCAGCACTGGTGAGACAAAGGAGGCCGGGCGTGGTGCTGGCCACCCACCCCCTCGTGTGCTGTGCCGGCCTTAATAAGGTGATTCTCGCTAACAGCACTTGCCCCATCAGCCTGTTGAAGGCTACACGGGGGATATTTGTCTTCGTACGTACACACACACACGGGAATGCACACGAATCCATCTGTGCGCAGAGATGCATAACACATTTTTACATTTTGCCTTTATAAACCACTCTTCATAAAGAGCATCCTTTGGCACCTTACAATTAACACTCTATTAATTATAAAACTAAAAACCCTATTGCGTAAGCCATCCAGCTCACCGCTTGGCTCACGCATACGGATCCGTTCATTAGATCTGTTCCTTGAATATTCCACTGTGCCTGGATTCCCAATATGACTTGAGACGGAGTTCCACAGGCGGGGAGAATAGAAACCAGGTTACAACACGCGCGTACACAAGCACGCGAGTACACACATTCACACAAAGCCAAAGATCCCCCGTGTAGCCTTGACAGGCTGTTGGGACAAGTGCTGTGCGTGCGTGTGTGCTTGTGTGGGGAGCGGTAGTGTACCGCTCATGGCCAACACCAGTGATTCGGTTCTGGGCCTCCCCTAGGTCGACTCCGTCTCAAAAAGAGTACCCGGTGCGGTGTGTAAACATCGCCACAGCCTTAACATACTGGAGGGTGCAGTGCTGTTAGCGGCGCCTATGAAGGCCGGAATGGTACACAAAGGGGTGGGTGGCCAGCATCACGCCCGATCGCCTTTGTCTCCCCAGTGGCGATGTTTACACACCGTGCCAGGTACTCATTGAAGGCTGAGTCGACCTAGGGGAGGCCCAGGACCGGTTCAGATAAAATAATCGTCACTAACCGCTACACTACCGCTCCCCACTACACTACAGAGATACACGCACACTGACACACACACAGATACACACATACAGAGAGACATACACACACACAGATACACACATACAGAGATACACACACACACAGATACACACATACAGAGATACATACACACACAGATACACACATACAGAGATACACACACACAGATACACACATACAGAAATACACACATACAGAGATACACACACACAGATACACACACAGATACACACATACAGAAATACACACACAGAGATACAAAGATAAAGATCCCCCGTATAGCCTTAACAGACTGTAGGGGCAAGTGCTGTTAGCGAGCACCTATGAAGGCCGGAGCGTACACGAGGGGGTGGGTGGCCAGCACCACGCCCGACCGCCATTGTCTCCCTAGTGGCAATGTTTACACACCGCACCAGGTACTCATTTTAGGCTGAGTCGACCTAGGGGAAGCAAAAGACCGGTTCAGATAATCGTCACTTCTGTTGTATATCGAACCCGTGTCGCCAGATTCATAGCGCAGCGTGCTAACCGCTACACTATCGCTCCCCACAGAGATACACACACAGATACACACATACAGAAATACACACACAGATACACACATAGAGAGATACACACAGACACACACACAGATACACACATACAGGAATACACAAAACAAAGATCCCCCATATAGCCTTAACAGACTGTAGGGGCGAGTGCTGTTAGCGAGCACCTATGAAGGCCGGAACGGTACACGAGGGGGTGGGTGGCCAGCACCACGCCTTTGTCTCCCTAGTGGCAATGTTTACACACCGCACCAGGTACTAATTTGAGGCTGAGTCGACCTAGGGGAGGCCCATGACCGGTTCATATAATCGTCACTGGTGTTGGCCGTGAGCAGGAATCGAACCCGGGGCGCCAGGTTCATAGCGCAGCGCGCTAACCGCTACACTATCGCTCCCCACAGGAATACACACACACACAGATACACACATAGAGAGATACACACAGACACACACACAGATACACACATACAGGAATACACACACAGGTACACACATAGAGAGATACACACAGACACACACACACAGATACACACATACAGGAATACACACACACAGATACACACATAGAGAGATACACACAGACACACACAGATACACACATACAGGAATACACACACATACACACAGGTACACACATAGAGAGATACACACAGACACACACACACACAGATACACACATACAGGAATACACACACACACAGGTACACACATAGAGAGATACGCACAGACACACACAGATACACACATACAGGAATACACACACACAGGTACACACATAGAGAGATACACACAGACACACACACACAGATACACACATACAGAGATGCACAGAGTGAGAGATACGTAACACAGATACAACACCGTGCATGTGCTGTGTGCACTGTGTGCGCTGCATGGCAGGCAGCCCCGTCTACTCATGTGGTTTGGCTTTGCGTGCCAATTTTTTTTTTGGAGAGCGACGGGAAGCCCGCTACACACACGCGTACACTGATCCACGATCCGTCCTCACCGTGGTGGTACAGAATTGCCGGGCGCAAGCCCAAGGTGTCAGTAGGGGTCCAGCACCACGGCCGACCACCTTTGTCTCCCCAACGGCGCCCATGTTTACCCTACGCACCAGGCACTCTTTTGCACGTATGTACGTACATTGAACATCTTTCGCACCGTACGCAGCCAACCGTGCTATGAATATTTTTCTTACTATTGCGACTAGTTCGTTTTTTTTATTGTACCAGGTAAGGCCCCACTGAGCTACGTAGCTCTTTTCAGGAGCGACCTGGCTATCAATAAATGATAGCTCAACAAAGTGGGCTTATCACGTGGACATTTATAGCAGTCAAAAACTCTGAACGCATGCTGATTCTAAATGTGGAAGGAAAAAGCGGAGGACCCGGAGAGAAATCTACGCGACCACGGGGAAAGAGAGAGACACCGCAAACTCAAAATATACAGAAGCAGCAGGCGTCAGGGTCTGGATCGAAGCCACGACCTCCTGTATACCACGCGAGGTAGTTAACATCTCACCACTGTGCCGCTCGTAAATAATTTAATCGGAGGTGCGGGGGAAGGACAACAAACTAAACACAAAAATCCGTTGCAAAAGAAATGAGATTTCAATCAGGATTTGGCTGAGTCGTCCGAATATTCCCCCCAGGCTCCCCCCACTCGCAGTACCCCACCCCCACCACCCCGTCGGAGGGAGGATTGGATGTGGATCGGGCAAGTACCGAGATGTTAACTACCTCGCCTGGTACGCAGGAGGTCGTGGGTTCGATCCCGACCCTGACGCCTGCTGCTGTATATTTGGAGTTTGCGTGTCTCTCTGTCTCTCATCATCATCACGGTGGCTAGGAGATGTTAACTACCTCGCCTGGTACGCAGGAGGTCGTGGGTTAAATCCCGACCCTGACGCCTGCTGCTACTGTATATTTGGAGTATGCGTGTCTCTCTCTCCCCATGGTCGCGTGGATTTTTCTCCAGGTCCTCCGGTTTTTTCCCCCTTCCACATTTAGAATCAACGTCGCGCGGTTTAGAGTATTTGGCTGCTATGAGTTTTCGCGTGATTAAGCTAGGTCGCTTCTGAAAAAGCGCCATAGTGTGGGTCCTTACCTGGTAGTTTTAAGAAAAATCTTGTTTTTAAGCATTGCATGAGAAATTAACCCTTGCCTAATGCCGATTGCTAACGCTGCAGCCTTAACCCTTTCTCTTACGCTATCCCATAGCCCTGCTCCACTGCGCTACCCGTGCCCGCTTGTCACCCCCCCGCCCCCGCCCCAACCCCCTGTTGTGCCGGGGCGAAGGCGTCGCGAGCGGCTCCTCACCGTCGCGGGCCGACGACAGCCGGCCGGAGTAGTGCTGCACGGTGGGGCCGCTGCAGTTGACGCTGTCGGAGCTGCAGTACCGGGGCTCATCGGGGCCTGTCGGGACACACGCCGCGACGGGGTTAATAATAACAGCGAACAATAACAGTTAATAGAATGATGATGTTTGTACTACGTACAGCGGTAGTGTAGCGGTTAGCGCTACGCTGCGCTACGAACCCCGGCGCTCCGAATTCGATTCCCGCTCACGGCCAACGCCGGTGACGATTATCTGAATCGGCGCTGGGCCTCCCCTAGGTCGACTCGGACTCAGAGCAGTACCTGGTGCAATGTGTAAACATCGCCACTGGGGAGACAAAGTCTGTCGGGCGTGGTGCTGGCCACCCACCCCCTCGTGTGCCGTTCAGGCCTTCATCAGTGTTCGCTAACAGCACTTGCACCCAACAGTCTGTAAAGGCTATACGGTGGATCTTTGTCTATTCTCCTATAACGCGTGGTGTTTTCATGACGTGAATTGTATGTAACGCGATTGAGTGAGCAGAACTGCTCACTTAATCGGTTGTACGGCTGCCTCGACAAAGCATCACACAAGGCGGGATGCTGCTGGATGCTTCTAGACGCTACCCACGTGTTCAGCCTGACTATACATCTCACGTGTTGTCGCGGACAGTGCTTTACCCTATACTATACATTCTTTATTGTAACGCGATTTTTCCAGAATGCAGCGTTCTTCAGGAACGCAACGAACCAGCGCGTTGTAGGAGAACATATTGCACGCTAAACTTCTTTCGCACCGTACGAAGCCAACCGTGCTAATCGGAGGTGTGGGGTACGGACAACAAACTCAACACAAAAAGCAGTTCTAAAACCAAAATGTTTGTCCATCTACAAATTAGTTTTCGATGAAGAATAACGATGATGATACTTTGATTTTATACAGCGTCATTCATGGTGATAGTATCTCACCATTTCATATATTTTATATACAATACTAGTTCATGAAGCCTGTCTTCGCCAGGCAAACGTTTTCAATAAATATTAAAATGAACCTGATATGATTTCTTACAATTTTTCTATACGATCAGATACTAACAACAATATATATTTTTTATTTTTCCACCAAAAAAACACAACTCGATTCAACTTCTTATATTGAAAGACGTACACCCATCAGAAAGCTTTCAATTTAAATATGCCGCTCTTTTATTAATTAGAAAAAACAAACATTACGTATCGATTTAAAGCTTTCGTGACTGCAAGGATTCATCTTCTTTGGTTCTTTCTTTATTTTATCAATTTATTATTTTATTCTCATTCTACGTGACTTTATTGAAAGAACCAAAGAAGAAAAAGCATTATGTACGTAAAACTATGAGTGAAAGCTCTCCTATCTTTTTCCGAATGATTCAGATTTGAGCATCGTGAAATGTGTATTTTTTTTCATTTAAACGCGCTTTAATCCGAAATATCTCAAAAACAAGAAGAGATAGAAGGATGGTTCTCACTTTAATTTGATTTGCTGCTTAATCCTCTATCCAACGAAAACAAACTGCAATCTCATATTTCGAACGGTTTCTGAAAAACACCAGGCACAAATGTGTTTATGGGGCACTTAAAAATCAAGATTTGGGGGCCTTCAAATGAAAAATCTTGGATGTTCAGATTGCTCATGTTGTTGGTGTCCCAAAAGCTGCAGCAAATTTAAACTTTCTACCTTGTCTTTATTTATATAGATACAATAATATATCATTACATAATAAATAACAATATATATGATACACGTATGATATATATCAAATTCATGACCAAATCCCATATATGGCCACCACCATGCAATAATAAAAATAAACCAAATGCAATGGCACCAAATCAAAAACCAACAACAACAACAACAGCAGCTGCTGCTGTTGTCACAACAGAGAAATTAGTCCGTGAGGTCTGCCACACATCTCAGACCACGATGCCAACTTCCCAAGCAAGCCAGGAAACCTTCATCGCAGGGGGCCGCAGCAGCGGCGGCGGCCACAAAGTTATCGGTTCAATGTCCGAAAAAGCGATGACCTCTTCTTTGGTTCTTTCGGTAAAGTCACGTAGAATGAGAATAAAGTAATAAAATAAAACAATACAATTCTCACGACGTTTCGGCCACAACACAAGTGGCCTTCTTCAGGTGAAAGGAACAAACCTGTCGAAAATTAAAGCGATGACCTATTATTTATCAAGCGTGTGGCCTGGATTAACGAAAAAAAAAACCAGGACTTTAATTTCGGATTTCAATAACACGATGGGAGCCTATGTGTCCGGAGGATGATGTGGGGAGGGGGGGGGCTAGCTCCAGCCTGCGGGCGGCTGTGCGCGCGAGAAAGCTCGTCCACCGATCGCGGATTTGAGCTTGTTTAGTTCTACAATTGGGGTGGAGAGCAGAAACATTTGCCAATGTGTTGTAGCTCTCGCCACCGTCCGCGTATTTCTGAAATGATGTACGCAGCCGCAGCGTGTCGCCTGCTTTAACTCACATGAGTGTGTGAATAAACGATTAATTATTACGAACGGGGGGGGGGGGGGGGGGGGGAGCTACCGTTGATCCCACCCGGGCAGCGACCGATCACGGGCGTGGACACACACGCACACAAAGATCCCCCGTGTAGCCTTAGCAGACTGTAGGGGCAAGTGCTGTTAGCGAGCACCTATGAAGGCCGGAACGGCACACGAGGGGGTGGGTGGCCAGCGCCACGCCCGGCCGCCTTTGTCTCCCCAGCGGCGATGTTTGCACACCGCACCGGGTACTCATTTGAGGCTGAGTCGACCTAGGGGAGGCCCAGGACAGACGCACACACACACACACAGGCACGCAGCGGGCGGACCGCGCCCGCCGTGGTTGCGTCTTTGACCATACCTCACCGCGCACGGTCAGCACGGGTTTGGCGAAGACCGCCTCGGACACATGGCCCGCCGCACTGCCACGAGGCCCCCCACTGCTCGTCGGGAAGCCAACGCAGGTCGCCGGGTTTCCCGGGCGCGGTGCGCGAACCCCACTGCTCCGCATCTCATTCGTTCACTTACTTATACTTCGGAGTAAGTGCAGGGAATTCTACAATGCATCTCTGCGGAGCTGCGGGCTCGCCGGTTTCCCGCGCCCACACAGCAAAGTCCAAATAGGCTTGACTTGAAGCATTCGTGACTGCAGGAATTGATATTCTCTCGGGTCTTTCGATAAAGTCACGTGGGTAGGTTCAAAGAATATAACAAAACCCTACGACGTTCCGATCGCGACGCGAGCGGTCGTCATCTTCCCGCTCTTCCTGATGACGACCGCTCGTGTTTGCGATCGAAACGTCGTGGGGTTTTGTTATTTTCTTTGATCCTACCCACGTGGCTTTGCCGAAAGACCCGAAGAGTATGAATTTCTGCAGGCACGAAAGCTTCAAGTCAAGATTTATACCCAACGTGGTCGCAAGCATCCTCTTGAAGATGAGTCTTGAGACTCTCCTGGGTAAAGGAGACGCCGCCGTGGCTAGGAGATGTTAACTACCTCGCCTGGTGTACAGGAGGTCGTGCGTTCGATCCCGACCCTGACGCCTGCTGTATATTTGGAGTTTGCGTGTCTCTCTCTCTCATCATCATCACGGTGGCTAGGAGATGTTGACTACCTCGCCTGGTGTACAGGAGGTCGTGGGTTCCATCCCAACTCTGACGCCTGCTGCTGTATATTTGGAGTTTGCGTGTCTCTCTCTCTCTCATCACGGTGGCTAGGAGATGTTAACTACCTCGCCTTGTATACAGGAGGTCGTGGGTTCGATCCCGACCCTGACGCCCGCTGTATATTTGGAGTTTGCGTGTCTCTCTCTCACTATCATCATCACGGTGGCTAGGAGATGTTAACTACCTCGCTTGGTATACAGGAGGTCGTGGGTTCGATCCCGACCCTGATGCCCGCTGCTGTATATTTGGAGTTTGTGTGTCTCTCTCCCCTGTGGTCGCGTGGATTTTTCTCTCCGGGTCCTCCAGTTTTTCCCTCCACATTTAGAATCAAAGCGCGTTTTAGAGTATTTGGCTGCTATAAATGTCCACAAGACGATGATAAGCCACTTCGTTGAGCTATCACTTGTAGCCAGGTCGCTTCTGAAAAAGCTTTCTATAGCTCAGTGGGGGCCTTACCCGGTAAAAAAAAAAAATAGGAAATATTCATACTTAAAGCGAACACTCGAACAATAATAACGATGAAGATCACTCGGCTCCGTGGCACGGGGCGTTTTATCTTGAAACCTCTCGCGGCGACGTCGGCGAACAGCGTTAGATAACAAATGGCGAGCGGCGGACGAAGGAAACGAGCGAACGCGGATTTTTTTTATTTCGTCCGACAAGCCCCGGCGTGTGCGGGCGTCACACTGGATGTGTGGGCGTTACACTGGAGGTGTGGGCGTTACACTGGAGGTGCGAACGTTACACTGGAGGTGTGGGCGTTACACTGGAGGTGTGAGCGTTACACTGGAGGTGCGGGCGTTACACTGGAGGTGTGGGCGTTACACCGGAGGTGTGGGCGTTACACTGGAGGTGTGGGCGTTACACTGGTGGTGTGGGCGTTACACTGGTGGTGTGGGCGTTACACTGGAGGTGTGGGCGTTACACTGGAGGTGTGGGCGTTACACTGGAGGTGTGGGCGTTACACTGGAGGTGTGGGCGTTACACTGGAGGTGTGGGCGTTACACTGGAGGTGTGGGCGTTACACTGGAGGTGTGGGCGTTACACTGGAGGTGTGGGCGTTACACCGGCGGTGTGGGCGTTACACTGGAGGTGTGGGCGTTACACTGGTGGTGTGGGCGTTACACTGGAGGTGTGGGCGTTACACTGGAGGTGTGGGCGTTACACTGGAGGTGCGGGCGTTACACCGGCGGTGTGGGCATCACACTGGAGGCGAGGGCGTCACACTGGAGGCGAGAGCGTGCCCGCTCGGTCCAGTTACGTCCGCAGCACAGTGCCGCGACGACGATGGCGAAATCGGGATTAAAAGTGGGGTCGTCGCGGGGCGGAACGGCCTCGTTCGCGGAAGTGGATATCGCAGAGCTGCCTCCGAGATCGCTCGCCGAGTGACAACGCTGGGCCAGCGCGCCGCACCGGGGCGGCGCTTCCTCACCCGCTCCCGCGTACGAGAGTGAGATCCGTCCGCTTGTGTGACCGTCGAACCGACATTTCCCATTGTCGGCTCCGCGAGTTAGCAAAACGTTAAGCGCGGAACCGAATTGAACGCGGTGGGGTTGTTTTTGTTGTTGTTGTTGTTGTTGCGTGCACTCATCGGTTGACTGGCCTGAGACCAACGAGGGACAGCGTTTAGCCACGGGGCAGTCTGCCTGGAATGGGAACGCACCTTTGTTTGCGCGAGGTCAGTTCACCAATTTGCGCGCACGTTTCTTATCCGCCCGCTTTTCGCCAGAATCTGCGTTTCCCGTGACCTTATCCAAGGACTTGGCAGCAGCGGCGGCGGCGGCGGCGGCAGCCGCACGTCACATCTGGACACGGGCACCATCTGGGCGTGCCCATTAGCACCACCAGCCTTGGCAGCCGGGCGGCACGTCTTGGAAGACTTTAACACGGAAGCAGCAACAAAAAAAAAGACGAACGTTCGAGGGGTAAAGCCTCGTAAAAATTTTTACTATTGCAGAGTGGCCGTGTAGTGGAGTCATCAATCCGAGGGTACGCGGGGCACACCGTATTTTTGTTAAATATAATGGCCGCCAATTTTTTTTTTCATTTTTAATACCCCCCCCCCCCCTCTCCCATCTATTGCGTCCAGCGAATTTCTGCCGGGACAGCCCTTGCGGGGGGAAAGCGTCCTGAAAAAAATGAAAAAAAAATTGAAAAGGAAATAAGCTGCGGCGCTGAAAGTGCGGGCGCGGCGCGAAATCGGCAAACTCGGCGGGTTTCACGCCGGCGCGAACGGCAACGAGCTGAGTGGGCGGGCGGGCGGGCGAGAGACAGAGAGAGAGCAGAGGGCAGGGAGGGAGGGGAGGGAGCCGTCTGGCCGTTTTGGCGAGAGAAGACGGCGAGAGAGAGGGAGAGAGAGAGACGCAAGGGGCCCGCCGAGATTGACGAGGCGCCCGTGCCAGATTTGACGAGGCTAAGAGTCGCCGAGAATATCCTCGTAAATCGCGTTAAAAGTCACCGCGCCAGCAAACGGCCGTCCCCGGACCCCCACCCCCACCCACCCACTCCCGCACCCCATCCCCGGCACGCGCGCGAAACCAACTCACGCCAAACGGCGGCAAAGAGACCTTCGGCGTCGCTCAGCGGCGCGGAAATTGGGTGGAGGAGGTGCGGAGATTGGGGGAAGGGGGGGGTGGAGGGGGCAGGAGGCGGCTGTCTCGGTGAATCGTCGTCGTTAGCGCCGGTGGGCGTGCGTGCACGCCAGGGTGCCGTCGCTGGAATGGGGGGGGGGGGGGGGGAGCCGTGCCGGCGGCGTTTACGGGGAGCGTGGGGGGGGGGGGCGTCGGTAGGACACGGGGGAGCTCGAACGCATCCGGCCGCGTCCCCGACAAGAGCGGGAGCGGTGGCGCTGCGGTTAGGGTGACCGTGACCCCCGGGTTCTGTTCCACCCCCCCCCCGCCTCCCCTCCGGGCGCGAACGCTTTTTCCGTCCCGCGTTGCTGAACGGCGCGGTCAAATAACTGTAGGAAGGTGGATGGGGGGGGGGGTGAGCGGGGATCTTCATCCAGCAGTGGATAGCCAAAGTGCCGAACACTTATGAAGGACTCGGGTGGCGTGGCGGCTCATGCTGCGATGCGCGACCGGCGGCAAATTTTCACGGTGCGGCGTGGCATTGAAGGCAAAAGCGGCGTGGTAGCGCTGTGTGGGGTGGGGTCCGCTGCTCTGTTGTATGCGTTTGGACTTACTTCCCTACACTTTGCGCTCCTGTTGCGTTTTTGTTTTGTCTGCCGACGTTCCGACCCGCGCCGGCCTACTCGTTAAAATAAAAATAAATAAAAATAAAAAAGAACTTCGTTTTTTTTTCTTTCCCCCCCCCGTCGTGGTGTGACGCATCTGCGCCTTTCGTGAGTTGGCGGCGCGGCGGCACGGCGGCTCGCGCAGCCCTCGTCGACGGTTCACGGCACGGCGGCTCTCAACCGGGTGAGGTGAGGTGGCGGGGGGGGGTAAACGCGGGCATGCCGAACACTGAGATGGAACAACCACGGCAACGTTCGAATCCGCACGGTGCTCCTGGAGCGATATGAACGCCCGTTTTAAAATCTCGCTGATCGCAGGCAACGTCGGGTTTCCAGGAGCAAACCTGGCGAGCGTCACGAGAGCAGTTACTGAGCCATCTAGGGTCAGGCAAGGTGCGGGGTGTTTGTGGGGGGAGAGGAGGTATAAACGGTGGCAAGAAACACCGCTGTACGGCGTGTGAAGCCTCGTTTGCCGCGTGGCACCGGCGCGGTGGCTCGGCACGGCGCCCACCTCTGTCGGCGGCGGCGGCGGCGGCGCCGTGCGGCGCTCCGGAGCGGTCCACGGAGAGGATGAAGTCGTCGCGGAAGAAGAGGAAGCCGACGATGGAGAAGAGGTAGACGAGGATGAGCGCGAGCACGGCGGTGAGCACGATGGAGCGGCCGTTGCGCGTCACGCTCTTGATCACGTTGAGCAGCGTCTCCTCGCGGTACACCAGGTCGAACAGCTGAGGGGCACGGGGGGAGGGGGGCACGGGGGGGGGGGCACGGGGGGGGGCACGGGGGGGGGCACGGGGGGGGGCACGGGGGGGGGGGGGCACGCGCGTCCGAAACGCGGTCGCTGTGACGTTCCTGCGAACGCGGTTGTGAGTGCGGTTGTTGCTCATGGCTGTGGCTGTTGCGAGCGGCGGCTACCAGCAGGCTGTAGAAGAACTCGTGCAGGAGGAGGCCCGAGGCGCACACCGTCAGGTAGAAGAGGTGGTAGAGGAACTCCACGTCCAAGATCATCGCTCGGTAGCCGCGGGCAAACGTCCCGCGGTTCCCCACGAAGCTCAAGAGGAACACCACCTTGTTGCACACCTGGTGGGCACAAAGACAAAGATCCCCCCGTATAGCATTCACAAACTGTAGGGGCAAGTGCTGTTAGCGGGCAGCGCCTATGAAGGCCGGAACGGCACGCGAGGGGGTGCCGTTCCGGCCTTCATCGCCACTGGGGCCGCCTTCGTCTCCCCATACAGAAATACACACACACAGAGATACAAGATAAAGATCCCCCGTGTAGCCTTAACAGACTGTAGGGGCAAGTGCTGTTAGCGAGCACCTATGAAGGCCGGAACGGCACACGAGGGGGTGGGTGCCCAGCACCACGCCCGACCCCCTTCGTCTCCCCAGTGGTGATGTTTACACACCGCACCAGGTACTAATTTGAGGCTGAGTCGACTTAGTGGGGGCCCACGACCGGTTCAGATAATCGTCACTGGGTGTTGGCCGTGAGCGGGAATCGAACTTGGGTCGCCAGGTTCATAGCGCAGCGTAGCGCTAACCGCTGCTCCTGGTGGGCACGGGCACACACAGACACGCACACACGTGGCGGCGGACACTCGGCTCTCTCTCTCTCGAGTGGTTGGTGGTCTAGACAAGGCACGTGGGGGAAGGGGGGCAACATCGCGACTTCCTGGCTTCCGTTCCGCTGTTTGTGAGCGGTGCACCTCGGCGCCTCGACGTTTCCTTTGGATATAAAAGAACAGAGATCCCCGGGTGTAGCCTCAACAGGCTGTCGGGGCAAGTGCCGTCATGGAGCAGCGCCTGTGAAGGCCCGGCACGACACACCAGGGGGTGGGTGGCCGGCATCGCACGCCCAACCGCCTCCCTTAGGCCGAGTCGACCTAAGGGAGGCCCAGGACCGGATCAAATATTCGCCCCTGTGACTGGTCGTGAGTGGGAATTGAGCTCGGGTCACCTAGGTTAGTGGCGCACCGCGCTAACCGCCAAGCCAACTCTCCCCACCCTTGCGTAAAGGCACACGCCGCGGTGGCTAGGAGATGTTAACCACCTCGCCCGGTACGCAGGAGGTCGTGGGTTCGATCCCGACCCTGACGCCTGCTGCTGTATATTTGGAGTTTGCGTGTCTCTCTCTCATCATCATCACGGTGGCTAGGAGATGTTAACTACCTCGCCTGGTGTGCAGGAGGTCGTGGGTTCGATCCCGACCCTGACGCCTGCTGCTGTATATTTGGAGTCTGTGAGTGTGTCTCACTCTCATCGTCATCACGGTGGCTAGGAGATGTTAACTACCTCGCCTGGTACACAGGAGGTCGTGGGTTCGATCCCGACCCTGACGCCTGCTGCTGTGTATTTGCAGTTTGCGGTGTCTCTATCCCCGTGGTCGCGTGGATTTTTCTCCGGGTCCCCCGGTTTTCCCCTCCTCTTTGGCCGCCATAAGTTCCCGCGTGATTGATAAGCTGCTCCGTTGAGCTATAATTTGCGATAGCCAGGTAGCTTCTGAAAAAAAACCTGGACAAATTAAAAAATTGTAAAATATCCGAAAATTGTGGTGGCGACATTTTGAAAATAATCTGACACTCATCTCTCATACGTATTTGATGCGTGCCTTGCATATTAAACTCGTAGCAACCGCACAGCATGGGATCTCCTGACAGAATAACCCCCCCCCGCCCGCCCACCATGATCCGTATAATAGCCGTTATATATTTTAAATGGGGATTTAAGGAAGTTCCAGCTGTGTAGGTGTCTGTCAGTGTGTGGCAGCGCGCACTCACATACACGCGCACACACACGCACACACCTGCACACACACAAGCACACACACACACGCACACACACACACGTGCACACACACACACGCACACACACACACACGCACGTGCACACACACACGTGCACACACACACACATGCGCACACACCTGCACACACACACGCACACACACACACACGTGCACACACACACACGCACGCACACACACGTGCACACACACACACATGCACACACACGCACACACCTGCACACACACAAGCACACACACACGCACACACACACACACGTGCACACACACACACGCACAGACAGGCACACGCGCACACACGCACGCAAGCAGACATGCGCACACGTGCATACGCACACACACGTGCACACGTGCACACACACACGTGCACACGCACACACCTGCACACACACAAGCACACACACACACACGTGCACACACACAAGCACACACACACACACGTGCACACACACACGTGCACACACGTGCAAACACCTGCACACACACAAGCACACACACACACACGTGCACACACACGTGCACACACACACACACGCACACACACACACGCACACACCTGCACACACCTGCACACACACAAGCACACACACACACGCACACACACACACACACGTGCACACACACGCACACACGCACAGACAGGCACACGCGCACACGCGCACACACGCGCACACACACACGCACGCACACACGCACGCACACACGCACGCTAGCACGCGCGTCGGGACGGAACGATCTCTATTTCTTGATTTAGATTTTTTTTTTGCTCGTAATTAAACAATTAAAAATGTAAACGGCGTTCAGAGCTGAACCGAGCACACGCGTACACGCACACGCGTACAGACGCGCGTGCGTGCGTGCGTACGTACGGAGAGGTGCAAATAATTGCTTAAACATCTGTGAGCCGCTAAGATTTCCTCCGGATGTGATTATAACCCACGCGGCACTCGCGGATTTAATTGCTAACGGTGGGCAGAGACACCTCTTTGAATAATAATAATGATGATGATGGCGACGACGACGACGATAGGAATAGTTATGCTTATAAAAGGATAACGGAAACGCGTCCGGGAGAGGTGGGGAGGGTGGGGGGGAGGTTCCACCGAACGCGGAGATGGAGCGGTGGAAACCATCTCTCGCACGTGCAGAGATGCTGCTGCGCGGATTGTTGCGTCGTGGGACCGCGGGAGGTAGGGTGACGGCCCAGAGATTAGGCCTTCATCCAGCAGTGGATGGGTCGCGGCTGGCGCGATAGCGAGCAACGGCGTGCGGCAACGGATACGGCGACGCGTGACCGACTGATCACAACGCCGCGACACGCGACGGGCACGGAACGACCGCGGCGGGACGGGGTGCGACAGCGCGCGACGACGAGGTGTGACGAGGTGTCAGAATCCGCGATGGGGGTCGCGCGACGGCGCGGAACGAGGTGCGACGGCTTGCTGGAATGCGTGACGGGGCGCAACGAGGTTGCGACGACGAGGTTGCGACGCGGGAGGAAGGGCGCGGGTCGCGACGAGGTGGGCACACGCACGTTGGCGGTGCCCAGCAGCAGCAGCGTGGGCTCCAGGCCCAGCGAGTAGATGAGGCGGAGGATCGCGGAGCCGATGAGCGCGCGGATGCCGTGGGGGCGCGGCAGCGCCAGCACGATCGCCAGCGAGCCCAGCGTCGCCGTCCACAGCAGCCCCGATAGGTGCGGCTCCAGGGGGCCTTGGGGGTGACGCGGGGGGCGAGGAGCGGGGGCGATGCGGGGAGGCGCGGGGTGACGCGGGGAGACACGGGGGAGGCAAGGGGAGACACGGGGTGACACGAGGAGACACGGGGGAGGCAAAATGAGACGAGGGGAGACACGGGGAGGCAAGGGGAGACACGGGGTGACACGGGGGTGACACGGGGAGGCAAAATGAGACGAGGGGAGACACGGGAAGGCAAGGGAGAGACGGGGAGACACGGGGAGACACGGGGAGACACGGGGGAGGCAAGGGGAGACACGGGGTGACACGAGGAGACACGGGGGAGGCAAAATGAGACGAGGGGAGACACGGGGAGGCAAGGGAGACACGGGGAGAGACGGGGAGACACGGGGAGACACGGGGAGGCAAGGGAGAGACGGGGAGACACGGGGAGACACGGGGAGATTACCACGGGGCACTTTGGCTCAACACACGTACGTGTGGATCGACATGAGCCAACACGGACTAAAATGGAGCACCGAGGCATACAAGAGTCGACAAGACCCAACAGAGGCCAACGTGGGCCACACAAACCAACACACGCCAGCACCAAAAGCAACACAGCCAAACGGGCCACACCAATCAAAATAGTCAATGGGCCACCAGGGTCAACATGGGCCAACAGAGGCCAAAATATGTCAATAGGGCCCGACATGGGCTTATATGGGCAGCACAAATCAACATAGGCAATCGCAGGTCAACCAAGAACGCAGACACCCACATTGTCCAACATGGGCGACCAAGGCCAAACGGGGCCAACTCTGAGTGTCCAGGTGGCCGGGTGGCCGGGTGGCCGGGTGGCTGGGTGGCCGGGTAGCTGGGTGGCTGGGTGGCCGGGTAGCTGGGTAGCTGGGTGGTTGGGTGGCCGGGTGGCCGGGTGGCCGGGTAGCTATGTGGCCGGGTAGCTGGGTGGCCGGGTAGCTGGGTGGCCCGGTGGCTGGATGGCCGGGTCGCCGGGTGGCCGGGTAGCTGGGTGGCTGGGTGGCCAGGTAGCTGAGTGGCCGGGTAGCTGGGTAGCTGGGTGGTTGGGTGGCCGGGTGGCCGGGTGGCCGGGTAGCTGGGTGGCCGGGTGGCTGGGTAGCTGGGTGGCCGGGTGGCTGGGTGGCTGGGTGGCCGGGTAGCTGGGTGGTTGGGTGGTTGGGTGGCCGGGTGGCTGGGTGGCCGGGTAGCTGGGTGGCCGGGTGGCTGGGTGGCTGGGTGGCCGGGTGGCTGGGTGGTTGGGTGGTTGGGTGGCTGGGTAGCTGGGTGGCTGGGTGGCTGGGTAGTTGGGTGGTTGGGTGGTTGGGTGGCCGGGTAGCTGTGTGGCTCAGTCGCCGGGTAGCTGGGTAGCTGGGTGGCTGGGTAGCTGGGTAGCTGGGTGGCTGGGTGGCCGGGTAGCTGGGTGGCTGGGTAGCTGGGTAGCTGGGTGGCCGGGTAGCTGGGTGGCTGGGTGGCCGGGTAGCTGGGTGGCTGGGTGGCCGGGTAGCTGTGTGGCTCAGTCGCCGGGTAGCTGCGTGGCTGGGTAGTTGGGTAGTTGGGTGGTTGGGTGGCTGGGTAGCTGGGTAGCCGTGTGGCCGGGTGGCCGGTTAACAGGCATTGCGCCGTGAATTACGGCCTAATTATGGGCTTCAGCCAGCGCCACCGGCAATAACCGGGCACCGGGGTGGCAGCGGCGGCCAGATGGGGCCCTGCTCTCTCAAGCGAGGCCCGCCCAGCGGTTAATGTGCTCTGATGGCGAATCGGCGGCGAAGGGGGTGGGTGGTGGGCGAAATTGAGAGGAGCTGGAGGGGAGGGAGGGAGGGAGGGAGGGAGGGGGGGGTAGCGGCACCGGTGGAATCGTTTCTGAGGAAGCGCGAGCGTTGCGCGTAAATGCGCGGGCGGGCGGGCGGGCGGAAGCACGAGCGCCTGCCGCGTCGGAACGCAGCGGCAGCAGCTTGCGGAGTGATCGTTGCCCCGATCGGGCTACTGCTGTGTACGCTTACATCCGCCCCGTTTCCCCTGGCGGAGAGAGGCTTTATTGATGAGGATGGGCCACTTAAAGTGTTCCCTGGGACGTGAGTTTTAATGATATCATTGAACGCTGCGGATAATCATTCATTGGCAGTATTGCCTTTTTTCCTTTCTTTCCTTCCCATCTCCCGCAACCTGCACCCCCCACCCCCCCACCCCCCCCCCCGCGCGCACACCGCCACCACCACTCATGCTCTCTCTCTCAACAATTAAAAAGTCACACGCGAGCGAAAAGAAGAAAACAAATCTATACGCCCGGCCTTAAAATGCGCCTCTAAGAACCGTGGGACAACAGCAGTTTACCTAATTCACCGAAGCACTTGGAGTGGGGGGGGGGTGGGAAGTGGGGAACGCACGACTGCCGTATTCACCAGGCCAGAGCATGCACCGGCAAACTGTGTGCCGGGGGTCGTCTCACGCCTCACCTCCGAGTAGCGCGGGTTGGCTACGTACGGCACGCCGAAGGAGTTCAACCGCACATGTGTGCGTGCATTTGAGTGAATACGCAAAAAAAAGAATTAGATTCGTATAGAGCAGCGGTGGCCAACTGGAATCTCCCAGAGCTGCACGCGACTCTTCAATCCACCGCACGCGACTCTTCAATCCACCACACACGACTCTTCAATCCACCGCACGCGGCTCTTCAATCCACAGCATTCAATCCACCACACGCGGCTCTTCAATCCACCGCACGTGACTCTTCAATCCACCGCACGCGGCTCTTCAATCCACAGCATTCAATCCACCACACGCGACTCTTCAATCCACCACACACGACTCTTCATTCCACCACACGCGACTCTTCAATCCACCGCACGCGACTCTTCAATCCACAGCATTCAATCCACCACACGTGGCTCTTCAATCCACCACACACGACTCTTCAATCCACAGCACGCGACTCTTCAATCCACCGCACGCGGCTCTTCAATCCACCGCACGTGACTCTTCAATCCACCGCACGTGACTCTTCAATCCACCACACGCGACTCTTCAATCCACAGCACGTGACTCTTCAATCCACCACACACGACTCTTCATTCCACCACACACGACTCTTCAATCCACAGCACGTGACTCTTCAATCCGCCGCACGCGGCTCTTCAATCCACAGCATTCAATCAACCACACACGACTCTTCAATCCGCCGCACGCGGCTCTTCAATCCACCGCACGCGGCTCTTCAATCCACCGCACGTGACTCTTCAATCCACCACACGCGACTCTTCAATCCACAGCACGTGACTCTTCAATCCACCACACACGACTCTTCATTCCACCACACACGACTCTTCAATCCACAGCACGTGACTCTTCAATCCACCACACGCGACTCTTCAATCCACAGCACGTGACTCTTCAATCCACCACACGCGACTCTTCAATCCACAGCACGTGACTCTTCAATCCACCACACACGACTCTTCATTCCACCACACACGACTCTTCAATCCACAGCACGTGACTCTTCAATCCGCCGCACGCGGCTCTTCAATCCACAGCATTCAATCAACCACACACGACTCTCCAATCCGCCGCACGCGGCTCTTCAATCCGCCGCACGCGGCTCCAGCGAAGGGGCACAACGTAGAATGTACTCTCACAGTAGGAGCAAAGAAGAAATGAATGTCTGCCGTGCGGTGCCAAGAACTCTCAATATATACACACACACACACACTTGGCTCTCGGTCTGTTACGGGTTGGCCACCCCTGATGTAGACACGCGCGCGCTATTTATAAACCAGCCTGCGAATCAGTCCACCGAGCGAGCGCGAGTCTGCGCGGATGGCTCTTCCAACGTATGCATACGTGCGTGTGCGCGCGTGCGCGTGCCAGCGGGTGCTGAAGCAATGCGAACATCGCGAGCGTTATTTTTATTGTTCAAGTAACAGTTTTATTTAGTGGGTCCTGTCAGGGATGTGACACAAAAACAACCGGAGACCCTCTGTTGTGCAACGTGCGGAGACAGAGACTTCTCTGTAGTGGCGAGCAGCAGCAGCAGCAGCAGTTAGCCGGAAGCAATAGCTGTTGCAACAGCAGCAGCAGCAGCAGTAGTAAGCAACAGCAAACAGAAGGAGCAGAAGCAGAAGCAGCAGCAGTAGTAGCAGCAGCAGCAGTAATAGCAGAAAGCAGAAGTAACAGCAGCAAAAGCAGCAGCAGCAGATGCCGCAGCAGTAGCAGGAGAAGCAGCAATAGCAGTAAGCGACAGCAGCTGCAACAGAAGCAGCACCAGTAGCAGCAGAAGCAGTAGTAGCAACAGCAGTAGTAGCAACAGCAGTAGTAGTAGTAGAAGCAGTAGTAGCAACAGCAGTAGTAGCAGCAGCAGTAGTAGTAGAAGCAGTAGTAGCAACAGCAGTAGTAGCAGTAGTAGTGGAAGCAGTAGTAGCAACAGCAGTAGTAGCAGCAGCAGCAGAAGCAGCAGAAGCAGTAGTATCAGCAGAAATTGCAGCAGCAGTAATAGTAGAAGCAGCAGCAGTAAGCAGCAGAAGCAAACAGCAAGCAGAAGCAGCAGAAGCAGTAGTAGCAGCAGCAGCAGTAGTAGTAGAAGCAGTAGTAGCAACAGTAGTAGCAGCAGCAGTAGTAGCAGCAGTAAGCAGCAGAAGCAGTAGCAGCAGCAGTAGTAGTAGAAGCAGTAGTAGCAACAGCAGTAAGCAGCAGCAGTAAGCAGCAGAAGCAGTAGTAGTAGTAGCAGTAGTAGCAGCAGAAGCAGTAGCTGCAGCAGCAGTAAGCAGCAGACGCAGTAGTAGCAGCAGTAAGCAGCAGAAGCAGCAGCAGTAAGCAGCAGCAGCAGTAAGCAGCAGTAGCAGCAGCAGTAAGCAGCAGAAGCAGCAGCAGCAGTAAGCAGCAGAAGCAGTAGTAGTAGCAGCAGTAAGGAGCAGAAGCAGTAGTAGTAGCAGCAGTAAGCAGCAGAAGCAGAAGCAGTAGTAGCAGCAGCAGCAGTAAGCAGCAGCAGCAGCAAGCAGCGCTGTCTTGTGACTGTGGCGGCGCTGCTGGGCAAGGGAGGCTCGCTCGATGACACGCCCGTCCAAGTCGCTCTCTGGCATCTCTTGCAGTGTTTTGTTTTAAACTGAAAAATCACTAACGAGGGCGAACCTGGCACAGAGCGTCCTCATTATTCTCCCTGCCACAAAGAGGGAAGAGAAAGAAGAAGAAGACGAAAAAAATCGAAAGGCCACACTTTCATCCTCGAGTCTCGCCTGGTGCCCGAGGACCGGAGGCTGCTGCTGCTTGATCGGCGGGGGGGGGGGGGGGGTCAAGCCAGGCTTCTCAGGACGCTTGCCCAAGACGCCTTGCAGCGAAGCACCGCCACATCTCACGGGGGAGGCGGCTCCTCAGTAGCTAGGAGATGTTAACTACATCGCCTGGTATACAGTTTCCGTGTCTCTCTCCTTGTGGACGCGTGGATTTTTCCCCAGGGGGGTGGGGGTGCGGGGGTCCTCCGGTTTTTCCCCCTCCGCGTTTGGAATCAACAACGCGCCTCGCGACGATTTGCTCTGCCGTTGATTTCCACGCGTGGACAAGCCACCTCGCTGAGCTATCGTTTGCCTTCAGCGTCTCCGTCCGTGTGTGTGTGACAGAGTTGGGGGAGGGGGGGGGGGTGGGTGTGGGGGGGCTATCGTCGTCGTGGGGGGGAGGGGTGGGGTGGGGCGAGGGAGGTCGGGGGGGGCAGGCGGGGGGAACGACCGGAACGACCAGACCGGCGCTCACCGCCGCAGCTGCTCTCGAAGGGGTAGAAGAAGGCGACGAGGAGGTTGATGAGCACGGCGAGGTTGAAGGAGATGCTGCTCCACAGCGTGATGTTCCGCGAGCACCAGAAGAGGACCCGCTGACCTGCACTCACGCACGCACGCACGCAGGCAAAGAAAGGCCCCCCGGTGTGTGTAAACTAATATTAAAGGCAATTATACGTATACCTTTTTGTTTGGCCTTTTACCAAGGTAAGGCCCCACTGAGCTGTTGTCGCTCTTTCACAGACGCGACCTGGCCGCCGCAAACGATGGCCCAACAAAAGTGGCGGCCTTGACACCATCACGTGGAAGTAAATAGCAGCAAAATGCTCACGAAGGCACGCTCGATTCGCCTCAATGCAGGCGGGGAAAACCGGAGGACCCGAAGAAAAATGCACGCGACCACGGTGAGAGAGAGAGAGTGAGAGAACACGCAAACTTCAAATATACAACAGACGTCAGGGTCGGGATCGAACCCACGACCTCCTGTATACCAGACGAGGTAGTTAACATCTCCTAGCCACCGTGATGATGATGAGAGAGAGAGAGAGAGAACACGCAAACTTCAAATATACAACAGACGTCAGGGTCGGGATCGAACCCACGACCTCCTGTATACCAGACGAGGTAGTTAACATCTCCTAGCCACCGTGATGATGATGAGAGAGAGAGAGACACGCAAACTTCAAATATACAACAGACGTCAGGGTCGGGATCGAACCCACGACCTCCTGTATACCAGACGAGGTAGTTAACATCTCCTAGCCACCGTGATGATGATGAGAGAGAGAGAGAGAGACACGCAAACTTCAAATATACAACAGACGTCAGGGTCGGGATCGAACCCACGACCTCCTGTATACCAGACGAGGTAGTTAACATCTCCTAGCCACCGTGATGATGATGAGAGAGAGAGAGACACGCAAACTTCAAATATACAACAGACGTCAGGGTCGGGATCGAACCCACGACCTCCTGTATACCAGACGAGGTAGTTAACATCTCCTAGCCACCGTGATGATGATGAGAGAGAGAGAGAGAGACACGCAAACTTCAAATATACAACAGACGTCAGGGTCGGGATCGAACCCACGACCTCCTGTATACCAGACGAGGTAGTTAACATCTCCTAGCCACCGTGATGATGATGAGAGAGAGAGTGAGAGAACACGCAAACTTCAAATATACAACAGACGTCAGGGTCGGGATCGAACCCACGACCTCCTGTATACCAGGCGAGGCCGTTAACATCTCCTAGCCACCGTGATGATGATGAGAGAGAGAGTGAGAGAACACGCAAACTTCAAATATACAACAGACGTCAGGGTCGGGATCGAACCCACGACCTCCTGTATACCAGGCGAGGTAGTTAACATCTCCTAGCCACCGTGATGATGATGAGAGAGAGAGAGAGACACGCAAACTTCAAATATACAACAGACGTCAGGGTCGGGATCGAACCCACGACCTCCTGTATACCAGACGAGGTAGTTAACATCTCCTAGCCACCATGATGATGATGAGAGAGAGACACGCAAACTTCAAATATACAACAGACGCCAGGGTCGGGATCGAACCCACGACCTCCTGTACACCAGGCGAGGCCGTTAACATCTCCTAGCCACCGTGATGATGATGAGAGAGAGAGAGACACGCAAACTTCAAATATACAACAGACGTCAGGGTCGGGATCGAACCCACGACCTCCTGTATACCAGACGAGGTAGTTAACATCTCCTAGCCACCGTGATGATGATGAGAGAGAGAGAGAGAGACACCGCAAACTTCAAATATACAACAGACGTCAGGGTCGGGATCGAACCCACGACCTCCTGTATACCAGGCGAGGTAGTTAACATCTCCTAGCCACCGTGATGATGATGAGAGAGAGAGTGAGAGAACACGCAAACTTCAAATATACAACAGACGTCAGGGTCTGGATCGAACCCACGACCTCCTGTATACCAGACGAGGTAGTTAACATCTCCTAGCCACCGTGATGATGATGAGAGAGAGAGAGAGACACACGCAAACTTCAAATATACAACAGACGTCAGGGTCGGGATCGAACCCACGACCTCCTGTACACCAGGCGAGGCCTAGCCACCGCGGTGCCCTAAACGGGTCATGGGCCTCCCCTGGACCGACGACTCACCCTCCACATGCACCCTCTCGTGTCCCACTGCAGCCTTAAGAGGCGCTCGCTAACAGCGCTTGCGCCCCAAAAAGCCTGCGCGAGGCGGTTGGTGGGGGGGTGTGGCCTCGTGGGTGCCGGCCACATCGCCCCTTGCTCGAGTTCAGCGTCGAACCGTCGTGGGTGCTGCTCACGGGCAGCGCTCACGCTCGGATTTTTACTGAGACTGTTTTGGCACGCTGTAAACGTCCACGCGATGATAAGCCACTTCGTCGGGCACGTCGTTTGTGAGCAGGTCGCTTCTGAAAAAGGAAGCTAAGAGCTCGAAAGGGCTTCACGTGGCACATTCAAATATTTGTTCAGTGATTTGCTTACCTGCCCTATACTTTGCACTCCTATCGTGTTTTGTTGCCGTTGCACTGGTTGGTGTTGTAAAGTTCTCGCCCCGTGCCACCGACTGGACATGTGCGGGAAAAAAAAGAGCTTCATAGCTCATCGGATTCCTCCAGCGATTAATAAATATTATGATTCTGAGTTCTGATCTCACCGAACGGAGGAGCAACCAGGGTGCATAACTGGCGTCATAGGCGGGGGAGGGGGGGGCAGGGGAGGCGGGGGGGGGGGCTATGTGGCAGTGGGGGGGGGGGTGGTGGGAGTCGTCATCACAGCCACTCACGCCCTCTACGCAACCAGCTCCATTGGGGCCGTAGAGACCAAACGCGGTGAAGTATGGTCCCAGCCCCCCACTGAACCTGCACGGGGTGCGGGAGGTGGGGCCCTCATCCCGCAGTGGATTGGCAAGCGGGGGCCGTTCTGACCCCGTGCCGCTACCGGGCATCTGTGAAAAAAAAGAGCTTTATAGCTCATCGGATTCCTCCAGCATAAGTAAATGTTCTGATTCTGATGACTTGGCACGGTGAGCTCGAGGGGATCACGCGCACGCCTGCCTGGCCATCGTCGACCCGAACCCAGGTGCGGACGCGTGGAGGGGTGACGGCCTTAATAGGCGCTCGCTAACACCGTTTGCTGGCCGATGAATGGGTCGGGCGTCACTGCACAATTGTGCGTTTGCGTTTTTTTTGTTTCCGTGATAAAAAAAAATGAAAATCCGTCACGTTTAGGAGGCGTGCAACCGCTCCAAGTTCGCTTCTTATCTCGTTTTAATCAGCGTACGTGACACATTGCTGTGCAGTTTCCGAGCTGAACAAATGTAATAATAATAATACATCATCATATGATTGTTTTTCGAATTCTCTGGAATATAGGACACTTTGGAAAGTAAGACCCACCACAAAACTTGTGCCCGGAGTCAGTAAAGTTATACAGTAAAGTATATAACAGTGAAGTTATACAAATATGGTCACTCAAAGACTAAGGTACGGTCACAATAACACCAACCGGATAGCAATGGACACCTGCAAAATTTAATTCGAAGCTTTCGTGACTGCAGGAATTACTCTTTGGATCTTTCGGTAAAGTCACCTAGAAAGAAAATAAATTAAATAATAGAGTACGACGTTTCGATTGCAACACAAGCAGTCGTCATCAGGCACGACTAACTTTGAGAGAGAGACAAAACACAGACACGGAGACACACAGACAGACACACAAGCAGAGAGAGAGACAACACAGAGACACGCAGAGACAGACACACAACATAGACACACAGACAAGCAGAGAGAGACAACACAGAGACACACAGAGACAGACACACAACATAGACACACAGACACAAGCAGAGAGAGACAACACAGAGACACACAGAGAGAGACACACAACATAGACACACAAGCAGAGAGAGACAACACAGAGACACACACAGAGAGACACACAACATAAACACACAGACATACACACAAGCAAAGAGAGACAACGCAGAGACACAGAGAGAGACACGCAACATAGACACACAGACAGACACACAGAGAGAGACAACACAGAGACACAGAGAGAGACACACAGAGACAGACACACAAGCAGAGAGAGACAACACAGAGACACACAGAGAGACACACAACATAGACACACAGACAGACACACAAGTAGATAGAGACAACACAGAGACACAGAGAGAGACACACAACATAGACACACAGACAGACACACAAGCAGATAAAGACAACATAGAGACACAGAGAGAGACACACAACATAGACACACACAGAGATACAACACAGAGACACAGAGAGAGACACACAACATAGACACAGTGTCTTTTTTCCTGGTCTCCGGATCGCCTTCAGCACTTCCTCAACAGATGGCACCTCAGCCAGCCACTCACAGGGGGTGACTTCTTCTTCCAATATTTGAGGCACCGCAGCCTCGGCAGGGTCATTCCCACTTTGTCCCACGTTGTTTTCCAGGCTGAGGGATTTCCCCTCCCCCAAGACCTCACAGAAATGCTCAGCAAATCTGCAAACCTGTTCCTGGGAGTCGGAGATTGGATCACCATTCTTTCCCCTAATGGTGGTAATAGGTGTGGCGTTGTAGGTTACTTTTTTGATGGAACTAAAGAGCAATTTGTGATCGCGGGCCATTGAGGCAGACTCCATCTCCTCAGCAACCCACGACCACCAACCATTATCACCACCTTCATCAGCACCATCATCAACCACCGCTCAAACCACAACCATCCCTGACGCCGCCACCACTTCTGCCACCACCACCACTGCCACCACCGCCACCCACCACCGCCACCACCACCGCCAACACCACAGAAGCCACACCATCATCACCACCTTCATCAGCACTATCATTACCCACCGCTCGCACACCACCATCCCTGCCGCCACTGCCACCGTCGCCACCACCACTACCACCACCATCGCCTCCACCGCCACCACCGCCTCCACCGCCACCACCTCAACCACCACCACCTCCACCACCACCACCACCGCCACCACCGCCTCCGCCACCACCGCCTCACCCACCACGGAGCTTCTTCTGCCAGTTCATCTCGCGGAAGAGGTCCTCGGAGCGCAGGAAGAAGTCGTTGATCTTGCTGCCCTGATCGTCGCGCTCGGCCGTGTAGTAGACGCGCAGCTGGGACTCGCACGTCAGATACTCGCACACGCTGGGCACGGGAAACACGATCTGCTCCATCGTGCGGTCCTGGCGCACCACCTACGCTCACGCACAAGCACGCAGTGTTGCTCAGCAATCGTGCCACCGCTCCACGCCCAAGTGGAGAACCATCATCATCATCAACATTTGTAGCAGCAGCCAAATACTCTGAAAGGCGCGATGTGATTCTAAATGTGGAGGGGGGAAAAGTACGAAGGGCCCGGATGAAAAATCCACGCGACCACGGTGAGAGAGAGCGAGAGACACGCAAACTCCAAATGTACAGCAGGAGGTTGTGGGTTCGATCCCGACCCTGATAACGCCGGTGTATTTTAGAGTTTGCACGTCCTCCCCTTGGTCACGTGGATTTTTCTCCGAGTCCTCTGGGTTTTCCCTCCGCATTTAAAAGCGACATCAGGGCGTTTAGAGTATTTGGCTGCTTCACACGATGAGCCACTGCATTGGGCTGTCATTTGTGGCCAGGTCGGTTCTGAAATAGAACTGTACAGCTCAGTGGGGCCTTACCTGATAAAATAAAATAAAATTATTAGTTTATCTACCATCAGGTGCCTGCTACATTGTGATCCCGAATCATCACACCGAATCGGTGACGTTCCTATGGTGCGTCGATTCACTCGGGCTGGCAACCGTTGTGCCCGCGGTGCCATGCGTGGGGGGGAAAAGAAAGGAACAGCGAGGGAAGAAAGAGAAGAAGAAAAGGAATGGGAAAGGGAATAGCGAAATGGGGGCACACAGGGGTCAGGAGAGGTGAGGATGGAGAGGAAGAGGCTGCATCAGGGCCTCGACGCCGCTGCTGCTGCTGCTGGTGCACGGAGGAGGAGCGGTGTCTGTTTTCACAGTGGGCGGCGACAGGGAGAAGGGGAGGGGTTCAGAGTGGGGGTGGCCACACAGAAGTCACGTGACTTACAGGAGGCTCGAGCTGATTTAGATAGAGATGTATAGATGAGAGGGGTTCAGAGTGGGGGTGGCCACGCAGAGGTCACGTGACTTACAGGAGGCTCGAGCTGATTTAGATAGAGATGTATAGATGAGAGGGGTTCAGAGTGGGGGTGGACACACAGAAGTCACGTGACTTACAGGAGGCTCGAGCTGATTTAGATAGAGATGTATAAATGAGAGGGGTTCAGAGTGGGGGTGGCCACACAGAAGTCACGTGACTTACGGGAGGCTCGAGCTGATTTAGATAGAGATGTATAGATGAGAGGGGTTCAGAGTGGGGGTGGTCACGCAGAGGTCACGTGACTTGCAGGAGGCTCGAGCTGATTTAGAGAGATCGATGGGGTGGCTGCTGGGGGTATGAGGGGGTGGGGGCCGGGGGAGGGTGGGTGGAAGGGGGTTGGGGACCGCACCTCGATCTGGGCCGTGTGCCGTGCGTAATACTCCAGGGCCTCGTCCCCATCGTCCCCGGGGCCGCCCACGCCGGGCTTCAGCATCTGGTGCAGCTCCTTGTTGTGCCGGGCGAGCTGGGGTGGAGCGGCAGTGGGGGGGGGGAGAACACCCAGGCACGGCGTGATGAGAGACGACGCAGCGTGACGTGGCACATCGGAGCGGGTGTCGACGTCGTCACGGCGGGTGTCACAGCTCGTGTCACAGCTGGTGGCACAGCTGGTGGCACAGCTGGTGTCACAGCAGGTGACACTGGTTGTGACACAGCTGGTGGCACAGCTGGTGTCACAGCTGGTGTCACAGCTGGTGTCACAGCTGGTATCACAGCTGGTGTCACAGCAAGTGTCACAGCTGGTATAACAGCTGGTGTCACAGCAAGTGTCACAGCTGGTGACACAGCAGGTGTCACAACCAGTGACACAGCTGGTGTCACAGCTGGTGTCACAGCTGGTGACACAGCTGGTGTCACAGCTGGTGACACAGCTGGTGTCACAGCTGGTGTCACAGCGGGTGGCACAGCTGGTGTCACAGCTGGTGTCACAGCTGGTGTCACAGCTGGTGTCACAGCTGGTGACACAGCTGGTGTCACAGCTGGTGACACAGCTGGTGTCACAGCTGGTGACACAGCTGGTGTCACAGCGGGTGTCACAGCTGGTGTCACAGCTGGTGGCACTGCTGGTGTCACAGCTGGTGTCACAGCGGGTGTCACAGCTGGTGTCACAGCTGGTGTTACAGCTGGTGTCACAGCTGGTGTCACAGCTGGTGTCACAGCTGGTGTCACAGCTGGTGTCACAGCTGGTGTCACAGCTGGTGTCACAGCTGGTGTCACAGCTGGTGTCACAGCGGGTGTCACAGCTGGTGTCACAGCTGGTGTTACAGCGGGTGTTACAGCTGGTGTCACAGCTGGTGTTACAGCTGGTGGCACAGCTGGTGACACAGCGGGTGTTACAGCTGGTGTCACAGCTGGTGTCACAGCTGGTGTCACAGCGGGTGTCACAGCTGGTGTCACAGCTGGTGGCACTGCTGGTGACACAGCTGGTGTTACAGCAGGTGGCACAGCTGGTGACACAGCTGATGTCACAGCTGGTGTCACAGCTGGTGGCACTGCTGGTGACACAGCTGGTGGCACAGCTGGTGACACAGCTGATGTCACAGCTGGTGTCACAGCTGGTGGCACTGCTGGTGACACAGCTGGTGGCACAGCTGGTGTCACAGCTGGTGTCACAGCTGGTGTCACAGCAAGTGTCACAGCTGGTATCACAGCTGGTGTTACAGCTGGTGTCACAGCAGGTGGCACAGCTGGTGACACAGCTGGTGTCACAGCTGGTGTCACAGCAAGTGTCACAGCTGGTATAACAGCTGGTGTCACAGCGGGTGTCACAGCTGGTGTCACAGCTGATGTCACAGCTGGTGGCACTGCTGGTGTCACAGCTGGTATCACAGCGGGTGACACAGCTGGTGTCACAGCTGGTGACACAGCTGGTGTCACAGCTGGTGTCACAGCTGGTGTCACAGCTGGTGTCACAGCTGGTGACACAGCTGGTGGCACTGCTGGTGTCACAGCTGGTATCACAGCGGGTGACACAGCTGGTGTCACAGCTGGTGACACAGCTGGTGACACAGTGGGTGACATAGTGGGTGGCACAGCTGGTGTCACAGCGGGCGGTAGAGTGGGTGGCACAGTGAACAGTGCAGCCACGCACAGCTACGAACCCGGCGACCCAAGTTTGATTTCCCGTTTTACGGCCGACATCAGTGACGAATATCTGAAACCGGACCTGAGCCTCCCGTCGATCTCCTTGGCACAATGTTTAAACATCAACAATGGGCAGACGAAGGCGGCAAGGCACGTTTTGTTTTCCGGCCACAACACCCCTTTGTTGCACCGTGCATACCTTCATAGTGCTTATCAGCACTTTCCCCAGCAGCCTGTGCAGGCTATAAAGGGGATCTTTGTGCGGGCGTGCGTGTGTGTGTGCCTCGAACGAGGACTCGGCGCGGTGCGCGCAAACGTCGCCCGCGGGGGAGACAAAGGCGGTCGGCCGTGGGCGCTGGCCACCCACCCCCTCGCGTGCCACAGTTCCGGGCCTTTCGCAGGTGCTGCTCGCTAACCGCACTTGCCCCGGCGACCTGTCAAGGCTATACGTGGGGGGGCGGGGGGGGGCGAGGGAATCTTTGTCTTTGCGCGCCACCTGGTGTGCCAGGATGTAGATGTTGTGTCCCACGTCGCGTGGCGAGGCCCCCATATGGTCAGCGCCGTCGTCGCCATCCTCGGCGCCGTCGCCGTCGCCGGCGCCGCCGCTCTCCTCGCCCTGCTGGTAGGCCCTCTTGATCACGTCCACCTGTGGCCACGCGTGGAACCAACGCGATTTACCATGGGATTGCTCCCCAGCGGTGTCTCCCACCGGTGGTGTAACCGATGCACCAGCTCACCGATAAGATAAAATATTTACGTTGGGGATTTCTCACCCAGGTGTGCCTCCCCACTGCGGTGGAAAACGATGCACCAGTTCGCCGATCAGATTAAACATTTACGTTTGGATTTTTATCGCCGGCAGTGGTGTAACATGTGCACCAGTTCCACCTATACAATAAAACAAAACTCCCATTTATTTGGATTCTGTGAACAAAGCACACCGCAACTAACAAAAACGAACTTAAAGTTCCGGTGACTAAACGTTTCCGGATGTTGGATGTGCCTGTGCTCTGTGATCCGGCCGTCTGAGACCCTACGAAACGTGGTGCAGATGCAAATAAAGAAATCGATTATTTGTAGCAATGTATTTTTGTCAGTTTTATCCAGATTGGGATATTGGCGTCGCGTCACGGGATGAAGAATCCATTGGGAAGTCCCACCTAGCAGCGCATCACCCGGTGTCAGGGAATGTCCCGTGAGAAGTGGATACTGCAGAACTATGTCTGAGATTCCCCATATCGTTGCCACGGCGATAGCGTTGCCATGGCAATATCGTTGCCATGGCGATAGCGTTGCCACGGCGATATCGTTGCCACGGCGATATCGTTGCCACGGCGATATCGTTGCCACGGCCATAGCGTTGCCACGGCGATATCGTTGCCACGGCGATATCGTTGCCACGGCGATAGCGTTGCCACGGCGATATCGTTGCCACGGCGATATCGTTGCCACGGCGATAGCGTTGCCACGGCGATATCGTTGCCACGGCGATATCGTTGCCGCGGCGATATCGTTCTCCGCGATGCGAAACGATCTCAAATTGTCGCGATCGTAGGAGACTCCCCGGCCGCTGTTCGTCCGCGTTTGGGATGAAATTTCGGACGAAACGCTTTCCAATCCATTTCAAATCTTTCGATTTTTATGGTCACGTACGTTGCGTTGTAACTTAACGCTTCTTCACCTGAACGAAGGTCACATCAACCGATGACATGGGCAGGAAAGCCACAGACTTGGTCTCGGTCTCATACGAGTTGACATCGTTCCCTGTGATGCCATTCTTTTGGATTAAAACCAAGACAACGTATATATATTTTTTTCACAACGACCCTCAATAATTATCTTTGAGTGATGTAGTTTTTAATGGTGTGTCGAACTCGGACCCACAGCTTCGAGATAATAACATCTGGCAGGTCGCCAGCAAAGAAATCAAAGCGAGCCTGACTCTGCTGATGAGACCCCGGGTGCCGAAACCCGGTCCGGAGTGTTTGCTTGCGCAGACTCCATGCCGCTAACATTGTGCACTCCCGGCAGGCCGTGGGGCCGAAGGGAATCTGTGATAAAAATTAAGTTGATATTTCACGTGGAAAGAAATACTCAGTAGACGTGCAACGTTGAGCTAACTTTAGCGTGAGGTCGGAAGCTCAACATACTCCTTGGGATCCTCTGGAAGGTGGGTGCCACGGTGGCTAGCAGATGTTAACTACCTCGTTTGGTATACAGGAGGTTGTGGTGTTTGATCCCGACCCTGACGCCTGTTGTATATGTGGAGTTTGCGGTGTCTTTATCTCTCATCATCATCACGGTGGCTAGCAGATGTTAACTACCTCGCCTGGTATACAGGAGGTTGTGGTGTTTGATCCCGACCCTGACGCCTGCTGTATATGTGGAGTTTGCGGTGTCTTTATCTCTCATTATCATCACGGTGGCTAGTAGATGTTAACTACCTCGTCTGGTATACAGGAGGTTGTGGTGTTTGATCCCGACCCTGACGCCTGCTGTATATGTGGAGTTTGCGGTGTCTTTATCTCTCATTATCATCACGGTGGCTGGTAGATGTTAACTACCTCGCCTGGTATACAGGAGGTTGTGGTGTTTGATCCCGACCCTGACGCCTGCTGCTGTATATTCGGAGTTTGCCCGTCTCTCTCTGTCCCCGTGGTCGCGTCGTGGATTTTTCAACCAGGTCCTGCTGTGTGTCCCTCTCAATTTAAAATCAACATCACGCGTTTAGAGTATTTGGCTACTGCTGTAAATCGGCGACACGCTGATGACAAGCCACTCCGTTTAGCGATCATTTGTGATAGCCAGGTCGCAAAGAGCTGTCTAGCTCAGTGGGGCCTTGCCTGCTAAAATACAAACTAAAAACGTATTCGTTTAGCTATTTTAGTATATCTGAAATGACGTATACCAGTCCGATTCGTTTTTTTACGGGGGGGGGGGGAGCGATTTTTTTGGATGTCTGTGAACTTGTCGGGGAGGAAAATCAGCAAAAGGTCACGGTTACCAGCTCCTTGGGGCGCATGTTGTAGAGGATTCTCTCGGCGTTCTCGCTGTCGTGACGGCTCTCCATGATCGCCAGCAGCAGCTTGGAGGCGTTGTTCTGTGGCGGAGAGCGGCAGAGCAAAGCAAATATTACCCCCCGCCCCCCTCCCCGCCCCCCCCCCCCCCCCGCGTAGCCTGAGAATCAGAAGATTGATTTATTACTGGAGGGATCCGATGAGCTGTTCAGTCGGGGGACACGGGGTCAAAGCATTAAATCAGCAAACAAACAAAAAATACAAACGGAGTGCAAGGGGGAGGAAAGGTCACTAAATATAAACAAATAATCCATTGATTCATTCATTGTACAAGTTCGATTTATGAAGCATGGGACAAGGCAAAAAAAACAGTCCCGGACCACACCAAGATGACACCAGCACACAGCGGCACTCCCTCAATACTACGGCACATTAAACATTGGACAATCGGCACATGGGTCAGGGGTCAAAGTTAAAAAAAATCACGTTTGCAAACTGTGGCTGGTATCCAGCACCGATCTTCTGCTTATATTTCTTGAAGGAAAATTTACAGGCGCCCACCCCCCCCCTCTCCCCCCAACTTAAAAATGTATAAATATACAACTAAAATTGCCCACTGAGCCGTTCGCTCATTTTTTGGAAGCGACGTGCCCATCACAAATGATAGCGCAACGTAGCGGCTTATCATCGCAGCCAAACACCACTCCAAACAGACGGTCGGGGGCAAGAGCACGAGGCGGTGGTGCGACCAGCCCCCCCCCCCCCCCCATACTAATTTAAGGCCGAGTCGACCTAGGGGGAGACCCAAAGGACCGGTGAATATTTTCCTCAGCGATGTTGGCCGCTGAGCGGGAATCGAACCCCGGGGTCGCCGCCCGCTACCGTTACTCCCCCCGCCAGGCACCGCAGTCACGTGGGCGTGCGTGCGTACGGGGGGGGGGGCAGGGGGGGGGGTGGCGGCAGTCACTCCGCGGATCCGCCGCTCCGCAAAAATCCGTCGAGAAAAAGCGACGAGATTTGATTAGACCGTGGCCCCCCGCGTGCCCCCCGAATCGCGAGGATTCACCCGACCGTGCAACGGCTGGAACGTTACGCGCCAATCAATCGCGGGCCACGCGCAAGTTACAACTGAAGCTGGGGGTGCGGCGGGGAAGGGGGGGGGGGCAGCTTACCTTGAGCTCCAACACAAGCCCCATGCGCTGCTTCCCCAGGGGGTTGATGTCGTTGAGGATGAGGGCGATGATGATGTCGATGCCGTTCGATTCGTGGGTGGCGATGCAGTTCTGCGTTCGTTCATTCGGGACCGCAGCAGCAGCAGCAGCAAGAAACAAAGATGGCAACGATGGCACTGATGATCATGATGATGATGATAACGGCGTGATTGCGAGAATGGTGGGCGTAAACGATGCCTCAGTTCGTACCAATTCTCCATGTCCCAACCGCTCCCCCCATCCCACCTCCCTTCGCCAACCTGCAATGTCCAGCGTGGTGATGTATGGTCAAACAACGCCTCCCACCTCCTCCCCCCCCCCCGCCCCCCAGGAATGACTGGAACGGTGCGACGAGGCCTTCATCCAGCGGTAGATTTCGCCGAAATAATAAACAAAAATGTGTTTAATCGGGTAAATCGACCGGGCGCCGTACCGTACGTCTGTTTGCGCGTGGTACCAGCGCCTGGGATGTTAACGCCTTTCGCTTGGTATACAGGAGGTTGTAGATTTGATCGCGACCGTGATGCCTGTGTATTTGGAGTTTGCGTGCGTCTCTCTCCACGTGGCCGCGTGGATATTTCCCAGGGTCCTTCGGTTTTTGCCTCCACGTTTAGCAAAAAAATAAAAATAAAACCACAAGGTTAGAGTATTTGGTTGCTATACGTTTTCCGCGCGATGATAGGCCACTCCGTTGAGCCTGTCATTTGCGATAGCCTCATCGCATCTGAAAAAAGAGTTACATAGCTCAGTTGGGGGCCTTACCTGGTAAAATAAAAGCAAGTAACGACACGGGCGTGCCGATTGGCGACCTGCCCTAAGCGCGGATCGACGTTAAGCGCGGATCGACGTTAGTCGAACCGCGCTTAAGTCTGCAAATCATTCCTTGAAAAAAACAAGAAATCGTGAAGCGGAAGATCCGTGCTGGATACCGGCCAGAGTCTGCAAATGTGATTTGTAACTCTGAACATTAAACGCTTATCGATAGTTCAACGTTAATGTGCCATTTCTATTGGGGGACTGTTATCGTGGGGCATTATCTTGGTGTAGTCGTCTGGGACTGTTGTTTTTGTTGTTGTTGTTGTAGTTTTTGCTGCCTTGTCCAAGCTTCATAAATCGGACTTATATAACACAACATGTCCTATCTATTTTTTTTTTTAGTGAGTCGCCTACCGCCTTCCCTACTTTGCTTTTCCTATCGTTACTCTTGCTGCTGCTGCTGCTGCTGAGCCGTTCGTCGTTACAACATGTTGACCCCACCACGCCCAACCCCCCCACCACACCCAACCCCCCCACCACGCCCAACCCCCCCACCACGCCCAACCCCCCCACCACGCCCAACCCCCCCACCACACCCAACCCCCCCACCACACCCAACCCCCCCACCACGCCCGCCCTGGAACATCAGTTGAAGGAGAGCTCCTGAGCTCGTCGGATTTTCCTCCTCCTCCTTCAACAAGCACGGCCAACCCGCCGCCGATCCCACGTTGTTCGTTGTTCGAGGACCCCGCGAGAGCCGGGAGGGGCTGGCCTCGCTCGCAAGCGCGAGCCGACCTCGGAGGGGGGGAATGGGGGGGGGTGGGTGGGGTGGGGGGGGTGGGGTCCTGGGGCCCCAGGATTCCGTCGAGCGACTCCGCTCGTTCGCAATCAGAAACCCACAGCCAACTTCCACCGCCGCCGCAAACGAAGGGCAAATTTTTTTTTTTTTTTAAAAAGCTCAACGAGTGGGAGGGACAAGACGGGCCACCGTCGCCCGCCACTAAATCACGCCCGCCCGTGTCCAATACGAGCACCGCTGATTTATAACGGGGACCGACGGCACGGCTGTATCAATCAGCCGCCGTGCTCACGGCGGATTAGACGCTCAGAACAGCTCGGTTGGGGTGGGGGGGTGGCGGCGGTGTGGGGGCGGTCGGTAGGGAAGTCTGACTCCCAAAGGAACATATTAAAAATATGGAGAATTCTCCTCTCGCCCGCCCGCCCGCCTGCCAGCGCGCGAGAAAGAGAGAGAGAGAGAGTGTGTGAAAGAAGAAATAAAAAAAGAAATCAAACGGTCAGTCAGTCGATCGATATTCCGAGCCGACGGACATCCCCCGAAACGGAGAGAGGGCGGGCGACGCGCGACGCGGGCGACGACGCGCGCCCGGCTTCGCCGCTTAATCACAAACGCTCATCGGCGGGGCCCGGGCCAGTCGCAGCGCGGGGGCAGGCGCCCGCTGGGGGCCGCCAGGCGCTACGGGACGAGGCGCCCGTGCGGAACCAGCGCTCGCGCGCGAGGCCTCTCCTGCAGCCGCCGCCGCCGCTTCGGAAAATCGCCGAGCGGCGGCGGCGGCGGCGGCGGGGAACATTCCCGGGAACGGGAGTCTTGAGGCTCAAAGCCGCGCGCGCTAACAGCCCCCCCCCCCCGCGTCAATACACTGCTGGATGAGCCCCCCCCCCCCCCGCGCACACCCCCACCCAACGAGTACGCGGGGGATATTTGCTCCATCGTGCCGATCGGCGCGGGTTGGCGACGGTGGGGAGCGTAGCGGGCACGGTACGGTCACGTGTTCTGCCGCAATTCCCTTCGCCGCCCGCCGGGCAGCAACGGCACCGGCAGGCGTGGCTGTCGATGGTGCAGGCGGTGCGACTGCGCCGGTGGGCCACAAGGCCGGAGGGGTGCAAGTTGCTGGCTGTGCAGCGGGGAATCAATTGTACAGGGAGGGTGGGGGACGACGACCGATATTTAATTCCCTGTACCAGGGCCCATGCCAACCACTCCACTCAACCCCGCTCCACGCCACGCAACTCCGCTCCACGCCACAGCAAGCCACTCCATGCCACACCACACCACCCAACGCCACTCCACACCATGCCACGCCACTCCATGCCACACCACGCCACAGCATTGCCACTCCACACCACTCCACGCCACTCCACATCACCCAACGCCACTCCAAGCCGCGCCACACCACTCTACACCACACCACCTAACGCCACTCCACACCATGCCACGCCACTCCATGCCACGCCACGCCACGCCACAGCATACCACACCACTCCACGCCACGCCACACCACCCAACGCCGCTCCACGCCACACCACATCACCCAACGCCACTCTAAGCCGCGCCACACCACTCTACACCACACCACCTAACGCCGCTCCACACCACAGCAGGAGGAGGAAGCCCCCCGCCGGGGAAATTCGTGGGCGATGCAAGGGCCCGGCAATTGGAATCGATTCGGCACGATTGAATCAGGCGCGCAGGAATCAATTGCTTTCAGTTCACGTGGCGTGTTATATTTTTCATTTTGCCCCTCGAGGCAATTAAATCTGTTGCGCCGAGTTAGTCGGATATCGGCTGCCTCCTGACCTAGATATTTTATAAAAAAAACATCTTGGTTTGGACAGCCAATGGCTCTGCCCTCTCTCTCTCTCTGGCTCTGCTAAAGTGCAACGTGCACCGCGCCAGCTCTTGCGGTCGCCTCCCCCTGTTCAACTTAATCACATCCGCAAATGACGAGAACGACAAAAGAAAAACGACCGTTTGCATTGGAATAGTGGTTGGGGGCCGGAAAACCGCTATTTTTAACTTTGCAAACCATATTTCTGTGTATATATCAGCTCAAGCCTCCTATAAATCACGTGGTTGCTGTGTGGTCACCCCCACGATGAACCCCCCCCCCCTTTTCTCTGTCGCCGCCCACTGTGAAAACAGACGCCGCTTCTCCCCCATGCAGCAGCAGCAGCGTCGAGGCCTTGATGCAGCCTCTTCATCCCCATCCTCACATCTCCTGCCCCCTGTGCTCCCGTTTCTCGGTTTCCTTTCCCATCCTTTTCCTCTCATTACCCGTGCCTTCTCGTCTCTCTCTTCCCTCCCCCCACGCATCGCATCTCTCCGCTCTGCTCCAGGTGTGAGGCCCGACTCAGCAATGTAGCTCTTTTTCAGAAGCGACACGGCTGTCACAACGATGAGCTCAGCGAAGCAGCTCATCATCGCGTGGACATTTATAGCAGCCAAAATACTCTAAATGCACGTTTGTCAACGTTTAGGGAAAAAAAACTAAAATCCACGAAGAGAGAGAGAGAGACACGCAAACTCCAAATATACAGCAGGTGTCAGGGTCGGGATCCAAACTAAAACCTCCTCCATACCAGGCGAGGTAGTTAACATCTCCTAGCCACCGTGATGATGATGAGAGAGAGAGACACGCAAACTCCAAATATACAGCAGGTGTCAGGGTCGGGATCCAACCTACAACCTTCTCCATACCAGGCGAGGTAGTTAACATCTCCTAGCCACCGTGATGATGATGAGAGAGAGAGAGACACGCAAACTCCAAATATACAGCAGGTGTCAGGGTCGGGATCCAACCTACAACCTTCTCCATACCAGGCGAGGTAGTTAACATCTCCTAGCCACCGTGATGATGATGAAAGAGAGAGAGACACGCAAACTCCAAATATACAGCAGGTGTCAGGGTCGGGATCCAACCTACAACCTTCTCCATACCAGGCGAGGTAGTTAACATCTCCTAGCCACCGTGATGATGATGATGAGAGAGAGACACGCAAACTACAAATATACAGCAGGTGTCAGGGTCGGGATCCAACCCACAACCTCCTGCATACCAGGCGAGGTAGTTAACATCTCCTCGCCACAGCGGTGCCCCAAACCGGTCATGGGGCTCCCAGAGACCGATAACTAAACCTCCAACGAGCACCTGGTGCGTCGTGTAAACATCGCCACTCCGGGAGACAAAGGCGGCCGGGCGTGGTTCTGGCCCTGCCCGGCCGCCTTTGTCTACAGCATTCGCCCACGCGGCTCGGCCACCACTGCCGCGGCCACCGCTACCGGGCCGGCTCGACGGGAACATCAAGTGGGGAGAGGGAAGGAGGTGGGGGGGGGGGGTTCAGTGGTTGGGAGGCGGTCGCGGTCACCACCACCCACCTGGTTCTCGTGGCAGGGCCCCTGGCAGTACTCGGTGAGGCTCTCCAGCGTCTGGTTGATGAGGCCCACGTTGCGCTCGTTGATGTAGAGGCCCAGCAGGCCCAGGCCGCCTGTGGTGCTGCCGCAGATGCAGTCGAGGAACTGCAGCGTCTCGCACACCAGGTTGTAGTTGGTCTTGTTGCTCTGGCAGCGCAGGAAGTTCTGTCTCGCCGAGAGGGGTGGGGGGGGGGGCAGCGGGTCGGTGAGGTCGGAGGGCGATTGGTGAGGGTTTGGTGGGGTTAGAGGTCGGTCGCGGCGAGTTTAGAGAGATTCGTGCGGCCGATTGGTGCCCTGAGGTCGGAGGAGGGGTTCTGTGGGATCTTGGAATAGTGGAGTTGAGCTGGGATCAAGGTGGGGGGGGGGGGGAGGTCAAAGGTGAAGTCAATGTGTGGTCAGGGTGAGGCCACGGTGGGGTTTAGAGAGGGGGTCGGCGAGGTTGCTAGGATCGCTGGGGTGGGCTGGGCCGAGGCAGCAAGGGGGTTGGTGCTGACGCGATTTGCAACGGGTCCCTCGTGTGGCGTTTGACAGACCGTTGGGGAAAGCGACGTTAGCGAGCACCTATTAAGGCCAGCTCGGTGCACAGAGGTGGACGGAGAGTGGCAATCGCCTTCAGAGGGCTCCAAGTGGTCGCGAGCCCCATCACGCAATGGGGGAGTTGTGAGAGGGGAGGATTTGATTACATAAAGTACCCAGGGCAGATGCTTTCCTTGTGTGGGGCTGATGCTACAAAGCCCCGTCTCTTGGTAGCATGCGCCAGGTTCACCAGATCCTCCACATGGTTGACCAATAGGGATCCATCCATTGACCACACTCGGGCTTCAAGAAGCCTCCCATTGCATCTAAGTCAGATGGTACCGCAATGGAGAGCTTCTTGAACTACACGGTCAAAGAATATGTTCAATAGTTTAGGGGCCAGAAGACATCCCTGTCGCACCCCAGATACACGCACGCAGACCTACGCGCACACAGATACACACAAAGATACACGCTCATACACGTGCGCACACATGCACACAGACCCACGCACACAGAGATACACGCACACGCAGATACACACACATGCGCAGATACACACACAACTACAGAGACAAAGATACACCCACACACAGATACACACGCAGATACACGGACAAAGATATACGCACACACAGATACACACACAGATGATACACGCAGATACACACAGATACAGAGACAAAGATACACCCATGCACAGATATACACAGATACACACTCAAATACACACGTAGATACAGACACAAAGATACACCCACATACAGATACACACAGACACACACAGACACACAGACATACACAGACACACACAGATACACAATCAGATACACACGTAGATACAGACACAAAGATACACCCACATACAGACACACACAGAGACACACAGACACACACAGATACACACAGACACACACAGATACACACACAGATACACACAGACACACACAGAGACATACAGACACACTAACAGACAAACACAGATACACACAGATATACACAGACACACACAGACACACACAGATACACACAGACACACACAGATACACACAGAGACAAAGGCAACATGGTTGTATTAAATTTTCGTTTAATTTTAATTTAATCTCGCTGCTATGTTGCTCACAAGTTTCATCTTGTACTCGTTAAGTTATGCTTTATTTAATTTGTCATGCCTTAGCATTCGCTGTAATTTATAACAGTTATGTGTGTACTTGTGTGACATTTGTTCTCCTTTGAGAAATAGTCTTTTAGTCTCGATTTGACTCTCGACTGCTTTAAGAAAAAGAACATTTACTTTTACTATACAAAATAATTTTAGGGCAAAGTGCCGTCAGCGAGCTCCTATGAAGGCCGGCACGGCCAGCACCACGCCCGACCACCTTTGTCTCCCCCATGGCGATGTTTACACGCCGCACCAAGTACGCACACACTAATACACACGCCCCTCTACAAAGACAAAGATCCCCAGCATGTCTTTTAACAGACTGTAGGGTCAAGTGCTGTTAGCGAGCACCTATGAAGGCCGGCACGGCACACGAGGGGTCGGATGGCCAACACCACGCCCGGCCGCCTTTGTCTCCCTAGTGGCGATGTTTACACATCGCAGCAGGTACTCATTTGAGACCGAGTCGACCTAGCGGAGGCCCAGGACCGGTTCAGATAATCGTCACCGGTGTCGGCCGTGAGCGGAAATCGAACCCCTGGTCGCCAGGTTCGTAGCGCGGTGCGCTAACGCACACACACACACACGAATCTACATACACATATATACGTATGTCACACGCACACACACACACACGAATCTACATACACATATATACGTATGTCACACGCACACACGAATCTACATACACATATATACGTATGTCACACGCACACACACACACGAATCTACATACACATATATACGTATGTCACACGCACACACACACACGAATCTACATACACATATATACGTATGTCACACGCACACACACACACACGAATATACATACACATATATACGTATGTCACACGCACACACACACACACGAATCTACATACACATATATACGTATGTCACACACACACACACGAATCTACGTACACATATATACGTATGTCACACGCACACACACACACGAATCTACATACACATATATACGTATGTCACACGCACACACACACACACACGAATCTACGTACACATATATATGTATGTCACACGCACACATACACACACGAATCTACATACACATATATACGTATGTCACACGCACACACACACACACGAATCTACATACACATATATACGTATGTCACACGCACACACACACACACGAATCTACATACACATATATACGTATGTCACACGCACACACACACACGAATCTACATACACATATATACGTATGTCACACGCACACACACACACGAATCTACGTACACATATATACGTATGTCACACGCACACACACACACGAATCTACATACACATATATACGTATGTCACACGCACACACACACACACACGAATCTACGTACACATATATATGTATGTCACACGCACACATACACACACGAATCTACATACACATATATACGTATGTCACACGCACACACACACACACGAATCTACATACACATATATACGTATGTCACACGCACACACACACACACGAATCTACATACACATATATACGTATGTCACACGCACACACACACACACGAATCTACATACACATATATACGTATGTCACACGCACACACACACACACGAATCTACATACACATATATACGTATGTCACACGCACACACACACACACGAATCTACATACACATATATACGTATGTCACACGCACACACACACACGAATCTACATACACATATATATACGTATGTCACACGCACACACACACACGAATCTACATACACATATATACGTATGTCACACGCACACACACACACGAATCTACATACACATATATATACGTATGTCACACGCACACACACACACACGAATCTACATACACATATATACGTATGTCACACGCACACACACACACGAATCTACATACACATATATACGTATGTCACACGCACACACACACACGAATCTACATACACATATATACGTATGTCACACGCACACACACACACACGAATCTACATACACATATATACGTATGTCACACGCACACACACACACACGAATCTACATACACATATATATATACGTATGTCACACGCACACACACACACGAATCTACATACACATATATACGTATGTCACACGCACACACACACACGAATCTACATACACATATATACGTATGTCACACGCACACACACACACGAATCTACATACACATATATATACGTATGTCACACGCACACACACACACGAATCTACATACACATATATACGTATGTCACACGCACACACACACACGAATCTACATACACATATATACGTATGTCACACGCACACACACACACGAATCTACATACACATATATACGTATGTCACACGCACACACACACACAAATCTACATACACATATATACGTATGTCACACGCACACACACACGAATCTACATACACATATATACGTATGTCACACGCACACACGCACACAAAAGCACGCAGCAAAGAGACAAAGAGTCCCTGCGTAGTCTACGTAAGACCGTTGGAGAGAGCGCCGATGCAGCAAGCACCCACTCAACGGCGGAACGGCGCACGATGGATGATGGGGCTGAGTCAACGCCAAAGCAGGAGTTGAACTCGCGACCTTCCGAATCGCGAGCCGCCCGCTCCCTCACTCGCTCTTACTCGCTGAGCCACCAGGTTGGGAATTAAACGTGGTTGCAAAGAAAAACAATATTTTTTTTTATTCTTAGCTCTTTCGGTATTATTTTATTGTTTCCCTTCAACGTGACTTTACCGAAAGAGCTAAGAATATGAATTATTGCAGTCACGAAAGCTTTAGATCAAAATATATTTTTTTACCACAGTTTAACACCAATATTATCCACAATCGATTTTTTTTTAAGGTTTAGATCGCCTAAATATATAAACCGCCACCACCCGTCACGTAAAAAACAAAACGTGCCAATTCTTTTCTAGTACAGCACACCGGTATGTTGGAGAGGAAACCCACTGTACTCAAATTGTAAATGTTGTGGGTTTACTCTCTAACACACCGGTGTGCTGAACCAGTAACGAATTGGCACGTTCTGTTTACGTGACAAACCTCACTCATTGGGCTGTGTCGGGTGGTGGCGGGTTTTAACGACGCACATTTATAGCTATGCGACCTAACACAAAAGCAAACACACCAAAAGCTCGATTGCGGATTGACCACATCGTGCCCTGGATTCCGCCAAGCGGCGCTCGCTCGGCCGGACACCGTCAACGCTTCACGGTTACGCTGTTGCTGTCACTCGCTGGCCATCTCTCAATCGAGAGGCGTGACCAGCGGCCCAGCGGCGTTGCCGCCCGCGTCTGCAGCGGCCCGCTCGTCACTTCTGCTGCCGTGTGACCCCATAAGGCTGCCCCGCTCCACGACAAGCCCTGCCCGGTGAGTCGGCGGGCAGCGAAGGGGGCGCCACGGAGAATGTTATCGCCCTCGCCTGGTACGCAGGAGCGCATGAGTTCGATTACGGACCCTGACGATGCCTGTTGTTGTATATTCGGAGTCCGTGTGATCTCTCTCTCTCTCTCCCTGTGGATTTTCTTCTCCAGGTTCCTCCGTTTTAAGAAACGCGCGTTTAGATCAATTGGCTGCGACTATAAATCCCCACGTGTGATGATAATGATGATGTTGGTGCAAGCCACTTCAACGACGACAAGTTACCGTCACGGGCGGGGCCAAGGTCGCCTCTGAAAAAGGGCCACTACACCTCAGCGGCCTTCACCCGGGAATAAAAAAAAATATATAAAAATTAATGAGAATAATAATAATGAAAATTAAAAAAAGAGAGTTTTCATTTAGGATGGGGCTCAGCTGCCACCGGACGCGCAACACAACGTGGCGGGTCGTTACGCGCGGGACGTGCGGCCGGACGCTGGTCACCTGCAGGTCCCTGTTATGGTTCTCGCACATGAGCTGCAGGAAGCGCAAGATGGGCTCCATGATGACCACGACGGGGCTCATCTCCCCGTCGTCCCGCGTCGCGCCAAGGGCCCCCCCACCGCCGCCGAGCCCCCCGCCCCCCACGATGGGGCCCCCGCCGCCGACCCCGCCGCCGACTCCGCCGCCGGTGATGCTGCCCGCCGCGCCGGCCGCGTCGTCCGGGTCGAGGTCGCGACCTCGCCGGTAGTGGCTGAAGGCCTTCTGGGTGGCGACGGTGGCCTCGGCCAGCTGATCGCGCATCTCCTCGCTTATGCCCGCGACCGAACTCCTCACTGACGCACGCGCGCACGCACGCAAAGACAAAGATCCCACGCGTAGTCTTGAACAGTAAATTAAACGAAACAAATCTTTATTTGCAATGTTATTCGGGTTGGTGTCGTGTTGGGACGGCAGCCAAAGGAGTAAAATGCTTCCCGGGAAGAGTACGTCATCCGTGGACATGGAGCGACGAAATATATAACGTTTTAGTCTCACCAGGTGAGGCCCGCTGAACTATTTCGCTCTTTTCCAGGAGTGAGCTGGCTATCACAAATTATATCTCATTGATGTACAGTATAGCAGCCAAATATTGCTCGCCACCGACGAGTGCCGTGACCAGGTCTCCATGGGAGTCGACGGGTCTCTTTGCGAGTTTGTATGTATGTATCATCATCATCATCAGCAGCAGCATCTCATCATCATCAGCCATGATCACTCCACTGCCGAATGAAAGCCTCCTCATGCCATTGTGCGGGCTCTATGTGAGTCCATGACTCAATCGGTCTCATCTGTGAGCCTACACGCCACTCGAGAACCCGGTCCACAACGCACAGCGGCCGCGATCTCAAGCGGTGACCGGCTCGGTATCTAGGCTCATCCGTGCAACTCCCGGACGTCTGTGACAAAGACAGTCACAGCTCATCGGATTCCTCCAGTCTAAATGTTCGTGTGCGTGCACGTTGAACTTATCGGCGAAGAGAAATTCGTTTTCAAATTAGATTTGAAAGTGCCAGAGCTCCCGGCGACTCCCTAATATCGGAAGGAAGAGCGTTCCAGACGGACGCAGAAACACATCTGAGAGCGACGGGGTCACCGTCTTTTTGTCCGACGTTTAGCTGCGAGGATTTACCGGAGTTCACGTGACCACGGCTTATGCTCCATGACGAGCTCAGCGAAGCATTGTGCGCCTCATTTGTGGCAAGACATCTGCATGCAAACCAAACGGCTGCGGCCTCACAGCGCATTCGTTCAGCGGTCAACAATTGCAGCTCAGCGAGCACCGGACGGACACGGTCGGAACTTGCGGTGAACAGCAACAAACAAAAAAAAATTCCGATCAAGATTCCGAGCGCCTCTGACCTCTTGAACCCTGAGCATCCGCCAAACCGCTCCCCGCCCCCCCCCCCCCGCCCCCCCCCCCCCCGCTTACTACGTCGGCGGCGGATGAGCGGCTCTCTCTCTGGTGGGCTCTCGTCGTCACGGCGCCGGCCCCCGAGCTCGCTGGCGCTCACGGTCACCGTGGCCTTGATCTCCTGCTGGGCGGCCTTCATGCGCTCGTGGAAGACACGGAAGAAGCACTCGGAGCGGCGGTCCTCCGTCAGGCGGCGGAAGAACGAGTGCTGGAGGGGGAGGGGGGGGTAGGGCGGGGGAGAGGATGGGGGACACGAGGATCAACGCAAGGATCATCATCATCATCATCAAGGATCCGCACCTCCGCTTGAGCAAGCTTGGCTACGTACGGTGCGAAAAAAGGTCAACGTACATACGTAGAAGGGTCACGGGTGCGAATGATGACGGAAACTGGCGGACGTCACTTCTCTGTCACGTGTCCATCCGTCACGCGTCCGGCCGCACGTCCCGCGCATAACGAGAGAGTGAGTGTATGGGTGAGTAGGTGAGAGAGTGAGTGTATGGGTGAGTAGGTGAGAGGGTGAGTGTATGGGTGAGTATGTGAGAGAGTGAGTGTATGGGTGAGTAGGTGAGAGGGTGAGTGTATGGGTGAGTATGTGAGAGAGTGAGTGTATGGGTGAGTAGGTGAGAGAGTGAGTGTATGGGTGAGTAGGTGAGAGATTGAGTGTATGGGTGAGTAGGTGAGAGAGTGAGTGTATGGGTGAGTAGGTGAGAGGGTGAGTGTATGGGTGAGTAGGTCAGAGGGTGAGTGGAGATGCGAGTGAATGGATGGGTGAGTAGGTGAGAGAGTGAGTGGAGGGGTGAGTAGGTCAGAGGGTGAGTGGAGAGGCGAGTGAATGGATGGGTGAGTAGGTGAGAGGGTGAATGGATGGGTGAGTAAGTGAGGGAGTGAGTGTATGGGTGAGTAGGTGAGAGAGTGAGTGCATGGGTGAGTAGGTGAGAGAGTGAGTGGATGGGTGAGTAGGTGAGAGGGTGAGTGTATGGGTGAGTATGTGAGAGAGTGAGTGTATGGGTGAGTAAGTGAGAGGGTGAGTGTATGGGTGAGTAGGTGAGAGAGTGAGTGTATGGGTGAGTAGGTGAGAGAGTGAGTGTATGGGTGAGTAGGTGAGAGAGTGAGTGTATGGGTGAGTAGGTGAGAGGGTGAGTGTATGGGTGAGTAGGTCAGAGGGTGAGTGGAGATGCGAGTGAATGGATGGGTGAGTAGGTGAGAGAGTGAGTGGAGGGGTGAGTAGGTCAGAGGGTGAGTGGAGAGGCGAGTGAATGGATGGGTGAGTAGGTGAGAGGGTGAATGGATGGGTGAGTAAGTGAGAGAGTGAGTGTATAGGTGAGTAGGTGAGAGAGTGAGTGCATGGGTGAGTAGGTGAGAGAGTGAGTGGATGGGTGAGTAGGTGAGAGGGTGAGTGTATGGGTGAGTATGTGAGAGAGTGAGTGTATGGGTGAAGAAGTGAGAGGGTGAGTGTATGGGTGAGTAGGTGAGAGAGTGAGTGTATGGGTGAGTAGGTGAGAGAGTGAGTGTATGGGTAAGTAGGTGAGGAGGTGAGTGTATGGATGAGTAGGTGAGAGAGTGAATGGATGGGTGAGTAGGTGAGAGAGTGAATGTATGGGTGAGTTGGTGAGAGAGTGAGTGTATGGGTGAGTAGGTGAGAAGGTGAGTGTATGGATGAGTAGGTGAGAGAGTGAGTGTATGGGTGAGTAGGTGAGAGAGTGAATGTATGGGTGAGTAGGTGAGAGGGTGAGTGAAGAGGCGAGTGAATGGATGGGTGAGTAGGTGAGAGAGTGAGTGTATGGGTGAGTAGGTGAGAAAGTGAGTGTATGGGTGAGTAGGTGAGAGGGTGAATGGATGGGTGAGTAGGTGAGAGAGTGAGTGTATGGGTGAGTAGGTGAGAGAGTGAGTGTATGGGTAAGTAGGTGAGGAGGTGAGTGTATGGATGAGTAGGTGAGAGAGTGAATGGATGGGTGAGTAGGTGAGAGAGTGAATGTATGGGTGAGTTGGTGAGAGAGTGAGTGTATGGGTGAGTAGGTGAGAAGGTGAGTGTATGGATGAGTAGGTGAGAGAGTGAGTGTATGGGTGAGTAGGTGAGAGAGTGAATGTATGGGTGAGTAGGTGAGAGGGTGAGTGAAGAGGCGAGTGAATGGATGGGTGAGTAGGTGAGAGAGTGAGTGTATGGGTGAGTAGGTGAGAAAGTGAGTGTATGGGTGAGTAGGTGAGAGGGTGAATGGATGGGTGAGTAGGTGAGAGAGTGAGTGTATGGGTGAGTAGGTGAGAGAGTGAATGGATGGGTGAGTAGGTGTAATGTATTGTGGTGTTTCCGTCCTCTCTCTATACATCTCAACCCCTTATCAGTGCCCTGCCTTATCACAGACCAATTCGGACCTTACTGGTCACCCCGTGCCCCTTATAAATCTCAACGTTTATCCTACAAAGTCACCATCACCCCGTGCCCCTTTATAGATCTCAACGTTCATCCTACAAAGTCACCATCACCCCGTGCCCCTTATAGATCTCAACGTTCATCCTACAAAGTCACCATCACGAGGGAGAAACACAAACAAATAGACAAAACAATTGCTTTGCCCGTATTTAAAACTCAGTGTGCCTGTATAAGAATACTGGGTAAACTGCATGGGTTAACACCCATGCTACACCTGTACCGCAGTGCTGCAGCTCGTTCCCATGTACAGGGGTGCTTCAAATTCATTTCAACACTTCCGAGAATTCGCAACCGCGCCACGAGAAATGTGCCTCCGTGCTCCGGAGATCACCCGCAGAGAAGGTTCCAGGCCACGCGTTGGCAACGACGGCCAACGAGTTTCGAGAGACTCTTTGACCTTTTGAAGGAGAGTAACACTGCGTTTGTTTAACACGTAGGCTTAAATTTTGATTTAAATTTTGATTTAAAGCTTTCGTGACTGCAGTAATTCATATTCTTAGTTTTTTCGGTAAAGTCACGTTGTATATATAACATATATTTTTTTATTTTGTTGTTTCTCTTCAACGTGACTTTACCGAAAAAACTAAGAATACGTAGGCTTAAGTTAAGTGATGACGTCACCCTGCTGCTCTATATAAAACCGGGAGCAAGCGAGGGCTTTACCATTCTGGCGAATTGCCCGATGATGCTGGATGTATTTACCAGCGAAACGTCGTACTCAAACTGTAAATGTTGTAGATTCACTCTTCAACACACACCGGTGGGCTAAAGTAGTGAATTATTTGTCTTTTGTCAACGTGACACTTTTTTTTTCTGCTGATTGGCCGTGTCGGGTGGTGGAAGGGTTACGACACATTTATAAATAAACGCGATCCAACCCAAAAACAACCTTTATTATGAATAACACTGCGTTTGTTATCGCCTCAAAGTGTCGTGTCGGATCGTCCGTTCGTTTCGCCATTCAAAACGAACAGTGCCACGTCAGGCGTTCTCGTGTCGGTTCCGAGGGCCCCCCCTTCGCAGCGGCGGTGCGGCCGGCCACCTGTATGGTGGTGTTGCCACCCTCAAGCAGCGCGATGCCGAGGAGGATGGTCTCGTGGAAGACGCGGTCGCTGGCGGCGCCCATGATGAGGTCGATGACGAGGTCGGCCGCCCCCTCCCTCTCCAGGTGGCACTGCACCTCCACCAGCGTCATGTCGGCGCGCCGGTGCTGCTGCTGCTGCTGCAGGTGATGCTCCTGGAGCGCCGCCACCGTGCCCAGGCCTGGTGGTGGCGGGGGAGCGGGGGGGCGGGGGGAGGTCAGCGGTTGGGGGGGGGCGGCCACTGCGGCCGCCACGGCGGCTACGGCGGTTGACGATCGAGGAGACGCGGTGAGGGAGACGAGGAGAGAGACGAGGAGGGAGGGAGACGAGGAGGGAGGGAGGGAGACGAGGAGGGAGGGAGATGAGGAGGTGCGGGAGACGAGGAGGGAGACGAGGAGGGAGACGAGGAGGGGAGGAGGGAGGGAGACGAGGAGGGAGAGAGACGAGGAGGGAGATGAAGAGGGAGGGAGACGAGGAGGGAGACGAGGAGGGAGACGAGGAGGGAGGGGAGGGAGACGAGGAGGGAGATGAGGAGGGAGACGAGGAGGGAGGGGAGGGAGACGAGGAGGGAGATGAGGAGGGAGATGAGGAGGGAGGGGAGGGAGACGAGGAGGGAGACTAGGAGGGAGGGAGACGAGGAGGGAGGGAGGGAGACGAGGAGGGAGGGAGATGAGGAGGTGCGGGAGACGAGGAGGGAGACGAGGAGGAGGGGAGGAGGGAGGGAGACGAGGAGGGAGAGAGAAGAGGAGGGAGATGAAGAGGGAGGGAGACGAGGAGGGAGACGAGGAGGGAGGGGAGGGAGACGAGGAAGGAGACGAGGAGGGAAATGAGGAGGGACAGAGACGAGGAGGGAGGGAGACGAGTAGGAGGGAGACGAGGAGGAGGGAGATGAGGAGGGAGGGAGATGAAGAGGTGAAGGAGACCAGGAGGGAGATGAGGAGGAGGGGCGAGAGACGAGGAGGGAGCGAGATGAGTGAGGGAGGCAGGGAAGGAGGAGGGGGAGGGGGGGACGCTGAAGGTCACGGCGAGCGGGGGAGACTGCTCGCCTGGGGATTGCGCGACGACGACGACGCGATGTGTCAAAATGTGTGACACGGAAAACACGCACACACACTCGTACACACACACACACTCTCGCACACACACACGTACACGCGCACACACACACACACGTACACACACACACTCGTACACACACACACACTCTCGCACACACACACGTACACGCGCACACACACACACACGTACACACACACACTCGTACACACACACACACTCTCGCACACACACACGTACACACGCACACACACACACACACGTACACACACACACTCGTACACACTCGCACGGGCAGACGGGCGCCCGTGCGCGAACACACCGTCACAGATCACACGCCAGCATGCTCTCCCTCTCTCACACACACACACACACGTGTACATACACCCACTAACACACACACACGTGTACATACACCCACTAACACACACACACACACACGTGTACATACACCCACTAACACGCAACAAACAAACAAACGCGGCACGCTACACGACACCAGCCGCCGTGCGTCCGGCCAGGTGCATTACGAGGAGGTCACGTGACACGTCGAATGTTCGCTGGCGGGGAAGTCACGGGACAGGCCCAGCAGGGGCCGTGGGCCGGCTGACCGAGATGAATGGCAGATGCACCACCCGTGCCTCCCACTGTGCCAGCTCGCTGTGTTTTAGCCGCCCGGCGCTCCGCTCGTTGTTGTGAGCGTCGCTCCTCCGCCCTCCGTTGTTGCTGGAGGGCGACTGCCTCCAACTGCCCAGTAGCATCCTTCACGAGCCTCCTCCACAGAGGCCGATCTTGACACAAGTCCGCTCAGCTCCACGTCCTCCTCTACTAAGTCACTCCGTCTCTTCTCTTGCCCGTGCCATGCCCATTTAACCCCCTCTATCCGGCCAAACAGAACCTGTTTGGGCATGCGGTGGCTGGAGGTGCAGGCTACATGACCCAGCCAAAGCAGCCTTGCCTGCCGGAGCAACCCACCGATGATGGGGACTGCGTCCAGATCTTTCAAAGGACCTGTGAACTCCGTACACTGTATTCTAGCCTACAGATTAAACCCAGGATGGATTGGCAGGCATGTTTTCGGCACCTTCAATTAGCCCAGTTGGCTACGTACGGTGCAATAGAAGTTCAACATACATACATAGACTCACTCACCCACTCACGGTTGGCTACGTACGGTCCAAAATAACTTGATTTGAAGCTTTCGTGACTGCAGGAATTACTCTTTGATTCTTTCGGTAAAGTCACGTAAGTTCAACATACATACACACACTCACTCACCCACTCACCCACTCACCCACTCAAAGTTGGCTACATCAGGTCCAAAAGAAGTTCAACATACATACATACACTCACTCACTCACCCACTCAAAGTTGGCTACGTACGGTTCGAAAGAAGTTCAACATACATAGACTCACCCGCTCACTCACCCACCCACTCACGGTTGGCTACATCAGGTCCAAAAGAAGTTCAACATACATACAACAACAACCGCCATTCGCCACTAAGTGGCGGTGACGTCACCACGACGCTTGTGCCAGGCAATGTGCACCTTGAGGCCACGTGAAGTGTCGAACGCCCGCTGACAGGAGGTCACGGGGCAGACCCAGCAGGTGCCACGGGTCGACTGACTGAGATGACTGAGATGACTGGCTGATGCACCACCTGTGCCCCCTACTGTGCCAACCTGCTGTGCTTTAGCCACCCGGCGCTCCGCTCGTTGTTGTGAGCGTCGCTCCTCCGCCCTCCGTTGTTGTTGGAGGGCGACTACCTCCAACTGCCCAGTAGCGTCCTTCACGAGCCTCCTCCACAGAGGCCGATCTTGACACCGCTGGTACCAGTCATCGGCAAGTTCACTCAGCTCCACGTCCTCCTGTACCACATCACTCCATCTCTTCTCTAGCCCGTGCCGCGCCCGTTTTGCCCCCTCGATCCGGCCGAACAAAAGCTGTTTCGGCATGCGGTGGCTGGGCATGCGGGCTACATGGCCCAGCCAACGCAGCCTTGCCTGCTGGAGGAGCTCACCGATGGGACCTTGCCCAGATCTTTCAAGGATTTGTGAGCTCCTCACACAATCCAGCCTGGTTAAACCCAGGATGTATCGTAGGCAGGCCAGCCTAAATGTTTCTAACCGGCGAAGATGCAGAGAAGGGAGGGACATACACTCACCCACTCACCCACCCACTCACCCACTCACCCACTCACGGTTGGCTACGTACGGTCCGACAGAAGTTCAACCACGGGTACACGCGTGCCTTCACCACCACGGCCCCCCACTCCGTCACTCGCAACGCAGCAGCAGTGCTCAGCAGGGGCACGCACCTGGCACGTGCGCCGGTGTAGGGCGGCTCACGGCGACGGCGGCGGCGGCGGCGGCGGCGGCGGAGAGCGGCCCGTTCACGTAGTAGGCCATGCTGGAGCGGCGAGCGAGACCGCCCCCGGTGCTGCTGGCACTGCCGTAGTAGCGATTGAGCAGCGTCTGCCTCAGCGCCTCTCCCTGCACGCGCGGCGGTGACGGCGGCGGCGGCAACAACGGCAGTGACAACAGTGACGATGGCAGCAAATCTCCTCGGTTCTTTCGGTGAAGTCGCGTTCGAAGGGAAATAATAAAGTAATAATGAAACATTTATTATTATTATTTTATTATGTTTTAAAATAAAAACATTATTATTATTGTACGATGTTTTCTTTTTTTATTATTATTTTATTATTTACCTTCTGCGTGCTCTTTACCGAAAGAACCAAGAGGATGAATCCCTGCAGTCGCGAAAGCTTTAAATCGAAAAATAACAACAATATCGATAATAACAACGGTAATAGCAACAACTATAATAATAACAATGATAACAATAACAGCAGTAACAACAATAACAATAGCAACGGTACAAACAATTACAATAATAACAACAATACTAACAATAGCAACAACGCCAATAACAATATCAACAATAACGGCAATAACAATGATAACAACCGTCGTTATTTTAATTTGTAACGCCACCACTGCCACCACCGTCTGTCCCGTGACCTCCTTGCCAGTGAACTTTTGACGCTCCGTATGTGTACGTGTGTACGTGTGTACGTGTGTGTGTGTGCGCGCGCGAACGTGCTGAACTTCTTTCGCACCGCGCGGAGCCGACCGTGATAATCGGAGGTGCGGGTTCAATTTTTTGGACCACGGTTAACATCGGAGGAGATTGGTCCTGGGCCACTGCTTCCTAATATCGGAAGGAGGAAGTGAGCGTTCCAGACGGCCGCAGAAGCGCATCTGAGAGCGCCGCGCGATGCGGTGATCACCGTCTTCGTTCGGTGCTTAGCCAAAAGCCGCTGCTGCGAGGATGACCGGATGCTTCGTGCTCCCTGTGGCAAGTACTCTGCGTGCAATGAGCGCGAGCTCATTGCACGTTGGTTCGACCGCCGCGAATCCAGCGAAGCTCGGCGAGCACCGGACGGACGCGGTGTCGGATGTTGGAGTCAGCCCCGTCACGGCGCCTGCCAAAGAATTCCAGTGGATTCCAAAAAGGAGGCTTCAGCGGGGCACATTTGCGGCGGATGTTTTTATAGGAGTTTTGGCCGATGGTGGGGGCGAGCGGAGTTTCGTTTGAGATGTGAGATTCCCGTAATCAATCAAGAGCCTTGAGCTGGCACCACCAAGATCGCGGCGCATCGGCCGCCTCCGATTAAAACCAGCTTCTCAAGTGGAACGCGCCTTGATGGGTTTCAGCAAGGCCACCAAATAACATATGCAGAGACGCCCGTAGGCCTAAAAAGCAACTCACAGACTTACATAATGGCCCAGAGACCCACAGGGTCATAGAGATTGAGTTGTGATTAAAACCGGGTTCTCAAGCATCAAGTGAGTTGATGGAATCAGTCCGATCAGCAATGACTTACACAGAGATCCATGCACTTACATAGAGACCCATAGACTCACATAGAGACCAATAGACTCCCATAGCGACCCATAGACTCACACAGGCTCACACAGACTGAGTTGTAATTAAAATCGGGTTCTCAAGCGCAGTGGGTTGATGGTATCAGCCCGATCGGCAATTACGTTACAAAGTGAAAAAACCCCATTTCCACCAACGTTGATTCCGCACTTTATTTTCACTAAATTCCGGCTCTGAGAATGAATAATATACCGTCACGTGACGGACGTTACTGTCCGTGGCGGGCGGGAAAGTGCTGCGCCCTACCGTGCGGACCGGGCCGTCGCGTGAAGAGATCTCAGCCGTAGTTCTTTCGAGGTCTGCTTCTCTAACACGAAGGGTTTCAAATTATTTGGCGATGCCGCTGCTGCCGCTGCCGCTGAACCGGCAGCGGTGCTCAGGCGGAGTGAACACAAACAGCTCCACACGTTCATCAACAACACCGTGGGGAAAACATCTCTGAGAGGCGACGTTTCAGGCAATGACCCTTTGTTATTTACGTGCTATGAAGCGTCATAGCACGTCGCCTATCATATATATTTCCTTTTTAAGACTGCACTGTAATTGACACACGCGTTGAGTTTTACGCGATTATAGATTTTTTTTCTCCCCTTCTCATGACAGGATGCCGATAGTACAATCAGAATATACATCGGGGGAATAACGCGTGTATATATATTTATATTTTTGACCAGACACGAAAAGGTGTGGATCGAAGCTCAGTTGCAACTGAAAGTCTTACTCTCTCTGTCTGAATTGTGAGACAGAGAGAGTACGACGTGGAGTAGAGAACGCACACTGGTAAAACATACGAAAACTATATATATTTTTTTTACCAGGTAAGGCCAAAACCGAGCTACGTGGCTCTTATTCAGAAGCGACCTGGCCATCACAAACGAACGATCAACGAAAAGCTGGCTTATCACCACGTGGACATTCATAGCAGCCAAACACCCTAAAACGCGTGATGTTTTTCTTTTTCCTAAACGTGGGAGGGAAAAAAACTGGAGGAGCGGGAGAAAAATCCACGCGACCACGGGGAGAGAAACACCGCAAACTCCGGGCGTTGGTTGTCGGAATCGAACCCACGACCTCCGGTGTACCAGGCAAGGTAGGTGACGTCTCCTCGCCAGCGTGGCGCAACAAGAAGCTGCTGGACGGAAATGGCATGATTCCAACAAGTATGGGCTCGGGCTGGACGTGTCGCGAGAATCCACGCGCTTTATTTTTTGTTGTTGACGACGACGACGACGACGACGACAACGACGACGGCGGAGGGCGGCGAGAGAACTTACCTTTTCACCGTACACCCGGTCCTTGGCCAGCATCTCCCGCAGAGTCTGGAGCACCTTGATGCACAACTTCTCCTCGTTCTCCTCCAGCAGCTGCTTAGTGTGCCGAATCAGCCTGCGCACACGCACACGCACAACAACCGCCATTCGCCACTAAGTGGCGGTGACGTCACCACGACGCTTGTGCCAGGCTATGTGCACCCTGAGGCCACGTGAAGTGTCGAACGCCCGCTGGCAGGAGGTCACGGGGCAGACCCAGGTGCCACGGGTCGACTGACTGAGATGACTGGCTGATGCACCACCTGTGCCCCCTACTGTGCCAACCTGCTGTGCTTTAGCCACCCCGCGCTCCGCTCGTTGTTCTGAGCGTCGCTCCTCCGCCCTCCGTTGTTGTTGGAGGGCGACTACCTCCAACTGCCCAGTAGCATCCTTCACGAGCCTCCTCCACAGAGGCCGATCTTGACACCGCTGGTACCAGTCATCGGCAAGGCCACTCAGCTCCACGTCCTCCTGTACCACATCACTCCATCTCTTCTCTAGCCCGTGCCGCGCCCGCTTAGTCCCCTCAATCCGGCCGAACAAAAGCTGTTTCGGCATGCGGTGGCTGAGCATGCGGGCTACATGACCCAGCCATCGCAGCCTTGCCTGCCGGAGGAGCTCACCGATGGGACCCTGCCCATATCTTTCAAGGATTTGTGAGCTCCTCACACAATCCAGTCTGGTTAAACCCAGGATGGATCGTAGGCAGGCCAGCCTAAATGTTTCTAACCGGCGAAGATGTTCCATTAGGGGGGTCCACGATTCGCAAGCGTAGAGAAGGGAGGGAATGACCGTGGCCGAGAAGACCTGATGCTTAGTGCGGAGCGACAGACCAGGTAGCTTCCACACAGCGTTATGCAACTGATGAAAAGATATTGCCGCTCGACTGATTCGGAGTGAGCCCTCTGCTGTTAAACTGGAGCCAGTCATAAGCACACTGCCCAGGTATGGGAAACTCTCCACTCTCTCCACAACTGCCCCATCACCGATTGGGAGTTGTGGGGGTGGAGTGTCCGATGGTACAAAATACCCAGGCAGGTGCTTAGTTTTGGTGGGGCTGATGGTAAGGCCCCACCTCTTAGTGGCACGCTCCAGTCTCAGCAGCAGCGTCTCCAACTCCTCCTCTGACTGAGCAGCTATTACCAAATCATCAGCATACATAACGTGGTTGAGCAATAGGGAGCCATCCCTTGACCGCACCCGGGCATCGATTAGCCTCCCATTATATCTGTACCATATGGAGATTCCCCCGGTACAGCTATTGAAGGCTTCACGAACTACGTGGTCAAAATAGATGTTAAATAATGTGGGAGCCAGAGGACATCCCTGTCGCACCCCAAGGTGTACAGGGAATGGCTCTGACTGCCGGCCACGTAGTTTTACCCGGGCCCGCTCACCATCATGAAGGTCCTTAATGATCGTGAGCAGAGGGTCAGGTACTCCAAAAGCACGAAGAACGACCCAGAGCCCAGGCCTACTGATGGTATCATAGGCCTTGACCAGGTCAATAAAGCAGAGATGTAGGTCTTGTTGGAATTCCCTACACCTCTGCTGTAGCAGACGGACAGAAACTATGGCATCTGTGCAGGACCGCCCTTTCCTGAAACCGCATTGGGGCTCCGCAAGCCTCTCCTCAGCGTGCCTGGCAAGGCGATGCTGAATAATCCTTGCCAGGACCTTTCCCGGCACACTGAGGAGTGAGATGCCCCTGTATTTGTTACAGTCTGTGCGGTCCCCCTTCTTAAAAAGGGGGACCACCAGGGCATCCTTCCAATCCTGCGGAACCCGTCCAGTGGTCCAGACCGTTGTTATGATGTCATATAGGGCAGTCTGTGCACAAACGCCACCCTCCCTCAGCATTTCGCTTGGGAGATCATCTTTGCCCGCTGCCTTTCCTGGTCTCAGACTCCGGATCGCCTTCAATACTTCCTCAGCAGATGGCACCTCAGCCAGCCACTCACAGGGGGTGACTTCTTCCAATATTTGAGGCACCGCAGCCTCAGCAGGGTCATCCTCACCTTGTGCCACGATGTTTTCCTGGCTGTGGGATTTTCCCTCCCCCAGGACCTCACAGAAATGCTCAGCAAATCTGCGAACCTGTTCCTGGGGGTCGGAGATTGGATCACCGTTTTTTCCCCTAATGATGGTAATAGGTGTGGCGCTGCAGGTTACTTTTTTGATGGAGTTAAATAGAGATTTGTGATCACGGGCCACTGAGGCAGACTCCATCTCCTCAGCAACCCGCGACCACCACCCATCCTTGCAGCGCCTCACGGCTCTCCGAACCTCCGAGCGAAGGCTGCGGTAAGCCTCCTCATTCTCTGACGTGGGATTCTGTAGCCGATGACAGTGGGCCTGTCGCTTTTTCTCAACCATCCTGAACACCTCCTCTGTCAGCCAGGGTCTCTGGGGAGGTCTGGACCGCGTACCCAAAGCAGCCATTGCAGCTGCATGAGTCACAGTCCTAAACCTCGCCCATTTACCCTCGACATCAGGAGGAGTCGGGGACGATGCCCCATCCCAGCCGCAAGCGATGATGAAATTCTCGCTTGCAACTTTCATCAGATAACTGAGACCAGGCCACTTTATGTTGGAATGGGGTCCTGGGTGTACACCCACCACCGGAGTGGAAGAATGGCAGGCGCATCTTACAGATGACTAGTCGATGGTTAGAGGGCAGATCAGCTCCACGGTAGGTCCTGGTGTCAAGGACATGGGCTCGCATTCGCTGGTCCGTCACTATGTAGTCCAGAAGATGTTCTTGCTTGGACCCGGCATGCATCCATGATGTTGTGTGGATGCGCCGATGCCGGAACAGCGTGTTGGTAATTACAAGCCCATGGGCTGCACAAAAATCTAGCAGCCTCCTACCGTTGTTATTGAGCTGATCTGGCCCATGCCCTCCAATCACTCCAGACCAGGTGCCAGTATCATGACCAACTCGGGCATTGAAGTCACCCAACATGATGACTCTATCCCGAGGGGCCACTTTAGCCAGCACCTGTGACAGGAGGTCATAGAAGGCATCTGACTCATTGGCTTTGCCTGCATCCCTCCACGGATGTTCATCTTCGGTGGGGGCATAAGTAACCACGACCACCATTCCTCGCCTCCGGTTGATGGGAAGGCGAGCCCAAAGTAGCCTGGGGCTTACAGCTTACACACACGCACGCACACACACGCGCACACACACGCGCACACACACGCGCACACACACGCACGCGCACACACACACACGCGCACACACACACGCACGCGCACACACACACACGCACACACACACACACACACATACACGCACACACACACGCACGCGCACGCGCGCACAAAGACAAAAGATGTGAGCACTCCGCACCGGATACTCATTGAAGTATGCGTCGACCTAGCGAGAGGCCGAGGATTGGTTCAGATATTTGCCTCTGACGTTAAGCAGTGGCGGTGGCGGCGGTGTTCATGGCGTTGATGGTGGTGCTGGTCGTGGTGGTCGTGGCCGTGGCGGTGGTGGTGGTGGCGACGGCGGTGGTGGTGGTCGAGGTGGTGGTGGTCGTGGTGTTCATGGTGGTGGTAGTGGCAGTGGTGGTTGTGTTGGTGGTGGCGGCGGCGGTGGCGGCGGCGGTGGTGGTGGTGGTGGCGGTCACCTGCTGATAAATCCGCCGCTCTCACATTTCTGCCGGACGTCCGTTCCTTCCGGGAAGAGCATTTCCGGCCGGTGGAGGACGTCCACCAGGACAGACAACTCCGCCTGCACCAGCGGCCTCAGCTGCTCCTCCAGCGTCGCCACGATGTCCTTCCGGCAGAGTAATAAAAGAAAAAACTTCAAAAATCTACATTGCAAGGGGGGGTGGGGGGGGGCCAGGTGGAATCTCGCTCGTCCGTCAAACGTGAGCGAGCGTGCCTGTCTGTCGGGCGGTCACGGCGGGCGGGTAACTCGTGTTCATGTTTGTGGCGCAAAGGTGAATCAGGACTCGTTGTTACCAGAAGGAATGGTGTCGATGATGAGCTGTGTGTGACTGATGACCTTTGACCCACGCTAATGAAACCCTGACTCGTGATTGCCAACACGATTATCCTGTGGGGGCGACTACATTTTAAATTAAATTCAATAAAAGTTTCTTTCCATTCCCCTGAGGGTTGGGGGAAAATTTGGTGCAGACCACATCTTGGGAAAAGACGTGGAGACCGAGTGAGGCTTTGGGGGAAATTGTAAGAAGACACACACCACACCCACACACAAATGTCAAGGCAGCATTTTCATTTGGTGGACAATTATCATTGGGATGCAAGGTCACATAGAGTTGAGCCTGTAAAACACACACGGGTGCGTCGTGGCATAGATGATACTCGCTGGCCAAGTTTAAATATCCGCCATGGAGATGCATGGTGGGTATACAGAACATGCAAATGACACACATCGAGAGCGGCACACACAGAGCAACAAAGATCCCCCGTGTAGCCTGCAACGGACTGTTGGGGCAAGTGCTGTTAGCGACCACCTATGAAGGCCGGAACGGCACACGAGAGAGTGGGTGGCCAGCACCACGCCCGGCCGCCTTTGTCTCCCTTGTTGCAATGTTTACAAACCGCACCAGGTACACTCATTTGAGTGTACCCAGGACCGATGCAGATAATCGTTACTGTTGTTGGCCATGAGCGGGAATCGAACTCGGGTCACCGGGTGTCACAACGCTCCCCGCTAACCGCTACACTACCGGAACGACACACTCACACGGGGAACGACACGCGCGCACAAACGCGGAGCGGGACAACACCTGCAGCCTCTCGATGATGTGGCGGTAGTCGAGCGAGAGGCCCGACATGGACTCTCTCCGCGCGAGGTTGCGGGCGCTCATCCTCCAGTTGAGCGCCGTCTTCTGGATGAGGTGCGAGTGAGGCTTGAGGAACAGCGAGTTCACCTGGCTGTCCAGGTCCACGGGGATCGCGATGGATCGGCTCTTCGCTGGGGGGCCGCGGCGGCGGTGGGGGGGGGGGGGGGGGTTTGAGGAGGTGGAGCGGAGAAGAGGTGAGCGGAGGGGAGGCAGGTCGAGGAGGTTCGGCAGGTTTGCGAGCGCGTGGATCGAGGCGGCTTAGGAAGGTAAGGCGGTGGGGGAGTTTGGTCCGAACTTTTTTGTCGAACGTCGGGTTGAAAGCGCTGACGGAGAGCGACGCTGCACGGCATTTAACCCTTTCACGTCGTGGGCCGTCTGCAAGTTGCAGGGTGGGGGTCCCGTTCACCTCTGAATCTCGGGACGGGCAAGCGGCTCAGCATACATTTTACTCTCGCGACACGATTGCACTCTATGGTAGCTGGCGCCAAGTTGTGCCACACGCCCTCCCGCATGGCCTTGTGGGAGCCTCGGTACCGATAAAGTTATTTTATTTTCGTTTTCCTGCCGGTTTCGTTTGGATGACGAAAACGTACGCCATCGGAACGGAACCGCAAGAAAAACCGATGACGTACCGTTACATCGTCGGAACGGGAAAGGGTTAAAAAAATTTTATTTCGTAATTTTTCGTATTAACCAGCAGGTGAAACCCTCATGCAGTGGCTGCGCTAGGCACAAGCAAACCAAGCAAATGGCTTGGTTTGCTTGTGCCTAGTAGCGACACCGATCACGAGCTTTGGGGTTTGCGTCTTATTTTCCGGAGCGTCGTTTAATCCCGTGGGGGGGGGGGGGAGGGATACCGCAATTGGCTGCTGTGAGGCCCGTCACTTACCGACATCCGACAGCGTCTTGATGCAGGTCTCCACGGACGCCTTCTGAGCGAGCGACGGCCAGGGGCAGTGGTAAACACGGAAGGCGCCCTGCAGCAGCTGCACGAAGATCGGCTGGCGAGCCTGACGCAACGTACGCACAGGCAAAGTTCCCTCCTCCTCCCACGTATAGCCTCGACGGACTGTCGGGGCAAGTGCTGTTTAGCGAGCGAGCACCCACGAAGGCCGGCACGGCGCGGCGACGGGGCGGGTGTCCGGCACCGCGCCCGGCCAGGGCCGGTGCAGGTCATCGTCGCCGGTGTTGGTCGCCGCGAGCGAAAATCGAACTCGAGCCGCCAGGTTCGTAGCGCGGCGCGCTTGATCCAAACGCCGCGGACAGACGCAACGACGTGTGTGCGGACACGCAGACGGGGAGGTAAGCGGGAGGGCGAGAGGGTGGCGGGGACAGGCGGATTGGGACGACGTCCTCACCTGGAGGTTGGTGCTCTGGTCGGAGAAGGGCGAGCTGAAGAAGGTGGTGATGACGTTGGTCACCGTCTCCGTGACGTACTTCTCCAGCACCGTGTCCGCGTGCCTGCGGTCCGTCGTCGTGTTGCAGACCTGCGCGACGCGGGGGGACGACGAGACGGGGGGGGGTACCCGGGGCACGTGGAGACGGGCGGGGAGACAGGGAGAAAGACCAGGGAACGAGGTGGAGGGAGGGAGATAAATTCTAGTTTTCCACTCTTAAATGAGCTCTGAAAGGTACATGAATTGGGAATGGGTCGAACCAGAGCAGGGAGGGAGGAGCAGGAATGGAGCTGGGAGGGAGGAGCGGGGAGGGAGGAGTGGGGAGGGAGGAGCGGGGAGGGAGGAGTGGGGAGGGAGGAGCGGGGAGGAGCGGGGAGGAGCGGGGAGGGACCCGACCCTCCTTACCCGGCTGATGTCCACCAGGAAGCTCTCGAACATCTTCCACATGTGGTTGCTCGTGTAGATCTCCTTCATCTCCACCTCCGTGTCCACGTAGCAGTGGTTCAGGAAGTTGATGTAGGAAATCTTCACCTGTGACAACAGAGCAATGGCATGCCCGTGTATGCAATTGGGCCGTTCAACGGTAGCCGGTGAAACTCGGAGAAATACATTTTCAGAATCGATTACCGGTTCTGAAAGTCAGGCGCCGGTAACCGATCCCGGTTGCACTTTGGTAACGCGAATGCGCCGATCAAAACGTGCACCGCGTGTAAGCACTGCGTGCCTCCCGACACGGTCCCTTAAAGGTTTCCTCCGCCTCGGGCGGCCAAATCATTTTCGGGCGGCTCACCGGGGACACGTGGAGATGAGCCGTCAGCCCCAGCCACTTTCACGGAGCAGCCACGCGCACAACAACAACAACAACGACAACAACCGCCGTTCACCAAGTGGCGGTGACGTCACCACGGCGCTTGTGCCACGTGAAGCGTGGAAGGCCCGCTACTGGCAGCTCACAGACAGACCCAGGTGCCACGGGTCAACTCTCTGCACTTTAGGCGCCCGGCGCTCCGCTCGTTGTTGTCGCGAGCGCCGCTCCTCTGTCCTCCGTTGTCGCTGGAGGGTGGGGGGGGGGGCGGGGGGTGTGGGATGGGGGAGAGGGGGGGGGTTGGGGGGGGACACGGCCGGCAGGGGCTCACCTCGGGGATGCAGTCGTCGTGCGTGACGACGCGGGCGATGTCCTCGAGCGGGAGGAGCGAGTTGCACTTGATCTCCGTGTAGACGTTCTTGCCCTCGGTGCAGGCGGCCAGCAGCTCGACGAGCGTCACGTGGTACGCGAGGGCGCCGTCGCCGTCCGAGCGCTCGCGCTCCGAGCGCATCATGGCGACGAGCGCCTGGAAGGAGGCGCGGTCCGTGTAGAACACGAGCACCTCCTCGCCGCCGTTCAGCAGCTGCGGCGGGAGGCGGGCGGCGTGCGAAAGAGCTTCAGTGGGGACAGATGCTCATGGTGATTGGGCCGGGCAACGCGACCGAGCGGGGCAGCTGCCGCGATCGTCTCGGTCGCGTGCAACTGAATAGCTTCGCGTGTCGCGATCGTCTCGGTCGCGTGCAACTCGGTCACCCGCTCACCTCGGCCATCACCATGTCCTGGCACTTCTTGCTGTACTTGCCCTCTGAGCGCACGATGGTCTGCAGGAAGCGCAGGTACTGCACGTGGCGGCCGTGCGTCTCGATGCAGTGCACAAAGTGCTGCACCACGCGCTCCGTCACTTCGCTGCACAGCTGCGCGTTGTTCATGAAGATGTGCTGCATCGTCAGGGCCTCGAGCAGCTGCGACGAGGTGTGGGGGGGTGGGGGGTGGGGAGCAGGAGGAGGAGGAGGCTTATCGTACAGACATGAATTGGGACGTCAGTCCACACTTCGCGGCTGTGCTGCATTCTCGTGGCGAGCCAGGGCATTGCAACCTCCTCGAAGCCCCCCGGGAAGGGAGTCTCGCCAACACCCCGTCGCGGGCGTGCGCGGCGATCCACCAGGCCCCCCGGCTAGCCGCTGCCCCCGCAGCGCCGGGCCCACCACCGCGCTCGCGGAGACCTCGACGCGACGGATCGGCTCGGCATCGCTCGCAAAGGCGGCGCGCGGAACGGGTCCCTTTCGTGCCGGGCGACGGTCCGCGGGAGCGGATGTCCCGGGGCTGCCTAGGGAGGTGGCCCTCCGCGAGCGGGCCCGCTCGCGAGAGCGGAGGGCCGGCGCCCGGGCCCCGCCCCCCCGCGCGTCACCGAGGCCCCGTCGGCTCGACGGTCGAGGCGGCGGCGCCGTCATTCTCAGAGCTGAAACTCAAATTGCCTGGCGCCACCCGCCGCATTGGCGCAAGGAGAATATAATTCATGAATATGTAAATATGTATCTAACTGAATAGGAAAACTCAATAACACTTTCGTCAAAAAACGCCGCGGGCCTCAAAAGGAAGGATGCGTATGTCATAGGTGACGTTTCAGGCAAGGGCCCTTCTTCACAGTACCAAGTTAAAGTGCAGGAAATGCATTCTAAAGCAATGGTGCTTCTCGTGCACTCACTGGTGACCGGGCAGAGACCATCAACTCAGTGCGCTTGAGAACCCGGTTCAATCGCAGCTCAGTCTATGTTGGTCGATGAGTTTCTACGTGAGTCGATTGGTCTCTATGCAAGTAATTCTGGACGGAAACCATCAACTCACTGAGAACCCGGTGGTTTAATGACAACTCAGAGTCTATGTCAGTCTATGGGTTTCTACCCGAGTTTATTGGTCTCTATGTAAGGCATTCTGGACTGAGGCCGTAAGGGCGCCGCAGTGGCTAGGAGATGTTAACTATCTCGCCCGGTATGCAGGAGGTCGTGGGTTCGATCCCGACCCTGAAACCTGCTGCTGTATATTTGGAGTTTGCGTGTCTCTCTCTCTTATCACCACCACGGTGGCTAGGGGATGTTAACTACCTCGCCTGGTATACAGGAGGTCGTGGGTTCGATCCCGACCCTGACGCGTGGATTATTCTCCGTCGGTTTTCCCCTACACATTTCGAACCAACAACACGCGTTTAGAGCATTTGCCTGCGATAAATGTCCACGTGATGAGCCGGCTCATTGAGCTATCATTGGTGATAGCCAGGTCGCTTGTGAAAACGAGCCAAGCAGCTCAGTGGTGTGGGGCCTTACCAGGTAAAATAAAACATCATCTTTGTTTTTGTTTTAACTCACTGCACTTAACCCGGCTCAAACGCAGCCTCATCGCTCCTGCTCATCGCCGGGTTCCTTCCCCCCACGTGATCACCCGTGGACCTCATCTGCCGTCCTCGCCGTCGTCCTCGCCGTCTCCCCGCTCACCCCAGGCGTGAGGAAGAGGTGGATGTGCATGAAGAGGAGCGCCTGGTTCTGCTGGTTGCCCGCGCAGAAGTTCTGCAGGAACTCGTGGGCGAGCTGCATGATGGCCTGCATTCGCGTGTCCTCGTTCTGCCACCGCCGCACCGCCGGGGGAGGGGACACGGCACGACGTGATCGTGAATAATAGCGGAGGTGGGGTGGGGGGTGGGGGGAGCAGCCGGGTGGGAGCTGCCACGGTGGTGCGATTACAATAAAAGCCTCCAATTCAACGTGTGACGCACGCGCCGCACGGGAGTAATAGCGAAAGTGCAATTCGGTTGTGGGCAGGGTGCGCCGCGGACGTAATTGGCCGTGACTCTGCGGAAGAAGTGGGGGGCGTTTACAAAACCAACCCTCTCTCCGCTGGCCCCCACAGCACTGCATTGCTAGGCCCCCGGCGAAGCATAGCCACCACCCGGTTGTCAACGCCGCACTTGCGATCCACAGAGTCGCCGGTTTCGATTCCACCTCCCCGGAGCGGCAGTTGAAACTCCGGTGCGAGTTTCTTTAAAAATTCCTCCCCCCCCCCCCCCCCACCTCCTCCAGTCTCCGAGCGAGCGCTTGAGTGAGCAGGCGAGCACGCGAGCTGGTAAGCTGGTAAGCGTGCGAGCGGATGAGCGGGTGAGCGGGTGAGCTGGTAAGCGTGCGAGCGGGTGAGCTGGTAAGCGTGCGAGCGGGTGAGCTGGCAAGCGTGCGAGCGAGTGAGCTGGTAAGCGTGCGAGCGGGTGAGCGGGTGAGCGGGTGAGCGGAACAGCTGGTAAACGTGCGAGAGGGTGAGCGGGTGAGCTGGTAAGCGTGCGAGCGGGTGAGCTGGCAAGCGTGCGAGCGGGTGAGCTGGTAAGCGTGCGAGCGGGTGAGCGGGTGAGCGGAACAGCTGGTAAACGTGCGAGAGGGTGAGCGGGTGAGCTGGTAAGCGTGCGAGCGGGTGAGCTGGCAAGCGTGCGAGCGGGTGAGCTGGCAAGCGTGCGAGCGGGTGAGCTGGCAAGCGTGCGAGCGGGTGAGCTGGCAAGCGTGCGAGCGGGTGAGCTGGTAAGCGTGCGAGCGGGCGAGCGGGTGAGCGGGACAGCTGGTAAACGTGCGAGCGGGTGAGCGGAACAGCTGGCAAGCGTGCGAGCGGGTGAGCGAGCGAGGGATCGAGCGAGAGAGAGAGAGTACGAGCGGGGGCGGTCTAGCGGGTGACTATCGCCCGCCCCACCTTCTCGTAGGGGATCTGCAGCAGCTCCAGCACCACGACGTGGGCCCCCATGTTCCTCAGCAGGCGCTGCTGCTGCTTGCGCGTGCGGCGACCAAACGCCCCCTCCTGCACGCACAGACGGCTCAGCCGCACCAGGATCTACACGCGGGGGTGGGGGAGGAGGATGAGGATGAGTAAGGGGAGGATGGAGAGAGTAAGGGGAGGGGTGAGAGGAGAGGTGAGGAGGTGACACAGGAAGAGGAGGGAGAGGCGGAAGAGGAAAAAAAGCAGGGGGAGAAGGATGGGTGAGAGGAGGAGTGAGATGATGAAGAGGAGGAGGGTGGAGGAGGAGAAGAGAGATTAGAATCAGAATATTTATTGATACTGGAGAAAGAATCTGATCAGCTATACAACTCTTTTCGAAGACCTCCAGAAGGGTCGGGTCAAAACTTGACAAGAATGCAATAACACGATAGGAGTGAAAAGCATAGGGAAGGTAAACACGTCACTTTAAACAAAAATACACAAACGAAACTAAATTGTCAGTTAAAAACCAAACTATTTTGTTTGATCTTTCCAGGTGAAGCCCACTGAACTATTGGCTTATTTTTCAGAAGCAACCTGGAGAAGAGGTGGACAGATTTCACTGCCGGATTTCACTTTTTTTTTATTTTACCCATAATGCTTCAGCGACATTAGAAGCCAACACCTCTCACGACCCCTTCCCCTGCAACATTCCATCCGGCGTCTGCACGTGGACTCCACCTGGGCCACGTCGTCAGCACAAGCTAACGCGCCGCCATCATCAACACCTGGGCCTTGGCGACCAATACTTTGGCTGTCCGCCTAATGATGCTCGTTGTAATTACTGGCGAAACGTCGTACTCAGTTTGTAAATGTTGTGGACGTACTCTCCAACACACCGGTTAGTGCTGTACTAGTGACGAATTGGCCACGTTCTGTTTACGTGATAACCCTCACTAGGTGGCTGCGTCGGGTGGTGGCGGGTTTAACGACACATTTATACATTTACGCGATCTAACCCCAAAAAACCTCTATTATGGATCATAATAACAACAATAATATTGATAACAACACCGGGAGGGAGTAGTGGCGACTTTGTTCGTGCACTGCGCTTTCAACCCGGCGAGCTGAGTTCGATTCCAGTACACGGCCAACCAACATCAGTGGCGAGTGATAAAAACAAAACAAAAAAAAACTGCTCCTCACCCAAGAGTGGATTAACAGAATGCCGTACACTGCGGTACTTATTATAATCAGCGAGCTATCCAAGTCCGAGACGAGAATTCTAATAAAAAAATTTTTTAATTACAATCAGTTGCAAAGTTTAAAGGGACACCGCTTGGGCAATGCCCGTGTTGATATTGGGTTTCTGTGTTCTCGAATATTAATGCACGGCCACTTGCAAGCCCGGCCTCGCGCGGGAACTGATTATCTCATAATGAGCCAAGCTGTATAATAACCCGGCTGTGACCCCCCCCCCCCCCACACCGCTAATGCTGTGCAATTATTAATAACGCAATTACATGAAACAAAATTGGACTGATTATTTAGAGCGTGTCGAGCATTCGCTCAATTCTCAGCGAGCCGCTCGTTGTTCCGAGGGGGGGCTGAGGTGGGGGGGGGGGCTAGTGAGGCTCACTCTCTGCCAGCGAAAGGCTCTCGCCAAATTTGCAGTTGGGCCAAGCGTCCCAATGTAGCCGGGACCACTCTTGGTTGTGGTTGTTGTGGTCGTTGTTGTGGTTGTTGTCGACGTGCAGTCAGCCATTGGTGACTGCCAAGTGTGGTGAGCCAACTCGCTTCACTTGGCCAATCACAGCTCGGCCTTTAATATTTTTTTTTATCACAGCTCAGCCTACGATACAGCCCCTATTGTGTTTGTTGGGTCACCACGTGGGTCATTGGTGACCAGGCCCAGGACCATCGACTCACCGCCCTTGAGAACCCAGTTTGACCACAGGTGGCTGAAACCTGGATTGGTCTATTTGATGATTACGATGATGATGATGATGATCATCATCACTGGCTCATTAACCCGATGGTAATTACAATGATGATTATGACAATGATGACGACGAAAACGATGATGATGGTGATTATGCCGATGATGATATTACGATGATCATCACCGGTTCATTAAGATGATGATGATTACAACGGTGATGATAATGACGATGATGATGATTTTCATTACTGGCTCATTAACTCGGCGATAATTGGAATGATGACGATAACAAAACATCATCACTGGCTCATTTAACGCGATGATGATTATAATGATGATTATGACGATGACGTTAACGAGGATCATCACTGGCCCATTAAGACGACGACAATGATGGTGATAACGCTGACGCTGTGCGTCACCTCTTGGATGGTGATGTAGTTCCTGATGCTCGTCGAGTCCATCGCTGGCCCAAACTGCACGTCCATGACGACGCTCGTGGGGGGGTCCGACTGCACACACACGGGGGCGGGGGGGGTAGAGGCGGGGGGGGGTAGAGGCGGGGGGGGTAGAGGCGGGGGGGGGGTAGAGGCGGGGGGATTCGGGTTCAGAGTGACTAAGGTGCTTCCATCTAGCGGCACCACCGTGATCCTCAAACAAAGATCCCGCGTTTCGCCTTCATCAGACGGCGCTAGCACGAGACAGGGGGGGGGGGGGGGGGTGGTGGCCAGCATGACGCCCGGCCGCCTTTGACTCCCCCGGTGCCGATCAATTACACACCGCACCAGGCACTCGTTTAAGGCGGAGTCGACCTAGCGGAGTCCCGGTTCAGATATTCGTCAGCGGTGTTGGCCGCGAGCCATCGTTTTAAAAGGCCAATCCGCAGCAGTTGCGCGGCGACGTTCGTGTAAATCCGACGCGACGTCGGGAGGGCAAAAAAAAAACAAACAACGCCCGATCCGTCGTTCTGGGCTCGGCACCTCGGACTTTGGCCTCTTCTTCCCGGTGCCGGCGAGGTCCGGCGCGCCGTCGGCGCGTGCCGCCGCAGCGGCGCCGTCGGGCGTGCCGGCGTGCGAGAAGTGCCGGCTCTTGTAGACCCAGAGCTCCGACTTCTCCACCAGCAGACGCAGCTGGTCGAGGTCGGCGCGGATCTGCTTGTAGCTCTCCACGTCCTGACTGGTGACCAGCAGCTGGACCTGCGCGGTCGTGGGTGGAGGGGGGTAGAGGGGTGGGTGGAGGGTGGGGGGTAGTGGGAGGCACGGGTAGGGGGGGGGTGGGCACGTGGCCCAGGTGAGGGGAGCGTCGGGCATAGACGTGGGAAGAATTGAAGAGTAAAAAATCTGACCACCGTGTGGGTTTGGCACAGGCTGTGCTGCTGCTGCTGCGTTGCTCTCCCGACGCGCTTCACGTGTCGCGCCGCGCGTTTTGTTCGGCGCGACGTACCGACGTTTTGCTCCGTGTACCCGGGACCTTCTTCAGGAACTGAATGCTAAACGGGGGCCAGCTGCCGTCCCCTCTCAATTATAAACAGTTTCCGGCTGCCGCTTTTAGATTCATTATCTTTTCTTTATATCTATATTTTATATATATATATTTTTTTTAAAATCGTCGATTGCTGAGCACGGGCGGCCCAAAGCCCCATTGCTAAAGGGCCGAGCAACAAATCAGCGCTCGTTGAAAGCCGTGCAGGGCGAGAGCCAACGCAACTCCTCGAACTGGGGGAGGTTATTCTTGTGGGAACTCGGGGGTGGCAAGAGATGACGATGTGAGGCAGGGTGTGGCTGAACGCAGTGTGGATGAGACGAGGTGGATGGGCGCCAACCGCATCGTGCAACGCCTTACGAGGTCCCCCCTATCAACACTCGCCCCAACAGCCTGTTGTAGGCCACAAGGGGGCCCTTTGCCTCCGTCCCGTGCGTCACGACGGCCTTGGTAGGTGCTCGTCGACAGCACTTGCCCCGACGGGCGGTCACCCACACACACACACATAAATTTTGATTTAAAGCTTTCGTGACTGCAGTGATTCATTTTCTTGGTTCTTTCGGTAAAGTCACGTTGAAGGGAAACAATAAAATAATAATATATATAAAACAAAATCTTGAATAAACACAAGATCCAGGTTCGTTTCAACACATTACATAAAATCCGCGATCTGGTTCCGTCTGTAAAAGATGTGATTCCGGACATACAGTACCCTGGTGTCTACAAACTAAGTTGCCTCTGTGGTAGTAGTTACATTGGAGAAACCAAACGACATGTCTCGGACCGCATTCGTGAACACAAAGCAGACCTTAAACACGGTAGGACCAACACCTCGGCCGTGGCAGATCACTGTTATAATTCAGTAGGCTCACATGACATTGACTTCTCCAAGACAGAGGTTCTTTGCAAGCCATCTGGCTACCATGAGAGATTCGTTCATGAGGCTATCCACATATACAAACACAGAGGCAATTTCAACCGAGAAGATGAATTCTGGCTTAGCAATCATTGGAAGGATTTGATAAACCATTTCGGGTCTTAATTGATTGTTCACGCTTACGGTGGCTTTCAGACAGCATACATTAATTTTTCGTCTCCCCCCTCCTCTTTTCCGAACATAGATGAACTCGTCCATCTAACAAACTGTCAAATCGCTCTCCGTGGTGCTAACGTTTTAAAAGAAATAACTAAATGCAAACCGCCAACTTCTTTCAAATGTTTCTTGCCGTTGGTTTTCACACCTGATGATGACCGCTTGTGTTACGGTCGAAAAGTCGTGAGAATTTTTTATTATTTTATTGTTTCCCTTCAACGTGACTTTACCGAAAGAACCAACAATATGAACACACACACACACACCTGCTTGAAGGCCTGCAGCACCTCCTGGCGCTGGCTGAAGTGCTTGAACAGGAGCTGCAGGGCGCCCGAGACGAGCGGCGGGTAGTCGTGCATGGTGAGGTTGAGCAACACCCGCAGGAACGTGCGCCCTCCGTGCCCGTCCAGGTCCAGGACGGCGCTCTCCGTGCTAACCCCCCCCACCACCACCACCACCGCCGCACAGCAACAAAAGAAACGCGATCCGTGTCCGCGAGGTGTAATGCGAAAGCATTCGGCGCGGTTGCGAGTGACCGCTGTGTTTCGGTTTAACGGGGAGGGGGGGAGGGGAGGTGATGAAGAGAGGGAGCATGTACCCCCCCCCCGGGGGGTTAGAGAGGTGTTAGTCACTGCTCTGCGGGATGTTGACCGATCGTAAGTTCACTCGGCGCGTGTGGGTTAGATTATTTGGAAGATTTGTCACGTGTGTGTGTATGTTGAACTTCTTTTGCGCCGTACGTAGCCAACCGTGCTGATCAGAGCAGCGCGCTAACTGTGACACTGCCGCTCCCCACACACACACACACACCCAGGTCTATCAAAGACAAAGGTCCCCCCCGTGTAGCCTGTAACAGACCGCAGGGGCAAGTGTTGTTAGCGAGCACCTATGGAGGCCGGAAGCGGAACACGGTGGGGTGGGTGGCCAGCACCACGCCCGGCCGCCTTTGTCTCCCCAGTGGCGATGTTTACACACCGCACCAGGTACTCATTCGAGGCTGAGTCGACCGAGGGGAGGCCCAAAACCGGTTCAGATAATCGCCACCGGGTGTTGGCCGTGAGCGGGAATCGAACTCGGGTGGCCTGGTTCGTAGCGCTAACCGCTGCACCACCACTCCTCACAGACAGACACACACACCGAAGTCTACACACGTGCGCACACATACACACACACGGAACTCACTTTCCCTCGAAGATGGCCTCAGCGTGCTCGTAAATCCGCTCCAGCTCCAGGCTCCCTGGAACCCAGCACAACAAAGACAAAGATCCCCCGTGTAGCCTTAACAGACTGCAGGGGAAAGTGCTGTCAGCGAGTAGCACCAATGCAGGCCGGCACGGTACACGAAGCGGTAGGTGGCCAGCACCACGCCCGACCGCCTTTGTCTCCCTAGTGGCGATGTTTACACTGTACAAGGTACTCAGTTGAGGCTGAGTCGACGTAGGGGAGAAGGCCCAGGACCGGTTCAGATAATCGCCACCGGTGTTGGCCGTGAGCGGGAATCGAACTCGGGTCGCCGGGTTCGAAGCGCAGCGTAGCGCTAACCTGCTACACTACCGCTCCCCACACACAAAGATAAAAGACAAAGATCCCCCGTATAGCCTTAACAGACTGTAGGGGCAAGTGCTGTTAGCGAGCACCTACGAAGGCCGGAACGGTACACGAGGGGGTGGGTGGCCAGCACCACGCCCGACCGACTTTGTCTCCCTAGTGGCGATATTTACACACCGCACCAGGTACTCATTTGAGGCTGAGTCGACCTAGGGGAAGCCCGGGACCGGTTCAGATAATCGTCACTGGTGTTGCCCGTGAGCGGGAATCGAACCCGGGTCGCCAGGTTCATAGCGCAGCGCGCTAACCGCTACACTATCGCTCCCCAGACACACACAGACACACAGACGCACACACACACAGACACACACACAGACACACACAGACACACGGGGGAGACGCGCGTGGCGAGGACTGCGACGAGTCAGTGTCCCTTCCATTCGTTCAGCCGAATTCCAAGGTCGGACCGCCGGCGTAACCGCGCTGGGGGTCGACAGGCGTCCGTCGGTGGATCAGGCCTCACCGTTCCCCGCTGATGAGGTGGTGGGGGCCGCCCCCACTCCGTCGGGGGTGACGTCGCCCGAGGAGCTCCCCGAGGGGCTCCCCGAGGTGCTCCCCGCCGACACGTGGCTCTCGTCAAACTCCCGCTTGAAGATGGAGAGGAGGCAGGAGATGCGGTAGTCGAGGCGCACGTTCAGGATGAACTGGGGAGACAGACGGGCGGACACGGTGACGACGACGACGCTCACGTGGCCTGTCTGCCTGTCTGCCTGTCTGCCCGTCTGCTTGCTTGTCTCTGCCTGGCTGTGTTTTGCCCGCCTGCCTGTACGATTTCTGGCTGTCTGACTGGCTGTTGCTCAAAGAGCGGGACTCTAGATCAGGTGACGAGTGGGGCTCTAGACCAGGTGACGAGTGGGGCTCTAGACCAGGTGACGAGTGGGGCTCTAGACCAGGTGACGAGTGGGGCTCTAGATCACGTGACGAGTGGGACTCTAAAGCAGGTGACGAGTGGGGCTCTAGGTCAGGTGACGAGTGGGGCTCTAGACCAGGTGATGAGTGGGGCTCTAGAACACGTGATGAGTGGGGCTCTAGATCAGGTGATGAGTGGGGCTCTAGACCACATGATGAGTGGGGCTCTAGATCACGTGATGAGTGGGGCTCTAGAACACGTGACGAGTGGGGCTCTAGACCACGTGATGAGTGGGGCTCTAGATCACGTGATGAGTGGGGCTCTAGACCACGTGACGAGTGGGGCTCTAGACCACGTGACGAGTGGGGCTCTATACCCGGAGACAAAAACCTACGAGTTCCCTCGGACCATCGCCGCCACCTGCAGGATCTCGATGATCTTTCGCTTGGTGTCCATGACGACCAGGTCCCGCTCCTGCTCGTCGGCCGGCTTGGAGGCGGTGCAGCCCCCGGCCGGAGGGGTCCGGGGAGCCGGCAGGAAGCCGCCCCCCCTCAGCACCACCTGGGTCATGAGCTCGCCCACGCCGTGGATGGAGCGCATCACGTGGCTTCCTGCGGGCACAGAGACGGGACGGGGAATACCGCCGCCGCCACCAGCACCGCCATCATCAGCGCCAGCATCATCATCATCATCAGCTGCATCAGCGCCAGCATCATCGTCATTATCATCAGCATCATCAGCACCAGCATCATCATTATCATCAGCATCATCAGCATCATCATTATCATCATCACCACCAGCATCATCATCAGCAGCACCAGCATCATCATCATCATTATCATCAGCTGCATTAGCGCCAGCATCATCATTATCATCAGCATCATCATCATCATCAGCTGCATCAGCGCCAGCATCATCATCATTATCATCAGCTGCATCAGCGCCAGCATCATCATCATTATCATCAGCATCATCAGCACCAGCATCATCATTATCATCAGCATCATCAGCACCAGCATCATCATTATCATCATCACCACCAGCATCATCACCATCATCAGCACCAGCATCATCATCATCATTATCATCAGCTCCATTAGCGCCAGCATCATCATTATCATCAGCATCATCATTATCAGCAGCGTCATCAGCGCCAGCATCATCAGCACCAGCATCATCATCATTATCATCAGCACCAGCATCATTATCATCAGCATCATCAGCACCAGCATCATCATCATTATCATCAGCACCAGCATCACTATTATCATCAGCATCATCAGCGCAAGCATCATCATCATCAGCATCATCAGCATCATCATTATCATCATTATCATCGGCATCGTCAGCACCAGCATCATCATCATCATCAGCACCAGCATCGCCAGCACGCAACACCCCGTGTGGCCTTCATCAGTGATGGGCCGAGCGCTGTCAGCGAGCAATGTAAAGCTACGTTAGAATGTCGCACTCAGTGCGCACAACACACAGTGACTCGCCACAAAATGACCAACAATGCCTCCCCGATCTCGTCAAGGAGCGTGAACAGTCACGCAACAACTCCGGTCATCCTCGCAGCGGCGGCGGCCCCTGGCGCGCCGTCGCAACAGAGACGGCGGCGCTGTCAGACGCGCCGCGTCCGCGGCCGTCTGGAACGCTCTTACTTCCGATATCAGGAAGCCACTCGGAGCTATGAACTTATAACTGCTAACACTACCACTCCACGTAGCTGGGCACGCATACACATGCACGCACACGTGCGCACACGTACGTGCGCGTGTGTACCTCGGCACCCACGATTAGCATGGTTGGCTACGTGCGGTGCGAAAAAAGTTCACGCAAGGCACAAAGAGGTCGTGTGGCCAGCACCACGCCCATCCGCCTTTTTCTTCCCAGCGCTGATAAAAATCACGGTGCTGCTGCTGCTGATGATGATGATGCTTGTGCTGATGATGGCAGTGATGCTGGTGGTGGTGCTGATGATAATGATGACTGTGCTGATGGTGATGATGCTGGTGCTGATGATGCTAATGATGATGCTGGTGCTGATGATGATGATGCTGGTACTCATAATAATAATGATGATGCTGATACTGATGATGATGATGATGATGCAGGTACTGATGATGTCGGCGGTGGTGGTGCGCTGCTGTGCGTGTCGCCCCCCCCACTCCCTGCACCTCGGTGGGTGGCTTGCGTTTTGCCGGGCAGGAGTCCCGCGGGCGGCTTCGGGGAGCTCTGCACGCAGTCGAGGATGGCGAGCAGCGTGCGCGTCAGGCGCAGAAGGTCGCTGAAGCTGTAGAAGCCGAAGTACACCAGGTGCCGGGCTAGGTTCACCACCTGCGAACGCGCGCGAGCGCCCGTCGTAAACGCCGCCGTCAACGCTGCCGTCGTTTGCATTCACGTTCGTCGGGGACCTCGAGAGCGCCGTCCCTCGACGTCGCTCGAACGATGCGAGTTCAACCCCCCCCCCCGTGAAGCTCGGAGGGCTGAACGGAGTTGGAAAGAGCTCACAAACAAACACCGCCTCGTGTTGAAAGACCCAACGCAGACGATCCCCTCTGCGTCTGGTCTACCACGAAGCTGCACCCTGCGCAAACCGTGGCAGTGGATGCGGACGCACTGACGCGCAAATGGAACGTTGGCAAACGGAATGTTGAAAGCTCTCCGGTAGCGGCGGCGGCGGCGCCACTGTGGTCATCCAGATTAGAGGCCGCACAAACGTTTAACGGCACAATCCACAAATACGAAGGAGACATCGCAGCGATGACGACGACGATGATGACGACGATGATGATGATGATAACGCTACTCCGCTGTCTCCCGACGCGCTTCTCTGCCGGGCTGACCACCTGGATGTGAAATTGTAGTCGTTGCTCTGCGTCTACATCGGCAGCTGCCGTACGAAAGAAGAAGGGGAAGAAGATCATCATCAGGTCATCCATTAATGCAAGTGTTCGTGGCCTCAAGGGTGGGGGGGGGGGGGTGGTGCAGTGAATTGTCACCGCCGTTAGATCCCCACTTTTAAAAAGCGGCGACGTTCGGATGACCCCGTCCGCGAGCGAGCTGTCCGAAGGGCGCGGGGGGGGGGGGGAGCCCTGGGGGGGGGGCGGGGGGGGGGCCCTGGGGGAGGGGCCCGGGGGAGGGGGGGGTGGTGTCCCCCTTAGGTGGGCTCAGCCCGCCGACAGAAGCGTGGTGACACCTGGAAGGTGAGCTTGTTCTTCTCGCGGTCGGCGAAGGGGAAGGGCTGGCTCACGACGTCACGGAGGTACTCCTCGGCGAACACCATGGTCTGGGCGAAGCGCGGCTTGGCGTCCTCGCGTGCCGATCCGCTGCACGCATCATAGCTGCGCACACACACACAGACACACACACAGACACACACAGACACAGTGACATACACACAGACACACACACACACATACATACACACACACACATACACACATACACACACAGACACACACACACACAGACACACACACACAGACACAAAAGACAAAGATCCCCCGTATAGCCTGAACAGACTGTAGGGGCAAGTGCTGTTAGCGAGCACCTATGAAGGCCGGAACGGTACACGAGGGGGTGGGTGGCCAGCACCACGCCCGACCGCCTTTGTCTCCCCAGTGGCAATGTTTACACACCGCACCAGGTACTCATTTGAGGCTGAGTCGACCTAGGGGAGGCCCGGGACCGGTTCAGATAATCGTCACTGGTGTTGGCCGTGAGCGGGAATCGAACCCGGGTCGCCAGGTTCATAGCGCAGCGCGCTAACCGCTACACTATCGCTCCCCACAACACACAGACACACACACACACAGACACACACACACGCACACACACACACACGCACACACACACACACGCACACACACACGCACACACACACGCACACACACACACCACACACACACATACACACGCACACACACATACACACACACACACGCACGCACAGGCACACACACACACGCACGCACACACGCACACACACACTCGCGCACACACACACGCACGAACACACGCACACACACGCACACACGCACGCACGCACACGCGCACACACACGTACGTCAAAATTTAAGATCCCCCAAATAGCCTGAACAGACTGTAGGGGGCAAGTGCTGTTAGCGAGCACCTATGAAGGCCGGCACGGCACACGAGGGGGTGGGTGGCCAGCACCACGCCCGGCCGCCTTTGTCTCCCCAGTGGCGATGGTTACACATCGCAGCAGGTACTCAATTGAGGCTGAGTCGACCTAGGGGACGCCCAGGACCGGTTCAGATATTCGTCACTGGTGTGGGCCGTGAGCAGAAATCGAATTTGGGTCTCCAGGTTCGTAGCGCCGAGCGCGCTAACCGCTCCGCTACCACTCCCCATAGATGAGCGCACGCACACATACACACGTTAGCACACACACGTACACATGTGTGTGCCTTGGCACCTTAGATTAGCACGGTTGGCTACGTACGGTACGAAAGAAGTTTCGAATACAGTACATATACACGTACGTAGATACGTACACACACACACAATCACAGTCATCATCGTTAGCCACGGGCTAGCCACTATGCATGCCATAGCTGCATATGTATGTCTGGACTGTCCGATATTAGGAATCCACGGGACCTATGCACTTTAAAATGTAACCTCTCTTGAACTTAAATTTTGATTTAAAGCTTTCGTGACTGCAGTAATTCATATTCTTAGTTATTTCGGTAAAGTCACGTTGAAGGGAAACAATAAAATAATAAAATATATATAAAACAATAAAAATTCTCACGACGTTTGTGTTATGGTCGAAACGTCGTGAGAATTTTTATTGCTTTATATATATTTTATTATTTTGTTGTTTCCCTTCAACGTGACTTTACCGAAAGAACTAAGAATCCTCTCTTGAACTTATTTTTGTGTTTAGTTTGCTGTCCTTCCCCCGCCCCTCCCGATGGGCACGGTTGGCTACGTGCGGTTGGCGAAACAAGCTCGTACATACACGCGCGCCCAAACGCTTTAGCGCTCGGCCCAGCGACCGCGTTTATTTTACGGACTCTCTTACTCGTCGATGGTGATCTGCGACGGGATCTCGGACCAGAGGCGCGCGTAGCGTACGGGCGTCACGGGCTCCTGCGGGTCGCGGTCCACGTGCATGTGCAGCATGAGACAGCAGAAGGAGGCGCGCAGGTCAAAGGGCAGCTGCTCGTCGGCCATGCAGCGCTGCAGCAGCTCCACGTCCAGCTGGCCCGAGATGCTGTTGATGGCCAGGTACTGGCGGTCGAGGCACATCTGCGAGAAGAGGTTCAGCTGGTACCTGCGCGCGCGCGCGAGCGAGAGACGGGCGGACGGACCGACGCGGAGGTTAGCGGCACCGCGCTCCGAACCCAGCGAACAGAGGAGCCACGCTTCCTGCTTACGGGCAACATCGGTGGCGACTATCTGGATCGCTCTTGCGAACGTGACGACGGTGTCCCGGGTCTCTTTGAGTATCTCGCCGGGTTCGCCAAGGCAGCAGGAACGCAAAGATTCACCCCAGCAGAGGGCAGGGCAGGATGAGGCGCCCTCACTCCGTGCGATATCCTCTCCTCCCGCCAACATCTCCAACCAGGTCCCTCCCTAACCCTTTCCCGTTCCGAGACGTCAGCAAGTCACGGGGGTGGGGGGTGGGGGGGGGTGGGGGGTGGGGGTGGGGTGGGGGTCCCGTCCACCGCTGAATCTCGGAACGCGCGAGCGGCTCGGCGATAATTTTATTTGGGGAGGCGACGTAGCTGCCGGTGGTGGCGGTGGCAAATCTGTAGCTGTAGATAGTGGTAGTGGTAGAGGTGAGGTAGCTGTAGACGGTGGTGGTGGTGGTGGTGATGGTGGTGGTGGTGACGTAGCCGTAGCTGCAGACGATGGATCTCCACACAACGACGACGACGCGGGGTGACGCACCGATAGTACGAGAGGATGGAGGCGTCCTCGGCCTGGCCGTCGCGAGCGTCCTGCGCCAGGTCACGCACGCTCTTGCTGCGCTGGCCCTTGTCGCCGTCGCTCCAGAAGAGCCACACCTCCTCCTCCTCGCGCATCTCCACGCGGGGGGCCCCCGTGCCACACTCCTCCTCCATCTCCACCTCCACCTGAGACAACATCAACCTGCCCACGGCACGGCACGCGCAAGGGACGGCTGCTGCTGACGCTGCTGCTGTCGATGCTGCTGCTGCTGTTTGCGTTTGATGATGCTGATGCTGCTGCTGTTGATGATGCTGATACTATTGATGATGCTGATGCTGCTGCTGTTGATGATGCTGCTGTTGATGCTACTGATGCTGCTGCTGATGCTGCTGCTGCTGCTGATGCTGCAACTGCTGATGCTGCTGATGCTAATGCTGCTGCTACTCCTGCAGCTGATGCTGCTACTACTCCTGCAACTGATGCTGCTGCTGTTGATGCTGCTGTTGATGCTGTTGATGCTGCTACTGCTATTGCTGCTGCTGTTGCTGCCACTGCTACTTTGGGATGTTCGGCCGTGCATTGTTGTTATCGGGAGTTTGTTTGGTTCTGTCTGGGAGGAAGCCAGAGAACCCCGCAGAAAACCCTGCCGAATGTACAATTAATTTCCTCGGGAAATTCTAAATTGTTTTTAACTTGTGTAATACACAGAGGCTGTCTCTGTGTGTTGTTTTATGGCTGCTCCGGTTTCTTCTGCTATGATGATGATGCAGTTGTTGCATAATATCCAAATTTTATTACTGATGATGACACTGATGATTCAACTACTGCTGATGGCAATGATGACAATGATGATAATGATTATGATGAAATGACTGCTGCTAATAACGAAGATGATCATGATGACACTGATGATGATGACAACACCGCTGCTAATAACAAGAATGAGACTGGTGATGTTAATGATGCTCATGATGCTGATGACATTGACGACGGTGATGATATAACGATGATGATATGACGCTGCTGCTGCTGCTGACAATGATGACAGAACTGATTATGTCACTGATGATGCCAATTCTGCTGCTGCTGCTGATTGATTCATTGACGACGACGATGATCACGAGGAACATCTCACTTCGTCTCGATGAGGATGTCTCCGTTGTTGGGGTTGAGCACCGACTTGCAGATGAGCTCCTGGGTGACGGGGATGGCCGTGTTGTTCGAGACGCACAGGTCGGACAGGTAGTCCAGGAACCTGCGGAGGAGGGCAGATAAAGGAGCAGGAAGAGAAGGGAGACGCTGAGCAGGAGCGTGGCCAACTCCTTCGCGCACGTCCCGGTGGTTTCAGAAAGTCTGTCCGCTTGCCCCGGCACCATGAAGCTGTTGCGAAAATCGGGATTTTTTTTTTTTTGGTTTCAGAAATATTTGGTTTCAAATATTCTGGCACCTGTGCTCAACCCCTGGTACCTGTGCAGGCTTCCGGCAAGCCATCGAACCCTCGACCGACCACCGCGTACACCGGGCGAGGTGGTCAACATCTCCCAGCCACCCGCAGGGGGGGGAAACCAACCGAGGGACGCGGAGTAAAACCCCGCCGGCCGCCGCGGACGGACACCAAAGCGGCGGAACACGGCGGCGAGAATGCGGCGTCAGCCGTCGGCCGACGCCGCCGCCGGCTGGCACCGGCGGGAGAGAAGTTCGCATCCACCTCGCGATTGCGATGTCGGGTTGTAGCTCTCCGACCCGTGCAAGACCGACCGACCGTTCCATCGAGCGACCGACGGGGCGGCCGGGCGGGCCGGCGGGCGGGCTGGCGGACAGGCGGGCCGGCGGGCGGGCGGGCGGACTCACCGTGGCTCGCGGTTCTTACGCACGAGCGACACGAACGTCTCGATCTCGGCGGCCGTGATGTGCTTCTCCAGCAGCTTGCGGTTGTTGTGCAGCAGCGCGGTGATGGTGTCCTCCGCCAGCACGTCGTAGCCGATCTGCTTCTGCATGAAGCCAAACTGCTTGGCGATGTACTCCTGCGGGCATCGGGTCGGCGGCAGGGAGGGGATGTAAAATAATCTGTTAAAAACAACGCTCCCGTGTCCCCCAACCTTTAAACTTCGTCCCCCCACCCCCCCCCCCCCTCCTATACACGGTCCAGTTGCGTCGGGACTGTCTATGCCGTGAATTGTGACACCGGGTCATGCGGGGGTCCGGGCGGCGTGCTGTACCGGCCTAGCGTTGTGTTGCAATAAAAGTAAAATATATATACTCCCCTCCCTCTCACCCCTCGGTTCCCACCTCCCTCCTCTCCTTCCCCTTCCCCTTCCCCCCTTCTCACCTCCCCGTATAAACCTTCACGTCCCCCCCCCCCCCGCGCTCATCGTCCCCACCTGGGTGGCGGAGCAGTGAGCCCCCCAGTTCTCCCGCCCCATATCCCACCGAACCCGGGGCTGCTGTTCCCTCCCCCGTCGTTTGGTGAAGGTTCGACGCGGCACCACCGGTGACGGATTTCCCGAGTCGGTCCTGGGCCTCCCCGAGGTCGACTCGGCCTCAATCAACTACCCGGTGCGGTGTGTGTCAAACATCGACACTCGGGAGACAAAGGCGGCGTGTTGCAGGCAAGCGCTGCTGCTGGCCGCCCACCCCCCGTCGCGCGCCGTGCCGGCGCCCTCACAGGCGCCGGCACTCGCTACCAGCGCTCGCCCCGACAGCCTGCCGAGGCTGCAACTTGCTGGGCTTGGCGCCGCCACCTGGTTCTTGCGGTAGTCCTGCTGCGAATGGCGCAGCACGCGGTAGCACAGGCAGCAGATGTGGCGGAACGGCGCGTGCCGCTGGTCCGAGAGCTCCTCCATGCGCAGCATCGGCCCGTCGCCGCCGTCGACGAACGGCGCCTGCAGCAGCTTGAAGATCTGCCGCGGGAGAGAGAGAGAGGGAGAGAGAGAGAGGGGAGGGGAGAGATGATGCGCGCCGGGCAGATCAAACCGCCGCCGCAAGACATCGCCGCGCCGAGCGCTCCGGTTGGCGACGCTCGAAGTGAGAGACTGGCGCGGCCCCCCCCCCTCCCCTACACCCCCCCCCTCCCCCGCGTCCCTCGGTGATCCGTGCATCGAACAAACGACTCGAGACGCGGGCGTTAACGGCAGCGAGAGGGCGGTTTACGCGGACGCTGCCGGCGAGAGGTCACGCGCGTGGCACAGCAACGCTCCGTCGCTGGCTACGCTCCATCAGTGAGTGGATGGAACCGTCAACACGTGCTCGCAGCTACCCCCCCACCCCCCCCCGCCGATTCGCCCCCCCCCTCGACAGCCAACCCCCCCCCACTCCAAATTCAGACGCGGTGCGAGACGTCGGGACGAGATGAACGTGAAAAACTATCGTCGCTTAAAACATGTCAGCGTTGTCCAAGCGACTGTTGCAAGCAACGCGGAAGCAAATGTACGACGAGTGGATACCGTAGGTCATTGTCTGAACGTTTTTCGTCGGTGCGAATCGAAGCCGGCGACGCTCAGTCTCGCCACCCCAACGTGGCCGACTGAAACCACTCCCACGGGTGGGTAGGGGAGGAGCAGGGGGCGGGGGGGTCCCAAATTCCGCCACTGACCAATAAGAAACCGCCGTTGCAAGCCCATTTTGCATAGGGACGGCACTCTCTCTCGCCCCAGCTCCACCCGCCACGAAAACGCCGTCGCACGACGGCCGCCACCTGCCCGCGACCCCGTGACCCCTTGACCCCTCGGCGGCGACCCCCGCGGCGACTCGCCTGCTTCAGGATGTTCTGCTCGCGCATCAGTTTCTGCCGCTCGCGGTTGGGCTTGTTCACGGTGACCTCGAGCACGTCCTGCCCCGAGTTGGCCACGTCCGCCACGAAGAAGACCAGGTCCTCGAGCAGCTTGCTCACGAACCTGAGCTCGCGCACACGTGACAAGGAAACAAAGATCCACACCCCCGCCCCCCAGTATAGCCTGAACAGACTGTTGGGGCAAGTGCTGTCAGCGAGCGCCTGTGAAGGCTGACGGCGGCACACGGCGGGGTGGGTCGCCAGCACCACGCCCGGCCGACCGAGCGGAGGAGCCCCGGGATTGGTTCAGATAATCACCAACGGCGTTGACCGCGAGCGGGAATCGAACTCGGATTGCCGCGTATTTTAGCAGGTAAGGCCCACTGAGCTACGCAGGTCTTTCTTCAGAAGCAACCTGGCTGCAAATGATAGCTCAACGAAGTGGCTTATCACGTGGACATTTATACTCGACACGGGACGTTGATTCTAATTGTGGAGGGGAAAACCGGAGGACCCGGGGAAAAATCCACGCGACCACGGAGAGAGAGAGAGAGAGAGACACGCAAACTCTAAATACACAACAAGCGTCAAGGTTGGGATCGAACCCATGAACCTCCTGTACGCCAGGTGAGTTAGTAATCATCTCCTAGCCACCGTGGCGCCTTTGAAAGTAGGATCAATGCGACGAGTTCTGGTGTGCTGATTTAAACATAAATCGAGATGCAAGATGAAAAAAACCAACGTAAAAAAACAGGACTAAAAAAAAAAATCACAACAATAATAATAATAATAATGACACGTGCTACGTCAACGCAATCCCTTTGGCGCCCCCGTTTGACAGCCGCGCGGGAAGCGGCAAACGCCGCCACCGCCGGGCCCCCATTACCGGCGCTCGTTCTGCGTGATGGTCGACTTCTCCAGTTTGTCGGCGATGGTGCCCAGGACCTTGCTGGCGTCGTTGGCGAAGTCGAGGTCGCGCACCTCGGCCGGCGACACGGGCACCACGGCGAACGCCTCCTTGTCCTCCTTGGTGGAGCTGGTGCCGATCTGAGACGCGACAAAAAGATTCCCCACCCCCCAGCGCCCTCCTCGTTATGGCCTCGACAAGAACCCCCCGTTTGGGGGGGGGGGTGGGGGGTGGGGGGGGCAGGTTGTTGGTGTTAGCGGGTGGCGGCATCTACGGAAGCCCGGCACCGTGGTACACGAATGGGTGGGGGGGTCGGTGACACCACAGCGCCCGACTCTGTCACATCGCGACCGGCGGCTCGTTTTGAGGCCGAATCCACCTAGGGGGGTTGGCCCGCGACTGGTACGGATATTCCATCGCCGATGCTGGCCCGAACACGGGCCACTGCACGCACGAACGCAACAATAACCAAGACGACGATCCCCCGCGTAGCCTGTAATAGACCGTTGGGGCAAGCGGTGTTTAAGAGTAGCGCCTATGAGGGCCAGCACGTCACATGTTTACACACCGCACCGGGCACTCATTTGAGGCTGATCACCGGTGTCGGCCGTGAGCGGGAATCGAACTCGGGTCGCCGGGGGGGCACGGAAGGAGATGAGAGAGGCGAGACGAGGCGGTGCAAGACCAATGGAGAGGTTTGAAGACTCGCATTTTCAAATCTCTTTCACCAGTTCCAAAGGCGCAGGCTGACGTGTGCCGGTAGTCGGTGCTCTCTAACCTTCATCATCACGGGCTTGTCCTCCTCGTGGTCGATCAGGGACGACGTGCTGTGGACCCACGTGTTGGTGCACAGGTGCCTTAGTCTGACATACGAGTTCCTGACGGGCACACGGGACGGCACGTCAAAGCAAACAACCTATGAACATGCAGAGCTTGGTCTGTGTGCGCGCGGGCGAGTGGGTGGGCGGGCGAACGAGCGAGCGATTGAGCGGGCAGACGAAGGGATTTAACACGTCGGCTTTCGCGACCAATATTACTCATTATAAAGGTGTTTTGGGTAGGAAGGCGTTAGTATAAATGCGTCGTAACCCTCCACCATCCGACACAGCCAGTAAGGTTTGTCACGTAAACAAAACGCGCCAAAATACAGCTACTACATCAGCTCGCCGGTGTGCTGGAGAGTAAATCCAGAACATGTACAATTTTAAATGTGTGTTTGAGAGTGAATGCAAATGGATAAGTGAGCAATTGATCAAGTGAGTTACTGAGTGAGTGAGCGAGTGAGCGAGCGAGCGAGGGACTGGGCGAGTTGAGCGAGCTGAGCGGGCGAGTGCTCGCCTGGGCACGAGCGAGAAAATGAGCGAGTGAGCGAGCGAAGGGAGCGGGTGAGTAAGTGGAGCGAGCATTCGAGAAAGCGTGTGAGCGAGTGGGTGAGCGAACGCAAGCGAGCGAGGGAGCGAGCGACTGGGCGAGAGTTGAGCGCTCGCCTGGGCACGAGCGAGTCTCCGCGCTGCAGCGTCGTGGGGTCGAGCTCGAAGATGGAGGCGATGTCGTTGCCGTGGGGGACGCACACCAGCGCGTACATGACGCGCTCCGGCCCCCCGCCTCGCAGGCGGCTGCGGGGGGGGGGCGGCGCGGGGGACGCCGACTCGGAGGACTCGGCGCCGTCGCCCTGGGACGCCGCACGGTCACACCATCACGTGGGCACAGCGACAAACGGACACGCGGCCACGCGGGCGCGCACGGACGCACGGGCGCGCGGACGCGCTGACACGTGCTCACACGGTCACACTGGCACATGGACACACGGACACATGGGCACGTGGAAACTACAAATATACAGGCGGTCAATGGTCGGGGGGTCGAACCCACAGCCGCCTGTATAACCGGGCGAGGAATTCAATTTTCACGTTTTTTTTATTGCAACACAACGCGAGCCCGGCGCGAGACGCGCGAACGGAGGGGAACAGAAACTCCGCGGACAGCAACCCGAATTCGGCGCGGCAGGGCGCCAGGCGAACTCGTGAACATCTTGCCACCGTGATTTCTCTCGGCGCCCGGAGAAAAATCACCGCCCCCCCCCCCCACCACCACCACCACCCCCGCCTGGACGCCTGCTCTCTGACGTCACACGCCGGACCAGAGATTGACGCAGAGGGAGCCGATGAGAAAGGCGTGCGGTGGATGTGGCGTGTGGGTGGCCTCCTGCCAATGGGAACGCTGGCGGGGGGGGGGGGTGGGGGGGGGAGCAACGAAAGACTGCACGCAACGGCAAATTGCCGGAGACAGATCGCGCGAACGATGCGTTTGAAGAGTCGGCGGGAATTCCTGCACTCGTGCGACAAGCACGAATACGCTGAATTGCGCGCAAAGTGCTCGCCACAAATGAGCCACAATGCATCGCTGACCTCGTCAAGGAAATATAAACCATCATCACTCGACACTCCGGCCATCCCGGCAATAGCAGCAGCGGGCAGCTTTGGCTGGCCATCGCAAATAAAAACCGGTCACAGCCATCGCGGCGCTTTCAGATGCGCTTCCACGGCCGTCTGGAACGCTCTTCCTTCCGATATTAGGAAGCCACTGGGAGCTACACACTTTTAAATAATCTACATTGAGAATCTCGTCTCTTTATAACTGCTTTTTATTTTTAGTTTGTTGTCCTTCCCCCCCACCCCCCGCACCTCCGATTGGCACGGATGGCTACGTACGATGGTGCAAAAGAAGTGCAGCAGACATACATCACATTACTCACTTGATTTATGTTATTTTTTTTGTGAACTGCTCACATTTTCTCGATTTTACAATTTCATCGTTTTATTGTTTTCAGTTGTAACTCGCTGAACCCGTGCCCCTGCTGGACATCTGTGCAAAAAAGAGCTTCATAGCTCATCGGATTCCACCTCCAGTCTGAAATAAAGATTCTGACTCTGTGTGCGTTTACCCATAATTACTTAGAACCGCTGATTCCCAATCAGCACCTGTCAATTCCAACACCCATAAAGGTACCGACTAAAGAGTGAATCAGCATACAATTAAATTTTAATTGCAATTTCTTTTGGTGTTTTTCCATTCTCGTCCTCTGGCTTGCTAAATCAACATACTTATTCACGATTTTTGTTGTTGAAAAGCTGGACCGAGAAATATGTACGCACGGGACGCGGAGACAACATTGACGGAAAGAAACGCGACGCCAAAGGACCCGCGCGGCGGTGAGTTGAGCTGGCACAACCGGAACGCAGGATTCCACAAAACAAAGGCAGAGATCCCACGCGTAGCCTTCAAGAGGCTGCTAGTGCAAGGGACAAGTGATGTGAGCGAGCGCCTACGAAGGCCGGCTAAGCGCATGGGGTAGGTGAGTGGCCAACACCACGCCCGGCCGCCTTTGTCTCCCCCAGTGCTTATGTTTACACACCGTGACGGGTGCTACGGTGGTGAAATGTTAACTATACAAGAGGTCGTGGGTTCAATCCCGACCCTGACGCCTGCTGTACATTTGGAGTTTGCGTGTCTCTCTCCCCGTGGTGGTCACGTGGATGTTTCTCCGGGTCCTCCGGTTTTTAAGAGTCACGCACGTACACAAAGACAAAGATCACCCGTATAGCCTTTAACATACTGCAGGGGCAAGTGCTGTTAGCGAGCACCTATGAAGGCCGGAACAGTACACAAGGAGGTGGGTGGCCAGCACCACGCCGGGCCGCCTTTATCTCCCCAGTGGCGAGGGTTACACACCGCACCAGGCACTCATTTGAGGCTGAGTCGACCTAGGGGAGGCCCAGGACCGGTTCAGATAATCGTCACTGGTGTTGGCAGTGAGTGGGAACCGAACTCGGGTCGCCAGGTTCGTAGCGCAGCGTAACGCTAACCGCTACACCGCCGCTCCCCACATTTATAATCAACATCACGCGTTTCGAGCATTTCGCTCCAGTAAACTGCCACGTGATGACAAGCCACTTCGCTGGGCTATCATTTGTGGTAGCCAGGTCGCTTCTGAAAACGAGCTAAACAGCTCAGTGTGGGCCCTTACCTGGTAAAATAAATAAAAAAAGTCGTTCATTGTAAAGGTTTAAAGAGTCCAGCACGTACACACACACACACACCTACACGGCCACCTGAGTTCAAATCCTGCCTGTGGCCGACACCACTGACGAGCGGCTATTTGAACGAGTCTTGTACACCTCGACCCCTTCACCTACCCACACTGACCAGCACGGTGAAGTATGGTCAAACGCATCCAATGACTGATGCAGCTCGTACGAAGAGGCAGGGGTTTGATGATAGGGCAGTAAATAGATGAGAAATCACGATTATCACGACGCACACTCAACCACAAAGACAAAGATCCCCCGCATAGCATTAACAGACTGTAGGGGCAAGTGCTGTTAGCGAGCAGCGCCTACGAAGGCCGGAACGGCGCACGAGGGGGTGGGTGGCCAGCACCACGCCCGGCCGCCTTTGTCTCCCCAGCGGCGACGTTTACACACCGCACCAGGGTACTCGTTTGAGGCTGAATACACACACACACACGGACAAAGGTATGTATATATACACACGACTCACAGGAGATTTGAGGGTAGATTCCTCAGCCTCATCCCGGTAATCAGGATTCACCTGCACACAACAAACGGCAGCAGCAGACAGCTGTGCTTCATAATCGATGTATTCCCTCTCGGCCGTTAGGATCCAAATGCCGGGCAGAGGCACTGCCAAAATAACAACAGCAGCCTGCCATTGTGATTTAAATCACACGACATTAACCCCTGCTCCCTCTACGGTCGTCGCACCTGATTGGCTCGCAAGTGTCGACGTCACATTCACCCTCTCAGGAGGAGGAGGAGGCGGCTTCCTCCACAATTCTGGCCTTCGCCTGATGATGCTGGTTGCTGCAATCACCGGCGGAACGCCTTCGGCGCTCGAATTTCAAACGTCGTGGGTTTACTCTCCACAACACCGGTGTGTGCTCAACTAGTAACCTACGTATTATAGTCACGGGGTCGAACCCGAAAACAAACAAGAAGACACCACCCCCCCCCCCCCCCCGTCCTCTATAGATATGGCCTTGACAAAAAGTTCACTCTTCACGGTCCCTCTCTAGGCGGCCCGGGGTGGTAACACAGCCGGCCGGGCGGCGTTGTGGTGGTGTGGCGAGGTGGTGGTGGTGTGGTGGTGGTGTGGTGGAGTGGTGGTGTGGTGGTGTGGCGGGGTGGTGGTGTGGCGGGGTGGTGGTGTGGTAGTGTGGTGGTGTGGTGGTGGTGGTGTGGTGGTGTAGTGGTGTAGTGGTGGTGTGGTGTGGTGGTGGTGTGGTGTAGTGGTGGTGTGGTGGTGGTGTGGTGGTGTGGTGGTGTGGTGGAGTGGTCGTGTGGCGAGGTGGTGGTGTGGTGGTGCGGTGATGTGGTGGTGTGGTGGTGGTGGTGTGGTGGTGTGGTGGTGTGGTGGTGGTGTGGTGGTGTGGTGGCGGTGGTGTGGTGGTGTGGCTGGGTGGTGATGTGGCGGTGTGGTGGTGTGGTGGGGCTCTTGATTCAAGGCCCGGAAAGCCGCTCCGGACAACGCTGCGAGATTTTTGCGTTTGTCCGAACGTAAACTAAAAACTACGAAAAGCATTTTTTTTTTACTTACCAGACAAGGCCCCCAACTGAGCTGTGAGGCTCTTTTTTTCAGAAGCGGCCTGGCCATCACGAATGGACGGCTGAGCAAAGTGGCTTATCGCCGCTTATTCCGACTCGCGCCAGGTAAGGTCCACTGAGCTGTGTACTGTATAGCTGTTTTTCAGAAGCAACTTGGCCACAAATGATAGCTCAACAAAGTGGCTTGTCAGCATCGCGTGTAAATGCATGGCAGCCAAATTGCTCTAAATGCGCTACTTTGATTCCAAATGTGCAAGGAAAAATCCGAAGGCCCCGGAAATAAAAACCCCTTGACAACGGGGATCGAACCCACGACCTCCGGCATACCAGGCGAGGTAGTTACCATCTCGCCACAGTGGCCCCACATTCCATGGCGTTTTCCCAAAACCACGAAGAAAAAAATTGTCCCCCGTTACAGTGAAAGTCCCGGGCAGTGGTGGTGCACGTGGGCTGCCTGTAGTGATCCACTGTGGAGGCAGCAGGAGCAGCAAGGGTTGGTGGATCACCGCACACCACATACACACAGATGTTGTTGTGAAATTCCCCCTTCCCGTGGGAAAGGGGAATTGCGCGACATCATACCCCGGTTGGTCAGGGGAAGGCGGTACAGCAGAGCGTGGATTTACCGAGTGCGGATTAATCGCCATTTGTTTATTAATCACCATCTGTATGGGGATCGAGCGTTGCTCCCCTCTCTCGCGCAAGGCGCCACCTGTCACTTCCTCTGACATCCTCCTCCGCGATGGACACCCCTGCCCGACTTGAGGATCTCAGGATTTTCACGAAAGTCGCCGCGCGGCTGGATGACGACGCGGCGGTTGTAGGCGTCGCACGGCACGCCGCGACCCCGGGGTAACTCCGTGATCCCGTGGTAACTCCGTGACCCCGTGGTAACTCCGTGACCCCGTGGTAACGTCGCGACCCCGTGGTAACGTCGCGACCCCGTGGTAACTCCGTGACCCCGTGGTAACGTCGTGACCCCGTGGTAACTCCGTGACCCCGTGGTAACTCCGTGACCCCGTGGTAACTCCATGACCCCGTGGTAACGTCGTGACCCCGTGGTAACTCCGTGACCCCGTGGTAACTCCGTGACCCCGTGGTAACGTCGCGACCCCGTGGTAACGTCGCTTCCCCATGGTAACGTCGCGACCCCGGGGTAACGTCGCGACCCCGGGGCAACGTCGCTACCCCGGGGTAATGTCGCGACCCCGGGGTAACGTCGCGACCCCGGGGCAACGTCGCTACTCCGGGGTAACGTCGCGACCCCGTGGTAACTCCGTGACCCCGTGGTAACGTCGCGACCCCGTGGTAACGTCACTTCCCCGGGGTAACTCCGTGACCCCGTGGTAACGTCGCGACCCCGTGGTAACGTCGCTTCCCCGGGGTAACGTCGCGACCCCGGGGTAACGTCGCGACCCCGGGGCACTCGTGGCCCACCGCGCCCCGCACGCTCACCTCCGCCGCTAGGTAGTTTCCCGTGGCCAGGTGCTTGAAGCGGAAGAGGCTGTTCCAGTGCCCGGCGCCGCCCCTGCAGGGGTCGTGATGAACCACCTGTGGGCAGCAACAACAACAACAACAGCGGCGGCGGCGGCGGCGGCGGCCGCGGCGTCCGGTCAGAATTCAACGGCGAGACGCGGCGGCGGCGACGTCGCCGCGGCGCACGTGCGCGCCAGGCTAGGTGCGCGCCAGGCTAGGTGCGCGCCAGGCTAGGTGCGCGCCAGGCTAGGTGCGCGCCAGGCTAGGTGCGCGCCAGGCTAGGTGCGCGCCAGGCTAGGTGCGCGCCAGGCTAGGTGCGCGCCAGGCTAGGTGCGCGCCAGGCTAGGTGCGCGCCAGGCTAGGTGCGCGCCAGGCTAGGTGCGCGCCAGGCTAGGTGCGCGCCAGGCTAGGTGCGCTTTGCAGCCGTCACCGCGTGAAGCGCGGAAGGCTTGCTGCCGCCGGCCGGCTGGCCGTCGTCGGTCGCGGGACGGGACCCAGAGTGCATTGCGTTTGCCGACCGAGATGACAAGACGCACCGCCCCCCCCCACCCCCCCACCCCGCCTAACAGCGCGAGCGAGCGGTGAGAACGTTCCGAGCGACGGGGGGGGGGGGGCGAGCGACGGGTGGTGGCGGGTGAGCGGCGAGTTAGAGGGGTGAGGGTTTGATGGTCCCCCCCCCCCCCCCCCCCTTGTGCAGGAACAGAGCTTTTGTTTAAGTCACGAGCTCAAGGGGGCAAGGGAGCGAGAGTTTGAGGCCAGAAGGTCCCCACTGAGCCGGGCGTGAGGTGCGCACGGAGGGGAGGGAGAGGGGAGGGGGCGGGCGCTTGCGATATCACCCCCCCACCCCCACCCCCCCCCCCCCCCCCCCCGGGGTTAGAGAGGTGTTAGTCACCGCTCTGCGGGGTGTTTACCGATCGCAAGTTCGCTCGGCGCGCGTGGGTCATTTTGCGACGTGTGTACGTGTGTTGAACTTCTTTCGCGCCGTACGTAGCCGACCGTGCTGATCGGAGGTGCGTGGGAAGGACAGCAAGCTCTGTATGTTGAAGTGACTTTGGGCTTCGCTGGCCCGCGGAATTTCTGTACCCCCCCTTGGTACGGTTCGTTCTTGTCAAAGACATGATTTTAAACAATTTTTACCCTACAACGTAAGGCCCCACTGAGCTGTGTAGCTCTTTTTCAGAAGCGACCTGGCGCTCACAAATGACAGCTCGACGGAGTGGCTTGCCATCATCGCGTGGAAATGTATAGCGGCCGAATACTCCAAACGCGTGGTGTTGGAGGGAAAAGCTGAAGGGATCGAACCCACGACCTCCCGTACACCGGGCGAGGTCGTTAACACCTCGCCACCGCGACGCGGCGGTGGGGGGGGGGAGGGGGGGTGCGAGCGAGGGCGGCCTCTGACCTCCACCTCCCAGAGTGCTTTGGAGCTGGTGGCCGAGGACGCCGACTGACGCCCCGTGGTGCGTAGGAACACGTGCTGCTTCCGGCGGTATTCGTCGCACGTCAGAAACTTCTCCTGCTCCGCGTGGAACAGACGGACCACGTCTCCCTGCGTCGCACGCACGCACAAAGCCAGAGATCAACCACCCATCACCTCCCCCCACCTCCCTGCCCGACCGCGTGGCCTTCACCCCAAGGCCGCCGGGAGCGAGCGCTGTTCACCCTTTCCCGTTCCGATGACGTACGCGTGCTCGCGCGTGACGGACGACGGTGCTGCCACGTGCCCCGAGGAGGGGGCGGGGGGGGGAGATGCGGGGGGGGGGGGGGGAGATGGGGGGGGACGGTCGTCGACTCACCCCCTTGAGGATGTCGTCCTTGTTCTCGCAGTACTTCATGAACAGCGTGATCTTCCAGCTCGTGTTGCAGTTCACGGAGTTCACCTGCACGGCCACGGCGGCGACAACGGCGTGACGGAGGCGCCGCGATGCCGGACGCTGACAGAAGTCTGCGGCGACCGAGGATAAAAAAAAGAAGCCCCCCTCGTCCCGCAACATTAAAGCTGCAGGCGTGTTCCCCTTTTACGCGGTGGGAGTTGGGTCCCGCGCGATGGAAAAATCGCGTTCTAATAAATAACACGTAACACGGAGGGGGTGGGGGGTAGAGCAGTGTCCCCGATGACACGTGAGACTGAACAAAGACCGAGGCGCGTGGATAGCGTCTCGAAGCATCCAGCAGCATCCCGCCTTGTGCGATGCCACGTCGAGGCAAACGTACAACCGCTTACTCCGACTCGCGCAGTTCCGTTCACTCAATCGCGCGATGTCCAATTCGCATCGTTAAAACAACACGGGGCGTTATAGCAGAACTGACTCTATTAAACTCTATTAAACTAAAGTCATCATCGCGTGGAAATGTATAGCAGCAAAATTACTCTAAACGCGCTACGTTGATTCTAAATGTGCAGGGGAAAATCCCGAGGACCCGGCAAGAAAAATCCCCGTGACCACGGGGAAAGAGAGACAGAGAGAGTTAACATCTCCTAATCACCGTGATGATGCGAGAGAGAGAGAGACACGAAAACTCTAAATATACAGCAGCAGGCGTCAGGGTCAGGATCGAACCCACGACCTCCTGCGTTCCAGGCGAGGTAGTTAACATCTCCTAGCCACCGTGATGATGAGAGAGAGAGAGACACGCAAACTCCAAATATACAGCAGCAGGCGTCAGGGTCGGGATCGAACCCACGACCTCCTGCGTACCAGGCGAGGTAGTTAACATCTCCTAGCCACCGTGATGATGAGAGAGAGAGAGACACGCAAACTCTAAATATACAGCAGCAGGCATTGTCAGGGTCGGGATCAAACCCACGACCTCCTGCGTACCAGGCGAGGTAGTTAACATCTCTGGCGCCCCAACAGCTCATCTGCGAAGCGGTGGCCTCGCCTCGCCCACATGAGAGAAGCGTTCGAAATCGCAACGATACGTTAAATTGCAACAACGATATCGTCTCGATCACGGTTGCACACCTGCGAGTTTGCGAGGTCAACGCGGTGAACGCGCCACATTCACGAAGCGGCCCCTTTAATTCGCTGAGGCTATACGGGGGGGGGGGGGGTTCTTTGTCTTTCTGCAAGACGCACCAACGGTGCACAGCGGGGTAGCACAGGTGGGTGCATCTCACCAGTCGTCTCACTAAGTCAACCCATTGCGAACCCGGGTCTGTTTACGTGGCCTCAGAGCGCACCTAGGCTGGCACGAGCGCCGCGCGGTGATAACCAAAACTCGGTTAAAGCGGGTCACTGTTGAACATGTCCACGTTCAAATCGGTCGTCGGCGTCGTCATCGTCGGCATCCGTGATCGATCCGCTGCTGGATTAAGGCCCCGGTCGACCAGTGGCGTCCTCCTCAACGTCCCATCGGAGGGCACGATAAGTCCCGGGGATGGTTCACCTCCTTGCAGCCAAGGTTGTCCACCAGCTCGTAGTTGCTCGCGTGGAGCGGCTGCCCGGCGTTCACCGGGTTCAGGACCACCTTGTCGCCCAGCACCACCTGCGGAAGACACAGCGCGTTGCACCGGGCACCGTCTCGACCGAATGTGTCGCGAGAGATATCGCTCGCGATCATCCTCACCTGCCAGAATCATAGAGGCAGAGAGAGAGAGAGAGAGCGAGCGAGAGACAGATGGGATTCGCACCAACCGCTAAGCTTCCGCTTGCCATGTATAGATGCAAAAAAAACAAAGGCAAAGATCTCCCCGCGTAGCCTGAACAGACTGTTGGGGCAAGTACCGTTAGCGAGTAGCAACCTATGAAGGCCGGCACGGCACACGAGGGGGCGGGTGGCCAACACCACGCCCGAACGCCTTTGTCTCCCCAGTGGCGATGTTTACACACTGCACGAGGTACTAATTTGAGGCTGAGTAGACCTAGGGGAAGCCTATGTCGGTGACCGGTTCAGATAATCGTCACCGGCGTTGGTGGCTGTCAGCGGGATTTGAACTCCGGTAGCCGAGCTTGTAGCACCGTGGGCTAGCCAATGCAAAGGCAAGGATCCCCCGTATAGCATCAACAGACTGATGGGGCAAGTGCACACACACACGCGCACACACGCGCACACACGCACGTACACACACAGCTGCAACGCCGACGCCGCATCATAGGAACAGTGGGGGCGGTCAGAAATCAACAAAGGTCAGCGCAGGAATGTGTGGGAGACGAGGGGAGACTTCTCCACCCACGTGATCGGGAAGACGTCTCCGCCGGCGCCGACAAGTAAACCGCCCGGAGGTGCATCTGACGTGCTTATGCCTGGCTCTAACGGGGGGGGGGGGGGGGGTCGGGGGGGGGGTCAGGCGGCACAGCGTGGGAATGTCGGACGCGTCGTGCGGCTGACCACATCACGACAGGCCCAGGTGCAGCGAGCGGTCAGCCGGAGGTCCGATTGCCAAGGCCGTGGCTTGGTAATCGAGCGGCACGGCGGTAGCCGGTCCCGCGCTCACCAGCCGTGGTGAAGCGCGGTCAAACAATCCACGTGACACTCACGCGGCGCAGGGAGGCCCTCGTTTTTGGCAGCGGATTGAGAAGGCGCTGTACGTTTATAATCACCGCGATGGCAATCGCCGTCTTCTCCGGGATGCGCGAGCAATGAAATGAATTGCACGAGGAACCCGAGGGACGAGCCGCAACGCAGCGGCCGGGCGCGAGACCGACACAAATCGCCCGGGCTCTGCGAATCCTCCGCACGCGAAGAGGTTTTCCAGCCCGACCGAAGAGAGTTGTTTCACACGGAAGCAGGCGCCTGTCGGATCGTCGCGTCGCGGGATCGCGGAGCGGCGGCGGCGGCGGCTTGCGGGAGGACTTCATCCGGCAGTGGATTGAGCGTGGCCGATGATGACCGGCGACGACGATTGTCTTTCGCGATTGTTTTTCGAATGTCGCAGACGGTCGCCTTTGTGCGCCCGCGCAAATTATAATGAGGATTTTCTGCACGAGGTCATTCCGAGGGCGTTTGTTCGCGATGGGCCATTCACCCTCAACGGCCCTGCCCACCGCCCTCTTACCCACCAGCGATCAGCCTCGCTCTGTCGCCTCTTGCCTCTCGATGTCCACGGCTCTGGTCCCAGGTGAAGCCAGCTCACGAAGTCATCTCGCCACCCTGGCGTGCGAGTAGCCTCTTGCAGAGGGAACGGTTGTGAAATTGAGGCTCTCATCTGGAGGATGGTGCTCGACTTTGGCTCGGCGAGCCTCTGCATGAGAGTCCTAAACGTGCCTGTAGTCTGGCTCTATGAGCTCTAAACCCAAGGAATTTAAAACAAAACGGTTTAATATGACTCTTATGAGCTTCTGCCATCGATACTGCTGCGCTAACACTCATTAATTGCCTTTGAACATGCTTAATATATAGAGAGGCAGTGAGCCGGCACCAACAATTACCCAAGCTCTGCAGTACTCTACGTGTGAAAATATTCTCCGTAAATGAATGGGAGGAAACCGAAGCGCCTGGATAAAAATCACGTGTGCAAGGGGGCAACGCTCGATCCCATACAGAAAGGACATACGGTAAGTTGTATTATTGTGGTGCCCCAGTGGCGAGATGTTATCTACCTCGTCCGGTATACAGGAGGTTGTTAGTCTGAACCCAACCCTGACGCCTGCTGTATATTTGGAGCGTCTCTCTCCCCGTGATCGCATGAATTTTCCTCCGGGTCCCACACTTTTTCCCTCCACATTTAGAATCAACGTCACGCGTTTAGGGTATTTGGTGGCTGCAAATGTCTACGTGACGAACAAGCCACCTCGTTGAGTTATCTTTCGTGGCCAGGTCACTTCTAAAAGAGAGCTCCATTGCTCAGTGGGCCTTGCATGGTACAAAAAAATAAACATGTGTTTAGTTCCTAGTAAATAGTAGTTCATAGTAAATAGTAGTTCATAGTAAATAGTAGTTCATAGTAAATAGTAGCTCATAGTAAATAGTAGTTCATAGTAAATAGTAGCTCATAGTAAATAGTAGCTCATAGTAAATAGTAGTTCATAGTAAATAGCAGTTCATAGTAAATAGTAGTTCATAGTAAATAGTAGTTCATAGTAAATAGTAGTTCATAGTAAATAGTAGTTCATAGTAAATAGTAGCTCATAGTAAATAGTAGTTCATAGTAAATAGTAGTTCATAGTAAATAGTAGTTCATAGTAAATAGTAGTTCATAGTAAATAGTAGTTCCTAGTAAATAGTAATTCATAGTAAATAGTAGCTCATAGTAAATAGTAGTTCATAGTAAATAGTAGCTCATAGTAAATAGTAGTTCATAGTAAATAGTAGTTCATAGTAAATAGTAGTTCATAGTAAATAGTAGTTCATAGTAAATAGTAGCTCATAGTAAATAGTAGTTCATAGTAAATAGTAGTTCATAGTAAATAGTAGTTCATAGTAAATAGTAGCTCATAGTAAATAGTAGTTCATAGTAAATAGTAGTTCATAGTAAATATTAGTTCATAGTAAATAGTAGCTCATAGTAAATAGTAGCTCATAGTAAATAGTAGTTCATAGTAAATAGTAGTTCATAGTAAATAGTAGTTCACAGTAAATAGTAGCTCATAGTAAATAGTAGTTCATAGTAAATAGTAGCTCATAGTAAATAGTAGCTCAAAGTAAATAGTAGTTCATAGTAAATAGTAGTTCATAGTAAATAGTAGTTCATAGTAAATAGTAGCTCATAGTAAATAGTAGTTCCTAGTAAATAGTAATTCATAGTAAATAGTAGCTCATAGTAAATAGTAGTTCATAGTAAATAGTAGTTCATAGTAAATAGTAGCTCATAGTAAATAGTAGCTCATAGTAAATAGTAGTTCATAGTAAATAGTAGTTCATAGTAAATAGTAGTTCATAGTAAATAGTAGCTCATAGTAAATAGTAGCTCATAGTAAATAGTAGTTCATAGTAAATAGTAGTTCATAGTAAATAGTAGTTCATAGTAAATAGTAGTTCATAGTAAATAGTAGCTCATAGTAAATAGTAGCTCATAGTAAATAGTAGCTCATAGTAAATAGTAGCTCATAGTAAATAGTAGCTCATAGTAAATAGTAGTTCATAGTAAATAGTAGCTCATAGTAAATAGTAGTTCATAGTAAATAGTAGTTCCTAGTAAATAGTAATTCATAGTAAATAGTAGCTTACAGTAAATAGTAGTTCATAGTAAATAGTAGTTCATAGTAAATAGTAGTTCATAGTAAATAGTAGCTCATAGTAAATAGTAGCTCATAGTAAATAGTAGTTCATAGTAAATAGTAGCTCATAGTAAATAGTAGTTCATAGTAAATAGTAGTTCGTAGTAAATAGTAGTTCATAGTAAATAGTAGTTCATAGTAAATAGTAGTTCATAGTAAATAGTAGTTCATAGTAAATAGTAGCTCATAGTAAATAGTAGCTCATAGTAAATAGTAGTTCATAGTAAATAGTAGCTCATAGTAAATAGTAGTTCATAGTAAATAGTAGTTCATAGTAAATAGTAGTTCATAGTAAATAGTAGCTCATAGTAAATAGTAGCTCATAGTAAATAGTAGTTCATAGTAAATAGCTCATAGTAAATAGTAGCTCATAGCAAATAGTAGTTCATAGTAAATAGTAGCTCACAGTAAATAGTAGCTCATAGTAAATAGTAGTTCATAGTAAATAGTAGTTCATAGTAAATAGTAGTTCATAGTAAATAGTAGTTCATAGTAAATAGTAGTTCATAGTAAATAGTAGTTCATAGTAAATAGTAGCTCATAGTAAATAGTAGCTCATAGTAAATAGTAGTTCATAGTAAATAGTAGCTCATAGTAAATAGTAGTTCATAGTAAATAGTAGTTCATAGTAAATAGTAGTTCATAGTAAATAGTAGCTCATAGTAAATAGTAGCTCATAGTAAATAGTAGTTCATAGTAAATAGTAGCTCATAGTAAATAGTAGCTCATAGCAAATAGTAGTTCATAGTAAATAGTAGCTCACAGTAAATAGTAGCTCATAGTAAATAGTAGCTCATAGTAAATAGTAGCTCATAGTAAATAGTAGCTCATAGTAAATAGTAGCTCATAGTAAATAGTAGTTCGGGCGAGTTAGGGTACAGGGAAATCTCCTCGACTATCACGGGAAGGAAGGGAATTTCGCAACACCTGTGCGGTGATCCACCAACCCCCGCCGCTACCTCCACAGTCCTGCACGCGGGCCACCTGGCTTGACCGCGATGAATGTGAAATTGTAGCCGTTGCTCTGCCATCCGCACCATCAGCAGCCGTACGAAGGACGAAGAGAAGTGCTGCACCACACCCCGCAGGCAGCGCCCGGCCGGCACCCTCCCGGCACCCTCCCACCGCGCTCGCAAGCGAACGTGACGCGGGCCATCAGCGGCGGGATTTTTACGCAAAAAGGTGGAGGCTGAACGGCGGTCAGGAGGTGCCGCTGTCTCGTCACCGTCTCCCTGGACCACGGGGGGGGGGGGGGACCTCCCAATGCCTCGATGCGCCAGCTCCGTCGGTCTTCTAACGTTGGGGGGGGGGGTGGGGGGTGGTGCTGGGGGTAGCGGACAATGGTGGGGGGGAGCTCGTTGTGCCGACCGAGATTGCCGGTCGTTCTGTTAATTACCGCCCCCCCCCCCCCAACTCCTGGTTTGAGCAAAACAGCCGAGGGCTGGCCCCTAATCGAACCCCCCCCACCACCCACGGACTCTACACACAACATTAGCGGGCGGTGCGCGGATAATATTCTTGATTGGATTTTAAGGCGAGCTGATAATCTGCTTGGAGCAGGGTGCCAAGCTGGCAAAGCGCTGCAGGAGCACGGAACGGGGTTTTTCTTTTGCAGCATAACAAAAGGGGATAAAGGCGCAGCCCTGCAACTGCTTGCTCACACCACCACTACCAAAACTACCACAACCACCGCCACCGCTATCACCACTACTACCACCACCGCCACTACAAAAAACAGACAAGGATCCCCCGTATGGCCTTAACAGACTGTTGGGGAAAGTGTTGTTAGCAAGCACCTATGAAGGTGGGAACGGTACACGAGGGGGTGGGTAGCCAGCACCACACCCGACCGCCTTTGTATCCCTAGTGGCAATGTTTGCTGTACACCGCACCAGGTAATCATTTAAAGCTGAGTCGACCTAGAGGAGGCCCAGGACCGGCTCAAATAATCCTCACTGGTCTTGGCCGTGAGCGGCAAATCGAACTCGGGTCACCAGGTGCATAGTACAGCGCGCTGACCGCGACACTACCGCTCCACCACCACCGCTACGCCTCTCCACTTGAGCTCTCTCTCTCTCTCTCTCGGGGGGGGGTACTCCGTCTACTCTCCCACGCCAAGCAGACGACGCATTGGAAGAGGTGGGGGGCGGGGGCTACCCAAACTGTGCTCCACCGCACGCGATCTGCCGACGGGGTTACAGAGCCGCGTTCGTCTAGAGCGATGCGCGACGAGGTTTCGGCTGAAACTGCGCTGAGCTGCGTTGGACAGCGGGGGGCACGGGGATGGAGGAGAGGCCGCCTCATCGGCTGGACGTCTGTGAAAAAAAAGAGCTTTGTAGGTCATCGGATTACTCTGGTATAAATACTTCGTTCTGATGCCCGCCGTGACGTCGCCAGCCGTCCAGGCAGTGCGTCATCTCCGCTCCCTTTGCCAGAAGAATCGATTAAATAAAAAATCCACGTCTCATAGGAATTATGTCAACGTATGACGTATTGTTATTACATTTTTTTAACTCCGTTTTTTTTACGTCGGTCTTTTCATCTTGCATCTCCATTTACACCGGCGTTCAATGCATTAATCCGAGTGTCAGGGGTGCCACGGTGGCTAGGAGATGTTAACTACCTTGCCTGGTGTACAGGAGGTCGTGGGTTCGATCCCCACCCTGACGCCTGCTGCTGTATATTTGGAGTTTGCGTCTCTCATAATCATCACCGCGGTGGCTAGGAGATGTTAACTCCCTCGCCTGGTATACAGGAGGTCGTGGGTTCGATTCCTAGACTGACACCTGCTGCTGTATATTTGGAGTTTGCGCTGCTATGAATTTCCACTTCGTCGAGCTCTCATTGGTGGCCAGGTCGCGTCAGATAAAGAGCTGTGAAGCTAAGCGGGGCCTTACCTGGTAAAATAAAAATAAAGCACAAATATTTTAGTCATTGCTGAGCTCCGCGCACCGTTGATGTCTCCGAACCGCCGCTGGAGCGATGGTGGCACTAATCCACGTTTCATTCCGAAAGTTTTAATCCGCAGAGCTCTGCTCATGCATTTCACTCTCACCAACTCCGCAGTTGTTGTGATGTTTTTTTTTTCCCCCGCTCTGTTGCGGTAGATGGCCGGCCGCCTGCTGTTATGATGTTTGATATTTTACGATGTTTGATATTTACGATGTTTTAAACCCTGCGCGTTGATTCGCGCTAACAACTGCGTGTGATGTCACCGGTGTTTAACTCTGCGCTTTGATTTGCGGTCAGTCGAACATATTTTGCCGCGATGTAATACTTACAACATTTAACCGTGCCACCACAATACGTTTACCGTATTCTACGGATTACAAGGCACACCTTGAAACATACATATTTGATTTTAAACCAAAAGTTAACATACGGTACGTGGCTCGGTGTCGAAACCTATAAGCCACTCAGCACGCGTGCCACCCATCCCACTGACCGCGGAGGAGACATTCCACCGGTACTGTGCACAAACTCAAGTGGGGGAAAAAAAAATAAAAAACCTCATTGTCTCCGCTCAGAATGCGACGACGGAGACTCCGCGCGAAGCGCCGTGAAGCACCGCTTGCCGGTAACGCCGAGGCGCTGTGGCGCTGGGCTAGCCAGCGCCACGCCACAGCGCCCGGCCCGGCGCTGTGGGCTCATCGCCCGGGTTACCGTAGGTTCCCGCAGTCCGCCGCGTGACCTGCGTCGCGTCAAACCACCGCGGGTGAAAAAAACGTCGTTGATTTTTTTTTTTTAAAATAACCCAGAAAAATCTGGTGGGGGGGGGGGGTATGGTACATAACATATATATATATTTTTTTTATAAATGCGTCGTTAAACCCGCCACCACCCGACACGGCCAATTAGTAAGGTTTGTCACGTAAACAGGACGTGCCGATTCGTTAAGCGATCTACCTGGCTGTCCGCGTGATGATGCTCGTTGCAATCACTGGCGAAACGTCGAACTCACATTGTAAATGTCGTGGATTTGCTCTCCCAACACACCGGTTCGCTGTACTAGAAACGAATTGGTCATGTTCTGTTTCCGACACATTTATATTATTTACGCAATCTAACCCCCCAAAAAACCTATATTATGGATGATATTGGTGGCGAAAGCGGGAGGGGGGGAGGGGGGGAGGGTGGTAACATCGGTGAGTGGGACGGTCGGTCGATGAATTCATTCGGGGAAAGGCCCGTTGACGGGGAAAGACGCTGTGCGTCTGAGAGGCGGCACATTCGATGCAAGCGAGGACACCTGACCTCCTTCTGGCGTGTCTTTTATCCGGGAGAAATAACGGCAGGCATGATTGATCAGCTCCTTTTGGAAAATGAGAGTTCTGGTCTCTCAATAATAATAATAATAAATACGTAATACGGGTTTAACGCGCAGGCTTTTGCGACCAATATTATTCATAGTAAAGGTTTTCGGGTGAGCAAGAAAGGTTCGTCACGTGAACAAAACGCGCCAATTAGTGACTGCTTCAGCCCACCGGTGTGTTGGAGAGTGAATCCACGACGTTTACAATCTGAGTAGTACGACATTTCGCTGGTAATTACATCAACCAGCATCATCATCGGGCGAATTGGCAGAATAGTGAAGCAATGCACCTGCTTCCGGTCTTAAATAGAGAAATATGACGTCATCGCTATATATATAACACGAATTTACAGTCATTTGTAAATCCACTGCTGGATGAAAGCCTTCCACCATGTGATGTGGATTCATGGGGAGTTGTTCAAGCATACTTCACCACTGCCGGTAAGCGCAAGTTGGTGATGGGAGGCCGACCAGAACCGGTTTTGACATCACTTGCCACGGATGTTAGCCGTGGCCGGGGAATCGAACTCAGGTCGCCGAGTGAGTTGGGGTAAAGGCGTTTACCACTGAGTCGCCTCTCTCTGGGATCATAACCTGGTCTTAAAAGAAGAGCATTGAGTTGAATATTGGAATTGAGTGTAACAAACTAATTAAAATTACGTTCTTAAAAACATCAGACAAAAATGTAACATTTAAATTCGCGTGTGCAAGTTGGTGCCACATAGAGCCAGTATCGTTTATTTGACAGCGAGATCAAATAAACCCGATGACATGTGTGAAACATCGTTCCTCTTTGGCAAGAGTGACCTGGGACCCATATCTTAAACAGAACGTCCTTTACCCATAAAATCTGTCAGTTCAGCATAAATTTTGAAGCAGGCCCTGATTCCGCTGATGAGACACCGTCCGGCGAAAACTGGTCCAGAATTTTGCTTGCATTTGAACCAACGCCGCTGGAATGTACGCACTCCCAGAATGCCGTTGGGCAGATGGGTTGTGTAAGAATTGTTTTTTTTAAAATAAATATATATAAATGGGGAGAGAGACGGATATATGGTGTCGGCTAGTCTATTTTTATTTGCGTGACAAGTGACTCGGTGATTCCGCTGCCGCGCTCCGCGTCGGCGGTGGCGCGCAATCACAAAAGCCAACAACCAAACGCTCAACGCGTTCGTAAAAAAAGAACAGTGTGTGAGGCCTTACAAGGAAACAAAATGTATAACGGGTCACAATTGGGGAAACTGCCCTCCCGCACGGCTCATGAAGCCGGGCCATGTGTTTTTTTTAATAGGCTGAAACTTAGCCTATTATTGATGAATGAGTTGAGTTTTTCCCCTACCACTTTGTCCGTGAATAGTCCCCGCAACGACGCGGGTGATTTAAATCGCATTCAAGGGTTTACGCCGCTCCAATTTTGAGGATAAAAAAACCTACACACGTGCGTATATATATACTATTTACATTGAAACCAATCGCGAACCAAATGCAAATTTCATTAAAATTTTTACAAAGATTGAACCGGGCTAAAGCAAATAAGAAAAAAAAAATTGGGTTTAACATAGTTTTTCTTGGGTTAGATCACGATCTAACCCAAAAAAAAACCAAAATATTCAATGCAAGAAAAATGATGTCATCTTCGGAAAGGAAAGTCATCAGCGTTGCGGCTTACCTTCCCGTAACAATCTTAAATTTTAAGATGGATAAAAGAAGTAAACGTTCTTCTTATTTATTTCGTTTACCACTTACCTTTCTCGTGCGATTCGTTGCACGCTGATGAACTTTACTTTGTGCTCGCGGTCGCGAATTTACTCGGCGCAGTCGGCGTTCGCCGCTCGGGGCGTGACGGGTTTTATTGTTTTCATTCCCCTTTGTTTTCATTCCTGTTTGTTTAAATTCCTGCGTATTTCATTCCAGTTTCCGTTCCTATTTTCATTCGTGTTCGCTCCGTGATCCCCCCCCCCCCCGCTCCAGCACCGTTACCATTCCCCGCCACTATCGCTGAAGGGAGTGACGGGTTTATTGTTTTCATTCCCCTTTGTTTTCATTCATATTTTCATTCACGTTCGTTCCGTGCCCTCCGCCCCCTGCCCCGGTACCATTCCCGCTCCGCCGTGATGTGTAACCGGTTCCCCCTTTACCGTGGGCGATATCGGCACGTGAAATAAAAACGCCGATTGACCTGATTTGTTTTCGGCAATCGCGAGGTGAATGGAGAAAACTTGCAACGGGAAATTCGTGATGAAATGTTCACAGATTGCCTGAGGCATAGCCGCGTTACTACGGTCAAAAAACAAACCGCGGTCTAATCAAATAATTCCGCACGGGGGTTTAAGCATCAAACGTTACTGCTGTCATCAAGGGGAGAAAGAAAAGGAAACAGATGTGTCTCTCGGAGTAAATATTCATCAGCACGTTAAATGAGGTTAATGCTGCATAATAATACTACTGAGGGCCATGCGCAGCCGCTCAAAGCCAGCCACACGGGGCCCGGTGAGTTATTAACATTCCTCACCATTTACATTAAGAGTCAGATATTAGAATTGTCGCTCAGAGTTAAGTTTCCCCTCAACATAGGCTCATGAAATCACGTGACGTCCACACAACTACACTCAGCCTCCCCGTGTCCCCTGGGCTACAGCTCCCCCACACAGCTACACACTCAGCTCTCCCCGTGTCCCCTCAGCTACAGCTCCTCCACACAGCTACACACTCAGCTCTCCCCGTGTCTCCTTGGCTACAGCTCCTCCAGACAGCTACACTCAGCCTCCCCGTGTCCCCTCAGCGACAGCTCCTCCACACAGCTACACACTCAGCCTCCCCGTGTCTCCTCGGCTACAGCTCCTCCACACAGCTACACTCAGCTGTCCCCGTGTCCCCTGGGCTACAGCTCCTCCACACAGCTACACTCAGCCTCCCCGCGTCTCCTCGGCTACAGCTCCTCCACACAGCTACACTCAGCCTCCACGTGTCACCTGGGCTACAGCTCCTCCACACAGCTACACTCAGCCTCCACGTGTCACCTGGGCTACAGCTCCTCCACACAGCTACACACTCAGCTCTCCCCGTGTCTCCTTGGCTACAGCTCCACCACACAGCTACACACTCAGCTCTCCCCGTGTCTCCTTGGCTACAGCTCCTCCACACAGCTACACACTCAGCTCTCCCCGTGTCTCCTTGGCTACAGCTCCTCCACACAGCTACACACTCAGCTCTCCCCGTGTCTCCTTGGCTACAGCTCTTCTGCACAGCGCCGTGAGTGAGCGAGTGAGCTCGCGAGCTCGTGAGCTCGCGAGCTCGCGACTGAGTGAGCGCTCACGCTATCTCCTGGCGAGCGCAGCTTGTAGAAGGGCTGCACGTAGAACCACGACCCCTCGTTGCCCGCGCCGTCCAGCGTCACGCGCATGGCATTCTTCTCCAGCAGCGCCGGCAGCCGCTTGTTCACCGTCAGGTACTTGTTGCTCTTGATGTGCAGCAGCTGGGCGAGGCGCGGGGGCGGGAGAAGGAGGAGGTCGTCAACAAGAATCAAGATTGGCACCAAAGGGCAAAGTCGCCGATGCCAGCTCCGTGCCTCCGCGCTGCCAACGTGTCCAACCCTCCGCCAGGTTTCGCGGCCGTTGCGCCGTAGATGCGTGACCGCAAGGATCTGCCCGAGTAGCCTCCCACCGTCTCTGCTCTTTGGCTCACACAGAGACCTCGCCGCCCCCGCCCGCCCCCGCCCGCACCGCCGCCCACCCATAGACTCACAGAGAGACCCACAGACTCGCACAGGGACCATTTGTCCTACAAGTCTCCAACTATCTTCTCTCGTTGGGATTTTCCAGTCGCATAACGAGCCTGGGGGAGCGAGGGGCTGCCTTTGCCAAAGCCCCGAGTTGGGGCCCCCTGTGGCAGCCACCGTGAGCTTTGTTTTCAACAACATTATTGGGACCCCCACCTGACAGCAAATCACAAAGGATAGCTCAACGAAGTGGCTTATCACCGTGCGGAAGAGTAGACCAAACGCCCTCTGGAGATCACTCTAGCAGAGGAAGGACCTTCCGCCCATAGTGCGAGGTGGGGGGGGGGTGCAGACAGATTGGCGAGTGGGCGGTTGGAGGGAGGAGGTTTATTTTCAGCGAATGCATTTCATTTGCTGTCACCTAAACACCCGTTAAGCCACGCGATCGACTGTGTGGAGAAGGGCGGTAGGTTAGGACCCTGGGCAACTCTGCGCTGCTGGCCTTGAGGGCGGTTTTTGTTGCTGTTGCTGTTTTGTTTAACAGAATAAATCTCGAGCTGAATCGACAATCGAATTTGCGAGCAGCGGGGGTGTGAAATTGCCGCTCTCACTTCAAAGCCCCCCGAGGATCCGCCCGCTCCGAGACTTGATGAGATTATTTGCAACGTCACATCGCCTTTAACCCCCCCCCCCCTCCCTCCCCCACCACTGACTCTGAGCCGCAAACACCGCGGCGGTTTCAAACACGGGGGGAGCTGCGTGGATCGTAAATGAAACGCGCAGCCCAACTTTGGTGGATGGGTTAGATTCTTCTTCTTTGGTTCTTTCGGTAAAGTCACGTAGAATGAGAATAAAATAATAAATTGATAAAATAAAATAACACAATAATATTCTCACGACGTTTCGGCCACAACACAAGCGGCGTGAGAATATTATTGTGTTATTTTATTTTATCAATTTATTATTTTATTCTCATTCTACGTGACTTTACCGAAAGAACCAAAGAAGATGAATCATTGCAGTCACGAAAGCTTTAAATCGGGTTAGATTCTGTCCGTGGTTCGCTAATGTACGGTACAGCCAACAAGGTACGATCGGGGGAAAAAAAAAATCATTGCAACCGGGTCCTGTCCGGGTTTTAGTAACGGAGCGTCGGACGTGACACGCAAAGTGCTTGGCTGCAAATGAACCACGATATCTCGCTGATCTCGCCAAGGAGCATAAACCAGCGTAGCCATCGAACAAGGACGGCGGTCACCGCATCGTGCGGCGCTTTCAGATGCGCTGCTTCTGCGGCCGTCTGGAACGCTCTTCCTTCCGAAAAATTAGGAAGCCACTGGAGCTATGCACTTTGAAATCATCATCTAGATTGACAAACTCATTTCTTTAGAACTGCTTTTCGTGTTTAGTTTGCTGTCCTTCCCCCGCACCTCCGATTCGCACGGTTGGCTAAGTACGGCGAGAAGGAAGTTCAAGGTACAAAACTACAAATGATCATACCTAGGCTAATATTTAGCGGGTGAATTGAATTCTGGAACACGTCCCGAATGTCTTCTCGCTTTCCGTCCGAAGGTGGCGTTAACGATGAACGTGGAGAGAGAGCGAGTTTTATTTATTCATTATTTTCCCATACTCTCTTGACTGCAAACACAACCGCTTAATTATTTTGTTCCAACTCTAAGGACGATATCGACGAGCAGATCGGGGTTCCAATTCCCGGGCGCCGCGTGGGAGGAGTTGAATGTTCTCCCCGTAACGATACGCGTTCAGCGGGGGGACGGAATCGGGAGGTCGTTTCTTGTTTGTGTAGAAAAGAAAAAAAGGTTAAAGTGATTTCCTGCCGCTCAAGCGACGAGCCGATGGCTTGGTGGCCGTCGCAGAGGTGATATGTTAACTACCTCGCCTGGTTTACAGGAGGTCGTGTGTTAGATCCCGACCCTGATGCCTGCTGTATATTAACTACCTCATCTGGTATACAGGAGGTCGTGTGTTAGATCCCGACCCTGACTCCTGTTGTATATTAACTACCTCATCTGGTATACAGGAGGTCGTGTGTTAGATCCAGACCCTGACGCCTGCTGTATATTAACTACCTCGCCTGGTATACAGGAGGTCGTGTGTTAGATCCCGACCCTGACTCCTGCTGTATATTAACTACCTCGCCTGGTATACAGGAGGTCGTGTGTTAGATCCCGACCCTGGTTCCTGCTGTGTATTAACTACCTCGCCTGGTATACAGGAGGTCGTGGGTTTGATCCCGACCCTGACTCCTGCTGTATATTTGGAGTTTGCGTGTCTCTCTCTCTCATCACGATGGTTAGGAGATATCAACTACCTCGCCTGGTATACAGGAGGTCGTGGGTTCCATCCCGACCCTGACGCCTGTTGTATGTTTGGAGTTTGCGTGTCTCTCTCTCCCTGTTGTCACGATGATTTTTCTCTGGGGTCCTCCGGTTTTCCTCTCCACATTTAGAAACGTGCGTTTTAGAGCATTTGGCTGCGATACATTTCCACATGACGATGAGCCACTTCCTTGAGCTATACAGCTCCATAGCTCCAGCTATATAGCTCAGTGGGCCTGACCTGCAATTTTATTTTAAAATAATAGTAAATAAAAAAAAAGATCTCCCACTCACAGCTCTCCGAGACGCCGGTGGAAATTCCACATTTCCATCGGACACAGCCACCATCGACTTCCCCGCCAAGTGGTCCGTTATTTTATCGACCCCCCCCCCCCCCCCACCCGGGGGTGATGATGTGCCGAGTCGACCTTTCGATCGCGAGCCACTCGCTCGCTCGCTCGCTCGACCGCTGGAGCAACCTGGGCAGGTTTTGCGTACCGCAGGCCTCAACGAAAACGCAATTTCATGAACCCCCCACGGGGACCTCACGCCACAAGCGATCAGAGTGGCCGCCCGAAGGCAATGATCTCTGATAATGGAAATCGCCGCACGGCTGCCCGTGACCTCCCTGGTCCTGCCCCGTACGTGCGTGTGTACGCAACCAACCGTGCCAATCGGAGAGGCGCCGGGGGAAGGACAGGGAACTAAAGGCGAAAAGCAGTTCTCGAGAAATTATTTAAAAACACAGAGCTCCCGGTGGCTTCCGAATGTCGGTAGGAAGAGCGTTCCAGACAACCACCTCGCCGCTTTGTGGCAGACGTGCACGGTTCGAATTTTAGCGGCCGCCCTGATTAATACTGCGGCGTTTATAAACCCTGGACAATAGAGCAATTGCTACAAACGACTACCGATCGAGGTCGAGCGGAGAAAGCCCGACAGTCACGGAGCGCATCGTAACGCTGTCGCTCGCAGGAGGTCAGCGTTTAACAACCGTCTAGAATTTGTTTAGCAGTGGCCCATGTCGTGCTCCCCCCCGTCCCCCTCCACCGCCCCCCCCCCCCCCGCTCCCCCCCACCACCACCCCCCACCACTCCGATGACCCCATGACCCCGTGCCCGCCTCCCCCCACCCACCTGCACGACGTTGCCATACTGGATGACGGTCCCCAGCAGCTTCCGGTTCTCCGTCTCGTTTTGCTTTTTCTCCAGCTCGGCGGCGTGCTGCACGCGCGCGCACACACACACACACAAAAGACAAAGGACCCCCGCGTAGCCTTCAACGCGCTGTCGGGGGGCAAGTGGTGCTCCGGGAGTAGCACTGACGAAGGCCCGCAACGTCACGTGCGGAGGCGGCCTGGCCAGCAACACGCCCGGCCGCCTTCGTCTCCCCAATGCGCATTGCCCCAGGTACTCGTTCAAGGCTGATTCGACCTAAGAGAGGCCGAGAACCGGTTGCGGTGAACGAGAATCGAACTCGGGCTGCCGGGTTCGCAGCGCGACGCGCTGATCGCCGCACCACCGCTCCAAAGACAACGATCCCCCTTATAGCCTTAGCAGACTGTTGGGGACAACTGCTGTCAGTGAGCACCTATGAAGGCTGCCAAGGCACACGATGTTTACACACCGCAAGCAGGTGCTCATTCAAGGCTGAGTCGACCTAGGGGAGGCGCAGGACCGGTACAGATAATCGTCACTGGTGTTGGCCGTGAGCGGGAATTATAATCGGTTGGCCGGGTTCGTAGCGCTCACCGCTACAACTACCGCCACAGCTCCCCACACACTCGCGCTCACACACACACATGAAATAAACAGAAGCATAAACACGGACACACACAAACACAATTAAACAGTCAATTACATTACCATGCAAGTGGGTACATAAACAAGAGCGCGGTGGGGGGAGGGGGGTAAACGTTCCCGTTAAATTAAAATTCAGAATCCGAATCTTTTTTTAGAAGGCAGGAGGAATCCGATGATCTTTGAAGCTCTTTTGTCACAGATGTCCAGTAAGGGGGGTGGGGGGGGGCGGGGAGGGGGCGGTAAGGAGGTTACAACAACACACAATTCCAAAATAATCACCATTGCAGAGTACCAACCATCATCATCATTAGCAGCAGCAAGTATCAAGCAGCACAGTCCATCTTCATCATCATCATCACCAGCAGCAGTGGCGGTCACGGCGGCATTTCGAAAGCCCTCCTAATTTCTGTCAAAAGTCTGCGGTCCGCTTGGGAATCGCTAATAGACCATTAGCGAGTTGGGGGGTGGGGGGGGGAGTGGGGGGGCGAGTGGGGGGTGGGCTGCCTGTGTGACGAGCGATGACGAGGCCACCTGACCTCCGGGCGACCTCTGAGGCTCGCGGATTGCGAGCAACGGGGGTCGCCCGCGGAAACGCGCCGTCCGTGCGGTGATCCACAAACCCTCGGTCGTCTCCACGGTGCCCGATCACGGGCCACGTGCGGCGAAGCCAAACCACCGCCGCCCGGTGGACGTCCCGCTCGGTTTTTTGCGTTCACCGGGCGAGAACCCGAGAGACCAAGATATCGGGTCTCACTTGCGCTACAGCACCGCTATACTTCCGCTGACCACAATCAGCATCACCACCATCATCATCACCACCACAATCACCATCATCATCATCGTCATCACCACCATCATCGTCATCATCTTGCGTGAATTTGAGAGCGAGTTGTTTCGCGTCTTGCCGCTGAAGCAAAGGCGAGACGCGAATCAACATCGCGGGTTCAGATAATTTGGCTGCTAGAAAATTCCACGTGATAAGCCACTTCTTTGTGGCCAGGTCGATTCCGAAAAAGAGCTATATAGCTCAGTGGGCATTACCTGGTAAAATGAAAAAAAAAAGTTAAATTTAGCATTCATTCGTGACCTGGGTATGTATTGCAAACCGAACGACTGTTAAAACGAAATCTGCACCTCAATTTTCCTGGCTGGCTGCTGGCTGGGCTCCTCTCCACCGAAGCTAGCTGGGTAACTGGCTCAACGGGATTTTCCGTGAGGCAAACAAAGATTGAGTTGAAACTGCGGAATGATACGTTCAGAGGACGTTTAATAATAACCATCACAGATAGCGACACCAGAGACGTGAGAGTAACTAATACAGAAGATCGGCCACGGTTTTTTTTAAACTCCTCTCACGGTTATTGTTTTTAACGTGTGCCCCTATGAACGCAATTATTTATCCAGAATATTCTTTACATCCTGAGGGGGGGGGGGGGGGGAAATAAAATTTTATAATAATAATGATACCCCCCCACGGTACATATTATGTTGCCACTTGATATTATCTTGGCATTTCACGAGGACTGTGAGAAGCGCGTGAACACGATGACAGCCGCCCCCCCGTCTCTTGCGTTCCGCTGCAGGAGCGACGGGTTCTCTTCGAAGCGTAAAAATAAAATTTAAAAAAACATCAAAATAAAGCAAGCAAAATCCCCTTCGTGCAGACAAGAGCCCAAGTCGGCAAGAGGCATCGCGGCATCCGGGACTTGCGATGCATTTTTATTTCCGCCCACGCTGATGGCATTGCCGCAACTCTCTGTTTCCCAGCTACACCAAGACCCCCCCCCCCCCATCATCACCCCCACCCTACTCCCCCCCCCCACTCCCCACCCCCCCCCCCGCCCCCTCCCGGTGAGGTTTAATGGATTTTTATTCTGCTCATGACAACTCAATGTGATGCCCGACGCCACGGAATCGCAAAGATGTGCAACAGACATCAGCGCGAGAGGAAACGCAGCACGCGTGCATCAGAGACAATCATATAATGTTCTATGAGTCATTTGTATTTATATAGGGTCTTAATGCGATACACGCAATAATCTCGATGCTGTACAGGTACAACTCTTTGTATCAAATGTTAAAATAATAACGATTCAAGCAAGCCTCACTCTGATGCTGATGAGCCACCGTGTGTCAAAAACGGCCTCGGATGTTTGCTTGTCCTGATTCAATGCTGATGAAATTTTGCACGGGCGTGTGACCGATGGAATGCGTAAGACATCTTTATTTTATTTTGTACGTGGAGAGACGGATGTGTGCACGAGACAAATGTATTGCTGTTATTTCATTACAATCGGATTATCTAAACTAATTTATAGAGTGCCTTAAATCAAATTGCTTGACATAGCTTGCACAACGGTGACAGAATGGAATTATGTAGTTGATAGGGGCAGTGCTGCAATGATTGAGCAATGAGTGACAGCGATAGAGGGGTGCTTGAGGGATCACGGAAGGGTGAGGGAGGGACGGGAAGGAGTGGAGGGACGAGGGGAGGGAAGAGGAAGAGAATGGGCGATGGAGGAGAGGTGAGGCTTGAAGAGGAGGGGGACTGATTAATGTACAGGGGCAGTGCTGAGTTTATGGGCAGTGTTGAGTCTATGGGCAGTGTTGAATCTATGGGCAATGTTGAATCTATGGGCAGTGTTGAGTCTATGGGCAGTGCTGAGTCTAGGGGCAGTGCTGAGTCTATGGGCAGTGTTGAGTCTATGGGCAGTGTTGAATCTATGGGCAATGTTGAATCTATGGGCAGTGTTGAGTCTATGGGCAGGGTTGAGTCTATGGGCAGTGTTGAGTCTATGGGCAGTGTTGAGTCTATGGGCAGTGTTGAATCTATGGACATTTTGAGTCTATGGGCAGTGTTGAGTCTATCGACAGTGCTGAGTCTATGAACAGTGTTGAGTCTATGGGCAGTGTTGAGTCTATATGGGCAGTGCTGAGTCTATGGGTAGTGTTGAGTCTATGGGCAGTGTTGCTCAATGTACAGGGGAAATTGATTTCAGTGGAGGGGTGCAAGGAAGGAGAATGACCGAGCACGCGATTGGGCACGCGGAGAAGGAAGGACCACGAGAGAGAGAGAGAGAAGATTGAGACCTAAGATGACGAGAGGAGGGGACATGGAAGCGGATGAGACAGACGAGGTGGGGCTAAGGCCATAGGAGAGATAATGCGTCGCTCATCGTCAAACATCACGGAGAGTGCGACGAGTGCGTGCGAGCACACGCGGGAGAGAGAGAGAGAGGGCGACGTGAAATGGAATTGTGAAAAAAAGTTTGGATGCGTTATTAAAACCGATAGACGCACAATCCAAGCCGAACATCTAAAACACGACCTGATCGGGAAGTACCTCCTACTCGCTCGACTCACCCGTCAACAGCACCCCGCAGCACGCGTGCTATGAAGCAGGGCCATTGCCTGAAACGTCGCCGATTATTTATATATATTTATATGTTAAGGACCGCGGCGTTGCCGACGGTCGTGTTGGATTATTTATTTCCCTGTGCACGTGCACCACTGCCAACGCCGCAGTATCCCCATCACCAAATGCGATTTGTTTTTCCCTACAAGTGGCACGCCGAAATATCAAAGGCCAAAGATCCCTCACCCCACCCCACAACCGTAGAGGCTGAACAGACATTTGGGGCAAGTACGTGGCGACGTCTGTGCACACAAAGTGCACCTGGCACTCATTCGAGGCTGCATTGGCCTAGGCGGAGGCACAGGACCGGTTAATGTATACTCATCGTATACTCATCGGCACCGGCGTTGGTTGCCGTGACCGTAAATCGAACTCTGGTCATCCGGGTTCCTAGCGTAGTGGGCTAACCACTACGCTATCGCTTACCCGCTTATAAATATGATATATTTCACGTACATAAAGATACCCCGTATAGCCTTAATAGACTGTAGGGGTCAGTGCTGTTAGCGAGCACCTATAAAGGCCGGCACGGCACACGAAGCGGGTGGGTGGCCAACACCACGCCCGGCCGCCTTTGTCTCCCCAGTGACGATGTTTACACATAGCACCAGCTACTCATTTGAGGCTGAGCCGACCTAGGGGAGGCCCAACACTGGTTCAGACATTCGTCACCGATGTTGACCGTGAGCGGGAATCAAACGCTGGTCGCCGGGTTCGTAGCGCAGCGCGCTAACTGCCCGCTCCGCTGCCGCTCCCCACACACGCACTCGATCACAGGCAGAATGAAATATATAGAGAATGAAATGTGTGGAATCTGCATCTAAGAATAGCAGTGCATGTCTTCACCCGTGCAAGAAACTAATGATCTGGCGATGCTGCTGCTGCTGCTGCTGCTGCAGAGTGTCGGGGCGGGGTCTGGACAGGGATTCAAATCCAGGAATTCCCGGCTTCAGAGTTCCGTGCGAGGACTGCGGCACAGATGAAGAGGGTGGGCGGACGCGGGAGACTGACGAGAGAAGCACAAACAGATTGCAGAGGACGACCGACGGTGCACGTCTTCCTGGTGGTCAAATGGAAAACGGCAGGGGGAAGATGAAAAAAAAATCTTATCAAATCGCGGCTGGTAATGCCCAAACGAGCCGTAGATTGGAGCAGCGGAGCGGAGGGAGAGCTTGGGGCCCACCAGGGGTGGGGTTGGTCTTGGGTGGGGGGGGGGCGGGGGCGTGTGGGGGGGATCGGGGGAACGGGGGCAGGATGTCTGTTCACCCACGTCTACCACTCGCAGCTGAGCGATATGAGATTGGGGTCCAAATACATTTCGATTTAAAGCTTTCGTGACTGCAAGGATTCATCTTCTTTGGTTCTTTCGGTAATGTCACGTAGAATGAGAATAAAATAATAAATTGATAAAATAAAATAACACAATAATATTCTCACGACGTTTCGGCCACAACACAAGCGGCCTTCATCAGGTGAAGGGGACGAGACTGTCTGGAGGACAGGCGAGCGAGACACAAGAACATTTTGGCAGGAAAAAATGCGGACGATTAAGTGATTTGGGTGTCCGCTGCCGATTCCCTGTTGGCAGGGTGTGGGGTGGGCAGGGGGGCGCACGATTGGCACGAGCAGAACCGACACATCGTTAACTCATCCCGCCCGGGGGCTCACCAATTCGTTTGAAGTCCGCTTGTACCGCATGTTGGACTGCAAGGAGGTGAACATCCCCGGCGCGTCGCTTGTGGATATCCGATGGGACGTTGAGAGGGGGGGTGTGGAGGGGGGGAGGTGGTGATGCCGGGCCCAGAATGCGCCGCGGTTCTTGTGTCTCGCTCGCCTAACGGTGCCCCCACCCCCCCCCCACCCCCCACTGTGCTCCCATTCAAACACCGATCCATCGCCGGCAATGGCGTCGATAGTCGTGCCGCGCTGACGCCCGTGTCGGTGTACGACGGACGGCCCCCCTCGTGCAAACCCACGAGTGGACGAAGGCCGGCTCACGCCGTACGTTCAACCCCTTTCGCACGCGTACCGTGGCCGACCGTGATAAATCCGAGGTGCCGGTGTGAGCGGGAGGAGGCGGGGGGGGGATGGAGGACGACAAAAGTAAACACAAGCTGCGCTTGCATAGCAGCCACCGTGGACCGCGCGTGACGATCCACAGAGTTCAAGTCCCTGACCCCAAAGAGAACCGCTTTGCTTGCCGCCGGGGTTGATTCAGAACGAGGGGAATGAGCGTGACGATCCACACAGTTAAAGTCCCTGACCCCAAAGCGAACCGCTTGCGTGCTGCCGGGGTTGATTCAGAACGAGGGGAATGAGCGTGACGATCCACACAGTTCAGGTCCCATAAACCTCCCCTCGCCCCTTCCTCCGCCTGGTCCGCCCACCCGCGACCCCACGGCGCGATTTGTGACCGACACACAACTCGCGGATTCTTCTTACTTGGACAAGTTTTTATTTTTTTATTTTTTTTATCCGAGACCGAACTAAAAAAAAACGCAAAACCTCCGTCGTGCGAGTGAGAAGAGTTTTCCAAAGTTATGAAACAAAGTCCATCGAATTATCTTGATGAAACGCAGGATTTGGTCGTGAATATTGTATATATGAGTATTAAAAAAATACAAAATCCGAGGTTAAAGGTGCCAGATTTAGCATTGCTCATCGGCATCAGTGGCACGGGATCAAGTTCCATTCTCATTATAACGGGCCTCAAAACTTCGCCCCGTGCGATGAAAATTACTCGCAGAGAGCGCCGCCGTGACGGGCAGACGGAGCCACAGGCAGGACAAGCGTCTTGGTAATTACAACGAGTTCAATTTGCAACGGTGCCACCGCTGCACAGTATTGGCTCGCCTTCGAAGAGAGAGAGTGAGAAGACGACTTAGAGGCGCGAGGAGGAACCACAGACGAGCGGGGAAGACAGCAGCAGTCAGGCGGTGATTGCTCCAAGCTCTGCGGTCCTCTACATATTCACGTGCTACCTGCCAAATCGTGAAGCGCTTACACGTGGGAGAAAGGAAAGAAAAACACCTGGGCACCTGGAGAGGATAAAAAAAACCGTGCGTGCGAGGGGGGAACACTCTATCCCGTACAGCCGGAACAGGCAGAGTGCGCACGCTTTGCAGCACTGTCATCTGCTGGCAGAGCCAGGGCACGGGCGCCTCCGTGATGCCCACGGCAGGGCAGTTTCGCAACATGTGTGTGATCCACAAACCCCCATCGCAGCCTCCACAGTTCTGGATCGCGGGCAGCCCACATGCAGCAGCGTAGCCACCACCGCCGGGCTTTACGGTAGAAAAGGAGATGAGGGCCTGCTGTGCTGTCTATGGTCATCACACTCAAACTTACAATCTAGGGGGACGCCGATTCAATCCTACGATTCTCAAATGCCACCCCCGCTGCCTCCAGGAGAAAAATTGCCGCACCGCAGTTTGGCGGATCGGCAGTGTGTCGCACGTGGTGGGGTAAAGTGTGGATAAGCCCCCCGCCTCTTCTGATGCTGTACATCTGGCCAGAGTGGGAAGAGCAGACCACAATACCTGGCAGAGTTCGCTCGAGTGGTGGGGGGCGGCGGTGGGGGGGGGGGGGGGTCGGAGGGGGGCTTCCGCAAACTCAGAGCCTCCTCGGTTCGCCATAAACATCGCACAGCACGAGTCATCCGCTCCCCACAGCGAACGCGCGACCGTGTGTGCGTGCGTGCGTGTGTGAGCTAGTGCGTGTGCGCGTGTGGGTGGAGTGGTCGTGCAGCGGTAAGCGCGCTGCGCTACAAACCCGGCGACCCGAGTTCGATTCCCGCTCGCGGCCAACAGCGGTGACGATAACCTGAACCGGTCCTGGGCCTACCTCTAGGTCGACTCAGCCTCATCGACACTCGGTGAGCCAAAGGTGGCCGGTCGTGGTTCTGGCCACCAACCCCCACCCCCCCACTCCCCCCGTGCGTGTCCTGTGCAGGCCTTCATCATCGGTGCTACTCGCTAACAGCTGGGCAGGTGTGGGTAGGGAGGAGCAGGGAGCAGGAGGAGGAAGGGCGAGGGCAGATGAGATGGAGGTGGTTGTTTTAAGGGAGGAATGGAAGCAGGTCGGTGAAGATGATTGTTTTATGCGCATTGGGAGTTTGTTCCATTCATTATCCCGAGGGAAGCCTCTCCCGAGTCTCAAGACTGCTCTGCAAGAGGGCCCCTGCGATGGGGATGGGTTTGATAAATTTCACTCATTGTGAAGCGGGAGGCATCCAGAGGCTTAAACAAGCAAGTGCAGTGATTAATAATAATAATCACCACGCAGGTTCACGACATCGTTCTAACTGCTAAGTAAAGTTTGTGGACGTGGGGCACGGGGTGGTGGTGGGGGGGGTCACGACCACGTTCCGCAATCCACGCGGGCCGCACGAACCTCCAGACAGCAGCGGCACGAGGAGGGGGCCAAGGAGGTGATTCCGAGTAGGATTTCAAATTTTTCACGGTCGGTTTATTCTTAGTTTTTTTTTTTACTGCTGAGACGGCCTTATATGGCCGTCCGCGTGCGCGCGTCTGCCTTAGTTCAGGGTGGGCCGTTGCTAACGGCGAGATATTTACACCATGAGCTGGGCACCACCACCACCAACAACAACAACCGCCAGCGTTCCCGTTGTTATCACCCCCCCCCCCTCCCAGCCACGTCCCCACGCTCACAATTTGCCGGTGCCGGTAGATCTGGTCCGAGTCAAGCGACGCAGGGATTTAACCCCCGTCGCGATTAAACCGTGGGTTCCCGCATGCAGCGAGCTGACGGCGTTGAGCCCCGTCGTCATGGCAATCATACCGATACGTCTATTTTATTAAATTGATATATATGTTTTTTTTTAAAACTCAATTCAGCCCAATTCCAACTGTCGAGGAGGTGAATGCAATGTGACGTGCATCGGATGATTGACACGCGGTGAACCAGAGACAGAGAGCAGCATCAGCGAGCAGCTACGAAAGGGCCGCCGTGGTAGAGAGATGTTAACTACCTCGCCAGGCATGCAGGAGGGTCTTGGGTTCGATCTCGACACTGACGCCTGACTATTTGGAAGTTTGCACCGTTCTCACCGTGGTCGCGTGGATTTTTCTCCAGGTCCTCCGGTTCTTTCCCTTCACGCGTGGAATCTACAACCTGCTATAAATGTGCACGTGAAGATACACCCCTTCGTTGAGGTATCATTTGTCGCTTCTGAAATAAGAGCTATACTGTATAGCTCAGTGGGCCTTACCTGGTAAAATATTAGCTTTTATGTTTGTTAGTTTAAACATTCTGATTCTGATGTACCTCATCACTGCAGCAGCTCCCTTGCTGCTGTTGATCCACGCCATACGCACTAAGTCACTCGTTTAAGGCTAAGTCAACCTAGGAGAGGCCCCCGAAGAAGAAAAAAAAACCCCACGTGATCCAACTCTGTGGAGGCAAAGGTTGGTGGATCACGAGAAGAGCTGCAAGACTCCCCAACCCGGCTGGGCTTGCGTGCGGAGCAGAATGCAGTGGGTTCACAAACTCATCTCCATATGCGTGGTGGCTGAATCATTTACAAAAGGAAGACGTCAAACATCCCGATGTGCAGGAGCCTACCGACACCTTTCGATTAGCATGGTTGGCTCCGTACGGTTCGGACAAAAAATGTAAACATGCATACATACATAGGAGAACGAGTAGCAAAGGCTCAACGAGGCTTTTTGCAGATTGATACAGTGAGGGCGTTATTATTATTATTGCGGTTATGCTGTTATAGTATCATTAGTACAGTAGTATGTGTGCGTAGCACTGCGGTGGCAGACATTGCACTAACGAACCTGGTGGGACACCTGGGCACGTTTCCCGCTGACGGCCAACACCAGCGGTTGAGGAGCCGGACCGGTACCTGGGCTTCACCTAGGTTCGACTCAGCCTCACACGACCACTGTGCCTGGTCTGGTGTGCGTGAAATAAGAAGCGCTGGGGAGACAAAGGCGGCCAGGCGTGGCGCTGTCCACGCCACCACCTCGTGCACCGCACCGGGCTTCATGGAACGCTCCGTCCGCGCTACCGTACCAGCAACCGGCACGTGACCCAACAGTCTGTGCAGCCTAATTTTTTTTTTTGTCGGGATCTTTGTCATTGTATCATCACACACCCACTGACCCAAAATAATAAAAATACACAGATCCTCCACCCACCCCCCCCCCCCCGGCATAGCCTTTAACTGACTAGGGGCAAGTGGTGTTAGCAAGCGTCTACGACGGCCGGCACGGCAGACGACGGGACACGAGCGGGTGGCTCCGCCGCCTTTGTCTCCCCGAGCGCCGATGTTTTACAGGCGCCGCGGCGGGGGGTCACTCGTTTAGTGAGCGCGTTGTCGACCTCCGGGCAGGGCCCCCGTCGTGCCGCATTCATCGCCGACGTTCGTCGCGAGCGGCCATCGGACTCGGGAGGGGGTGCCCGGGAGCTTCCGAGGCGCAGCGGTGTGCGCCAAACCCCACCACCACCACCACCACACCACCACCACCACCACCACCACACCACCACCACCACCACCAATCCACACGTGTGCGCGCACCCGTGACACACGTCGCTGGAAGCACGCACGCACGACTGCCTTGCATGGCGAGCGAATGAAGCGAGCGCAGGAGGAGGATGAGGAGGATGAGGAGGAGGAGGAGGGGGGGGGGAGCATGCGGTTATTGTTAACGCCAGAGCTTGGCGGTTCCTGCGCCCCTGTGCTCTGGGAAGAGAGAGCGAGAGAGCCTTTAATAGCTGTAGCGGTGCACTGCGCTGCCTAAATATGGCTATAATCCCAAGCCACGGCTTACATGTGGTGTGCCGCATGTTTACTCTGTCCCCAATTCCTCCGCCTCTGCTGCCATAAGACAAAAAAAAATTCTCCCCAATCCCCCCTCCCCCACCCATCACCGCCAGCCACCCACCCACCACCACCACCACCAAAGCATCTCGTCGACTCCGCGCATGCACGGCACTGACAGACGCGCGCGCCGTGTAACGCGCGCGCGTACGCACCGGTAGGCCGACGAGTCAGAACACAGATCAAAGACAGCCTTGAGAGCAGGCTGTTGCGGCGAGTGCTGTTAGCGAGCACCTATGTAGTCCGACACGGCGCATGGGGTGGGTTGGTTGGTATGGTTCGAGCCACAGGCCGGCAGCCTTTGTCTCCCTCGAATCGATGTCTAGCACACCGCACCAGGGTACTCGTTCGAGGTTGAGTCGAGCTAAAGGGAGGCCCAGGACCGGTTCAGATCAATCGCCACCTGGTGTTGACCGTGAGCGCGAATCGGAAACTCGGGCGTGCCGGGTTCGTAGCGCAGCGCGCTAACCGATGCGCCACCGCTCCCCCCACGCCGAAGAGAACACGTGCGCATGCATACATACGTACATACGTAGGCAACACACGTGCGCTGTACATGTGCCGAGACGCACGTGTGATCTTTGCAGAATGCACGCACAAGCGCACAGGCGTAGCACCCCGCATCATGTACAATGTCAATGTACAATGTCAATGTCTTCGTAGAATGCCGGCTGACAGCACCTTGCCCTGTAGACTGCGCAGGCTGCACGGCGCGGTGGGGGTCGGCGGGAGAACCTTTGTCTTTGTAACATTACACAACATGCACACAGACCCACACACAGACAAAGATCCCCCCGTATAGCCTCACCGGACTGTCGGGGCAAGTGCTATTTAACGAGCAGCACCTATGAAGGCCGGGGGGTTTTGGGGTGGCCAGCAACCACGCCCGGCCGCCTTTGTCTCCCCAGTGGTGATGTTTACACACCGCACCGGGCACTCGCTTGAGGACGAGTCAACGCGCACACTGACCCTCATCATCAATCATCCCTGGTCAGTCTATCAACTGCTGGATGAGTGTATCTTCATCGTCCAATCGCGGACGGCCTCCTGCTCAACAGCCACGGTCTATCCACTGCTGGATGAATGTTTGCTCTTCATTCTCATCAACCATGGGTTATCCACCGCTGGATGATGGCTTGATCACACCCATCACCACGATCATCATCAACCTTGGTGTATCCACTGATGAATGAAGGCCTCCACATCACCATTATCATCAACAGCTGAGGTCTATCTAATGCCAGATGAAAGCCTCATCATACCCATCATCACGATCATCAAGCATGGTCTATCCACTGCTGAACTACTGCCCCACCCCCCTCCACCGACGCCATCACCTCCACTCATCACGGCGCTGCGATGCCCGGGTCTGACACCCATCGCTTGTGGTCAATGACGCGGCGCTACAAAAATGTTATCGTAACCTGCGGGCGGCGGCATGCAGTTAACCCCCCCCTCCTCTCCGAGACGCGGCCCTGGAGATGTCCGACCGCAGGAGAGAGGCACCGCTGAACTGTTACGGACGGGCGATAGTCTTGAAGCTCGGGGAGAGAGGAGAGCGGGCTTGCAAGCGCTCACATTCGCTCTTAAAACCAAACTAAACTTGTAAGTTATTTTGTTTTTTAACCAGGTAGGGCCGACTAAGCTATGGAGCTCTTTTTTCAGAGGCGACTTAAGACGCGCATCTCTGGCCGTCTGGAACGCTCTTCCGATATTGAGAAGTCACTTTTAAATGTCGATTGAAAACCCGTTAAGAACTGTTTTTAGTGTTTAGTTTGTTGTCCTTCCTACCGCACCCCCGATTAGCACGGTTGGCTAAGATTTGGCCGCAAATGACAGCTCAACAAAGTGGCTTATCGCGTGGAAATTCATAACAGCCTAATACTCTAAACGCATGATGTTGATTCTAAATGTGGAGGGTAAAACCGGAGGAGCGGGAGAAAAATCCACGCGACCACGGGGAGAGAAACACACAAACTCCAAATATACAGGGGTCAGGGTCGTAATCGAACCCACGACCTCCTGTATACCAGGCGAGGTAGTTAACATCTCCGAGACACCGTTTTGCTACCGGGTCCAATGGAACACATAGCGTGTGCTCGGATCATTGTAAATCCACTGCTCAATGTGGGCCTCCCCACGCCGTGCCTGATGAGCATAACGATCAGAGTAATGGTGAGGGTGATGACATCCGGGCAGTGGTGGTGGCTGTGCTGCTGCACGTGTCTGCCTGTATTCCAGCACTGCGTAAGCAACAGTGGGGGGTTGGTGGATCAGCGCACACACAGATGATGCGACACTCCCTTCATCTTTATTCTTAGCTCTTTCGGTAATAGCTAACATTTTCATGGAGAAATTTGAGACTGACGCCATCCAGACTGCCACTCTGCGCCCAACCTTATGGAAGAGGTACGTGGATGACACTTTTGTCATCTGGCCACATGGCCGGCCTGCTCTAGACCAATTCTTCGACCACATAAATTCCATACACCCAGCCATCAGATTTACCATGGAAGTCGAAAAAGATGGCAAGCTACCTTTTTTGGATGTCCTAATTAAAAAGAGACCTGATGGTTCAATGAGCCACTCTGTCTACAGGAAAGCTACCCATACGGATGCTTATCTGAAACCGGATTCCCACCACAATCCATCACAGAAGAATTCTCTCATCAAGACTCTGTATCATAGAGCCCAATGCATATCCGACCAGGAACACATACGCAGTGAACTCAAGCACGTACACCAAGCTCTTAAGGCTAATGGTTACTCCAACTATACAATCCGCAAAGCTATCACTCAAACCATGAAGAAGGGCCCTCTTGAGGAGCCTTTCAAAACCATCACTTTACCCTACATTGCGGGGATCACAAAAAAGATCTCCAAAATCTTGAATAAACACAAGATCCAGGTCCGTTTCAACACATTACATAAAATCCTTGATCTGGTTCCATCTGTAAAAGATGTGATTCCGGACATACAGTACCCTGGTGTCTACAAACTAAGTTGCCTCTGTGGTAGTAGTTACATTGGAGAAACAAAACGCCATGTCTCGGACCGCATTCGTGAACACAAAGCAGACCTTAAACATGGTAGGATCAACACCTCGGCCGTGGCAGATCACTGTTATAATTCAGTAGGCTCACATGACATTGACTTCTCCAAGACAGAGGTTCTTTGTAAGCCATCTGGCTACCATGAGAGATTCGTTCATGAGGCTATCCACATATACAAGCACAGAGACAATTTCAAACCGAGAAGATGGATTCTGGCTTAGCAATCATTGGAAGGATTTGATAAACCATTTCAGGTCTTAATTGATTGTTCACGCTTACGGTGGCTTTCAGACAGCATACATTAATTTTTCGTCTCCCCCCTCCTCTTTTCAGAACATAGTTGGACTCGCCCAAACGGTTTTAAATAAATAAATACAAACCGTTTTAAAATAAATAACTAAATGCGAACTGCCACTTCTTTCAAATGTTTCTTGCCGTTGGTTTTCACACCTGATGATGACCGTTTGTGTTATGGTCGAAACGTCGTGAGAATTTTAATTGTTTTATATATTTTATTATTTTATTGATTCCCTTCAACGTGACTTTACCGAAAGAGCTAAGAATATGAATTACTGCAGTCACGAAAGCTTTAAATCAAAACTCCCTTCATCGTGAGCGTCCTGGATGTGCCAATACTGTGGGTCGCCAGGAGAAAGAGGAGAAAGCGGTTGAGCAAAAATGAGGACTCGGCACGTTAGATAAGGTCATAGAGAAGACTGTCGCTGGTGTAGGCCAATCAGTTTCAAAGACAACGCATATATATTATCAGAGCGTGTTTGTTTGCATGTTCACAAGTACGTGTGGTTAATGCAGATTTGATTCCTTGCATAAGGTATCTATTTGGTGGTTTGAACATCTGGACACCTATTGTATAGCGAGACAGGGTAAATCTATTCTTATTACTCCGCATGTTCAATTTGCACGGTGATTGAGCATTTCTCCCTCACACTCGTTGGCATTCTACTATGATGATGAATGATAGTTACAAGCAGAAACTGAAGAACACCAGCATGACGATAATTATTCTAATTATTATTGTGATAATTTTTGATAATTATTGATCAAGATAATTAGTATATTTATTGATGGCGATATTTATTATCGTGATAATTATTTATCATTATAATTATTGATCAAGATAATTAGTATAATTATTGATGGCGATATTAATTATCGTGATAATTATTGATCATTATAATTATTGATCAAGATAATTAGTATAATTATTGATGGCGATATTAATTATCATGATAATTATTGATCATTATAATTATTGACGAAGATAATTAGTACAATTATTGATGGCGATATTTATTATCGTGATAAATATTGATCATTATAATTATTTTATTAATGACAATTATTTGGATAATAGAACCTTACGGCAGGACCCTGGGGTCCCATAAGCCCCCGGCTCTCTCATGAACTGCGTTGCGACGTCATTTTATGTCTGTTTGAAGGCGAACGACACGGCAATCTGTTCCTCTCGACGCGCTCTACGCGACGCGCGAATCAAACTTTCAAAGTTTTGTTTCTTCTGCCCATTCGTCCTCGCCGCTGCTGCCCTTGAACGACACGACAACGGAAGGATCCGCCCCAGGCGGGCCGAGCCGTTTCTGTGCGCGGCGGGACGGAGTCGACAAAAACATAAATTCATTAATTACGATATTGACTTTTGTTTATTCGGTACCCCGGGGTCCCGCCATGAGGTTAAATTATTGATAATTATTCAAGTTACGATGGCTTTTTCACACGAGATTTAACCCACGGCTCAGAACGCTCTCAGCGGGCCTCGCGCTCGTCCCGCTGCCAAGGCTTTGAGGCGGAGCTCGCATAGCCCCCGTTAAAACGACAATAAACAAAACTCAGCCTTCCGGGGCAACATTGACGTGAACGGATTTAATAATCCCTCTAATTATTTGGTTATATTTAATCTCGACTGTCGCTAAACATGATCACTCCGATCTAGATTTGAAGTTTTCGTGACTGCAGAGATCTTTGGTTCTTTCGGTAAAGTCACGTAGGTAGAACATTTTATTTCAATATTTTAATAAACTAAAATTTAATTTTATACCTACGTGACTTTAACGAGAGAACCAAAGAGTATGATCACTCCGATTTATTTGTTTAATGCATTCAAACATTGTCTCGGGCTTTTCTCTTTTTTTCAAATATCACCAATTATTGAATTCCCTCCTGTCTGTTTTTAGTTTGTTGTGGAAAAAATAATTGCGTCCGAACAAGATTCTGTTTTATGAAGAGTGAGTTTTGTTTTCTCTTTAAGCAAGTCTACGTCAGTTTAACACGTAGGAGGCTTTTCGAGACCAATATTATCCACAGTGGAGAGTGTTTTTTTTGCGGGTTGGATCACGTAAATATAAATGTATCGTTAAACCCGCCACCACCCGACACCAGCCAAGGAGTGAGGTTTGTCACGTAAACAAGACGTGCCAATTCGTTACTAGTTCAGCACAACGTGGTGCTGGAGAGTTTACCCACAGCATTTACAATTGTAAATGTTGTGGGTAAACTCGAATTGGCATGTTTAGAATTTCTTTCGGACCGTACGTAACCAATTGCAGGTGCTGGGGGAAGGACAACAAACTAAACACAAAAAGCAGTTCTAAGGTAATAAGTTTTCAATCTAGATTAAAAAAACACTCTATTCTGTGCTGGGAGGGCCGAAAATGTAAAACTTTGGTTTTCGGGATTTTTGTAGCTATAAGCAGAGACTCGACAAATTCCAGCTGTCTAAACCATCTCGAACATCATTATAATTTACGACTATCACTCACGGCCACCTCCTTAAGTCGTGAAGCCGGTCAATGCTGACGAGACCCAGACAGTCGAAACTGCTCCACAGTGTGCCTTGCTTAAGCAGCTGCGAGTTTGTAACATGAGCGTGGAAAAGCCACACAGGCCGACGGTATAAAACATACGTATCAAATGTGGACGCGCAGAAACCGAGCTTAGCTTATATATGCTCTCACCCATACACAGCAGATATACTGAGCAGTTCTATTGATTAACATGAGCCGTTAAGGACAGGTCTGTTAGCGAGCACCTGTTACGAAGACTACGGTAAAGGAGATGACGTTACATGCAAGCTCCCGCGGTACAAAGCGGCGTAAGCGTGAATCCGGCCCCAGGCTTCCCCCGAGGTTGACTCTTGTCTAAAATCGGCACCTGGTTTGAGATAGCTATATGAAGACAAACTGCTCACTGCAATACACATCGCCGACAAGACTGTGCATTCAAATTCAATTTGCACAAGATGACACGCGTCCACGGGGAGACATGCGTTTACGCGCGCGATTTTAATGGGATGCGAGAAATATAAAAGAATGGAAATACATTTTTATACATATATAAAAATAAATACCTCTCCAGCCCTGTCTGTCATAGTCTGATTTGTATGCGGCACGGATCTCGGGAGTTTTGGATGACACGATGGATTAGGGGATGGGGAGAGAGGGGGGCATGGGGCTATGGGGGGGGGGGCGGGCGGGCGGGGGTTGATGAGGAAGGCATCAGCAGCAGCACTTTGCACAGAAATTACACTGGACGGTGTATCTGGCGCTTGTAGTAATTCAGGCCTCTTCTCTCTTTCCCTTCGCCCCGGAATATTTTCCCCACGTCGCCACGAGACCGAACCACCTTGTCCGGCCAGGAGTCTCGCAGAGCAGCGCGATCCACCACCGTGTTGGAGAACGGTCGACGGAAGCGGACGCTACAGCGCTACCTCCGAGATCCTCTCGGGTACCATCTGGTTCACACGCACGGTTGAGTAACGGTACTTTCCCACGCGACAGTCCAGCCGCTATTTTAATTCTCAAGAGCTGGAATTTAACCAACTTTAATCAAGCGGGTTGGTTTCTCCCTGTAATCATTGGTGACCGGCCTGTGACCAACACATTCCTGCGGAGGGAGGGAGCTGGTAGGAGCGTTGGGATGCTCGGTCAGTGGCCAGGGTCAACGGCGGCACCACGTGGTGTATTCCGCAAATATGCCCGACTGTGAGGGCGGGCACAAGCCGGCGTGAGTAGGTTAAATGTTGAGTTTTGTAAGGGCACCACGGGGTGACCAGCCCCTCCCCACACAGCCCCACCCCTCCCACTCCCCACCCAGCCCCACCCAGCCCCTCCCCACCCTCCCCTCCCCACCCAGCCCCTCCCCACCCTCCCCTCCCCACCCAGCCCCTCCCATCCCATTTTTGGATGCACGACGGACGGACAGACACAATAATCCCCTGTGGGCTGGTGTAACCAGGAGGTTCCTACCAGTATTAACTCGCTACACTAGAGACCCCCGTTTGATTACAACTCAGTCTCTGTGAGTCTATGGGTGACCACGGACATCTGTGAAAAAGAGCTTCGTAGCTCATCGGATTTCTTCAGGATGAATAAATTAAGATTCTGATTCTAATAAAGATTATGATGCAAAAACCCATTGGTCTCCGCGTGAGTCTATGGGTCTCTGTGAAAGCCATTGCTGGTTGAAGGCCATCAACTCACTCCACTAGAGAACCCAGTTTAACCACGGGCAGCTGAAACCTGGATTCGAACCCAGGAACCCCAGCGTTGCCAGCTACAGCGCTCTGACATCCGAGCCGCCAGGCCTACCAACTGTTGATGCTTTGTTCGCCGCGTGATGTCAGTGATCGTCCAGCCAACGTTTCCCTCTTCCCCTCTCCTCCTCCTCCTCCTCACTCGCTCGCACAGGGGAGCTCTGTCCGGTGCCTCCGGTCGCAAATTCAATTAAAAAAAAGGAGAGAAGAGATGCCCTACGCTTAAGAATCCTTTAACAAACAAAATCCATTCTGAAAAAAGAAAAAAAAAGAATCCACCGGAGAGAGAGAGAAACGAATGTTAAGAGGCCAACCGCGTGCGTGGCTTGGCGCTCGACACGAGCGTCTCCACGGCGACGCGTCGCTTGCGGATGAACAAGCCGCTCGTTTGTGTCGCCAAACGCCCTCGCTCTGCGGCGTCCTGGGACATTGCCATTTAGCGCCGTCCAAGCCGAGGGGTTCATTGAAAAGTGTCCGTGCATCATTCTCTGGCTTTCAATCCCGTAACAGGCGCCGGAGGTTGGGCGGGCGCCGTTAAGATCGCTCGGATACCGACGATTCAACGCGGGCGAAACTTGAGTGTGAAGTCTTGTCGCAACTAGCGACTGACCCCGTTGAAGACTGGCAAACGTGATCAAACCACCATTGCCCCAACTTGGAAAGTCCAATCCAGAGCAAAGAGGGCAATTCATTAATACGCAAAAAGGATTTGGCCCTGACTGCTACCCCCATCAGCTTTCATACTGTTAAATAAATACTTCCATTGACTAAACGCGTGTTGGAGAGCGTTACGTAATGCACGTATGTGCACAAATATTCTTTTGGCTTGGTACTGTCTGGCCCTGTGGTCGTGGAGATCCATGGGGACATGGAGGACGGCACGCAGGGCCAGCCGCGGTTTAGGTCGTCGCGTGGTGGCGTTGGCGGTGGCGGTGGTGGCGGCGATGATGGCGGCGGTGGTGGCAGTAGTGGTGGCGGTGGTGGCGGTGGTGACGGTGCCGATGATGGCGGCGGCGACGATGGCGGTGGTGGCGGTGGTGGCGGTTATGGCGGTGGTGATGACAGTGGCGGTGGTGAGATTAATGAGCCATGCCCTCATTTATCTTCGTTGCCGACCGAGGTGGCGTCGTGGCCACGCGAGGGAGGCGTTTGTGCCGCCTCGTTGAGTGCCCGTCAGAGCGTGCGCGCGCGTGTGTGTGTGTGCGTGTGTGTGTGTGCGTGCACGTGTGTGTGTGTGTGCGTGTGGGGAGCGGTAGTGTAGCGGTTAGCGCGCTGTGCTATGAATCTGGCGACCCGGGTTCGATTCCCGCTCACGGCCAACACCAGTAACGATTATCTGAACCGGTCCCGGGCCTCCCCTAGGTCGACTCAGCCTCAAATGAGTACCTGGTGCAGCGTGTAAACATCGCCACTAGGGAGACAAAGGCGGTCGGGCGTGGTGCTGGCCACCCACCCCCTTGTGTACCGTTCCGGCCTTCATAGGTGCTCGCTAACAGCACTTGCCCCTACAGTCTGTTAAGGCTATATGGGGGATCTTTTTTGTGTGTGTGTGCGCATCGGTGCGTGCGTGGGTGCATGCCCGCGAGTGTGTGTGTGCATGCATGGAGATCCGTGCTGATTCCAGTAACCCTGGTGCCTGTGTGGGATTTGCTGCTTGGATTTCACTCAGATTATTTACCTTTTGTTGTTAACTTTGAGCGATAATATTAAAAAAACATTTGGGGGGGGGGTGGGATTTTTCCCACCAATGTGGACTGTCCTGGACCATCATCTCCTCGTCCACACCACAGTCCGTCACATCCTCGTGCCCCACTCTCCATCACCTCTCTCTCTCTCAGACTGCCTCTCGGTCTCCGCCCCTGGTGCTTCCCTGCTCACCGCACTTCATCATCTGATGTGGATTTCCTTTCTTCTAACGGCGCGTGTCTGAGATGGGCACCGCTAGCCCCTTAACCCTAACCCCGTAACCCTAACCCCTAACCCTAACTGACATGTCCAGTTAGCCACCTGAGATGGCTTCCTCTCAGCGTGTCTGAGGTGTGTTAAACCCCTGTCGCCTCCTCTCTCCTGAGCAATTTTAATAACAAATTAATAATCATGACAATAATCGTTTGTCAATCCACTGCTGCATGAAGGCATCCCCCCCAACTCCGTGTGGGAAATTGCAGGTCTATTGACCATACTTCACCACCATGGCCAGTGTGGGTCCGTGAAGAGGAGGGGAGAGTCCGTGTAGCCTGTAACAGCCTGTGAGCGACCACCTATGAAGGCCGGCACGGCACACGAGGGGGTGGGCGGCCAGCATCACGCCCGGCCGCCTTTGTCTCTCTCTCTTGGTGACATGTACACGTCGCACCGGGTACTCATTTGAGGCAGAGTCAACCTAGGGGAGGCCCAGGACTGGTTCAGATAATCGTCACTGGTGTTGGCCGTGAGCATGGGATTGAACTCGGGTCGCCGGGTTCGTAGCGCAGCACGCTAAACCCCTACACTTACTGCTCCCTACAATATATATACATTTTGATTTAAAGCTTTCGTGACTGCAGGGATTCATATTATTGGTTCTTTCGGTAAAGTCACGTATAAGGGAAACAATAAAATAATTAAAAAATATATTGCTTTATATTTGTTGTTTTTGCAGGTCTTGTTTTATATTTTTTATTATTTTATTGTTTCCCTTATACGTGACTTCACCGAAAGAACCAAGAATACAATATATACACACACTTTACACAAACTGAACCTGCAGTGTAATGTGCGAACGTGACGTTTCATGCAATGTGGGTCGCGCACGCAAGCTGTGCCACTCCGGCCGACAGCAGGCGCAGGCTACCTGAGGGACCGCTGCCTTTGTCACTCTGTCCCACGGTTCTCCGCGCGGTCTCACGGGGGCGCGGGAGACGAGACGCAGAGAGAGAGAGAGCGAGCGAGCGAGCGAGGGTTGGTTGAGAGAGCGAGAGAGCGACTCACATGCAACTTCTTGAGGAGGACGGCATCCGGGGCGTTGTTGACCCCAGGTTTGGCCGCCTTCCAGAACTGCTTCTGCGCCGAGTAGCGGTTCATGGGGCACATCTTGAAGAGGCAATCTGCGAGCGCTCGCCCCCCACACACAACGACGACAACACACAACAACGCATGACGGGGTGCGCGTTAGCGGGAGCCCGCCTCCGATTTGGGTGACCGGCCCGGGTGTGGCTCAGCTCGCGATCGGAAAAGTTGCGAGTTCGAATCCTGGCTGCGGTGGGGGGGGGGGGGTGGGGGTTGACTCAGTCCCATAATCTGTCGAGGGTCCGTAAAATGAGTCGGAAAGTCAACGGCATTTGTCCTCACGGTGAGACTCGCCCATGGCCATAGGAAGGTGGATTTTCCAACCGCTGGCACATTTGAGCGGAAAATCACCGCCGCCTTTGATTTATTTTCAAGCGAAGGCTGAAAGCGTTTACGCGCGAGCTCTGTCCCGTCCGTCTGTCCGTCCGCCCGCTCGTGACGCGGGGTCACGATCGCTCACGAGTGAAACTTCAGTGTGATGTCTTGTCGCTATCAGGGACTGATCCCATTGAAAGCTGGCAAATCGTGATAAAACCACCGTTCCCCCAACTTGGAAAGTACAATCCAGAGCAAAGAGGGCAATTCATTAATACGCAAAAGGATTTGGCCCTGACTGCTACCCCCATCAGCTTCCATACTGTTAAATAAATACTTGCAATGACAAAACACGTGTTGGAAAGCGTTACATAATCCGTGCATGTGCATGTGAATATTTTCTGACTTTTATTACATCACATCTGTGCTTAAAGTTATCCCTGGATTGGCTCCCAGTTCAATTCTGGGTGGATTTAAATATTCTCCGGCTTGCGTTCATCAAGCCACACACTTCACTATCCAGCCACACACTCCACTATCCACACACTCCACTATCCATCCACACACTTCACTATCCAGCCACACACTCCACTATCCACACACTACACTATCCATCCACACACTCCACTATCCACACACTCCACTACACAGCCACACACTCCACTACCCAGCCACACACTCCACTACCCAGCCACACACTCCACTATCCACACACTCCACTATCCAGCCACACACTCCACTACCCAGCCACACACTCCACTATCCACACACTCCATTATCCAGCCGCACACTCCACTATCTACACACTCCACTACCCAGCCACACACTCCACTGTCCACACACTCCACTATCCAGCCACACACTCCACTATCCACACACTCCACTGTCCACACACTCCACTATCCAGCCACACACTCCACTATCCACACACTCCACTACCCAGCCACACACTCCACTATCCAGCCACACACTCCACTATCCAGCCACACACTCCACTACCCAGCCACACACTCCACTATCCATCCACACACTCCATTATCCAGCCGCACACTCCACTATCTACACACTCCACTACCCAGCCACACACTCCACTATCCATCCACACACTCCATTATCCAGCCGCACACTCCACTATCTACACACTCCACTACCCAGCCACACACTCCACTGTCCACACACTCCACTATCCACACACTCCACTACCCAGCCACACACTCCACTACCCAGCCACATACTCCACTACCCAGCCACACACTCCACTATCCAGCCACACACTCCACTATCCACACACTCCACTATCCACACACTCCACTACCCAGCCACACACTCCACTACCCACACACTACACTATCCAGCTACACACTCCACTACCCAGCCACACACTCCACTATCCACCCACACGCTCCACTATCCAGCCACACACTCCACTATCCATCCACACACTACACTATCACTCATTAACTTCCTGAAAACATCTCCTGGCTAGATATATATGTATAAGTATATCTAAGTAAAACATAACTAAGTAAACAGGCCAAGATGAGTCTCATTCACAACAGTGGCCTTAGTCAGAAACAATGAAGGTAAAGAAAGCATTGTACAGCGCAACGAAGCCAACAGAAAAAAAACAGAGCGATAACAATTGCGTTTAAGAGGAGAGGACGCTCAAACGATGACCAGGTTATCCGTAAAACTGCCGTCAATGCAACATTACCCATGCAGCGTACTCATCGGTAACGCGGCCTTAATGACGGATGCGTCGAGTTGTTGATTTGCGCGTGTTTTTACACCGCTGGCACTGAACGCGGCCTCCAATTAAAATTTCTTTCCGTCCCCATGGGGGGCCGGCTTGAGTGGACGTGCATGAGAGAGGCGCGCAGCCGGCTGGGCATGCGATTAGATCCGTGAGGACACGTTCAGGGAAACCTCGCTACGCCTCGACTTCCTTTCAGGATTCGCGCGTCCCGACGCACGCTCGCGAGCCACTAAATGCACAGCGACTCCGCGTTTCGCGACAACCGCCGGAGTCCACGTGGCGCAGGACCACCGTCCACGGGCGAGGTCCTCGCAGAATGTTGTCACATTTTAAACGGTGTGCATTGAGGATCAAGCCGCCCGCGGCGTCTCCTCGCGATGGCGAGGCTGCGCGGCGTGGTTTTCAGACACCCGCATCTCCCGAGGAGTCATCCTCCTGACTTCCACACCGTCACCGCCGCCCCCGTCGTCAAATCGTCGTCGGCATCGTCATTAAAAGGGGCAATGAAAAATGTTTTTTAAAAAAAAAACGTTGTTCTTCGTAATTTACAATTCATTCATTATGGCCCATCGTTATTAAACATTTAACATTTCAATTTTGATTTGAAGCTTTCGTGACTGCAGGAATCCAGACTCTGATTTTATATTTAGTTTATTTTTCTACCTACGTGACTTTACCGAAAGAACCAAAGAGTATTTAACATTTTCCCACCCACCCTATGTTCACCCTTACCAGGAAGGTAACCCCACCTTTCCGAATTGGAACAAAAAGGTTTTGGCATTCGCGAATTCTTCATTCGCGAGGAGTTTTCGAGAAAGTAGCCTCGTGGATAGACAGAGAGAGGTGGGGGTTGGCGGGGAGGGGGGTGATGTCCAGGGGGGATTGGACCAGGAAATCATCGGGGGCCGAAGGGTTATCGCGGAGTGGCGGACAAGGAATTGGTGGGACGAGCGAAGGCATGGCCCCGTGTTTGCGGGTGTCAGGGGGGGGGTGAGGGAGGCCTTCATCCAGCAGTGGATTGACCGTGACAAATGATGCTGCTGCTGCTGATGACGACGACTGATGAACGCCTATAGGGGCGCGCGAATACTCCGTTGTTTTGGAATTTAAAAAAAAATAACAACAACCAAAGGTGCCTCAACAGACCGTGCACGAGGGGGTGGGTGGCCAGCACCACGCACGGGCCGCCTTTGTCTCCCCAGCGGCGATGTTTACCACACACCGCACCCCGGTAGCTCATCTGAGGCTGAGTCGACCTAGGGGAGGCCCAGGCACCGGTTGAAAATCGAAGCGGGGTCGCACTGCGCAGCGACGCATGCGGAGCGTGACTCTCGACGTAACCCCCGAGGTGTTTAACGAACTCCGCGACGATTCAGATCCCAGCCTCCCCCAGGCGAGTGTCTCCTGGGAGCGGCGGCGTGAGATATTCCCACGCAGTTGCTGGGAGGGGGGGGGGGGTGCGTGCGTGGGTAGGGGGGGGGAGGTGGGTGCGTTGCCGTTTTCCCATGCGCTACGATAATTTGCGATCGCGAAAGCTGCACGGGGATATCGCGCTCCCCGCACCTCCCCGCACCGCCGTCACGCCGCGGTGAAATTAATCCGGAGAAGATTTTTGTTTTCTCTCATCTCTTTTTTTGTCTCTCTCTCTCTCTCTCTGTCTCTGTGTCTCGCTGCGATTTTAATTTGAAGCTTTCGTGACTGCAGGAATCCACACTCTTTGGTCCTTTCGGTAAAGTCACGTGCGTATAAAATAAAATAGATCACGTCGTTTCGGTGTGGCGCAACTGTTTTAAAACAGTCTGCATCAGCAGCAGGCCGTGCTTTCCCCACCTGATGACGGACGCTTGTGTTGAGCCCGAAACGTCTATTTGATTTTGTACCTACGTGACTTTACCGAAAGAACCAAAGCGTATCGCTGCGATTTGCCCGCCTGGATTACGCCGTTTCAGACGGGTGCCGTCAGTGTGATTCCAATAGCGGTGACTCAGAGCATGCTTTGTGTGCGAGTGTCTGTGTGAAGCGGTGGTGTAGTGGTTAGCGCTACGCCGCGCTATGAACCCGGCCACCCGAGTTCGATTCCCGCTCAAAGCCGACACCAGTGACGATTATCTGAACCGGTTCTGGGCATCTCCTAGGTCGGCTCGGCCTCAAATGAGTACCTGGTGTGGTGTGTAAAACATCGCCACTGGGGAGACAAAGGCGGTTGGGCGTGGTGTTGGCCACCCACCCCCTCGTGTCCCGTGCCGGTCTTCAAGGGTGCTCGTTAACAGCACTTTCCCCAAACAGTCTGTTCAGGCTATACAGGGGATATTTGTCCAGGGAAATTGAGTTTTTAGGTCCTTAAGGCGTACGGCCATTTCAATACGGGCAAAAAAAAATCATTGTTTTTGTCTATTTGTTAGTGTTTCTCCCTCGTGATGTGACTTTGTAGGATGAACGTTGAGATTTATAAGGGCGAGAGGTGACCAATAAGGTCTGAGTTGGTCTGTAATAAGATGGGCACTGTTAAGGGGTTGATAGGTATGCAATGGCATACAACCGAACGTTCGTTCGGGCCCTTCCTGGTGAATTTTAAATAAAACGTATCGAAAAGAATTCGATCTTATCTTTTAGCTATAACTTTTATCATCAAAAATGATCGTTACCACCATGATCATCAACCTCATTAAAAATTATCGGGTGCCGCTGTGGTGAGATGTTAATTACCTCGCCTGGTATTCAGGAGACCGTGGGTTTGATCCCGATACTGACGCCTGTATATTTTGGAGTTTGCATGTTCTTCCAGTGGTCGCATGCATTTTTCTCCGGGTCCTGCGGTTTTCCGTCCACATGTAAAACATGGGCTTAGAGCATTTGGCTGCGATAAATTTCCACGCGATAAGCCACTTGGTTGAGCTATCATTTGTGGCCAGGTCGCTTATGAAAACGAGCTACGTAGCTCCGTGGACCATACCAAGGTAAAATGAAAAGTTTAGTTTCATAGTATAATTTTATAATTCTCATCATCACAACCGTCATAATCGATACCACCATTATCATCATCGGTATCATCAGTTCCAACCAACACAATCATCACCATCATCACCGTCGTCCGTCCCGAGCGTCCGTCCGTCCGTCCATCGCCGCACGACGCAGGGGGGTCGCGCTGGGTGTAGCGGAAGGGAGTCGACAGCCATTTGGTCCGTGGGCGCAACTGGAGCTGTCACAGGAATGTGGAATTTCAATTTCCCCGCTTCAACGTTAGATGAGGGGCGGGGCATGGCGGGGAGGTAGGGGAGCAGCGTCCACGTGACGTGTCCTGCACCGCTGTAACAGCAGGGCCACTGTGCCAGCCGCGTGAGAAAGGGCACACAATCTTGAGGCGGCGTATAATTCACGAGCCCACCTTTAATTATTCGTGTGTGTGTGCTGCTGCTGCTGCTGCGAGATACCATTATGACCCCGTAGAATTTGACCCCCCCCCCCACCCGCTCCTGGGGGGTCAGAACGGATATATATTATTTGAGCCCCTCCTTATCGCAGCGGCGAAATCTGGCCCAAGGGAGGCATCAGCGACGATGGGTGAAGGACGTCGTCGGCAATAATAATGGTGACCGTGAGCAGCGGTGATAACATTCATGCCAAAGATGATAATGATGATGGTGGTGCTGGTGGCAGTCGCAGCAACGGTGATTGATGGTGACGATGCAAATTATATCCGGCCAGGTGGCTTGCTCAGTCAGTGGTCGAGCAATCGGCCTCCCAATTTGGAATGCTTGCGAGTTCGAACCCATGCTTGTGTGGCTGAGTCGTCCTACCTGTCATCACATCCTCTGTGCCGGGATAAATTCACTGCCGCTCTGTGCGGTGAGCAAAACGGCAGTAGTCCTGTCCTGTGGATAGACTTGTCCGCCCGCCGACACCGACATAGGATTGTTGAATTTCCACCACTGTCTGTAAGAGGCCGTCCATAAATGACGTCACGCGATTTTGGACCCAACACTCCCTCTCGTCACACGGCGTCACAAAAAGTCAGACCCCCCCCCTCAAATATGACGTCACAAAGCTCTGCCCCACCCCCTCCCCCCCAAACCATAAACATGCTTCAAATCGCTTTAAACTATTGTCATTGTAGCGCGTATTTAATGTGGCGCTGCACTCTGATGTTGTAGGAGAAATATTATTTTAAAAAGTCTATTTAATTAAGTGGAACGTGTTGTCTATATTTATTTAAAGTTGCGCATTTTGATGTGACGTCACATTTCTCAACAACCCCCCCGTCACACATCGTCACAAATGTCTGACCCCCCCAGGTGCGTGACGTCATTTATGTACGGCCCCTAAGGAGGTGAGCACCAGTACCTGAACGCACATTCGAGCAACAATAAATCACTTTTTAATGTAAATCTGACAAACGTCCACCCTAGCTCCTCCCCCCATACCCCACACCCCCTGGGAAACAATTAGCGGTTCCTGATTTACTGAACCGGTAACCGATTCTCTAAAGCAGTGCTTCTTAACCGTTCCTGCAGACTTTAACCCCTTTGGTTCTCAATCGTAAACATGTGTATGATGTGAATAAATACGTAGGTTTTGATGAAAAAAAAGTAGTCGTCACTTAACTGTCCCGTGCTTAGTTTGCATTTTAGATTATTTTACCTCCTAAAAAAATCTGGCCACGTCTCGCTACCCCCATGAAGGGCATCTCGCACCCCCAAGGGGATGCGTGCACACCAGATTTAGAAGAACCACTGCTCTAAACGGCAATCGTTTAACAACCCTAACACATATATAAAAGGTATATTTCACGAGGGCCTTCATAATTTCTAGGGGGAATTGGAAGGCGGCGATGAATCCCGGTAAACATTTAAACGATGACTATATTTTATTCCGAGACGCTGGAAGCGCTGCTCTGGGTCCCATTTTAAAAAAAAAACAAAGGATCAACAACAGAGAAAACAACAACCCCCATACGGCCAGGGCGTTTGAAACGACGAGAGAGAGAAATACAGTGAAGGAAAAAAGTATTTGATCCACTGATGATTTTGTACGTTTGCCCACTGACAAAGAAATTATCAGTCTATAATTTTAATGGTAGGTTTATTTGAACAGTGAGAGACAGAATAACAAAAAAATCCAGAAAAACGCAAGTCAAAAATGGTAGGTTTATTTGAAAGTTATTTTGTGTTTCTTCCATTTGCGAATAATCGCACCAACTGTTGTCAGCTTCTCACCAAGCTGCTTGGCAATGGTCTTGTAGCCCATTCCAGCCTTGTGTAGGTCTACAATCTTGTCCCTGACATCCTTGGAGAACTCTTTGGTCTTGGCCATGGTGGAGAGTTTGGAATCTGATTGATTGCTTCTGTGGACAGGTGTCTTTTATACAGGTAACAAGCTGAGATTAGGAGCACTCCCTTTAAGAGTGTTTTCCTAATCTCAGCTCGTTACCTGTATAAAAGACACCTGGGGGCCAGAAATCTTTCTGATTGAGAGGGGGTCAAATACTTATTTCCCTCATTAAAATGCAAATCAATTGATTACATTTTTGACATGCGTTTTTCTGGATTTTATTGTTGTTATTCTGTCTCTCACTGTTCAAATAAACCTACCATTAAAATTATAGACTGATCATTTCTTTGTCAGTGGGCAAACGTACAAAATCAGCACGGGATCAAATACTTTTTTCCCTCACTGTATGTCTGGAGGCAGGAGACAGAGAAACACGTGGAGAGTGGTAAAGTGAGTGGTTGATTGAGATAAGTGGTTAAATGCGTGGTGGATTGAGTGAGTTGAGTGGTTAAATGAGTGAGTGGTTGATTGAGTTGAGTGGTTAAACGAGTGAGTGGTTGATTGAGTGAGTTGAGTGGTTAAATGAGTGAGTGGTTGATTGAGTTGAGTGGTTAAACGAGTGAGTGGTTGATTGAGTGAGTTGAGTGGTTAAATGAGTGAGTGGTTGATTGAGTGAGTTGAATGGTTAAATGAGCGAGTGGTTGATTGAGCGGTTAAGTGAGTGAGTGGTTGATTGAGTTGAATGGTTAAATGAGTGCGTGGTTGATTGAGTTGAGTGGTTAAACGAGTGAGTGGTTGATTGAGTGAGTTGAGTGGTTAAATGAGTGAGTGGTTGATTGAGTGAGTTGAATGGTTAAATGAGCGAGTGGTTGATTGAGCGGTTAAGTGAGTGAGTGGTTGATTGAGTGAGTTGAGTGGTTAAATGAGTGAGTGGTTGATTGAGTTGAGTGGTTAAACGAGTGAGTGGTTGATTGAGTGAGTTGAGTGGTTAAATGAGTGAGTGGTTGATTGAGTGAGTTGAATGGTTAAATGAGCGAGTGGTTGATTGAGCGGTTAAGTGAGTGAGTGGTTGATTGAGTTGAATGATTAAATGAGTGCGTGGTTGATTGAGTTGAGTGGTTAAACGAGTGAGTGGTTGATTGAGTGAGTTGAGTGGTTAAATGAGTGAGTGGTTGATTGAGTTGAGTGGTTAAACGAGTGAGTGGTTGATTGAGTGAGTTGAGTGGTTAAATGAGTGAGTGGTTGATTGAGTGAGTTGAATGGTTAAATGAGCGAGTGGTTGATTGAGCGGTTAAGTGAGTGAGTGGTTGATTGAGTTGAATGGTTAAATGAGTGCGTGGTTGATTGAGTTGAGTGGTTAAACGAGTGAGTGGTTGATTGAGTGAGTTGAGTGGTTAAATGAGTGAGTGGTTGATTGAGTGAGTTGAATGGTTAAATGAGCGAGTGGTTGATTGAGCGGTTAAGTGAGTGAGTGGTTGATTGAGTTGAATGGTTAAATGAGTGCGTGGTTGATTGAGTTGAGTGGTTAAACGAGTGAGTGGTTGATTGAGTGAGTTGAGTGGTTAAATGAGTGGTTGATTGAGTGAGTTGAATGGTTAAATGAGCGAGTGGTTGATTGAGCGGTTAAGTGAGTGAGTGGTTGATTGAGTGAGTTGAGTGGTTAAATGAGTGAGTGGTTGATTGAGTTGAGTGGTTAAACGAGTGAGTGGTTGATTGAGTGAGTTGAGTGGTTAAATGAGTGAGTGGTTGATTGAGTGAGTTGAATGGTTAAATGAGCGAGTGGTTGATTGAGCGGTTAAGTGAGTGAGTGGTTGATTGAGTTGAATGGTTAAATGAGTGCGTGGTTGATTGAGTTGAGTGGTTAAACGAGTGAGTGGTTGATTGAGTGAGTTGAGTGGTTAAATGAGTGAGTGGTTGATTGAGTTGAGTGGTTAAACGAGTGAGTGGTTGATTGAGTGAGTTGAGTGGTTAAATGAGTGAGTGGTTGATTGAGTGAGTTGAATGGTTAAATGAGCGAGTGGTTGATTGAGCGGTTAAGTGAGTGAGTGGTTGATTGAGTTGAATGGTTAAATGAGTGCGTGGTTGATTGAGTTGAGTGGTTAAACGAGTGAGTGGTTGATTGAGTGAGTTGAGTGGTTAAATGAGTGAGTGGTTGATTGAGTGAGTTGAATGGTTAAATGAGCGAGTGGTTGATTGAGCGGTTAAGTGAGTGAGTGGTTGATTGAGTGAGTTGAGTGGTTAAATGAGTGAGTGGTTGATTGAGTTGAGTGGTTAAACGAGTGAGTGGTTGATTGAGTGAGTTGAGTGGTTAAATGAGTGAGTGGTTGATTGAGTGAGTTGAATGGTTAAATGAGCGAGTGGTTGATTGAGCGGTTAAGTGAGTGAGTGGTTGATTGAGTTGAATGGTTAAATGAGTGCGTGGTTGATTGTGTGAGTGACTGCTTGGTTTATTGAGTGGGTTGTTGTTGTTGTTGTTTTAGCGAGTGAGTGAGAAGTGTCACGTGGCGAAGCCGCCAACCGAGACCCCCCCCCATGAGGAGAGGGGTGGTGGTGGTGGTGGGTGGAGAGGGGGGGTGGTGGTGGTGGGTGGAGAGAGGGGTGGTGGGTGGAGAGAGGGCTGGTGGTGGTGGGTGGAGAGGGGTGGTGGTGGTGGGTGGAGAGGGGTGGTGGTGGTGGGTGGAGAGGGGTGGTGGTGGTGGGTGGAGAGGGGTGGTGGTGGTGGGTGGAGAGGGGTGGTGGTGGTGGGTGGAGAGGGGTGGTGGTGGTGGGTGGAGAGAGGGGTGGTGGTGGTGGGTGGAGAGAGGGCTGGTGGTGGGTGCAGAGAGGGGTGGTGGTGGTGGGTGGAGAGGGGTGGTGGTGGGTGGAGAAGGAATGACCCCGGTGAGGGACGTCGACCGAGGAGACGGAGCGATCCAACCTCGCCTCTCGCCTTCGTCCGCAGGAACCAGGTGGAACGTTGCAAACTTCGATGGCCACGGGGTTTTTGTTGTTGTTGTTTTACCCTCACCACCCCCTCTAGGGACAAGCCTTCATTCAGCAGTGGATGGAGCGGGGCCCGGCGGTGATGGCGATGACGATGTCACTGAAATTGTTTTGCCTTTTTTGTTGTTGTTGCGAAGGCTGTCCACCGAATACTGTACACTAAGTTACTGTACGCCGAATGCCGCACACTGCGTACTGTACACTGCACGCTGGATACTGTACATATGATACTGTCCACAGAATACTGTACACCGAATGCCGTACATTGAATATTGTGCGTTATAAACTATACACACTGAATACTGCACACACTCTACTGTACACACTGAATACTGTACACACGATACTGTGCATTTGGTACTGTACACACTGAATACTGCATTCACTCTACTGTACACACTGTATACAGCACACACTCTACTGTACACACTGTACACAGCACAACTCACTACTGTACACACTCTACTGTACACACTGAATACTGTACACGCTGAATTATCGTCGTTGCACAAATGGAAATTGTCACGAGCTGCAGCTTAGACGAATTTAAAGTGATGGTATTTTTAGTGCAGTCAATGGATGGCCGGGCCGACATCGTCAGCTCGCACTGATCACAACTCAAGCCCATGGGTATCGCATGTGTACATAAGGCCGTCATTATAATTACTAGCTGTACTACCCGGCTTCGCCCGGGACTTGGTTACACCACGCCCGGCCGCCTTTGTCTCCCCAGTGGCGACGTTCACACATCACAGCAGTTACTCGTTTGAGGCTTAGTCGACCTAGGGGAGGCCCAGGACCGGTTGAAATAATCGTCACCGGTGGTGGCCGTGAGCGGGAATCGAACTCGGGTCGCCGGGTTCGTAGCGCGGCGTAGCGCTAACCACTACACTACAATGCGTTACGCTTCCACACACACAGACACACAGATACACACAAACACACACAAACAGACACATACACAGACACATACACAGACACACACAGACACATACACAGCGCGCTAACCACTACACTACAATGCGTTACGCTTCCACAAACACACAGACACACACAGACACATACAGCGCGCTAACCACTACACTACAATGCGTTACGCTTCTACACACAGACACAGACAGACAACAACAACCGCCATTCGCCACTAAGTGGCGGTGACGTCACCACGACGCTTGTGCCAGGCTATGTGCACCGTGAGGCCACGTGAAGTGTCGAACGCCCGCTGGCAGGAGGTCACTGGGCAGACCCAGGTGCCACGGGTCGACTGACTGAGATGACTGGCTGATGCACCACCTGTGCCCCCTACTGTGCCAACCTGCTGTGCTTTAGCCACCCGGCGTTCCGCTCGTTGTTGTGAGTGTCGCTCCTCCGCCCTCCCTTGTTGTTGGAGGGCGACTGCCTCCAACTGCCCAGTAGCAGCGTCCTTCACGAGCCTCCTCCACAGAGGCCGATCTTGACACCGCTGGTACCAGTCATCGGCAAGTCCACTCAGCTCCACGTCCTCCTGTACCACATCACTCCATCTCTTCTCTAGCCCGTGCCGCGCCCGCTTAGCCCCCTCGATCCGGCCGAACAAAAGCTGTTTCGGCATGCGGTGGCTGGGCATGCGGGCTACATGACCCAGCCATCGCAGCCTTGCCTGCCGGAGGAGCTCACCGATGGGACCCTGCCTAGATCTTTCAAGGATTTGTGAGCTCCTCACACAATCCAGTCTGGTTAAACCCAGGATGGATTGTAGGCAGGCCAGCCTAAATGTTTCTAACCGGCGAAGATGTTCCACCAGGGGGGTCCACGTTTCGCAAGCGTAGAGAAGGGAGGGAATGACCGTGGCCGAGAAGACCTGAAGCTGAGTGCGGAGCGACAGACCAGGTAGCTTCCACACAGCGTTACGCAACCGATGAAAAGATATTGCCGCTCGACTGATTCGGAGTGAGACCTCTGCTGTTAAACTGGAGCCAGTCATAAGCACACTGCCCAGGTATGGGAAACTCTCCACTCTCTCCACAACTGCCCCATCACCGATTGGGAGTTGTGGGGTGGAGTGTCCGATGGTACAAAATACCCAGGTAGGTGCTTAGTTTTGGTGGGGCTGATGGTAAGGCCCCACCTCTTAGTGGCACGCTCCAGTCTCAGCAGCAGCGTCTCCAACTCCTCCTCTGACTGAGCAGCTATTACCAAATCATCAGCATACATAACGTGGTTGAGCAATAGGGAGCCATCCCTTGACCGCACCCGGGCATCGATTAGCCTCCCATTATATCTGTACCATATGGAGATTCCCCCGGTACAGCTATTGAAGGCTTCACGAACTACATCCCTGTCGCACCCCATGGTGTACAGGGAATGGCTTTGACTCCCGGCCATGTAGTTTTACCCGGGCCCGCTCACCATCATGAAGGTCCTTAATGATCGTGAGCAGAGGGTCAGGTACTCCAAAAGCACGAAGAACGACCCAGAGCCCAGGCCTACTGATGGTATCATAGGCCTTGACCAGGTCAATAAAGCAGAGATGTAGGTCTTGTTGGAATTCCCTACACCTCTGCTGTAGCAGACGGACAGAAAATATGGCATCTGTGCAGGACCGCCCTTTCCTGAAACCGCATTGGGGCTCCGCAAGCCTCTCCTCAGCGTGCCTGGCAAGGCGATGCTGAATAATCCTTGCCAGGACCTTTCCCGGCACACTGAGGAGTGAGATGCCCCTGTAGTTGTTACAGTCTGTGCGGTCCCCCTTCTTAAAAAGGGGGACCACCAGGGCATCCTTCCAATCCTGCGGAACCCTTCCAGTGGTCCAGACTGTTGTTATGATGTCATATAGGGCAGTCTGTGCACAAACGCCACCCTCCCTCAGCATTTCGCTTGGGAGGTCATCTCTGCCCGCTGCCTTTCCTGGTCTCAGACTCCGGATCGCCTTCAATACTTCCTCAGCAGATGGAACCTCAGCCAGCCACTCACAGGGGGTGACTTCATCCAATATTTGAGGCACAGACAGACACACACACAGACACATACACAGCGCGCTAACCACTACACTACAATGCGTTACGCTTCCACACAGACACACACACAGACACAAACACACAGACAGACACACAGACACAGACAGACACAGACACACACACAGACACAAACACACAGACAGACACACAGCGCGCTAACCACTACACTACAATGCGTTACGCTTCCACACAGACACACACACAGACACAAACACACAGACAGACACACAGACACACACAGACAGACACACAGACACACACACAGACACAAACAGACAGACACACAGCGCGCTCACCATTACACTACAATGCGTTACGCTTCCACGTGCGCGGGTCACGTGACAGATTTGACGTCACAGCTCACTTGCCGTGCAAAAAATCTATTAATTATTGAGCTCCCCCCCCCCCCCAAAAATGTATTTTTATAATTTTTGCATGGTGTACAGTCTGGAAAGTACCCACATGGCAAATTTCAAGTGTGTTGCATGTCGGGAAGTACGCTAAATATTTTGAAAAGACACGTAATCACAACTTTGCCTTTTATATATATGGAGATGTTGGGCGGGACACATCCCCCCCAATATTGTAATATTTTCTTAATGTCCCCCTCAAATATTGCTATAAACAATATAAAAAAAATTCTATGCTGTGTAAATAAAAACAAATATTTGCTAAACTTTGGCCGCAACATCTGAACTTATCTTCACATAATAATGCATTGATTTACGTTTATATGATTGTGGTTATGGTTGTACTTTATAAATCCCTAATCTCTGTCATTACATATAATGAAATAGGTAAAAAAAAGAAAAAAACAGAGCAATGTAATACAATAATACACTATTAGACATTATTGTAAAACATAAATAAAAGTCCATCCCATGTGTTAGTGAATTGTTTTAATATTTTAGGCAGGAAATGGCAGAAAATTTGTTTTCAAATTTAGATTTTTTTCTGGGGGGGGGAGCCCTAGACCCCCCTGGAAGATTTGGTCCCCCCCAATGTTGACTCCATGGCTACGGCTTTGTGTGTGGAGTATATAGGTCAATGTGTTAGTAATTCATGACCGGGCTGAGACCATCAACCCACTGCACAACTCAGTCTGTGTGAGCCTTCGTATCTCAGTCGTGAGTCTGTGGGTCTCTATGTGATTATATGGGTCGCTGTGTAAGTCTATGGTCTCTGTGTAACTATCTGGGTCGCTGTGTAAGTTTTCAGATTTCTGTATGGGTCTATGGGTCTCTGTGTAAGTCTCTGGGTCTCTATGTAAATCTACGGGTCTCTATGCGAGTCTATGGAGTCTCTATGTAACTCTGGGTCTCTGTAAGTCTATGGCTCTCATTGTAAGTATATGGCTCTCTCTGTAAGTCTATGGCTCTGTGTGTAAGTCTATGGCTCTCTGTAAGTCTATGGCTCTGTGTAAGTCTATGGCTCTCTGTGTAAGTCTATGGTTCTATGTAACTTTATGGCTCTCTGTAAGTCTATGGTTCTGTAAGTCTATGGCTCTCTTTGTAAGTCTATGGCTCTCTGTAAGTCTGTGGTTCTCTTTGTAAGTCTATGGCTCTCTGTGTAAGTCTATGGCTCTCTTTGTAAGTCTATGGCTCTCTGTGTAAGTCTATGGCTCTCTGTGTAAGTCTATGGCTCTCTGTGTAAGTCTATGGCTCTCTGTAAGTCTATGGTTCTCTTTGTAAGTCTATAGCTCTCTTTGTAAGTCTATGGCTCTCTTTGTAAGTCTATGGCTCTCTGTGTAAGTCTATGGCTCTCTGTGTAAGGCTGTGGCTCACTGTGTAAGTCTATGGCTCTCTGTGTAAGTCTGTGGCTCTCTGTGTAAGTCTATGGCTCTCTGTGTAAGTTTATGGCTCTGTGTAACTCTATGGCTCTCTTTGTAAGTCAATGGCTCTCTGTGTAAGTCTATGGCTCTCTGTGTAAGTCAATGGCTCTCTTTTTAAGTCTATGGCTCTCTTTGTAAGTCTATGGTTCTCTGTGTAAGTCTATGGCTCTCTGTACAAGTCTATGGCTCTCTCTATAAGTCTATGGCTCTCTGCGTAAGTCTATGGTTCTCTGTGTAAGTCTATGGCTCTCTGTAAGTCTATGGCTCTCTGTGTAAGTCTATGGCTCTCTGTGTAAGTCTATGGCTCTCTGTGTAAGTCTATGGCTCTCTGTGTAAGTCTATGGCTCTCTGTAAGTCTATGGCTCTCTCTGTAAGTCTATGACTCTCTGTGTAAGTTTATGGCTCTCTGTGTAAGTCTATGGCTCTCTGTAAGTCTATGGCTCTCTTTGTAAGTCTATGCCTCTGTAAGTCTATGGCTGTGTAAGCCTATGGCTCTCTGTGTATGTAATTGCTGCCCAGGTTTAGACTGTTAACTCACTGCGCTTGCGAACCGGGTGTTGATCACTTGCTGCTGAGATCCTGGATTCGAACCCAGGCTCTTGGCATCTCTGACTTCTGAGCCATTCGGTCCCTTCTCGAAGAAGAACCCCCCCCCCCCCCCCCCCCCCAGAAAACAACCCCACAGACCTAGTGCTGAACCCAGAGGCAATGATGGTGTGCGACCCATAATCAGAATACCGGAGGAAATCCGATGAGCTATAAAGCTCTTGTTTTTCTTCACAGACGTCCAGTGGTTGTTTCACAAAATGTCCAACCTGGGTGAACTGAGTTTGAAGTTCGTCACAAAAGACGAACCCCTAAGGAGGGGCGGGGGGGGTCCACGATGCCTTTTTGCCTTTGGGGCCGTCCATAAATGACGTCACGCGATTTTGGACGATTTTTGACCCCCCCCCCCGTGTCAAACGGCGTCACAAAAAGTCAGACCCCCCCCTCAAATATGACGTCACAAAGCTCTGCCCCCCCCCCCCCCAAAAATCATATTTTCATTTTTCCATTGTCATTGTAGTGCGTATTTAATGTGGCGGTGCACTCTGATGTTGTAGGAGAAAACATTAAAAAGTCTAACTAAGTAGAACGTGTTGTCTATATTTATTTAAAGTTTCGCATTTTGATGTGACGTCACATTTCTCAAACCCCCCCCCCCACCCTCGTCACACATCGTCACAAATGTCTGACCCCCCCCCCCCCCGACGTCCCCTAGGTGCTTGACGTCATTTATGGACGGCCCCTTTTGACATCCGGCCCCCCGTGACCCTATTCCTCGTGGGAAACATTCCCCGCACGAGGGAATTGTTCACTGCGGCGCGATGGGGGGTGATTTGGGGGTCCGTGGGAAGGGCAGCAGAGGGAAGCAACAGGTGGGTTGGGTTATAACATTGGGCCAAATTCCACAATCTTGAACGCAGGCCGGGGTGAAACGTTTTTGTTGGTATTGGTTTTTTTTTTTTACATCTAATTGCATTTTCTCTTTCATGATAAAGGTGTTTTTTGGGGTTTAGAGCGCTTACGTATGGATGCGTCGTGACCCTCCACCACCCGACACATACCCAGGAAGCTTTTGTCACGTGAACAACACGTGCCAATCAGCGTCCGCTTCAGCCCACCACCGGCGGCGCGTTGGGAGAGTAAATCCACCCACATTTGTTTGGCAAAAAGACTCACCAGCCCCCACCGCCACCCGCACCGCCCACAACCTGAACATTTACCCCCACCCCCCCATCCCATTTCCCCAGCTACCCGCGTGGATCGGGGTTATTTATAACCGCGTGCAATATTGATGCGGCCCGTGGCCGTGGTGGTGTGTAGCGACGCGTTAACCAGAGGGATTAGGGGCCGTCCATAAATGACGTCACGCACCTAGGGGGGGGGGGGTCAGACATTTGTGACGAGGGGGGTTTGAGGAATGTGACGTCAAATCAAAATGCGCAACTTTAAATAAATCTAGACAACACGTTCTACTTAATTAAATAGACCTTTTTTAAATAAATGTTTTCTCCTACAACATCAGAGTGCAGCGCCACGTTAAATACGCACTACAATGACAATAGTTTAAAGCGATTTGAAACATGTTAAACAAAAAATTGGGGGGGAGGGGGGGGCAGAGCTTTGTGACGTCATATTTGAGGGGGGGGGGTCTGACTTTGTGACGCCGTGTGACGACGAGGGGGCGGGGGGTCAAAAATCGCGTGACGTCATTTATGGACGGCCCCTTATCCTGCCGGAGCTACCGAAGATTTAACAGACTTGGGGGGGGGGGGGTGTGGAGAGGGCATGTGTTGTTCACGAGCAACCACGGGTTAATCACACACGAGTGGGTGGGTGGCCGGCACTAGCCTAGCCCTGCGTCTGTGTGTCGATGTTGTGTGTCTGTCTCTGTGTGTCTCTGTGTGTCTATGTTGTGTGTCTGTCTCTGTGAGTCTCTGTGTTGTCTCTCTCTCTCTCTCTGCTTGTGTGTCTGTCTCTGTGTGTCTCCGTGTGTCTATGTTGTGTGTCTGTCTCTGTGTGTCTCTGTGTGTCTATGTTGTGTGTCTGTCTCTGTGTGTCTCTGTGTGTCTATGTTGTGTGTCTGTCTCTGTGTGTCTATGTTGTGTGTCTGTCTCTGTGTGTCTCCGTGTGTCTATGTTGTGTGTCTGTCTCTGTGTGTCTCTGTGTTGTCTCTCTCTGCTTGTGTGTCTGTCTGTGTGTCGATGTTGTGTGTCTGTCTCTGTGAGTCTCTGTGTTGTCTCTCTCTCTCTCTGCTTGTGTGTCTGTCTCTGTGTGTCTCCGTGTGTCTATGTTGTGTGTCTGTCTCTGTGTGTCTCTGTGTGTCTATGTTGTGTGTCTGTCTCTGTGTGTCTCTGTGTTGTCTCTCTCTGCTTGTGTGTCTGTCTGTGTGTCTATGTTGTGTGTCTGTCTCTGTGAGTCTCTGTGTTGTCTCTCTCTGCATGTGTGTCTGTCTCTGTGTGTCTCCGTGTGTCTATGTTGTGTGTCTGTCTCTGTGTGTCTCTGTGTGTCTATGTTGTGTGTCTGTCTCTGTGTGTCTCTGTGTTGTCTCTCTCTGCTTGTGTGTCTGTCTGTGTGTCTATGTTGTGTGTCTCTCTGTGTGTCTCTATGTTGTGTGTCTCTCTCTGTGTGTCTGTCTGTGTCTATGTTGTGTGTCTGTCTCTGTGTGTCTATGTGTGTCTATGTTGTGTGTCTGTCTCTGTGTGTCTATGTTGTGTGTCTGTCTCTGTGAGTCTCTGTGTTGTCTCTGCTTGTGTGTCTGTCTCTGTGTGTCTCCGTGTGTCTATGTTGTGTGTCTGTCTCTGTGTGTCTCTGTCTCTGTGTTGTCTCTCTCTGCTTGTGTGTCTGTCTGTGTGTCTATGTTGCGTGTCTCTGTGTTGTCTCTCTCTGCTTGTGTGTCTGTGTGTCTATGTTGTGTGTCTGTCTCTGTGTGTCTATGTTGTGTGTCTATGTTGTGTGTCTGTCTCTGTGTGTCTCTGTGTTGTCTCTCTCTGCTTGTGTGTCTGTCTGTGTGTCTATGTTGTGTGTCTGTCTCTGTCTCTCTCTGTGTGTCTCTGTCTCTGTGTTGTCTCTCTCTGTTTGTGTGTCTGTCTGTGTGTCTATGTTGCGTGTCTCTGTGTTGTCTCTCTCTGCTTGTGTGTCTGTGTGTCTATGTTGTGTGTCTGTCTCTGTGTGTCTATGTTGTGTGTCTATGTTGTGTGTCTATGTTGTGTGTCTGTCTCTGTGTGTCTCTGTGTTGTCTCTCTCTGCTTGTGTGTCTGTCTGTGTGTCTATGTTGTGTGTCTGTCTCTGTGTGTCTCTGTGTTGTCTCTCTCTGCTTGTGTGTCTGTCTGTGTGTCTATGTTGTGTGTCTCTCTGTGTGTCTCTATGTTGTGTGTCTCTCTCTGTGTGTCTGTCTGTGTCTATGTTGTGTGTCTGTCTCTGTGTGTCTCTGTGTGTCTATGTTGTGTGTCTGTCTCTGTGTGTCTATGTTGTGTGTCTGTCTCTGTGAGTCTCTGTGTTGTCTCTGCTTGTGTGTCTGTCTCTGTGTGTCTCCGTGTGTCTATGTTGTGTGTCTGTCTCTGTGTGTCTCTGTCTCTGTGTTGTCTCTCTCTGCTTGTGTGTCTGTCTGTGTGTCTATGTTGCGTGTCTCTGTGTTGTCTCTCTCTGCTTGTGTGTCTGTGTGTCTATGTTGTGTGTCTGTCTCTGTGTGTCTATGTTGTGTGTCTATGTTGTGTGTCTGTCTCTGTGTGTCTCTGTGTTGTCTCTCTCTGCTTGTGTGTCTGTCTGTGTGTCTATGTTGTGTGTCTGTCTCTGTCTCTCTCTGTGTGTCTCTGTCTCTGTGTTGTCTCTCTCTGTTTGTGTGTCTGTCTGTGTGTCTATGTTGCGTGTCTCTGTGTTGTCTCTCTCTGCTTGTGTGTCTGTGTGTCTATGTTGTGTGTCTGTCTCTGTGTGTCTATGTTGTGTGTCTATGTTGTGTGTCTATGTTGTGTGTCTGTCTCTGTGTGTCTCTGTGTTGTCTCTCTCTGCTTGTGTGTCTGTCTGTGTGTCTATGTTGTGTGTCTGTCTCTGTGTGTCTCTGTGTTGTCTCTCTCTGCTTGTGTGTCTGTCTGTGTGTCTATGTTGTGTGTCTCTCTGTGTGTCTCTATGTTGTGTGTCTCTCTCTGTGTGTCTGTCTGTGTCTATGTTGTGTGTCTGTCTCTGTGTGTCTCTGTGTGTCTATGTTGTGTGTCTGTCTCTGTGTGTCTATGTTGTGTGTCTGTCTCTGTGAGTCTCTGTGTTGTCTCTGCTTGTGTGTCTGTCTCTGTGTGTCTCCGTGTGTCTATGTTGTGTGTCTGTCTCTGTGTGTCTCTGTCTCTGTGTTGTCTCTCTCTGCTTGTGTGTCTGTCTGTGTGTCTATGTTGCGTGTCTCTGTGTTGTCTCTCTCTGCTTGTGTGTCTGTGTGTCTATGTTGTGTGTCTGTCTCTGTGTGTCTATGTTGTGTGTCTATGTTGTGTGTCTGTCTCTGTGTGTCTCTGTGTTGTCTCTCTCTGCTTGTGTGTCTGTCTGTGTGTCTATGTTGTGTGTCTGTCTCTGTCTCTCTCTGTGTGTCTCTGTCTCTGTGTTGTCTCTCTCTGTTTGTGTGTCTGTCTGTGTGTCTATGTTGCGTGTCTCTGTGTTGTCTCTCTCTGCTTGTGTGTCTGTGTGTCTATGTTGTGTGTCTGTCTCTGTGTGTCTATGTTGTGTGTCTATGTTGTGTGTCTATGTTGTGTGTCTGTCTCTGTGTGTCTCTGTGTTGTCTCTCTCTGCTTGTGTGTCTGTCTGTGTGTCTATGTTGTGTGTCTGTCTCTGTGTGTCTCTGTGTTGTCTCTCTCTGCTTGTGTGTCTGTCTGTGTGTCTATGTTGTGTGTCTGTCTCTGTGTGTCTCTGTGTATCTGTGTTGTCTCTCTCTGCTTGTGTGTCTGTCTGTGTGTCTATGTTGTGTGTCTTTCTCTGTGTGTCTCTGTGTTGTCTCTCTCTGCTTATGTGTTTGTCTGTGTGTCTATGTTGTGTGTCTCTCTCTGTGTCTCTGTGTTGTCTCTCTCTGCTTGTGAGTCTGTCTGTGTCTATGGTGTGTGTCTGTCTCTGTGTGTCTTTGTGTGTCTCTCTCTGTGTGTCTGTTTTGTCTCTCCCTGCTTGTGTCTCTCTCTGTGTGTCTCTGTGTTGTCTTTGCTTGTGAGTCTGTCTGTGTCTATGTTGTGTGTCTGTATCTGTGTGTCTCTGTGTCTATGCTGTGTGTCTCTCTCTGTGTGTCTCTGTGTTGTCTCTCTCTGCTTGTGTGTCTGTGTGTCTCTGTGTGTCTCCGTGTCTGTGTTTTGTCTCTCTCTCTCTCTCTCAAATTTAGTCCTGCCTGATGACGGTCGCTTGTGTTGCAATCGAAACGTCGTACTCTATTATTTAATTTATTTTCTTTCCACGTGACATTACCGAAAGATCCAAAGAGTAATTCCTGCAGTCACGAAAGCTTCAAATCAAGTTTTAGCTCATTCGAGGCCGAGTCGATCTAAGGGGAGGCCAGGTACCGGTGCGGATAATCGCTGCCGGAATCGAACTCGGGACGCCGGGTTCGCAGCGCGTTGTGATTCACCAACTTCCCCGGCATACACACAAAGAACCCCCGTGTAGCCTTAACAGACTGTAGGGGCAAGTGCTGTTAGCGAGCAGCACCTATGAAGGCCGGAACGGTACACGAGGGATTGGGGGGGGCAGGGGCAACACCACGCCCGGCCGCCTTTGTCTCCCTCGTGGCCATGTCCACACACCGCACCACGTACTCATTTGAGACTGAGTCGACCTAGGGGAGACCCAGGACAGATTCAGGCAATCGTCACCGTGGTGTTGGCCGTGAGCGGGAATCGAACCCGGGTCGCCAGGTTCGTAGCGCAGCAGCGCGGCGCGAACCGCTGAACGTATACACAAAAAGACAAAGATCCCCCGTGTAGCCTTAACAGACTGTAGGGGCAAGTGCTGTTAGCGAGCACACACACCTACACAGACATTAATCACGCATATACAAACTCGCACACAAAGGGCATGCATCATGCACGCAAATATACAAACGTACAGGCAGCACGTATACACGGCCACGCTGGCATGCATCACGCACACACACACACAGAGGCACACGAAGATAAAGACCCCCACCTCACCCTTCCCATATAGCATTGAACAGACTGTGCTGTTAGCGAGCACCTATTAAGGCAAACATGGCACGCGTGGTTGTGGATTACGAGGACCAACGCCCGGCCGCCTTTGTCTCTCCAGTGCTGATGTTTACACGAAGACAAAGACCCCCCCTCCCGTATAGCCTGTAACAGATTGTTGGGGCAAGTGTTGTTAGCGAGCACCTGTGAAGGTGGGCACGGCACACGAGCGGATGGGTGACCGGCACCGCGCCCGGCCGCCTTTGTCTCCCCAGTGGCAATGTTTTTACACACCAGCACCATTCACTCAGTTGAGACTGAGTCGACCTAGGGGAGGCCCAGGACCGGTTCAGATAATCGTCACCGGTGTTGGCCGTGAGCGGGAATTGAACCCGGGTCGCCAGGTTCATAGCGCAGCTTAGCGCTAATCCGTTGCACCACCGCTCCCCGCTCACATGTACACACACACAGTGACACACACACACACAGTGACACACATTGACACACACACACGTACACACACACAGTGACACACACACACACGTACACACACACAGTGACACACAGTGACACACACACACACGTACACACACACAGTGACACACAGTGACACACACACACGTACACACACACAGTGACACACACACAGTGACACACACACAGACACACACACAGTGACACACACACAGTGACACACACACAGTGACACACACACAGTGACACACACACAGCACACCGCGTCCTCTGGGATTGAACGTAAAAAAATAAACCATTCCTCGCAGCATCCCATTGCAATCTCCTCGCGCTCGCAGCTGCGCTTCGCAAAGGTCACCGTGAAGCGATTCCTCTGCGCTTGAGAAAACGTTCCCTAAAGCCACGCGGAGAGGCCGGAGGGGGGGGGGGCGGGCGGGGGGATAGCGGCGATGTTCGACAGCGATTACAGGCAACGCGTCTTCCACCGCCAAAAAAATGCACGCGTGTTGAACTTCTTTCGCACCCTGCGAAGCCAACCGTGCTCATTGGAAGACCCCGCGGGGCCCTCTGTTTTCACCCCGAGCGCGAACCCCAGACAGTCGCAAGACGAGAAGCCGCCGCCCTCCAAACCGACCGGACAACGAGGAGCGTCCGCGCGCAACATGCACGCCGCCAGTGCGATGGCCAAGTAAAAGGGGGGGACCTCAGGACCTTAGGACCTCAGTGGTCGCAAGCTGGGACGGACAAAGTCTCCTCCATGCCGTCCTGTGACCCAGGCCCCCAACGCTCCCTTCCTCCCCCCCCCCGCCCCCCGCCCTCCGCCCTCTCCTCTGACCGGTCACTCGGTCGCTCGCTCGCTACGGCAACAGATGCGCCGTCAGCCACCACCACCACCGCCAGCCCCCCCCCCCCCCCCCCCCCGCATACTCCCTCGACAGGCGACGGCGCAGTTGGGCCAACAGGGGTTGTGGTGCCGCCAAGGTCGAGACAGCTCGAGGAGGGTCAGAGGTCGTCGTAGCGCGGTTTGGCTGCGTATGGTGCGAAAGAAATTCAGCGTGCGACTTGGGGATGCCAAGCCCCTGAAGGAACCCCGGGGGAAGGGGGGCGGGGGGGTTCGCCCACAGCGATCGTAGAAAAGGGTGGCACCGCTTGATGGGTGACCTCGCTTGATGGGTGACCTCGCTTGATGGGTGACCTCGCTTGATGGGTGACCTCGCTTGATGGGTGACCTCGCAATGTACGAGACCGTTTCAAGATGCAGTCGCTAGACTGCCGGGCCGGAGGGCGATGTCGCGACGAAACGGAGGGGATCAACGGTGTCCGTATGGCGGAGACGCGACGAGCGATTTAAACTAAAAACTTACACTATATTTTTTATTGTTGCTAGATAAGGTAAGGCCCCACTCAGCTATATGTAGCTCTTTTTCAGAAGCGACCTGGCCACAAATGATAGCTTGTCATAAAGTGCAAATGTATACCAGCCAAATACTATACATTGAGTATATACTTTCAAAACCATGAACTTGTGTTGATAAAGTAATAGTGCTTGTCCTATGGCGTGACTCGCCCCCGCCATAGGAATGTGGAATTGCCACCACTAGCTGAGTGCTGTAAACGAATGAGCGCTGCCTCGTTGCTGAGGAAATTACTTAGAAATGTTTTTGACGATGTGTAGAATCATTTTTTATTAATTGTATAGTCCTAATCAGGTTGGTACAGGTCTCATTGCTGCTAGCAGTTGGTCACATTTGCTAAAATGGATTTGAGGACAATGCAGTTTGTCAGGAACCGTTGATGGCTTTTGCATAATGCACAAATGCTGAGTGCCTTTGTTACACGTGTACGGACGTCTGGGTGTTCTTTTAAATCAGCATTTTGTTCTGTTATGATTTATTTTCTCATCACTTACAGATGAGATCATTTTCAGGAGTTGGCATGAGGCATTTACTTCGTCAGATTTCTCCGTCTCGGGAACGTAGGGCAGGTAAACTCAAATTTCGATTTAAAGCTTTCGTGACTGCAAGGATTCATCTTCTTTGGTTCTTTCGGTAAAGTCACGTAGAATGAGAATGCAATAATAAATTGATAAAATAAAATAACACAATAATATTCACATGAAGGCCGCTTGTGTTGTGGCCGGAACGTCGTGAGAATATTATTGTGTTATTTTATTTGTTCAATTTATTATTTTATTCTCATTCTACGTGACTTTACCGAAAGAACCAAAGAAGACAGGTAAACTCATGTTATTGAGATGGTGAGTGGGCCCAGGAATACACTGTTAGGTGGGACTGCCCTTGTGCTCACGAGAACATAACCTTCCCACGATTGCAATGTTCCAGCAACACTTTTCAAATTTGACTTTTAATATAAATCACCTGATACAGTCGTAGCTCCTTATTGGAGGGGGGTTTGTTGCCCAATGCTTTGCAAACCAAAATGACAAAAAGACGCATTTATTTTTATTCTTTAAAAAAAAAAGCACATCAATATTTCAAGAGCCCCATTGCGACGTGGATATACGAGGCGGCGGTCCTCAATAACCTCGCGACGCAGCAGTCCTCAACGAGCCGCGTGCGGCTCACGAATCCGCGGGTTTGCCGACCCCTGCGCGAACTATTCGTTCGTGCAACTCTTGACACGCCAATTAAAAATAACTGGTCGTGAGAATTTTCTCTTTCGAAATGTAATTCTCAATAGACCCCCATGGTGTAAACAAGTGCAGCCTCCCAACTCTTATTATTAAGTCTGTGTGTGTGTTTGTGTGTGTCACTGTGTGTGTGTCACTGTGTGTGTGAGTAGTGTCGCGGTTATTGCTACGCTGCGCTACGAACCCGGCGACCCGAGTTCGATTCCCGCTCATGGCCAACACCGGTGACGATTATCTGAACCGGTCCTGGGCCTCCCCTAGGTCGACTCAGCCTCAAATGAGTAGCTGGTGTGATGCGTAACAATCGCCACTGGGGAGACAAAGGCGGTCGGGCGTGATGTTGGCCACCTGCCCCCCCCCCCCCGTGTACCGTGCCGGCCTTCATAGGTGCTCGCTAACAGCACTTGCCTATACAGTCTGTTAAGGCTATACGGGGTGTCTTTGTGTGTGGGGAGCGGTGGTGCCACGGGTTAGCGCTACGAAACGTCGCCTCATATAACTGTCCCCTCTTAAGGCCACGCACACGCGGTGTTGTTGCCACGGAACGCGTTAAACTGATTTGATCTGCTCCAAGGCATTGGGCAAAAATTTAAAAAAACCCACCCTTACAAGCGGTGGCTTGATGCCTCGCTCGCTGTGTACGCGTGTCGCCGGCAGACTGGAGTACGTGGCACGTGTCTAGTCGTCACCATGGCCATTGCGAGAGGTACAATGGATGTGGTGCGCCGGGTGTGTACATATTTCCCGGATCTCCCACCAGGACAGACCTCGGCTGCAATGTCGCCCTGCTGTTAATGACGACCGTGGCGGCCGTATGTATGCACGTTGAACTTCTTTCGCATCGTACTTAGCCAACAGCGCTATTCGGAGGTGCGGGTAGGTGGGGGGCGGGGGAGGAAGGACAACAAACAAAACACGAAAAGCAGTTATAAAGAAATGAGTTTTCAATCGATATTTGACAACAACAAAAAAAACTTCCTAAGATCGGAAGGAAGAGCGTTCCAGATGGCCGGCGGAAGCGCTTCTGAACGCCGCGCGATGCGGCAACCGCCTTTGTTCGCTGGTTAAGCCTACAGCCGCTGCTCCCGCGAGGATGCCCCGAGTTCCCCTGATGGTTTACGCCCCTTGCCGAGATCAGCAAGTTATTGGCGGTTCATTTGTGGCGAGCACCTTGCGTGGTGCAGTGAGCGCGACCTCATCGCGTATTCGTTTGGCGACCGGGAAGCCAGTGCGGCTCCAGCGAGCACTGAACACGAGGTGCCGAGTGGAGTTGCGATCTCGCCAACGGGGCGTTTCATGTCAGAGGCCTCGCGCCGGTCCTGCTCGTCGCTAATCAATGGAACCCTCTGATCGATGGGATCCGTTACAGCTTAAACGTGCGATCGGTGACTCGGTCTCACAAACATCAACTCACCAGGGGTCAGAGACAGCGAGCCGATGGGAGACGGTGGGGGTGGGGAGGAGGGGAAAGGAGGGGGGGGGAGGAGGAGGAGGAAAATTGGAGGGAAACGGGATGGGAGGGGAGGTGCTGGCTGTATGGGAGGTGATGGGGGGGTGTAGGGGAAGGGGGTGGGAAGGTTAGAGAGCGAAAGGGAGATAGGAGGGGAGAGAGAGGGAGATAGGAGGGGAGAGAGATGGAGATAGGAGGGGAGAAGGTTGGCTAGTGGGGTGGAGGGAGGAGGTTTTGCGTTCGCCCACCGCCAGCTAAATGCAGCCAGAGCCAACGTTGCCACGCCGTCGCTCGTCACGGTGAGCCCGACGTTTCGTTCCACGCGCCGGCAGCTCCTTCGGTGCCCGAAGGCAACAGGGGCCGAGGAAGCTTCCCAGCACGCAGTGCGAAACGTCGGACACGCGGCGCCGAAAACGTCCGTGACGACGACGAGTCTCAGTGCCGGTCCAATGATTTTTTTCTCATCGCGTTGCAGGGAGCGTTGCATGTGAAGTGAGATGGGGATGCAGATAGAGAGAATGCTCGGCTGGATATATAAGCATCTCACGCTACCGGGGGCGGGGAGGGGGATGCGGGTGGCCAACCAACCCAAACAAAACTATAAATAAGCTCTTCTTTTTAATCCACGGGCGGCTTCAGCGAAAATTTGTTTACTCGCCCCGCTGAGCGGCACAAAGCACGCTGCTGCTGCTGGTCGGTGTACAATCCTCACCGCCCACGTGCTGCATGTACGGTGAACTTCTTTCGCATCGTACGTAGCCACCAGTGCTAATCGAATGTGCGTGGGGGAGGACAACAAAGTGCACACAAAAAGCGGTTAAAAAGAAACCAGTTTTCAATCGAGGCGATTTAAAAGTGCACCGCTCCAGTGGCTTCCTAATATATTGGAAGGGAGAGCGTTCCAGACGGCCACAGGAGCGCTCCTGAAAGCGCGCGATGTAAGTGACCGCCTGACGCTCTACGCTCCTTGCTGTGCTGTGACGCGGCATGGCTTTGGCCAAGCCGCGGTGAAGCATGGGTCAAACGAATGATGATGATGATGATAACGATGAGAGACATGATATACTCTGTGAGCCAATTATTTGATGGTACTGCTGCTTTGGCAGTGGTGCACAAGCACAAAAGTTCAGCGCGTCCGTCAGTAACACTGCGTGACCTTAAAAGGAAAAAAAAGTATATCAAATATATCGTAGGTGACGTGTCGGACAATGGCCCTTCCGATTGATGTGCTATGAAGAAGGCCTATTGCCTGAAACGTCGGCTATTACATGCATTTTCCTTTTAAAGGCCGCGGTGTGAGTGACCAAACACCTTGGCTTTTAGGCACGTGAGCCTCTCACTTCTGGTCGAGCAAAATCTATTTTTAAAACCCCCATCGACTCCCACTCTCCTTTGTCTCTCTCTCTCGGTCTGTCTATAATCCGCGCAGATTTCACGGCGCGATCCATCGACTGGCTCGCTGCGCGATGCGGCCTCGACGTCACGCAGCCAAGCGCTCTCTCTCTCTCTCTCCCGCTCCGGGGAGGACACGGAGCTCGGGGATGTTTCGCTCCACGGCACCGGAAGGGCACGTAAAAGGAGCCGGGAGGCTGTGCGGCGGAGGAGGAGGAGGAGGAGGGGGGTGGGGAGGTGGAGGAGGAGGGGGGGCGGAAGGAGGAGTATTCTGGGTTTTACTCTGGGAATCCGTGGAAGCTGTTGTACGGTGGAAAGGGAGTGTGGGGGGGGGGCGGTGTAGGGGGCTGGTGGGGGGGGGGTGTAATTCTCGCACCAATTACTGCGAAGTTTGGAAAAGTGGGACCAGAGGTGTGGACAGCAGCTGTCGGTCTGAGTCTACTCAAGCATTCGAGAGGGATGGTCTGAGTGCCATGATCGGGGGGGGGGGGGGGGCTTGGGGCTGTGGGAGACCGAGGTGGACAGGGCAGGCGGGCAGAGGGCTTGTGGGAGTTCTCAAACTAATTCCTGGGACGTTCGTCAAACTGGGACGATTACGGTGAGCGCGCGATTGCTGCCGTTCAGTTCCTGCCACGAATCGGATTTTTTTTTCATCTCCGGCGTGGCATGGGGTTCTTTTGTTTTTCTTTCGTCCCTGGTCGCGCTCCAACAGAAGCAGCTCAAATCTAGAAGAGAGGATTTTCAGTGGCGGCCAGATGGCTGGGGGAGGGGGGATAAGCGCGTTGAGCCGGCGCCGCTGGGATCCCGGATTCTAAATCCACGTTTTAGCCGCCGCCCGCGAACAAATCGGCGCCTTCCAAAATTTGGGCGAGTTTCACCGTCTCGGCCCTGGTCACCAACGACCGTGCAGCGAAAGTGACGTCACGCCTGTGCCGTCACTTCACCCTGTGACGTCACCGCGATGACGTCACAGCGGCAAGAGCGGGCGGCCGCGTGGCCGTCGGCCGCGCGGCACTTTTCGCCGGGGCGAAGATGGCGCGGCTTGCATCCGGCGATCGCGTCGTGCACGCGAACGATCGGAAAACACGAGAGAAGAAAATCGCGCAAAGTTCGACGTCGAAAAACTGAATGCACCCCCGAGTGTCGATTAACGAGAGGCACCGAAGTGACTCAAGGGCAGCGTTAATTCGGTGAACGAAACGAGCGATGCAATATTCGTCAGCGAAGTGTTATATATTTTGTTTTACAAGCGGTTTTCCTGAGGCTCGTAAATTGCAGAATACATTTTACTTTTTCAACTTTAAGCCGGTGGCGAAAACTCTGTTCTTGCAGCTCGCCCCGAGATGCAGATAAAATCAGCGAGGCTCATGGGTAGTGGGCGGGGGATGTCAGGTGGGAGGGGCAGCTAACGGCCAGCCCCAAAACTTTCTCTGCATCACGTTCCGTGACCCTAACGGAGAATTGTTATGAATTGCTAAGATTAACTAAGTGACCAGTGGATGCATGAAAATATTAGTCATCGCTAAGTAAGTGGGAGTACCCACACTTTACCCCACTGGAGACAAAATCGCGACCGGCTGTAACGGAAATCATCCAGTCACGTGTCCGATGAATATAACACCTTTAGCAAGGCATGAAGTCTGCATTAACCACACATACTTGTGGCAAAACATGCAAACAGTCATGCTCTGATAAAATGTTTTTTTTAAATATGCATTGTTTTTTTAAACTGATTGGCCTACACCAGAGACAACCTTCTTCATGGCTTTGTCTCACCACAATGCTCAAAGGCAAACAGTACAAAGGCAATGCAAGTATCAAAATATTGATGCCTTGCAATAGGTGTCTCTTTGGTGTTTGAAGATCTTACCACCTGTTTTATTGCCAGAAAGGCTAAAGCCTCTTATTTTTTTCATAATTGTTTTACTGGCAAAACGGTCCCATATATTTAAAAAAAGTATAATATATTTTTAAGATGGAGGCAAAACGAATTATTTGGCGATGCCGCCGCTGACGCTTCTTCTTCCGCCGCCGCCGCGTTGGCAGTGGTGCACAGAGGGTGTGGATCTCCAGCGAATCGTCGCGAGCCGTTTAAACGTCGCGAGACTTCTCAACAACAACAACAACGACAAAGACGGTGGCGGTGCTGCTGCCGGCGCTAAATAAATCGGCTCCGCGTTGATTTCGCGTCGATCTCAAGTCGCACTTTTGTCAACCCCTTTCCCCGTTCCGAGACGTCTGCAAGTTGCAGGGTTGGGGGGGGGGCGGGGCGGGGGGCGGGGCGGTCCCGTTCACAGCCGAACCTCGGAACGCGTGAGCTGAGCGGCTCGTCGTTCATTTTTATTTAGAGAGAGGCGCATCAGCAGCGCCGCTGTTTTCAAAGACATCGTTACTGTTACTCGCCGCAGAGAACCGTAGCGACGACTACCGCCGGCACTCCACGACAGCTGGCGCCGATGCTGGGCCACACGGCCCTCCTACCCCCGCGTGGCCTTTTAATTCCGATTCCGTTCCGATGACATACACGTATGTGAATGGAATCGGAACGGAATCAGAGGAACAACTGATGACGTACACGTATGTGAATGGAATCTGAACGGAATTGGAACGAAATCGGAAGAACAACTGATGACGTACACGTATTTGAATGGAATCGTAATGGAATCGGAAGAACAACTGATGACTTACACGTACGTGAATGGAATCGGAACAGAATCGGAACGGAATCGGAAGAATAACTGATGACGTACACGTTTGTGAATGGAATCGGAACGGAATCGGAACGGAATCGGAACGGAATCGGAAGAACAACTGATGACATACACGTAGGTGAATGGAATCGTAACGGAATCGGAACGGAATCGGAAGAACAACTGATGACGTACACGTATGTGAATGGAATCGGAACGGAATCTGAAGAACAACTGATGACGTACACGTATGTGAATGGAATCGGAACGGAATCGGAAGTACTAATGACGGTCACGTCGCGTAGATACTTCTCCCGGTTCTCCAATCTTTTTCCCTCCACATTCAGAATCAACGTCACGCGATTCAGAGTATTTGGCAGCTGCTATAAATATCCACGTGATGATGATAAGCCACTTCCTTGAGCTATAATTTGTGCATAATATAGGTTTTTTTTGGGGTTAGACTTAAAAAATATAAATGTCCCATTAAACCCACCATCACCCCATTAGTAAGGTTTGTCACGTAAACAGAACATGCCAATTCGGTACTAGTACAGCAAACCGGTGTGTTTGAGAGCAAATCCACAACATTTACAATCTGAGTATGACGTTTCGCCATTAATTACAACTAGCGTCAGGCGGACGGCCAGATTTGTATCATGGATGATATTGGTCGCAAAAGCCTTAAACTGTTAAACTATCATTTGTGATAGCCTGGTAGCTCCTGAAAAAACAGCTACATCTCGCTCAGTGGGGCCTTACCTGGTAAGAAAAAAAAATAGTTTAGTTGAGAATTATGTTGTTAATCTACGTGTGTTCCTTTCCCTCTCTGTCCCTTTCCCTCTTTCAATTGAGACAGAAAACTTTAATTGAAATGATTAGTGAATATCTGTGTGTGTATAAATATTTTCTAACCGGTCACAGAACGATCTGCCAAAAACTTGTGCCGTCACGTATCCCTCCACCACCCGACACAGCCAAATAAATTAAAAGGTCACGTGGCGCACGAGCATTTAACAACAGGGCGTCCAATTAGTACGGCTGGCTACGTACAGTGCGAAAGAAGTTGAACATACGTACAGTGAGGGAAAAAAGTATTTGATCCCCTGCTGATTTTGTACGTTTGCCCACTGACAAAGAAATGTTCAGTCTATCATTTTAATGGTAGGTTTATTTGAACAGTGAGAGACAGAATAACAACAAAAAAATCCAGAAAAACGCATGTCAAAAATATTATTAATTGATTAGCATTTTAATGAGAGAAATAAGTATTTGACCCCTCTGCAAAACATGACTTAGTACTTGGTGCCAAAACCCCTGTTGGCAATCACAGAGGTCAGACGTTTCTTGTAGTTGGCCACCAGGTTTGCACACATCTCAGGAGGGATTTTTTCCCACTCCTCTTCGCAGATCTTCTCCAAGTCATTAAGGTTTCGAGGCTGACGTTTGGCAACTTGAACCTTCAGCTCCCTCCACAGATTTTCTATGGGATTAAGGTCTGGAGACTGGCTAGGCCACTCCAGGACCTTAATGTGCTTCTTATTGAGCCACTCCTTTGTTGCCTTGGCCGTGTGTTTTGGGTCATTGTCATGCTGGAACACCCATCCACGACCCATTTTCAATGCCCTGGCTGAGGGAAGGAGGTTCTCACCCAAGATTTGACGGTACATGGCCCCGTCCATCGTCCCTTTGATGCGGCGAAGTTGTCCTGTCCTCTTAGCAGAAAAACACCCCCAAAGCATAATGTTTCCACCTCCATGTTTGACGGTGGGGATGGTGTTCTTGGGGTCATAGGTAGCATTCCTCCTCCAAACACGGCGAGTTGAGTTGATGCCAAATAGCTCCATTTTGGTATCATCTGACCACAACACTTTCACCCAGTTGTCCTCTGAATCATTCAGATGTTCATTGGCAAACTTCAGACGGGCATGTATATGTGCTTTCTTGAGCAGGGGGACCTTGCGGGCGCTGCAGGATTTCAGTCCTTCACGGCGTAGTGTGTTACCAATTGTTTTCTTGGTGACTATGGTCCCAGCTGCCTTGAGATCATTGACAAGATCCTCCCGTGTAGTTCTGGGCTGATTCCTCACCGTTCTCATGATCATTGCAACTCCACGAGGTGAGATCTTGCATGGAGCCCCAGGCCGAGGGAGATTGACAGTTATTTTGTGTTTCTTCCATTTGCGAATAATCGCACAAACTTTTGTCACCTTCTCACCAAGCTGCTTAGCAATGGTCTTGTAGCCCATTCCAGCCTTGTGTAGGTCTACAATCTTGTCCCTGCCATCCTTGGAGAGCTCTTTGGTCTTGGCCATGGTGGAGAGTATGGGATCTGATTGATTGATTGCTTCTGTGGACGTGTCTTTTATACAGGTAGCGAGCTAAGATTAGGAGCACACTCTTAAAGGGAGTGCTCCTAATCTCAGCTTGTTACCTGTATAAAAGACACCTGGGAGCCAGAAATCTTTCTGATTGAGAAGGGGTCAAATACTTATTTCCCTCATTAAAATGCAAATCAATTTATAACATTTTTGACATGCGTTTTTCTGGATTTTGTTGTTATTCTGTCTCTCACTGTTCAAATAAACCTACCACAAAATGTATAGACTGATCATTTCTTCGTCAGTGGGCAAACGTACAAAATCAGCAGGGGATCAAATACTTTTTTCCCCTCACTGTACGTACATTTTTGTTCCAGCTCGCTTGACGGGGAGCTGAACAACGAAACTCCCCTCGCCCCTCCAATCCTTCCCGTTCCTCCCTTAACATTTTCGTGACCCCTAAGTACCCCCTATCGCTGTCACTACGCTAAACCCTCAGGTAAGGCCCCACTGAGCTACACAGCTCTTTCTTTCAGACGTGACCTGGCCATCACAATTGATAGCTCTGGAGAAGTGGCTTGCCATCACGTGGACATTTATAGCAGCCCGAAAGCCCTGAACGCGCGTCTTTGAACCCTTGCACGCCCTTGTCAAGTAAGAATCATTCGTTTCTGTCCTCGTTTTTATTTTAATTTCCCCAACTCCCCCCCCCCCCACCACCAGCACCACTATTGTATAGAACACCTCGAGCGAAGGGGAACCTCTGCATCGAAAGTTCCGCTGGAAAGGTGCGCTCAAAGAGCCACCCTCGGGTCGGAAAGTGGGGGCGGGTTACCTAATGGTAAAAAGAGATTCTGTTGGTGGAGGATAAGGGGGGTAGCTACGGTGGTGGTGGTGGTGGTTGGGGCAGACGAATTAAGCTGTCACCGAGCGACGTGAAGCCCTCCGATTGTTGATCGGTAATTGCGGTAATTGTGTCGGTAATTGCCACTTCCCCTGACCGCCTGCTCATCTCTAGCTGTCAGCGCGCGGGGTGGCGTTCGGCGGTGCCGGGCGGTGTGGTGGTGGTGGTGGTGGGGAGCTGACGCCGTTGTCGCTGGATAATCGCGAGGCCTTCTCAGCTTTGGTGGGTCACGCAATGAACTGCCGGGACGAGCTCGCCGCCCCTGTGCCGCTCGGCCCGCTCCGGCGCGAGCCAGCCACCTGTCGCACCGCGCCTGCCGCTGCAGCCCTCCATCGACGTGACTGAGCGGGCACGATCGATCTCCTGGCGCGGCAGTAGCAGCGATGGTGCAAGTGTCTGAAATCCCCCCCCCCCCCCCCCCACAACCCTCGCCCCTAGCCTCAGCCCCGTCCACCACAGCAGCGTAAACGCGTTCACCCGCAGTTGCAGTGGACGCGGTGCGGTGGGGTAAAGTGTTTACATTGTGACGTACAACTTTGGTGACTGCAGGAATTCGTATTCTTTGGTTCTTTCGGTGAAGTCACGTAGATGGGAAAAAAAAATAAGAAAATAAAAATAATCAAAATATAAAAATTCATTTAAAAAATGATAAAAACTCAAGACGTTTCTTCGTGAGTTTTTATCTTTTTTTTTTCATCAGGCAACACAAGTTGTCTTCATCAGGCGGTCGACTGATGACGACCGCCTGTGTTGCGATCGAAACGTCGTGAGTTTTTTATCGTCTTTGTTTTTATCATTTTTATTTTCATTTTATTTTTTTATTTTCCATCCAAGTGTCTTTACCGAAAGAACAAAAGTACACGAGGTAAAGTGTGTTTGTGTGTGTGATGTGTGATGTACTCCCTCACTCGGAGACGTCTGGCCGCTTGTGAGAAGATAAGGCAGAGAGATACCCCTCTCACTAGTGGGGCCTCCCTGAGTGTGAGGCCATCTCTCTGTGCCTGCAGTGGCACGGGGAGAGTATTTGAGAGTATTTGGCGGCATGGCTGTTGACACGGGCGGTTTAACGCGCCGTGATATTGCCAACCACTCAGCCCCGCCACGGGTAACATCATCTCCGCGCGAACGCCTGCGGTTCGGTGGACAAACATCACCGCTGGTGACACTGCCCTCTCGCGCGCCGTGCCAGCCGCGATGAGCGCTCGCGAACCGCGCTTGAGATGTTAGCTCCCTCGCCCGGTATACAGGAGGTCGTGTGTTCGATCCCGACCCTGTACGCCTGCTGTTAATGTGGAGTTTGCGTGTCTCTCTTTCTCATATCACGGTGGCTAGGAGATGTTAACTGCCTCGCCTGGTATACAGGAGGTCGTGTGTTCGATCCCGACCCTGTACGCCTGCTGTAAATGTGGAGTTTGCGTGTCTCTCTTTCTCATATCACGGTGGCTAGGAGATGTTAACTGCCTCGCCTGGTATACAGGAGGTCGTGGGTTCCATCCCGACCCTGTACGCCTGCTGTAAATGTGGAGTTTGCGTCTCTCTCTTTCTCATATCACGGTGGCTAGGAGATGTTAACTGCCTCGCCTGGTATACAGGAGGTCGTGGGTTCGATCCCGACCCTGTACGCCTGCTGTAAATGTGGAGTTTGCGTCTCTCTCTTTCTCATATCACGGTGGCTAGGAGATGTTAACTGCCTCGCCTGGTATACAGGAGGTCGTGGGTTCGATCCCGACCCTGTATGCCTGCTGTAAATGTGGAGTTTGCGTGTCTCTCTTTCTCCCCGTGGTTCACGTGGATTTTAATCTGGGTCCTCCGGATTTTCCCTCCACATTTAGAAACACGTGTTCAGAGTGTCTGGCTGCGAGAAATGTCCACGCGATAAGCCATTGCGTTGAGCCATCTTTTGTGGGCAGGTCGCTCCTGAAAAAAGAGCTATATAGCTCAGTGGGGTGCGTGGAGTGCGTGGGGTGTGTGGGGTGTGTGGAGTGTGTGGAGTGCGTGAGGTGCGTGTGGTGCGTGGGGTGTGTGTGGTGCGTGGGGTGCGTCGGGTGTGTGGGGTGCGTGGGGGGTGTTGGGTGTGTGGGGTGCGTGGGGGGTGCGTGCGGTGCGTGTGGTGCGTGGGGTGTGTGAGGTGTGTGGGGTGCGTGGGGTGTGTGGGGCGCGTGGGGTGTGTGGAGTGTGTGGGGTGCGTGGAGTGCGTGGAGTGCGTGGAGTGTGTGGGGTGCGTGGGGTGTGTGGAGTGTGTGGGGTGGGACAGCACGGAGGATCGGTGGTGGTGGGGGCCGGCAGAAGGGACAGAGTGGATGTCACTGCGAGCGGACGACCGTTGCTCGCTGTTTGGTGTTTCGCCGTCACCATGGCGAGATTGGAAGCGAGCCGCCCTGCCTCGGAACCCAGCGAGCCCTTCCTGCACCCCCCCCCCCCAATCGCCCGACTCTCTCCAACCCATCCCTGCCCCCCCACCACCACCACCATGAATCCTCCAGGCTGTAGCGGCACACAAACTCGCTCGGACTCCCAGGGGGATATTCCGAATCCAGCGGCGTCCTTCCTTACGCGTCCGGCCCCGGCACAGGCGACGTCCGATTGCGGTTGAGAGTTGAAGGGCAAAGGCGCAGCCTCTGCAATGGGTATTCTCTGTTGGACCTGCTGTACCACATATACCCCCCCACCCACCCCCAAATCCTGTGCGCTTTCAAGCTCGCATTGGACTATGGACGCGCGTTGTCCGCCTCGCGTTTTGTGAAAGTTAAAGGGTTGCAGCCCTGCGATGCTTTTGAGAATTTGGGCCTACTCTTCCACGCTTGCCATGCGCCTTGGAAGAACGTGGGAGCACTCCGCACTTTGCTAAACCCCTAAACTGTATTTTATTTTAGCAGGCAAGGCCCACGGAGCTGTGTAGCTCTTTGTCAGAAGCGACCCAGCTGCAAATTATAGAAATGTCTCACCATCGTGTGGAAATGTATAAGCAGCCATATACTCTAAACGCATGTTTCTTAATGTGGAGGGGAAAACTGGACGATCCCGAAAAAAAATCCGCGCGGCCACGACATAAAAACATTCCAAATGCACAGGCGTCAGGGTCGGGATCAAACCCACGACCTCCTGCATGCCAGGCGAGGTAGTCAACATCTCCTAGCCACCGTGATGATGATGAGAGAGAGAGACACGCAAACTCCAAATATACAGCAGCAGGCGTCAGGGTCGGGATCGAACCCACGACCTCCTGTACACCAGGCGAGGTAGTTAACATCTCCTAGCCATCGTGATGATGATGAGAGAGAGTGACACGCAAACTCCAAATATACAGCAGCAGGCATCAGGGTCGGGATCAAACCCACGACCTCCTGCATACCAGGCGAGGTAGTCAACATCTCCTTTTTTAAGTTTCCGACAGTTTGCATGCAGGAGTTGCAGAGTTCATGACGAGATCAGATGCGCCGTAGCCCAGCAGGACGCTTTTCGCGATCTTGGCAGACATCAGGCGAGGTAGTCAACATCTCCTCGCCAACCCTCAGCGCCTTTTACCCCACTACACGGCTCGCTGTCACCAGTGGGGGGGGCGGGGGGGGGGGCGGAGTGGCACGTTACCGCTGACAGATGCTCCACCGCGGTCTTTCAAGAACGCGGCCGATGGCTGCGGCACGCCGACTCTCTGCCCCCCCCGCCCCACACGGCGGGCGAGGTCAACCGCCGAGGGGCTGCCCGTCGCACGCGTCGCGGCCAAACGGCGAGGGGGGGAGGGGTGGCGGCGAGCCGGCATCGCGACGTGCGAGGCAGATTTACTCTTACACACGCAGGGCTCTCGCCGGCCCACGGTCCGGATTGGAGTAGGTGCCTCTGGGTGGTTTAGCTTAGTTTGATGAAAATTAACCCTTTCCCATTCCGATGACGCACGTGCACGTATGCGTATGCACGTGTACGTCATCGGTTTTACTTCTGATTGCGTTCCAATGACGTGCACCTACGTATGTGTACGTGCGTGTACGTAATCGGTTTTACTCCCGGTTGCGTTCAGGTGACGTAAGTGTCCGTACGTGTAAGTCCAAGCGGGAGGGCGTCTGGCACAGTTTGGCGCCGGCTATCGAGGAGTGCGGTCGTGCCGCTACAGTTCTCTACGGTGAGCAACAATGTCTTTAAAAAAACATCAGCGCTACTACGCCTCTGTAAATGAAATGAATACCAAGCAGCTCGTGCGTTCCGAAATTTAGACGTCCCGCGATGGGAAAGGGTTCCAGAGCCATGGAGCCCTCCACCACGGGACACAGCCAAACAAATATTGTCATCGCATGGGCCAAATCGGCCGATTCAATTTACGTTTCAGTTGGACCGCCTACGTCGGGAAAAGCGAGCAGAATTTGTCGACTTGAAAAATGAACTGTCAACATTTTATTTTTACCATAAACAAAGCCATAGGAAATTATCCGTACGTACGTTGAACTTCTTTCGCACCGTACGTAGCCAACCGTGCTATTCGGAAGTGTGGGGGACGGATAACAAACTATGTGTGCTAAACTTCTTTCGCACCGTACGCAGCCAGCTCTGCTAATCGGAGATGCAGGGGACAGGACAACAAACTAAGCACAAAAATCACTTAGAAATAAATGAAATGGAAGAGTCAAATGAGCGTTACCACCATGCCGCCACCCTGCCGCCCGATGATGTCTGACGTTTCGCACCCAGGAACCGGAAGGTTCTTGGGTGCGAAGGTTCCCCGCAACGGAGCGCCTCGCGGCAGATACACGTGGAAAACCTACGCAGTGGGTTCAAACGTGCTGAGCTTCCAAGATCCCATGCGGTTGAATCGCAGATTATAATAATTATCATCATGATCATCGATATTTAACTGCTGCGTACGCAGCGCATGTTTTGACAGCGGAATAAATTTTGTTTTCCTGTCGTGCGGCAGTAAAAAATAATTGCAGGCCACGTACGGCCGACAGTTCACAAGCGAGCGCCTTCCCTGGAATCCGAGGGGGGCATCGATCGTCACCGTGTCCGTCGAGTGATCGCGACGATCACCGAATCTCACAGTGGACAGCTTTGCTCCCGCGGAAGGCGTCTCCACACCCCGAACTCACAACAACGGTTGGCCGGGGAGGCCCAGAGGGGTCAGACTTTGCTGAGCTGGCATTGCCGAGACCCTGGCTCATCCGTAAATAGAGGTTTTTGTTGGGTTAGATCGCATGAATATATAAACGCGTCGTTAAACCCGCCACCGCCCGACGCAGCCAGTCGGCAAGGTTTGTCACGTACATGAAACGAGCCAATTCGTTACTACTTCAGCACACCGGTTTTTGTGTTGGAGAGTCAAACCCGCTGCAACATTTTACAATCCTAGCACCGTGACGTTGCCGCCGGTCATTATTGCAACCGGCATCATCAGGTGACAGCCAGAGTTGTGGAGGGGGTAAATGTGACGTCGCCAACTGAGCCAGACGAAAAGTGGAGTGGGGGCGGAGAGCGAAAGCCTACTTGTTAAGCTGACCCTGGCTAATGGTGTCAGTTTCAGTCGCCAGCGATTCAAAACGGTTCTCTGGTGTAAGTGAGTTAGAACTATATATTTTTTTTGTTTAACCAGGTAGAGCCCACCTGAGCTATTTGCTATTTATCAGAAGCGACCTGGCCACGAATGACAGCTGTTCTTGTAACAGTTTGTTTTTTTGTCCTTCCCCCGGACCTCCGATTAGCGTGGTTTGCTATGTACTGTGCAAAAGAAGTTCAACTTACATACAATGTCGAAATCAGCCCAGACTGTGGCATGTATGGAAGCAATGCTGCTGATGAGAGGCACTTCAACATGGAAGGCCGGGAAGTTCAACATAAAGAACAAAGATCCCCCGTGTAGCCTTAACAGACTGTTGGGACAAGTGCTGTTAGCGAGCACCTATGAAGGCCGGCAAGTCACACGAGGGGGTGGGTGGCCAACACCACGCCCGACCGCCTTTGTCTTCCGGGTGGCGATGTTTACACACCACACCAGGTACTCATTTTAGGCTGAGTCGACCTAGGGGAGGCCCAGGACCAGTTCTGACAATCGTCACTGGTGTTGGCCATGAGCGCGAATCGAAGTCGAGTCGCTGGGTTCGTAGTGCAGCGTGCTAACTGCGACACCACCGCACCCCAAAACGTCAACATACGTAGATACCTACAGCTCAGCGAAGTGGCTTATCATCGTGTGGACATATATAGCAGCCAAATACACTAAACGCACGTTTAAAAAACAAACTGGAGGACTCAGAGGGAGAGCATGCGGACTCGAAATTTACAGGTGTCGGGGTCGGGATCGCGATCGAACCCACGACCTCCTGCATACCAGGCGAGGGAGTTAACATCTCAACACCGGGGCGCCCCATTGAGGGACTCCACCCCCGTGTAAACGATGACCGCACACAAGAAATTAGTTTGTCGCCTACACATTTATTTCAGTGCCAGCGCCGAGACAAGTTTCTAATAATGTTGGCCATCACGTGATGAATGTGTGGTTTAAAAAAGAAAAAAGGACCCACTGGTCACTTGGACGATCTCCGTGGTAGCTCTGTGGTGTCCGCTTCCGTGGGCACTTCACTCGAGGTTAGGGTTCGGGCCTCGCGGCGCGATCCCAGAGAGTACAATCGGGGGTTAACAATCCATCGTGTGGGGCGGAGGGCAGGGAGAGTGAGCCGGGGGGGGGGGGGGGGGAGTGCAGGGGGGCAGGTGGCAGAAGGGGCAGGTGGCAGGGTGGACGTCAGTGAGAGGGTTAACGGCGTCGCTCGCCAATTAACGATGGAAAGGCTCCCCGGCGAGGAGCCGTCAACGCTCGTTCGCTCGCTCGCTCGCTCCCGTGGGGGGGGGGGGTGGGGGACCCGAGCGGCAAGCTCCGCTCTCGCTCGGCTACCATCTGCGTGTAACAAAAAAAAATGAAATCTCTGTAATTTTCGTGACGGTGCCACGAGCAGAGCGCTAAGTTTAGAAACAGAAGCGGCCGCGGCCGTGGCCGCCGCCGCCGCCGCCGCCGTCGCCGCCGCTCGTGGTTTCGCCAACTCTAAGAGGTGCGAAATGAGAGCAGAAATGATGATGGTCATGATGATGACGATGACCCCCCCACCCCCGATTCGTCGTAACCGTGGGAAGGAGAAGAAGGGGGAATATCTCACGGTGCCAGACGGGGGGGGGGGGGGGGGGCACTGCCCGTGAACTCAATTGATTGATGGCAAAGGGTTAAAGGCACAGCACGTGCAATTGCCTTGCTCGTGCAACTGCTGCCGGAAGTGGGCCCCGTCCACCACGGGAAGATTTAAACTGTTGAACTACAAACTAAACTATGTTTAAAAAAATATATTTTACCAGGTAAGGCCCCACTGAGCTGTACGGCTCTTTCAGAAGCGACCAAATAATCTGAACGCTTGTTGATTCTAAATGAGGATGGATCGGAGGACCCAGGGAAAAATCCACGCGACCACGGAGAAAGAGACACCGCAAACTCCATATATACAGTTTAACACGTAGGAGGCTTTCGCGAACAATATCATCCATAATACAGGTTTGTTTTGTTGGGTTAGATCGTGTCAATGTATAAATGTTGCGTCGTTAAACCCGCCACCACCCGACACAGCCAACTAGCGAGGGTTGTCACGTAAACAGAAGGTGCCCAATTCGTCACTAGTACAGCCGCACCGGTTGTGTGTTGGAGAACCAAGCCACAACATTTACAATCCGAGTACGACCTTTTGCCAGTAATAACAACCAGCTTCATCAGGCGACAGCCAGATGTGGTGACAACGCTTGTGCGCTCTTCTTGCGCGGAGTGGGTTGGGATTAATGAATGCATATTGATATGGTAATCAGCGTAAATTATGCATGCGCATATACACAGCAGGCTGCGGGGTTGGGCTCTAACCCACGGCCTCCTGTTTACCAGGCGAGGCTCGCGGGGCCTTCGAGATGCCCTCTATAGAAGTAGGCCTCCTCAAGAAGGGCGAGAAACATTTGCCTGTCAACACGTTATTACCGACCAGAAGTTCGCCTCGCTGGCCGGCCGGCCGGCCGGCCGGCCGTCACGCGCGGCGGTGACGTCACAGCCGCGCGTGACGGCCGGCCGACACGCGCGGCTGTGACGTCACAGCCGCGCGTGACGCCCGGCCGAGGTGACGTCGCCTGCACCCCGCGACGTTCAGAGGCCGGGTTCGTTCGTCGTGCCGACGTCACACCCACAGCCCCACCCCCCCACAACCTCCACTCCGGCCGTGGACCACACGCAGAAGATGCGCAGGCGCTGCTGGTAGAACTCGTATCGAAAGGACGACCTCCTGTACACCGTGCGAAGGAGTTAACATCTCTAAAGCCACCGCGGCGCCCCCATCGATGGTCTCCACCTGATGACTGCGCGGAAAAATATAACAGTCTGTCACGTATGCATTTACTTAAATGCCAAGCTCTGAGATGAAGTTTTACATAGACACGCTGGATATTCAAATGTACACATGTGCTTTTCGTTTTCGAGCGGCGCTGTTGACGGATTGTCTGTGTGTGCCCAGCGGCACGTGCGCAAGGCTTCAGCACGCAAAGAAGAGGCATTGGTCTTGAGAGGTGCATTGTTGTTGCGCAACTGACGAGGAGGAGAAGAAGAAGAGAAACAACTCCGAGCGTTCAATGTCCCCGGGGGAATTGACAGATTTCGGAGCAAAGCAACGTCAGCTGCTTCCCCAACAAGAGAACGAAACGGGGAAAAACCAGGCTCGTGGTCACCGGTGTTGACCACGAGCGGGAATCGAACTCGGGTCGCCGAGTTCGTGTCCTGCCACGCCGCCGCACACACACACACACACGGGCGTTGTTGTGAAACTTCCCGCGGAGGTCACGGGGAGCCGTGACCTCTGGCTCGCCCAGCAGCACCGCGACGCGGCAAAACGCGGACTCCACCTGTGCCATCTGTACGGGGGGCGGGGGAGGAGGGGGGGGATACAGCGTTGCCCCCTCTCGCGCGCGTGGATTTTTGTCTGGCTGCTCCGGTCTCGCTCCCGCTCGTGAGCGCTCATTAATTGGCCGATTGCAACGCCTTCAACGTGCAGAGGACGGCAGAGCTCGGGGAGGGAATTGAGAGGATGGATCGCCGACATCTGCCGCCTGCAGCCTTGGCTCCAGGTCCTCGGGCCGTCGGTTATCACCGCACGAGCTTCGCGCGCGTCTACAGCAGCAGCAGCAGCAGGCCTCAGCGTGGGCTGCGGCGGATCGTAGGTGGCGTCGATTGGTGGAGGGGGGGGGGGGGTCTGCTCGCCGAGATAGGCCCAAGGGCGGATCGGTGGATACCCTCGCAGACGAGCGGCCTTTAGCGGCGGCGGCTGCTGCGGCGGCGGCCACGGTCATCCTCGCCCTCGGGTGGGCCCAGAAACCTGTTGGCGCGACGGTCGCTGGCGGCGGGGAACCAGCGGCGAGCGTCGCTGCGGGGTGGAGGCCCTCCGTGGGCCCCCTCCACCCCCGGCCATGGGGCCCCGTTCCAAAAAACATTGCCCAACTGCCCGGCGCGGAGCGGAGGAGCCGCGCGGGACAGAGGCGGCGTTGTGGTGCAAAAAAAAAAAAAACACCGCACCTCGCCCAAGCCCCTCTCCCCCTCCATCGCCCGCCCGCCCCCAAAGGAGAACACAGTGTCTCGTGGAGAACACTCGCGGGCAACGAGAGTGGTGGATAAAGAGAAATAAAAAATAAAAAAACTCGCCCACGTTCGGGCAGGAAAGGCCACTGCCCGAAACGTCGCCTGTTTCTTTTGTCGGTTTTGTTTAAAGGTCACAAAAAGGTGTTCTCAATAACGAGTGTGTGTGGAGTGATTGGATTTTTTTTCTTTTGCGGTTAATTGCGTTCGGGCACCGCTGCCCACCTGCAATTAGTCACGCGACGAGCGACCGTAGCGGAGTGGGACGATGGACGTGAGCGTGTCCCTGGCTGGCAGACTGCGACAGGGCACGAGACCGCGCGCAGGGCTAGCGGGGGGATGGGCGGTGGGGATTCCTCCGCTCGCCTCGAGGGCTTCGAATATTTCGCCGCAAAACTGACGGCGATGACGGCGAAATGTACACGGCGTGGAAAAACGGGCCCAGGACAATGATGAGTGGGCGTCATTGTGCCGAGCGAGGTGCTGGTTTGCGCAACATGTGTTGCGGGTGCATGCTGAACTTCTTTCGCGCCATACGTAGCCAACCCGCGCTAATCGGAGGATGCGGGGGAAGGATAACAAACTGAACACAAACAGCGGTTCTAAAGAAATGAGTTTTCAATCTGGATGACGATTAAAAAGCGCATAGTTCCGGCGACTATCTAATATCGGATTGAAGAGCGTTCCAGACGGCCGCAGAAGCACGATTCCCAAAGCGCACGATTCCAGTGACCGTTTTTGTTGCGACGGCGAGGCCAAAAGCCAATGCTGCGTGGATGACCGGAGATCGTGTGATGGTGGGTTTGGGTTTCTTAACGAGATCAGCGAAGTATTTCTGGTTCATTTGTGGCTAAGCACTATTGTATGTGATGAGCGCAACCTTATATTCCCTGCTACTAACAGCGCCAGTGAAATTCGAACGCCCTTCGCCGACCGCAAACGAGGCCGTGGATATCACCCACACCGTGCGGGGAACTAACGGCGAGGCGCGAAGACGAAGATTCGGTCCTTGTGGCAGGAAGGTGATGACGGCATAACGGTGGAACAGCCCGAATGTATTCGCTCACACACTTCATCATCGCCGTCATCAGCAGCGGCATCGTTAAGTCGTCGGTCAATCCGCCGGCTCAATGAAGGCCTCCCCGGAGCCGTCGCCACCGTCTCTCGCGATCCTGCGACGTGGGGAAAAATGCGCTCCCGGTACCGCGCACGCGAAGCGATCCCGTCGCTCGTCCTCCGGGACGCGTTCCATTCCTTGGCTGCCACTCCGCCATCACCCTTGACCATCCTGCCGTCGCCGATCTGCAGTCCGCGCGATGGTGGTCACGGTGGCCGTGGCTGAGTGATTTAAGGCTGAGTCGACCTCGAGAAGGTGCAGAATCGGTGAGGATGTTGCTCGTCACGGTGGCGAGATGTTAACTACCTCGCCTGGTATACAGGAGGTCGTGGGTTCGATACGGACCCTGACGCCTGATGTATATTTGGAGTTTGTTCGCGTCTCTCTCTCTCATCATCATCACGGTGGCTCGGAGATGTTAACTACCTCGCCTGGTATACAGGAGGTCATGGGTTCAACACGGACCCTGACGCCTTATGTATAATTGGAGTTTGCGTGTCTCTCTCACCCCGTGGTCGCGTAGTTTTTTCTCTGGGTCCACCGGTTTTTCCCCTCCACATTTAGGATCAACATTCGTCTACAGTATTTGGCTGCTGCTACAAATTTCTTCATGATGATAAGCGCACTTCGTTGAGCTATCATTTGTGGCCAGGTCGCTTCTGTCAAGGAGCTCTATAGCTCAGTGGGGTCTTGCCTAGTAACAAAAAAAAAATATCCTTAATAACTGCACTGAAAAGAAACTCGTATGGTAAAACATTTAGATAAGTATTTTTTTTATTTTTTACGAACTGAGAAAAAGATCCTTCCTCTGAAAATCAAACCAACCGAATGTTTTGATTTAAAGCTTTCGTGACTGCAGGGATTCACATTCTTGGTTCTTTCGGTAAAGTCACGTAGAAGGGAAACAATAAAATAATAAAAGTATTGTTTTATATTTGTATTATTTTATTGTTTCCCTTCTACGTGACTTTACCGAAAGAACCAAGAATATCAATCGAATGTTGCTTCGATGACCATGTGACAAAGATCACAACGTTAAGGCATATGGGAGAGTGCAGTGCCACCCATTGTGGATACGAGGTCACTTTGAGGGGATCTCAGCCATAATAATAATATAATGAGCGTTGCCCCTTGCATCGACGTGGGATACACGTGGAGGGTGGGTGTGGGGAGACGTGACGTCATCACGCAGATGCGCGCGGTGACGTCAACACCGTGCACTTGCCCGTTTAATGCGCTAGCCGGCCAGCCAGCAAAACTTACAAAAAAATATATGATGATAATAATACCTTTTAATTACACAAAAATAGCCTCGATCACCTCAAGACACCTTTTCAGGAGGGTCCATCAAAGAAACTAGAGAAAACCCAAGCCTAAAAACAAAACCCTCGAAGCTCCGCACAGACGGATATCAGAATCCACTGCTGCACTGGCATCTCCCGGCCACACCAACCTGCACTCACCAGTGCGGTGACATCACCTTCCGCAGGTCGTTCTCTCGACGCGGCGAGATGCACTGCCCACGACGAGAGTTCGAAGGTCAATCGAAGGGATCTCAGAGGTGGCTCTGAGAAATCCGCCTCCGTGGGCCGCTCTGTCACGCAGAGGGCCGCTCTTCTGGGCCCCCCGTCCTCGAGAACACAAATCGACTTGACAAGACGACGCAACAAGCGCCATTCGCCAATAAGTAGCGGCGATGTCCCCAGGGCGCTTGTGCCAGGCTAGGTGCACTTTCAAGCCACGTGAAAGTGTCTAAGGGGCAGGGTGGCCCCAGGAACACACCCGGGTGCCATGGGTTAACTGGCTGAGACGGCTGGCAGATGCACCACCTGTGTTCCCCACTGTGTCAACTCTCTGCGCTTCAGCCGCCCGGCGCTCCGCTCGTTGCTGCGAGCGCCGCTCCTCTGCCCTCACGTTGTTGCTGGAGGGCGACTGCCCCCAACTCCCCGGCGGCAGCAGCAGCAGCGTCCTTCACGAGCCCCCGCCACGGGAGCCGATATTGACACCGCTGTCGCCGGCCGTCGGCAAGTCCACTCGGCTCCACATCGTCCTGCACCGCATCGCTCCATCTCCCCTCTCGCCCGTGCCGCGTCCCCGTTCAGCCCCCTCTATCCGGCGGTACGAAACGTCTGCTTGGTCGCGCTCCTCACGCAGCTACACGTCCCGCAGAACCGCCGCGGTGCCGGGCATTTACGCCACCATTCCCGTAACGGGGCGTTCTAAGACCGTGGCGCGAGAGATGGAAATGCGGTGTAACGAACATCCACCGGTGAGTGGACAGAAACCAGCCACCGGGAGGCAACTGGGAGAGGAAATATGTGTTTTCTTCCCCGGAGGGTTGAGCATCAAATACTTGCTGTGGGCCACTGAATTACAACTTAGAAACGCGCGTTCAGAGCATCTGTCTGCTGTTAATTGCCACACGAGAAGCCCCCCCCCCCCTTCGCTGAGCTGTAACTTGTGGCCAGGTGGCGTTTGAATAAGAGCGATATTGCTCAGTGGGCATTGCCTGGTTAAAATAATTTTTAAAAAAGGAATGTTATAACGAATTGAAATAACATTGCAGGCTTTTGAGAAAATGAACAGTCCCAAGAATTCGTCGTCGCAAGGTGACTCCCCGACACCACCGTCGGTGCTGCTGAAGCGTGTCGAAACGCCCGGCGGCGCGCGATCCGCACGGCACTTTTACGTCGTCGGGTGGAGGAGGGTTGACGACACACATTTTTGTTTAACACCACGACTCACCGGCCCGCCCCCCCACCCCACACAAAGCCTCCGCGTGATAACAACGTTGTCCAGAAACGAGAAGGTCTGCAAGGTTGCCACCATCACGGCGCAGGGCTAGGCCAGCGACGCGCGTCCTCTCTGGTTGCGTCAGCCTCCCAGGTGGGGGGGGGGGGCTATACTCGAGCTGACCTTCACCTCTCCCTCTTCTCTCCCCTCTTCTCTCCCTCCCTCTCCCACACTCTCCCTCTCCGGCGAGAGGTTTTCCTGCCTAGGCTGCGTTTGGAGAATGCAATCCGGCGATTTGTGGTGGGAGAGGGGGGGGGGCGGTGTGGGAGGAACGGCCCTAGCCCTGAATAGCCCCCCTGGAAACTCGCGTGCGAATATCTCCCCCACGCCAGAGGGGTGCGATCATCGTGGTGGTGGTGGTGAACCCGGGGATGTGACCACCCACAAGACACGGCAGCTGTCGGAGAGTTCCAAACCCCCCTACCCGCCCACCCTGATCTCCCCCTCCCCTCCGAGTGAGCCTCACCTCTGAACTTCTTGGGAGGATTGTTCAGGTCGCCGGCGTCTGGCTGGACGACGCATCGATCGTCCACCAACCTGGGGAGCAATGATGTCATTATCAGCATCATCGTCGTCATCATCGTCGTCATCGTCGTCATCATCGTCGTCATCTTCATGATCACCATCATCGTCATCACCATCTTCATAATCATCATTGTCGTCATGATCGTCGACGTGATCAGCATTGCCATCGTCATCACCAATGCCACGGTTATTTCATCAATACCATCAAGTATTAGCGACCTCGCCTGGTATGCAGGAGGTCGTGGGTTTGAGCCCGACCCTGACGCCTGCTGCAGTATATTTGGAGTTTGCGTGTCTCTCTCCCCGTGGTCGAGTTGCTCTTTCTCCGGGTCCTCCGGATTATCCCTCCACATTGAGAAACATGAGTTTGGAGTATTTGGCTGCTATAAATTCCCACGCGACAAGTCACTTCGTTGAGCTATTATTTGTGGCCAGGTCGCTTCTGAAAAAGATCTGCATAGTAGGACATACCTGGTAAAATAAAAATTAGTTTTAGTTCATGACTGCTGCCATCATCGAACATCCTCATCACTATTGCTTACGTCATCGCCCATTTTCTTCACGATCAATGGGAATGATCGCGACGATTAATTATAATAATTAAAACAATCATGTCAACTTGTAACGCAACGCTGCACATTGTTTGCTCGGGGAGGAACCACAAGATCTTCTCGGCCAAATGAATGAGTGTTTACGTGTGAGAGGCAAACCGGAGCACCCGGAGAAAACCCACACATGTGAGAGGGGGCAACGCTGTATCCTCGTACAGATGGAAGGGGGGAGTTTCGAAACAGCGTCTGTGCTCGCGCGCGCGTGTGTGTGTGCGGTGATCCACAGGGTTCGCTCGCGGAGGAAACACCGAGGTTACCCATCAACAAGCTCTGCTGTCCTCTGTGTATGAAGATGTAATTGAGTGTTTACGTGCGGGAGGCACGTAAACACTGTATCCAGCGCAAACAGATGGAACACGTGGAGTCCACATTCGCTGTACCGCCTTCTCCTGCTGAGCCAGGGCACGCCCGCGGGAAGGGACTTTTACCCCATCTCTGTGTGATCCACAAACCCTCGCTGCCTCCACAGTGCTGGACTACACGGCCACGTGCAGCATTGCCACCGCCACCGCCACCGCCGCCCGGCTAAATTAATATGAACATTAAGAGGATAATGACGGTGGTGTTAATTCGGAGGTGCCCTTTGTTGGTGCAGAATATTAAACTCGCAACCTTTGCATAATAGGGAACATGGCTTCCTTCAAATCGCCGAGCACCTGCTTACACATAAGCACTGCTTGTGTATACAAAGACAAAGATCCCCCATATAGCCTTAACAGACTGTAGGGGCAAGTGCTGTTAGCGAGCACCTATGAAGGCCGGTACTAATTTGAGGCTGAGTCGACCTAGGGGAGGCCCGTGACCGGTTCAGTTAATCGTAACCGGTGTTGGCCGTGAGCGGGAATCGAACCCAGGTCGCCAGGTTGGTAGCAGCGCAGCGCACTAACCACTACACTACCGTTCCCCACACACACACACACAGACACACACACTATGTATGTACAGCACACGCAGTGGGGTGGTTCGCTCTGCGCGACCACGAACCCACACGCCGGCCCGAGTTCGATTCCCGCCGCCGCGACCAATAAATAGCGGCGATTTTTTTGTTTGTTTTTGCGCCGGTCCCGGGTAGCTCCCGTAGGTCCACTCGGCCTCAAATGAGTACCTGGCGGGGCGCGTCAAACATCGGCGGTGGGGAGACAAAGGCGGCCGGGCGCGTGGTGTTGGCCGCGCCGGCGCATCGCGTGCCATTGCGAGCCTTCGTGGGCGATAATCGTGGCAGCCTCCATCGGTGCTGCTCGCGAATAGCACTTGCCCCTACAACCTATTCAAAGGCTATACGGTGGGGTGTGGGGTGGGGCGCGGGGGTGGGGTCGTACCTTTGTCTTTGTGCAGGCGAAACAAATGCAATGCATCGCACTCCTATGAGGGTGCCCGTGTGGACCGTGAGCGCGCGCAGCCACTCGGGGCCGTCCATAAATGACGTCACGCGATTTTGGACGATTTTTGACCCCCCCCCCGCCCCCGCCCACTCGTCACACGGCGTCACAAAAAGTCAGGCCACCCCCTCAAATATTACGTCACAAAGCTCTGCCCCACCCCCCCCCACCAAAAAAAATATAAAACGTGCTTCAAATCGCTTTAAACTATTGTTGTCATTGTAGTGCGTGTTTAATGTGGCGCTGCACTCTGATGTTGTAGGAGAAAACATTTTTTGTAAAAAAAAATCTAATTAAGTAGAACGTCTTCTTTGGTTCTTTCGGTAAAGTCACGTAGAATGAGAATAAAATAATGAATTGATAAAATAAAATAACACAATAATATTCTCACGACGTTTCCTTTTAACAATGGGTGCCTCTGCGGATGTGTATGCTTTAACTTTTAACATAGCTATTTCTGTGACCAGTCACAAGCTAATCATTCAGCCATTTCAATGCTAAATTCTATGCTAATTCCTTCGTCAAGGCTCTTTGTTCCTCTCACACAGCTTAAAAGCCGTGATCTGAACGTGGCTCTCTCACTCCAGCGCTGTCCTACCAGACAGTCTCGCTCCCTTCACCTGATGAAGGCCGCTTGTGTTGTGGCCGAAACGTCGTGAGAATATTATTGTGTTATTTTATTTTATCAATTTATTATTTTATTCTCATTCTACGTGACTTTACCGAAAGAACCAAAGAAGATGAATCATTGCAGTCACGAAAGCTTTAAATCGAAATTTAAGTAGAACGTGTTGCCTATATTTAATTAAAGTTGCGCATTTTGGTGTGACGTCACATTTCTCAACACCCCCCCCCGCTAGGTGCGTGACGTCATTTATGGACGTCCCCCCTAGACGTGAGCACGCGAGCACACCCAGCACTGCCATCGCATGCGGAGTGCCCCCCCCCATCCCCGCGAACCTCGGCTTGTGCCCGGGTCGCGGCTGCGAGGCGACGCTGGGGCTTTTGCCTGCGAATCCCGCACGGGAAGGGCCTCCTTTGAGATGCACAAAGACAAAGGTCCCCTCCCTCCAGTATAGCCTTGACACAACGATTGGGGCAAGAAGTGCTCGTCGAGAGAAGCGCCTATGAGGATCAACGCGGCATCACGAGAGGGGGGGGGCGGTGTCCAGCACCACGCCCGGCCGCCTTTGTCTCCCGTGCGGCGATGTTTACACGCCGCACCAGGTACTCATTCGAGGCTGAGTCGACCGCGCTGAGGCACCACCAAGGACCGATTCGGTTAAAGCGATCGCACGCCGGATGAAGCTAAGCGCGAGGCCTGGAGCATATGTTATGAAGGGTCCCTAAATTAAAAAAAATATCTATTAAAAAAACACGTGAATATTAAAACACGTTAAATGTTTAACTTGCATAGTGGAGTAATTGTATTTTTTTCATTCGCTAAACAGCCAGACAACGCGACAAATCGCTAACCTTAAACACCCAGTCGTTCGCAAAAGTTGAAGGCGGTATAGTACTATAGTAATAGAGCAAGTGCAGAATCACTGCACCGGAATTGATAGTTTGAAAGCGTTTAGCGCGGGGCCCTTGAAAGTGCGGGGCCCGCAGCATCTGTAGCTACTTTTGCTCCTGAAATAATCCTGCACCGCGTGTGTGGTAAAAAAAAAAACCACGAAACAAATGTCACGTAGCAACGTGTCGTGTGCAGCTGCGTTGGGTGGTGGAGGGTGTACGGTACACAGCTTCCGAATGACATCGAATGATCGTCACCGGTGTGGGCCGTGAAATTCACGTTGCATTATCCACACACACAACGGCAGCCAAGACGCCCTTCCCCCAGTTATTTTTTTATTACTCATACTGGGGATGCTGCTGCTGAGTCTTTGGGGGGGTCATAGCCAGCACGTGGGGAGCCGCACGAACAGCTGGGGAATAGGAAGGAGTCGTGCTGTCCGTAGCCGAGTGGTGGTCTAGGAATCACGTTGCTGTGATTCCTAGGCGTGTCGGTGAGTCGGTGTGTTGGTGATTCGGTGTGTCGGTGTGTTGGTGAGTCGGTGTGTCAGTGTGTTGGTGAGTCGGTGTGTCGGTGTGCTGACGTGTTGGTGTGTCGGTGAGTTGGTGTATTGGTGAGTCGGTGTGTTGGTGAGTCGGTGAGTCGGTGTGTCGGTGAGTCGGTGTGTCGGTGTGTTGGTGAGTCGGTGAGTTGGTGTATTGGTGAGTCGGTGTGTTGGTGAGTCGGTGAGTCGGTGTGTCGGTGAGTCGGTGTGTCGGTGTGTTGGTGAGTCGGTGTGTCGGTGTGTCGGTGAGTCGGTGAGTCGGTGTGTCGGTGTGTTGGTGAGTCGGTGTGTTGGTGAGTCGGTGTGTTGGTGAGTCGGTGTGTCGGTGTGTTGGTGAGTCGGTGTGTCGGTGTGTCGGTGTGTTGGTGAGTCGGTGTGTTGGTGAGTTGGTGTGTCGGTGAGTCGGTGTGTCGGTGTGTTGGTGAGTCGGTGAGTCGGTGTGTCGGTGTGTTGGTGAGTCGGTGAGTCGGTGTGTCGGTGAGTCGGTGTGTCGGCGTGTTGGTGAGTGGGTGTGTTGGTGAGTCGGTGAGTCGGTGAGTCGGTGTGTCGGTGAGTCGGTGTGTCGGCGTGTTGGTGAGTCGGTGTGTTGGTGAGTCGGTGAGTCGGTGAGTCGGTGTGTCGGTGAGTCGGTGTGTTGGTGAGTCGGTGTGTTGGTGAGTCGGTGTGTTGGTGAGTCGGTGTGTTGGTGAGTCGGTGTGTTGGTGAGTCGGTGAGTCGGTGTGTCGGTGAGTCGGTGCATTGGTGAGTCGGTGTGTCGGTGAGTCGGTGTGTTGGTGAGTCGGTGTGTCGGTGAGTCGGTGTGTTGGTGAGTCGGTGTATTGGTGGGTCGGTGTGTCGGTGAGTCGGTGTGTTGGTGAGTCGGTGTGTTGATGTGCTGACGTGTTGGTGAGTCGGTGTGTTGGTGAGTCGGTGAGTCGGTGTGTCGGTGAGTCGGTGTATTGGTGAGTCGGTGTATTGCTGAGTCGGTGTGTCGGTGAGTCGGTGTATTGGTGAGTCGGTGTGTCGGTGAGTCGGTGTGTTGGTGAGTCGGTGTGTTGGTGAGTCGGTGTGTTGGTGAGTCGGTGTGTCGGTGAGTCGGTGTGTCGGTGAGTCGGTGTGTTGATGTGCTGGCGTGTTGGTGAGTCGGTGTGTTGGTGAGTTGGTGTGTTGGTGAGTCGGTGTATTGGTGAGTCAGTGTGTCGGTGAGTCGGTGTATTGGTGAGTCAGTGTGTAGGCGTGTTGGTGAGTCGGTGTGTCGGTGTGCTGACGTGTTGGTGTGTCGGTGAGTTGGTGTATTGGTGAGTCGGTGTGTTGGTGAGTCGGTGAGTCGGTGTGTCGGTGAGTCGGTGTGTCGGTGTGTTGGTGAGTCGGTGAGTTGGTGTATTGGTGAGTCGGTGTGTTGGTGAGTCGGTGAGTCGGTGTGTCGGTGAGTCGGTGTGTCGGTGTGTTGGTGAGTCGGTGTGTCGGTGTGTCGGTGAGTCGGTGAGTCGGTGTGTCGGTGTGTTGGTGAGTCGGTGTGTTGGTGAGTCGGTGTGTTGGTGAGTCGGTGTGTCGGTGTGTTGGTGAGTCGGTGTGTCGGTGTGTCGGTGTGTTGGTGAGTCGGTGTGTTGGTGAGTTGGTGTGTCGGTGAGTCGGTGTGTCGGTGTGTTGGTGAGTCGGTGAGTCGGTGTGTCGGTGTGTTGGTGAGTCGGTGAGTCGGTGTGTCGGTGAGTCGGTGTGTCGGCGTGTTGGTGAGTGGGTGTGTTGGTGAGTCGGTGAGTCGGTGAGTCGGTGTGTCGGTGAGTCGGTGTGTCGGCGTGTTGGTGAGTCGGTGTGTTGGTGAGTCGGTGAGTCGGTGAGTCGGTGTGTCGGTGAGTCGGTGTGTTGGTGAGTCGGTGTGTTGGTGAGTCGGTGTGTTGGTGAGTCGGTGTGTTGGTGAGTCGGTGTGTTGGTGAGTCGGTGTGTTGGTGAGTCGGTGAGTCGGTGTGTCGGTGAGTCGGTGCATTGGTGAGTCGGTGTGTCGGTGAGTCGGTGTGTTGGTGAGTCGGTGTGTCGGTGAGTCGGTGTGTTGGTGAGTCGGTGTATTGGTGGGTCGGTGTGTCGGTGAGTCGGTGTGTTGGTGAGTCGGTGTGTTGATGTGCTGACGTGTTGGTGAGTCGGTGTGTTGGTGAGTCGGTGAGTCGGTGTGTCGGTGAGTCGGTGTATTGGTGAGTCGGTGTATTGCTGAGTCGGTGTGTCGGTGAGTCGGTGTATTGGTGAGTCGGTGTGTCGGTGAGTCGGTGTGTTGGTGAGTCGGTGTGTTGGTGAGTCGGTGTGTTGGTGAGTCGGTGTGTCGGTGAGTCGGTGTGTCGGTGAGTCGGTGTGTTGATGTGCTGGCGTGTTGGTGAGTCGGTGTGTTGGTGAGTTGGTGTGTTGGTGAGTCGGTGTATTGGTGAGTCAGTGTGTCGGTGAGTCGGTGTATTGGTGAGTCAGTGTGTAGGCGTGTTGGTGAGTCGGTGTGTTGATGAGTCGGTGTGTTGATGAGTCGGTGTGTCGGTGAGTCGGTGTGTTGGTGAGTCGGTGTGTTGGTGAGTCGGTGTGTTGGTGAGTTGGTGAGTCGGTGTGTTGATGTGCTGGCGTGTTGGTGAGTCGGTGAGTCGGTGTGTTGGTGAGTCGGTGTGTTGGTGTCCATGCGCTTTCCCACTGCCGGATGATATGGCAGAATCAGAATATGTATTATTAATGGAGAAATCCGATGAGCTATAAAGCTCTTCTTATTCACAGATCGTGTCAACGGGGGGGGGGGTGGGGGGGGGGTGCGTAGTCGGTCGTCTGGAACGCTCTTCCTTCCAATATTCGGAAGCCTCTGGGAAGCGATGCACTTTTAAATCATCATCCAGATTGACGAACTCATTTCTTTAGAGCCGCTTTGTGTGTGTTTAGTTTGTTGTCTTTCCACCCGCACCTACGATTAGCACGGTCGGCTACGTACGGTGCGAAAGAAGTTCAACATACAAACATACCCCAACAGTATGTGAAAGACTATACGGGGGGGGGGGTGTGTTATGTGTTTGTCCATAATATAGTTATTATTGGGGTTAGATCGCGTAAATTTTTAAATGTGTTGTTAAATCCGCCACCACCCGACACAGCCAACTCGTAAGGGCTGTCACGTTAACAGCACGTGGCCAAATCGTCACTAGAACAGCGCCACCGGATTCAGGCGACAGACACATTTGATGAAGCTAGTTGTAATTACTGGCGAAACGTCGTACTCAGATTGTAAATGCCGTGGCTTGGCTCTCCAAACACACAACCGGTGTGTCTGTACTAGTGACGAACTGGCCACGTTCTCTTTACGTGACACAACCCATACTAATTGGCCGTGTCGGGTGGTGGCGGGTTTAACGACACATATATTTACACGCTCTAACCCTCCCCCCCCCCCAAAAAAAAAAACAACCTCTTATGCATGACATTGGTCGCGAAAGGCCTTCTCTTCCTACCACTACTACGCGTATGTGTTCGTGATGCCCGCGAGCGGGAGAGGCGGTGTGGTGAAGCATCTCACCCGAGCGTGCACACGAATCCGCTGACCGAGCCCTCGGCGTACAGAGACACGTAGTCTCCGATGTGCAGGAAGCTCGAGATATCCCCCATTACTCCGTGCGGGGGGGGGGGGGATCCTCACTCCGGCGAATGCTGCCAAAATCTCCACCCGCCGCCCTCCTGTGCCTCCTGTGCCCCCCCCTCTAAAAAAAACAACAAAACCCCACTCAAACGCTCCTCTCCTCGCACCGCTCGTGGACGGTCACTCGCCTCTTGTCACCGAACGCCACGCGCAGAGGCGCAACGCGCGTGGAGGAGCAGGAGACGAGTGCTTGAAAAGGTGTTTTGGGGTGGGCGTGCGCTTGATGAACGAGAGCGTCTCGCTTCTGACGGATGTCCACTCCTTGACCTCTCTCCGCCTGCTCCTCTCTCTCTCGCCGCCCCTCCCCTCCTCCTCCGTATCGCCCTCCTTCCCTTTCTTCCGTGACGCCGTGGACCTTGTTGTGCTTTTCCCCGCTGTTCACTCTCTGTCTCGTAACACCCCCCGCCACCACCACCACCCCTACGCCCCCGTCGCCTCTCCTGCCCCTCGCGTGCACGACCCACGACCTCGATCACGAACTTCTCTGCCCGCTGCGCATCATAGCCGGACGCGCGCCGCCAAGACCATCGTCATCACCATCATCACCACCTCCATCATCATCATCACAATCGCCAGCAGGAGCCGCGCGTCTTTGAACCGAACGACGGCGTCGACTACAGCAACAGCAACGGCGACACCCGACTTGGCCCCTTGTTTTGTTTCGCGGCGAGCACGTTCGATGAATTAATTCATTAATCTCCACAACCGCAAAAACGCAGTGGGTGTTGAGCGGCGGCGATGGTGATGGTGCCGAGAGGTTGCGGCGCTGGGAGCCGTTGTGTTGATGGGGGGAGGAGGTGTGCGCATCCCTTTCGTTTACTTAACTCGCTCTCCGAATCTGCGCTCTCCCCCTCTCCACTCACACGGACCTCCTCCGAGCGCAGGTCGCGCCGTCTCTCTCTCTCTCTGTGTGTGCGTGCGCGTTACTGTAGCGGAGAGGCAAGGGAGAGGAGAAAGAGAGAGAGAGAGGGAGAGAGGGGTAAGGGGAGGAGGCGTGGGCGGAGGGAAGCGATTGGGGGACGGGAGAGTGGAAGAGAGAGAGAGAGCGAGAGGGGAAGAGAGAGAGAGAGGGGAGGAGGAGGATGACTGGCGTAGTTTCCTAAATTCCAAGCTGCATCTCAGCCAATGAGAAGTCACCATCATGGTAATAACAATTGCAATCGGTGCAATCGCTGCTGTAATTATCACACAGCATCAAATCACAATTTGGAATCAGCCTAATAATGTTCGTCGCGATGATCGTCACCATGTACTGTACGTGCCCAGCCCCTTGTGGTTAAGTCCACTGCTGGTTGACAGCCAAGCCACGCCGTGCGGGTCGTGCGATTGACTCGGCCATACTTCACTACTCTGGTCAATGCGAGCGGTGGGGATTACATAGAAGCACAGTACAACAACGTGTTCTAGATGCCGCTGTACACAACTTAGCCCCGAGTCTGCCTGCGACCCCGGTAGAAGTCAGTTCTACAACGTCGCGTGTTGTTTCCATAACGCCAATTGGATATAACGCGATTCGAGTGAACGGAAATACGTCGCGCGAGAAGGAGCAAGCGCTCGTAAGGCTGCCTCGGCGTAGCGTCGTCGCAGAGGGCGGGATGCTGCTGGATGCTTCTAGACGCCACCCACGCGCCTCGGGTCTTTGTCCAGCCATCTCACGTGTACACGTCCGTGCTTCACCTCTACAATATACACGCATTTTTCTTAGCGCTTTCGGTAAAGTCACGTTGAAGGGAAACAATAAAATAATAAAATATATATAAAACAATAAAAATTCTCACGACGTTTCGACCATAACACAAACGGTCGTGATGACACAAACGGTCGTGATGACGACCGTTTGTGTTTTGGTCGAAACGTCGTGAGAATTTTGATTGTTTCATATATATATTTTATTATTTTATTGTTTCCCTTCAACGTGACTTTACCAAAAGTGCTAAGAATATGAATGACTGCAGTCACGAAAGCTTTAAATCAAAATTTATTCACGCATTATTTAAAATAACGCGATTTCCTTTTCCATAACGCGGCGTTCTTCTGGAACGCAACTCCCACCGCATTATCGGAGGAGGCGACCGCGACGGTGCAGGGTCCACGTGCTTGAGCCCCATGCCACAGCCCCGCTGTCCAGCAGGCCCCAAACATGCCCGCTCAGTTTCCTCGGGATCTCACGAGAACATCGGCGTCTATGAGCCAAGGGGCATGGGGAAGCCACTGCTGACATTTCGCACTGGGGGCCAGGGCAGGGCCATGGAGGGCGGAGTGCGGCGTCATTCTATTTGTTGGGCTGTGCTCCTATGTCCCCGTGTCCACGCAACCGCTACCCCCATCCATCCTCCCCACCACCGCCGCCGATCTTCGCCAAGCCGCAATGACCGACGCGGTGAAATGCGGTCAAATAACTCACACGCGCGTTGAACTTTCTTCACACCGTACGTAGACAACCGTTGCTAATCGGAGGTGATTCAAAAGGAGCGTTCCAGACGGCCGACTATGCCCCCTGCTTACACGGCCTGTGAATGAATACGAGCTTTGATAGCTCATCGGATTCCTCCAGCATAAATAAATATCCTGATTAGGACGTATCATCCGGCAGTGGGAAAGGGCGTGTACACGTGTAGCGTCAAAGCGCTGGCCGCTGGCAGGAAAGGGAACCTGCGGCGTACGGCAGTCGTGGCGTCAGCAGGCCACGTGATAGACACCAGAGGGGGACATCTCGGGGAACGGTCACAGAAGGGGCCCACCAGGAACCCGCTGGTAGGTTCCAGAAAGGGGGCGTGGTCGAGGGCGGAGCGAGGCCACGCTGACTGTAAAAGAGGGGTCCCTGGAGGGGACCTCGGGGCTGCTGCTGGAAGTGGGATCCACGTCGTGCTGCTCAAGTCCATCGCCGCCGTTCTTCTCGTCTTCGTCTTCACCATCCTTCTCGTCTCCGTCTTCACCATCCCGGGGCGCCGCTAGTCAGGTAGCCTACCAACTGTTCTAAGTAGTGCCGCTTCAATAAAGAGTACGTTATCCCGATGGTGCTTTATTAAACAAAGAAGTGCCTACAAGTCTTACTGTCTCCGAGTTAGTCACTACACATGTGCAGCGTCAACGATTCGGAGACACGGTTTGTAGGAGGCACCTTCTTTATTAAGCAACTCGCACGGTCTCGTCCCACACGCTCTCACACAGTAGCTCATCCTGGCCTGTACGCAACACTGGCCGTCTATACACTGACGGCGCCGGCTGAGATCGCCAACTCCCCTCCTTCGTAGCGCAGCGTCTAGCGGAGACGGCGGCGACGAGGCGACAGCGACGACGAGACGAGTCCCACTCCCAGAACCGGCAGCCCCGAGCCCCCCGCTTTCGGCTCCTTTTATGCTCCCGGCGCGGCCCTGGGTCCACCCTGACCACGCCTCCCTTCTCGAGCCCGCTAGCAGCAGGTTCCAGCGGCCTCCAGACGGGGTCCTCCGTGACCCTTGCCCCAGTTCCTCCGCCCTGCCGACACGCGGCCGTGCTCACGCTCAACCGGCGTGTGCCCCGTCTGTCCACCAGCCGGCGCTATTTCACTAGACGTGTACAACAAAGATCCCCCGTGTAGCCTTAGCAGACTGTAAGAGCAAGTGCTCTTGGCGAGCGCCTATGAATGCTGGCACGGCACACGAGGGGGTTGGTGGGTGGTCAGCCGGTGCTCGCGCTATTAAAACCGACTGGAACCATGTTCAACGTCACCAGGTAAGGCCCCACTGAAGCTCTGTAGTTTCTTGTTCAGAAGCGACCTGTTCATCACAAATGATCGCTCACCGAAGTGGGCTTATCACGTGGACATTTGTAGCAGCCAAATACTCTAAAGGCATGTTTCAAATGAGTACCTGGCACCGTGTGTTAAACATCGCTATCAGGGAGACAAAAGCGGCCGGGCGTGGTGTTGTCCACATCACCCCCTCGTGTGCCGTGGTGGCCTTCATTACGTGCTCGCGAACAGCACTTGCCCCAACATATGTTAAGGCTATACGGGGGGATCTTTGTCTTTGGTGGTTGTGGTGACGTTGGTATCTGTGGTGGTCGTGGCAGTGGCGGTCGTGGTAGTTGTGGTGACCGTTGCGGTAATGGCTGTGTTGTGATGGTGTGATTTTGGTTGTTGTATTGGTATTTGTGGTGGTGATAGTGGCTGTGGTGATAGGGTGGAGCGGTGGTGTAGCAGTTAGCGCTACGCTGCGCTACGAGCCCGGCGACCCGAGTTCAATTCCCGCTCACGGCCAACCCCAGCTGACGATTAATTATCTTAACCGGTCCTTGGGCCTCTCCTAGGTCGACTCAGCTTCAAATGAGTACCTGGTGCGGTGTGTAAACATCGCAACGAGGGAGACAAAGGCGGTCTGGCGTGGTGGTGCTGGCCACCCATCCCCTCGTGTGCCGTGTCGGCCTTCACAGGTGCTCGCTAACAGCACTTGCCCCAACAGTCTGTTCAGGCTATACGGGGGATCTTTGTTTTGTTTTGTCTTTGGTTGTGGTGATTGTGTTGCTGGTGGTGTGGTGTGTGTGTATAATTATTGTGCTGGTGGTGGTGATTGCGATATTCGTGGTGGTAATTGGCGCGGTGTTGTTGGTGGCGATAGTGGTGGTGGTGGTGGGAAGTTGTGATCGTTGTGACAGTGGTGCGGGGGGGGGTGGGTGTTGTTGTGGCTGGCACAACTCCCGCAACAGACACGCACACACACACACGTGCGCGCGAGGATCATATCGCGCTTGCGAAATGTCACATGGAGTTGAGAAATCGAACGACACGCCCCACGCGCACGTTGGGACTGCTGTTGATGATCTCCACGTGTTAGTGATACGCGGTTGGACGGTGGGGGGGGATAGTGTGGGGCGAGTAAGTGGATATAGGTGTAGGGGATGGGGTGGTGTAGTAGTCAGCGCACTGCGCTCAATGCCAGGCCACCCGGCTTCGACTCCCGCTCACGACCAATTCAGTGCCAGCGAACGTCCCAACCGGGGTCCTGGGCCTCTCCCCATGTCGACTCGGCCTCGAATGAGTCCTGCACTGCGCCGAGCGTGGTGTGTTTAAACGATCGGCACTACGGGAGACAAAGGCGGCCTCGTGTGGTGCTGGCTGGCCACCTGACGCCTGGCTCGAGTGCCGTGGCAGGCATCCATAGATGCTCGCGAAACAGCGCTTGCCCCCAATTGTATGTTAAAGCCTACACGGGGGACCTTTGTCTTTGTATGGGGGGAGGGGGGGGCGGGGGTAGTTGTTAGCGCACTGCACTACGATCTCGGCGTGGCAGAGTTCGATTCCAAGTCCTGTGTTGTATAAACATCAGCACCCCCGGGGAGACAAAGGCGGCCGGGCGTGGAGCTGGCCACACAGCATGGGCGCAACTTATAATGCAATTATTTTTGATTATTTAACAATGTGGAGTAGCACCACCCCCCAACCCCTCCCATACGCAAGGATGTATTCATTAGGGCCCAAATCTCAGCACCGGAGCATCTGAGCTATAATCGATAAGCGCAGATGACAAGCAAGAAGGAAACAGCGCGTGCAGGGGGCTCTATTCCTAAACGATGGGACAGTTCTAGTCTTTGGGTCTTTCGGTAAAGCCACGTCGATAGAGAAAAATAACAAAAATCTAAATCACGACGTTTCGATCGCAACACAAGCAATCGTCTTCAGGTGAAGAAGAGGGCGACATCTGCTGAGGCAGGGAGTTTATAAAGGTTTAGAGATGGGCGGTAGAGAGAGGCCGACTGAAACTGAATTACTGATTTCGACCGAAACCGAAAGTTGAACTTCACTTTCGACCGAGACCGAAACAGAAATGTACATAACCGAAGTTACCGAACACAAGATTTATGAAATATGTCACGATGCAATGCTATTTTTTTTAATTAAAAATAAATCTAGAACTAATCATTCAGAGCCTGCAGTAAGAGTCGCTAAATATCAAATCTTTAGGTGTTACTTACTTAGTAATTATATCCAAACAAACGAATGTTGTAGTTAAGAAACAACAGTTTTTTCCGCATTCTCGCTCAGCATGTTGCTGTGCCTTGCTTGAGTCAGGATCGACTTTTGTGGAGTAATCCCACACCGCATGTTTCGACATTCTTCACGGTGATTAACTGCTCCGTTTATTAACTTTAATTTTCTACTTCGCTCAGATTCGTAATTTCGTTATCGCTAATTCCCTACGGAACTATTAACAAACTGAACATCAATATAGTCAGACTTTGAATCTCGGTATCAACACGCGTGTAGACTCAAGCGAACGCAACACACAAAAGCCGAGGCGGGCCAGGCGGCTGGGGACAGACAACAGAGGGCACTTTGTTGTCATCCCGCCAAAGAGACTCCACCTCACGGATGCAGATGCAGGCTGCCGTCTGTTGGCATTAGCAGACCATCGTTGCGGCTGTAACCTTGCAACCAAGCTGCTGCTGCTGCTGACGTGTGTGTACGTGTGTGCAGCCTATCGCATAGGATTGCCTAGCGCCGACTGACCGGCCGATAGGCAGCGAGATAAGACTTAGCACCAGCGTTATATTCTAAAAATAGATCTTCGGTTGACGTTCCGAAAGTCAACATCAGTTTCGGCTGAAACTGAAACCAGACCGAAAGTTAAAAGTTTACTTTTTGGCCGAAACCGAAAGTATGCCGAAAGTGACCATTTGCCAACTTTCGGCGCGGAAAAAGTACCCGCAATTTTGGTCGACCTCTAATGGGCGGGGCAGCTAATGTTAATGTGTGAGCGAGTAGGAGAGTGACATTTGCTTGTGAATGTAAGCTCGGCTAGGGCCCCGGTAATCTTAGAAGTGGCAGCAGCAGATGCGAGTGTAAAGGCGATCGCTATTACCTTGGTGTCGCGGCATCTCTTCAGACAAAGTGAGCGACTCGATCAGGTGAGCCTTCTTGTCTCGAAGTCCGTTGAAAGATCCAATCTTGACTTCAAGCTTTCGTGACTGCAGGTATTCATATTCCTTACTCGCTCTCTCCTGAACTCGCTAACATTAGCTGCCCCGCACATCTCTAAACCTTTATAAACTCCCTGCCTCAGGAGATTTCCCTCTTTTTCACCTGAAGACGGTTGCTTGTGTTGCGATCGAAACGTCGTGATTTTTTTCTTAGGGGCCGTCCATAAATGACGTCACGCACCTGGGGGGGGGGGGGGGGTGGGGAGGGGGTCAGTCATATCAAAATGCGCAACTTTAAATAAATCTAGACAACACGTTCTACTTAATTAAATATACTTTTTAATAAATGTTTTCTCCTACAACATCAGAGTGCAGCGCCACATTAAATACGCACTACAATGACAATAGTTTAACGCGATTTGTAGCATGTTTTATATATTTTTTTTGGGGGGGGGGTGGGGGCAGAGCTTTGTGACGTCATATTTGAGGGGGGGTCTGACTTTTTGTGACGCCGTGTGACGACGGGGGGGGGGGTCAAAAAACGTCCAAAATCGCTTGACGTGACGTCATTTATTTATTTACTTATGGAATTCATATTCTTTGGGTCTTTCCTGACAGACCCAAAGAATATGAATTCCTGCAGTTACGAAAGCCTTAAGTCAAGAATGGAACAGTTCTTAAATGCCTGAGCCCAGATTGGCAATAACCCAAGCCAACCCCCACCGAAAATCTCCCACCTCCATTCATCCCCGCCCCCAATCCTCCTGCTCTGATGAGGTCCGGTGTAACCGGCACCATCGATGCCCTTTGTAATGCCTTCCAGAATGTCACGATGGGGAAATGCAGCATGCGAGAGAGCACGTGGAATACAATTAAATATTTATAAGTGGATATAAATACGTAATATTTTAAAACACTTAAAAAAAACACACGCTTTAATGAAATGTACCGTACTAGTAATGTAAGAACTTCAAGACTCCAGGAAGTGACGCCGAAGCTTGCCACAAGGTCAGTTGACGGTGAAGACTTAGACCCAAGCCGAAACATAACATATAAAAAATAATGTTTTAAAATTTATTTTTATTTTTTATGATAGAATATAGTTATTGTCATCGGTATGACATAAGTATACCGAGTTTGCAGTCGATATCACATTGGGAAGTGGGTAAAAATTGAGTTACAAGATTTGAGGATAAAACAACGACAACAAGAACAACAACAACAGAGTGAGTTAAATAAAAGCGTGTCATAAAAAAATACAATATGCAGTGGCTTTAATAACGAAGCAATCTACAATCGATCATTTGTCGATTCGTTTTTTTTTAAAGAACTCGTTTGTACCGTTATCTCATTCCTCTCTATATCACCCGTTCGTACAATACGAATAATTGTGTCCCTAAACTTGAGTTGAAGCTTTCGTGACTGCAGGAATTACTCTTTGGTTCTTTCGGTAACGTCACGTAGGAATAAAATAAAAGAAATAATAGAATACGACGTTTCGATTGCAACACAAGCAGTCGTCATCAGGTGTGAATGCAAGCTCGGAGAGAGAGAGACACACAGAGAGAGACAAACACAGAGAGAGAGAGAGAGACACACACAGAAACGGAGAGAGACATACAGAGAGAGAGAGAGACAGAGAGAGAGACACAGAGAGAGAGAGACAGAGAGAGACACAGAGAGAGAGAGACACACACAGATACACAGAGAGAGACAGAGACACACACACACAGACACACAGAGAGAGAGACACATAGAGAGACACACGCAGACACAGACACACACAGAGACACACAGAGAGGGAGACAAACACACAGAGAGAGAGACACACAGACACGGAGATGAAACACAGAGCTAGATCGACAAACAGAGAGAGACACACAGAGAGAGAGACACACACACATAGAGAGACACATAGAGAGACATACGCAGACACAGACAGACACACAGAGAAACAACTCCTCTGTGACGAGGCATTATATACAGAGAGAGGGGGGGGGGGGGACAGAGAAATGAGCATGTCAACGAGAGCGGCAGGGACAGGGAAAGTTGAAGTTTGAGTAAAACAAACTTAGTAAACTTAGAAATGTAATCCAATGCAACACAGAGAGTCGGCTAACACAAAACTTGTTAGATTGTCTTTTCATTCTCACATCACATCGTCTCCCTTATTCCACAGCTGGAGGAAGGCCGTCTCCCCCCATAGCCGCCGGTCACGCGATGTTTATGACCATACTTCACCACGCTGGTTCAGCACATGGAGGTGAAGTGAGACGGAGTGGGGGGGGGGGAGAGACGTGCGGCATGGGGAGGCCTTGATCCAGCAGTGGAGCATGGCTGATGATAATTAAATGACCATTTCATTGGCTTGGCTCCTATATAACTGCAAAAATGCATCTTCCTCCAATCTAAAGACTAAACTATAAACTATGTTTTATTTTTACCGGGTAAGGCCCACTGAGCTATATAGATAGCTCTTTTTCAAAAGCGACTTGCCCATTTTTCAGAAGCGACCTGTCCATCACAAATGATAGCACAACGAAGTGGGCTCATCACCACGTGCAAATATGTACAGCAGCCGCGGGGAGAACACGCACACACTCCAGATGCACGCATGTCGTGCCTTCTTTCGCACCGTACGTAGCCAACCGTGCTCATCGGAGATGCGGATATACACAGGCGTCGTGGTTGGGGGATCGTACCTGCGACCTCCCTGTACACCGGGCAATTTATTATAATGCGATTTTGTATTGTCTGGAAATTGCTTTTATTGTCCGTGCGACGTAGTCTCTTAACAATGTTTTATTTTACCCGTACAGCACTTTGAATTGCATCTTTATCACGAAATAGTGCTATAGAAATAAAGACTTTTTGATTGATCAATTGATAGTTAACGTCTCGAGACCGTGGGGCCCCAGGCATCGACTCACTCGGCTCCCAAGGCTTTTGACCCCACGTGACACTCCGGAACGCGCCGAGCGTCGCTCAAGGGGGGAGACGAAAAATAATGGATGCGGTCCGAACATAGATGGACTCGTCCATCTGAACAAACTGTCAAATCGCTCTCCGTGGTGCTAACGTTAAAAAAAACCGCCACTCTTTTCAAATTTTCTTGTTGTGGTTTTCACACCTGATGATGATTGCTTGTGTTGCAGTCGAAACGTCGTGAGAATGTTATTGATTTATATTTGTATTATTTTATTGTTTCCCTTCTACGTGACTTTACCGAAAGAACCAAGAATATGAATCCCTGCAGTCACGAAAGCTTTAAATCAAGAATATCATGAACTCAACTACAAACTATTTTGTTTTGTTTTACATTACCAAACAAGGACCGACTAAGCGAAATATCTCATTTTTCAGAAGCGCGATCTGGCCACATTATGATAGCTCAGCGAAGTGGTGGCGGTTGATCATCATCACGTGGTTATATAGAGCACCAGGCTTAATACGCTAAACGCGCAATGCTGATTCTAAATGTGGGAGGGAAAGACCGGGGGACCCGGAGAAAAATCCACGCGACCACGTGGAGAGAGAGACACCGCAAACTCAAAATATACAGCAGCAGGTGTCAGAGTTGGGATCGAACCCACGACCTCCTGCACACCAGGCGAGGTAGTTAACATCTCCTAGCCACCGTGATGATGATGAGAGAGAGACACGCAAACTCTTAATATGCAGCAGCAGGCGTCAGGGTCAGGATCGAACCCACGACCTCCTGCACACCAGGCGAGGTAGCTAACATCTCCTAGCCACCGTGATGATAATGATGATGATGAGAGAGAGACACGCAAACTCCAAATATACAGCAGGCGTCAGGGTCAGGATCGATCCCACGACCTCCTGCACACCAGGCGAGGTAGCTAACATCTCCTAGCCACCGTGATGATGATGAGAGAGAGAGAGATACACGCAAACTCCAAATATACAGCAGGCGTCAGGGTCAGGATCGAACCCACGACCTTCTCCACACCAAGCGAGGTAGTTAACATCTCCTAGCCACCGTGATGATGATGAGAGAGAGAGAGATGCAAACTCTTAATATACAGCAGGCGTCAGGGTCAGGATCGAACCCACGACCTCCTGCACACCAGGTGAGGTAGTTAACATCTCCTAGTCACCGTGATGATGAGAGAGAGAGAGAGACGCAAACTCTTAATATACAGCAGGTGTTAGGTTTGGGATCGAATCCACGACTTCCTGCAGACCAGGTGAGGTAGTTAACATCTCCTAGTCACCGTGATGATGATGAGAGAGAGAGAGACGCAAACTCTTAATATACAGCAGGTGTTAGGTTTGGGATCGAATCCACGACTTCCTGCAGACCAGGCGAGGTAGTTAACATCTCCTAGCCATCGTGGCATCCCTCACCACCGTGATAAGTAAACAAATCGAAATAAAATAAACAGGTTACCCTCCTTCACCCTCCTTTTTAATTGTTCGACTTTATAGGAATGTATGTACTTTATGGTTGTTGAACTTTTTTCGCAGTGAAATCCTCCCGAGTCCTGGTGGTGTACCGCCACCTCGTGGAGACTTTAGATGACATCGAATTTCCCATTTTTTGCCAATAAAATAGTTTTTACGCGCGCGCGGTTATAAACCGTTACTAATAACGCGTGCTTCGGGGCCGTCCATAAATGACGTCACACACTTATGGGGGGGGGGGGGGTCACACATTTGTGTGACGAGGGGGGGGGTTTGAGAAATGTGACGTCAAATAAAAATGCGCAACTTTAAATAAATATAGACAACACGTTCTACTTAATTAAATAGACGTTTTAATGAATGTTTTCGCCTACAACATCAGAGTGCAGCGCCACATTAAATACGCACTACAATGGCAATAGTTTAAAGCGATTTGAAGCATGTTTTCTATTTTTGGGGGGGGGGGCAGAGCTTTGTGACGTCATATATGAGGGGGGGTCTGACTTTTTGTGACGCCGTGTGACTGGGGAGGGGAGCGTCACAAAATCGTCCAAAATCGCGTGACGTCATTTATGGAGGGCCCCTTATGAAACGTTACGAATAACGTGCGCTTGTGAAAAGTTACCAATAACGCTTTACTTTCCATTGCTTTTTTTTTCCTCTCTACATAAAATAAAAACAACTCAAGTTTTGGTCGCACAAGCCATCGAACTGCACGGACCTCCATCATGGAGTGTCTCTCATCAGCATCATTGCTTCAATACAAGCAACAGGCCGGGCCGAAGTTTGACATGTATTGTTGACCTCCTTTCGCACCGTACGTAGCCAACCGTACTAATCGTAGGTGCGGGTGGAAGGACAACAGACTGCATATTATGTTGAACTTCTTTCGCACCGTACGTCGCCAACTATGAAATTGGAGGTGCGGGGGAAGGACAGCAAACTAAACACACGCAGCAAAACATTTCTCAAGAAATCAGTTTGTCAGTCTCGATGATTATTATAAAAGCGCACAGCTCCCAGAGCCTTCCTCGAATCGGAAGGAAGAGCGTTCCAGACGGCCGCCAGAGCGCTTCTAGAAGCATCGAGCGCTTCTAGAAGCGCTTGATGCGGTGAGCGTCGTCTTTGTTGCGATGGCGAGAAGCCAAAAGCCGTCGATGCCCCCGCTGCTGCTGCCCCTGCTGCTGCTGCCCCTGCTGCTGCTGCCGCTGCCGCTGCTGCCCCTGCTGCTGCTGCTGCCCCTGCTGCTGCTGCTGCCTCTGCTGCTGCCCCTGCCCCTGCTGCTACCGCCCCTGCTGCTGCCCCTGCTGCTGCTGCCTCTGCTGCTGCCCCTGCTGCTGCTGCCGCTGCTGCCCCTCCTGCTGCTGCTGCCCCTGCTGCTGCTGCCGCTGCTGCGAGGATGAACGGAGTTCGCGTGATGATGGTTTTAGGCGATCACTTCGTGTGAAACGAGTGTGACCTTAGACGCGTCTCATCAGCTGCCAGGCTTGCTTGAAGCAATTCGGGTGAACTGGCTGATGTTTATCGACAAAAACATCAACATTGCCCTCTATCAATATTGACGGGGTTTTTTTTATCTTTTCGTGTTGTTGTTGTTGTTGTTGCCGCCGCTGCTGTTCTCGTGTGTAAAAAATAAATAATATATAAAAAATTTATTTAAAAACACGCTTTAATGAAATGTACCGTACGAGTAATGGCAGAACTCCACGGCTCCAGGAAGTGGCCCCGTAGCTTGCCACGACGTAAAGGGCCCGTGGTGATTTACAGCCAACGTCAGTTGAGCGTGTGCACAATTAGACCCAAGCCGAAACATAACATATAAAAAATAATTGTTTAAGAATATATGTTTTTTGTTATTTTTAATGGTAGAATATAGTTATTGTCGTCAGTATGACACAAGTATACCCAGTTTGCAGTCGATACCACATTGGGAAGTGGGTTAAAAATTGAGTTACAAGATTTGAGGATACAACAACAGACAGAGTGAGTTAAATAAAAGCGTGTAAATAAGAACAACAATCGCCGTACAACCAGCTGAACGTAACCATCTGCGTAAACAAATACCGTTCAGGCAGCACCTCGCTTAGCGCGACCCCCGTAGAACGCCGATTCGTGAGAGCGCTCTTTGTCCTGGAGAAAATGTGTTTTTTTTTCTATATATGAAAAAATAAACTAATCAATCTAAAAAGCGCTTACGAGTGAGAACGAGACAAACGCATCCGCCCCAACTACCCTCTCTCTACTATATACAGTGAGAGAAAAAAAGTATTTGATCCCCTGCTGATTTTGTACGTTTGCCCACTGGCAAAGAAATGATCAGGCTATAATTTTAATGGTAGGTTTATTTGAACAGTGAGAGACAGAATAACAACAAAATCCAGAAAAACGCATGTCAAAAATGTTATAAATTGATTTGCATTTTAATGAGGGAAATAAGTATTTGATTCCTCTGCAAAACATTACTTAGTGCTTGATGGCAAAACCCTTGTTGGCAATCACAGAGGTCAGACGTTTCTTGTAGTTGGCCACCAGGTTTGCACACATCTCAGGAGGGATTTTGTCCCAATCCTCTTTGCAGATATTCTCCAAGTCATTAAGGTTTCGAGGCTGACGTTTGACAACTCGAACCTTCAGCTCCCTCCACAGATTTTCAACGGCATTAAGGTCTGGAAACTGGCTAGGCCACTCCAGGACCTTAATGTGCTTCTTCTTGAGCCACTCCTTTGTTGCCTTGGCCGTGTGTTTTGGGTCATTGTCATGCTGGAATACCCATCCACGACCCATTTCCAATGCCCTAGCTGAGGGAAGGAGGTTCTCACCCAAGATTTGACGGTACATGGCCCCGTCCATTGTCCCTTTGATGCGGTGAAGTTGTACAGTCCCCTTAGCAGAAAAACACCCCCAAAGCATAATGTTTCCACCTCCATGTTTGACGGTGAGGATGGTGTTCTTGGGGTCATAGGCAGCATTCCTCCTCCTCCAAACACAGCGAGTTTAGTTGATGCCAAAGAGCTCCATTTTGGTCTCATCTGACCACAACACTTTCACCCAGTTGTCCTCTGAATCATTCAGATGTTCATTGGCAAACTTCAGACGGGCACGTATATGTGCTTTCTTGAGCAGGGGGACCTTGCGGGCGCTGCAGGATTTCAGTCCTTCACGGCGTAGTGTGTTATCAATTGTTTTCTTGGTGACTATGGTCCCAGCTGCCTTGAGATCATTGACAAGATCCTCCTGTGTAGTTCTGGGCTGATTCCTCACCGTTCTCATGATCATTGCAACTTCACGAGGAGAGATTTTGCATGGAACCCCAGGCCGAGGGAGATTGACAGTTCTTTTGTGTTTCTTCCATTTGCGAATAATCGCACCAACTGTTGTCACCTCACCAAGCTGCTTGGCAATGGTCTTGTAGTCCATTCCAGCCTTGTGTAGGTCTACAATCTTGTCCCTGACATCCTTGGAGAGCTCTTTGGTCTTGGCCATGGTGGAGAGTTTGGAATCTGATTGATTGATTGCTTCTGTGGACAGGTGTCTTTTATAGAGGTAACAAGCTGAGATTAGGAGCACTCCCTTTAAGAGTGTGCTCCTAATCTCAGCTCGTTACCTGTATAAAAGACACATGGGAGCCAGAAATCTTTCTGATTTAGAGGGGGTCAAATACTTATCTCCCTCATTAAAATGCAAATCAATTTATAACATTTTTGACATGCGTTTTACTGGATTTTCTTGTTGTTATTCTGTCTCTCAATGTTCAAATAAATCTACCATTAAAATTATAGACTGATCATTTCTTTGTCCGTGTGCAAAAGTACAAAATCAGCAGGGGATCAAATACTTTTTCCCCTCATCGTAGTTACATACAAAACCGTACATCACCTAATATTCGTGATCATCATCGTGATCATCTTGTATATTTAACAAAAAAAAACCTACGCATGCTTGTCCTTAATTCAGCTTTAAAGACTACCTGGCAACACGAGAGGCCACTCTACCTCTCTGGCCTCTCTCAGTGCTGTGAAGATGAACCATTGCCCGAAACGTCGACTATTATAAACATACTTTTTTTTCATTGGACGCCCATGTTATTATTGACGGCGCTCGTTTTTTTTTTGTGGACCGTGGACCGGGCGTCAATTGTCCGGCTTCGCCACCGTGGGGGGAGTGTGTGGGTGGGGTGTGTGTGGGTGGGGGGGTGGGTGGGTCCAGGAGTCGTCGTGGCATCTGGCAAAGCCGCGCCCAGCAGTTCCCTGGGCGCGCGCGACGCAGACGTGGATCGGGATCCCGAATCGTGCCGTCACAGCTGGGATCGAGCGGTCAGTTTCCACGCAACTCGCCGCACCCGAATGGAATTTGGAGTCACGAAGGCGCGATCGGTGATCCTGCGGCTCAACGTGAAACCCGCTCGTTCATGGCCCTCTCATCGCTCGCGTTTAGTTCGTTACCGTCCGCGTGAACTTCCACTCGTTGACTCCTCCACCCCCGGTGGCACCGGCCTCTGACCGTTCACGCCGCGGGTCGCAGCAATGCGCTCGCTCGTCCACTCGATCAAACGAAAGACACATACAAAGGTCCCCCGTGTAGCCTTTGCCGGACTGTTGGGGGCAAGTGCTGTTAGCGAGCACCTATGAAGGCCGGCGCGGCGCACGAGGGGGTGGGTGGTCAACACCACGCCCGGCCGCCTTTGTCTCCCCCAGTTGCCGATGTTTACTACACATCGCACCAGGTACTGATTTGAGGCTGAGTCGACCTAGGGGACGCCCAGGACCGTTTCAGGTAATCGTCACCAGTGTCGGCTGTGAGCGAGAATCGAACTCGGGCTGGCGGGTTCGTGAGCGTGGCGCGCTTAACCGCTAACTACGCTACCGCAATCCCCGCAATCCACTCACCCACCCACCCACTCACCCACCCACTCACCCACTCACCCACCCACTCACCCACCCACTCACACACCCACTCACCCACCCACTAACACACCCACTCGCCCACCCACTCACCCGCCCACCCACCCGCCCACCCACTCACCCACCCACTCGCCCGCCCACCCACTCACCCACCAACTCGCCCACCCACTCACCCACCCACTCACACACCCACTCACCCACCCACTCACACACCCACTCGCCCGCCCACTCACCCGCCCACCCACTCGCCCACCCACAAACCCACCCACTCACCCACCCACTCACCCACCCACCCACTCACCCACCCACTCACACACCCACTCACCCACCCACTCACACACCCACTCACCCACCCACTCACACACCCACTCGCCCGCTCACTCACCCGCCCACCCACTCGCCCACCCACTCACCCACCCACTCACCCACCCACTCACACATCCACTCACCCACCCACTCACACACCCACTCACCCACCCACTCACACACCCACTCACCCACCCACTCGCACACCCACTCGCCCACCCACTCACCCACCCACTCACCCACCCACTCACCCACCCACCCACTCGCACACCCACTCACACACCCACTCACCCGCCCACTCACTCGCCCACCCACTCGCACACCCACTCAACCACCCACTCACCCACCCACTCACCACAATGCATGTCACGACACTTTTACTTAATTGCGTCTTGCCTCGCACTGCTCCGCTGTGCAATTCCCTCCCGTCGTGTCTCTCCCCAAGTTCTAACGATAATGGTGTTCAATCCAAGAATCGTATAGCACTCTTTAGTAAGGGGCCGTCCATAAATGACGTCACGCGATTTTGGACGATTTTTTGACCCCCCACACCTCGTCACACGGCGTCACAAAGTCAGACCCCCCCCTCAAATATGACGTCACAAAGCTCTGCCCCCCCCTCCCCAAAAATAAAACATGCTTCAAATCGCTTTAAACTATTGTCATTGTAACGCGTATTTAATGTGGCGCTGCACTCTGATGTTGTAGGAGAAAACATTTATTAAAAAGTCTATTTAATTAAGTAGAACGTGTTGTCTATATTTATTTAAAGTTGCGCATTTTGATGTGACGTCACATTTCTCAACCCCCCCCCCCCGCCACTCGTCACACATCGTCACAAATGTCTGACCCCCCGCCCCCCCCCCTAAGTGCGTGACGTCATTTATGGACGGCCCCAAACGCACTACGGCTTCAGAAGAGCTGGACGCGTAGGCGTCCTGAACCTTTTTATTCAGCGGCGTAGTTATCGAGTACGCAGGCGGTGCAACTGCACCAGAGGCACAGACGCGGGGTGGCTGGTGGGGGGGGGAGGAGTGGTGCCCAGGTAGGCTGGGCTACGGAATAATCTCCCAAGCACGTGGGTACGAAACGTCGTACGCCACGCAGAACGAAGGCGCGGTCCAAACACGAAGACACCGGCGGGAGGGCCGGACATGTTGAGCTGAACATTCTTCGACATTTCACAGATTTGGGGGGGAGGGGGGGGAGGGGGTTCGTGCCGGTCTCGAGAAAAAAAAATCAAAATCAAAGTGCGGCTATGTCCAGCAGGTGGCGGGAGCGCGTAAGTCGAAGTGGACGCGCGTCTGACAAAGGACAACACTTGCACGCGTTCAGCGCGTGCAAGTGGTGGTGTATGTAAGCGCAGCAAGTTGGCTTTCTCGCGGACCAATGTTATCCATGCTAGAGGGATGTTGTTGTTGATGTTGTGATAGATCGCGTAAATATTAATGTTGTCTTCTTTGGTTCTTTCGGTAAAGTCACGTAGAATGAGAATAAAATAATAAATTGATACCGAAAGAACCAAAGAAGATGAATCCTTGCAGTCACGAAAGCTTTAAATCAAAAATTAATGTTGTCGTTAAACCCGTCCGCCACCCGGCGCACGGCCAAATTAGTGAGGTTTGTCACGTAAGCAAAACGTGGCAAATTCGTTACCGGTGTGGTACGCCGGTTGTGTGTTGGAGAGTAAACCCACAGCGTCAACCATTCGAGTAATTACAACTAGCATCAGCAGGCGACAGCCGACTCTGACTATTGCCAGTGTGCTATACACAACTCACCTGCGTGCTATACACAACTCACCTGTGTGCTATACACAACTCACCTGTGTGCTATACACAACACACCTGTGTACTATACACAACTCACCTGTGTGCTATACACAACTCACCTGTGTGCTATACATAACTCACCTGTGTGCTATACACAACACACCTGTGTATTATACACAACTCACCTGCGTGCTATACACAACTCACCTGTGTGCTATACACAACACACCTGTGTGTTATACACAACTCACCTGTGTGCTATACACAACACACCTGTGTGCTATACACAACTCATCTGTGTGTTATACACAACTCACCTGTGTGCTATACACAACACACCTGTGTGCTATACACAACACACCTGTGTGTTATACACAACTCACCTGTGTGCTATACACAACACACCTGTGTGCTATACACAACTCACCTGTGTGTTATACACAACTCACCTGTGTGCTATACACAACACACCTGTGTGCTATACACAACTCACCTGTGTGCTATACACAACTCACCTGTGTGCTATACACAACACACCTGTGTTTTATACACAACTCACCTGTGTGTTATACACAACTCACCTGTGTGTTATACACAACTCACCTGTGTGCTATACACAACACACCTGTGTACTATACACAACTCACCTGTGTGCTATACACAACACACCTGTGTGCTATACACAACACACCTGTGTGTTATACACAACTCACCTGTGTGCTATACACAACACACCTGTGTGCTATACACAACTCACCTGTGTGCTATACACAACTCACCTGTGTGCTATACACAACACACCTGTGTGTTATACACAACTCACCTGTGTGCTATACACAACACACCTGTGTGCTATACACAACTCATCTGTGTGTTATGCACAACTCACCTGTGTGCTATACACAACACACCTGTGTGCTATACACAACACACCTGTGTGTTATACACAACTCACCTGTGTGCTATACACAACACACCTGTGTGCTATACACAACTCACCTGTGTGTTATACACAACTCACCTGTGTGCTATACACAACACACCTGTGTGCTATACACAACACACCTGTGTGCTATACACAACTCACCTGTGTGCTATACACAACTCACCTGTGTGCTATACACAACTCACCTGTGTGCTATACACAACACACTACTACACGTGTAGTAGCTACTACACGTGTAGTAGCTACAACATGTGTAGTAGCTACTACACATGTAGTAGTGTGTTGTGTATAGCACATGTAGTAGCTACGGGCCCCGCACTTTCAATGGCCCCGCGCTAAATGCTTTAAAGTATCAATTCCGATTCAGTGATTCTGCACTTGCTCTATTACTATACCGCTTTCAACTTTTACGAACGATTGGGTGTTTAAGGTTAGCGATTTGTCGTATTATCTGGCGGTAAAGCAAATGAAAAAATACAATTACTTTACTATGCGAGTTAAAAATGTATGTGTTTTCATATTTAAGTGCATTTTTTAAAAATGTAGAGCCCCTTTATAATATATGCTACAGACCCCGCACCAGCTTAATCCGGCACTGCGTCGCACCCGATGCAACGATAAGAACAGGCTTCCTTCAACCGTTCTGGCGATGAAAGGGAGGAGGCGTTCAGATGTTCAAACACCAAATCGATAGCTTTATTTTGCAAGGCATCACAAGTCAGCATGAACCGCGCGTTTGACATAGACATGCATGCAGACATCCTCTGATGATGTATGGAGTGTCTTTGAAACTGATTGGCATACACAAAATAACGGCCGTGTCAACAGGGTGCTTAAAATGCTTTCAACACTCATATGGGACTATCGTTGTTTTAATGGAAAAATAACGGATAATACTACACTGTAACGTGATAACAAATGTAATGTTCATAGCTTCAACAAATAGCTCTTACAGTTACATGCTAATTTCTCACATTAACATCACTAGCCCCGGCCACTTCTTTATGACCCTTGAGCCACACCCATTTCAAACCTTTTAAAACAGTCTGCCTCAGCAGCAGGCCACGCTCTCCCACCTGATGATGGACGCTTGTGTTGCGCCCGAAACGTCGTGATTTATTTTATTTTATACCTACGTGACTTTACCGAAAGAACCAAAGAACTAGGAAACCAATTTAAGGCCAATTTGTGGATCCAAAGTGGACATTAATATTGCCTCCCTTCTCCCCAATTTTGGATTTATAAACTGCCAATGAGGTGACAGAAGAGGCGTACACAAGAGAGAGAGAGCGAGAGAGCGATGTGGCCGGATAGGAGAAGGGCGAAGCAGACGGGGCAGGGATGTAGTGAGATGAGACAGATGGCAGACAAGAGACGGAGATGTGGCGAGATGCGAGAAGAGATGTTCAGACAAGACAAAGATGAGAGAGATTGATTGTTTTATTCATTTAAATCGGATATTCATGTTAAGTTGGATTTGAATTCGAGTTGATAAAATTTGGCTAACCCCCACTCCTTCATGAATCTGAGCCACCCGCCCCCCTCCTTACCCCCCCCCGCCCCCACCCCGAGCTATTTGGGGCTCCTAAGATCTCCTTGGCTTGGGTCGTCACCGTCCGCTTGACATCCGAAGCGGGGATTTGGAAGTGGGGGGGGGAGGATGTTGGATGGGGGGGAGCGGTGAAGCGTGGGCACAATGGATGTGGGGTAGCGGGATAGGAGGGAGCATCCCAGCAATCTGACAGTTGATCTTTTTGGAAATCCACATGCAGGTGATGTTAGTGGTGGACACATGGGAGTCCATTACGGGCGAGTGGATGTCCTCTGATCCCCACGCATTGCGGGGTAAAAATGTTTTATCGTGAGAGCCCGTAAGCTGCTTACTTCTTTGCTGCGTGAAATGTTATGGATGTCCATCGCGTCTCTGTGTGCCTGTGTGCTGTGTGTGTGCTGTGCCGTTTGAGGACACTTCTGATGCTTTCCCAAATGTAAACTATTGAAACTATGTTACCAGGTAAGGCCCCCCAATGAGCTACGTAGCTCTTTTTCAGAAGCGACCTGGCCACAAATGATAGCTCAACAAAGTGGATCATCATCATCACGTGGACATTTATAGCTGCAACCAAATACTCTAAACGCGTGACGTTGATTCTAAATGTGGAGGGAAAAACCAGAGGACCCGGAGACAAATCCACGCGACTACGGGGAGAGAGAGAAACACGCAAACTCCAAATACACAGCAGGCGTCAGGGTCGGGATGGAACTCACGACCTCCTGTACACCAGGCGAGGTAGTTAACATCTCCTAGCCACCGTGATGATGATGACAGAGAGACACGCAAACTCCAAATATACAGCAGGCGTCCGGGTCGGGATGGAACTCACGACCTCCTTCAAATCAGGGGAGGTAGTTATCATCCTGCCACCGTGACGCTCATAAACAACAACCATTCAAATTTTGATATAAAGCTTTCGTGACTGCAGTGATTCATATTCTTGGTTCTTTCGGTAAAGTCACGTTGAAGGGAAACAATAAAATAAGAAAAAATATATAAAACAATAAAATTATCACGACGTTTCGACTGCAACACAAGCAGTCATCATCAGGTGTGAAAACCAACGGCAAGAACATTTGAAACCGCCACTTCTTTCAAATGTTCTTGCCTTTGGTTTTCACAACTGATGATGATTGCTTGTGTTGCAGTCGAAACGTCGTGAGAATTTTATTTTATATATATATTTTATTGTTTCCCTTCAACGTGACTTTACCGAAAGAACCAAGAATATATATACAACAACCACTCAGTCCAATCCCCACCGAGGCTCACCACACAGCTCACAAACACGGGGAACGAAACTCACCGCTTATCGTGACCACACCAATGGCCCAGATGTAGGTTGTACTCGAGCAAATGACAAGCCAAGCCCGAACGTCCTTCCGGACGTGACGTCCACACAGACAGCCAGCCAGCCAGCCAGCCAGCAAAACTTTTGTTTAACTCTATCTAGGGTCATTGGCTGGCGGTCAAATCCTGGAATCAAAATGTTCATGAAAACAAAGACGTCGTCATTGCCCTCGACGCATTGCCGCAGCTCTGACGCGCGTGGAGTTGGAATCAGCCTGCGTGCGAGCTCGCGCGGTTCCACGTCTTCGGCGACTCGCCGTGCACCGTGAAGCGAACGCGCTGAAACCTGCACTCAACGTCAATGCAGGGAAATAGCGAAGCAATAGGAAGGGCACTTCTCTTTCCTGAAGCCCTCTCGTCGTGTGCCAGGGAGAGGACGTCGGCATTCGCATTTGGCTGCGTAACATGTTGCCCTCGTACGCGAGAAGATAATAATTCGATTGAAAACTCATTTCATTAAAACGGCTTTTTACGCGTTAGTTTGTAGGCCTCCTCCACCATCCGTACCCTCCGATTAGCGCGGTTGGCTACGTACGGCGCGAAAGAAGTTCCGCAACATATATACGTGGAAAAGATTACACCGTGAGGATTCCAATGTGTTAATTATCGGCTGTGCCTAAAACCCGGACTCGAACCCATGATCTTGGCTGGTGCCGGCTCAGCTCTCTGACCTCTGAGCCACTCGGCTCACCTGCGGTTTTATATAGAAAAAAAAACAAATTTCATTTCAAATATCGAGCACGGATCAGCGGGCATTTCCGTGGGCTCACGTGGGAAGACACGAGGCTTCGTGAAGTCACGTTTCTCACTCAAGCGGGTGTTAGGCCGCATCATCCTACCCCTCCCCGCCCCCCCCCCCCAAGCTTTGCTTTGCCCGGGCTCAATAAACAGTCCCCTGATCGGCATGAAAATAAATAAACAACCACAAAATTGGCCGAGCGGTCTCGTCCGCGGACGAGATGGAATCGATGAACTCCGTTTGTGTGCGGGTAGGTTTGTAGCGTCACAGGACTGTGCGTAGTGAGTTGGCGGTGGTGACTTGGGGAGGCCTCCATCCGGCAGTGGATTGACCATGGCCGATAATGATGATGACGACGACGATGATTGTGAGAGGCGGTGATGGATTTGGGGCGGCCTTCATCCAGCAATGGATTGATTGACCGTCGCTTATGGTGATGGTAAAATGAACCCCCACCTGCACGTTGCATATGGACCATTCGTCGACTTCATCGGCTCGCTAGCCTGGAAAAACACATTCCTTGCAAACACAAAAACGCACTATTACACACTGTGAAACACACGCCTCACTAACACAAACACACTAATACACACTGTGAAACACACGTCTCACTAACACAAACACACACTAATACACACTGTGAAACACACGTCTCACTAACACAAACACACACTAATACACACTGTGAAACACACGTCTTACTAACACAAACACTAATACACACTGTGAAACACACGCCTTACTCACACAAACACACACTAATACACACTGTGAAACACGCTTTACCAACACAAACACACACTAATACACACTGTGAAACACACGTCTTACTAACACAAACACTAATACACACTGTGAAACACGCCTTACCAACACAAACACACACTAATACACACTGTGAAACACACGTCTTACTAACACAAACACTAATACACACTGTGAAACACGCCTTACCAACACAAACACACACTAATACACACTGTGAAACACCCGTCTTACTAGCACAAACACACACTAATACACACTGTGAAACATGCCTTACTAACACAAACACACACTAATACACTGTGAAACACACGACTTACTAACACAACATCACACTAATACTAACTGTGAAACACGCCTTACTAACACAAACACACACTAATACACACTGTGAAACACACGCCTTACTAACACAAACACACACTAATACACACTGTGAAACACACGCCTTACTAACACAAACACTAATACACACTGTGAAACACACGCCTTACTAACACAAACACACACTAATACACACTGTGAAACACACGCCTTACTAACACAAACACTAATACACACTGTGAAACACACGACTTACAAACACACTAATACACACTGTGAAACACGCCTTACTAACACAAACACACTAATACACACTGTGAAACACACGTCTTACTAACACAAACACTAATACACACTGTGAAACACACGTCTTACTAACACAAACACACACTAATACACACTGTGAAACACGTCTTACTAGCACAAACACACACTAATACACACTGTGAAACACACGACTTACTAACACAAACACACACTAATACACACTGTGAAACACACGTCTTACTAACACAAACACTAATACACACTGTGAAACACGCCTTACTATCACGAACACACACTAATACACACTGTGAAACACGCCTTACTCACACAAACGAACGCTAATACACACTGTGAAACACGTCTTACTCACACCAACACACCAATACACACTGTGAAACACGCCTTACTCACACAAACACACACTAATACACACTGTGAAACACACGTCTTACTAACACAAACACACACTAATACACACTGTGAAACACACGCCTTACTAACACAAACACACTAATACACACTGTGAAACACACGCCTTACTAACACAAACACACACTAATGCACACTGTGAAACACGCCTTACTAACACAAACACACACTAATACACACTGTGAAACACACGCCTTACTAACACAAACACACACTAATACACACTGTGAAACACACGAGTTAGTAACACAAACACACACTAATACACACTGTGAAACACACGCCTTGCTCACACAAACACACACTAATACACACTGTGAAACACACTTACCAACACAAACACACACTAATACACACTGTGAAACACACGTCTTACTAACACAAACACACACTAATACACACTGTGAAACACGCCTTACTAACACAAACACACACTAATACACACTGTGAAACACACGTCTTACTAACGCAAACACACACTAATACACACTGTGAAACACGTCTTACTAACACAAACACACACTAATACACACTGTGAAATTCACGCCTTACTAACACAAACACACACTAATACACACTGTGAAACACGTCTTACTAACACAAACACACACTAATACACACTGTGAAACAGACGTCTTACTCACACAAACACACACTAATACACATTGTGAAACACACGCCTTGCGCAACACACGCCCTCGAAGTGAAGTAATGATGCATCATCATGGCCGAGGATGATGATGATGATGATTGCGAGAGATGGTGATGGATTTGGGCAGGACCTTCATCCAGCAGTGGATGGACCATGGCCGCCGATGATGATCATGAAGACGATTGCAACGTGCCATTTTGGTTTAGTTTCCATATCAGTGCCATCCTCGCCCTACACCCGTTTTAATGTTCAACGTCTCTACAGTGCGCTGGTGTTCGCTGTGAGCTGTGACCAACATGGGGGGAATCTGATTGAGACCATCATTGCAGAGCGTGGAACCGCCTCTACAAATATTCTCAATCGATCATCACGTGACGCGGCAGTTGATTTTTTTCGCGAACAATATTAGGGGCCGTCCATAAATGACGTCACGCAATTTTGGACGATTTTTTTTTACCTTCACCCCACCCCCCCCCCTTCGTCACACGGCGTCACAAAAAGTCAGACCCCCCCCCTCAAATATGACGTCACAAAGCTCTGCCCCCCCCCAAAATAAAATAAAACATGCTTCAAATCGCCTTAAACTATTGTCATTGTATCGCGTATTTAACGTGGCGCTGCACTCTGATGTTGTAGGAGAAAAATTTATTAAACAGTCTATTAAGTAGAACGTGTTGTCTATATTTATTTAAAGTTTCGCATTTTTACGTGACGTCACATTTCTCAACCCCCCCCCCCCCCCGTCGTCACACATCGTCACAAATATGTGAAACTCCTCCTCCTCCCCCCCCCCTAGGTGTGTGACGTCATATATGGACGGCCCCTTAGCGATAATAGAGGTTGTTTATTGGGGTTACACATCTGTCAACCTCATTACAGATCAATTCAGACCTTACTGGTCAGCGCGTTCCCTTCATAAATATCAACGTTCATCCTACAAAGTCACATCACGGGGGAGAAACACTAACCAATAGACACTTTAACTCATTGGTTCTTTCGGTAAAGTCACGTATGTATAAATACAATGAAATTATATTCAAACAAAACAATCACGACGTTTCGATCACAACGCAAGCGATCTTCATCAGGTGTCAAGAACAAATCACGGAGGTAAATACAACAAGGAGATGAGAGACGAGAATTCAACAAACCTGAGACATGCTCACGCCGAGCCCTCAATATTCTGATAGTGCGCTGTTTTTGAGTTGTACGCCTTTTGGCGTCTTCTGGTCCAACACCAGTGGAGACTAGGCTCTAAGAAAAGCCGTCTCGGGTGTGGACCAATCAAATTCAAGGACAGTGCATATTATTATCAGAGTCGTCTCTTTTGTTTGCATTTTGACTGCTTGTGTTGTGGTTATTGCAAACATGATGCCTTGAATAAAGGTGTCAGTTTTTGTGCCAATTAAAAGGGTAAAACCTATTCCTAAACCTGAGAAACATTACGTGAAGCACAACCAATCCGGCCAACAACACAGTTAGACACTTCCTGGCGGACCACGAATTTCAGAAGAGTGTTAAATTTCGTCTTCAACTTCTGTATTGCACTTACCAGCATAGAGTGAACAAATACGAGGTACAAAGTCAGCAGAAATACATATACAGGCCCACCAAGAGGCAAGGAGGGAGGAAAGACGGACATAGAAGCAAGGAGAGAGAGAGAGAGAGGGGGCTGGAGGGATGAGTAAAGTCACATACGTGACTTTACCGAAAGAACCAATGAGTAATTTTATGCAGTCACGAAAGCTTTAATTCTTTATAAGTAGACACTTTATTTTTTTTGGTCCGAATTGAAACGGCCGTACGCCGTATGGATTTGAAAACTCAATTTCTCTCGACAAGAATACGAGGTAAAACGTATGGGTCGACAGGTATGGTATAGAAGTGTAGTATATTGTAGTGTATAGTGTAGTGTATAGCAGTGTAGTGTATAGTAGCAAACCTGTCAACCCCTTATCGCTGCCCTACCTTATTACAGACCCATTCAGACCTTATTGCTCACCCCGTGCCCCTTATAAATCTCACCGCTCATCCTCCAAAGACCCATCACGAGGGAGAAACACAAACAAAATAGATACATTTATGTCTGCCCGTATTGAAACGGCTGTATGCCGCGTGGAGCTGAAAACTCAATTTCCCTGGACAAAAACACGGGGCATGAACCGTATGGGTCCACAGGCGATGGGGCGTTCAGATCGCGCGTAAATATATCAACGTGTCATTAAACTTGACACAGCCATCACCTGGCCATATCGGGTGGTGGCTGTGTCGGAGGATTGATGACACATCGACAGGTTTATATATTCAAGCGATCTAAACCCCCGCCATCCACCCCCCTACCCGGTGGGGGAAAAAAAATGAAACCAAACGTCTCTTGTGGATGATTTGTATTCGATTCGCTGTCGTCATTTTGGTGACCCGTGGGTCACTCTTGCAAATCAGACGTCCATCCTGTACAACGGCGGAGCCAGGATTTTCAAGGTAGTGTTGGGTGCAACCCCTCCAGCAATGAACAATGACAGAGGGCTTGTTAGTTAAGTAAGGACTTTGTCCCTTGCTTTTTATGGGCGCGGCCATCGATCGAGGGGTCGAATTCGAACCGCGTGGTGTGATCGGCATCGCGCTCGCTGAAGGTGTTGATGCCTTCAGGGAAGTCGTGGACTCTGTATACGCAACTGAGCACAATTCTGTGAGTCACTTATAACCACTTTGCCGTTACTTATTGCCAATTATGGACTCAGACTAATGTCCTATCATTTCATAGAGTCCCTGGCACGTAGTAATAATATACTACACAGTGGCAGTGGGGGTCGCAAAATGCCGATTTATCACTAATAAACCCCAATGATCCAATCGAAATTAGGGATTTCGGTCGGATCATTGGGGGGGGGGCACGGTGGGTGGGTTGTGAGAGGTGGGGGGGGCACGGTGGGTGGGTTGTGAGAGGTGGGGGGGTCACGGTGGGTGGGTTGTGAGAGGTGGGGGGGCACGGTGGGTGGGTTGTGAGAGGTGGGGGGGGCACGGTGGGTGGGTTGTGAGAGGTGGGGGGGGGGCTAGGTTGGTGGGTTGTGAGAGGTGGGGGGGCAGGGTGGGTAGGTTGTGAGAGGTGGGGGGGGCACGGTGGGTGGGTTGTGAGAGGTGGGGGGCACGGTGGGTGGGTTGTGAGAGGTGGGGGGGCACAGTGGGTGGGTTGTGAGAGGTGGGGGGGGCAGGGTGGGTGGGTTGTGAGAGGTGGGGGGGCACGGTGGGTGGGTTGTGAGAGGTGGGGGGGTCACGGTGGGTGGGTTGTGAGAGGTGGGGGGGCACGGTGGGTTGTGAGAGGTGGGGGGGGGCACGGTGGGTGGGTTGTGAGAGGTGGGGGGGGGGCTAGGTTGGTGGGTTGTGAGAGGTGGGGGGCACGGTGGGTGGGTTGTGAGAGGTGGGGGGGGCACAGTGGGTGGGTTGTGAGAGGTGGGGGGGGCAGGGTGGGTGGGTTGTGAGAGGTGGGGGGGGCACGGTGGGTGGGTTGTGAGAGGTGGGGGGCACGGTGGGTGGGTTGTGAGAGGTGGGGGGGGCACAGTGGGTGGGTTGTGAGAGGTGGGGGGGGCAGGGTGGGTGGGTTGTGAGAGGTGGGGGTGGGGCAGGGTGGGTGGGTTGTGAGAGGTGGGGGGGCACGGTGGGTGGGTTGTGAGAGGTGGGGGGGCACGGTGGGTGGGTTGTGAGAGGTGGGGGGGGCTAGGTGGGTGGTTGTGAGAGGTGGGGGGGGGGCACGGTTGGTGGGTTGTGAGAGGTGGGGGGGCAGGGTGGGTGGGTTGTGAGAGGTGGGGGGGCACGGTGGGTGGGTTGTGAGAGGTGGGGGGCACGGTGGGTGGGTTGTGAGAGGTGGGGGGGCACAGTGGGTGGGTTGTGAGAGGTGGGGGGGCAGGGTCGGTGGGTTGTGAGAGGTGGGGGGGGGCACGGTGGGTGGGTTGTGAGAGGTGGGGGGGGGGGCTAGGTGGGTGGTTGTGAGAGGTGGGGGGGGCACGGTGTGTGGGTTGTGAGAGGTGGGGGTGGCACGGTGGGTGGGTTGTGAGAGGTGGGGGGGGCACGGTGGGTGGGTTGTGAGAGGTGGGGGGGGGGGGGCACGGTGGGTGGGTTGTGAGAGGTGGGGGGGGCACGGTAGGTGGGTTGTGAGAGATGGGGGGGCACGGTGGGTGGATTGTGAGAGGTGGGGGGGGGCACGGTGGGTGGGTTGTGAGAGGTGGGGGGGGCAGGGTGGGTGGGTTGTGAGAGGTGGGGGGGCACGGTGGGTGGGTTGTGAGAGGTGGGGGGGTCACGGTGGGTGGGTTGTGAGAGGTGGGGGGGCACGGTGGGTGGGTTGTGAGAGGTGGGGGGCACGGTGGGTGGGTTGTGAGAGGTGGGGGGGCACAGTGGGTGGGTTGTGAGAGGTGGGGGGGGCAGGGTCGGTGGGTTGTGAGAGGTGGGGGGGGGCACGGTGGGTGGGTTGTGAGAGGTGGGGGGGGGCTAGGTGGGTGGTTGTGAGAGGTGGGGGGGGCACGGTGTGTGGGTTGTGAGAGGTGGGGGTGGCACGGTGGGTGGGTTGTGAGAGGTGGGGGGGGCACGGTGGGTGGGTTGTGAGAGGTGGGGGGGGCACGGTGGGTGGGTTGTGAGAGGTGGGGGGGCACGGTGGGTGGGTTGTGAGAGGTGGGGGGGGCACGGTGGGTGGGTTGTGAGAGGTGGGGGGGCTAGGTGGGTGGTTGTGAGAGGTGGGGGGGGCAGGGTGGGTGGGTTGTAAGAGGTGGGGGGAGTGGGGGCAGGGTGGGTGGGTGTTGAGAGGTGGGGGGAGTGGGGGCAGGGTGGGTGGGTGTTGAGAGGTGGGGGGGGGGTCACCACACAAAGACAATCCTGAGCACCATTTCTCTAATTGCGTCGTAATTTTGTGATTGCGGGGGAGGGGGGGCACACACGGCTCAAGAGGGGATTATTTTTCATAAGGCGGACAGCAGGAGTGGTGTGAGTGCTGTGTAGAGATGTCCCTGTTGGGGGGGCGGTGAGAGCTGGCCGTGATGGTCTCGTTAACTCGACTGCTTCCTGCTGATGATGATGAGGCTTTCGCGACGATGGAGGAGGAGGGAGGGTAGGGGGGGGCCCAAGATCCGGTGTTTTACATCACACGGAATGAACCAAGCGCCTCGAGCCCGCTCTCTTCCCTCTCTGTTGACGCTTTGACGCGGCGATAGTCGAGGAGTAGCGCCTTCTGGGCGCGCGACGTCTGGGAACGCTCCTGCTGCTGCTGCTCCTGCCGCTCCTGTTGCTGATGTTGCTGCTGTTGCTGCTGCTGCTCCTGTTGCTCCTGTTGCTGCTGCTGTTGCTGCTGCTGTTGCTCCTGCCGCTCCTGTTGCTGATGTTGCTCCTGTTGCTGCTGCTGCTGCTCCTGTTGCTCCTGTTGCTGCTGCTGTTGCTGTTGCTGCTGCTGCTCCTGTTGCTGCTGCTGCTCCTGTTGCTGCTGTTGCTCCTGTTGCTGCTGCTGTTGCTGCTGCTGCTGCTCCTGCCGCTCCTGTTGCTGATGTTGCTGCTGTTGCTGCTGCTGCTCCTGTTGCTCCTGTTGCTGCTGCTGTTGCTGCTGCTGTTGCTCCTGCCGCTCCTGTTGCTGATGTTGCTCCTGTTGCTGCTGCTGCTGCTCCTGTTGCTCCTGTTGCTGCTGCTGTTGCTGTTGCTGCTGCTGCTCCTGTTGCTGCTGCTGCTCCTGTTGCTGCTGTTGCTCCTGTTGCTGCTGCTGTTGCTGCTGCTGCTGCTCCTGCCGCTCCTGTTGCTGATGTTGCTGCTGTTGCTGCTGCTGCTCCTGTTGCTCCTGTTGCTGCTGCTGTTGCTGCTGCTGTTGCTCCTGCCGCTCCTGTTGCTGATGTTGCTCCTGTTGCTGCTGCTGCTGCTCCTGTTGCTCCTGTTGCTGCTGCTGTTGCTGTTGCTGCTGCTGCTCCTGTTGCTGCTGCTGCTCCTGTTGCTGCTGTTGCTCCTGTTGCTGCTGCTGTTGCTGCTGCTGCTGCTCCTGCCGCTCCTGTTGCTGATGTTGCTGCTGTTGCTGCTGCTGCTCCTGTTGCTCCTGTTGCTGCTGCTGTTGCTGCTGCTGTTGCTCCTGCCGCTCCTGTTGCTGATGTTGCTCCTGTTGCTGCTGCTGCTGCTCCTGTTGCTCCTGTTGCTGCTGCTGTTGCTGTTGCTGCTGCTGCTCCTGTTGCTGCTGCTGCTCCTGTTGCTGCTGTTGCTCCTGTTGCTGCTGCTGTTGCTGCTGCTGTTGCTCCTGCCGCTCCTGTTGCTGATGTTGCTCCTGTTGCTGCTGCTGCTGCTCCTGTTGCTCCTGTTGCTGCTGCTGTTGCTGTTGCTGCTGCTGCTCCTGTTGCTGCTGCTGTTGCTGCTGCTGCTCCTGTTGCTGCTGCTGCTCCTGTTGCTGCTGTTGCTCCTGTTGCTGCTGCTGTTGCTGCTGTTGCTCCTGCCGCTCCTGTTGCTGATGTTGCTCCTGTTGCTGCTGCTGCTGCTCCTGTTGCTCCTGTTGCTGCTGCTGCTCCTGTTGCTGCTGCTCCTGTTGCTGCTGCTGTTGCTGCTGCTGTTGCTGCTGCTGCTCCTGTTGCTGCTGCTCCTGTTGCTGCTCCTGCTGCTCCTGTTGCTGCTCCTGCTGCTCCTGCTGCTTCTGCTGCTGCTCCTGTTACTGCTCCTGTTGCTGCTGCTGCTCCTGCCGCTGTTGCTGCTGCCACTCAGCCGCGCGCGTGCGTCGTGGGGGGGGGGGGTAATCGTCCCCGGGCTTTTTGTGGTTCGGATTTAAACACATTTTTGTGACTCGATTCGCTTTGACTTCATTTAAATTACTCCAATTTTTCAAAAAATCATTTTGGTGAACCCCCCCAGAGACGCTCTTGCAAATGAGTCTGTGTCGTGGTCTGTTCAGTTCCCACCTCGTTATACAAAATAAACTTAAAGTTGTTGAGCGCTATGTCAAAGTTATTGCTTGAGTTTTCAAACCACGTTTTTAATGATCATGGATTTGCTTCTCTCCATATATATCTATGATCACAGATCTGTCTATGCGAATCTATGGGTCTCTGTGTAAGGCTGCAGGTCTCTATGTAAGTCTACAGGTCTCTGTGTAACTTCCCTGCTCTCCGTTGCTACTGTGGGTCTCTATGGATTGCCATCTAAGTTGATTGGTTTCTGTGTAAGTCTATATGCGTAAGTCTATGGGTGGTCTATTGATACTGTGGATCTCTATGTATGTTTATGGCATAATATGAGTATGGATCTCTGTGTAGGTCTATGGGTCTCTAAGTAAGTCTCTGGGTCTATGTGTAAGTTATTGAGACCACCAACTCGATCAAATACTATTATACTAGACTTTTTTTATTTTACCAGGTAAGGCCTAAAGAGCCATATCGCTCCTTTTCAGATGCGACCTGGCCACAAATGATAGGTCAACGAAGTAACTCATCGTATTTAAATGTATAGCACCCAAATACTCTCAACGCATATTTCTAAATGGAGAGGGAAAAACCATGAGGAGCCGGAGAAAAATCCACGTGACCACGAGTAGAGACACAGAGACACGCAAACTCCAAATATGCAGCAGGCGTCAGGGTCGGGATCAAACCCAAGACCTCTTGCATACAAGGCGAGGTAGTTAACATCTCCTAGCCACCGAGATGATGATGAGAGAGAGAGACGCAAACTCCAAATATACAGCAGGCGTCAGGGTCGGGATCAAACCCAAGATCTCCTGCATACCAGGCGAGGGAGTTAACATTTCACCACCGCGGCACTTGAGAACCCGGTTGAACCACAACCGAATGTACGTGGTCCTATGCACCTCTATGCAAGTATATTTGAGTCTCTGTATAAGTCATTGGTGACTGGGTTGAGAATAATTACTCACGGCGCTTGAGAGCACCATTTTAACCACGAACAGCCGAAATATGCATTTGAACCCAGGACCTTCAGAGCGACTGTGGCTCAGCATCTCTCAAGATCAAGATCAACACGCAGGTTATACATCTCATTCACAAATCTGTCTCTCCACGTGAACAAAAATAAGTAGTCGTTTTGTTTTTACCCATATCTTACAGGGACGGACATTGCTTGAACCGTCATCGGTTCAAGCAAGCATTGGCTCTGCTGATGAGTCATACCGTGTGTGCGTGTGGATGTTGCTTGCACCATAATATCGATTTTTTTGGGGGGGGTTCAATCGCGTACACATAAATGTGTCGTTAAACCCGCCACCACCCAACACAGCCAATTCGTCACTAGTACAGCACGCCGGGGTGTTGGAGAGCCAAGCCACAGCATTTACAATCTGACTACGACGTTTCGGCAGTAATTACAACTAGCTTCATCAGGCGACAGCCAGATTTGTGGAGAAGTCCACCTGTTTCGTTCCTTACATAGAGGAGGGAGAGTATTGCTTGTGTTGAATCGATGCTGCTGAAATTACGCACTCCCCAGAAGGCTTGCGCAAGATTTTTGTTTTACTTTTGATTAACTTGTATTTCCGCGTGAGTGACCCGGTCCTATTGTCTGCTTGTTTATGTGGTAAGTGGTAATTCTTCGCGACGACGCTGATGATCGTTCCGTGTCAAGGCCAAAGCTTGTTGATGTCATCGTCGTCGTCATCAAGGCAAAGAGCCCCCGTGTAGCCTCAACGGACTGTAGGGGCAAGTGCTGTTAGCAAGCAGCACCTATGCAGGCCGGCACGGCACACGAGGCGGTGGGGGGTGGCCATCACCACGCCCGGTCGCCTTTGTCTCCCCGGTGGCGAAGATTACACGCCTCACCGTGTACTCATTTGAGGCTGAGTCGACCTAGCGGAGGCCCAGGACCGGTTGAGATAATCGTCACCGGTGTTGGTGGCCGTGGGCAACCAATCGGAACTCGGGTCGCGGGGGTTCGCAGCGCAGCGCGCTCACCGTTGCACCACCACTCCCCACCACCATCACCACAACCACTACCACCACCACCACCACAACCACCACAACCACCACCACCACACCTCGTAGCCACCCCGAGCTCTCTACCACCCCCCTCTTCCCACGGTTCTCCGGCAGCTGCCACAAAGTGGAAGCGCCACGTCGACGCTCTGGTCTCGCGCGCAGCTTCCCACGACGCCTCCCGAGTCCTCACGCACGAGCAACATTTCCCATCAGCCACCGCCCCTTGCTCCCCTGCCCCCCCCCCTACCCCTTGCAGGGGGCAGGGGGCAGCTTCTCCGGGCGCGCGGGGCTCCCCCGTTCAGCCGCGCGCACGCGCCAGAGCCAAAAGTGAAGTTTTCCTGCTGCGCTTTAGGGTAAAATTGCTTTTTGTTTTGTTTTGCTTTGTTTGAAACCGCCACGATTACCCCCAGGGGCTCAATTCGACCGACGGAGATTGCTCCGTTGGTGTAATTGCGACGTCCCCTTTGCGGGTGACCCACACGGGTGTCCGTGCTTTGCCGTGTCGGGCGACACGGCCCGCGACGGTTGCCTGCGTTCGCGCCACCTTCTCACTTCTAGACTGTCCTCCAGTCTCGTCCCTTCACCTGATGAAGGCCGCTTGTGTTGTGGCCGAAACGTCGTGATTTTTGTTATTTTATTTTTTACCTACGTGACTTTACCCAATAGAACCAAAGAGTAACCTTCTCACTTGCCAGGCCCTGTGCCAATCTCTTCTTCCCCGTGCCGTGCCTCCACCTGGCACTGACCCCGATTCACGCTTTCTGTAACTCTGTGACCCCATGCGCCGACTGAGAGATGTTGTGATGTTGACTGCCCTTGCCTGGGTCACGCTGCAATCTGCGCTAGGAACCCCGATGCACAGAGTTCCATTCGAGCGGCGCACGGCTAACGTCAGTGGCGAGCTGATGCCGTGGCTTCTCCCAAAACCTAATTCGACAACGCCGGTGGCTATGAGATGTTAACTACCTCGCCTGGTATGCAGGAGGTCGTGGCTTCTATTCTCACCCTGACGCCTGCTGTATATTTGGAGTTTGCGTGTCTCTCTCATATCACGGTGGCAAGGAGATGTTAACTACCTCGCCTGGTATCAGGAGGTCGTGGGTTCCATCCCGACCCTGACGCCTGCTGTATATTTGGAGTTTGCATGTCTCTCTCTCTCATCGCGATGGCTAGGAGATGTTAACTACCTCGCCTGGTATACAGGAGGTCGTGGGTTCGATCCTTACACTGATGCCTGCTGTATATTTGTAATATCCGTGTCTCTCTCCCAGTTGTCGCATGGATTTTTCTCCGGGTATTCAGCGTTTTCCCTGCACATTTAGAAACACACGTTTAGTGTATTTGGCTGCTGCTGTTATATATTTTGACGTGATAAGCCACTTTATTGGGCTATCATCCAGATCGCTTCGGAAAAAGAGGTACATAGCTCAGTTGGCCTTACCTGGTAAAATAAAAAAAAATAGTTTACTTTTAGTTAGTTTAAAACAGCTTTATAGCTCATCATATTCCTCCAGTCTCAATAAAGATTATGATTCTAAAGCAGTTGGAAGCTTGTCCAAACACGAACCGTATTCGAACGATGGGCACCCATAATGCATCGGCAAGTTACGTCATCGGATGACGTCCTTGGTTGTCTCCGGGATGACTACTTGACGGGATGACTACAGGATGACTACGGGATGACTACTTGACGAGATGACTACGGGATGACTACGGGATGACTACTTGACGGGATGACTACGGGATGACTAAAGGATGACTACTTGACGAGATGACTACGGGATGACTACGGGATGACTACGGGATGACTACTTGACGAGATGACTACGGGATGACTACGGGATGACTACTTGACGGGATGACTACAGGATGACTACGGGATGACTACGGGATGACTACTTGACGGGATGACTACGGGATGACTACTTGACGAGATGACACAGGATGACTACGGGATGACTACTTGACGAGATGGCACAGGATGACTACGGGATGACTACTTGACGGGATGACTACGGGATGACTACAGGATGACTAATTGATGAGATTACTACGGGATGACTACTTGACGGGATGACTACTTGACGGGATGACTACGGGATGACTACGGGATGACTACGCGATGACTACTTGATGGTCACTGTTCCCGTGACCTTCACTCCCTGATTCCTCCACCCGCGTGGAATTTTTCGTCCGGGTCCTGCTCCAGTGTTTTTAATTCCCCCTCCACATTTAGAATCAGCGTCAGACGTTCAGAGTCAGTTGGCTGCCGTGAAACATTTGCACATTGCTGAGCCACTTCATTGAGCTATCGTTTGTGGCCAGGTCGCTTCTGAAATAAAGCTATACAGTAAAGTCACGTAGGTATAAAATAAAATTAAATAAATCACGACGTTTCGGGCGCAACACAAGCGTCCATCGTCAGGTGGGAAAGCGTGGTCTGCTGCAGAGGCAGACTGTTTTAAAAAGTTTGAAATAGGTGTAGCTCAAGGTTCATAAAGAAGTGGCCGGGGCTAGTGATGTTAATGTGAGGAATTAGCATGTAACTGTAAGATAGGAGAGCGGCCTCCTAAACGAGGGCACGGAAGTGGCTATGTTAATGTTAAATCCGAATTTCTCACATTAACATCACTAGCTCCGGCCACTTCTTTATGACCCTTGGGCTACACCCATTTCAAACCTTTAAAAATAGTCTGCCTCAGCTGCAGACTACGCTTCCCCTCCTGATGATGGACGCTTGGTGTTGCGCCCGAAACGTCGTGATTTATTTTATTTTCTACCTACGTGACTTTACTGAAAGAACCAAAGACTGGATTCCTGCAGTCACGAAAGCTTCAAATCAAGAAAGCTATACAGCTCAGTGGGCCTTACCCGCTAAAATGTCAAAGTTAGTCATCGAGCAGCGGATAGATCATGGCTCACGATGGTAATGATGACGCTGATGATTGAATCTATATATTAAATAAATAAAAACACAATCGATAAGAGTTATTATGAGCGTCTCTATTGTTGAGACGCATTCGTGGGAGCTTTTGAGGTAGCGAAGGCAGAGAGAAAAACGAATGCGCTGTCTGCGCGTCTCGGCCAGCATCAGTCTTCTGTATCTGCCCTCCCACAGTCACGCGGCCGAGTGATGAACGCGGCACGGCGACCTCAGCCTGGCCTGGACTTCAAAGTCATCGCCAATCTGTGCGTGAGTGTCCTGCGTGATAGATCGAGTTACGGGGAGCGGCAGTGCGTCGGAGCTACGGAGCTGGCGAGCCGTGTTCGGTTACCGCTCACGGCCAACGCCGGTGACGGTCATCTGAACCGGTCGTGGACCTCCACTAGGTCGACTCGGCCTCAAATGAGTATCTGGTCCGGTGTTTAAAGATCATGGTGTTGGCCACCTACCCCATCGTTACTTGAGAGACAAAGGCGGCTGGGCATGAGGTTGGCTATCCCCCACCCCTCCACCCAACTTGTATGCTTAGCCGTCCTTACAGCTCTTGCCCCAACAGTCTGTTGAAGGCTATACGGGCGATCTGTGCCTTTTGTATGACAGAGTGGGCCAGCGGTCACGTGGTCGGTATCGGTGCTGCGCTACAAATCCTGGCAGCCCCGAGTTTGGGGCCGTCCATAAATGACGTCACGCACCTAGGGCGGGGGGGGGGTCAGACATTTGTGACGATGTGTGACGAGGGGGGGGGGAGGTTGAGAAATGTGACGTCACATCAAAATGCGCAACTTTAAATAAATATAGACAACACGTTATACATAATTAAACAGACTTTTTAATAAATGTTTTTCCTACAACATCAGAGTGCAGCGCCACATTAAATACGCACTACAATGACAATAGTTTAAAGCGATTTGAAGCAGGTTTCATTTTATTTGGGGGGGGGGGGGCAGGGCTTTGTGACGTCATATTTGAGGGGGGCTTTGACTTTTTGTGACGCCGTGTGACGAAGGGGGGGGGGGGTCAAAAATCGTCCAAAATCGCGTGACGTCATTTATGGACGGCCCCTTTGCTCAAAGCTCACGGCGAACATCAGTGGCGAATGTCTAGAACCCGTCCCGGCCGGCCCGCTCGATCGACTCACCCCTGACACTAGGACGCCGTGCCACGTGCAAATCGTCATCACTGGGGAGACAAAGGCGTCCTGGTCACGTCACTGCCTTTGCGCACACAAGGCGATGGTGCGGCCTCAATAAGTACTCAATAAGTACTCAATAAGTACTCGCTACCACCACTTGTCCCCCAACAGGCCGTTCCGTTTGTGTTTATACAACGCTCATTATTCATTGGCCGAACACATCTTAACATTTCGATTTGAAGCTTTCGTGACTGCAGGGATTCATCTTCTTGGTTCTTTCGGTGAAGTCACCACCACGTAGAAACGTGACTTTACCGAAAGCACCGAGAAGACATCTTAACATATTCATACGTAATAAAATAATATATATCCTCTTGAAAAAGACACCTACGCCTCAGTGTGGCTTTCCTGCAATGAATACAGGAGTATGTTATTACTCTTTGTATTATAATGGGATACACGATATATATATACGCGTGCGTGTATACACCATAGCCATGCCAGTGAAGTGAAGAACACTTGGTTATGCATCACTGCGCCATCCTCTGCAGAGAATAATAAGATCCAGAGACGGGGGTTTAGACGGGGGTTCCAGGATGAGAGAGGCAAAGAGCTCGATACAAAGACAAAGATCCCCCGTATAGCCTCTTACATACCGTTGGGGCAAGTGCTCATTCGCCGGCAGCACTGATGAAGGCCGGCACGACACACGAGCGTCTGGGTTGGCTAGCACCACGCTCATTTGAGGCTGAGTCGATCCTAGGGGAAGCCCGGGACCGGTTCAGATAATCGTCACTTGTGTTGGTGGCCGTGAAGCGGGAATAGAACTCGGGTCGCCGGGTTCGTAGCGCGGTGCGTGAATCACGTCACTACCGCTCCCCACCGATATACAAAGACAAAGATCCCACGTATAGCCTGAACAGACTGGTGTCGGCAAGTGCTGTTAGCGAGCACCTGTGAAGGCCGGCACGGCACACGAGGGGGTGGGTGGTCAACACCACGCCCGGCCGCCTTTGTCTCCCTAGTGGCGATGTTTACACACCGCACCAGGTATTTGTTTGAGGCTGAGTCGACTTAGGGGAGGCCCGGGACCGGTTTAGATACTCGTCACTGATGTTGGCCGTGAGCGGGAATCGAACCCGGTTAGCCGGGTTCGTAGCGCTAACCACTACACTACCGTTCCCCTATACACAGCTCTACACACACACTCGCGCTCGAGATGTGTGTTTTGTTTTCACTCCACCGATCACACAAGTTCATTAAATAAGATTATATATTGATTGCTTGATTGATGTCCTTTATTTAACCCGACCGAGCGAGTGCCCCATTGAGATTCAATATCCCCCCACGTAATTCGTAGCGCGCGCCTGTAACGGTTGGCGCGATCAGTCATTAGCTTAGTGGACTGTGCAAATTTATTTATTGCTAGAAATTGTTATCATCGTAAGAACTGGCAAACGAGAAAATAAGAGACAGAGCCGCCGCCGTCGCGATGGCTAAAGAGGTTCTCTCTCTCTCCCCCGCGTCTCGGTACACGGAAATACATGGTAGGGTTCGATCCCGGACCCTGGCAATGCCCGTTCTCTTTTTTTTTACGATCAGAGGAAATAAGAAAATGCTCGGTGTAGTCGGCACGTTGCTTCGTTCATAATTTAGTTTTTTTTTCAATGCTTTGCTTTATGCGCGCCCCCCACCTTTTAAATGAAAGATTTCACAAAATGTTTCAAGCTCTGCTCTCCTCCTTCTTACCCCTTCCCTCTCTCTCTCTCCCCCCTCTCTCTACCCCCCTCTCTCCCACGTGGTGGTGGTGGTGGTCGCGTGGATTTTCCTCGGTGGTTCCTCCGGGTTTGTTCCCCTCCAAGAGCAGGTACATGCAGGATTGGGGGGGGGGGGGGGCGCGAGGCATCGCATTAAACCAAAAGGAGCTCACGAATCGTGCTGTTCTCCCAGTGAGATCAGACGCGGGACTTTACCACGGCCTGCTTTGTCCGTTCCAAGACTCACCTGGCCGTGTGTGTGTCTGTCTGTCTTTGCCGGAGAGGGGATCGATGGCACAGCAGGTTCGAGCGCTGCGCCGTGAACCCCCGGGGACACGAGTTCGATGTCCCGCTCACGGCCAACAGCAGTGATGATTATGTGAGCTTGGTCCTGCGCGACTCAGCCTCAAATTAGTACCTGGTGCCGTGCGTAAACATCGCCAGTGGGGAGACAAAGGTGGTCGGGCGTGGTACTGGCCACCCACCACCTCGTGTGCCGTGCCGGCCTTCATAGGTGCTCGCTAACAACACTCGCCCCAACAGTCTGTTCAGGCTATACGGGGGAACTTTGTATTTTTGTGTGTGTGTGTCTGTCTTTGTCTGGGCCAACATCACCAGCTTCGGTTATCTTAACCGGTATTCGACCTCCACCTAGGTCGACTCAGCCTCAAATGAGTACCTGGCGTGGGTTGTGTAAGGGGAGACAAAGGCGAGAGCTGTTAGCGAGCACCTATGAAGGCCGGCACCGTACACGAGGGGGGTGGGTGGCCAGCACCACACCGGACCGCTTTTGTCTCTCCAGGGGGGAAGGGGGGTGGGGGGACAATGTTAACACACCGAACCAGGCACTCATTTGAGGCTGAGTCGACCTAGGGGAGGCACGGGACCGGAATCCGACAATCGTCACTGGTTGTTGGTAGGCCGTGAGTGGGAATGGAACTCGGGACGGCGGGTTCGTGGCGGGGTGTGTTGGTGTCTCGCTGGGCAACTGTCAGCACGCGTTGCTCATCAACAGCCGATCAACCAATAGCCGGTGGCACGTGCTGCTGCCGCCGCTGCTGCTGCTGCTGCACGTGGCTTTCCTGTAGTGACCCAGCACTGGGGGGGGGGGGGGGGGGGGGGGGGGGGGGGCAGCAGTAGACGGCTGTTGGTGGATCACCAAAGATCCCCCCCCGTCACGTGATTTTGGAAGATTTTTGACCCCCTCCCCCGCCCCCCCCCCCGCCCCCGCCAAAAAAAAAAAAACATGCTTCAAATCGCTTTAAACTTTTGTCATTGTATGTAATGTGATTCTGATTTTGTAGGAGAAATCATTTATTAAAAAGTCTATTCAATTTGATGTGACGTCACATTTCTCAAACTCCTCCCCCCAACCTCCTCCCTCGTCACACATCGTCACAAATGTCTGACCCCCCCCCCCCACCCACCCAGGTGCGTGACGTCATTTATGGACGGCCCCTCAACAGACTGTTGGGGCAAGGGCTGTTAGCGAGCAGCACTTATGAAGTCCACCTCTGTTGCACACGAGGTGGGTGGGTGGGTGGGTGGCCAGCACCACGCCCGTCCGCCTTTAGAGAGGTGTTGCTGACGGTTAGCGCTGCGCTACGAACACCGGCGACCCGAGTTCGATTTCCCCATCTCGCGGCCAACACTGGTGGCGATTATCTGAACCGGTCTTGGGCCTCCCCTAGGTCGACTAAGCCTCAAATGAGTACCTGGTGCGGTGAGTAAACATCGCCACTGGTGGATCACCACACACACACAGGCGTTATTGTGAAACTCCCCATTTTCACGTGGTTCGGGCGTCCAGGTTTGTGTGTGTGTGTCTCTGGTTCGCCAGTAGAGGGCGGTAACAGCACAGCGTGGACTAATCTCCATCTTTTTCCATCTGTGCGGGTGTAGAGTGCTGCCCCCTCGCGCGCCTGAGGTTTTATTTTCCCGGCCGCTCGGGTATTGCTGCCCGAGTCAATAGTAACAACAACAAAAAGAAACGACTCATAATGAATCGGCTGAAAACATCTTACAAATAGCAACCGAATGTAGCGGGCAGGACCCTCCTATGTCAAGTACGGCATGTGTGTTGAATTTCTTTCGCACCGTACGTAGCCAGCCGCGCTAATCGGAGGTTGCGGGGAAAGGACCTCGACGCTTTACGAGCTGAAGCGAAGCATAATAATAAAAAAAAACTCAGCAATTTTTGTTTTAATCTTACCAGGTAAGGCCCACTTAACTATACAGCTATTTATTCAGAAGCGACCTGGCCACAAATGAGAGCTCAACAAAGTGGTGTATGGCGTGGAAATGTAAAGCAGCCAAATACTATAAACGCGTGATGATGGCTACAGTCTACATTAGTGGTTGTGTGTTGTTTATTATTTTTCTTTTCTTTTTATTATTTTTATTAACGTAATTTTATAGATACACTCTTTGGTTCTTTCGCAAAAGTTACGTAGGTATAAAATAAAATAAATCACGACGTTTCGGGCGCAACACAAGCGTCCATCATCAGGTGTGAAAGCTATATAGTTTTTTTTTCTATCTACGTGACTTTACCGAAAGAACCAAAGAATGCGCGTGATGACAATTCTAAACGTGCTGGGAAAAAAACCGGGGGACCCCGGAGATAAACTCCACGGAGAGAGAGACACCACAAACTCCAAATATACAGCAGCAGTAGCAGCAGGCGTCAGGGTCGAGATCGAACCCACGACCTCCTGTACACCAGGCGAGGTAGTTAACATCTTCTAGCCACCGTGATGATGATGATGAGAGAGACACACAGCAAACTCCAAATATACAGCAGCAGGCGTCGGGGTCAGCAACGAACCCACGACCTCCTGCACACCAGGCGAGGTAGTTAACATCTCCTAGCCACCGTGATGATGATGAGAGAGAGATTGAGACACCGCAAACTCCAAATATACAGAAGTCGTAGCAGCAGGCGTCAGATTCGAGATCGAACCCACGACCTCCTGTATACCAGGCGAGGTAGTTAACATCTCCTAGCCACCGTGACGATGATGATGAGAGAGGCACACAGCAAACTCCAAATATACAGCAGAAGACGTCGGGGTCAGCAACGAACCCACGACCTCCTGCACACCAGGCGAGGTAGTTAACATCTCCTAGCCACCGTGATGATGATGAGAGAGAGATTGAGACACCGCAAACTCCAAATATACAGCAGCAGGCGTCGGGGTCAGAAACGAACCCACGACCTCCTGTATACCTGGAGAGTTAGAAAACATTTTGCCACCGTAGCACCCTTAATAATAATAATTATGATAATATTGACATAATTAACAATTAAATAACCGGATTGTGTGGGTTCAATTCCGAGGTCCGGCTCGCGTCAGTGGCGAGTGATATCTGAAAATCGCCCGTTCCGATTCGACAAACTGCATTGACCAGTGCGGTGAAGTATGGCCAAACATCTCTCATGATCCGCACAGTTTGGTGGGTGATGGTGGGGGGGGGGGTGGTGGGTGAAGGGGCGTGGGGGTGTCCTCATCCAGCAGTAGATAAACAACTGTACGCGGACAATAGACTTGAGACCCCCCACTTCTATCATTCAATCTGTAGCACGTTAACAATCGATTGCACGTAAATTGATTGCGAATTCGGACTCAGGTTACGTGGGTCATCCTTCGTAAAGCAAGTTCTTACTGCGCTGGGCATTTATTTTAGCGGTGAAAATGAAAAGCAAGTACTGTATTGATAATAGTACACAGCTACAGCTCCTCCACACAGCTACACTCAGTCTCCCCGTGTCCCCTGGGCTACAGCTCCTCCACACAGCTACACTCAGCCTAACCGTGTCTCCACAGCTACAGCTCCTCCACACAGCTACACTCAGCCTAACCGTGTCCCCTGGGCTACAGCTCCTCCACACAGCTACACTCAGCCTAACCGTGTCCCCTGGGCTACAGCTCCTCCACACAGCTACACACTCAGCCTCCCTGTGTCCCCTCGGCCACAGCTCCTCCACACAGCTACACTCAGCTGTCCCCGTGTCCCCTCGGCTACAGCCCCACCACACAGCTACACTCAGCCTCCACGTGTCTCCTGGGCTACAGCTCCTCCACACAGCTACACTCAGCCTGCCCGTGTCTCCTGGGCTACAGCTCCTCCACACAGCTACACTCAGCCTGCCCGTGTCCCCTCGGCTACAGCTCCTCCACACAGCTACACTCAGTCTCCCCGTGTCCCCTGGGCTACAACTCCTCCACACAGCTACACTCAGCCTGCCCGTGTCCCCTCGGCTACAGCTCCTCCACACAGCTACACTCAGTCTCCCCGTGTCCCCTGGGCTACAGCTCCTCCACACAGCTACACTCAGCCTCCCCGTGTCTCCACAGCTACAGCTCCTCCACACAGCTACACTCAGCCTCCACGTGTCCCCTGGGCTACAACTCCTCCACACAGCTACACTCAGCCTGCCCGTGTCCCCTCGGCTACAGCCCCACCACACAGCTACACTCAGCCTCTCCGTGTCCCCTGGGCTACAGCTCCTACACACAGCTACACTCAGTCTCCTCGTGGTAACATTCGTGCGATCCACCGATGCTCGCTGCCGCCGCAGTTGCTGGACATTGCACGGCCGAGTCTGGCGCGTGGATGTTCAGGGGGCACCTTCAAACCGCATTGTTTTTATGGCTTTATTTTGGTGATTTTGAAAACGTTTTGCCTTAGCCATGTTTGTTTGTTGTAGTACAGAGTTGGCCTGATAACTTCAATCTACATTGTCTTATGGTTGTTATTTTTTTGACTTGCATCCCACTGGGATTTTTGCACACAGCGTTGAAATGCGGTGTTTTTTTTCTGGAAGACTTTTGCTGTTTTTTCCCGGATTTTTCTGTTGCGCGTAGTCACTTTGAGATGTTTCTTGTTCATGTTTTTGTTTTGTTGCGGTTGCACCCGAGTCTAGAGCCGCATGACTCACAGGGTTATACCTAATACATGAAACTGAAACTTAAACGGCAATATCCGATCTGCGATGACTTCCCCGGGTATGGAAGCAGACACTCGCCAGTGGCGCGCTAGTAAACAATCAACAACAACAACGGGATTAATTGTTCTTCCCAGTGTAGGATGGAGATTGCATTTTTTTGTTAATAATCGCTCACCCTTTTTGCCTTTTACGAAATGCCAGCGTTTATTAATATCTGATGCTGAGCGGCAATGTCTCATCATGTCCTCCCCTGGAGTTCTCATCGGTCGGCGGCTCGCAACGCAGACTCGAGCGTAACTATTGGAACTCTCTTTTCATAAAATAAAAAAATGCGTTTGCCCTTGCTGGTATGAATACAAATATTAATGCAAAAACAAACAAACCTCACCCTGTTAAATTTCGATTTAAAGCTTTCGTGACTGCAATGATTCATCTTCTTTGGTTCTTTCGGTAAAGTCACGTAGAATGAGAATAAAATAATAAATTGATAAAATAAAATAACACAATAATATTCTCAGGCCGCTTGTGTTGTGGCCGAAACGTCGTGAGAATATTATTGTGTTATTTTATTTTATCAATTTATTATTTTATTCTCATTCTACGTGACTTTACCGAAAGAACCAAAGAAGATGAAACCTCACCCTGTTTTTTTTACCATCTTGATACCGGCACAAAGGATCTCGTAGACGTTAAGGGCTCAACCCGAGCCATGTGATGCTTTGGCGTTTGTGCGTTGTCCTCCTTCACTGTTCGCCTGCGGGCAGCCTTTGGTCAAAAGCACGTGCCGGCTGCGTCAGCCTTAATAGGTGCTCGCAGACAGAACGCGGGAGAAGCCCCCCACCCCACCCCAGAAATGATTGCTGCTGTGCGGGTGGGGAACAGCGGGGAGACGGAGGGGGTGGATTGGGGTTTGCTGGTGCTGCTCACCGTCCTCGCTCACCACTGGCGGCGTCCAATCGCCATCGACGTTTAATGAACGCCCTGAATACATTTGATGGGGGGGGGGGGGGGGGGGGGGCGGGGGTGGGGAACAACAAAAACAAAAAAAATAACAAAAACAACAATATCGGCAACAACAAGAAAAGCATCAACAACAAAAACATCAACAACAAAAACAATAAAAAAACATCAACAACAACAAAAACATCAACAACAAAAACAATAAAAAAAACATCAACAACAATTAAAACATCAACAAAAACAACAAAGACAACAACAATAGCAATTAAAACATCAACAAAAACAACAAAACATCAAATACATAAACAACAGCAACAAAACAACAACAACAACAACTAAAAACAGCAACCACAACAAAACAACAATCGCACGCGCACGTGGCTGAGCGCGCGATGCCTAAATTGAGTCGTTGCTATGCATCGCTGATTGTGCTTTGATCAGGGCGCATTAAAGCTTCAGGCTTCACCTAAATCGCAATGCACTTAACCTTTACGGAGCGAGGTTTGCGGTTCCGAAACGTGCGTTGAATTTCGTTTACCGCAAAGGTGCACGCGCACAAAATACAAAGATCCCCCGTGTAGCCTTAGCTGACCGTTGGGGGCAAGTGCTGTTAGCGATTAGCACCTACGAAGGCCGGAACGGCGCACGAGGGGGATGGGTGCCCAGCATCACGCCCGGCCGCCTTTGTCTCCCCAGTGGCGATGTTTACACATCGCACCAGGTACTCATTTGAGGCCGAGTCGACTTAGGGGAGGCCCAGGACCGGTTCACATGATCGTCACTGGGTGTTGGCCGCGAGCGGGAATCGAACTGGGGTCTCGGGTTCGTAGCGCAGTTTGCTCACCGCCTACAGCGCACACACACAGACACACACGCGCTGTTGTGTCCCACGTTCGACCGCGTAGCGGCATCTTTAGCGAATTCAATCCGCATAATAAGAGTTTATACATCGGGAAGATATAGGTGAGCCGCATATTACAGCGCGAAATCGCACAAAGCGAACCCGCGTTAGGGCACTTAAACACCCGTCTTGGATGTTCTCGATGCGAGTTATGTCGTGAGACTCCCCCCCCCCTCCATCGTAAAAAGAAACGGGACAGAACTAATATTGCCAACGTATTCAAACTTAGTTGGGGAAAGTGTAAGCAGCGAACAGAAAATCACTGGGAAAAAAAAAACATTGCGTGTTCAAGAGAGAATACAAAAAATATTTAACAAATACAGCTTTTGAAATGTTTTGAATGGGCCAGTATTATGATAGTCGAAATCGGTCGTGAATTATGATGGGGGGGGGGGGGCAACCGCAGAGAGGGCGATTGAGAATTGTATTGGAACACACAGGGGAACGATTGAAAATAATCAAATCCAGTTTCGAAAAACACAGCTGACCGCCGCGGAAGAATGTATTTTTTTTTTCGTCTGAATGAACAAAAGTTAGACGGACAGGACACTGTGCAGTTTTAGCAAGAGATGTCAAAGTTGTAATGACCGTGTTGTAGTAAACAAGAGTGATGGTACACAGTGTTGGTGGTGTACTCATCAGAGGTCAAAGTTGTAATGACCGTGCTCACGTTCACAAGAGCCAAACGCAACAGGAGACTCCGAATTTACCGTGAACGGCAGTCGACGTTATAATGATCGTGCCCACAGTAAAAGTTTGAGCAGACTCGGGTTGTTGAAAAACTCTCAATGTCTTCAAGGTGGCACACAGATGACCTCCAGGAAATGATGAAAGGCTCCGATTCACTCGTTTCAAGCTCATTCGCCCGAACTATTTGGTGAAAACATTGGTGATATCTGCATCATCCTCATCATCGTCGTCGTTCGCATCATGAATATTATCATTATCTCCATCATCATCATCGTCATCATTATTTTCAACATCATTTTTTTTCATCATCATCATTATCATCATCATTATCTTCATCATCATTATCTTCATCATCATCGTCATCAATGTACTACGAATATTGCAGCCGATGTGGAGATGTTATTTTTTTTTCACCGCTTCACGACGACGCGCGACTGGCCCAACTTCAGAAAAGAAGATAAAGAAGGAGGAATGAAGGAAGGATGAAGAAGAAGATGAAGATGATGAAGAAGAAGAAGATGATGATGATGATGAAGAAGAAGAAGATGATGATGATGAAGAAGACGAAGGAGAAACGGCTCTGAAAGTCGCGAAGTCGTTTTCTCAGTCGTCCACGCGAGTTGTGTGACGGCGTCCTCGTGTCTCTGCTCACCACTCCGTGCGTGTCGACACGCAGCCAGCCACACGCCAAGGACGACAAATTACACCCCACTCTCTTTTATTTCCGGAACATAACAACCACAACAGCAGCAACAACAACAATAATAACACTGCCCGCCGTTAACTTTAGTTCCGGTGAGACGGTACACACGTTTAAAGAGGTCGATTTTGCAAAATGTGCCAAAATTTACCCAACATGTGATTCCAAAAATTGCGCGCATTGAATTGTGTGCGGATGTTTTTTTGTTTGCTTTCTTTGCGGGTGGCTGCGTACGGGGAGCGGTGGCGCAGTGGTTAGCGCAGCGCTGCGATACGAACCCGGAGAACCGAGTTCGATTCCCGCTCACGGCCAACGGCGGCTTACGATTATCTGAACCGGTTCTGTGCCTCCCCTAGGTCGACTCAGCCTCAAACGAGTTCCTGGTGCGGTGTGTAAGCATCGCCACTGGGGAGACAAAGGCGGCCGGGCGTGGTGTTGGCAACCCACCCCCTCGTGTGCCGTGCCGGCCTTTATAGGAGCTGCTCGCTCACGGCACTTGCCCCCAGCAGTCCATTGGAGGCTACACTGAGGGGGGGGGGGGGAGGGCATATTTGCGTGTCCGTACGAGCGGTGGCATGAGCAGACATGCCAGGGGATGCGTTATCAGCGGTGTCGGCGCTAGACTCGGAGGGAGATGTGGGGGAGGTGGGGGAGCAGGAGGGGGAGCAGGAGGGGGAGGTGGGAGGAGGGGGAGCAGGAAGAGGGGGCGGGAGGGGGAGCAGGAGGGGGAGCAGGAGGAGGGGGAGGAGCAGGAGGAGCAGGAGGGGGGTGGGAGGAGGACCAAGGGGAGGGGGAGCAGGAGGGGGAGCAGGAGGAGGAGCAAGGGGAGGGGGAAGCAGGAGGGGGAGCAAGAGGGGGAGCAGGAGGAGGAGTAGGAGGAGGGGGAGCAGGAGGAGGGGGGCGGGAGGGGGAGCAGGAGGGGGGGAGCAGGAGGAGGAGCAAGGGGAGGGGGAGCAGGAGGAGGGGGAGCAGGAGGAGCAAGGGGAGGGGGAGCAGGAGGAGGTGGAGCAGGAGGAGGAGCAAGGGGAGCAGGAGGAGGGGGAGCAGGAGGAGGAGCAAGGGGAGCAGGAGGGGGGGAGCAGGAGGAGGAGCAAGGGGAGCAGGAGGAGGGGGAGCAGGAGGAGCAAGGGGAGGGGGAGCAGGAGGAGGGGGAGCAGGAGGAGGGGGAGCAGGAGGGGGGGGGCAGGAGCGGGGAGTCGAGGCCACACACGGCGCGTTGGCAAGGATGACTGATGATCGTCTTAATTGGCGACGGCTATGATGAATGTGACTGCACGTGTGTGGATGTATGTGTGGCGGGGGGGGGGGGGCAGTGGTTAGCACGCTGTGCCGCTCACGGCCAACACGACTATCTGAACCGTTCCTGGTCCTCCTGTAGGTCCACTCAGCGTCAAATGAGTACCTGGTGCGACGTGTTAAACGTCGCCACTAGGGAGACGAAGGCGGCCGGGCGTGGTGTTGGCCACCCATCCTCTTCGTATGTACGTGGGTACGTTGAACTTCTTTCGCACCGTACGTCGCCAACCGTGCTCGATAAGGGCACGTGCCCCAACAGTCTGTTACAAGACTATAAGGGGGGTCGTTGTTTGAGCGCCTGCTGTACCGTACGCATTTAGGGGACACTGTCTGCTAACAAAGACGATGTCAGTTTAACACGTAGGCTTTCGCGACAAATATCATCCAAAATTGATAAAATAAAATAACACAATAATATTCTCACGACGTTTCGGCCACAACACCAGCGGCCTATTATAACACAATAATATTCTCACGACGTTTCGGCCACAACACAAGCGGCCTTCATCATCCAGCGCTGTCCTCCAGACAGTCTCGTCCCTTCACCTGATGAAGGCCGCTTGTGTTGTGGCCGAAACGTCGTGAGAAAATTATTGTGTTATTTTATTTTATCAATTTATTATTTTATTCTCATTCTACGTGACTTTACCGAAAGAACCAAAGAAGATGAATCCTTGCAGTCACGAAAGCTTTAAATCGAAAAATATCATCCAATATAATCTAACCCCACTGCTTCGTTTGCGCATTAAAAAAAAATCACTGTAACCTTTGATGCATCTTTTTTTTTTTTAAACCATTTTTAAACTCACGTTGAGAGAGTTCATGTCGCTGGCTCCGTCCGTCCCTAACGCCGGGCTGGTTCACCGTCAGTCACCCTCGTGAAGACGATCCGATTGAAAGGGATCTGCAGCAGGCATCACGCTGTGTTCGCTCTTCTAGGACGCGCGGCCTGTTGAATATCGGCCCAAATTGATTGACGCGTCATCGCCCCAAGCTCTGCAGATGGAAAAAAAAATAGCACAGAGAGAGAGGACATGCGAAATTATTATAATATATTTGCAAATACAAATAGACGAACGCGCTGCGCCCTGACAGCTTCTCTCGTCCGCGGCCACACCGCTGATGAAATTGAACCGAAGGAACAAAGACAAAGATCCCCCCGTGTAGCCTTGACACATTGTTGGGGCAAGTGCTGTTAGCGAGGACCTTTGATGGCCGGCACGGCACACGAGGGGGGGGGGGGGGGTGGCCAGCACCACGCCCGGCCGCCTTTGTCTTCCTCAGTGGCGATGTTTACTACACACCGCACCAGGTAGTAATTTGAGGCCGAGTCTACCTAGGTGGAGGGGACCAGGACCGGTTCAGACAATCGTCACTGGCGTTGGCCGTGAGCGGGAATCGAACCCAAGTCGCCGGGTTCGTAGTGCAGCGTAGCGCTAACCGCTGCACCACCGCTTCCCCCCCCCCCCCCCCCCCCCACACACACACACACAGGCGCGTGGCTAAAAAGGGTTAAACAATTCATGAGCCGTATTCCTTTGTTTATTTTTTTCCCCCCAACATTTGACTGCTGTCAAAGGTATTGCAATTTGCCCCTAATAATAATTTACGTTTATAAATTGGCGCATTTCATCCGTAGATCTCGCCAATGCGCGCCGCTACCGTGTATGGAAATCCGGGAGATGAACAGGGCCTGCAGAGTCCACGGCCAGAACGGGGGGGGGGGTGGGGGTGGATTGGGGGGGGGATGGGGGGGGGGTCAATACCAATTTCAAGTGGTGAGTTTTCAAGACGGGACTTAAACCAGCGGTTCTTCTTAAGCTGGGGTGCACGCTGCACCCCAGCTTTGGGGGCGTGCGAGGTGCCCCCTTTTTCTGGGGGTGCGAGACGTGGCCAGATTTAAAAAAAACACATTTTTAGAAAGGAAAATCATCTAAAACACAAATTAAGCACAGGGTACAAGTTACAACAAAACCCTATGCATTAATTAAAATTATAAAAACATTTTTTTAACGATTGACAACTGAACGGGGTGTGGGGAGGAGGGGGAGGGATCTGCAGTAAATGTTACGAAGCACCGACTTAAGCAATATCTGTGACGACTCTGATTGTCTTGTGAGCAAACAAACGGGGCACGAAGCGCGTGGTTCCAAAGCGTGGGAGCTGCGCTGGTGGCGCCAGCCCCGATCAGCTGTGCAGCAGGAGCAGAGCCTTGACCTGGGAGTCCTTCGAAGAAGGCGAACCGAATATCTCAGGGACGTCATTCCACAGGGATTTATTATTTGACCCAACGGGGGGAGGGAGGGTGGATTTGGCGAGGGGGTGCTGAACCCTTTTGTTTGCACCCGTTAGCTGTTCGCAAAGGACCCCGATGCGATGGAAAACTCCACATTCCCTTGGCGGGTTGAAGTGCTTCCGCGAGACGGTCACTGGCTGGCTCACTGATGATGATTGCTTGTGTTGCATTCGAAACGTCGTGATTTAATTAACATTAATTTTTTCACCTACGTGACTTTACCGAAAGAACCAAAGAATATCGATCCTTGTAGTCACGCAAACTTTAAATCTAGAATGGCTCACCGAGTTGCGATCGATGACGATGAGAGCGATGTAAAATTGTAACGCGTCGCCGCATGGCATCATATCCTCTGTCTCAAAGAGAGAGAGAGAGAGACAGAGAGGACGACTCAGAGAGAGAGAGAAAGAGGGGAGGACTCAGGGAGAGAGATGACTCAGAGCGAGAGAGGACGTGGACTCAGAGAGACTCAAGAGAGAGGACGACTCAAAGTGAGAGAGGACGACTCAGAGAGAGAGAGAAAGAGGGGAGGACCCAGGGAGACAGAGAGAGAGAGGTCGACTCAGAGAGAGAGGTCGACTCAGTGAGAGAGGACGACTCAGAGAGAGAGGACGACTCAGAAAGAGAGAGAGAAAGAGGGGGGACTCCGAGAGACAGAGAGAGAGGTCGAGTCAGAGAGAGAGAGGTCGACTCAGAGAGATGGGACGACTCAGAGAGAGAGAGGACGACTCAGAGAGAGAGAGAGAAAGAGGGGAGGACACAGAGAGACAGAGAGAGAGAGGACGACTCAGAGAGAGAGGACGACTCAGAGAGAGAGGGCGACTCAGAAAGAGAGAGAAAGAGGGGGGACTCCGAGAGACACAGAGAGAGAGGACGACTTGAAGAGAAAGAGAGGACGACTCAGAGAGAGAGAGCGAGGGGGGATTCCGAGAGACAGAAAGAGAGAGGATGACTCAGAGAGAGAGGTCGACTCAGAGAGAGAGGACGACTCAGAGAGAGAGGACGACTCAGAAAGAGAGAGAAAGAGGGGGGACTCCGAGAGACAGAGAGAGAGGTCGAGTCAGAGAGAGAGAGGTCGACTCAGAGAGATGGGACGACTCAGAGAGAGAGAGGACGACTCAGAGAGAGAGAGAGAAAAAGGGGAGGACACAGAGAGACAGAGAGAGAGGACGACTCAGAGAGAGAGGACGACTCAGAGAGAGAGGACGACTCAGAAAGAGAGAGAAAGAGGGGGGACTCCGAGAGACACAGAGAGAGAGGACGACTCAAAGAGAGAGAGAGGACGACTCAGAGAGAGAGGACGACTCAGAGAGAGAGGACGACTCAGAGAGAGAGAGGACGACTCAGAGAGAGAGAGAGGACGACTCAGAGAGAGAAGACGACTCAGAGAGAAAGAGAGAGGACGACTCAGAGAGAGAGAGGACGACTTAGAGGCGCTAGGAGGAGGAACCACAGACGAGGAGCGGGAGGGCGGCAGCAGCAGCCACGCGGCGAGCAGGTGCCAAATTCCGCCTCCACCAAGCTCTGCGGTCCTCTAGATATGACGGTGTTCATGAGCCATTACGGTGTTCATGAGCAATTACTACAGTGATGTGGGCACTGGCGATCATCTATCTGGCCGAGCCAACCCTGATTCCAATTCAAACTAAGGCCGTGGTCATCAAGAGCCCACTCATGGACGAAATGTCAAGCAAAGACACAGATACCCCTTCTAGGCTCCATGGGCTGTTGGGGCAAGTGCTGTTATCGAGCACCGATGCAGGCCGGCACGCGCACACCGATGAGGCGGTGGCATTGCCAGCACCACGCCCGGCCGCCTTTGTCTCGCCAGTGCTGACGTTGCCACGGGATTAGGATGTATACCCGCGTGAGGCTGAGTCGAACCAAGGGGGAGAACCAGGACCGGTTCAGATCTCTGATATTGGCCCCGAGCGGGGTCATAACGCAGTGCGCTAACCGCTATGCCACCGCTCCTCAATGTCTCTCACACACGCACGCACGTGCACGCGAGTCACGCGCAATGTGTGCCTGTGTCGACCTTGTCAATAACCCCGTGAATAATGGTTTATGAACACAGAGCGTATATGTCACACACACACACACACGCATATACAAAAGACAAAGGTCTCCCGTATAGCCTTAACAGACTGTTGGGGCAAGTGCTGTTAGCGAGCAGTACCTATGAAGGCCGGGCACGGCACACGAGGGGGTGGGTGGTCAACACCACGCCCGGCCGCCTTTGTCTCCCTCGTGGCCATGTTTCCACAGAAATTGCTCAGTTTAGGCTGAGTAGACCTCAGAGAGGCCCAGGACCGGTTCAGATAATTAATCGTCACTGGTGTTGGCCGTGAGCGGGAATTGAACCCGGGTCACCAGGTTCGTAGCGAAGTGTAGCGCTAGCCGCTACACTACCGCTCCACACACTCACACACGCGCGCAGACAAAGACACACACAACAATGACCCAGGGCAGGCCCAGGTTCGATTGTGTGAAACCTCGGCGATGGGGAGACAAAGGCGGCCGAGTGTGGTATATGAATATATATCGGCAACTCCCCACACTCGTACGGGGCGCTGCGTCTGCCTTCCATGTGTGCTGGACAGCGGGACACTTTTAACGACGAAAATAATCCGATTGAAATACAGCGATCTCAAAGCGCTTCTGTACAGGACACAGCAGCAGCAGCAGCAGCAGACGCTCAAGATGAAAAATAGAAATGAATACATATTAAGAAGCCATTTATTAAGTTAACAAAAGTTTAATAAGCGGCAGCGTATGAATACGTTTCAAGAAAGCATTTAAAAAGCAAAAAAAAAATGTCCACAGACTATATACGTAGAGAGAGAGAGAGAGATCCCTGACGTCTCGTGGAAGCGCGTTCCATAGCCCGGGGGCTACACGGGACAAAAATTATCGGTCACCCATAGACCGAAGAAGCCTCGATCTGGAAATACAGAGAAGATCTGCATCCCCCAGATCTCAGGCACCTCGAGGGGAGACACATGGAGATGCAGCATGGCAATGGTGTAGGCTTGGGGCAAGTTGGTTCACTGCTTTGTAAGTTAACAAAAAGGATGTTAAACTGTATTCCAAGTGAAACTGGAAGCTAGTGCAGGGAGGCCAACACGGGCGTAATGTGACGTGAAGAAGACGTTCCGGCAAACACCCCGGAATAAATATAAGACCAGATGTTACCCTTTCTGGCCATAATAAAACAACAGTGTTAGACCAGAGGACGCCAAAAGGCGAACAGCACAAAGACAATGCCACTATCAGGACATTGAGAGCTCGGGGTGAGCCTAAGTTCTAAATAAACTGAGACTAGGCTCTAAAGAAAGCTGTCTCTGGTGTGGACCAATCACTTTCAAAGACAATGCATCATCATGTACTACCAGAGCATGTTTTTTTGTTTGTTTGCATGTTCACCACCAGTACGTGTGGTTAATGCGGCCATGATTCCTTGCAAAAAAGTTTCAGTTTGGTGTTTTAACATCTTAACACAACTGTTTTATTATGGCCAGAAAGGGGTAAAACCCCAGAAGAGTCTGCGCGAGGCTTTGACACGCGCCGTGATATTCCCAACGTTGGTGTCGCCGCTGCTTAGCTACGAGGAGGGGGCGCCTTGCCTTCGTGACTGCACTGGACCCTGGAGGAGCACTACAGGACTTGGATTTGGCACTCCGAGAGGGCGCCCTGCGATTTGGTGGAGGACGGGGATGGTAGCGGCTAGAAGAGCTACGAACTGGGCGACCCGAGTTCGATTCCCGCTCACGGCCAACACTGGCGACGATTATCCGAACCGGTCTTGGGCCTCCCCTAGGTCGCCACTGGGGAGACAAAGGCGGCCGGGCGTGGTGCTGGTCACCCGCCACCTCGTGTACCGTCAGGGTCTTCACTTGCCGCAACAGTCGGTCCAGGCAACACGGGGGATCTTTGTCTCTGTTTTCTTGGAGTGCTGGAAGGGAGCGAGACGGCCGCGCGTGTGATGGATGAATGCGCTCTGGGCCAATGCGAGTAATTGTCAAGTGTGGCGGCCCTGGTACTGTTCTGCACGACCTTAACCTGTCAGCTTACATCGGGGTAACCCCAACACTGAAGGCCTCGCGAACCACCGCCAAACCACAAACAAACAGCACCCACACCACCACCACCACCCACACCACCAACCCCAAACAAACACCACCCACACCACCACCACCCACACCACCACCATCACCACCACCCACACCACCAACCCCAAAAAAACACCACCCACACCACCACCACCCACACCACCACCACCACCACCACCACCCACACCACCAGCCCCAAACAAACACCACCCACACCACCACCACCCACACGACCACCACCACCACCACCCACACCACTAACACCACCACTAACACCAAACAAACACCACCAACGCCACCAACACCACCAACGCCACCCACACCACCACCACCACCACCACCATACACCACCACCAAACACCACCACCAAACACCACGATACGTCTTTCCACATTCACCAATGTACTTCCCCCCCCCCACTCATCCCCTCTAAACACACACTCGTCCCCAGCTGCACGCGTCCGATGAATGTCAGACACGTCTCACGTTGCCTGCGTCACGTAGAACACGTGTGTGCATAGGCGCGCACACGTGTGGAACACGTGTACACATTCACATGTGGAACACGTGTACACCGACACACACGTGGAACACGCGTGCACACGCACACATGCGTTCCACGTGTACACGTGCTCACACGGGAAGCACGTGTACACACACACGCGCACACTGATATCACAATCTTCACATGAATCGGCTCTATTAACGGAGACAACGTTAATTTCGCAGAACGCGTCACAATCATCGGGCGCATGCGGCGTGGAGCGCTTTAATTTTCATTTGAATGAGGGGAGTACATTGGTGAGCGCGGAAAGACGTCGCGTGTGTGGTTGGTGATGGGGCCGCGAGGACTGGAGTTTGGAAACCACTGCCCTATATTGCCTCTCTCACTGTGTGTGGTGGTGTGTGTGATTATCTGAACCGGTCCTGGGCCTCCCCCAGGTCGACTCAGCCTCAAATGAGTACCTGGTGCGATGTGTAAACATCGCCACTGGGGAGACAAAGGCGGCCGGGCGTGGTGCTGGCCACCCACCCCCTCGTGTGCCGTGCCGGCCTTCATAGGTGCTCGTTAACAGCACTTGCCCCTACAGTCTGTTAAGGCTACACGGGGAATCTTTGTCTTTGTGTGTGAAGTGGGGGACGCTTCACGTTGTTGTGTACCTCTGTGCAGCGGCTTTTGGCTCAGCCACTGAAAACGAAGACGGTCACCGCATCGCGCGCTTTCGGATGCGCTTCTGCGGCCGTCTGGAACGTTCTATTTTGCAAGCCACTAGCGCTATGCACTTTAAACTATCTAGATCGACAAACTAATTTGTGTAGAACTGCTTTTTGCGTTAAGTTTATTGGCCTTCCCCCGCACCTCCGATTCCGATTAGCATAGCACGGTTGGCTATGTACGATGCAAAAGAAGTTCAACGTACATTTACATATATGTCCCCCCCGCTCCCCCCTCGCCGTACTCACAAACCTGTCACTAGCCGGCGGGGCTAAGTATGGTCAAGTAATCCCCACGACTCATACGGCGTGAGTGAGTGATGGATTCAAAGGGGGAACGGTGGGGAAAGGGGTGGGGGGGGGGGGGCAGGGCATCCCTCGCCCCCCCCCCCCCCACCACCAACCCACCCATTCGAGACCCAGAAAATTGGAATTTTATTGATATTGACCGGCGAAAATCCATTCAATACTTGTAATATTATTATTATTAATGAAGGGTCACCTGTTAAAGCAAAAAAAAAACAAAGCTTAACATTCCGGGACAGCCTCCTCGGTCCATGAGAAGTGTCGAGATTGGCCTCGACAACGGCTGTGGAGCATCCGCAAAGATGCACGGGGCAGGCGCTTTGCTGGGGAATTAGATCGAGAGACCAAGGAACTTCGTGGACCAGAGGGCGGACACGAATTAGAGATGATAAAGGTGTTTGGGTTAGATCGCGTAAGTATAAATGTTGTGTCGTAACCCTCCACCACCCGACACAGCCAATTAGTAAGGGATTTGTCACTTGAACAAAACGCCAGTAAGGTACTGCTTCAGCCCACCGGTGTGTCGGAGAGTAAATCCACAACATTTACAATTTCGTAAAGTTTTAGTAAAATTGGCATTTTTGTAAAGTGACAAATCTCTTACTAATTGGCTTTGTCGGGTGGTGGAGGGTTACGATACATTTCTACTTACGTGATCCAGCCAACAAAAACATTAATTATGAATAATATTGGTCACGAAAGCCTACGTGTTAAGCTGACGAATTCGAGAGACACCGCGTTGTTGATATGGGCCTGTGCAGGGTACCAACGATTAGCACGGTTAGCTACGTACGGTGCGAGAGAAGTTCAATGTACAGACATATGTACAGCACGTCGCCAGAAGAGACACACTGAGTTACCAACAGAGACTGGACACCGGTTACCAGCAGAGGCTGGATACTGAGTTGCCAACAGAGAGTGGACAATCGTTGCAAGCAGAGGCCCGCGAGGCGTGCCAGTGTCTTGGTGTGGCCTTCATCCAGCAGTCGATTGTCAAAGGGACGCACGTTATTAACTTCGATCGCATTTACAGTTGTGTCGGTGGGAGGGGGGTGGTAATTGGAAGAGCGGCGATGGTCGTGATGACACCTTGGGTCGGTTGCTGAAGGAGCCTCCACGCGCATGACTGAAATTTCCACGCGCACGACTGAAATTTCGTGGCGCTGGGGGGGGGGGGGGGGGGTGAGTGTTGATGCGAGGGATGAGATGCAAGCGTCGTGCATTTCAATCCGTGCGCTGTGTTCTGAGCGAGCGATGCCGCGACGAGAGGGGAGAGGAAATGAATCGACATTAAAATGCCGATTGCTTAACGCTCGGCTTCTCGCGGTCACGGGCAAGTCTCCTTTACGACCATGCAGAGACGAAGGCAAAGATCACCCGTATAGCCTCCGCGGGCCGTTGGGGCAAGCGCCGTTAGCGAGCACCTTTGAAGGCCGGAACGGCACACGAGGGGGGTGGGTGGCCAAGACCGCGCCCGGCCGACTTTGTCTCCCTAGTGGTGATGTTTACACATCGCAGGAGGTACTCATTTGAGGCTGAGTTGACTTAGGGGAGGCCCAGGGCCGGTTCAGACAATCGTCACCGGCGTTGGCCATGAGCGGGAATCGAACCCTCGTCGCCTGTTTCATAGCGCAGCGCGCTACCGCTCCACTACACACACACACACACGCGCGCGCACACACACACACACATTTTAACTGTTATCAGCTTAAAACGACATCCCAATGCTGAACGATTATCTGCAAATGACCGTACTCAGTTGGAGTTCGCACAGCAGCAGCAGCATTAGCAACAGCAGCAGCAGCATCGGAGCCCTGCTGCGAAAACAAGGCAAGAACCCTCCTGACGAATGTTAGTCGCGAGACCCAGGGGGGTTAGGGGGGTGGAAAGAAAAACAATAAACCAGACAAAATCATGTCCCGGCTGCGCACAAGCGATAGGGGTTATGCCTTTTGGCGACCACACGAGTCCGACCGGCTGTTCATCAGTCCGCCGGATATCCCCGCTTCCCCGGGCTTAATTTGCATAATTAGCACGTAACTCACACGTCAAGAAAAACCGGCCATTCCTCGCCCCTATCGCGACTTAATTGCAATCAAACGAGGAATTCATCCTCGCGTTCGTCGGCGTCGGAGTGAATGGATTGTTAATCAGCGTCGCCTCGCGCCGTAACGATACAGACACACAGCGCACACACAGCACACGCAAAGCACACAACCACACACACACAGCGCACACAACCACACACACACACAGCGCACACAACCACACACACACACAGCGCACACCACACAGCGCACACCACACAGCGCACACCACACAGCGCACACCACACAGCGCACACCACACAGCGCACACCACACAGCGCACACCACACAGCGCACACCACACAGCGCATACCACACAGCACACACTACACCCACACACAGCGCACACTACACACACAGCGCACACTACACACACAGCGCACACTACACACACAGCGCACACTACACACACAGCGCACACGACACACACACACAGCGCACACACAGCACACGCACAGCACACGCACGGCACACAGCGCACACAACCACACACACACACAGTGCACACCACACACACAGCGCACACCACACACACAGCGCACACGACACACACAGCGCACACACACACAGCGCCCACAACCACACACACAGCGCACACCACACACACAGCGCACACCACACACACAGCGCACACAACACACACAGCGCACACAACCACACACACACACAGCGCACACCACACACACACAGCGCGCACCACACACAGCGCACACCACACACACAGCGCACACGACACACATACAGCGCACACAGCGCACACCACACACACACAGCGCACACACACAGCGCACGCACACACACACACAGCGCACACCACGCACACACAGCGCACACAACCACACACACACAGCGCACACGACACACAGCGCACACCACACACACCACACACACACAGCGCACACGACACACACACACGGCGCACACCACACACACACAGCGCACACCACACACACCACACACACACAGCGCACACGACACACACACAGCGCACACCACACACACACACAGCGCACACCACACACACAGCGCACACCACACACACCACACACACACAGCGCACACGGCACACACAGCGCACACGACACACATACACAGCGCACACACAGCACACGCACGGCACACAGCGCACACAACCACACACACACAGTGCACACCACACACACAGCGCACACCACACACACAGCGCACACGACACACACAGCGCACACACACAGCGCCCACAACCACACACACAGCGCACACCACACACACAGCGCACACAACACACACAGCGCACACAACCACACACACACACAGCGCACACCACACACACACAGCGCGCACCACACACAGCGCACACCACACACACACAGCGCACACGACACACATACAGCGCACACAGCGCACACCAAACACACACAGCGCACACACACAGCGCACGCACACACACACACAGCGCACACCACGCACACACAGCGCACACAACCACACACACACAGCGCACACGACACACAGCGCACACCACACACACCACACACACACAGCGCACACGACACACACACACGGCGCACACCACACACACAGCGCACACCACACACCACACACACACAGCGCACACGACACACACACAGCGCACACCACACACACACACAGCGCACACCACACACACACAGCGCACACCACACACACCACACACACACAGCGCACACGACACACACAGCGCACACCACACACACACAGCGCACACCACACACACACAGCGCACACGACACACACACACACAGCGCACACCACACACACAGCGCACACCACACACACAGCGCACACCACACACACCACACACACAGCGCGCGCACACCACACACAGCACACGCACAACGGCACACCCCAAAAAACGTACAGCCTGCTGAACAGAATGTTGGGGGTAAGTGCCGTGAGCGAAGGCCGGCACTGTGGCACCTGGGCGATTTTGGGTGGCCGCGACAAAGCGGATATCAGAGAGCTATCCCGTCAAGTAAACTCGTCATCTCTGCTTGCACGGTAACAGGGTAGCACTTGCGCCACGTGGTTTGGCACTCGAGGGAAGAGTTGCGTTCGTCGCATGGCGCTCTCAGCGATGGTTTTAATTATTCAGCGATGGCATGTAGCCACAGTAAGTACAGATTTAGTTTTTCACGCGGATGGATTTTGTGTGTGTGTGTGCGTGCGCGCGCACTAATTGGTGACCGTGCTGAGACCACCAATTCCGCATACTTGAGATACCCCGTTCCATTAACGTCTCAGTCGGCCTGAGTCCATGAGACTATGCGAGTCTACGAATCTACACGTCTCGTGTAGCCAGGCCGAATGCACCGACGCAATTAAACCTGAGAACACCGTCTTAATCTGTGTGGGGGGAAAAAAAAAGCTTTACAGCTCATCGGATTCCTCCGATATAAATGCATATGTATCTTTCTTCTTATTCTTCTTCTTCTTCCACGCGTTTATCCCACTCACGTGGGGACGCTCCGCTCTGCCTTGACAACCTTCTCCACGCTGCCAACCCTCCTGCGCCAGCCCCCCCTCCCGCCCCCCGCCCGCCTCTTCTTCTGCCATCGTCTTCATCTCTTTCGTTCCACTTGCATCACTGACACCGTCTAACCCACGTGGTTTTCCCGTTGTCTCTCACCTCAACACGACCGAACCACGCCAGAGACTTCTCTCTCTCTCGTCTTCTCTGTTGATTCCTACCACCTCGCGGTCTTCCTGTCACTTCTTAATTTCTTACCCCGTGTCCCTTCCTCGCTAAACCCAACATCCACCGCAACATCCTCACATCTGTCAACTGCCATAGCTTGGTCCTCCCGATTTCTCACAGGCCGCTCGCCTGCGCTCAAACGCCAGCATGTCAGCTGTCTCCATCTCAGTGCGTCGAAACCGGCGTCGCTCAACTCCCCAGTCATCGCGATCGGCCACCACGCAGCCTCTTGGCAATCCACTGCTGGATGAAACACCTTTTTCCTGCTCTGTCTCTCCACGCTGCCCTGACTCTCTTTGCCTCACCTCCTTCCCTTTGTTTCCTCCTCCTCCTCCTCACTCGCTCGCAGCAAACCTAATTAAGAGCGTCCAATAATAACACAGCAGTATCATAAATTGTCACCATAACAAGGGGGGTGGGGTGTTAAGGGGGTGGGTGCGGGGGGGGCAGTCCCCACATTCCTTCCCCTCCTCCCCTTCCCCAGCCATCACGGCATTATCGTATTTGTCCGGATTATAAGACGCTCGTTGTTGTGAGCGCAGCTCCTATCTGCCCTTCGTTGTTGCTGGAAGGGCGACTGCCTCCTACTGCCCAGCAGCAGCGTCCTTCACGAGCCTCCTTCGCAAACGCCGATCCTGACACCGCTGGTATTGGTTTTTTTAGCGAGTCCACTCAGCTCCACATCCTCCTGTATCACTTCAGTCCAGATCTTCTCTAGCCCATGCTGTGCCCGTTTAGCCCCCTCGATCCGGCCAAACAGAAGCTGCTTGGGGAATGCAGTGGCTGGGCATGTGAGCTGTATGATTCAGCCAACGCAGCCTAATTACCTCTACATAGACAAAATTACCCCGTATAGCATTAAAAGATCGCTGGGGCAAGTGCTGTTAGCGAGCACCTTTGAAGACCGGAACGGCGCACGATGGGGTGGGGTTGCCACACACCACGCCCGACCGCCTTTGTCACCCCAGTAGCGATGTTTACACACCACACCATTTAAAGCTGAGCCGACCTAGGGGAGACCCAGGACCGGTTCAAATAATCGTTACTGGTGTTGGCCGTGAACGGGAATCAAACTCCGGTCGCCGGGTTTGTAGTGCAGCGCGCTAACCACACCGCACTACTGCACACAGAGGTAATTACAAACACACTAAGTCTAAATTTTGATTCAAAGCGTTCGTGACTGCAGGGATTAATATTCTTGGTTCTTTCGGTAAAGTCACGTAGAAGGGAAACAATAAAATAATACAAATCTAAAACAATAAAATTCTCACGACGTTTCGACTGCAACACAAGCAATCATCATCAGGTGTGAAAACCACAGCAAGAAAATTTGAAAAAAGTGGCGTTCTTTTTTAACGTTAGCGCCACGGAGAGCGATTTGGCAGTTATTCAGATGGACGAGTCCATCTATGTTCGGAAAAGAGGAGGGGGGAGACGAAAATAATGGATGCGGTCTGAAAGCCACCGTAAGCGTGAACAATCAATTAAGACCCGAAATGGTTTATCAAATCCTTCCAATTTCAAGCGAGAGGATGGATTCTGGCTTAGCAATTATTGGAAGGATTTGATAAACCATTTCGGGTCTTAATTGATTGTTCACGCTTACGGTGGCTTTCAGACCGCATCCATTATTTTCGTCTCCCCCCTCCTCTTTTCCGAACATAGATAGACTCGTCCATCTGAATAACTGCCAAATCGCTCTCCGTGGTGCTAACGTTAAAAAAAACGCCACTTTTTTTCAAATTTTATTGATGTGGTTTTCACACCTGATGATGATTGCTTGTGTTGCAGTCGAAACCTCGTGAGAATTTTATTGTTTTATAATTTTATTATTTTATTGGTTCCCTTCTACGTGACTTTACCGAAAGAACCAAGAATGCACTAAGTCTAGGTCAGTGGTTCTTAACCTGGGGTGCACACACCCCTTGGGGGTGCGAGAAGCCCTTTCTAGAAGTGCGAGACGTGGACAGATTTTCTTTAGAAGGTAAATAATTGAAAACACAGATAAAGCACGGGGAACGTAAATTACAACTACTTTGTTTCATAAAACCCTACGTATCTATTGAGAACCAAAGGTGTGCAGGCTGCAGTAAATGTTAAGAACCACTCTGTCTACGTGATCAGACCCAGGCCCATAGCGAGGGTGGTACTGTCAGCGTGAGCGACACCGCATTACCACGGACGTTTGTTTTCCCAGGAAAGCCTCACTGAACTCGTTTTCAGGAGGCTCCTGCCAATTGTTTTACAGCAGGTGGCGATCAATACAAATGTAAGTTACATGTGTGTATTGAACTTCTTTCGCACGGTACTAGCCAACCGCGCCTATCGGAGGTGCGGGGGAAGGACAACGAACTAAAGCACAACAATCAGTTGTAAAGCTGATCTAAAAGTGCATGAGTTCCAGCCGCTTCCTAATATCTGAAGGAGGAAGAGCGTTCCAGACGGCCGCAGAAGCGCATCTGAAAGCGCGCGATGCGGTGAAATGTAGCAATTTCAACGTATGCAGCACGGGTCGGAATCTGACCGCCCTGATTTGGTTCGGGGTTCCTGCATCTTGTGCTGAAGACGCTGGGCGCGGCTTCAAGGGAGGCGCGGTGTTGCTCTTCTGTGTTTACCGTGAGCTGAAGCAGCAGTGACAGCACCGGGCATTGTTGACGAGCTGACAAGTGCATTTTGGCGTTTGGCCGTGTCGGTTTGTGCGGTGGAGAGTTCTTCACGATTCACATTTGGCCAGATCATCACATGGCCTCGCGAATTAATACATTATTTTTTTTAAAAAAAATATACAATCATACATTCTGGATGCGAAAGTTAAGATGAGAGCAGTTTGGAATGCAGCTGACTCTAATTCGATCCCGAGCCTGACGCCTGCTGTTTATTTGGAGTTTGCGGCGTCTCTCTCCCCGTGGTAGCGTGGAGTTTTCTCAGAGTACTCCGGTTTTCTCCCCACCACATTTCAAAACAACGTCACGCGTTTAGAGTATTTGGCTGCTATACATTTCCACGCGATGATAAGCCGCTTCGTTGAGCAATCATTTGTGGCCAGGTCGCTTCTGAAAAATAGCTGTAGAAAGCTCAGTGGGTCTTACCTAGTAAAAAAAAATAGTGTAATTGCTGGCTCTTACTGCTGTGGCTGCTGCTGCTGATGATGATAATGACTCTCTGTCAACGAGACAAAGCGCCAGAGCTATGGGAAGCCATTCGAGACAGCATCACTAAGAAACTAGCAGGAGAGGACAGCGTATAGGCATTAAAGACGCCACTGCGGAATCAACTCTCCCCGGCGAGCAGGGGGGGGGGGGCAGTGGCTTGTCAGTCCAGTCCTGTACCTGTGAATCATCTGGCGGCCGGGCTAGGCAATGGTCACCGCAATTTGTGTTGCGAGCAACAATTGACGGCGGAGGGAGTTCTCCAAACGCGAAGATTCATTTTTCTCTCCATCGATGGGACAATTTTAGTTTTGTTGTTGTCGGTATCGAGAAGATGATGAAAAAAAATAATGAAAGGCTTTTATCCCTTTGCGGTAATGTTAGGGAAGGCGTTAAGATGTCCAAACACCATATAGACGACACCAATTTGCGAGGCATCGAGTTCTGCGTTCGCCACTCAAGCCTCGTAACTCATTGTCCTTGCAACTCAGTGGCCTCTACACCAGAGGCAGCCTCCTTCATGGAGGCATTAAAGACACCACCGGCGTGAGGCCAGAGAACAGCGCCAACATTGCGAACAGCGCAAAAGGAAATGCAAATATCAAAGCGTTAATAGCTCGGGGTTGAACAGTTATATCTATGGGACCATTTCTTTTGAATTATTTTTAAAAATATATTTTTTTCCCCGTTCGGTTCTTATTGTTTTTAATCAGTTGCTGAAACAAATTCTCAAACTACAGCTGCCGGCAACAACGGGCAGTGTTGGCGAATTTGTAATTAGATACCGCAGGTGGGAAACGCATTTCTTGAATTGAGGAAGGTTACTGTTTTAATAGATTGAGAAATAGAGACACTGGTACGCGGATTCCAGAGTGGAGCAGTGCCAAGGAAGGAGCAGCGAGAGAGAGAGAAGTGAGGTGACCTGCAGTGTGGTGAGTGAGTGGGTAAGTGAGTGAATGAGTGAGTGGTCAGGCGAGCGAGCAGGTGAGTGAGTGAGTGTGTTGTTTAGACCTGCAATGAGTAAGTGGGTGAGTGAGTATGTTGTTGTGATCTGTAGTGTGGTGAGTGAGTGGGTAAGTGAGTGTGTTGTTTTGACCTGCAATGCGTGAGTGAGTATGTTGTTGTGATCTGTGGTGTGGTGAGTGAGTGAGCAAGTGAGTGGGCAGGTGAGCGAGTAGGTGAGTGTGTTGTTGTGACCTGCAGTGAGTGGGTGGTTGAGTGAGCGAGGTGAGTTTGTTGTTTGTGATCTGTGAGTTGTGCTGTTGGAGTCGGGTCACGAGCAGAGGTCGATGTCGAAACTCACCCGGGGAAGGGTCGGGGGGGGGGTGCTGGGCCGCCCTAAAATGTCAATCATTTTAAATAGGTGTCTGCATTATTAATAAAATAAAACATTGAATGTATTTTCTCCTGTAAATATCGATACAATAGCAATTTCGTGGCCTCAACGGGGGAGGAGGGGGGGCAACTCCCCCCCCCCATCGCCCCCCCTCCCCACCCTCGATCCGCGACTGCTCACGAGTGGAGGTTGTCCATTCGGATCTGTCGCAGTCAGCAGTGCATCGCCCCGCGTTAGAGAGACGCGGGAGAGAGGTCGCAAAACTACCGCTGAGATCTGAGATCTCCTCTGATGATGGTGATGATGACGATGATGGATCTATTGATGGATGATGATGATGATGAAATTTTGAATGATCAGTGATGATTATAATGCCGATATGGATACGACCGCGGCGTTCCTCCAATTGTGAACGGTTGGCTACGTACGGCGCGAAAAAAAGTTCTGCATACATTCGCGTGGCCGGGCGTGGGTCCCGGACGGGATTCACTTACAGTATATATGTGTGTCACTCTGTACAATTCCACCGAACCCTTCACCCCTCCAGCCAGGGCCGTCGATAGGGCGGGGCAAGTCACACTGTGTGGGCCCCCCAAAGCGCGAGGCCCGGGGCAGTCGCCCTGATTCGCCGTACCATAGAGATGGCCCTGCTACCCTCTCGTGCCCAGTGTCGGATTAAGCTCGTGCGGGGCCTGTAGCATATGTTGTAACGGGGCCCTAAATTGTGAAGGGGGAAAGCAGGAGAAAAATCCACGCGACCACCAAGTGCAGAGAGAGAGAGAGACACACAAACTCCAAATATACAGCAGCAGGCGTCAGAGTCGTGATTCGAACCCACGACCTCCTGCGTACCAGGCGAGGTAGTTAACATCTCCTAGCCAACGTGATGATGATAGATAGAGAGAGAGACTCGCAAACTCTAAACATACAGCAGGCGTCAGGGTCGGGATCGAACCCACGACCACCTGTATACCAGGCGAGGGAGTTAACATCTCCTAGCCACTGCGGCGCCCCATTCTGTCCCGCGTAACCTACGGGGGTGGGGGTGGGGGGGGGGCGCAGTCCCACCGCTTGTGCCCTCCATGGCAACGCCGCTGGGCACGAGCACGGCTGGGTGAGGGTGGGTGAGGGTGTGAGGGTGGGTGAGGGTGTGGGTGGGTGAGGGTGTGAGGGTGGGTGAGGGTGAGGGTGGGTGAGGGTGTGAGGGTGGGTGAGGGTGAGGGTGGGTGAGGGTGTGAGGGTGGGTGAGGGTGTGGGTGGGTGAGGGTGTGAGGGTGGGTGAGGGTGAGGGTGGGTGAGGGTGTGAGGGTGGGTGAGGGTGAGGGTGGGTGAGGGTGGGTGAGGGTTGGTGAGGGTGAGGGTGTGAGGGTGAGGGTGGGTGAGGGTGGGTGAGGGTGGGTGGGGGTGAGGGTGGGTGAGGGTGAGGGTGAGGATGGGTGAGGGTGGGTGAGGGTGGGTGAGGGTGAGGGTTGGTGAGGGTGAGGGTGGGTGAGGGAGGGTGAGGGTGGGGGTGAGGGTGGGTGAGGGTGGGTGAGGGTGAGGGTGGGTGAGGGTGGGTGAGGGTGAGGGTGAGGATGGGTGAGGGTGGGTGAGGGTGGGTGAGGGTGAGGGTTGGTGAGGGTGAGGGTGGGTGAGGGTGAGGGTGGGTGAGGGTGGGTGAGGGTGGGTGAGGGTGAGGATGGGTGAGGGTGAGGGTGGGTGAGGGTGAGGGTGGGTGAGGGTGAGGGTGAGGGTGGGGGTGAGGGTTGGTGAGGGCGCGCGTGCCACGTTTCCGTTCTGTGGTCGCCACCCCTCGCGCGCTGCTCCCCTATTCATGAGCCCCTCCCCCTGCCACCCCCCACCCCCCCTTGGTACGTACGTTTGAAGGGTGGGTGGTGGGGGTGGTGTTGGGGCGGGGAGCGGTGGTGCAGCGGTTAGCGCTACGCTGCGCTGTAAACCCGACGATCCAGGTCAACGCCGGTGACGATTATCTGAACCGGTCCCGGGCCTCCCCTAGGTCGACTCAGCCTCAATACGAATACCTGGAGTGGTGTGTAGTAAAGCATCGCCACTGGGGCGACAAAGGCGGTCGGGCGTGGTGCTGGCCACCCACCCCCTCGTGTGCCGTTCCGGCCTTCATAGGTGCTCGCTAACAGCACTTGCCCCTGCAGTCTGTTAAGGCCATACGGGGGATCTTTGTCTTTGCTGTAGACACGTGCGTGCGTTGCCTCTGCCAAAGACGCGTTTGGATCAATCGAGTCGAGAATAGCCTCCGCGTCCTGCAACGACAGCAGGCCGCACAAACACGCGCGTACAATGCGTTCTGAATGGCATTACGGCGATGTGGATCTACCGACACCGCTGGATAAATAACACTATTTAGAACTATTTGCCAATTTTTTATTACGAATTTTTTTATTTTATTTTCTCTACCAGGTAAGGCCCAAGTGATATATGCAGAGATGTTTTTTTTGTTTTATTTTTTTCCAGGGGCCACCCGCCCACAAATGAATGCTTTGACGAGGTGGCTTATCGTCGCGGGCGTTGACAGCAACCAAACACTCTGAACGCGTGGATGTTCACTGTAAATGTGGAGGGAAAAACCGGAGGACCTGGAGAAATAAAATCCGCGCGACGACGGGGAGAGAGAGAAAGAGAGAGAGAAAGAGAGAAAGAGAGAGACACGCAAACTCCCAAACATGCAGGCGTCGCCAGAGTTGGGAATCGAACCCACGAACCTCCTGCGTACCGGGCGAGGGATTTAACATCTCGCCACCACGGTGGTGGTTGTTACGCTGCTGCACGTGGGTTGCCTGTAGTCCCGCGCTTTGGAAGCAGCAGCAGCAAGGGTTGGTGGATCACCGCGAGGCACGCGCGCGCACACACATACACACACAAATGAATACATAAAGAAATCGTTTAAAAATAAATAAATGTATGCAAACCGACACACCTGATGACGACCGTTTGTGTTATGGTCGAAACGTCGTGAGAATTTTTTATTGTTTTATATATATTTTATTATTTTATTGTTTCCCTTCAATGTGACTTTACCGAAAGAGCTAAGAATATGAATTACTGCAGTCACGAAAGCTTTAAATCAAAATTTACACACACAGTTGTTGTTGTGAAACTTTCCCTTCCCGTGGGCATCGAGATGGAGCCGCCGTACCCCTGGGTCGGCAGGAGAAGGCGGTACGGCAAACAAAGAAGTTGACTAACACCCGTTTCCACCTGCCATGTGATCGAGAGCTTTCCCCCCCTGGACACCGTGGGCTCTTCCCCGGTTGCTCGCGTTTAACCCCACGTGTGAACACTCATCACATTGGCCCGTAACACCTCGATATGTAGAGGACCGCAGAGCCTGGGCAATTGTTGGGAGCGCCGGCGCATTTGCCCGTCTGCTGCCCGCTGCTCCCTTCTCGCTCCTCGTCTGTAGTCCCTCAACTGAGTCGTCCTCTCCATCTCTCTCTCTCGACAAGAGCGAGAGATTACCGCGCTTCGCAAGCTACAATTATAAGCATAAAACCACATTGGGGGGGGGGGGGGGGTGGGGGAGGGGCAAGTCAAAAGTCCTATGAATTGACATGACCCCTGCCATGGGAATGTGGAATTTCCACCACTGGCTCAGGGGCCGCGGAAGGAGGAGCAAGCAACGCAGCGATGACCTCGAACCTGGCGACTGGGGTTCGACCGGCGACTACGGACGACCATCGGTGACGAGGTGGACATCAGCCAAATGTTCTGGGCCTGCATTAGGTAGACTCGGCCTCAATGAGTACCTGGTGCGGTGTGTAAACATCAGCGCTGGGGGGGGGGGGCGGGGGGAGACAACGGTGATCAAGTATGGATCTGGCTACACCACCCCAGTGTGTTAATAGGTGCTCGCAAACTGAAATTGCCCCTACAGTCAGTGGAAGACTACATGGGGAATCGTCGCCTGTGTATATATGTTCACATGTGCACGCGGCCTTTATAGGTGCTCGCGAACAGCACCTGCCCCTACAGTTTGTGAATGTTATTCGGGGGATCTTTGTCTTCATAGGTGCGCGCAAATGTATGCGGGAAGCGGTGGCACGGTGGTTAGCGCATTGTATGTATGTATGTTGAATTTATTTCGCACCCTACGTAGACAACCGTGCCAATCGCAGGTGCATTGCACCGTGACCTCTGTTTCCAGAGTTCAATTCCCAACCACGGCTAACATCAATGGGGAGTGATATCTGAACGGGTCCAGTGATCCCCCCTTCAGCATACATACAACCGTAATTCTTACGTACTGTGCGAAAGAAGTTCAACATACATGCAACATACCACAATGAACCAGCGTGGTGAAGCATTATCAAACAACCCCCCCAACCCCACCCCCATGACCGACACAGCTTGGGGCACGGATCTTGATCCAGCAGTGGATTGAGAATGGGGTTTGCTTGGAATATTTTTTTTTATTGTAATCATTATTGCTGTTACTTGTTTTTTTTTTTACAAAAGTATTTTAACTGAAACAAACGATGCCGGCACACGCAGAGGGCACGCATGGGCATGCCATTGACAGCAGTACAGACGCAATGCGTATTGCAATGGTTAGTACCAACGTCTTATACACGGTGCTTTAGGGGCCGTCCATAAATGACGTCACGCACTTAGGGTGGGGTGGCGGGGGGGTCAGACATTTGTGACGATTTGTGACGACGGGGGGGGACGGGGGGGGGGTTGAGAAATGTGACGTCACATCAAAATTGCGCAACTGTAAATAAATATAGACAACACGTTCTACTTAATTAAATAGACTTTTTAATAAATGTTTTCCCCTACAACATCAGCGTGCAGCGCCACATTAAATAAGCACTACAATGACAATAGTTTAAAGCGATTTGAAGCATATATATTTTTTTGGGGGAGCAGAGCTTTGTGACGTCATATTTGAGGGGGGGGGGTCTGACTTTTTGTGACGCCGTGTGACGAAGAGGGGGGGGGGGTCAAAAATCGTCCAAAATCGCGTGACGTCATTTATGGACGGCCCCTTAAAAAAATGTGAACATTCCTGAGAATGTGCAACAATACCAAGAGATCACCTGGAGAATATTCCAAGCAACCGTTGACAATGATGGCGAACAAGTGGAGACTCTTAGACTTTTTAAAGCAATTAGCGTACATCTGTTATCATCATATAATGTATTATTTTTTTCACTTTAAAGAATAGCCCCATAGACGCGTTAACATTTTTTTTGAAGCAACCTGCATTTTTTTTCCATACCTGTCTCGTTTGAATGAAGTCTCCTTCCTTAACCCGGAAAATCCTATAGGGAATGGACAGAGTTGGGGGGTTGGGGGGAGCGGGAGGTGAAGAGGAGGGAATGGGGGTGCCGGAATGCCCGAATTCACGATCTTAAAGAATCAATGCCCACATCAAAGTGCTTGCCACATAATGAACCACCAAAATAGCTCGTTCGCCTCGTCAAGGAGCTATAAACCATCGTCACGCGAACTCCGGTCATCGTCACAACAGCAGCAGCGGTCCTTGGCTGGGCCATCGAACAAAGACGGTCACCGCATCGCGCAGCGCTTTCAGACGCGCTTCTGCGGCCGTCTGGAACGCTCTTCCTTCCGATATTAGGAAGCCACTTGGTGCTATGCACTTTTAATATTGTTGCGTTTAGTGTATTGTCTTTCACCCACACCTTCGATTAGCACGGTGGGCTACGTACGGTGGGAAAGAAGTTCAACATACATACCTACGAAACCGTGCAGGTGTTTCTACTGCTGTTGCCTTGAATACCTGTTGCAGACGATCTCACTTGATTCAGAGCCCTTTAATTATTTATCATCTTCCTATTTCGCATGGAGATTTCTATATTTGGTGATCACTAAATCATACATTTTGCTCTCCCCCCCCGCCCTCCTTCTGTACCGTAGCGCCTGGACATTAGACTGTATGGTAAATCAATTTCACTTACTTTGTATGTTCAGTAATCAGCCGTGATTGATGCATTTGAGAGGTCTCTTGAATGCATTTAAATTGCAATATCTAGTTGTGTGCGTGCGTACGTGCGCGTGGGTTCGTACGTACGTATGTATATATGCGTGTGTGTGTGTGCCACTTGCACCGACATTCTGTTGAGGCTAAACGAGGGGTCTTTGTTGTTGTTGTTGTGTGTGGGGAGCGGTAGCGCAGTGGTTAGCGCAACAGCGTCACGAACCCGATGACCTGAATTCGATTCGCGCTCACGGCCAACATTGGTGGCGAATATCTGATCCGGTTCTGGGTCTCCACTAGGTCTACTCAGCCTTAAATAGCGTGCTGTGCTTATATCAGCACTGGGAAGACAAAGGAGGTCGGGTATGGTGTTGGCCACCTACCCACCCTCTCGTGCACCGTGCCGGCCTTCACAAGTGCCACTAGCTAACAGCACTTGCCCCGAGATTATGTTAAAGGCTATACGGGGGATCTTTGTCGTTATGTATATATATAAACTCATAAAAATGGTATGCGTGGGTTTGAGCTCATAAAGAGATAGGCAATGAAAGCACTTCAAATAAATTGTGGATTTTAAGGTGATGGGTCGCAAAATGGAATATGAGGTCCCAGGTTATTTAAGGTGATGACGCTGAAGATCGACTGCACTCTTTAGACTTCCTTTGCCAGTACCAAAATATAATAATAGGGGTTTTCCCTTTTTTTCTGGCAACAAAACTGAAACCTTTTTTACGAGGATTAATGTCTGCATTAACAACAATACCTGCAGTCAAAATGCAAACAAAAAACATACTATGATAATATATGCGTTGTGTTTTAAACTGATTGGTCCACACCAAGGGACGGCTTTCTTTTGAGCCTCGACCCAATTGGTGCTCCACCAGATGACGCCAAAAGGCCTTTTGCATGGGGATTTCTATATTTGTTTCAAGGACAATGCATATATTATCATAGTAAGTTTTTGTTTGCATTTTGACTGCAGTTATTGTGGTTAATGCAGACATGAATCTTCGTAAAAAGGTTTAAGTTTTGTTGCCAGAAAAAAGTGGAAAAAACCCTATTATCGACTGCACTCTTAAGTCTATTCCCCAAAAAACTCCTCCGTGTGTAATAATGACAGCAGTGATAAAAGCATTCGTCCCGTTCGCTGAATCCACCGCTGGATTCAGCGAACTTCCATTATATTTGGAAGCTTAAATGTCCAAAAAATTGCACCCCGCTCATCTCATTTCAATTATTCTAATGCCCAGCTGTAGATTTGCTTTTTTTGATTTGGCCTTCGGGGAACCCCCCTGGAGACAGCTGCCGCTGTGCCTCTCCAAAATCCGTTTTCCCCCACGCTCAAGATCTACCAACGCCGCTTCGCCGGGTTGCTGTCACACCATGTTAGGTGGCCTAGGAGACATCAACACGCCACTCGACGCCGACGCCAGCCGTCGCGGCAGTGGCGTAGCTATCGGGTGTACAGGCGGTGCAACTGCACCGGCGCCCGTTGGGTTGGAAGGGGACCGCAGGCTCTGGGTTACGAAGGCGTCCTCTCTGTTAACGTTCATGAGCAGTGGACATCATCTATTCTGGTTTGTTGAATCCTCTGCTGGAGGACGCCTCTCGTCCCTTTAGCTAACGGTTAACTTTTGATTTAAAGCTTTCGTGACTGCAGGGATTCATATTCTTGGTTCTTTCGGTAAAGTCACGTAGAAGGGAAACAAAATAATAAAAGTATACAACAATAAAATGTTTGTTTGATTTAAAGTCACGTAGAAGGGAAACAATAAAATAATAAAAATATAAAACAAAAAAATTATTGTTTGATTTAAAGCTTTCGTGACTGCAGGGATTCATATTCTTGGTTCTTTCGGTAAAGTCACGTACAAGGGAAACAATAAAATAATAAAAATATAAAACAATACATTTATTGTTTGATTTAAAGTCACGTAGAAGGGAAACAATAAAATAATAAAAATATAAAACAATAAAAGAACCAAGAATATAACTGTTAACCATTATAGGCAAGCTTCTTTGCCCGTCTTAGGAAGGAGGCTGTAATATTTACGAAATAATTGAGCAGATTATATCTTGTGTAAATTTAATGGCAGTGATCTTGCACGAAAACAAGTCATCAAACACTTCACTGCATTTCGCTGTAGCACTCTATATAACTGACCGTCAATTTGTTCAAATTCACTGATCTGATACTTTATTCCCTTCTGCTTTCGGTCACTGGGATTGAAATAAATTTGAAATCGATACAATATCTGGAAAATCACCGAGGAAAGTCTATTTTACCTTAATGGTGAAGCATCAATTAGACTTACCTTTTGTCTCAAGTGCTGAAGAAATAAATAAAGACACCAAATCCACTTTGTTGCGGCGTAGAATTATTTATTAGATTCAAATTTCAATAAAGAAACGTCAAACTTAAAGCGAATTTGCGAATTTGTATTTATTTCCGCTCGAACCTTCTGCGTGAGTGTCAAAAATCCACCCGCTCATGAATATTAATGACGGGGGGTAGGGGGGCGGGGTGCGGCATGTGGAGTGACGTCACGCGCAGGACACACAGACATTTACCAGGTAAGGTCCATTGAGACTGGTATAGATGTAGTAAAGACACAAGCCATGGCAGTGCGACTGTGGCCGTGCAACACAAACGATTGACCGCGCAGTAAGTCCCGCTGCAGTTTCCTCTCCTTTAACGAAGGAGCAACGGGTAGAGAAAACTTTATAGCTCATCGGATTCCTTCGGAATAAATACATAGTCTGATCAAATATTACGAAGACTACACGAATTCTACCTGCCTCCAGAAGCCCTTTCGTTGTGGCCAGCAGAACTCGCATTGATATTGCGAACCGTGAACAGTGTTGCTATCGTACACGCGCAATAATGCGATTCCACATAACCAGGGGTCGGTAACCTGCGGCTCCTCAGCCTCGTGCGACTCATGAAGGGACCCGCTTCGTGAGACCATCACTTATTGAGGATCGTCCGTCTCGTAATCACGTTGCATTTCGGCTCTTGAAATATAGTTTTTTTTTGTATATATATTGCCGACCCCCGTGCACACAACGGTGCGGAGACGATGTCAGAGCAAACTAAATCGGATGTCATTTTGATGATTTAATTTAAAAACAAAGAAACGCAACGCGTAGCGGGGTTCCAGAGTTTCAGGTCCCAGGCTGGGACCCCAAACTCGACAATTTCCAAACTTTTAAAGCCTCTGCGTCACACGCGAAACGTTCTCTCGACGTTGTTTTTGAAGGGCATGTGCAATATACCCCCCCAAAACCCACCCTTCCCAACCGCGCACACCGTGTCGCCTTAACAGCACATTCGGAGCAAATGCTGTTATCAAGTAGCAGCGCCTTTGAAGGCCGGCACGGCACACGGCTGGGTGGGTGGCCAACATCTCGCCCAGCCGCCGTGGCGATGTTTACACACACCGCACCGGATACATATTTGAGGCTGAGTCGACCCAGGGGAGGCCCAGGACTCGTTCAGATCATCGCCTGGTCAGTTTAACTCGTAGACTTTCGCGACCAATATTATCCATAGATAAAAACGTTTTCTCAGAGTTTGAACGCCGAATTAGAATATTTGATCAATACCATACATATTCTTGGTTCTTTCGGTAAAGTCACGTAGAAGGGAAACAATAAAATAATAAAACATATAAAAAATAAAAATTCTCACGTTTCGACTGCAACACGCAACAAAAGTGGCGGTTTTTTCTTAACGTTACAGTAGAAACCGCCACTTTTTTAAATTTTTCTTGCTGTGGTTTTCACAACTGATGATGATTGCTTGTGTTGCAGTCTAAACGTGAGAATTTTTATTGTTTTAAATATTTTATTATTTTATTGTTTCCCTTCTACGTGACTTTACCGAAAGAACCAAGAATATGAATCACTGCAGTCACGAAAGCTTTAAATGAAAAAAATACCATACATTTTAAATAAACTTTAACTCGTATATTACGCGTATTCGTGTTAAATATGTATCTCGAATAACTATTAAACTATTCGATGTTCTTTTTGGGATATAGATTTTCTAACACCCTGTATATAACAAAGGCAAAACAAAGAGATCCCCCGTATAGGCTTAATAGACTGTTGGGGCAAGTGCTGGTGGGTGACCAGTACTACGCCCTGCCGCCTTTGTCTCCCTCGTGGTGATGTTTATACACTGCACCAGGAAGTCGTTTGAGGCTGTGTCGATCTAGGGGAGGCCAAGAACCGGTTCAGATAATCGTCACTGGTGCTGGCCGTGAGGGGGAATGGAACTCAGGTTGCCGGGTTCGTAGCGCAGCGCCCTAACCACTACACTACCGCTCCCTTCACACACACACAAACAAACACACGTGCCATGTTGCACGTGAACGACGTAAGATCTATATCAATTTTTTGCAGAATCATTCTCTCTCTCTCTCTCTGGCTCACCTTCAGCAACAGGCAAAATACAAACAATGCCCTTTGTGCAATCAGATGATATTCACGGCGTGAGCCCTCGGAAGAAAAAAAGCCACAGTGGAGTTATTCGTGAAGTCCAATGTGCCAGTGAAAGATAGTGATTGAGATCTGTATTGGCTGAAAGGTTGCATTCATTCCATTTGAGGACGTATCTTTCAAAGCTCTTACAGTGCGCGTGCGGCTGGTTGTGAGTGATTGAATGAATGGGTGGCTGATGTAAAACATCGTGACGTAAAAAAACTAAAGGAGGGCAGATAATTTTTTATTTTGACAAAAACCTACTCGAGGCTCTGCTTCATCATCCATGCTTCGATTATCGGTAATGGTCAAACCACTGCTGGATCAAGGCCCTCCCCAAGCCACTGCCACCTCTCACAATCGTGCCAGTAACTGTTGGTGACTCAGTGTCCTGTCTCTGCTGGTGACCCAGTGTCCAGTTTCTGCTGGTGACTCAGTGTCCAGTTTCTGCTGGTGACCCAGTGTCCCGTCTCTGCTGGTGACCCAGTGTCCAGTTTCTGCTGGTATACAGTGTCCAGTCTCTGTTGGTAGCTCAGTGTCTCATCTGAATACTACAGAGAACCAGATAGTACCAGTCCAGATCCCGATAAAGGAGTGTGTGACGAGGTGAAAGTTGAGGATCACACCACTGGTTTCCCTCTGGTGTCCAGTGATAGCTGGTGGGACCGATTTTAGGAGAAATGGGTGTGGGCAAGCCCAATGATGCCAATTTACCGGCAATTAAAGGGGAGAAGGAAGCAAAGCGCGGGAGCCACCAGGAAACAGCAAACCAGCACCAGACATCAGCCACCAGCAAGAGGGCCTGGTCCACTGCTGGAGTGTGGAGCAACCACACCGAGTGGGGCAAGAGGGCCTGGTCCACTGCTGGAGTGTGGAGCAACCACATCGAGTGGGGCAAGAGAGCCTGGTCCACTGCCGGAGTATGGAGCAACCACATCGAGTGGGGGAAGAGGGCCTGGTCCACTGCCGGAGTGTGGAGCAACCACACCGAGTGGGGCTAGAGGGCCTGGTCCACTGCTTGAATATGGAGCAACCACAGCCAGGGCTGTGATAGCCTCAAGCAGTGCAGCCCCAGAAGCTGTGGGTGCTGTACCTGGGGCTGAGTGTGGTGTGCTGAGAGGTGTGGGTCCAGACTCTACTGCTGGTGCGGGGTGGAGGCGACACGCTACACCCAGAGCCACGAGGAGGGCTCTATCAACTGTTGGAGTGTGGAGAGAGACCACTTCAAGAGCTGGGTGAGCGGTGTCGACTGTCGGAATGCGGGGACTCTCCACGCCGAGGACAACCAGGTGTCAATAGTTGCCAGTGCCTCCTCTTCAGCTTCCACGGATAGGTCAACGATTATCGAGTCGATACAGAGGGGTAGCCTCATCTCAGCGGTGAGCGTTCCAACATTCCACGTGGCCACTCGCAGTGGATTTATTTTTTATTTTTTTGCCGTTTCTGGAAGAACACCGAGGGTGCGGGTTCAGTCTCCTAGCTCCGCCAAATGGGGGTTGGTCAGCGTATGTCACAGAAGCCCGTCTCCAATGTTGTTTTGCCGGAGACGCACACATCCACCCACACTTTTACAGGTAGTATACGCCGACAAAAAAAATGTCAAGTTGTCACATTTTGCCCAGAAAAACAAAATATTGCGGAGCAGACGTCAATTGCCCGCGGCGCGAGGCTCCGTGGGGAGGGCAAACGAAACGATTTGTAGCTGCCCCGCATCATGGGGGGAGGGGGGCGCTAGAGTGGGGGAGGAGTAGGGGGGGGGGCTTTGGAGTTGAGAGCTTCAACCACGTGCCAACAAACTGCTCGCCTGCTCCGAGAAAACACAGAGCGTGTGAGCGAGGAGCGGGAGTGTAGCAGTGAGCGCGCTGCGCTTCAAACCGATTCGGTGACCCGAGTTCGAATCCCGCTCACGACCAACACCAGGTGACGATTATCTGGGCTTCCCCTAGGTCGACTGCGCCGCAAAATGAGTACCTGGTGGGATGTTTAAACATCGCCACTAGGGAGACAAAGGCGGCTGGGCGTGGTGCTGGCCACCCACTCTTTGCGCGTGCCGTTCCTGCCTTCATTGGTGCTCGCTCACAGCACTTGCCCCAACAGTCTCTTGAGGCTATACGAGGGAGATCTTTGTACTGTATTTGTGTGTGTACGCGCCGCATCTCCCACCACGCCATTGGCTCATGGACTCCCTGGGCAAACAATGAGTCTGAAGGCTATTTTTCAAGAGGCTCCCGCGTTGGAATGTTTGGCCACAGTGTGGTGTTTTAAGGTGATGACGATCATTATCATTATTACGAGCCGTGGTTTATCTCCTTCTAGATGAAGGGATACCCAAGCCGTCTCCATCTGTAATAGTCCCATGAGGCTACAATTCATCAAGCGCCTGCACTCGAGCAAAATTCCACAGCTCCATCTCTGGGACAGAGGTCCTCTCAGGGCCGAGTGTATTTAAGCAAAGTGGACTTGGGCTAGAATGATATGTAGCTGGTGATCGAGACTCATGTTGGAGCATGGTCGTGATCATCACGATCATGATGTAATTTATTGATGAGGAGAAATTCACAGTGAGTCTCAAAACTCGTTTTCAAGAGGGTCCTTAGTTGGGATTTAGCGACCAATGCCACCAATTAGGGTGTAAGAGGCAATCAGAGGTCCCGGAGAAAACCCACTGCTCATAATGAAGGGGGCAATACTAAGCACCACCATTTCCTGGCCACCACAACTACAAAACTAAAATATGTTTTGTTATCTTATTAATGGTCCAGTGAGCGATATAGCTCTATTTTTTTCAGAAGCGACCTGGCTTTCACAAATGATAGCTCATCATCATCACGTGGACATTTTTAGCAGACAAATACTCTAAACGCGTGACGTTGATTCTCAAAGTGAAGGGCAAAAACTGGAGGACCCGTCATAAGAAATCCTCGCGACCACAGGGTCGGGGTCGAACCTACGACCTCCTGCATACCAGGCGAGGTAGTTAACATCTCCTAGCCACCGTGGCGCCCCAAGCCCAGGCAGTCACCCATCAAAGCACTGACCAGGCTCAAACCCGCTTAGCTTCCAAGATGAAAAAATAAACTAGACCAGGGGCATTCAGGGTGAATTTCACGTAATTAATAGCAACAATAGAGACAATCAGAGAGCGTTGCGCGCTAATGAGTGGGTATCATTAACTCGTGCGCATGGCCATCTGTCATTATGAAAAATGCACATTGTGCATTGAGTCATTTATTAAGTAGGGAGATTAATTTAAAATACGGTTGAGTGGTGAAGTGGTGGATCGCCGCACCGCGCTGAAATGAAAAAAAACACAACCTGAGTTGGATTCCTGGCCACGGCTATCATCAGTGGCGAGTGATCGCGTGGATTCTTCTCCGAGGCCCACGGCTATCGTCCCCGCACATTCAGAAACACGCTTTCAGAGAATCCGGCTGCTATGAATGTACACGTGATACGCGAGATTCGTCCAGCTATCTTTTGTGGCCAGGTCGCTTCTGAAGAAGAGCTGCTGTAACTAGTCAAAAAAACTAAAAGATTGTTTAGTTTAGTTTTTCATTCTCGTCTTCTTAAGCGTTCCACTATTCTCACAGTAGCAGCTGCCGCAGCGTTATTCGGATTCTGGCATGAGCTTCTCGGATGGTGACAGCATCAGCGCTATCGCAGAAGCGAAGGGGGGGGGGAGGTGTTAGGTGGTTGTGGTTGGTAGGGAACGGTGTAACAAACCCCTTGCAGTTCGCATGCAAATGATCAGCCGCTGTGAAATGAAAATACACGCGTATGTAATTCGTAGCTCGTAATCCTTATAATTGTGCGTGCTCGTTCATTGCATGCTACATGTTGAAATGTATTAGCAAGTGTTTAATTGAATAACGAGGTGAATTGTTTCGTCGGATGCACGCCAGTGCGCACGTGGTTAGACGGTCGAGTCGACCACGGTTGGCTGCCTCACGAAAGGGAAATAAGTTCAACATCGTGCCTACGGTACACAATTTCCGCATGTCTTAATCTCGCCTGTTGCATATTTCACGACCATTGTAACTTGCAAACGCCCTTGTCTCGCGATTAAAACGGTGTTCGCTAAAATATACAAAATTGCCCGATGATGCTGGATGTAATTGCCAGCGAAACGTCGTACTCAAAAATTGTAAATGTTGTAGATTCACTCTTCAACACACCGGGTGGGCTAAAGCAGTGAACTATTTTGTCTGTTGTCAACGTCACACCTTTTTTACTGATTGGCCGTGTCGGGTGGTGGAGGGTTACGACACATTTATAAATAACGCGACCTAACCCAAAAACGTTTATTACGAACAATATTGGTCGCGAAAGCCCACGCGTTAAACTTAATATATACAAATATAGACAAAGGTCCCCCGCCCCACCCGTCCTGCTACAGCATAGCCTTTAAACAGACTGCTGGGGCAAGTGCTGAAAAGCGAACGCCTTCTCAGGCTGGCAGGGCACGCCAGGTTGGGTGTGTGTCTGGCAATCACGCACGACTTTGCATTTGTCTCTGCATATTTGTACACCGCCACAAGGTACGGCACTCACTTAAGGCTGAGTCGACCTAGGGTGGTGTGGGGGTGGGGGTGGGGGGGTGGGGGGGGGAGCAGAACCGGTTCAAATATTCGCCACTGTTGTTGATCGCCATCGGGAATCGAACTTGGGTCGCGGGGTTCTTAGCAGGGTGCAGTGCTAACCACTGCCCCACCGCTCCACCGCACAACAATTTAAAGGAACAAGCACGCAGCGTCTATGCTGTCCTTCCCGTTGTCTGCCAACGGGTTACACTGTTACGATGACAATCGACTCATTTACCCGCGGTGAATTCCTGCATCCTCGAATCTCACCCAGATCCGCGAGAACGCTGATTTGCTGGCGAACAGAGCCTGAACGATATTAGAGGGTTTTTTTTTTCTTGGGTTAGATCGCGTAAATATAAAAAAAAAATGTGTCGTTAAAACCCGCCACCACCCGACACGGCCAACTAGTAAGGGTTGTGTCACGTGAGCAGAACGTGGCCAACTCGTCACTAGCACAGCACACCGCTGTGTTGGAGCGGAGCTACCTGGGGGGGGGGGGGGGGGGGGCGTGCCCAGTGGCCCCTCCAGGCTGCTGCTGCTTGAACGCGACGACGACGATGACGACACTCCTCCTCTTCGTCCTCCTCGTCATCCTCGTCCTCCTCCTCGTTCTCCTCCTCGCCCTCCTCCTCCTTGTCCTCCTCCTTCTCGTCCTCCTCGTCCTCCTCCTCCTACTCGTCCTCCTCCTCCTCGTCGTCCTCCTCCTCGTCCTCCTCCTCCTCCTCGTCGTCCTCCTCCTCCTCGTCGTCCTCCTCCTCGTCCTCCTCCTCCTCCTCGTCGTCCTCCTCCTCCTCGTCCTCGTCCCCCTTCCTCCTCTTCGTCCTCGACCTCAGTGGGCTTTGCCTGGTAGGATGGGGATGGTTTCGTGTTGACTTTGTTTGTGTTTGGGTGATTTGTTTATTTGTACTTTGCACTCGTATCACGTTTTTTCACTGTTGTCGTTGTAACGTTCTTACCCATCCCTACCTGAACATCTGTGAAAAAGAGCTTTATAGCTCATCGGATTACTCCATGAAAAAATACTGATTCTGCGTGGGAGACCCCCACTATTTGATTTGCGAAATGTACGGAAGCCAAACGTTACTGCTCTAATCACATTTAAAGCGTGGAACGTACATAAAATGTTTTTCAAAACCGCGTTTTAAATAAGAGGTTGTTGTTCTTTGACACCGTGGTTGAAACCACTCCTCATGGTGGTTGTCAAGGGGACCTCAACTCATAGCTTTGGCCACCGGGGGGGGGGGGTGGGGGCGGGACGAGACATCCCCTGCCCCCCACGCTCGTTACGCGACTGACAGAAATTGAAGACACGAGCCGCGGCGGTGTGTCTGTTGCCGTGTAACCCAAACTGTGGACCATATACTACACCCAGAGAGACACCTAGAGACACGTGAAGACTCACAGAGATGCACAGAGACTCATACAGATTGATTTAAAGACAAGCCACCAGTAATACGACTGTCCCCATGCGACACGAACTACGGACCGCACAGTGAACCCATCGTGATCTGCGCTCCTTCAACAGAATATGAGGACGGCACAACGACACGAACTCTTCTCTCTCTCTCTCTGCCGAAGCCCTCTCGTCGTGGACAGCCGCTGCAGACTTCCACATTGGCATTTAGCTCCCAAACATATTGCCATCATAACGCAAGAAATTGAACGGTGGTATTTGAACGTGTCTCGGCGCTGATGATGCTGCTCTTACTGCGTGTGTGTGCGTGTCGGGACTGAGTGCCTGCGCTTGCGTCGCTGATAGGACTGCAGAAATGAATGATATCAATCAACGGGATTGAAATGGAATTGAGTTAGGGATTGGAGGGAGGGCTGAGTTCGGGGCCACCCATCGCACATTTTGCTGTTTTTTTTCTTCTGGATTTTTCTGTTTTGCGCATAGTCACTTTAAGATGTTTTTTTCTCGTTCATGTTTTAGTTTTTTTTTGTTTGTTGCGGTTGCACCCGATTCAAGAGCCGAATGGCTCACGGGGCTATACCAAAAAAAATGAAACTGAAAACTGAAACCATCACCAAAGCTCCAATGCGGCACGCGCACCGTTGCCTCTGAGACTCTCAGCCAAATCCACCCACGAGCCGACGCAAGTCAGCAACAGCTCGGCACTCAAATCCGGCGCACTATATAATACCATAGACTACAGATTATCAGACGCTCCGGAAAGTAAGACGCACCCTACCCCCTCCTCCCCCCCCACCGTGTGTGCTCCGTGTCAATAAATGTGCACAAATCTGTTCAAAACTAAAAAAAAAACAGACGAAGGTTAATTCGCTGGATAGCCTTTCACAGACTGTTGGGGCAAGTGCTGTTAGAGGGCACCTATGAAGGGCCTCATACACATACAGCGCACGGGGAGGGGTGGTGTTCCTAGAGCCACGCCCGGACGCCTTTGTCTCCCCAGTGGCGATGTTTACTACACACCGCACCAGGTACTCATTTGAGGCCGAGTCAAACTAGGTGACACCCAGGCTGAATCATATAATTGTCACTTGGTGTCGGTGGGGGAATGGATCCTATAAAATATCTCCCTCGGGCCCCCAAATAAACTATAACTACGAACTTTATATATTGATATTTTATTGTTTCCCTTCAACGTGACTTTACCGAAAGAACCAAGAATATGAATCACTGCAGTCACGAAAGCTTTAAATAAAATTTTACTACGAACTATGTTTTATTTTACAAGGTAAGGACCGCTGAGATGCGTAGCTCTTTCTCAGAAGCAGACCTGGCCACAAATGACAGCTCAGCGATGTGGCTTATCACGTGGAAATTTATAGCAGCGAAATACTCTGAACGCGTGTGGATTCTTAATGTGGGAGGGAAACATCGGAAGACCAGAGGGAAAAATTGGAATCGACAACGGAGAGAAAGAAAGACACGCAAACTCCAAATATGCAGCAGCAGGCGTCAGGGTCGGGATCGAACCCACGACCTCCTGAATTCCAGGCGAGGTAGTTAACATCTCCTAGCCACCGTGATGATGAGAGAAAGACACCGCAAACTCCAAATATACAGCAGCTGGCGTCAGGGTCGAGATCGAACCCACGACCTCCTGTATACCAGGCAAGGTAGTAAACATCTCGCTACCAAATGAGTAAACATGAGTACAGAAGACGGAGGCAAAGGCGTGCGAGAATTGCGGGTGGGGGAGAGTTAGGGGAAGCGGGGCGAGTTAGGCAGGGGGAGGGGGGGCAGTGTGTGATTGATCGTGCGAGATGGGGGGCGATTGAATTACAGACGACACCGAGTGTTCCCCGCAATGGGATGTGACATTAACGCCTCCGTGTTGTCGAGCCATGCCTATGCATGCACACGCTCTCGCTCGCTCTCGCTCGCTCTCGCTCGGTCTCGCTCGCTCGCCACCCACGTGGAATTACTTACAACAGGCGCTCGGCAACCTGCGGCGGCGCAGCAGCAACGGCATGCGGCGGATCTTTGGATTCCCCGCTTGCGGATCTTTGGATTCCCCGCTTGCGGATCTTTGGATTCCCCGCTTGTGGATCTTTGGATTCCCCGCTTGTGGTTCTTTGGATTCCCCGCTTGCGGATCTTTGGATTCCCCGCTTGCGGATCTTTGGATTCCCCGCTTGCGGTTCTTTGGCTTCCCCGCTTGCGGATCTTTGGATTCCCCGCTTGCGGATCTTTGGATTCCCCGCTTGCGGTTCTTTGGATTCCCCGCTTGCAGCTCTTTGGCTTCCCCGCTTGTGGATCTTTGGATTCCCCGCTTGTGGTTCTTTGGATTCCCCGCTTGTGGTTCTTTGGATTCCCCGCTTGCAGCTCTTTGGATTCCCCGCTGCGGTTCTTTGGCTTCCCCGCTTGCGGTTCTTTGGATTCCCCGCTTGCGGATCTTTGGATTCCCCGCTTGCGGTTCTTTGGCTTCCCCGCTTGCGGTTCTTTGGATTCCCCGCTTGCGGATCTTTGGATTCCCCGCTTGCAGCTCTTTGGATTCCCCGCTTGCGGTTCTTTGGCTTCCCCGCTTGCGGATCTTTGGATTCCCCGCTTGCGGTTCTTTGGCTTCCCCGCTTGCGGATCTTTGGATTCCCCGCTTGCAGCTCTTTGGATTCCCCGCTTGCGGTTCTTTGGCTTCCCCGCTTGCGGATCTTTGGATTCCCCGCTTGCGGTTCTTTGGCTTCCCCGCTTGCGGATCTTTGGATTCCCCGCTTGCAGCTCTTTGGATTCCCCGCTTGCGGTTCTTTGGCTTCCCCGCTTGCGGTTCTTTGGATTCCCCGCTTGCGGTTCTTTGGCTTCCCCGCTTGCGGATCTTTGGATTCCCCGCTTGCGGTTCTTTGGCTGGCCACCCTTGCAGGCACCCTTTAAAAACAAATACTTACATCTTCCACGTAATTTTGGTATGTAAGGGTAATTTATGAAATATGGCAGGGAATGGGTCACTCTGGAATGTCTTGGTGACGACAAAATGTACAACAGTCAAACTGTACTGTTGAAGAATAAGTAATGGTGGGGGGAAATAAAACGAAGTAGACGGAGTTTATTCCATCACCTATTTTGTTTTATTTTAGTCAGAATTTGTCATCTGCTATACCTGCTGCGTTTGACTTGTCTCGTCTCGGTCTCGTCACCAGACTCGTTTGAATTCCGTCTAGAGCCAAGCCTTGTCTCGTTACACGTCGTGGTGACGAGACTTGTCCCGCCTGTGTCTGGAGACAAATCTTGTCTCGTTACACGTCGTGGTGACGAGACTTGTCCCGTCTCTGTCTGGAGACAAACCTTGTCTCATTACACGTCGTGGTGTCGAGACTTGTCCCGTCTCTCTCTGGAGACAAGCCTTGTCTCGTTACACGTCGTGGTGACGAGACTTGTCCCGTCTCTGTCTGGAGACAAGCCTTGTCTCGTTACACGTCGTGGTGACGAGACTTGTCCCGTCTCTGTCTGGAGACAAATCTTGTCTCGTTACACGTCGTGGTGACGAGACAAGCCTTGTCTCGTTACACGTCGTGGTGTCGAGACTTGTCTCGTCTCTGTCTGGAGACAAGCCTTGTCTCGTTACACGTCGTGGTGTCGAGACTTGTCTCGTCTCTCTCTGGAGACAAGCCTCGTCTCGTTACACGTCGTGGTGTCGAGACTTGTCCCGCCTGTGTCTGGAGACAAGCCTTGTCTCGTTACACGTCGTGGTGACGAGACAAGCCTTGTCTCGTTACACGTCGTGGTGTCGAGACTTGTCCCGTCTCTCTCTGGAGACAAGCCTTGTCTCGTTACATGTCGTGGTGACGAGACTTGTCTCGTCTCTGTCTGGAGACAAGCCTCGTCTCGTTACACGTCGTGGTGACGAGACTTGTCCCGTCTCTGTCTGGAGACAAATCTTGTCTCGTTACACGTCGTGGTGACGAGACAAGCCTTGTCTCGTTACACGTCGTGGTGTCGAGACTTGTCCCGTCTCTCTCTGGAGACAAGCCTTGTCTCGTTACATGTCGTGGTGACGAGACTTGTCTCGTCTCTGTCTGGAGACAAGCCTCGTCTCGTTACACGTCGTGGTGACGAGACTTGTCCCGTCTCTGTCTGGAGACAAATCTTGTCTCGTTACACGTCGTGGTGACGAGACAAGCCTTGTCTCGTTACACGTCGTGGTGTCGAGACTTGTCCCGTCTCTCTCTGGAGACAAGCCTTGTCTCGTTACACGTCGTGGTGACGAGACTTGTCTCGTCTTTGTCTGGAGACAAGCCTCGTCTCGTTACACGTCGTGGTGACGAGACTTGTCCCGTCTCTGTCTGGAGACAAATCTTGTCTCGTTACACGTCGTGGTGACGAGACAAGCCTTGTCTCGTTACACGTCGTGGTGTCGAGACTTGTCCCGTCTCTGTCTGGAGACAAATCTTGTCTCGTTACACGTCCTGGTGACGAGACAAGCCTCGTCTCGTTACACGTCCGTCCTGGTGACGAGACCGGCACGTGTGATCTCGTGATCTCCCGCTCCATGTCGTGGCCCCTCGTAACGGTGGTTTTGGGGACACGGGGTTTGGTGGTCTTGAATGGTAGTTGTCGTAGGGGGGGGGGGGTGAGGGGGATACCACTCATTCACATACCACGCACATTTTCCTCTCAAAATCCAGCACCGTGGGTCTAGGGCGGTTCAGAATAACACCTGCAACTGTGACCGTCCCGGTCTCAAATTGACATTGGATATGAATCGGAGCGAAAGATAGGCGCGCTTGCAATGCCACCGTCGTCTAAAGCATTTCCCATTTGTGTTTTCGCAGGCCCCTTGATTGAATCTGGGGGTGAAGGGGGGAAATTGTCGAATCGTTAATGTGTCGGAGCCCGACGCAGTCCAGAATGAGACGTGAAGGACAGATGCAATGACGATCCCTCGAACCAATTTGTATTTTGTGTCGCGAGACCGCCTCCTCCTCCTCGTAGTTCGTGAGCACAATCCTCACTACGGTGCGCTTAGCAAAAAAAAAAAATACATTCACGAGCCCCTTCTTAACTCGATTTATCCGCAATTTACTTTCAATAAATAATTTACGTTTTGTAATTTAAAAACCATTATAATATATTTGGCCTTTTTTTTGCCGGCCTCTTCACGATGAATATTTTCACGGACACGAGAGTCGCGTTGTCACGTAACTGTGTGCCTAAAATAAAATAAAATGTTTCGCTCCGGATGACCGCTGCAAAGAATTATCTGTATTTTGATTCAGCGTGCTGATCTTAAAGGTGCATTGAAAAATTTGATACTCCGACTGATGCTCCTGTTGTTTTGGAGTGACTCATGCAGCCAGTAATGGGTCTAGGGTTTGGTGTTACATGTTATTTATGTAGTTTATTGTTAATAATTCGGTCGCAGTCCTTATGATCACTGTTACATTGCATTTATGGCTTTATTTTGGTGATTTCGAAAACCTTTTTTGGTTTGGCCATGTTTCTTTGTTATAGTACGGAGTTAGACTGATGACCTAAATCTAAGTTGTCTTGTGGTTGTTGTTGTTTGACTTGCATTCCACTGGGATTTTTGCACACAGCGTTGGTGTACGGTGCTATTTCAGGAATATTATGTTGTTTTCTCCTGGATTTTCTGTTTGCACAGTCACATAGTCACTTTAAGACGTTTTCTTGTTCATGTTTTGTTTGTTGCGGTTGCACCAGATTCAAGAGCCGAATGGCTCACAGGGCTATACCAAGTAAATGAAACTGACAAAAAAAACTTAAATCTGACCTCCGTTTGCCGAACGAATACACCATGAGGTCGCACTCATTACACGCAGTGAGTTCTGGGTCAATGGAAAGTTCGTGCCATTGTGTGAGCGAGTACAAAGGCACGTGACACAGCACACACACACACATGATGATCCCAAGAACAAGCAGCAGCAGCACCAACATTTTAAGAACAACCTTTGTTTCCTTCCTCTCTATATATCTATATCTACGTGAAATATATATATATTTTAGGTAAGCACACAAGCCCCGGTACGACGCCCTCACTGGTTTCTGGGGAGCGCAGGGGGCGGGAGGGGGGGGGAGGGTGAAGACAGAAAAACCGCGACGGGGTGGGGGAGAGAGTGTGGGGGGGGACACACTTTCCGGTGTCTGCCACGAATGAACAACAATACCTTGCTGATCTCGTACAGGAGCCAAAAAACCCAACACGCGAACTCTGGTCGCCCTCGCAGCAGCGACTTCTGGCTCGCCGTCGGACAAAGACGGTAACCGCATCGCGCGCTTTTGCGGCCGTCTGGAACGCTCTTCCTTCGGACGCTAGAGAGCCCCTGGAGCCATGCACTTATAAGTAATCTCGATTGAAAACTCGTTTTTTTTATAACCCGCTTTTTTTCTTCTTTTTAGTTCATTGTCCCCCCCCCCCCGCCTACCACTGACTAGCACGGTTGGCTATGTACGGCGCAAAAGAAATTCAACATTACGTACGCATTGCGGCACAGAGGTGATTTACATGGCACACGCTGGCAACGTGCCGATCACATTACCCTCCGTTGTTGTTGTTTGTTCGAGCCATTTGGATGAAATGTAACGATAAATTAATTCTGTTCTATTGTCGTCATGCGGAAGCACTTCATTTAGGGGCTAAGTGCCAATGTCGAGGTCCTGCTGCTGCTGCTGCTGGCCACGGCGAGAGGGCTTCAGCAGAGAGAGAGTTCGTGTCGTGTCGCTGTTCCTCCTCCTCCTCCTCCGTTGAAGAAGCGCAGATCGCAGTGGGTTTACTGTAGACTAATACTGGACCCATAGACTAACACTGGATCAATAGACTAACACTGGACCCATAGGCTAACACTGGACTCATAGACTAACACTGGATCAGTAGACTAACACTGGACCCATAGAATAACACTGGACCCATAGACTAACACTGAACCCATAGACTAACACTGGACCCATAGAATAACACTGCACCCAGAGACGAACCCTGGACCCATAGACTAATGCCGGACCCATAGACGAACATTGGACCCATAGACTAACATTGGACCCATAGACTAACACCGGACCCATAGACTAACACTGGACCCATAGACTAACACTGGACCCATAGACTAACACTGGACCCATACACTAACACTGGACCCATACACTAACACTGGACCCATAGACTAACACTGGACCCATAGACTAACACTAGACCCATAGACTAACACTGGACCCATAGACTAACACTGGACCCATAGACTAACACGGGACCCATAGACTAACACTGGACCCATAGACTAACACTAGACCCATAGGCTAACACTGGACCATACGCTAACACGGGACTCATAGACTAATACTAGACCCATAGACTAACAGTGGGCCCATAGACTTTCGCTGGACCCATACACTAAGACTGGACCCATAGACTGACACTGGTCCCATAGATTAACGCTGGACCCAAACACTAACAGTGGACCCATAGTCTAAAAAATGGCCATAGATTAACACTGAACCCATAGACTGAGACTAAACCCATAGACTAACACTAGTCCCATAGACTAACACTGGACCCATAGGCTAACACTGAACCCATAGACTAACACTGAACCCATAGACTAACACTGAACCCATAGACTAACACTAGAACCCATAGACTAACGCGGGACCCATAGACTAACACTGAACTCATAGACTAACACTGAACCCATAGACTAACACTAGAACCCATAGACTAACACTAGAACCCATAGACTAACGCGGGACCCATAGACTAACACTGAACCCATAGACTAACACTAGAACCCATAGACTAACACTAGAACCCATAGACTAACACAGAACCCATAGACTAACACTGAACCCATAGGCTAACACTGGACCCATAGACTAACACTGAACCCATAGACTAACACAGAACCCATAGACTAACACTGAACCCATAGGCTAACACTGGACCCATAGACTAACACTGGACCCATAGACTAACACAGAACCCATAGACTAACACTGGTCCCATAGACTTACACTGGACCCATAGACTAACACTAGAACCCATAGACTAACACTGAACCCATAGACTAACACAGAACCCATAGACTAACACTGGTCCCATAGACTTACACTGGACCCATAGACTAACACTAGAACCCATAGACTAACGCGGGACCCATAGACTAACACTGAACCCATAGACTAACACTGAACCCATAGACTAACACTGAACCCATAGACTAACACTGAACCCATAGACTAACACTGAACCCATCGACTAACACTGAACCCATAGACTAACACTGAACCCATAGACTAACACTAGAACCCATAGACTAACACTGAACCCATAGACTGACACTAGAACCCATAGACTGACACTAGAACCCATAGACTAACACTAGAACCCATAGACTAACGCGGGACCCATAGACTAACACTGAACCCATAGACTAACACTGAACCCATAGACTAACACTGCACCCATAGACTCACACTAGAACCCATAGACTAACACTAGAACCCATAGACTCACACTAGAGCCCATAGACTAACACTAGAACCCATAGACTAACACTGAACCCATAGACTAACACTAGAACCCATAGACTAACACTAGAACCCATAGACTAACACTAGAACCCATAGACTAACACTAGAACCCATAGACTGACACTAGAACCCATAGACTCACACTAGAACCCATAGACTGACACTAGAACCCATAGACTGACACTAGAACCCATAGACTCACACTAGAACCCATAGACTGACACTAGAACCCATAGACTGACACTAGAACCCATAGACTAACACTAGAACCCATAGACTGACACTAGACCCATATACTTTAATTTTTGCCGTGTGGCAGCAGAAGCATGCTTCATGAGCTAAGTGCCAATGTCGAGGTCTGCTGCTGCTGGCCACGACGAGAGGGCTTCAGCAGAGAGAGAGTTCGTGTCGTGTCGCTGTTCCTCCTCCTCCGTTGAAGGAGCTCAGACCACAGTGGGATTACTGTGCAGTCCGTAGTTTGGGTATCATGCCCCCAATCACACTACTATCTCTTGCAATTCATGTATCTCTATGAGTATGCGTCTCTAATGGGACTCGATGTATCCCTATGAGTCTCATTGTGTCTCTATATGGGTTTGCTATATGGTCCGTGGTTTGTAATTGATGTTAGACGTGGGCGGGATTGGAAACGGTGCGATAATCACTACCGCCACCGCACACATTGAGTGCAAGCTAGACGCAGCCGCCATTCTCCACTGAGCCGTGCGGACGTGAACATAGCCTGGCACAGCGCGTTTGGACTTTGAGACTATCACGTCAAGTGTGGAGGGCTCGCCTACTGGCAGGAGGTCACGGGACAGACCCAGCAGGACATCGGTGAAAAAAAATAATCTTGATAGCTAAACGGATTCCTCCAGTGTGAAGACGTTTTCTGATTCTGAAAAGCCATGGATTGGCTGAGATGCCTTTCAGATGCACCACCTGGGCCACCTGTACAAAAAAAGACAAATATCCCCCGTATAGCCTTCCAAGACTGGTGGGGAAAGTGCTGTAAACACCCGCACAGCATGCGAGGTGGGCGGCCAGCATCGCGTCCGGCCGCCTTTGTCTCCCCAGTGGCCATGTTTACACACCGCACCAGGTACTCGCTTGAGGCTTGTGTCGACCTAGGGGAGGCCCAAGACCGGTTGAGATAATCGTCACTGGTTTTGGCTGTGAGCGGGAATTGAACTCGTGACGCCCGGTTCGTAGCGCAGCGCGCTACACCACCGCCCCCCAAACACGTACACACACACACATACACCCACACACGGTCTGCAGTACACAATGACAAAGATTCCCCCCATAGCCTTAACAGACTCTCGGGGCAAGGGCGCTGCTAACGAGCAACTACGAAGGCCAACACAATAAACCCGGGGGTCGTGTGGCTAGCACCACGCCCGACCGCCTTTGTCTCCCTCGGTGGTCACGTTCGCTCATTTAAGAGCAAGTCGACCTAGGGGGAGGCCCAGGACCGGTTTCGGATTTTCGTCGGCTGCTGTTGGCCGTGAGCGGGATTCGAACCGGGTGTCGCCGCTGCTTTGGCAGAGGTGTGCAGCGCGCTAACCGCCGCGCCACCGCTCCCCCGCATATGGGCTCACTCGCACGCGAACGCCGTCTCTCACTCTCACGCGCACGCGCACGCGCCCAATCCACCTACGCGCGCGCTCACCGGCGCGGGCCATCATTATGTATAATTTACTGGGGAAGATGTATACAGCGAACATCCTGTCAAGTGAAACAGTAAATGCTTTCCGTTCCACTGGGCGAAGTCAAATGGCTTTGTTTTACCGCTGCAAACCCCATGCTCTGAGATGCTCTCGACATCGACAGCGGCAGCAGCGGCAGCAGCAGCAGCATCGCTCACACAATATCCGCAATACTACCGACCGGATTCTCCGCATTGAGACGTTACCGGTGAGAAGTGTGACGCACCTCGCCCCCCCCCCCGGCCCCCCCCCCAAATAAAAACGAAACTGTGTTTTTTGCCGGTGTCAATAAATGTTCCATATAGGAAGGGAAAAAAAAACAAATTTTGGTGACATTTTGGACGACAGTCTCGGATAGCTCCCGAATGAAATTAACAGCAAAAAAAAGAATTAAATGCATTCGTCAGTAACGCCGTAGCCTTAAGATATATATAAAAAAAACCAATAAAATGATGATATTATTTGGGTCTTTAGGTAAAGTCACGTAGATAGGTTCAAAGACCCAAAGAATATGAATTCCTACAGTCGCGAAAGCTTTAAGTCAAAATTACGATAATTTAGTTTTTTACGACGTTTCTCTCAATGGCTACTTTCGTCGCCAATTCGTGTGCTATGAAGAAGGGTAATTGCTTGAAACGTCGCATATATATACACACTTCCTTTCAAGGTCTCGCACGGTGATATTATTGCCAGGTGCATTGAATTGTTGTGTTAATTGTTATTTTGCACCGCAGAAGCTGCACCAAATAATTGGTCTGTGTCTCTGTACAAACAAAATTCCTCCTCCACCGCCTCCACCTCCAATTTCAATGCACGTCTATCCGTGTGTGTGTGCGCGTGTGTGTGCGCGTGCGTGTGTGTGCGCGTGCGTGTGTTTGTGTGCGTGTGTGTTTGTGTGGGTCTGTGTGTGTGTGGGTCTGTGTGTGTGTGCGTGCGTGTGTATGTGTGCGCGTGCGTGTGTGTATTTGTGTGCGTGTGTGTGCGTTTGTGTGCGTGCGTGCGCGTGCGCGTGCGTGTGTGTGTGCGTGTGTGCGCGTGTGTGTGCGTGTGTGCGTGTGTGTTTGTGTGCGTTTGTGTGCGTGTGTGCGTGTGTGTTTGTGTGTGTGCGTGTGTGCGCGTGTGTGTGCGTGTGTGCGTGTGTGTGTGCGTGCGTTTGTATGTGTGCGTGCGTGTGTGTGTGTGCGCGTGTGCGCGCGCGTGTGTGCACGTGCGAGGCTTTGTCTTTGGAGCGGTGGCGCAGTGGTTAGCGCGCTGCCCTACGAACCCGGCGACTCGAGTTCGATTCCCGCCTCACGGTCATCGCCAGTGGCGTTCATCTGAACCGGTCCTGGGCCCTCCCCTAGGTCGACTCAGCCTTCAACGAGTAACCTGGTGCGGTGTGTAAAAGCATCGTCACTGGGGAGACAAAGGCGGTCGGAGGTGGTGCTGGCCATCCAGCCGTTCGCGTGAACGTTGCCGAACCTTTGTTCGGTGCTCGCTCGCGAACGGCACTTGCCCCCCAAAAGTCCGTGAGAGGCTACACGGGGGACCTTTGCCTTGGCGCGCGCGCGCGCGTGCCCCGTGCGTTATTTATGCGAAACCGCGCGCGCGCGCTCATACACGAACGCCAAAAACGCGTGGGAAGAGTCACGTAATGTGCGTGGGGGGTGCTGGGGAGCGACAAACATTTTTAAAAAATATTTTTCGTTGTTGCTGTCGACCAATACCTCTCTGCGACGGCGTCGTAAATTATGAAAGTGACTATTAAGTATATTGGTTTCGGACGCATGATGAAGCAGAGCAATATCGAGCTAAATGAAAATCGCGGGCATCGCACTCCGTCTCGGAAAGGGGAAGGTGAGCGTCCCTGCGAAATAATCCAAGCTCGGGGAAGTATTCCGAGGCGTGGCGTGATGAATGCCAGTGTCTTCGTCGATGCATATGATAGCCAAATTCACAATTAGCCACACACCTTCAACTTCACCCCCCCCCCCCGTCCCCGCAGGCCCCTATTATCGGTCTGCGATTCTTACTTAAATGAGTCATCACACAGGTTTACATCGTTGCGTCGGTGGCAATTGTGTTGTTCGACGTTTCGAGCAACGGCCCTCTTTTTCGTCTCCTTCATCTAAATAGCGGCGCGTAAACAGAGAGGCCAGGGGGGAGGACAGAGCGGTGGCGAGCTGTGAACTACCTCGCCTGGTATGCACGAGGTCGTGAGCTCGATCACGACCCTGACGCCTGCCGTGTATGTTGAGTTCGCTTGTCTCTCTCCCTCTCTCTCTCCCCGTGTGGTCGCGTGGATTTTTCTCCAGGTCCTCCGGTTTTTTGCCCCTTTCACAATTTAGAATCAACTCCACGCGTTTTAAAGTATGTCGGCTACTGCTATATATGTTCTACGTGATAAGCCACTCCGTTGAGCTTTCATTTGCGGCCAGGTCGCTTCTGAAGATAAGCTGTATAGCTCAGTGGGCCTTACCTGGTGAAATAAAACGTTGTTTTGTTTCGTTCTAAAAATAATAAACTCTGGACATGATAAGAGTTGGCAACCACATCATGGGGCCTGATGGGGATTACATTGTTCCCAATGTTTTCCGATGACCAGTATTTACATTTGGCATGTGATCATTCTGCGCACTAATCACCCACCCATTCACCTACTCACCCATCCACTCACCTACTCACCCACCCACTCACCTCCTCACCCACCCACTCACCTACTCACCCACCCACTCACTTACTCACCCACCCACTCACCTACTCACCCACCCACTCACCGACTCACCCACCCATTCACCTAATCACCCACCCACTCACCTACTCACCCACCCACTCAACCACTCAACTACTCACTCACCTACTCACCCACCCACTCAACTACTCACTCACCTACTCACCCACGCACTCACCTACTCACCCATCCCCTCACCTACTCACCCATCCACTCACCTACTCACCCACCCACTCACCTACTAACCCACCCACTCACCTACCCAGCGGTCCATCGACCTGAAACTCACTGCTGCTGCACGATTTTCAAGACTCTTCACGGACATTTAACCAGTTCAGTGGAAACTGCGGGACAGAACTGTTTAATTGAGGAGGCCGCTCTCTCTCTTTTCTACAGTTACATGCTATCTCTCACATTAACATCACTAGCCCCGGCCACTTCTTTATGACCCTTGAGCTACACCCATTTCAAACCTTTTAAAACAGTCTGCATCAGCAGCAGGCCACGCTTTCCCACCTGATGATGGACGCTTGTGTTGCGCCCGAAGCGTCGTGATTTACTTTATTTTATACCTACGTGACTTTACCGAAAGAACCAAAGAGTATGTTTAATTGAGCTTACAATGTATGATTATTGCGCACTCGTGACAACCGAGGTTATAAGAGTTGCGTGTTTATAAATGTACTTACTCTCTGGGTACCAGACAAATGCTTCAGTAACAATACGAAAGAAATGCTTGATACCTTAATTGATATTCGTGTTGGGGAACGACGCACGGAATCGGACATCAAAGAGCTACGTCAGAGTCGTTCCACGTGACACTCCGGTCCGCTCACAGCGCTAGAGGGCAGCACTTACCCACCTGCTCTGCAATAACGGAGTAAAGTTCGTCACGTGACGGTCAAAGTTGTAATTTTTAGATCTCAGAGCTGCAATTAAGCCAACCGAAGCCCAGAACCAAAGCTAGTGTGATGCTATTTTTTTGCAGTCATTGACCCCGTCAACTTGAGAACCTCCGTTTAATCACAACTCTGTCGATGCTACTGTAGGTATGAGTCGACGAGTCGGTATGTGAGTCTATGGTTGCTATATGTGTCTATGGGTCTCTACGTGAGCTTATGGTTGTTATTTGAGTCTATGGGTCTTTATTCGAGTCTATATTTGTTCTGTGAGTATGTGGGTCTCCATGTCAGACTATGTGAATGTACGGTTGATATGTGAGTCTATGTTTGTTATGTGAGTTTATGGGTCTCTGTCAGACAATGTGAGTCTATGGGTCTCTATGTGAGTCTATGGTCGTTATTTGAGCCTGTGGTTGTTATGCGAGTCTGTGGGTCTCTTTGTCAAACTACGTGAGCCATTATATAGTAATAGGTTTTACCCTTTTAACTGGCACAAAAACTGACACCTTTATTCAAGGCATCATGTTTGCAATAACCACAACACAAGCAGTCAAAATGCAAACAAAAGAGACAACTCTGATAATAATATGCACTGTCCTTGAATTTGATTGGTCCACACCCGAGACGGCTTTTCTTAGAGCCTAGTCTCCACTGGTGTTGGACCAGAAGACGCCAAAAGGCGTACAACTCAAAAACAGCGCACTATCAGAGTATTGAGGGCTCGGGTTGAGCATTTAGATTATGAGACCTCCTTTGCCAGTAACAAGATATAGTAATAGGTTTTACCCTTTTAACTGGCAGTGAGCCATTGTTCACTGGGCTTGCACCATCAACTTTCTACACTCTAGAGCCCGATCTCATCACAGGCGGCTTGCCTGGATTCGAACCCACGAACTTCAACGCCCCGCTTCCTTCATTCGAGTTTATGAAACGTTGTTAGCGCCACGCCAACCCCTCCTCCCCTCCCATCCAGAGGACCAGTGTCCTGGCCTTCGTCTGGAATCTCGCCTTAGGCCAATGCTGTGCCGTTAACCCTGCCGGGAGCCCGAACCTCCCACCGCCATGGCTCTCAGGGTGTGTTGAGAGGGAGCAAGCGAGAGAAAGAGACTTCAGAGCTCTAACCTCTCAGCCACCTCACTGCCTTTGGCCTGGACAATTCTCAACCACCCGTCTGTTTGGGGTCACCGCACGGTGCAAAGACAGAGATCCCCCCCCCCCCCGTGCAGCCTGAAACAGATCGTTGGGGGCACGTGCCGTTTATCGAGCACCCTGTTAAGGTCGGCACAGCGCACGAAAAGGGGGTGGATGGCCAACACCACTCCCGGCCGCCTTTGTCTCCCCACATTACTGATGTTTACACACCGCACCAGGTACACATTTATGGCCTGGGTCGACCTAGGGAAGGCCCAGGACCGGTACAGATATCGGCGCTGCTGGTAGCCAGTCTGGACATGAGGGCGCAGGGTTTATAGTACGGTGCGCTCACCACTACGCCGTCACCCATAGCTTCACCACATACACACGCATGTTGTATAAACACACACACACACGCATGTTGTGTATACACACACACGCATGTTGTACACACACACGCAGAGGACCATATATAATTCATTATTACACTAAGTGGCTACGGGCCTGATGTACGGCGCAATGAGTTCGCGCTCTGATATGTGGGGCTGTCACTTGGGGTTCGGTGTTGCGTGGGTACAGAGGTGGGGAGGGGGGGGGGAGATGGCGGGTCCGGGAATGCCCGTTGCAAACCGAACACGGCAGTGGCTATGAGATGTTAACAACCTCGCCTGGTGTGCAGGAGGTCGTGGGTTCGATCCCGACCCGGTCGATCCCGACCCTGACGCCTGCTGCTGTATATTTGGAGTTTGCGTGTCTCTCTCATCATCATCATCATCACGGTGGCTAGGAGATGTTAACTACCTCGCCTGGTGTACAAGAGGTCCTGGGTTCGATCCCGACCCTGACGCCTGCTGTATATGTGGAGTTTACGTGTCTCTCATCATCATCATGGTGGCTAGGAGATGTTAACTACCTCGCCTGGTGTACAGGGGTCGTGGGTTCGATCCCGACATTGACGCATGCTGCTGTATATGTGGAGTGTGCGTGTCTCTCTCTCTCTCATCATCATCACGGTGGCTATGAGATGTTAACTACCTCGCCTGGTGTACAGCAGGTCGTGGGTTCGATCCCGACCCTGACGCCTGCTGCTGTATATTTGGAGTTTGCGTGTCTCTCTCTCATCATCATCACGGTGGCTATGAGATGTAAACTACCCGCCTGGTGTACAGGAGGTTGTGGGTTCGATCCCGACCCTGACGCCTGCTGCTGTATATTTGGAGTTTGCGTGTCTCTCTCTCTCATCATTATCACAGTGGCTAGGAGATGTTAACAACCTCGTCTGGTGTACAGGAGGTCGTGGGTTCGATCCCGACCCTGACGCCTGCTGCTGCTGTATATTTGGAGTTTGGGCGTCTCTCTCTCCCCGTGGTCGCGTGGATTTTTCTCCGGACCCTCCGGTTTCTCCCTTCACGTTTAGAATCATAATCACGCGTTTGGAGTCTTTGGCGGCTAATACATTTCCACGTGATGATAAGCCACTTCGTTGAGCCTATCCAATTGTGGCCAGGTCAGTGGGCCAGCTCTGTGGGCCCTACCTGGTAAAATAAAAAAAAAAGTTTTAGTTTACTTTAAACCGTGTTCCGTTTGTGGCCCCATATAATGTGTCACTTCACTTGTTGACCCAGCAAAGCCTTGGAGCTTAGGGGCGATCACGGTTTATCATTGTTTAACCTTAATAATAGGGGTTTTCCCCTTTTTTCTGGCAACAAAACTGAAACCTTTTTTTACGTGGATTCATGTCTGCATTAACCACAATACCTGCAGTCAAAATGCTAACAAAAAACATACTATGATAAAATATGCATTGTCCTTGAAACTGATTGGTCCACACTAAGCCGTCCCAAGTCGTCCCTCCACACCCAGCCCCTCCCTCCCCACCCAGCCCCTACCCACCCTCCCCTCTCCACTCAACCCCACACCTCCCATTTTTGGATGCACGACGGACGGACGGCCACAATAATCCCCTGTGGGCTGGTGTAACCAGGAGGTTCCTACCAGTAATAGTCAATGTTGATGATGCCTCTAATAGTCAACATACTACATCTAACAGTCAATGTTGATGATGCCTCGAACTGGGGTTCTCTGATGCACGTGTTTCTCTTATCTTGCACGCCACCTTTCCCGGTCCCACGATCCACTTAACTCAACTAAAGTATGTTTTTATTTGATCAGGTAAGGTCCACTGAGATAAAAAAATAGATATTTTCCAGAAGCGACGAGGCTATCACAAACGAATTAGCTTCTCGTCACGTGGACATTTATAGCAGCCAAATACTCTGAACGCGTGACGTTGATTCTATATGTGGAGGGGAAAACCGGAGGACCCGGAGAAAAACCCACGCGATTACGAGGAGAGTGACACGCACACTCCAAATATACAGCAGCAGCAGGTGTCAGGGTCGGGATCGAACCCACGACCTCCTGCACACCCGGCGAGGTAGTTAACATCTCCTAGCCACCGTGATGATGATGAGAGAGAGTGACACGCATACTCCAAATATACAGCAGGCGTCAGGGTCGGGATCGAACTCACGACCTCCTGCATATCTAGCGAGGTAGTTAACATCTCCTATCCACCGTGTTGATGATAATAGAGAGAGACACGTAAAACTCCAATTATATAGCAGGCGTCAGGGTCGGGATCGAACCCACGACCTCCTGTATACCCGGCGAGGTAGTTAACATCTCCTAGCCACCGTGATGATGATGAGAGAGAGTGACACGCAGACTCCAAATATACAGCAGCAGGCGTCAGGGTCGGGATCGAACCCACGACCTCCTGTATACCCGGCGAGGTATTTAACATCTCCTAGCCACCGTGATGATGATGAGAGAGAGTGACACGCAGACTTCAAATATACAGCAGCAGGCGTCAGGGTCGGGATCGAACCCACGACCTCCTGAATACCCGGCGAGGTAGTTAACATCTCCTCGCCATCGCGGCGCCCTGTCTCCTGCTCGCTCAAGCAGGACAAGAGTCGTCGATTCTCAAACGCACAGTTGGATGCACCATGAGTATAGGAATTGACTTCATCTGACGGAACGATGCATCGTTTGCATCGTCAGGTCAGAGCGATGTCTGCTCAAATGAGCATTGATGCATTGACGCTCATCTCCTTTTTACAACGCTACAGAGCCAGTGGAGGGGGGGGGGGAGATTCCACATTCATTTGACAGGGGTGAGTGTATCTACAGGACAATCGCTTTCGATTCCACAAAATGTTAACCCTGAAGGCGCGATGGGCTGCGTCAACCCCAACCAGAATTAGAACTCCCAACTGCTGACTCATTCAAGTTTCAACTTTCATTTTTTTTTTGTTCTGTTCAACCGGTCGACGAGAATTCAAGAGACCAGGATTAGAGTTTTCGTTTTAACAAGCGTGATCCAACCAGGATTATTCCGGCGACCGGTTAAAGGGGCCCGCTGTTTCCCACGATGACCGCGTCCCAATTGAGTCGCCATGCAGGCGCTTCTCGAATGTGGGGCACGTTTGAAACCACCGCAGCACTCCTCCGGCCTCGGCATGGACCGGTGCCTCGATCTGTTTCTTAACCTCAGAGGCCTCCGTGCGTCTCCCACGCGGCCGTTAATGGAGCCATCTCAGGCGACCTTCGGACAACGTCACAAGACAGTTATCCCGATATTATTATTCCGTCCGCAATGCATTTCATTCACGAAGTTGTTGTTGTTGTTGTTGTTTGTTGTTATTGTATTTCGCCACAGGTTCTGACCGGTCCACTTAGGTGGGAACTCACGACCTCCTGCACACCAGGCGAGGTAGTTAACATCTCCTAGCCACCGTGATGATGATGACGATGATAGTGAGAAGCACGCAAACTCCAAATATACAGCAGCAGGCGTCAAGGTCGTGATTGAACCCACGACCTCCTGAATACCAGGCGAGGTAGTCAACATCTCAAAGCCACCATGTTCAGATTAAAAAAAAAAATATCCTCAAACTTGCCACCGACAATCGCTTGAAGAGCCGCTCGAGTTGAAGCCACCGGTGATGTGACGTCACAATGGCAGCACACTGCCTACGCCACATTGGTCCACGTCAACGCCTCGCGGGCAGAGCACGAGCCCCCCCCCCCCCTTAGCTGGTAACGACGTTACCAGCTAAGGGGGGGCTGGGGGGGGGGTTCAGCAAACGGTCAGGGTGGGAGACCCCCAATATTTGATTTGTCTCTTTGCACGGTCGCACCCAGGCTACTGAATATCCCTGCTCCCCTCTTGCCCGAATCGCAGCGTCGTGACGCTCACGGTCTCGAACGTTTAACGCTGTGGGGGTGGGGGGGGCGGTGCTCTCCGTCGTCGCGAGATGCAGCCACCACTACAGCTGCGTTACCGTTACCGCTCTAATCGAATTTAAATCAAACGTGGAACGTCAAATGAAAGCATTTTTCATATATATACTAGCTGTACTACCCGGCTTCGCCCGGGACTTGGATCCACCACGCGCGGCCGCCTTTGTCTCCCCAGTGGCGATGTTCGCACACCACAGCAGTTACTCGTTTGAGGCTGAGTCGACCTAGGGGAGGCCCAGGAGCGGTTGAATTAATCGTCACCGGTGGTGGCCTTGAGCGGGAATCGAACTCGGGTGGCCGGGTTCGTAGCGCAGCGTAGCGCTAACCACTACACTGCAATGCGTTACGCTTCCACACACACAGACACACACAGACACACACACAGACACATACACAGCGCGCTAACCGCTACACTACAATGCGTTACGCTTCCACATGCGCGGGTCACGTGACAGATTTGACGTCACAGCTCACTTGCCGTGCAAAAAATCTATGCATTATTGAGCTCACCCCCCCCCAAACAAAAAAAAGTGTTTTTTTATAATTGTTGCATGGCGTACAGTCTGGAAAGTACCCACATGGCAAATTTCCAGTTTGTTGCATGTCGGGAAGTACACTAAACATTTTGAACAGACACACATATATTTATATTTTGTTTATTCGTTTACACAGCTGTTGAAAACAAATCTCATGGTGGTTGTCAAGGGGGTGCCAACTCGTAGCTTTGGCCACCAGGGTGGCGTCTATGTGGACTTCAAGGACGAGGAGGGGGGGGGGGGGCGGCGGGGAGATTGAGGTGGAGGGGTTAAGGCCATGGGAAGGAGGTAATGATATCCAGAGGAGCAGCAGTCACCTCCGATTTGCTTTGACACGTATTCAACCCCGTTCGCACAGAGAGCAGGGTCTAGCAAAGCTAAACACAAATATAAAGATTCCCCATATAGCCTTTAGCAGACCGTTGGGGAAAATGCTACAAGCGAGCACCTATTCAGGTCCATCTTATAGCCTCAACAGACTGTTGGGGAAAGTGCCGTTATCGAGTGGCACCAATGAAAGCCGGCATGGTACACGAGGGGGTGGGTTGTCAATACCATGCTCTAGTGGCGATGGTTTACACACCGCACCAGGTTATTCATTAGAGGCTGAGTCGACCTAGGGGAGGCACCTGAACCGGTTTAGATAATCGTCACTGGTGTTGGCCGTGAGCGGGAACTCGGGTGGCTGGGTCCGTAATACGGTGTGCTAACCGCTACACTACCGCTCCCCACCTGACGACACACACACGCAGATACACACACACAGATACAAAGACAAAGACCCCCATATAGCCTGTGCAGACTGTAGGCAAGTGCTGTTAGCGAGCACCTTTGAAGGCCGGAACTGTACACGAGGGGGTGGATGGCCAGCACCACGCCCGACCGCCTTTGTCTCCCCAGTGGCGATGTTTACACACCGCACCAGGTACTCATTTTAGGCTGAGTCGACCTAGGGGAGGCCCGGGACCGGTTCAGATAATCGTCACTGGCGTTGGCCGTGAGCGGGAATCGAACTCGGGTCGCAGGGTTCACAGTGCAGCGCGCTAACCGCTACACCACCGCTCACACACACACGCACTCCACCTTTCCGTCAATCCACCGTTCGATGCGTGTCTCTTCCGCACGCAATGCGCTCGCCGCTGCGACTTGGTGTGGACGAGGAGCGTCGACGTGGACACTGACGGGTGCAGTCGATCAGCAGTGCGACTTTTGCTGCGCAGCCCTCTGAAGTGCCACCACGTGGCACAAACGCAGTGGCACCTATGAGCAACCTGGCATTCGTGGTGTGGTCACCCACCCACAAGCCAAGATCCAGGCTCAACCTTGCTTAGCTTCCAAGGTCAGATGGATAATTTAGTTGGTGATGCTGCTGCTGCTGCGTTGACAATGGCGTGGTCAACCACCCACAAGCCAAGACCTTGCCCCAAAACCTGCTTAGAATCCAAGGTCAGATGGATAATTTATTTGGTGATGTTGCTGCGTTGGCAGTTGTGAATAGAGATCCCCCCCTTCCCCCCCCCCCCGTATCACTCGGACGCATCAATGTCACAGGGACCTCTCCGTGTTACTCGCATCCACCCGTATCACATGGACCTCCGTGTCACACGGATTTCCCGTGAGATTACAACCAGTGACGCGCGTCACGCAAATCTACCGCCGACCGCGCTCCACGTGTCTGAGCCCCCTTTGTCCTCCACCCCCCACCCCTCATCCCAAAAACAATTCCATGAATTTTCCCAAACACGTGAAACTCCCATCGCTTCCAAAAAAAATACGTCCTCGGCTCGTTTCCCATAGTTTTCGTCACGAGTTGATGTCCACTTACGATCGCCTGCGACATTTACCCTCGTCTGTTTACGCGGGGGGAGGAGGAGGGGGTGAGGTTAATAGCCACTCTCTGAATCCGTTCGACGTGTCCTCTAATGTCATCGCTCGTCGCACTGGGAGCGGTGTCCAGGTGAGCCTGTCCGAGCCAACAGACACACACTTCTTACGTTACGGAGAAATGTGTTTTTTTTTTCTCTATCGCGATAATGCTGATTTACGTTTGCTCGCTGTAACGCGGTTGGTTTTGCTTTTGATTTCTTTTTTCGCTTCATTGCCGGTAACTGCATAATTTTTTATGTGATTGCCTTTTTTCGTCATTCTGGGTGACCCAGGTCACCAATTGCAAACGATACTTATCCCTGTATCTTTGAGTTATACACACGGACACAGCAAATGAGACTCATCCTGGTCTCTGTGAGTCCTCACTCGGACACAGCAAATGAGACTCGTTCTGGTCTCTTTGATGTTTCGCTCGGACACAGCAAAATGATCTTGAAACTTGTAACGCCTGGGTTCAAACGCAGTTGGCTGGCTGTCATTCCACTGACTTCCTAAGTGTCGTCAAGTTGATGGTTTCACGCCCGGTCACGAGTGACTGAACACACACACACAGAGATGATAACACCACGTCGAAATTCGGCGTTGCACTTAATTTGGCCAAATTTTAGTGTCTGTGATCTAAACCCATCAGTTTGACCGCGACGCCACAAATTATTTCTCCCGGTGGTGGAGCGGTTTGGAGGGCCTCTGCATACGGGAAAGACGTCGACTCGACCGACTCTCAGATGTAGCTCTCTGAAGTCCCGCTCGCTATTCGACACGGGGGAGCGGCAGCGCTTGTCCTGGAGCGGTTTGGAGGGCCTCTGCATACGGGAAAGACGTCGACTCGACCGACTCTCAGATGTAGCTCTCTGAAGTCCCGCTCGCTATTCGACACGGGGGAGCGGCAGCGCTTGTCCTGCCATGGTCCCGACGAATGGCTCGGGTCACGTGACGACTCGGCGCACCGGAGACCACAAATCGAGATTAAAAATTCGGTGGGTGGAGGGGGGGAAGAAACCCACAAAACGAAAAACAAGACAAGGTCAGACTGCAGGGCGCCTTGGGCAGCGAGGCTGTGTGAGAGATGAAATGTAGGGAATTCCTTTTTTAGTCCGTGACCCGGGGTGGTTGGTAATGGGGGGATGGTGTTTGGGGGGGGGGATTGGTGGAGGGGGGGGGCAGGGGGATTTGGGGGGGGGGAGTGAGTGAGCGAGTGAGCTGGAAAACTGGAGAGAGAGAGAGAGAGTAAGAAAAGGGTGAGAGCCGTGTAATATATATTATATATAAATAACAAAACACTCTTTATGTAGATCGAGAGATCTTGGATGCATTTGACAAAATTACGGGCTGACACGGAGTGACCTTGGAGCAGCGGCTGGGGGTACGGGAGAGACGGGGCGGTGGGGTCAAAATTTGAAATTCAGCTCAACAGACGCCCATGGGTTCCACAATCACTTTTGGCTTTCCTCTCGTGGGACCAGAGAGACAGGAGGAGGAGGAGGAAGCCGCGCTCCCACGAGGGGGGTGGGTGGCCAGCACCACGCACAGCCGCCTTTGTCTCCCCAGTGGCGATGTTAACACACCACACCAGGTACTCATTTGAGGCTGCGTCGACCTAGGGGAGGCACAGGACCGGTTCGGATAATCGTCGCTGGTGTTGGCCGTGAGCGTGAATCGAACTCGGTTCTCCAGGTATCGCAGCGCGCTAGCCTGCTACACTACAGCGACTAAAGACAACCATCCCCCGTATAGCCTTAACAGACTGTAGGGGCAAGTGCTGTTAGCGAGCACCTATGAAGGCCGGCACGGCACACAAGGGGGTGGGTGACCAGCACCATGCCCGACCGCCTTTGTCTCCCCAGTGGCGATGTTTCCACACCGCACCAGGTAGTCATTTGAGGCTGCGTTGGCCTAGGGGAGGTCCAGGACCGGTTCAGATAATCGTCACCGGCGTTGGCCGTGAGCGGGAATCGAACTCGGGTCGCCGGGTTCGTAGCGCAGCGTAGCGCTAACCGCTACACCACCGCTCCCCACAATGAACACACACACACACAGACAGACGCGCAATAACTTGTAGTTTGGAAACCGATGTGTCCCTTCGCAGACTTTCTTGAGGCATCTTGCTCATCCTTGCCGCATCCTTCATTGCCGACTTACGAAGCGGAATGAAGAGCGCCTTTCGACGAGTTCAGTTCATCACGCGGCATTGTTTCACTGACGCCTGGCCGCCGACGAGACGCCAGCGTTGGCGACTCCGGGTCGCATCGAAATCGATGCTCACGGAGCCTTGAACGCTACCACTCCCAGAAGAGCGCGTGGCTGGATTATGGGATTGTTACGTGAAATATAATAATATAATTAACAAAGGATTGAGGATCAAATGATGAGAGAAAAATATCGCCGGTCTATTATTGTGTCATCTCTTTTCTTTTCCCTTCCCAATGAATCAATCCCCCGCGGGTCTCGGTTGAACGGCGATGCGAGGAAGACCTGGCACCTGGCCCACAGTAGCAAACGAAAACACTAAAGACAAAGATCCCCCGTATAGACTTGAGCAGGCCGTTAGGGCAAGTGCTATTTAGCGAGCAGCACCTACGACTGCTGCAACGTTCACATCGGGAGGGGGAGAGGGGGGGGGTGATGTGGCCAGCCACCACGCTCGGCCGCCTTTGTCTCCCCAGGGGCGATGTTTACACAACGCACCAAGGACTCATTTGAGGGTGAGTCGACCTAGGTGAGGCTCAGGACCGGCTCACATAATCGTCGCCGGTGTTGGCCGTGAGCGGGAATCGAACTCGGGTCGCCGGGCTTGAAGAGCAACAGTAGCGCTAACCGCTGCGCCACCGCTCCCCACACTGTTGCATCACACACGCGCACGTGCCCGTAACACAAATGTCAGACGTCAACACATTGACTGTTGTTGTTATTGTTTATTATTTACCCGAGGGGGAATCTCAAACGTCGCATTCCGTGAGCGTGTAAAAGGCCGCTCGTTATGTAGAGAACCCCGATGCTCGCCGTGCCAACAGGGACACGAGACACGTGTGTGTGTCTGTGGTGGGGAGCGGTGGTGCAGCGGTTAGCGCGTTGCGCTACGAACCCCGGCGACCCGAGTTCGATTCCCGCTCACGGCCAACACCGGCGACGATTATCTGAACCGGTCCTGGGCCTCACCTAGGTCGACTCAGCCTCAAATGATTACCTGGTGCGGTGTGTAAACATCTTCACCTGGGAGACAAAGGCGGTCGGGCGTGGTTGCTGGCCACCCACCCCCTCGTGTGCCGTGCCGGCCTTCATAGGTGCTCGCTAACAGCACTTGCCCCTAGAGTCTGTTAAGGCTACACGGGGGATCTTTGTCTCTTTGCGGTCTTTGCGGACAAATGAGCTGTCGAGAAATAAACCCCGCAACATCGAGACCCTCCCCCCACCCACCCTTAATTATATAAGATCTCATATTGTTGACGAGGTCAAGGAATGTGTCACCATATTACGTTCGCCTTACATAAGGAAAGACAGGAGCAGGAGGAGCGATATGGTAAAGACAAAGATCACCCGTATAGCCTTTGACGGACTGTTGGGGCAAGTGCTGTTCGCGAGCAGCTATGAAGGCCGGCGCACGAGGGGGTGGGTGGCCAGCGCCTGGCCGCCTTTGTATCCCCAGTATACACACCGCACCAGGTACTCATTTGAGGCTGAGTCGACCTAGGGGAGGCCCAACACCGGTTCCTATATGCAGTGCGCCAACCACCATGCCACCACTCCCCTCGAATATCTCTGTGGGAACAAGGACAAAGGTAAAGGCGCTACATATGGTCTCGGTTGTGCGACACCACCACAACCACCACCACCACCAACACAGCAGCCACAACAAAGAACGCCGTGTGTGCGCGTGCGTCAGCGCATCTCCAGAATATGGGGGGGGGGGGGGTGAGGTGGGATGGGGGGGGGATAGGGGGAGGGGAGAATGGACAGGGAGTGATTCGGTTGCGAGACGCGAGAATCATCCTTGAATTAATGAGTGAGCACTTGGGATGTTGTGTGTGTGTGTGTGTGAACAGCAGCACCGGGAGAGAAAAAAAATGTGGCTGGGCGTGGTGCTGGATGCACGTTGAACTTCCTTCGCGCCGTACGTAGCCAACCCTGCTGATCGGAGATGCGTGGTAAGAACAACAAACTAATTCTAGATTTGAAGCTTTCGTGACTGCAAGGATCCATACTCTTTGGTTCTATTCGGTAAAGTCACGTAGGTAAAAAATAAAGTAACAAAAATCACGACGTTTCGGCCACAACACAAGTGGCCTTCTTCAGGTGAAAGGGACAGACCTGTTGGGACGACAGTGCTTCAATAAACGCTGTTAAGATTCGTAGCGCCCTTTTAGTTTAATGTTTGGTTTGATTTAGAACATCTTTCCAATGATTGCTTAATTTAAAACCATCCTCTCGGTTGAAATTGTGTTTGTAAATCTGAATTGACTTGTGGACAAATCTCTGATTTGCCTCGTGATCACGATATAGTTTTCTCCGATACCAAGGTTCTCTGCAAACCCACGGGTTTTTATCAGAAATTTGTCCACGAGGCAATTCAGATTTACAAACACAGACACAATTTCACACGAGAGGATGGTTTCAAATTAAGCAATCATTGGAAAGATGTTCTAAATCAAACCAAACATTAAACTAAAAGCACGCTACGAATCTTAACAGCGTTTATTGAAGCTCTGTCGCCCCAACAGGTCTGTCCCTTTCACCTGAAGAAGGCCACTTGTGTTGTGGCCGAAACGTCGTGATTTTTGTGATTTTATTTTTTTACCTACGTGACTTTACCGAACAACAAACTAGCCAGAGGCGGCTACATTTACAACAAGTCTGAAAATACAACTACAATACAGGGTGTTTGAAAAAGATGGACCCAATTTCAAAGCATATTTCACGATGGCAACATGTTACAATTACACGAAAAGTTATGAACGGTTTTAATGAGTTATCAAGTTTTACTAACCATTTTATAAATGCCCTGCTGTACGGACAGCATCGAGACGACGGTTGAATTCGTCCCAAACGCCTCTCAAAGTGTTCTTTTCCATTGAAGTCACCGCTGCCGTGATTCTATTTTTGAGGTCATCCAGATTAGTCGCTAATGGTGGCACAAAACCATCACGGTCTTTTGTGCCACCACGCTCTTTGACATTGGCGGATCAATGCCAAAACGCCGTTGAAACGCACGCTGCACCGCAATAACGAATTCAATCTTGCTGAACTGCAGAACGCAACACGCCCCTTGTATTGCGGTGGGGTCACTGTCTTGCCAATGACTGAGGCTAGGGGCTGTTTGTGCGCTGGGAGAGGCATCTAGCGGTAATCATTTGAAACTCTATGCCCCACCCTCTCTATGCCCCGCCCTCTCTATGCCCCGCCCTCTCCATGCCCCGCCCTTTCAAGTGGTAACAGTTTCATTCATGGGCGGTTCGTGGTTGCAGAGATTTAGCGATTTCAAATCGGGTCCATATATTTTAAACACCCTGTAAAAGTACTAAATTCGATTGATATGTTTTATTCATTATTTCGCTTGCTTATCCAGGAAAGCATCAACGAGTCCCAATACTCATTTTTTTAAGTGCTGTGATTGGCGATATGTTAACTCACTCGCCTGGTATACAGGAGGTCATGGTTTAGATCGCGACCCTGATGCCTGCTGTACATTTGGAATTTAAATTTTATCCTCCTGGTCGCGTGGATTTCTCTCCGGGTCCTCCGGTTTTTCCCTTCCACATTTAGAATCAACATCACGCGTCTAAGACGATTTGCCTGCTCTACATTTCCACGTGAAAAGCAGCCACTTCGCTGAGCTATCATTTGTGACGGCTTAGGGAGCTCCTAAAATAGAGCTACACAGCCCAGTTGGGCCGTACCTGTTAAAACTTAACAAAAAAAAAGTTAAACTTTTTTTGTAAAGTTTGGATTTCGGAGGGTCCTGCTAAGTTTTTGTTGTTGCAGTAGGGGGCGATGATTTCTGGGTATCATCCACTCCAAAACGCGAGGAATCGTCATAATTCTTGGCAGAGAAAGGGGGGGGGGGAGGTGGATAGGAGGGGCGGGAGGGTGGGGGAGGGATTGAGCGGGGTACTGGGTGGTAATTGTGCCATCTTTGTAAACGTGACACCAATGCGGCTGCAGTACTGTTCAATTAGTATATATCCGAAGCAGAATAAAAAAAATATAAAATTATCTGTCGATCCTAAAGTTCACGTGTATAGAGATATGTGTGGAACAAACATCAAACGTATGATTGTGCTTTGCTCTTGAATCGAACCTTTAGCCCTCTGTAAGGTGCGGTGCAGCAGCCTTTGGAAGATGATGAATTTGAGTCGTTGATCTTTGAAGCCTTCATCTGTCTGTGAACCCACAGCAGCTGTGCCCATAGACACATAGACCCATACATTTACACAGAGACCCACAGACTCACGCAGACATCAACAAACTCATACAGAGACCCACAAACTCACTCACACAGAGACCCACAAACTCACGCTGAGAACCAAAGACTCACGCAGAGACCCACAGACTAACGCAGAGACACACAGACTCACAAAGAGAACCACAGACTCACGCAGAGACCTAAAGACTCACGTAGAGACACAGACTCACGCAGAGTCCCACAGACTCGCGCAGAGACCCACAGACTCACATAGAGACCCACAGACTCACGCAGAGACCCACAGACTCACGCAGAGACCCACAGACTCATGCAGAGACCCACAGACTCATGCAGAGACCCACAGACTCACGCAGAGGCCCACAGACTCACGCAAAGACCCACAGACTCGCCCAGAGACCCACAGACTCGCGCAGAGGCCCACAAACTCACGCAGAGACCCACAGACTCGCGCAGAGACCCACAGATTCGTGCAGAGACCCACAGACTCACGCAGAGACCCACAGACTCATGCAGAGACCCACAGACTCATGCAGAGACCCACAGACTCACGCAGAGGCCCACAGACTCACGCAAAGACCCACAGACTCGCCCAGAGACCCACAGACTCGCGCAGAGGCCCACAAACTCACGCAGAGACCTACAGATTCGCGCAGAGACCCACAGACTCACGCAGAGACCCACAGACTCATGCAGAGACCCACAGACTCATGCAGAGACCCACAGACTCACGCAGAGGCCCACAGACTCACGCAAAGACCCACAGACTCGCCCAGAGACCCACAGACTCGCGCAGAGGCCCACAAACTCACGCAGAGACCTACAGATTCGCGCAGAGACCCACAGACTCACGCAGAGACCCACAGACTCATGCAGAGACCCACAGACTCATGCAGAGACCCACAGACTCACGCAGAGGCCCACAGACTCACGCAAAGACCCACAGACTCGCCCAGAGACCCACAGACTCGCGCAGAGGCCCACAAACTCACGCAGAGACCCACAGACTCGCGCAGAGACCCACAGATTCGTGCAGAGACCCACAGACTCACGCAGAGACACACAGACTCACGCAGAGTCCCACAGACTCACGCAGAGTCCCACAGACTCACGCAGAGATACACAGACTCACGCAGAGTCCCACAGACTCACGCAGAGACCCACAGACTCGCCCAGAGACCCACAGACTCGCGCAGAGGCCCACAAACTCACGCAGAGACCCACAGACTCACGCAGAGACCCACAGACTCGTGCAGAGGCCCACAGACTCACGCAAAGACCCACAGACTCGCCCAGAGACCCACAGACTCGCGCAGAGGCCCACAAACTCACGCAGAGACCCACAGACTCGCGCAGAGACCCACAGATTCGTGCAGAGACCCACAGACTCACGCAGAGTCCCACAGACTCACGCAGAGTCCCACAGACTCACGCAGAGATACACAGACTCACGCAGAGTCCCACAGACTCACGCAGAGACCCACAGACTCACACAGAGACCCACAGACTCACGCAGAGACCCACAGACTCACGCAGAGACCCACAGACTCACGCAGAGACCCACAGACTCACGCAGAGACCCACAGACTCACGCAGAGACCCACAGACTCACGCAGAGACCCATAGACTCACGCAGAGACCCACAGACTCACACAGAGACCCACAGACTCACGCAGAGAACCACAGGCTCGCGCAGAAACCCACAGACTCACACCGAGACGCACAGACACCCTCCAGAAAGGACTTCTCGTGGAGGCCGCTTTTTGCCAGCAGTGGTGTGGGCCAGCACTTGCTGGGCTGCCCCTTTATGTTATTTTATATTGGGGGAATTGTAAACGAACGAAATAGCATACAAAACAACGTTAGTTTTGTTTAACACGTAGGCTTTCGAGACCAATATCATTCCTAATAATATATTTTTGTTGGGTTAGACTGATGTGCTGTGCTGTGAACGAATTGGCACGTTCCGTTCACGTGACGAACCTTCCTAATTGGCTGTGTACGGTGGTGGCGGGTTTAACGACACATTTATATTTCCGCGATCTACCCAAGAAAACCTGTATTATGAATATTAGTTTTGGTAATGACACGGCATTCATAACAATCATCGGATGAAATGTATGAAACGATTAAATAACTTCACTAGCTGGTACATCAGAATCAGAATCAGAAAGGGTTTTATTCGCCATGTAAGTTCACACCGACACGGAATTTACTTTGGCAGGATGGTGCATACATTCAACATATAGGAATCTAAAATCTTAAATAAGTTTTAAACAAGTCTTACTATAATAAGGGTTAAAAGTCTAACACTAAGGGGCTGAAGTATATAAAATTAAATAAATATCGAATATAAAATAGCTTTAAGATATAATTTAAAAATACAAATAGGGAAACATAGTTAATATCAGCAACGTGTCGTTATGTAGATCAAATGTTAAAAACAGTGTTATCCCTTGGCCTTGTTTAACAGGCCAGCAGCAGATGGGAAGAAACTGTTTTTATGGCGTGAGGTTTTGGTCCTGATGGACCGAAGCCTTCTGCCGGAGGGGAGTAGCTGAAACAGAGAGTGTCCAGGGTGGGAGAAATCGGCCATAATCTTCCTCGCTCGCCTCATAGACCTTGTCGTGTGCAGGTCCTCGAGGGTCGGTAGATTGCAGGCAATTACCTTCTCAGCAGTGTGGATGATACGCTGCAGTCTGCTCTTGTCCTTGGCAGTGGCAGCAGCGTACCAGACGGTTATGGAGGAGGTGAGGATGGATTCAATGATCGCTGTATAGAATTGCACCATCATTGTCTTTGGCAGGTTGAATTTCTTCAGCTGCCGTAGAAAGTACATCCTCTGTTGAGCTTTCTTGGTGAGGGAGCTGATGTTCAATTCCCACTTGAGGTCCCGGGAGAGAATAGTGCCCAGGAAGCGGAAGGACTCTACAATTTTTACTGGGGAGTCTAACAGGGTGATGGGGGTGAGTGGTGCTGTATTCTTCCTGAAGTCCACAACCATCTCAACTGTCTTTAGAGCATTTAGCTCTAAGTTGTTCTGGCTACACCAGGTCACCAGATTGTCAGCTTCCCACCTATAGTCAGACTCATCCCCACCAGAGATCAGCCCAATGAGGGTGGTGTCATCCGCAAACTTCAATAGTTTGACGGACAGATGATTGGAGGTGCAGCTGTTGGTATACAGGGAGAAGAGCAGAGGGGAAAGGACGCAGCCCTGAGGAGTTCCGGTGCTGATGGACCTGGAGCCAGAGACTTGTGTTCCCAGCTTAACGCACTGCTTCCTGTCAGACAGGAAGTCTGTGATCCATTTACAGGTGGTGTATGGCACGTTCAGCTGGAAGAGCTTGTCCTGAAGCAGGGCAGGGATGATGGTGTTGAAGGCAGAGCTGAAGTCCACAAACAGGATCCTGGCGTAGGATGCTGGGGCGACCAGATGCTGTAGGGTGAAGTGGAGGGCCATGTTAACTGCATCGTCCACAGACCTGTTGGCTCTGTAGGCAAACTGAAGGGGGTCCAGGAGAGGGTCTGTGATGGCTTTGAGGTGTGCCAGGACCAGGCGCTCAAAAGACTTCATTACCACAGATGTAAGGGCGACCGGTCTGTAATCATTTAGTCCTGTTGGCCTTAGCTTTTTGGGCACAGGGATGATGGTGGAGGACTTGAGACAGGCTGGTACATGGCATGTCTCCAGGGAGGTGTTAAAGATGTTGGTGAACACCGGAGACAGCTGGTCAGCGCAGTGCCTGAGGGTGGCTGGAGAGACAGAGTCCGGCCCGGCTGCTTTGCGTGGATTCTGCCTCTTGAAAAGTCTATTAACTTCTCCCTCCTGAAAGGAGATAGTCGTCTCTGTAGTATTGGTGGGGGATGGGGCCTCTTGGGTTGGAAGGGGTGGTTCAGGACAGTCCAATTGTCTTTCAAATCTACAGTAGAACTCGTTCAGGTCGTTGGCTAGGCGGGAGTCGTTAGTGGTGTGGGGGGCTCTGGGTTTGTAGTTGGTGATCTGCCTGAGCCCTCTCCAGACAGAAGCAGCGTCGTTTGTAGAGAACTGGTGTTTTAGTCTCTATGAGTACAGTCGTTTAGCCTCTCTCACCGCTTTGCTAAACCTGTTCTTCGACTCCTTGAATCTGTCTCTATCTCCACACCTAAACGCTTCCTCCTTCTCCAACCTCAACCTTCTGAGCTTTGCTGAGAACCAGGGCTTATTGTTGTTAAAGTTCACCCTGGTACGTGTTGGGATACAGCAGTCCTCACAGAAGCTGATGTAGGACGTCACAGCCTCTGTGAGTTCATCTAGACTATTGGTAGCAGTCGTGAACATATCCCAGTCAGTACAGTCTAAGCACGCCCGCAAATCTTCCACAGCCTCACTGGTCCACTGTTTAGATGTCCTCACAGCAGGTTTACAGAGTTTTAGTTTCTGCCTGTATGCAGGAATCAGGTGGACCATGGCATGGTCAGAGTGTCCTAGTGCTGCTCGGGGGACGGCGTGGTAGGCTCTACTGACTGTAGTGTAACAGTGATCCAGAGTGTTCCCTTCTCTGGTTGGGCATTTAATGAATTGTATGTATTTGGGGAGTTCGTGGCTGAGATTACCTTTGTTAAAGTCGCCAAGTACGATAACCAACGAATCTGGATTTGCTCGCTCCACACTCAGAATCTGATCGGCGAGCATGCGTTGGGCCTCTTTAACCTGAGGACAAGGCGGCAAATAAACTCCGACCAAAATGAGCGACGCGAACTCGCGAGGCGAGTAAAACGGTTTACAGGTTATAAAAATTGATTCAAGGAGTGGAGAACAATGTTGCAGAATCACTGTGACATCTACACACCAGCCACTGTTAATGTAAAAACAAATACCACCGCCTTTCGTCTTGCCGGAGAGTGCTATGTCACGATCCGATCTTACAAGATGGAATCCTGCTAGTTGTAGCGAAGTGTCCGGAATCAAATCACACAGCCATGTTTCCGTGAAGCACAATGCAGAAGCTGAAAGAAAGTCTTTGTTTTTTACCATCAGTAGCTGAAGTTCATCCATTTTGTTGTACAGTGAACGTACGTTGGAGAGGAAAAAGCTCGGAAGCACTGTTCGGATCCCGCGTCTGCGTAGCCGTACTAGAGCCCCCGACCGTTTACCCCTTGGGCGGCGTTTCGTTGCTTGAGCAAAGCCTAGCGCGGCATTGACTAGAATGCCTACTAATTCTGCCGCTGGAAGCAGAAAAGTAGGAATTAAATCCACAGGAGTTGTTTCCCTGATATTTAAAAGTTCGTCTCTTGTTAGAGAACTCCGAAAATCTTGGCAAAACACTGAATTGACAGACAAAACAAGACAAAACAGGGCGCACCGACCGGCTGAGGCTACCATCATCAGCGCCATCTTCGCACCAGCACGGGTGTGCTGAACAGCAGGACTCCCTCACCAGCACTGGTGTGTTGAACAGTAGGCCCCTCTCACCAGCATGGGAGTGGTGAACAGCAGGCCCCTCTCACCAACACGGGTGTGATGAACAGTAGGCCTCTCTCACCAGCATGGAAGTGAACAGCAGGCCCCTCTCACCAACACGGGGGTGATGAACAGCACGCCCCTCACACCAGCACGGGTGTGATGAATAGTAGGCCTCTCTCACCAGCACGGGTGTGATGAACAGCAGGCCCCTCTCACCAGCACGGGTGTGTTGAACAGCAGGCCCCTCTCACCAGCACGGGTGTGTTGAACAGCAGGCCCCTCTCACCAGCACGGGTGTGTTGAACAGCAGGCCCCTCTCACCAGCACGGGTGTGCTGAACAGTAGGCCCCTCTCACCAGCACGGGTCTGTTGAACAGCAGGCCCCTCTCACCAGCACGGGTGTGCTGAACAGTAGGCCCCTCAACACGGGTGTGCTGAACAGCAGGCCTCTCTCACCAACACGGGTGTGCTGAACAGTAGGCCCCTCAACAGCAGGCCCCTCTCACCAGCACGGGTGTGCTGAACAGCAGGCCCCTCAACACGGGTGTGCTGAACAGCAGGCCTCTCTCACCAGCACCGGTGTGCTGAACAGCAGGCCCCTCTCACCAACACGGATGTGATGAACAGCAGGCCCCTCTCACCAGCACGGGTGTGCTGAACAGCAGGCCCCTCAACACGTGTGAGCTGAACAGCAGGCCTCTCTCACCAGCACGGGTGTGCTGAACAGCAGGCCCCTCTCACCAGCACGGGTGTGCTGAAAAGCAGGCCCCTCTCACCAGCACGGGTGTGTTGAACAGCAGGCCTCTCTCACCAGCACGGGTGTGCTGAAAAGCAGGCCCCTCTCACCAGCACGGGTGTGTTGAACAGCAGGCCTCTCTCACCAGCAAGGGTGTGCTGAAAAGCAGGCCCCTCTCACCAGCACGGGTGTGTTGAACAGCAGGCCTCTCTCACCAGCAAGGGTGTGCTGAACAGCAGGCCCCTCAACACGGGTGTACTGACCAGCAGGCCTCTCTCACCAGCACGGGTGTGATGAACAGCAGGCCCCAAAACAGCAGGCCTCTCTCACCAGCACGGGTGTGATGAACAGCAGGCCTCTCTCACCAGCACGAGTGTGTTGAACAGCAAGCCCCTCTCAAGACAAAACAAGACAAAACTGGACAAAACAGGGCGCACCAACCGGCCGAGGCTGCCATCATCGTCAACTCTGTGAAAAAGGGGTCATTGCCCGAAACGTCGCCCAATGTAATATTTTATTTGCCTTCGCAAGCCACGACGTTGTGATTATCGAACGTCTTGAGTGATATATTCTTGGTTCTTTCGGTAAAGTAACGTTGAAGGGACACAATAAAATATATATATATAGAACAATAAAATTCTCACGACGTTTCGACTGTAACACAAACAGTCATCATCAGGTGTGAAAACCAACGGCAAGAAACTTTTAAATGAAGTGGCGGTTTGTGTTTATTTATTTATTTTTAAACGTTAGCACCACGGATAGCGATTTGAGTGTTGTTGTTGTTGTGTTGGTGCAGCAGCATCACCCAAGTGACTGACTTCACATCGCTGTGAGCCAGACTTAACGTCGTGGTGCGGTGAGCCCCCATTTGACGCGTGGCGATGTTCACACCACAACTGCGTGTTAGCTGTAACGCGCTTCTTCCATTCGGGAACACGTTGCGCACAAAAGCGGAACGGGCACCCCGTTATAACGCGCGACGCACACACTGTTATAACGTGACACACACCGTTATAACGTGTAACACACTATTATAACGTGTAACACACACCGTTATAATGTGTAACACACACACCGTTATAACGCGCGACGCACACACTGTTATAACGTGACACACACTGTTATAACTTCTAACACACACACCGTTATAACGTGTAACACACACACTGTTATAACGTGTAACACACACTGTTATAAGGCACACACCGTTATAACGTGTAACACACACGCTGTTATAACGTGTAACACACACCGTTATAACGTGTTACACACACCGTTATAACGTGTAACAGACACTGTTATAACGTGTAAGACACACACCGTTCTAACGTGTAACACACACTGTTATAACGAGTAACACACACTGTTATAACGTGTAACACACACTATTATAACGTGTAACACACACTGTTATAACGCATACACCGTTATAACGTGTAACACACACGCTGTTATAACGTGTAACACACACACACTGTTATAACGTGTAACACACACGCTGTTATAACGTGTAACACACACTATTATAACGTGTAACACACACCGTTATAACGTGTAACACACACTATTAAAACGTGTAACACACACTGTTATAACGTGTAATACACACACTGTTATAACGTGTAACACACACACTGTTATAACGTGTAACACACACCGTGATAACGTGTAACACACACTGTTATAACGTGTAACACACACTGTTATAACGTGTAAAACAGACACTGTTATAACGTGTAACATACACACGCTGTTATAACGTATAACACACACTGTTATAATGTGTAACACACACCGTTATAACGTGTAACACACACACACACTGTTATAACGTGTAACACACACTGTTATAACGTGTAACACACACATTGTTATAACGTGTAGCACACACACACTGTTATAACGTGTAACACACACACTGTTATAACGTGTAGCACACACACTGTTATAACGTGTAACACACACTGTTATAACGTGTAACACACACGCTGTTATAACGTGTAACACACACTGTTATAACGTGTAACACACACACTGTTACAACGTGTAACACACACACTGTTATAACGTGTAACACACACACCGTTATAACGTGTAACACACACACTGTTACAACGTGTAACACACACCGTTATAACGTGTAACACACACCGTTATAACGTGTAAAACACACCGTTATAACGTGTAGCACACACACTGTTATAACGTGTAAAACACACACTGTTACAACGTGTAAAACACACACTGTTACAACGTGTAACACACACACTGTTATAACGTGTAACACACACACTGTTATAACGTGTAAAACACACACTGTTACAACGTGTAACACACACACTGTTATAACGTGTAACACACACACCCCGTTATAACGTGTAACACACACTGTTATAACGTGTAACACACACTGTTATAACGTGTAACACACACACTGTTACAACGTGTAACACACACCGTTATAACGTGTAACACACATCGTTATAACGTGTAACACACAACGTTATAACGTGTAACACACACCTTTATAACGTGTAACACACACACTGTTATAACGTGTAACACACACTGTTATAACGTGTAACACACACACTGTTGTAACGTGTAGCACACACACTGTTATAACGTGTAACACACACTGTTATAACGTGTAACACACACACTGTTATAACGTGTAACACACACACTGTTATAACGTGTAACACACACGCTGTTATAACGTGTAGCACACACACTGTTATAACGTGTAACACACACACACACACTGTTACAACATGTAACACACACACTGTTATAACGTGTAACACACACCGTTATAACGTGTAACACACACTGTTATAACGTGTAACACACACTCTTGTAACGTGTAACACACACACTGTTACAGCGTGTAACACACACCGTTATAACGTGTAACACACACACACCGTTAAAACGTGTAACACACACCGTTATAACGTGTAACACACACACTGTTATAACGTGTAACACACACACCGTTTTAACGTGTAACACACATCGTTATAACGTGTAACACACACTGTTATAACGTGTAACACACACACTGTTACAACGTGTAACACACACACGCTGTTATAACGTGTAACACACATCGTTATAACGTGTAACACACACTGTTATAACGTGTAACACACACACTGTTACATCGTGTAACACACACCGTTATAACGTGTAACACACACACTTTTATAACGTGTAACACACACCGTTATAACGTGTAAAACACACTGTTATAACGTGTAACACACACTGTTATAACATGTAACACACACCGTTATAACGTGTAACACACACCGTTATAACGTGTAACACACACTGTTATAACGTGTAGCACACACACTGTTAGAACGTGTAACACACACACTGTTATAACGTGTAGCACACACACTGTTATAACGTCTAACACACACACTGTTATAACGTGTAACCCAAACACTGTTATAACGTGTAGCACACACACTGTTATAACGTGTAACACACACACTGTTATAACGTGTAACACACACGCTGTTATAACGTGTAACACACACTGTTATAACGTCTAACACACACACTGTTACAACGTGTAACACACACACTGTTATAACGTTTAACACACACACCGTTATAACGTGTAACACACACTGTTATAACGTGTAACACACACTGTTATAACGTGTAACACACACACTGTTACAACGTGTAACACACACCGTTATAACGTGTAACCCACACACCGTTATAACGTGTAACACACACACAGTTATAACGTGTAACACACACACACTGTTATAACGTGTAACACACACCGTAATAACGTGTAACACACACTGTTATAACGTGTAACACACACTGTTACAACGTATAACACACACTGTTACAACGTGTAACACACACACTGTTATAACGTGTAACACACACACACACCGTTATAACGTGTAACACACACTGTTCTAGCGTGTAACACACACTGTTCTAACGTGTAACACACACACTGTTACAACGTGTAACACACACCGTTATAACGTGTAACACACATCGTTATAACGTGTAACACACACCGTTATAACGTGTAACACACACCGTTATAACGTGTAACACACACACACTGTTATAACGTGTAACACACACTGTTATAACGTGTAACACGCACACTGTTGTAACGTGTAGCACACACACTGTTATAACGTGTAACACACACACTGTTATAACGTGTAACACACACACACTGTTATAACGTGTAACACACACGCTGTCATAACGTGTAGCACACACACTGTTATAACGTGTAACACACACACACACTGTTACAACATGTAACACACACACTGTTATAACGTGTAACACACACCGTTATAACGTGTAACACCCACTGTTATAACGTGTAACACACACCGTTATAACGTGTAACACACACTGTTATAACGTGTAACACACATCGTTATAACGTGTAACACACACACCGTTATAACGTGTAACACACACCGTTATAACGTGTAACACACACACTGTTATAACGTGTAACACACACACCGTTTTAACGTGTAACACACACACACCGTTATAACGTGTAACACACACCGTTATAACGTGTAACACACACACACACACTTTTATAACGTGTAACACACACCGTTATAACGTGTAACACACACGCTGTTATAACGTGTAACACACACACACTGTTACAACGTGTAACACACACTGTTATAACGTGTAACACACACACTGTTACAACGTGTAACACACACCGTTATAACGTGTAACACACATACCGTTATAACGTGTAACACACACACAGTTATAACGTGTAACACACACACTGTTATAACGTGTAACACACACACCGTTATAACGTGTAACACACACCGTTATAACGTGTAACACACACTGTTATAACGTGTAACACACACTGTTACAACGTGTAACACACACACACTGCTACAACGTGTAACACACACACTGTTATAACGTGTAACACACACCGTTATAACGTGTAACACACACTGTTATAACGTGTAACACACACTGTTATAACGTGTAACACACACATTGTTATAACGTGTAACACACACACCGTTATAACGTGTAACACACACTGTTATAACGTGTAACACACACACCGTTATAACGTGTAACACACACTGTTATAACGTGTAACACACACACTGTTATAACGTGTAACACGCACACTGTTATAACGTGTAACACACATTGTTATAACGTGTAACACACACCGTTATAACGTGTAACACACACACATTGTTATAACGTGTAACACACACACCGTTATAACGTGTAACACACACACTGTTATAACGTGTAACACACATTGTTATAACGTGTAACACACACACCGTTATAACGTGTAACACACACACATTGTTATAACGTGTAACACACACACCGTTATAACGTGTAACACACACTGTTATAACGTGTAACACACACTGTTATAACGTGGTTTCTGAGTGATGGACGACGAACTACTTTCTTCAGCTGTGCGGCTGAGCGTTAAGGTGATACCGACTTTTTTCTCCCTCCAGATCCTCCAATTTTTCCCCTCCACATTCAGCATCAACATCACGCTGTACATTTCCACGTGATGCTGACGATGATGACGAGCTATTGTTTGTGGCCATGCCGCTTCTGATAAAAGAAAAGCTACGGAGCTCACTGGGCCTTACCTGGTAAATAAAAGAATGCATATCCGACCAGGAACACATAGCCAGTGAACTTAAGCACGTACAGCAAGCTCTTAGGGCTAATGGTTACTCCGACTACACAATCCGCAAAGCTATCACTCCAACCATGAAGAAGGACCCTCTTAAGGAGCCTTCCAAAACCATCACTTTCCCCTACATTGCGGGGATCACAAAAAAAGATCTCCAAAATCTTGAATTAACACAAGATCAAGGTCCGATTCAATACATTACATAAAATCCGTGATCTGGTTCCGTATGTAAAAGATGTGATTCCGGACATACAGTACCCTGTTGTCTACAAACTAAGTTGCCTCTGTGGTAGTAGTTACATTGGAGAAACCAAACGACATGTCTCGGACTGCATCCGTGAACACAAAGCAGACCTAAAACACAGTAGGACCAACACCTCGGCCGTGGCAGATCATTGTTATAATTCAGTAGGCTCACATGACATTGACTTCTCCAAGACAGAGGTTCTTTGCAAGCCATCTGGCTACCATGAAAGATTCGTTCATGAGGCTATCCACATATACAAACACAGAGACAATTTCAACCGAAAAGATGGATTCTGGCTTAGCAATCATTGGAAGGATTTGATAAACCATTTCGGGTCTTAATTTATTGTTCACGCTTACGGTGGCTTTCAGACCACATCCATTATTTTCGTCCCCCCCCCCTCCTCTTTTCCGAACATAGATGGACTCGTCCACCTGAATAACTGCCAAATCGCTCTCCGTGGTGCTAACGTTAACAAAAAAAACCCGCCACTTTTTTCAAATGTTCTTGCTGTGGTTTTCACACCTGATGATGATTGCTTGTGTTGCAGTCGAAACGTCGTTATAATTTTATTGTTTTATATATTTTCATTATTTTATTGTTTCCCTTCTACGTGGTGACCTTACCGAAAGAACCAAGAACATGAATCCCTGCAGTCACGAAAGCTTTAAATCAAAACAAATTGTTGAAATAGTAAGGGCGGGTAGGGCCGGGGCGGGGTGACGATTACCGCTGTGTTTGCGATGCTAACCGATTAAAATGTTCTGTTCGCGGTGTCAATTTCGACTCTTGACAACAACAAAACGTGGACACGCGCTGGCCCGCATCTTGCGAGTGGTCTCACGCGGGGATCTTTAACGTCCGCTGCGAGTCAGCGCTCACGTGCCCCCCACCCCACGCCCCCCGGGCCCCCCGAGAGTGTTACTACCGCTCTCGCATGACAGCGGCAATTAGTCGGCGGGTACGGGGGCTTGGGGGGGGGCTGCCACCGGAATATAAAATAAATGCACCGCAAAATGACTCCGTCGGGATCGTACCGTGGCAATCATCGGGCACCATGCCGGCAACCCGACGACTCCCGTGGGGGGTGGGGGTGGGGGGTCATTCTGTAACGACAGGGGAGGACGCGCCACCACCACCACTGCCACAACAACCACCACCACAACAACCACCACAACAACAACCACCACCACAACAACAACCATCACCACAACCACCACCACTGCCACAACAACCACCACCACCACAGCAACCACCGCCACAACCACCACCACTGCCACAACAACCACCACAACAACCACCACCACAACAACCACCACAACAACAACCACCACCACAACAACTACCACCACAACCACCACCACAACAACCACCACAACAACAACCACCACCACCACAACAACCATCACCACAACCACCACCACTGCCACAACAACCACCACCACCACAGCAACCACCGCCACAACCACCACCACTGCCACAACAACCACCACAACAACCACCACCACAACAACCACCACAACAACAACCACCACCACAACAACCACCACCACTGCCACAACAACCACCACCACAACAACCACCACCACCACAACAACCACCACAACAACCACCACCACAACAACAACCGCCACAACAACCACCGCCACAACAACCACCACTGCCACAACAACCACAACCACCACCACAACAACCACCACCACCACAACAACCACCACCGCCACAACCACCACCACTGCCAAAACAACCACCACAACCACCACCACCACAACAACCACCACCACAACAACCACCACCGCCACCACCCAGGCCCAACGAACGGTTTGGTTTTTTAAAACAACGTGCGATTTTCGTAACGTGAATGAGAGTTAAATTGTTGCACCCCCTGGCCCCCTCGCCTCCCACCAAGCGGAGGGTTTCAATCAGTTCAGGGTTTTTGTTTAATGTCGTCTTACTACACGGATGGTGGTTAAGGTTGAGCCAGTTGCTTTACCACCCCCGGATATTTTACACGCGAGAGAGAGAGAGATCCATGGCGCTTAAGCACAGCAGCAACAGCAGCAGCAGTAACAACAGCAGCAGTAACAACAGCAGCAGCAGTAACAACAGCAGCAGCAATAACAACAGCAGCAACAACAGCAGCAACAGCAGCAGCAACAGCAGCAGCAACAAAAGCAGCAGCAGCAGTAACAGCAGCAGCAGTAACAACAGCAGCAACAGCAGCAACAGCAGCAGCAACAACAACAGCAGCAGTAACAACAACAGCAGCGGCAACAACAGCAGCAGTAACAACAGCAGCAGTAACAACAGCAGCAGTAACAACAACAGCAGTAACAACAGCAGTAACAGCAGCAACAACAGCAACAGTAACAACAGCAGCAGCAGTAACAACAACAGCAGTAACAAAATCAGTAACAACAGCAGCAGTAACAAAAGCAGCAGCAGTAACAACAGCAGCAGTAACAACAGCAGCAGCAGTAACAACAGCAGCAGTAACAAAATCAGTAACAACAGCAGCAGCAGTAACAACAGCAGCAGTAACAACAGCAGCAGTAACAAAATCCGTAACAACAGCAGCAGCAGTAACAACAGCAGCAGTAACAACAGCAGCAGCAGTAACAACAGCAGCAGTAACAAAATCAGTAACAACAGCAGCAGCAACAACAACAGCAACAGTAGCAGCGTTAACAACAACAGCAACAACAACAACAGCAACAACAACAGCAGCGTTAACAGCAGCATCAGCGTTAACAACATCAGCAACAACAGCAGCAGCAACAACAGCAGCAGCAACAACAGCAGCAGCGTTAACAACACCAGCATTAGCAACAACAGCAGCAGCAGCAACAGCAGCAGCAACAACAGCAGCAGTAACAACAGCAGCAGCAGCAACAACAGCAGCAGTAACAAAATCAGTAACAACAGCAGCAGTAACAACAACAGCAGCAACAACAACAGCAGCAGCAACAGCAGCAACAACAGCAGCAGCGTTAACAGCAACATCAGCAGCAACAGCAGCAGCAGCAACAACAGCATCAGCGTTAACACCACCAGCATTAGCAATAACAAGAACAGCTTGGTCTACGAGGACTATTGCACAAACTTACAGACGAGGAGGTCAACGATCGTATTCAATGCGCACGCGAATCAAAAACCAGTGCAAAGGGGCCGCCCATAAATGACGTCACGCACCTGGGGGGGGGGGGTGGATCAGACATTTGTGACGATGTGTGACGAGGGGGGGGGGGGTGAGAAATGTGACGTCACGTAAAAATGCACATCTTTCAATAAATATAGAATTGTTACAACAACACAGTTTAAAGCGATTTGAAGCATGTTTTTATTTTCAAAATGGAAATATGTTTTTTTTTTGGGGGGGGGGTGGTGCAGAGCTTTGTGACGTCATATTTGAGGGGGGGCCTGACTTTTTGTGACGCCGTGTGACGAGGGAGGGAGGGAAGGGGGGTCAAAAATCGTCATAAACCGCGTGACGTCATTTATGGACACCCCCAAATGTAATGTGGCAAAGTTCGGTACAGGTACCAGTGTGAGTTCTGGCATCAGAGCGCGTTTACCTGTTACGGACGAAGTGAATCAGAAACACGGGACAGTGGCACTGAACGAGAATCTGATACCGCACTGGGCAACGTGGAGAGAGAGAGGGAGAGAGGGAGACGCGCGCTCCGAGTCGGACGGAGCAAGTTTCGTGACGTGCTTTGAAGCGTGGCGGACCTGTGATGGACCGGGCTCGTAAGAGTGTGCGGATAACAGACGTTCAAAAACTCTCACAAGGCGTGGAAGGGCAAGGACACGGTGTGACCGCGGGTGGCGGGGATGGAGGGAATGGTGATCGTAAGGATCATGAATTGATAGCAGCAGGATGCGTCACCTCGCCTCGGCGTTCTCAACGAGGGCGCTTTGAGCGGCAGAGTTGAATAGAGCCGGTTCAAATCGAGCGTGAAATTTCAGTGTTGCGTGCGTTTGTGTGCGCGTGCGCGCGTGTTTCACGTGAGCACGTACACACGCGCGCACACACGCGCACACGCACACGTGTGTACGCAGCCAGCAGTCGATGGAGCGGTGGTATTGTGATTAGCGTGCGTTCGTTTTCGATTAGCGACCCGAGTTCAACTCCCAGCGATGGCTAACATCAGTGGTAAGGTTAACGGAACAGAACCAGTCTTAACCCCCCCCACCTCCCCCGAGACCTTTCACTGACCAGCATGGTGAAGTATGATAAACCGCACCCCCGCCACCCCCACCCCCACGCTCTCTCTAATCGACATCGCGCGAGGCCTTCATCCATTGGAGGTGACGGAGAGATCAACTCGTATCGTTGCAGAATGTCCCCCGTCCACCCCCCCCCCCCGATCTCGGTGAGCTTAAGCAGAATGATAATAAAATAATAAATTGATAAAATAAAATAACAATATTTTATCAATGACAATATTTTATCAATTTATTATTTTTTTATTATCATTCTACGTGACTTTACCGAAAGAACCAAAGAAGATGAATCATTGCAGTCACGAAAGCTTTAAATCGAAGCTTAAGCAGAAGTTGAGCATTGTGGTGATGGGGCCTTTTATTAGCGCGGTACCCAGGTTATGAAACGCCTCGCCACTTCGAAATCAGCCAATCGGAATCGGTAGAACAACGGGGTGCTTCAAAAAAATGTTAACACTTCGGAGAATTTGCAACCACGCCACGAGAAATGCGCGCCGCCTCCGGGCCCTTGAGGCGGCCTGGAGAAGATTCCAGGCCACACGTTGACTACGACGGCGAACGAGTGGAGAGACTCTTTGACTTCTTTTTTTTTTAAGCTATTAACATTACGTTTATTATGCTACAGTATAGTATTATCCGTTCGTTTTCGATTAAAAACGATAGTCCCATATAAGTGTTAACTTTTTTTTAAGGACCCTGTATTTAAATCTAATTTGAAAGCCCCGCCACTTTAAAGTGGCCTTCCCTCTTTAGTGCGTTCAAGTTGCCCCCTGGGTTCTGTTCATGTTTCACTGCTTTCCATGCATTGCGCATTAGTATCCCAGTATGGAATGCTGCATTAATACATTTGCATTGCCATTATGACGTATCCCATTGGCCATTTTGTCTCTTCAAGTCAGAATGTGTTTGTCGTCGGCCGGCATATACTGCTGCTGCTGCTGCTGTGTTTGTGTGCGTGAAGTAGCTTGGGCGTGGAATGCGGCTCTCGAACAATGTTTGGTCAAAGCCACAACAACACAACATAACAAATGTCCCTTCTTATTCTTCCTCTTCTTTGAAATGTTTTGATTTTTTGCCGACCTCTTCTTGCCCTGGACTGCGAAGTGGCCCAGCCAAAGCGCACCTTGCAAACTCATTCTCGGAGGGAATCGCGGTTTCGAATGTTCAGCGGCTGCCGCGGCTAACATCGCGCGGGTGTCTTTACCGGAAAACGAAAAAAAACAACCCGAAAAAAAAACCCAGAAGAGACTACGGCTCGCCGTCACGGCGGTCGTTACGAAGCCCGCGATGCCGTTCGAAAGAAGTTGGCCAACGTGTGCCATCGTCAGCGTTCCGAATTTGGCCCGAGTTTGAGAGAGAGAGAAAAACTAAATAATTCACACCTCGATTACGCGAAGCAGTCATCGTGGCCCACTTCGAACACGTGGCCAGGACAAAACAAAAACTCTTGAGACTCAGTGCGGCTTTTTTTTGTCGTGGATAAACAAGCGTGTGGTAAATAATAATCGCAATAATAATTACACTTGGGTGAAGATTAACACTTCTACATTGTTTGACACCTTGTTGCAAATCCACCGTCATCACGATATATATATGAGAACTTTGCGTAACCCCGCGCACACAAGTCCGTGATCAATATCTAAATCCCTCAACGGATCTGACTCATATCCACCCCCGCTCCTTCCCCACAGCACAACTGGCTCTCGCTACACTCCAGCCACCTTTGTCTCCCTCCTACAAGCTGCCGCCAGACAGTTTCTCAAACCTACGCTGTCTGCTGCTGCTGCTTACATCATCATCATCATCCCCGACGAGCTTCATCCCTCACCGTCCTGAGATGCCGCAATCAGTTCTCGTCCTGCGCACGAGCTCATCTCACCGTCCCCGCTCACAGATCATGAGCTTCATCATCATCATCATCATGACCCATGGTCTATCCGCTGATGGATGAAGGCCTCTCCACATCATTATTATCACGTGCCATGACCCATCCCGTGCTGGACGAACGGTTCCCCACGCCATCATAACATCTTTCACGGTCACGAGATGCCACGAATTCACCGCGCAACTCGCGCGCACAAGTACCGATCTCGCCCCTCCGTCTCCGCAGCGTCCGTAATACCCTCTCGGGCGCGATCCATTCCTCGGGCTGCCATTCCGTTACCGACCTCAGCATCCATTCCAGCCACGCGCTCTTCCTTCCCAAAATGCAACCGCTCGATTCGCTTCAAACAGTCGATGCGATGTGTACTTCGACCGTGCGTGCGTCCGCCCGCCCGCTCTCGAATCCATGTAACGCATTCCTCTCCCTGTCCCTCGGCGTAATTACCGGCGTGCCTCCTCTCCCTATTTCTGTCCATGCATCTTTGCGTACTTCCCAGGGTGTACCCCAGCTGAGCTCCCGGCCATGCGGAGACGCCAAGCGCCGCGTGATGAATTCTCTCAATTAAATATCGCCAAATCGGTCGCTACCGACTCCGGGGAGACAGCGGGAGGGATGGTGGAATTATGCGTCTCTGTGTGTGTGCAGTTGCACGCGCGCGTGTGTGTCTGTGTGTGTGTCTGTGTGTGTGTGTGTCTGTATGTGTCTGTGTGTGTCTGTGTGTCTGTGTGTGTGTTTGGAGGAAGCGAGTGGGGGAGCGGTCGTGTAGCGGTTAGCGCGCTGCGCTATGAACCCGGCAACACGGGTTCGATTCCCGCTCACGGCCAACACCAGTGACGATTATCTGAACCGGTCGTGGGCCTCCCCTAGGTCGACTTAGCCTCAAATGAGTACCTAGTACGAGGTGTAGTAAACATCGCCACTGAGGAGACAAAAGCGGCCGGGCTTGATTCTGGCCACCCACCCCCTCGTATGCTGTGCCGGCCTTCATAGGAGCTGGCTAACAGCACTTGCCCCAACAGTCTGTTCAGGCTATACGGGGGATCTTTGTCTTTGTGGATAGAGGCTTTTTGTGTGGATCGGTGGCGCAGTGGTTAGCACATTGCGCAACGAACCCGGTTTTAACTGACTGCGATGTTTGCATCCTGCGTGCATATGTCAGCTGTTATTTCCGACTCTCTGTGTCTCTGTCTCTCTCTATGCCTCTCTCTTAGATCTATCATGCTCACATGTCCTTTGGATTGCACTCTCATGCTCACATGTCCTTTGGATGACACTCTCATGCTCACATGTCGTTTAGATTACACTCTCATGCTCACATGTCGTTTGGATTGCACTCTCATGCTCACATGTCCTTTGGATTGCACTCTCGTACTCACATGTCCTTTGGATGACACTATCATACTCACATGTCCTTTGTATTGCACTCTCATGCTCACATGCCCTTTGGATTGCATCTCTCATGATCACATGCCCTTCGGATTACACTCTCATGCTCACATGCCACTTGGATTGCACTCTCATGCTCACATGCCACTTGGATTACACTCTCATGCTCACATGTCCTTTGGATTGCACTCTCATGCTCACATGCTACTTGGATTGCACCCGTTGGGTCGCACTCCCTCGTCTAGGAGGCCGCTCTGCTATCTTACAGTTACATGCTAATTTCTCACGTTAACATCACTAGCACCGGCCACTTTTTTATGACCCTTGGGCTACACCCATTCCAAACCTTTTAAAACAGTCTGCCTCAGCTGCAGACCATGCTTTCCCACCTGATGACGGACGCTCGTGTTGCGCCCGAAACGTCGTGATTTATTTTATTATATACCTACGTGACTTTACCGAAAGGACCAAAGAGAATGGAATGATGTCGTTGGCAGGGGAAGCGCTACGGTGGTTGAGGAATGAGCGACAGCGATAGAGGGGTGCTTGGGGGATCACGATAGGGTAGAGGAGGGACGGAGATGAGTGGAGGGGCGACGGGGAGGGAAGATGAAAAGAATGGGCGATCAAGGAGAGGTGAGGCTTGAAGAGAGGAACGGTAGGAGGTCAAGGAGGGGGACTGCTTCGTGTACAGGGGCAGTGCTGAGTCTATGGGCAGTGTTGAATCTATGAGCAATGCTGAGTCTATGGACAGTGCTGAGTCTATGGGCAGTGCTGAGTCTATGGGCAGTGTTGAGTCGATCGGCAGTGGTGATTCTATGGACAGTGTTGAGTCTATGGAAAATTGTTGAGTCTATAGGCAGTGCTGAGTCTATGGGCAGTGCTGAGTCTATGGGCAGTGTTGAGTCTATGGGCAGTGCTGAGTCTATGGGCAGTGTTGAGTCGATGGGCAGTGCTGATTCTATGGACAGTGTTGAGTCTATGGAACATTGTTGAGTCTATGGGCAGTGCTGAGTCTATGGGCAGTGTTGAGTCTATGGACAGTGCTGAGTCTATGGGCAGTGTTGAGTCGATGGGGAGTGCTGATTCTATGGACAGTGTTGAGTCTATGGAACATTGTTGAGTCTATGGGCAGTGCTGAGTCTATGGGCAGTGCTGAGTCAATGGGCAGTTTTGGGTCTATGGACAGTGCTGATTCTATGGACAGTGTTGAGTCTATGGAACATTGTTGAGTCTATGGGTAGTGTTGACTCTACGAACAGTGCTGAGTCTATGAACAGTGCTGAGTCTATGAACAGTGCTGAGTCTATGAACAGTGCTGAGTCTATGAACAGTGCTGAGTCTATGAACAGTGCTGTCTATGGTCAGTGCTGAGTCTATGAACAGTGCTGAGTCTATGGGCAGTGCTGAGTCTATGGATAGTGCTGAGTCTATGGGCAGTGCTGCTCAATGTACAGGGGGAGATTATTCCTGTGGAGGGAAGCAAGGAGGGAGAAGGACCGAAAACGCAATTGGGCACAGGGAGAATGAGAGACCGAGAGATAAGAGGACGAGAGGAGGGGTCATGGAAGGAGATGAGAGAGGAGAGATGATGAAGTGGGGCCAGGCCATGGAGAGATGTAAGGACTATAGCGTCAGTTGCAGTAAACGGGAATCCATTGGAGTTCACGGAGGAGAATCGAAGGGGAGATTGGAAATAACTCGTGCACAGCAGCCGCGTGGATCTTTACATTACGAGTCCGTGAGAGATGGGTTCTGGCTTTTCGGAAGGATTTCACCCAGCAGCAGATGGATAATCGCTCACAATTGCGACACATGCATTGTTGGACCAGGCAGGGCAATGGTAAAGCCCGGGTCAGTGCGCTTCACTTTCGCCGATAAGACATCATCAGCGGGAGGGCCGCCACAAATTTGTAGCCATCTTGGGGGTTTGACAGCATCACGATGATGATGGGGGTGGTGGTGGGGGTGGTGGTGATGGTGGGGGGAGGCGTTGACACTCTTTGTGTATTGTCGGGGTGCCGAATGCTCAGGGGCCTGCGCTAAATGACAACGAGGGGGGCCGCGCCAGCTACCCGCGGCGGGACTGGCGATGAAGATTGCTGGCGTCTGGAGTTTTCGTGCCAAGTCGCTTTCAACCGGTACCGCTTTCTCTCCCCCTCTCTCGCCGCAAGACGAGACACGGCCGCTGCCTCTCTCACGACAGAGAGAGAGAGAGAGGCAGCGAGCGTCGCTCATTCTCTCGCGTGGTTACGAGCCGCGCTCCGCCTCGCTCGACCGCATTGAGGTTCGGAATCAAAATTTTACGTGACGGTATTTTTTGTGCAGTCACTGGTGACCGTGGCCTGAGAACATTACCTCGCACAGACCCGAGGACCCGCTTTAATCACGGGCGGATTACGAATCGGAACCTTAATTGTCCTGACTCGAGGACCTCCCTGGCCATGGCCATTGTGAGCCTGCCGAGTTGTACAAGCAGCCTGTGATGCTCGACTGTGTGTGCGTGCGCGTGCGCGTATGTGTGTACCCATGTTGCACTTATTTCGCACCGTACATCGCCGACCATGCAAAGCAAAGGTGATCGGGGAAGGACAATAAAACTGAGCACACAAAAAGCAGTTGTAAAAGAAGTTAGTTTTCAATCCAGACTTTAAAGTGCATGACTCCAGTGGATTCCTAATATGGCGTGCGCGACGACCGCCATATGGCGTGCGCGATGAAAACCACCACCACCACCACCACGTGGCTTTACCTTCGTGTTGTGCGCGGTGCTTTTAGCGCCACAGCGCGTGGATTTGTAGCGTTTATTTTCATTTGTGTTTCTGGTGACTTTGTGCATTTCGTATCGAAATCGCCTCCAGTGCTGTTGCTGCTGGCGGCAATGAAAGTTGTTTAAAAGTCAAAAAAATATATATCGGAAGGAAGAGCGTTCCAGATGGCCGCAGCAACGCATCTGAAAGCGCCGCACGATGCGGTGAATACAGTCTTTGTTCGATGGCTAAGCCGAAAGCCGCTGCGAGGAAGACCGAAGTTCGTGTGATGGAGGTTTATGCTCCTTGACGAAATCGGCTGAGTGATTGTGGTTGATTTGCCGCAAGCACTTTGCGTGCGTAATGAGAGCAAACGGAAGCCAATGCAGCTCAGACAGCACTGGACGGTGAACTCTCTCATACCCCTCTAGCGAGGGGGTTGGGGGGGGGCGCTTCCGCTAGCAGTGGAGTGAGCAAGCGCTTGCAGGGCTACGCCTTTACCCGTGTCCCTCTACACAGCAGTGTGGATCTGCTTGCCACACTGGCCACATGAGTTAGATTCCCGACCAAGACCAACATTAGAGTTACCTCGCGTGGACTAATGGAGGACCGTCCATAATGTAACACGAATTTTTGTCCCTGGGTAGTAAGTGGTATTTTCGAATTGCTTATGCCTCAAAAGTATAGAAAATGGCTATTATTCCGCACGAACTTTGCTCTTGACATCAGGCGGAGATCCCACCACAACAGCCCGGAGTCTCCCGCGCATCTCCCTTATATCTCAACACGAGGCCACGCCCCCCTTCTCGATCATTCTCGCTGACTCTGGACGCTCCCTCTACCGGCAGACTCCACCGGCCTCTTCCGTCGCCTGACAACGCTCCTTTCTGGAGCAGCCACCAGTCCCTTGGCACTCACAACTGATACCCCTGTCATTACCTCCCGTGACCACCAGTCCCTTTGCACTCACAACTGATACCCCTGTCATTACCTCTCATGGCCACCAGTCCCTTTGCACTCACAACTGATACCCCTGTCATTACCTCTCGTAGCCACCAGTTCTTTCGCACTCACAACTGATACCCCTGTCATTACCTCCTGTAGCCACTAGTCCCTTCGCACTCACAACTGATACCCCTGTCATTATCTCCCGTGGCCACCAGTCCCTTCGCACTCACAACTGATACCCCTGTCATTACCTCGCGTAGCCACCAGTCCCTTGGCACTCACAACTGATACCCCTGTCATTACCTCCCGTAGCCACCAGTCCCTTGGCACTCACAACTGATACCCCTGTCATTACCTCCCGTAGCCACCAGTCCCTTCGCACTCACAACTGATACCCCTGTCATTACCTCCCGTAGCCACCAGTTACTTCACACTCACAACTGATACCCCTGTAATTACCTCCCGTAGCCACCAGTTACTTCACACTCACAACTGATACCCCTGTCATTACCTCCCGTAGCCACCAGTTCCTTCACACTCACAACTGATACCCCTGTCATTACCTCCCGTAGCCACCAGTCCCTTCACACTCACAGCTGACTCCCCTGTCATTACCTCCCGTGGCCACCAGTCCCTTCACACTCACAGCTGACTCCACCTGTCATTACCTCCCGTAGCCACCGGTCCCTTCACACTCACAACTGATACCCCTGTCATTACCTCCCGTTGCCACCAGTCCCTTCGCACTCACAACTGATACCCCTGTCATTACCTCCCGTAGCCACCAGTCCCTTCGCACTCACAACTGATACCCCGGTCATTACCTCCCATGGCCACCAGTCCCTTCGTGCTCACAACTGATACCCCTGTCATTACCTCCCGTAGCCACCAGTCCCTTCACACTCACAGCTGACTCCACTGTCATTACCTCCCGTGGCCACCAGTCCCTTCACACTCACAGCTGACTCCACCTGTCATTACCTCCCGTAGCCACCGGTCCCTTCACACTCACAACTGATACCCCTGTCATTACCTCCCGTTGCCACCAGTCCCTTCGCACTCACAACTGATACCCCTGTCATTACCTCCCGTGGCCACCAGTCCCTTCACACTCACAACTGATACCCCTGTCATTACCTCCCATGGCCACCGGTCCCTTCACACTCACAACTGGCTCCCCTGTCATTACCTCCCGTAGCCACCAGTCCCTTGGCACTCACAACTGATACCCCTGTCATTACCTCCCGTGGCCACCAGTCCCCTCACACCGCATGCAGGCTCTACTGTCAATACATATTCATACTGGAGCAATCCGATGAGCTTTGAAGGTCTTTTTTCACAGATGTCCATAAGCGGTGGCGGAGAGCGAGCTATTGCAGGGCCTGCGCATTTGCCTCTTCGCTCTATACGACAGCGTGGAGCTCCATGTCACACTTCGAAACGCGTGGCCACCTAAGGTCGATTCCGGACCACGATGAGCGTCAGTGGCGAGTGATGTCTGAACCGGTCCTCAGCTCCCCACTCCTCCACTCCCCACCTCACCCTCGTTTGCCAACCCGCACTGTCCAGAGTGGTGAAGTATAGTCAAACAACCCACATAACCAGCACAGTAACTCATCCAGCAGTGGATAGACCTTTGCTGATTGATGATGATGATGATTCACACCCGCGACTGGGGCGACTTCCTGTGTTAAGGTGTCTATGGTCTCCCCCTGTTCTAACCGAGTTTCCTCCGGTTTTCCCCGGTTTACACCCCTCTACCACCACCAGCAGCACCCACACCACCACTCCAAAACACCATCTCGCTCCAACGCTGTAAAAACAAAAATATCCACAAATGACTCACGTTGACGAATGGTCGCCCTCCACCCCACCCCCATCACGACTGGCAGACGCCTGCCAATCGATCAGCCAGGTGCTGCGAGTAACCTTAATGCCAAAAAGGAACAGCTACCCATAGTGGGGGGGGGGGGGGGGGGGGGGGTGGTCTCTGATTCTGAGCCGTGTCGCTGTGCTGACAGAGAGATGGAGAGCGCGCGGCACCCATAGCCAGCTCGCTAGTTTCATGAGGCGGGCCACTGCGAATGAGTCATGTGTTCATTGAAGGTGTCCGGTGCAAGGCCCGCTTCCTTTGCTGAACGGTCAAGGGGCATGGAAGAGGCGTGATCGCCGAGAGGCGCAAAGAGTCCGAGAGAGATGAACGCATGCATCGACGAAGGCAACGCACGCACGTCAGCGGCATGCGTTCAAATGGGTACCCGGCCGCCTTTGTCTCCCACGAGGGAGACAAAGGCGGCCGGGCGTGGTGCTCGTCACCCACCCCCTCGTGTGCGTGTAGGTATACACGGGGGATCTTTGACTTTGAGTTGTACGAATGCCACCGCTTCTCTGTCGTGATGGAGTCGGTGTGTTTATTTCGTAGAGGGAGAGAGAGAGAGAGGGGCAGTCCTAGGCAGAGGAGGGGAATGGAAGGTGTTTATTGAGCCTGGACTTAACCAGGGGGCATGGAGGCGGCAGCACGGATGGCTGGGGGATGGTGGTTCCGGACTGTGGGGGCAGCAGAGGAGAAAGAGCGACCTCCCACTGAGCGACGCTTGATTGGAGTCTTCCACAGATGGATTGGGGAATGCGTGGAAGGAAGTTGAGTGAGATGAGAGGGGTAGAGGTAGGAGAGTGCGTGGAGAGGAGTAGAGTGAGATGAGAGGGAGAGGTACGAGAGTGCGTGGAGAGGAGTAGAGTGAGATGAGAGGGGAGAGGTAGGAGAGTGCGTGGAGGGGAGTAGAGTGAGATGAGAGGGAGAGGTAGGAGAGTGCGTGGAGAGGAGTAGAGTGAGATGAGAGGGGAGAGGTACGAGAATGCGTGGAGAGGAGTAGAGTGAGATGAGAGGGGAGAGGTAGGAGAGTGCGTGGAGGGGAGTAGAGTGAGATGAGAGGGGAGAGGTAGGAGAGTGCGTGGAGGGGAGTAGAGTGAGATGAGAGGGAGAGTTAGGCATTAGCAATGTATGCATCTGTCGAGGCAACAGCACTAACGGCTGAGAGAGGGGGGCTGGGGGAGGGGGGTCCCGGCCAGATTTTCAGAACTAATGGTGGATAGCAGAGGAAGCGCATTTGAATCAATTTATGCAGCTCAAGCAAAATTTAAACGACGTTCAACAACTGCGAGGAACACGCGGAGCGAGGGGGCGCTCACCTTGCTCATCGATTTTGCCCGAACGGAGTTGCGTCAAGCCTCCATCGTTGTTGCGTTAAAAAAATAGAAAGTCTTGCGGTTGCCACACGTGGCGCCTTGTGGGCTTGGCCACGGAGAACGAAGCAGCAGTAGCAGCAGCGGGAGCAGCAGCAACAGGAGCAGCGTGAGCAGGAGCAGCAGCAGGAGCAGCGGGAGCAGCAGCAACAGGAGCAGCGTGAGCTGGAGCAGCAGCAGGATCAGCGGGAGCAACAGCAGCAGGAGCAGCAGCAGCAGGAGCAGCAGCTGCAACAGGAGCAGGAGCAGCAGCAGGAGCAGCAGCAGCAGGAGCAGCAGCAGCAGGAGCAGCAGCAGCTGGAGCAGCGGGAGCAGCAGCAGGAGGAGCAGCAGCAGGAGCAGCAGGAGCAGCAGGAGCAGCAGGAGGAGCAGGAGCAGCAGCAGCAGCAACAGGAGCAGCAGGAGCAGCAGGAGGAGCAGCAGCAGCAACAGGAGCAGCAGCAGGAGCAGCAGGAGCAGCCGGCTGGCGAAGTTAACCGCGCTCAAATATTGATGCCTGCCGAGAGTTTCTCGTCCAATCTCCCCACACAGGTCCCACAGTTTTCCTGGAATAAGAAACACAAAAACAACTCGAGCTAAAATAAAACAACTGAAACGTAATATTTAACTATTTATTTACACGATAAAAGCTTTCAGTTTATGTATAATGCATCGGTATGTGTTTGGGGATGTGGTTATCACTCTGCGTTCAGAACGCGGCGACTCGAATTCGATTCCCGGGCCACGGCTCAGGGCAGTGGAAAACAACATCTGAACCCGTGCTGGGGTTCCAAGTAGGTCCGACTCGGACTGAAATTAGTACCTGTCACGTGTGTAAGCATCAGACACTGAGAATACAAAGGCGGCCGGGCGTGGTGCTGGCCACCCATCTATCTCGTGTGCCACACAGGGCCTGCGAGGTGCTCGCTAACAGCACTTGCCCCAAAAGCCTACTGAATACTATATGAGGGGTAGGGGGCTTTTATCTTTGTGCGTGCATGGTAGAGGTGGTACCTGCTGCGGTGTTTAAACACAAGCACTGGGAAGACAAAGGCGGCCGGGCGTGGAACTAACCACACCACTCCTTCTCGTGCGCTGTGCGTGCTTCATAGGCGCTCTCTCACAGCACTTGCCCCAACCCCCCAACTCCCCAGGCGAAGCAGTCCATTGAGGCTACACGGGGCACCTTTATCTTCGTGATTTTCGCCTTTCATCACGCTCGTGCGTGAACGCCAACAGCGGAGAGACAAAGGCGTGCGTGCGCGGTGCTAGCCACGTGACCCCACCCCCCCCCACGCCACCCCTACCACTCATCTCGTACGCTGTCAGCACTTGCCCCAACAGTCTGTGCAGGTTTCACATTTTGACTTAAAACTTCATCAGACCGCGTTGTGTTGCCATCGAAACGTCGAGGGATTTTTTTTTTGCTTTTATTTTTAATCCATTTTTTATTTTAATTAAATTTTTATTTCCTATCGACGTGACTTTACCGAATGAAACCAAGACTATGAAGTCTGTGTGCAGGCTACGCCGTCATGGTTCGTCCGTGCGTGGGGAGGAGGTGCGTGGGTTGACCGTCGCGTGGGGCCTCGCTGTCGGTGGTGACGAAGAGCGGACGGGAGTCGTGAACACACCGGGGGGGTGGGGTGGAGGGGGTGGAGGGGTGGGGGTGGAGGGGGGTGGAGGGGGGTGGACGGGGAGGGGCGTGGAGGGGGTTGGAGAGGGTGGGGAGTGGATGGGGGATCGGGTGGGGGGGAAGGGAATGGAGGGGGGTGGAGGGAGTGGGGAGTGGAGGGGAGTGGAGGTGGGTGGAGGGGGTGGAGGGGGTGGGGGGTGGGGGTGGGGGGTGGAGGGGGTGGGGTGGAGGGGGTTGGAGGGGGGTGGACGGGGAGGGGCGTGGAGGGGGTTGGAGGGGGTGGGGAGTGGAGGGGGGTGGAGGGGGTGGGGGGTGGATGGGGGATCGGGTGGGGGGGAGGTGGAGAAGGGGGTAGGGAGTGGAGGGGGGTGGAGGGGGGTGTAGGGGGTCGAGGGGTGGAGGAGGGTGGAGGGATTGGAGTGGGTGGGGAGTGGAGGGGAGTGGAGGAGGTGGAGGAGGGTGGAGGGGGTGGAGGGGAGTGGAGGAGGTGGAGGGGGTGGAGGGGGGTGGAGGAGGGTGGAGGGGGAGCTCGACACGCGCCGTACCGCGTGAAACGATGCGCATCGCATACTGATGCACGCGACCAAAGGCAAAGGCAAAATATCGCCCCCACCCCTCCACCCCCCCGATAGCATTCGATGGACCGTTGTGGAGCGAGTGGCACTAGTGAGCACCTACACACCTATTTATTTATTTATTTTTATTTGACTACGTCAAGGACCATTGATGTTACACAGGTCTCGTGGTTTTTTTTTTTGTCAGAAGCGACCTGGCCCATAAGTGATAGCCCAGCGCAGTGGCTTATCATCATCACGGGGACAGCCGAATGCTCTGAACGCGTGACGTTGATTCTAAATGTGGACGGGGCAGGGAGGGAGTGGGGGGGACCGGAGGATCCCGAGAAAAATCCCGGCCGCCGCGAGGCAGACAGGAAAACTCCCAATATACAGCAGCAGCAGGCGTCAGGGTCTGGCGCGAACCCACGACCTCCTGTAAACCAGGCGAGGTAGTTAACAACTCATAGCCACCGTGATGATGAGACAGAGAGACACACACACACACACTCCACATATACAGCAGGCGTCAGGGTCTGGCGCGAACCCACGACCTCCTGTAAACCAGGCGAGGGAGTTAACAACTCATAGCCACCGTGATGATGATGATGAGACAGAGAGACACACACACTCCACATATACAGCAGGCGTCAGGGTCTGGCGCGAACCCACGACCTCCTGTAAACCAGGCGAGGGAGTTAACAACTCATAGCCACCGTGATGATGATGATGAGACAGAGAGACACACACACACTCCACATATACAGCAGGCGTCAGGGTCTGGCGCGAACCCACGACCTCCTGTAAACCAGGCGAGGGAGTTCATATCTTGTCACCGCGTCACACGAGGCGAGGCGCGGTGGGACAGCTGTGATGTACGCAGCAGGACAGCTGTGATGTACACAGCAGGACAGCTGTGATGTACACAGCAGGACAGCTGTGATGTACACAGCAGGACAGCTGTGATGTACACAGCAGGGCAGCTGTGATGTACACAGCAGGACAGCTGTGATGTACACAGCAGGACAGCTGTGGTGTACGTGGCAGGACAGCTGTGATGTACACAGCAGGGCAGCTGTGATGTACACAGCAGGACAGCTGTGATGTACACAGCAGGACAGCTGTGATGTACACAGCAGGGCAGCTGTGATGTACGCAGCAGGACAGCTGTGATGTACACAGCAGGACAGCTGTGATGTACACAGCAGGACAGCTGTGATGTACACAGCAGGACAGCTGTGATGTACGCAGCAGCACAGCTATGATGTACACAGCAGGACAGCTGTGATGTAGGCAGCAGGACAGCTGTGATGTACACAGCAGGACAGCTGTGATGTACACAGCAGGACAGCTGTGATGTACGTGGCAGGACAGCTGTGATGTACACAGCAGGACAGCTGTGATGTACGTGGCAGGACAGCTGTGATGTACACAGCAGGACAGCAGTGATGTACACAGCAGGGCAGCTGTGATGTACACAGCAGGACAGCTGTGATGTACACAGCAGGACAGCTGTGATGTACGTGGCAGGACAGCTGTGATGTACACAGCAGGGCAGCTGTGATGTACACAGCAGGACAGCTGTGATGTACACAGCAGGGCAGCTGTGATGTACGCAGCAGGACAGCTGTGATGTACACAGCAGGACAGCTGTGATGTACACAGCAGGACAGCTGTGATGTAGGCAGCAGGACAGCTGTGATGTACACAGCAGGACAGCTGTGATGTACACAGCAGGACAGCTGTGATGTACGTGGCAGGACAGCTGTGATGTACACAGCAGGACAGCTGTGATGTACACAGCAGGACAGCTGTGATGTACACAGCAGGACAGCTGTGATGTACACAGCAGGACAGCTGTGATATACACAGCAGGACAGCTGTGATGTACACAGCAGGACAGCTGTGATGTACGCGGCATCACGATGGTGTCTTCCAACTCCCGCCTGGCTCCAGGCTTTCAATGCGCAGGTTCAGGCAGGGACGGGTCCTCTTTAAGACCCGGCACCGTGTCCGTCCCGTGCTCACCGCGCTGCATTGCTAAGGGGCCGTCCATAAATGACGTCACGCGTTTTTGGACGATTTTTGACCCTCCCCCTCAAATATGACGTCACAAAGTTCTGCCCCCCCCCCTCCCCGCCAAAACCAAAAATAAAACATGCTTCAAATCGCTTTAAACTATTGCCATTGTATTGCGGATTTAATGTGGCGCTGCACTCTGATGTTGTAGGAGAAAACATTTATTTAAAAAAAGTCTATTTAATTAAGTAGAACGTGTTGTCTATATTTATTTAAAGTTGCGCATTTTGATGTGACGTCACATTTCTCAAACCCGCCCCCCCCCCCCCTCTCGTCACACATCGTCACAAATGTCTGACACCCCCCCCCCCCCGCCCTAGGTGCGTGACGTCATTTATGGACGGCCCCAAAGGTCGCACTCATTGCACATCACAAAGCGGCGCTTTCCACAAATGAACCGCCAATCACCTCGCTGCTGATGTCGTCAAGGAGCAGTAATCCATCATCACGCGAACTCCGCTCATCCCCGCGGCAGCAGAAGCGGCCACTCATTTGGCTAAGCCATCGAAGAAAGTCGGCGGTCACCGCTGCATCGCGCGGCGCTTTCAGATGCGCCGCGTCTGCGGCCGTCTGGAACGCTCTTCCCTTTCCGATATTAAGAAGCCACTTGTTAGATCATCGTCTAGTTTGACAAACTAATTTCTTTAGAACTGCGTTTTGTGTTCAGTTTGTTGTCCTTCCGTGCGCACCTCCGATTAGCACGGTTGGCTACGTACGTACGGTGCGAAAGAAGTCGGCATACATACACTCACCCACTCACTGAACCACTCACCCACTCACTGATCCACTCACTGACCCACTCACTCACGGTTGGCTACTCACGGTGCGAAAGAAGTTCAACATACATACACTCACCCATTAACTCACCCACTCACTCACCCACTCACTCACCCACTCACTGATTTAACTCACTCACGGTTGGCTGAGTACGGTGCTAAAGAAGTTCAACGTGCATACATACACTCACCCACTCACTCATCCACTCACTAACCCACTCACTAACGCACTTACGGCTGGCTGCGTACGTTGTGAAATAAGTTCAACATACATACACTCACCCATTCACGCACCCACTCACTCACCCACTCACTCACCCACTCACTGATTTAACTCACTCACGGTTGGCTGCGTACGGTGCTAAAGAAGTTCACCGTGCATGCATACACTCACCCACTCAGTCATCCACTCACTAACCCACTCACTAACGCACTTACGGCTGGCTGCGTACGTTGTGAAATAAGTTCAACATACATACACTCTTCTTTGGTTCTTTCGGTAAAGTCACGTAGAATGAGAATAAAATAATAAATTGATAAAATAAAATAACACAATAATATTCTCACGACGTTTCGGCCACAACACAAGCGGCGTGAGAATATTATTGTGTTATTTTATTTTATAAATTTATTATTTTATTCTCATTCTACGTGACTTTATCGAAAGAACCAAAGAAGGTGAATCATTGCAGTCACGAAAGCTTTAAATCGATACATACACTCACCCATTAACTCACCCACTCTATCACCTACTCACTCACCCACTCACTAACGCACTTACGGCTGGCTACGTACGTTGTGAAAGAAGTTCAACATACATACACTCACCCATTCACTCACCCAGTCAATCACCCACTCACTCACCCACTCACTAACGCACTTACAGCTGAACGTCTCACGGTGCGAAAAAAGTTCACCATGCATACAGCATGGCCACTGGTCGAGAGTAACGCTGGAGTTGCAGTTCAGGGGCGGGAAAACGTCATCGTGACCGGTTGTGGAGATGGAGCATTGAGATCGTCGCGTGCACCGGCTAAGGTAGATTGTTGACGTTGCGGAGCTGTGAGTGACGGTGACGGCCTCTGGGTGGACTTCATCTAGCAGTGGATAGATCATAGGTGGCGATGGTGATTATTATTACGTACAGAATTACAAACAAGTTCAAACAATATGTATATATATACTTGTCCTAAGAGGTAGCCGGGTGGTTTTGAAGAGGAATTCTGTGCCATAGTGTGCCGAGTAGCTGGGTTTGATTCCAGATTCTAACCACCCGTGATTAAACTTGATCATTAATGATTTACACAGAGACCCATAGATGTACATAGAGACCCATAGACTTACATAGAGACCCCATAGACTTACATAGAGACCCCATAGACTTACACAGAGACCCATAGACTTACATCGAGAGCCATAGACTGACACAGAGACCCAAAGACGTACACAGAGACCCATAGACTTACATAGAGACCCCATAGACTTACATAGAGACCCCATAGACTTACACAGAGACCCATAGACTTACATCGAGAGCCATAGACTGACACAGAGACCCAAAGACGTACACAGAGACCCATAGACTTAGCAAAGACCCATAGACTTACATAGAGAGCTATAGACTGACACAGAGACCCAAAGACGCACATAGAGACCCATACACTTACATAGAGAGCCATAGACTGACACAGAGACCCAAAGACGTACATATAAAGCCATAGACTTACCAGAGACCCATAGACTTACATAGAGACCCCATATACTTACATAGAGACCCACAGACTTACATAGAGAGCCATAGACTGACACAGAGACCCAAGACGTACATAGAGACCCATAGACTTACCAGAGACCCATAGACTTACATAGAGACCCAATATACTTACATAGAGACCCACAGACTTACATAGAGATCTATAGACTGACACAGAAACCCATATACGTACATAGACTTACACAAAGGCCCATATACTTACAAAGACACCCTATAGGCTTACACAGAGATGCATATACTTACATAGAGACCCATAGACTTACACAGAGACCCACAGACTTACACAGAGATCCATAGATTGCCACAGAGACCAATAGACGTACATATAAACCCATATACTTACACAGAGACCCATAAACTTACATGGAGACCCCATATGTTTACAGAGTCCCATAGACTTACATAGATACCCCTTAGGCTTACACAGAGACCCATAGACTTAAACAGCGACCCCTCGACTCACATAGAGACCCATAGACTTACACAGAGATCAAAAGATCTACATAGAGACCCATAGGCTTAAATGGATACCCATAGACATACATAGAGATCAAAAACTTAAACAAAGACCCATATACTTACATAGAAACCCATAGATTTATATAGAGATCCACAGACATACATAGAACCCATAGACTTACACAAAAACCCATAGACTTACATAGAGATCCATAGACTTACGTATAGACCAATATACTTACACAGATACCCATAGACTTACATAGAGACCTATAAACTTACATAGAGACCCCATATGTTTACAGAGTCCCATAGACTTACATAGAGACCCCTTAGGCTTACACAGAGACCCATAGACTTAAACAGCGACCCCTCGACTCACATAGAGACCCATAGACTTACACAGAGATCAAAAGATCTACATAGAGACCCATAGGCTTAAATGGATACCCAAGCCATACATAGAGATCAATATAATTACACAAAGACCCATAGACTTACATAGCGACCCATAGATTTATATAGAAACCCACATACATACGTAGAGACCAATAGACTTACACAGATACTCATAGACTTATATAGAGACCCATATATTTACATAGAGACCCGTAGATTTATATAGAGACCCATATGCTTAGATAGAGACCCATAGATTTGCATAGAGACCCATAGACCGAAATAGAGACCCATATATTTACATAGAGACCCATAGACTTAAGTAGATATCCATGTCCTCACACAAAGTTGTGATTAATTATGTTTAAAGGTTAAATGTTTGTTGATGTTCAGGCGGCGGTTGGGCTAGCGCTGCTCTTGATTTGTGGGATATATGTAGCTTGCCATGCTATGGGGTTACAGTAGAAAATTGCCATTGTTATTATTACTATTGAAGGGCTCTCAGAAGTTGTTCAGCAATATGCATGGAACATTCTTACACGTGAAGGGTTGTTTGGCTCTATTCTGCTATGGTAAGAGGTTCCAAATGGATTATTGGTCTCATTACAAGACGCCAATAGCAATTTTGGAAGAATATTGGTAGAGAGGACATTGTAGTTGTGTATATATATATAAATGCCATTATTTATGATCATTATTAAAAAGACAAACATTGCTCGTGTTCATTCACGGACTCAAACGTGTTCGGAAAGATTCAAAAGTGCGACTAGACCATACTTCACCACGCTGGTCAGTGCGAGTTGTTGGTAAATCGGCGTTATTGGTGTGAGTCCGGATCGATTCGGGGCCGTCCATAAATGACGTCACACGATTTTGGACGATTTTTGACCTTCCCCCCCCCCTTCGTCACACGGTGTCACAAAAAGTCAGACCCCCCCTCAAATATGACGTCACAGAGCTCTGCCCCCCCCCCCCCAAATATATAAAACATGCTTCAAATCGCTTTAAACTATTGTCATTGTAGAGCGTATTTAATGTGGCGATGCACTCTGATGTTGTAGGAGGAAACATTTTTTTAAAAGTCTATTTAAATAAATAGAACGTGTTGTCCATATTTATTTAAAGTTGCGCATTTTGATGTGACGTCACATTTCTCACCCCCCCCCCACTCGTCACACATCGTCACAAATGTCTGACACCCCCCCCCCCCCCCAGGTGCGTGACGTCATTTATGGACGGCCCCTTAGGATATCACTAGCCGCCGATGTTAGCCGTGGCTGGAAGTCGAAATAATGACACGGGGTCAATAAGGCAGCGCGCTAACCACTGCACCACCGCTCTCACCCACCCCTGCCTTCCCACCCCCCCCCCCGATCATCCGAAACTTGGCACTCGTTCATTTGTGCAGTTATCGTGCAGGTGTATTTCGCACGCGCACGTGCACACGCACAGAAATACAAATTTTTACCAAGGCGCGCCGTATAGCCTTCGCATGCTGTCGGGGCAAGTGCTGTTATCGAGCACGTGTGAGTGATTCAAGACAACAACAACAACAACCGCCATTCGCCACTAAGTGGCGGTGACATCACCACGACGCTTGTGCCAGGCTATGTGGACCTTGAGGCCACGTGGAGTGTCGAACGCCCGCTGGCAGGAGGTCACGGGGCAGACCCTGCTGGTGCCACGGGTCGAGTGACTGAGACGACTGAGATGACTGGCTGATGCACCGCCTGTGCCCTTTACTGTGCCAACTTGTACAGTTAGGGGGCACACAAAGACTCAGCCCTTCTGTCAATCCGCTGCTCGATGAGTGTGGCTCCACGCCATGCGGGACGTGGGTTTTTTTTTTTAAATCTCATCTCCGAGTGTTAATTTAAAGCGAGAACACAACGACGCAACGAGACCAATATGCCCACGGTGCAGCCTACGCAGAAAGTTGGGGCAAGTGCTGTGAGCGAGCAGCACCTATGAAGGTCGACACGGGGCACGGCGGAGGGTAGGCTGGTGTGTGCGTCACCACGCCCGGCCGCCTTTGTCTCCCCTCAGTGCCGATGTCCGCAGACGCACACAGCAAGCCGCACCAGGTACTCATTTAAGGTTGAGTCGACCCGACGCAGAGGCCCAGGCCCGGTTCTGATGATCACCACCGAACAGAAAAGCAGCCGTGGGCCTCGGGGAATCAAACTCGGGAGTGTTTTTGTTGCCATTGTTTGCGGAGTGCCACGCGCTACAACGCTGCTGCTGCTGCTGAACGCAATCCCCACGCCAGCCAGCACCCCGCGATGTGTCCGCGTCTCTGCAGGTGTTTGTGTGCCCATGCGTCCGCACCATCACCACCACCATCACCACCAACCCCCGCCCGCACCGAGGTGACTCTGTCGCCTCGCCGTCTCATTCGGCACCCGCGGTACGCGGAGCGCGACCGGAGGGTGACTGATGAGCAACTGCAGCGCCGTCCCCGTGTCCTCCTCCGCCACCTCCTCCTGCGCCACCTCCTCATCGTCCTCGTCGTCCTCGTCGTCGTCGCACGAGGCCGAGGTGGCGGAGATGAGAGAGCAGGACGGCCGGGAGAGAGTTCGGGTCAGACGGTATTGGAGCGGAGGACAGAGGGAGAGATGAGGCCGAGAGGAGGGTGAGGGAGTGGAAGAGAGTGGAGAGCGAAGGAGAGAGTGGAGGAGAAGGGAGGAGAGTGGAGGATAGTGAAGGAGCGTGAAGGAGAAAGGAGGAGCGTTAAGGAGAGAGGCGGAGAGTGAAGGAGAATGAATGAGAAATGAGCAGAGCGGAGGAGCGTGAAGGAGAGAGGCGGAGAGTGAAGGAGAATGAATGAGAGTGAATGACAGCGGAGGAGACGCGAACTACAGAGGAAAGAGCAGAGAGAAAGAGAGGAGAGGGGGGAGGAGAAGGAAGAGAGGGCATCGTTGACAAGACAGATCGCAGGGCTCATGGGCAGGAACACAGTGACCGTCGCGCCTCCGAGTGACGCGGGACAGACATCCACACGCACGCGCGCACGCACGCACGCGCGCGCGCTCACCCACAACAATGCCTGGCTCATCACGCAGCACTCCATCTGCTGCGCCTTGGACACTGGGAGCGAGCGAGCGAGCGAGGGGTGGAGGAGGTGGGGGGGTTGGACAGCAAAGGACAACGGTGAGATGAAGAAGAACACACATTAGAAATCTACCCGTTCTCCCCTTGGTTTTGTCCTTCCCTCGATTTGGGTACCGAAGAAATCCATCACGGGAGTTAGGGGGGCGGCGGTGGCTGTGGTTTAAATATGTATATTACGCGGCGTGTTTGCGATGTTGGGCAATGCGTCTCGGCTGTCGTGTATATAGCCACGCGGAACACAAATGGTTTGGGGGTGGCGTGTTTGTCTGTGGTGGTGCGGCCGTGGGTGGGTGATAGGGAAGGAGGTTGTTGTTGTTGTTTTATTCGCCCCTGAGTTGACTTTAAAGATTATTAAACACCCCCTGCGCGATTCTGATGGTGGGGGGGGGGGGGGGGGTGATTCCTCCGCGCAAGTGAACGCGATGATGGAATTGTCGTGGCCGGGTGAAGAGCGTCGCTTCGAATGTCGAGTGCCTGAGGAGTTAAGCGCCGTCGCACCAAAGACAAAGAGCCCCTGCGTAGCCTGTGGCAGACTGTTGGGGCAAGAGCTGTTCGTGAGCAGCACCTGTGAGGGCCTGCGGGGCATACCCTTGAGGCGAGATGTGGCCTGAAAAAAACACGCCCGGCCGCCTTTGTCTCCCCAGCGTTGATGTTAACAAATCGCCCCCAAAGACAAAAATTCCCCGGTTTAGCCTTCACGGACTGTTGGGGCAAGTGCTGTTTGTGAGCAGCACCTATGAAGGCCGGACCGTCATACCCGTGAGGAGGTGGTGCGGCCTGTAAACCACGCCCGGCCGCCTTTGTCTCTCTTTGCACACTGTAATTGGGTTATCTTCTTTGAAAAAAAAAAGCACAGTTGACTATGGCGATGTCTAAGACCGGTTCAGATGTTTGTTCATTATCGTCGGCCTTGAGCAGGAGTCGAACTCGGGTCACCGGGGGGGCTCAAAGCCAACAATATTCAGTGACGATGAGAAAATCAAAGAATAGCTGACGAATGTTGTAAAGTTTGCACTGCCGTTGTGCCGTTCGCCTCTCGGCGTCGTTCTTTGTTGTTGGTGCAGAGACAGAGGTCACGAAGGAGGCTGCGTCTCTGGTATGGGACATTTGTGTTTTATTTTAGACCACAGGCACGTGTTATTAATGCAGACTTGATGCCTTTCGATAGGTGTCTATTCGGTGTTTGAACATATTATCACCTCCTGTATTATTGTTAGTATTTTTTTTTCCCCATCATATTTATAGTGGCGGGAAAAAAAGGGTCCCAGAAATATTCAGTGACGAATATTTGAAACCGGTCCGAGGCCTTCCCCAGATCGACTCAGCCTCAAATGCGTTATGTAAACATCAGCACCGGGAAGACAAAGGCGGCCAGGCGTGGTGGTGGCCACAACGCCCCCTCGTGTGTCATTCCGCCCTTAATTTGTGTTCGCTAACAGCACTTGCCCCAAGAGCCTGTTCCAGGCTATATTGGGGATATGTATCGTTGTCCGGCCACACCAACACACAAAGACAAATACCGCCCGTATAGCCTTCATAGACTGTAGGGAGCAAGTGCTGTTAGCGAGCACCTATGAAGGCCGGCACGGGCACACGAAGGGGTGGGTGGCCAGAACCACGCCCGCCGATGTTTACACACCGCACGTGGTGCTCATTTAAGGCTGAGTGGATCTAGGGGAGGCCCAGGACCGGTTCGGATAATCGTCACTGGGTGTTGGTGGCCGTGAGCGAGAATCGAACCTGGGTCGCCAGGTTTGTAGCGCAGCGTAGCGTTAACCGCTACACTGCAGCTCCTCACACGCGCGAGCACACACACACACACATGCAATTACAGAAGACCTCAGTGTTTATTAAAATCACAAGGGCGCAATAAGCCATAATTAAACTTTCAGGCAGCAAAATATTGGGAATGGAGTGTTGCACAAATGAAGCAATTGGCGGGACCCCGGGGTCCCATCACTGCCCCGGGGTCGGAGAAACCTCGTAGCGACACGAGTCTTGTCGCCTTACCGACAACAAAACTAGTGGTCAATCGATCGGCCTCGTTGAGAGCTACTCGGGGACACTAAGTTTCGTAAAAAGTTTAAAAATTACACAAACACGTTAAATTCACTGCCTGGAGGGGGGGGGGGGGGGGGGGGCGGTGGGGCTCGCCTTGGCAAAGAAGCTGAGGATCGACGGCTGACCGGAGGCCGCGCGCGACTGCGGCGGACGCCCCCCGGGGCTCGCGTTTGTCCGGTGGGGGTGGCGCCCATCGTGGTGATCGCCACCTGCTGCTGCTGCTGGCGCTTGTTGTTGGCGCGAGTCTGGGCGGGCGGCGCGTTGCTGTTGGGATCACGAGTGGGGCGGACTGAACAGCAATAATAATAATTATTATTATTCTTAGTTCTTTCGGTAAAATCACCGAAAGAACTAAGAATATGAATTACTGCAGTCACGAAAGCTTTAAATCTAAATTTAACAATAATAATTATTGACCTGATTTTCGCGGGACCCCGGGGGTCACGCCAAATTAATTCAAATGTTGATTTTTTTTTTCATTTCAACTTCCCGGTTAAACTTGTCGCAGAGTAGAGTGACGGGAGCTATCACTTGGAAAGACCGAGTCTCTCTCGCAGTTTCACGATCTGCCTCTCGCAATTACCGCCTGTTCCCTAGGCATTGACGCCGACATCAATGCGGCTGTGGTATGTGTACACTGTGGTATGTAATGTGGAATATCTACACATTGGAATGTGTACACCGTGGTATGTGTGTACACCGTGGTATGTGTACACCGTGGTAGGTCGGTTGTGGTTGTTTTTCACATCACAGGATCGTGACAAATGACGGCGGTTTGGGGGCTGTGACATTCGTCCAGCAGTGGATTGATCATGGCTGATGGTGATGCTGCTGCTGATAGTGGTGATGGTGGTTTATTAACCATCTGTACGGACAATGTTGATATGTCTCAATGTGCTTGTCACCCAGTTCACCCGTTCCATTACGATCGACTTCAAACAAACACGTGACCGCGCGTTGCGTCTCCACAGCCCTCACCCGTACACTTCACACGCGACACTCAAGGATATTAAATGCACGCTGCACATGCACCTTTACGAACTTCGCACAAAGTGTACCGACATTAAGTGCCCCGTGATATAGTAATGAGAAAAGCCTTCAAACACTGGCAAACTCGGTCAAGCCATGGGAGTGTGACAACTAAACTAAACTACGTATTAATATAGTTTTTTCCACCTTTTTTTCTGGCAACAAAACTGAAATCTTTTACAAGGAATCACGTGTGCATTAACCACGATACTTGTGGTCAAAATGCAAAAAAAAACCACACTGATAATGTGATGCATTGTCCTTGAAACTGATTGGTCCACACCAGGGACAATGCATATATTATCAGAGTGTGTTATTTGTTTGCATTTTGACCACAAGTATTGTGGTTAATGCACACGTGATTTCCTTGTAAAAGGTCTCAGTTTTGTTGCCAGAAAAAAAGGGGAAAAACCCTATTATTGAACTACGTTTCATTTGACCAGATAAGGTCCACTGAGCTATCTGGCTCTTTTTCAAAAGCGATCTGGCCCACAAATGATAGCTCAACGGAGTGGCTTACCACGTGGATATTTATTGCTGGCAAATGATCGAAACGCGCCACGTTTATTCTAAATGCGTAGGGAGGAAAAACTGAGAGGATGCCGAGAAAAATCCACACGCAGACTCCAAATATACAGCAGCAGCAGGCGTCAGGGTCTGCATCGAACCCACGACCTCCTGTATACCTAGGCAAGGGAGTAAAAATCTCGCCATGAGGTGTGACTACCGCTCTGTGGTAGTGCAAGAGAGAGCCTTCAAACAGTGGCACCGACTCTACAGGTGAGGCTTGCCACGAGGTGTGACTACCGCTCTGTGGTAGTGCATAAGAGCGCCTTCAAACACTGTCACTGACTCTACAGGTGAGGTTTGCCACGAGGTGTGACTACCGCTCTTTGATAGTGCATGAGAGCGCCTTCAAACACTGTCACTGACTCTACAGGTGAGGCTTTGCCACGAGGTGACTACCGCTCTGTGATAGTGCAAGATAGCGCCTTCAAACAGTGGCACTGACTCTACAGGTGAGGCTTGCCACGAGGTGTGATTACCGCTTTGTGGTAGTGCAAGAGAGAGCCTTCAAACAGTGACACTGACTCTACAGGTGAGGCTTGCCACGAGGTGTGACTACCGCGCTGTGATAGTGCAAGAGAGCGCCTTCAAACAGTGGCACTGACTCTACAGGTGAGGCTTGCCACGAGGTGTGACTACCGCTCTGTGATAGTGCAAGAGAGCGCCTTCAAACAGTGGCACTGACTCTACAGGTGAGGCTTGCCACGAGGTGTGATTACCGCTTTGTGGTAGTGCAAGAGAGAGCCTTCAAACAGTGACACTGACTCTACAGATGAGGCTTGCCACGAGGTGTGACTACCGCTCTGTGATAGTGCAAGAGAGCGCCTTCAAACAGTGGCACTGACTCTACAGGTGAGGCTTGCCACGAGGTGTGATTACCGCTTTGTGGTAGTGCAAGAGAGAGCCTTCAAACAGTGGCACTGACTCTACAGGTGAGGCTTGCCACGAGGTGTGACTACCGCTCTGTGATAGTGCAAGAGAGCGCCTTCAAACAGTGGCACTGACTCTACAGGTGAGGCTTGCCACGAGGTGTGATTACCGCTTTGTGGTAGTGCAAGAGAGAGCCTTCAAACAGTGACACTGACTCTACAGATGAGGCTTGCCACGAGGTGTGACTACCGCTCTGTGATAGTGCAAGAGAGCGCCTTCAAACAGTGGCACTGACTCTACAGGTGAGGCTTGCCACGAGGTGTGACTACCGCTCTGTGATAGTGCAAGAGAGCGCCTTCAAACAGTGGCACCGACTCTACAGGTGAGGCTTGCCACGAGGTGTGACTACCGCGTTGTTCGATAGGGCCACGCAACGTCAGGTTCGCAGTTTGGGCCCGTCTCTAGTCTGACGAAGATCCACGGATAGGTTCGCTGAAGTGGCGCGGGATCCAAGAGGGCTTTGTGTCGATAAAACCTAAAACATTTTTTTTTATCCGTCGCGTGCAAAAAGAAGCCCCACGAAGCGAAGCAACAGTGGCAGTTCAGTTGCGAGCACGGCGCGAAGGCGCTCCCCCACACACACACAAAGCAACACGCGGGTCGAGCGAAAGTTCTAAGTTGAGACGAAAGCCTCACCCGCCCCACAGCCCCCCCCCCCACCGCCCGCACGTTGTCCCACCCCCCCTCCTCCTGTGCGGCGCGACCTGAACGCGCTTGCTTTCTCTTCATAGCCGCCGCTCAATCTCTCCCCCCCCCCCCCGCCCCCCACCCTGACAATTTAATCCACGCCGCCACCTGACGTTGACCAAAGCGTAATGGGGATAACAGCGGATTTTGTGCGAGGGAGAATTAGTATTAGTGGATAAAACACACCGCTACAAATCCTGGTGATGTTTTTTTGTTTGTTGGGGTCACGTGACAGGGGGTCCTGCTCGGCATCGCGGCGGGGGAGGGGGGGGGGCAGTGCCCCTCCCCCCTCCATTCAAAGATCACCATTCTCGCGTTCGTGGGGGGGGGAAGGGGGTGAGCACGGGTGCCCTGCGGACAAATTTGGCCGAGCGCGCCGCGAGATTGCGGGCCAATTTGGTGGCTCTTTAAAGAGCTGCCCGCGGCCTTTGTGACGGGCGCCAATGGGGTGCGCATTGCGAGGCAGCATCGTAGCATTGGGAAGGGGTGGGAGGGCAGGGGAGGGGGCAGGGGTGGGAGAGGGGGTGGGCGTGTGTGGCAGGGGCTGCCCCTTACTGGACATCTGTACGAAAAAAAAAGCTTCATAGCTGATCGGATTCCTCCAGTGTGTTAATCACGTATTCTGATTCTGATTGATTCCGTTCCCCACTCTCACCACTAAGGGTTATATAAATATATAATGCGAAGGAACATTGCGGCTTCCGTGCCATACGCACTCCGCAGTTGTTATTTACTTTGATTTCTGATGTTTGCCTCCGGCTTTCTCGGTTGCTTCGGTTCGATATGAATTTTTTTTCCATTTGCTTTAACGTTCGTCGCTGATTTCAACGCTGTTGTCATGTCGGTGACCATCCTTCTCTTGGAAATGAGACTACATCCCACACCCACCATCACCACCACCACCTACCCACCATCACCACCACCAACACCACCAACACCACCACCACCACCGCCCTCTCCTGATTCCTCACCTGAGTAAACAAAGACAACTCTTAAATTTCGATTTAAAGCTTTCGTGACTGCAAGGATTCATCTTCTTTGGTTCTTTCGGTAAAGTCGCGTACGCCGTGAGAATATTATTGCGTTATTTTATTTTATTAATGTATTATTTTATTCTCATTCTACGTGACTTTACCGAAAGAACCAAAGAAGAAAAAGACAACTCTTCTCACGTGATCTGGGCGGCCGGAAGCTTCGAGCTGGATTCGTGATGAGCAGAACAAGCAGACTTATTTTGTTTGGTTATAAAAAATAAAGTGAATAAAAATGATCACAGTGATGTTTTTTATTCAGTTTATTTTTTTCTGCTCATTTCGACGTGACTTTACCGAAAGAACCAAAGAATATGAATTCCTGCAGACACGAAAGTTTAAAGTCAAAATTTAATAAGCAGACTGATAGGGGCAAGTGCTGTTAGCGAGCACCTATGAAGACCGGCACGGCACACGAGGGGGTGGGTGACCAGCACCACGCCTTTGTCTCTCTGCTGGCGATGTTTACACATTTTTCCGGCCGAATCGACCTAGGGGAAGCCCAGGTCCGGTTCAAAAACTCGTCACCGGTGTTGGCCGTGGGCGGGAATTGAACTCGCCGGGTTCATAGCGCAGCGCGCTAACCGCTACATTACCGCTCCCCAGATCACACACACACACGCACACCGCCACACATGCATTTAATATTTTTGTTTGAAAAAATATATTCCTGTGTCGTGTCATCATCCCCCACGCCCCGGGCTATGTGAGATGTTGTAGGGGACTGCTACAAGGTTACGCCACCGGGGGGGGGAGGGGGGTTGATGCAAGGTCACGTGATCCGTCACACGCGCACACGTCTGTGTTGACGCCGGACACAAGCGGTGCTGATCGCTTCCTACCCCGGCGCCTCCATAATCTGGAATTGTCAACAATCTGGGGTTACCACACAGGCGCAGGGATATGTCACAACGTGTTGCATCGCGAGCTATGCAAGATTTACGGGATGACGTTTCTTGTTTTGTTTCGGCTTAATGAATTCAATGAATTAAACCGAAAGATGACCTTCGTAAATTATTGGCATGGAAAAAAAAAATTCTGCCTTTTTTGCCCACTTGACACTTTGGCTGTGCCGCATCGTGGCCGTCCGTAAATGACGTCACGCGATTTTTGACCCCACCCCCCTTCGTCACACGCGTCACAAAAAGTCAGACCCCTCCCTCAAATATGACGTCACAAAGCTCTGCCCCCCCCCCCCAAAAAAAGAAAACATGCTTCAAATCGCTTTAAACTATTGTCATTGTAGCGCGTATTTAATGTGGCGCTGCACTCTGATGTTGTAGGAGAACACATTTATCAACAAGTCTATTTGATTAAGTAGAACGTGTTGTCTATATTTATTAAAAGTTGCGCATTTTGATGTGACGTCACCTTTCTCAACCCCCCCCCCTCGTCACACATCATCAAAATGTCTGACCACCCCCACCCCCCCTAGGTGCGTGACGTCATTTAGGAACGGCCCCAAATTACTGATCTCAGGTTTTGGGGGTTTGGGCCGGACATCCTGGAAACATCGTCAAGCAAAGTCACTTCCCCCAAAATGCCTCCACGCGCGGATTGCGAAGAGCTAAAAAAAAGTCGCGTGGGGGCTTACAAACCCGCCGAGGCTCCTGTCGGGAGATTCCGTTCAAAAAGAGAAACGTAGACATTGAAGTCGAAGTTTCTTCGTCTTCGGCATCGTCATCACGATTATCAGCAGCAGCAGCAAGAGTCATGCTCGATCCACTGCTCCACGAAAGCCTCCTTCCCCAAGCTGCCGCTGTCACCTCTCACGACTATGCGACGGTAAGCGCTGTGTTTTGCTTCACTGCTACACAATTGCAGGCGCCCTGCGTGAATTACAATCACAATCACTGATTTATCCAGAACGACACCGCAATGGGGCCCTGCGCCTCTCGTCTCGGGACGGTACCCGTCGCTACATTCGGAGATTTTTCTTTTTAAGGATAAGATGTTTTCAGCCAAATTAGTGATATAACCCACACGCGTGAAGGAGCAACGCTCTATCCCACACGTACATATGGAAACAGATGGAGATTCGTCCACATCTTCGTAGTACCGCCTAGTCCGAGCAAGCCAGTGTATGGAACATAGTCGACGCTCACTGGAAGGGAGTTTCCCAATATTTTGCCGTGACTTTATATGCCTGGGTGTGAGTCTCCCTCGGGTAAAACTCAGACTTGAATGAGGTTACAGTACCCGGTGTATTGTGAACAAGTCGCGATGGGGATGCAGTCATCCGGGTGTGCGTGTGGCTCCGAACAGGACACCCCCTCGTGCGCCCGTTCCATCTTTGATAAGTGCCCGCTCACAGCACTTGCCCCAAAAGCCCGGCAAAGGCTACCCATGGGGAACCTTTGTCTTTCTGTGAGTTTGTGGGCGCGCATTTATTGCTGTTGTAGGGAGCTGTGCGTTGCAGTGGTTAGCGCGCTGCGCTCCAGCTCACGGCCAACATCAGCGGCGAATATCTGAACCGGTCCACGTGGTGGTGGGGTAGGGTGGAGGGAGATAAATGCGTTGGTTCTGGCCGCAGCACGCCATGCCCACCCAATGTGGTGCTCGCTCACAGCACTCGCCACCCCCGCTCCCACAATGGCCCAAAGGAGGCACGCGATGCAGTGGTGCCGCGCGCTCACAGCGCGTCCCGCAACCTCACTCGGCGAACAGAAACAACGAAAGCTCAGCCGGATTGGATTTAGAGATTATAGGCACCTTAAACAAAAGCGCGCTGCCCGCCCTCCCTCCCTCCCTCCCACCCCCCTCCCTCCCCCACTCCCTCCACTCCCTCCTCCATGAAACACAACACAATATGCCACCCACTGCGTTAAATGAACCCCCCCCCCCCCCTTTGCCCGGACACGCCGGGCTTCGCGCGCAGTGCCTTGCGACGGCGGGCGATGCCGACAGGAGCGGCGTGACAAATGTAATCCATCCTCCCCAAGTGACTCGCCATCGATCGGGCGTATTAATAGGCCGCAAGCGAGTACCCGAGCAAGGAGGAGCAAGGGGTGGCGTGGGGGTGGAGGGGGGACATCACGGGCGCTGACAGTTCCAGGCATCGGCCGCTGATAAGGGGCTTGAAGAGATAACAACAACAATAACAACAACAAGGCGCGGGGAGAGAGAGAGAGAGGCACAGGAGGCGAGCGTAATGTACTTCCTCGGCTGTCCGTTGCCTTCGTTCGTGTGCGTGTCATCAGAATGAGAAGAGTGTTTGTTTTATTACTGGCGGAATCCGATGTCCAGTAGGATCGGGTAAGAATGTAATAATGACAATACAGCCAACACGAAAGGAGTGCCATGTACAAGAAAGACAGACAGTCACCCAAACGCATAATAAATAAAACGAAACCATCCCCATCGCACCGCACGTGGCGAGCCACGCTAATCGGGGGCATGCAGGGGCAGGATAACAAACTGAACACGCAACAAAAGCAGTTCTAAACAAATGAGTTTGTCAATCGAGATTATTTAAAAGTGCATAGTTCTAGTTCAGTGGTTCTTAACCTTTCCTGCAGCCTTACAATCGTATTTTTTTTTTATAATAATTAGACCTCCTTTGCCAGTACCAAAATATAATAATAGAGTTTTTCCCAATTTTTTCCCCCTATTATACATTTTGGTACTGGCAAAGGAGGTCTAATGATGTCGTTGCTTACCCCGAGCCCTCATTACTTTGATAGTGGCATTGTCTTTGAGCTGTACGTCTTTTGGCGTCCTCTGGTCTAGCACCTTTTGGCGTCCTCTGGTCTAGCACCGTTTGAGACGAGGCTCAAAAGAAAGCCGTCTCTGGTGTGGACCAATCCGTTTCAAGGACAATGCATCATATATTATCAGAGTGTGTTTTTTGTTTGCATTTGGACCACAAGTATTGTGGTTCATGCCCACATGATTCCTTGTTATAAGATTTCAGTTTTGTTCCCAGAAAAAAAGGTGAAAACCCCCTATTATTAAAAATAATAATGTTAATAAATACGTAGCGTTTGATGAAACAACTTAGTTGCACTGACGTGTCCTTGCTTACTTTGTGTTTTCGATTGTTGACCTTCTCGAAAAATCTGGCCATGACTCGCACCGCCAGGTTAAGAACCACTAGTCTAGTAGCTTCCTAATATCGGAAGGAAGAGCGTTCCAGACGGCCGCAGAAGCGCATCTTAAATTAACGCGATGGCCAGCCAAAAGCCGCTGCTGCTGCTGCTGCTCCGAGGATGACCATCGGAGTTCGCGTGATGATGATGATTTATCCTCCTCGACAAGGTCAGCAGCGACGTATTCGTGGTTAATTTGTGCCAAGCACTTTGCGTGTAATGAGTGCGACCTCGTACACAATGAGCGCCGCGAGTCTGCTGCTACTGCTGCTGCTGCTGCAAGCGTCATCACTGGGCAACAGCGGCAGGCAACAGCGAGAATGGTCGTGGCGGTGGTGGTGGTGGTGGTGGAGGAGCGACTGTGAATAAGTTAAAATAACAATAATACATCTTTTGATTTAAAGCTTTCGTGACTGCAGTAATTCATATTCTTAGCTCTTTCGGTAAAGTCACGTTTTATATATATTTTATTATTTTGTTGTTTCCCTTCAACGTGACTTTACCGAAAGAGCTAAGAATAATAATACATCTTCTTTGGTTCTTTCGGTAAAGTCACGTAGAATGAGAATAAAATAATAAATTGATAAAATAAAATAACACAATAAAATTCTCACGACGTTTCGGCCACAACACAAGCGGCCTTCATCATTTTATTCTCATTCTACGTGACTTTACCGAAAGAACCAAAGAAGATGAATCCTTGCAGTCACGTAAGCTTTAAATCGAAACAATAATACATTTACTTACGCAGTAAACCCTTGTTAATTCGACACATATGGGGCTGTGGCCTTGCCGAATTATCAAATATTCCGAATTATGCATAATGGTACTGCCCAGTGTCCCTCCTGCTCCCCATTGTATTTTTGTTTTCCAAATTTGTTTTCCAAAAAAATCTCTTCCCAAAAAAGTAACACCGTCGGTGTCAGTAACCAGCGATTGAAGGCGCATTGCCACACGTGCATCGATTCTATCCCAGACTTTGGATTTGTCTCGCATACTAAGGGATGTGTACTACAGTCCCTTTCTATTACTTATCGATGTAGGTGTAGACGACGTTTCAGAGAGGGTTGGCTTGCACAGAGTGCGTAGACAAGATAAAGTCCAAAGCGACAGCATGTCCGCACTCTCGCTCACCACGCACAACGCCACCAGACTGAGTCGTTGTTTTGGTCGTGGCGCGAGGCGTCGCTCCACGCGTCTGCCGAAATTGGATCATTCGGTACGGCAATTCGGCACGTGACGAATTACTAATATGCTGCATATATTAATGCCGAAAGCGCAGCCGTGCCGAAATATCCCCAATTACGAGTTATAAAATACCGCGATAACGAGGCTTTACACCTCACCGCTACCGCACGTAAGTCGCTCAGGTAAAGCCCACTGAGCTATATATATGGCGATCTTTTCAGAAGCGACCTGGCCGCAAATGAAATCTTACCGAAGTGGCTTATCGCGTGTGCATTTACAGCAGCAAAATGCTCTTAACGCATGCGTCTAAATGTGGAGGGAAAAACTGGAGGACCCGGAAAAAGAAATCCAGGCGACCACGGGAAGACAGACACCACACACACTCCAAAATATACAACAGCCGTCAGGGCCGGGATCGATCCCCCACGACCTCCTGTATACGAGGCGAGGTAGTCAACATCTCATAGCCACCGTGGCGTTCACTATATCTGAGCCAAGCCGAGTGCCATCAATTCCCAAGCGCCCCGTCCCCCCACCCCGGCCACAAACACCGTTGCTGCTCCATCCCATCCACGTGTCCTCCCGTCCCTCCTTCCATGAAAATAAAAACAATGCCGCAAACAGCGATTAACAAAAGAAAACAACAAAAAAAACCAGAGTCAGTGCACGGATTTCCACGGTGACTTGCGTGACGGCGTGCCTTGAGATGACACGACGGCGATGAGCCGAGGAGCAGGAGGGAGAGCAACGATTCCACATGGTGCTCCTGAGACAGCTGTGCGCGTGGCCTCGGAATGACCCATCCCTTGGAGGTGGCAGCAGCAGCAGCAGCGAGCGTGCGTTGGTGGATCGCCGCACTCATGGTTACGAAACTCCCCTTCCCGTGGTGGCCGATGAGGTTGCCCGTTACCCTTCCTTGGCTTAGTTCATTTAGTTCATTTCATAGTTCATTTATTTGGTATAGCCCTGTGAGCCATTCGGCTCTTGAATCGGGTGCAACCGCAACAAATGAAAAAACATGAACAAGAAAAACATCTTAAAGTGATTATGTGACTGTGCAAACAGAAAATCCAGGAAAAAAAAAAACATCAAAAATATTCCTGAAATAGCACCGTACACCAACGCTGTGTGCAAAAAATCACAGTGGGATGCAAGTCAAAATAACAACAACAACAACAACCACAAGACAACTAAGATTTAGGACATCAGTCTAACTCCGTATACAATAAACAAAAACATGGCCAAAACAAAAAAAAACATTTTCGAAATCACCAAAATAAAAGCCATAAATGCAATGAAACAGTGATCATAGGGACTGTGACCGAATTTTTAACAATAAACTCCATAAACAAATTATAACACCAAAATCTAGAGCCATATTTTAGGCCACTGAATAGCAGTGGCGAATGCACTCCAGCGAGGTGTGGACTAATCCCCGTTCGTCCCCTTTTGAACGGGATGGAGCGCTGTGCACTTCGCGCGTATGGGTATTGGTTTCCCCCCAGAAGTAATGGCTGAACACATCCTTGGCAGCACGCATCTTCGACACTGACGCCTGCTGTGTATTCTGAGTTGGCGGTGTCTCTCTCAGGGTCCTCCGGTTTTTCCCTCCACATTCAGAATCAACATCACGCGTTTGGAGTATTTGGCTGCTATACATGCCCACACGATGATAAGCCACTTCGTTGAGCTATCGTTTGTGATTGCCCAGTCGCTTCTGAAATATAGCTATATGGCTCAGTGGGCGTTACCTGGTAAAATAAAAAAGAAATAGTTTATAATATCTAGAGGACTTCAGAGCTTGGGCAATTGTTGGTCGTGTCGGCTCACTGGCTGGCCTCGACCTTCAAGCTCCCGTCTGTGGTTCCTCATCGATCACGAGATGCAATTTACACGAACAACGACGCTGAAAATCAAACCGAATTATCATTCCTAATTTTACATTTCTCTAAAGAATATATATTTGCTCCAGTATACTCAAATTGTGCACTACCACTATTATGATTCATAATTCGTTTCTCTTGAGGTTAAATTGCGTATACAATGGCAATAATATATATTTACAATTGTCTAACACATCTTGACTTAAAGCTTTCGTGACTGCAGGAATTCAAATGTGTATAAAATATGTATAACAGATACTCGTTGAATTCTAGATTTAAAGCTTTCGTGACTGCAAGGATCCATACTCTTTGGTTCTATTGGGTAAAGTCATGTAGGTAAAAAAAAAAAATCACGACGTTTCGACCACAACACAAGTGGCCTTCATCAGGTGAAGGGACCAACCTGTCCGGAGGACAGCGTTGGAGTGAAAAAAAAAGTCAAGCGCAGGTCGCCTCCTTTAAGCTGTGAGTGGGTAAACAGAAAAAAAAACGCCTTGACAAAGAATTATCATAAAATGTAAAGCTGTGCAAGCTCGCAAATAGAATCAAAAATACATTAGCACCACCGTGAGAGTTTGGGATGCCACTAATTGAATGAATATACTGTACCATTAAAAATTCATTTAACGTTTGGTTCGATTTAGAACATCTTTCCAATGGTTGCTTAATTCGAAGCCATCTTCTCGGTTGAAATTGTGTCTGTGTTTGTAGATCTGGATTGCCTCGTGAACAAATCTCTGATAAAAACCCGTGGGTTTGCAAAGAACCTTGGTATCGGAGAAAATTATATCGTGATCCCCCACAGCGTTGTAACAGTGATCAGCAACGGCAGAATAATTCGTTTTGCCGTGTTTCAAATCTGATTTGTGCTCGCGAATTCGGTCAGAGACATGTCGCTTTGTCTCCCCGATATAGCAATCACCGCAGGTACAACTCAATTTGTAAACCCCGGGGTACTGTAAGTCAGGAATGACATCCTTCACGGATGGGATCAGATCACGAATTTTGTGTACTGTATTGAACCGGACCAGGATCTTGTGTTTGTTTAGAATTTTGGAGATCTTTTTAGTAACGCCTGCTATATATGGTAGTGTGATGGTTTTGACCGGAGTATCAAGTGGTTGTTTCTGTATGGAGGGAGAAACAGCTTGGCGGGTGGTACGGTCAGAGTATTCATTCCTTTTGAGGGCCAGGTGTACATGTTTTAATTCACTGGTCAGGTGGTGTTGGTCCGAAATGCAATGAGCCCTATGGTATAAAGTTTTGATGAGAGAATTCTTTTGGGCTGGGTGGTGGTGGGAATCAGGTTTCAAGTAGGAATCTGTGTGGGTGGGTTTCCTGTAGACAGAATGCCCCAATGAGCCATCAGGTCTCCTCTCAAACAGAACATCTAAGAATGATAGCTTGCCATCTTTCTCCACTTCCATGGTGAATTTGATGGCGGGATGTCTGGAATTGATGTGGTGTAGGAAAAGGTTCAGAGCTGGGAGGCCATGTGGCCAAATGACGAAAGTGTCATTCACATATCTCTTCCACAGGGAAGGTCTGAGGGTGGAAGTCTGGATGGCGTATCTATACCAAAGAGTATCTATACTCTTTGGTATAGGTTCTTTCGGTAAAGTCACGTAGGTAGAAAAAAAAAAGAAAATATGAACAAAAAATAATATATCACGACGTTTCGATTGCAACACAAGCGGTCGTCCTCAGGCGAAAAAGGTATAACACATATTTTGCTTGCTTTACAACATTGCTCCGGTTTTTTTTGTAATCTGAGAAACAAAATCATTTTGCCTCCCCCACGTGATAACTTGATCGACTCTGTCGGGTGGTGAAAGGCTTCGGTGAAAACATTGACCTTGTGTGTCGAGACGAACACATTTCCGTTTGGAACTCAACTATCGGTGCCGTTACTGCACTTACCACAAGATCGACTTAGGGGCGCCACGGTGGCTAGATGTTAACTACCTCGCTCGGTATGCAGGAGGTCGTGGGTTCAATCCCGACCCTGACGCCTGCTGTATATTTGGAGTTTGCGGTGTTTCTCTCCCCCGTGGTCGCGTAGATTTTTCTCCGGCTCCTCCGGGTTTTCCCTCCACATTAAGAAACACGCCGACAGAGTAACAGGCTGCTATAAATGTCCGCGTGATAAGCCACTTTGTTGAGCGATCATTTGTGATAGCGAGGTCGCTATAAACTCAGTGGGCCTTACCAGGTAAAAATAAAAATATATATATATATAAAATAGTTTAGTTTACAGCTTAGAAACACGGACACTTGAGAAGACATTGGAAGCGACGTTGAAAAGTGAAAGAAGCGTGGAGACGTGGCCATGCTCGTCATGACGCCGAGAGAGATGGAGAGAGTCGCGTGGATTCGCGAAAACAAATCCAATCGGCGTCACATCGGCAGGGCGTGTCGCGGCAACGGATGTGGTCGAGACCAACGACGGAACGAGAGTCAACGGATGGAAGTCCACCACGGTGGTTGTTTTGTTGAGATAATTTTCAGCGCAAGGGAGGAACAATTGTTTACATTGAGAACGCGGTGGAGCCAGACAAACGGTACAGATCCTCCGTGTCACCACCTTCAACGAGCTGTTGGGGGCAACCGCTGTGAGTGATCGAGGTCCGAATTGTACGCGAACGGGTGAATGTGACCAGAACCACGCCCGGCCGCCTTTGCCTTCCTCGGATTCGTGTATTTATATATTACCAGAGAGAGAGAGAAAGCAGCTGGCTCCCTTCTCACCGTTTTTGCCTTTGCTCCCCTGCGCGCGCGTTTCTCGCACTCCTGTTCCCACACCACACGCACCTCCCTCCGCGGAGTAAATTCCACCTCGTGGCTTTAGCTGTTGGGTAAATTTCAAGAGGCACCGATGGCAGTCCATGAACACTTTGGGCGCGTTGCTTATCGCGGTCGTTTCAATCGGGGGGGGGGGCGGGGGGGGGGCAGAGAACGATGCAGAAGCACTTCGAGAGCATTCTCATTGCAAGGGTGCACATCACACTTCAAGTCCGAGGGAGAACGCGCGAACGCATCCAGTAACCCTCCACGGAATAGGCATTTCACAAGAAATGTCACGGTCTAGTGACCTCTCTCACTGCACATTCCTCATCGCATAGCAAGTCGAGGTGCTGCTGTTGGGGGACACCGCTCCGAATGTACACACGCGCACACACACGCACACACACGCGCACAAAGACAAAGACCCCCCGTATAGCCTGTAACAGATTGTTGGGGCAAGTGCTGCTTGCGAGTAGCGCCGATGAAGGCCGGAAACGGCACACGAAGGGGATGGGTGGCCAACACCACGCCCGGCCGCCTTTGTCTCCCCAAGTGGTTAGACGCCACACCAGGTACTCATTCGAGGCTGAGTCTTCCTAGGGGAAGACTATGGCCGGTTCAGATAATCGTCACTGGCCATGAGCGCGAATCGAACTCGGGTGGTCGGGGTTCGTAGGGCAGCGCCCTAACCGTTGCACTACCGTACAAAGATAAAGATCTCCCATATAGCCTGAACAGACTGTAGGGGCAAGTGCTGTTAGCGAGCACCTATGAAGGCCGGAACAGTACACGAAGGGGTGGGTGGCCAGCACCACGCCCGACAGCCTTAGTCTCCCCAGTGGCAATGTTTTTATCCACCGCACCAGGTGCTCATTTGATGCTGAGTCGACCTAGGGGATGCCCAGGACCGGTTCAGATAATCGTCACTGGTATTGGCCGTGAGCGGGAATCGAACCCGGGTCGCCAGGTTCATAGCGCAGCGCGCTAACCGCTACTACCGTACACACAGACACACACAGACACGAACACAGGTGTGGCATATATAGACATACTAGCTTCACTTCCCGGTTTCGCCCGGGACTTGGATTCACCACGCCCGGCCGCCTTTGTCTCCCCAATGGCGATGTTCACACACCACACCAGTTACGCGTTTGAGGCTAAGTCGACCTAGAGGAGGCCCAGAAGCGGTTGAAATAATCGTCACCGGTGGTGGCCGTGAGCGGGAATCGAACTCGGGTCGCCAGGTTCGTAGCGCAGCGCGCTAACCGCTACACAACAATGCGTTACGCTTCCACACGCGCGGGTCACGTGACAGATTTGACGTCACAGCTCACTTGCCGTGCAAAAAAATAATCTTCATTATTGAGCTCCCCCCCCCCAAAATTTCCAGTGTGTTGTATGTCGGGAAGTACGCTAAACATTTTGAACAGACACACATATTCACAACTTTGCCTTTTATATACATGGAGATTTTACATGTGTGTTTTTGTGCTAAGACGAACATACCCCACGTGTCGACTAAACAGACTGAAGGAGCAAGTGCTGTTCGCCAGTAGCACCTATGGAGGCCGGCACGGTACAAGATGGGGTGAGTGGCTAGCACTACGCCCGGCCGCCTTTGTCTCCCCAGTGGCGATGTTTACACACCGCACCAGGTACTCATTCGAGGCTGAGTCGACCTAGGGGAGGGCCAGAATCGGATCAGATAACCCATCACTAGTGTATGCCGTGATTGGGAATTGAATTCGTGTCTCCGGCTTCGTAGCGCCGCGCACTAACCGCTACACTACCGTCACCCACAAACACACAAAGACGAAGTACCCCCATATAGCCTTAACATACTGTTTGGACAAGTGCTGTTAGCGAGCATCTACTAGAGGGTGGGTGACCAACATCATGCCCGACCGCCTTTGTCTCACCAGTGGCGATGTTTTTACACACCGCACCAAGTACTAATTTGATGCTGAGTCAACCTAGGAGAGGCCCAGTACCGGTTCAGATAATCGTGAGCGGGAATCGAAATCGGCTCGCTGGGTCTCAGGTGCAGCGCGCTCACCGCTAAACTACCGCTCCCCACAGATACACAAAGACAAAGATAAAGATCCCCCGTATAGCCATAACAGATTTCGATTTAAAGCTTTCGTGACTGCAAGGATTCATCTTCTTTGGTTCTTTCGGTAAAGTCACGTAGAATGAGAATAAGATAATAAAATAAAATAACACAATAAAATTCTCACGACGTTTCGGCCACAACACAAGTAGCCTTCATCAGGTGAAGGGACGAGACTGTCTGGAGGACAGCGCTGGAGCGAACACAGCCAAGCTCAGACCGCGACCTTTAAGCTGTGTGAGAAGAAACAGAGCGCCTTGACAAAGGAATTAGCATAAAAAATAGCATTTAATTGGTGGACTTAGCATGATGAACGGTGTAGAGGGGGTGAACATGTGCAGACCGGCGAGGGGGGGAGGGGGAGTTTACATGTTGATGGTGTGAAAAGGGAATTTAAGCTGTTGCGAAAGTTTGGGATACCACTACTTGAAAAAATATACTGTACCTTTGAAAATTAGTATAATTTTTCGTTCGGATAATTTAGCATTGAAATAACTGAGTGATTAGCTTGTGACTGGTCATAGAAATAGCTATGTTAAAGTCAAAGCCTACACATCCACAGAGGCACCTAGTACAAATCAAACAGGAGAATTTAGCATTGAAATAGCTGAGTGATTAGCTTGTGACTGGTCACAGAAATGGCTATGTTAAAGTCAAAGCCTACACATCCACAGAGGCACCTTGTACAAATCAAACAGGATAATTTAGCATTGAAATAACTGAGGGATTAGCTTGTGACTGGTCATAGAAGTAGCTATATCAAAGTAAAAGCCTACACATCCACAGAGGCACCTAGTACAAATCAAACAGGAGAATTTAGCATTGAAATAGCTGAGTCATTAGCTTGTGACTGGTCGTAGAAATAGTTATGTTAAAGTCAAAGCCTACACATCCACAGTGGCACCTAGTACAAATCAAACAGGAGAATTTAGCATTGAAATAGGTGAGTGATTAGCTTGTGACTGGTCACAGAAATGGCTATGTTAAAGTCAAAGCCTACACATCCACAGAGGCACCTAGTATAAATCAAACAGGATAATTTAGCATTGAAATAACAGAGGGTCTAGCTTGTGACTGGTCATAGAAATAGCTATGTTAAAGTCAAAGCCTACACATCTACAGAGGCACCTAGTGCAAATCAAACAGGATAATTTAGCATTGAAATAACTGAGGGATTAGCTTGTGACTGGTCACAGAAATAGCTATGTCACAGTCAAAGCCTACACATGCACAGAGGCACCTAGTACAAATCAAACAGGAGAATTTAGCATTGAAATAACTCAGGGATTAGCTTGTGACTGGTCATAGAAATAGCTATGTTAAAGTCAAAGCCTACACATCTACAGAGGCACCTAGTACAAATCAAACAGGATAATTTAGCATTGAAATAACTCAGGGATTAGCTTGTGACTGGTCATAGAAATAGCTGTGTTAAAGTCAAAGCCTACACATCCACAGAGGCACCTAGTATAAATCAAACAGGACAATTTAGCATTGAAATAACTGAGGGATTAGCTTGTGACTGGTCATAGAAATAGCTATGTTAAAGTCAAAGCCTACACATCTACAGAGGCACCGAGTACATGGACGCCAAAGGGGGCAGCAACAACTCAACAACTTGACTATCATATAGTAAACCGATGTGAAAAAAACCTAAGTCTAAATTACATCAATATAATAAATGTACTCAATAAATTCTTCTATAAGCTGAGCTATTAACAGTAACTGGGTATACACTACACTATATAATGAATACCATATAGTAAACCAATAAAAACTAAAATATCAACTACCTCAATGCTAAAGTTGAAGGTAAGAATCCACCCATTTTTTCGCCATATAGCATTGTGATATATAACGACTTATTGTTGGTAGCTTAGCTGATTGGAGAATATATAGAGTTTATTGATAGTCACAAGCTAATCACTCAGTTATTTCAATGCTAAATTCTCCTGTTTGATTTGTACTAGGTGCCTCTGTGGATGTGTAGGCTTTGACTTTAACATAGCCATTTCTGTGACCAGTCACAAGCTAATCACGCAGCTATTTCAATGCTAAATTATCCGAACCAAACATTAAACTAATTTTCAATGGTACAGTATATTTTTTCAAGTAGTGGTATCCCAAACTTTCGCAGCAGCTTAAATTCCCTTTTCACACCATCAATATGTAAACTCCCCCTCCCCCCCTCTCCGGTCTGCACATGTTCACCCCCTCTACACCGTTCATCATGCTAAGTTCGCCAATTAAATGCAATTTTTTTATGCTAATTCCTTTGTCAAGGCGCTCTGTTTCTTCTCACACAGCTTAAAGGTCGCGATCTGAGCTTGGCTGTGTTCGCTCCAGCGCTGTCCTCCAGACAGTCTCGTCCCTTCACCTGATGAAGGGCACTTGTGTTGTGGCCGAAACGTCGTGAGAATTTTATCGTGTTATTTTATTTTATTATTTTATTCTCATTCTACGTGGCTTTACCGAAAGAACCAAAGAAACCTTAACAGACTTTAGGGGCAAGTGCTGTTAGCGAGCATCTTGAAAGGCAGGCACGGCACACGAGGGGGTGGCTGGCCAACATCACGCCCGGCCGCCTTTCTCTCCCTAGGAGCGATGTTTACACATCGCACCAGGTACTCATCTGAGGCTGAGTCGACAGATACGCACACACAGACAGACACAACACGCAAAAACACACCGCAGTCGACGAACACGCATTTGGGAGCTCACAAATCTCACTTCATCCGCATATCAAGCGTTTTAATCCGCGCGCATTGCCAGACTCCTCCTCTTAACATCTACAAATAACACTGATGCCGTGCAGGGGCGTCCGTGACGTCCATTGGAACCTGCCTCCGCTGGCGAACAACATCGATGACCGCGAATCGACATTCGAACACACAGCGGCATCGCCCTCGTCGCCACGGCGGCGTTGGGAAGCGCCCGAGGGCGGTCAGAAGGAGTGCGTCCCGGAACACGTGTCGCCCGCACCACGTGTCGCCCGCACCACGCGTCTCCCTCTTCACGCGTCCTCCCCTCCTGCCTCTCTCGCTCTCAACTCGAGTCCGCCGGCGTTCGTCTGCCAATCCCGGCCGGTTAAAGGTGGAAGAAGCCTCGGAGCCCAGGGGTGGTTCAACAAACAAACAACAACAACAATCATCCGCGTTTACTGAGCAGCATGCGGCTCTTTTGAGGGCCGCTTCGTGACGTTGTTCGCGTGCATTTTGCGGCTCTTGAAATATTTATTATATAGATGTATTTTTTTTTACCAAATTTGAAGAAATGAAAGTTTCTCCTTGTTATTGTGGCTGCGCGCCTCCTTCTCCATAACCCTTTGTGAACGCTGGCTCGCCGTTGTCCGCGATTAAAGAGTGTCCAAAGTTTTATATCGTTGATGTGCGTGTCCTTGTGCGTGTCACTGTGTCTGTGTGTGTGTCCTTGTGTGTGTGTGTCTGTGTGTGTGTCTGTGCGTGTCCTTGTGCGTGTCTGTGTGTGTGTGTCTGTGCGTGTCCTGGTGCGTGTCTGCGTGTGTGGGGAGCGGTTGTGTAGCGGTTAGCGCGCTGCGCTACCAATCCGAAGGCCCGAGTTCGATTCCCGCTCACGGCCAACACCAGTGTGACGATTATCTGAACCGGTTCTGAGCCTCCCCTAGGTCGACTCAGCCTCAATGGGTGCCTGGTTTCAGTTTCAGTTTCATTTATTTGGTATAGCCCTGTGAGCCATTCGGCTCTTGAATCGGGTGCCACCGCAAACAAACAAACAAAAACATGGACAGAAAAAAGCACCGTATATCAATGCAGGTGCGGTGTGTAAACCTCGCTACTAGGGAGACAAAGGGGACCGGGCGTGGTTTAGGCCACCCACCCCCTCGTGCCTTCATAGGTGCTACTCGCTCACAGCACTTGCCCCAACGGCCTATTAAGGCTAGACGGGGGATTTTTGTTTTGTGTGTGCGTGTCAGCAGAGGAGCGACGCTCACACCAACGAGCGGAGCGCCGGGTGGCAAAAGCACAGCGATTTGCCACAGGTGGTGGTGGTGCGTCGGTCAGTCATCTCAGTCAGTCGACCCATGGCACCTGGGTCTGTCGCATGACCTCCTGCCAGCAGGCGTTCGATACATCACATGGCCTTAACCTGCACCTAGCCTGGCACAGGCGCCGTGGTGACGTCACCGCCACTAAGTGGCGAATGGCGGTTGTTGTGCTTGCTAACAGCACTTGCCCCGCAACAGCCATTGTAGGCTATACGAGGCGCCTTCACCTTTGTCTTTGTTCTCAGAAAGAGAGTTGTGCAGGGAGTGGTGGCATAGTTGTTGGCGCGCGCTTCGATTCCCAACACCGGTTCCAGAATATATAAACCCCCTTGTGGGCATCCCCGAGGTCGACTCAGCCTCAAATGAGTACCTGGTGCGGTGTGTATACATCAGCACTGGGGAGACAAAGGCGGCCAGGCGTGGTGCTGTCCGCCCACAACCTCGTGTGACGTGCCATCCTTCACAGGTGCTGCTCACTAAACATCACTTGCCCCGACAGAGCGCTAAAGGCTCTGCGGGGGGATCTTTGTATTTGCGCTCACTCACGGCACCTGGCCCTCATGCTCACAGAGAGAGAGAGAGAGTGGCGTGGGCAGTGGTGGTAGAGTGGTTAGGTGGCTGCGCTACGAACCCCTGCAGACCGAGTTTGATTCCCCACACGCGACCGACAACACAAGCTTAAATGAATATTATGAGCGGTGTGTATACAAACCAAAAAAAAAACACGAGTCCTGGGAAGACAAAGGCGGCCGGGCGTGGTTGTGGTCACATTCACCCGATCGCGTGCCATTCCGACCTCAACATGTGATCGCGAACAGCACTTGCACCAATAGTCCGTCAAAGGCTATACGGGGGATCATTATCGTTTGTCTTGCTCCACCGCATTCTCAACGCAAAGACTTATAATGAAAAGTCCATGGGTCTCCGGCTGCTTGCTTTGTGGCCGAAACGTCGTGAAAATTGTATTATATTTTGTTGTATTATTTGTTATTTTATTATTTTCCTTCTACGTGACTTTACCGAAAGAACCAATCATATGAATGCCTGCAGTCACGAAAGCTTTAAATCGAAACTTGTTATATTCTTTGGGTCTTTCGGTAAAGTCACGTCGCAACACAAGCGGTCGTCATCCGCTTGTATTGCGATCGAAATGTCGTAGTTGTGTTTATTTATTTACTTGCTATTTATTTGAACCTATCTACGTGACTTTACCGAAAGACCCAAAGCATATGAATTCCTGCAGTCACGAAAGCTTTAAGTCAAGACGTAAAGACCTGTTCCTTTGGCTGATAGTTATCTCAACAAAGGAACCACCGTGGTGGACTTCCTCTGCTTAGCGTCCCCCATCATTTGACTCCGCTAATCCACGCGTCTCTCCGCCTCATTCCGATCACGGCCACGTCTCCACGCTGCTTCCTTCGTGCCCTTATCAACTTTCCTTCCAATGTCTTCTGCATTCATATTTTATTTTACAAGGCAAGGCCCACTGAGCTATACGTAGCTCTTTTGCAAAAGCGACCTGGCCGCCAAAAAATGATAGCTCACGGAAGTGGCTTATCATCTTAAGGCGTGACGATTCTAAACGTGTTTGGAAAAAAAACTGGGGCATCCGGGAGAAAATCCACACTATGACGGGGAGAACGCACAAACTCCAAATATACACCAGGCGTCACGGTTGGGATCGAACCCACGACCTCCTTTATACCAGGTAAGGTGATTAACATCTCGAAACCGTGTACCTCTGAGTCACAGCAAGCAATGAGGTGCTAATTTATAGAGGTTCTCCTTGAGGCACCTTGATGTGTGATGAAGCCTTTTCATGATCCAGTTCATGTTGCCGTTTGTATCTCAATCTCTTGAACGTGTTCCCCGTCTGCTGGGAATTTGCGTGAAAGTCTGTCTCCCATCCTGGCAGAAACCAGGCTCAACCGAGCTGAGCTTCCGATATGCGATGAGAACTACAGCATGGCCCGTGATTTGAAACTGTGGGAAATTAAAGCCCTCACTGGAACCCATAGACTCCGAGAACCATATAATCACAAAGGCCAATAATCTTACGCAGATGTTCGTAGACTCACATAGACACCGATAGCGTCGTACGGAGATCCATAAACTCACATGGAGACCAAAAGGCTCACACAGACACCCAAAGACACATTGAGACAGATAGACTCACATTGAGACCAAGAGATTCAAACATAGACCCATAGACTCAAATAAAGACCGGTAGACTGACATAGAGACCAACAGACTCGCACAGAGACCCATGGACTCACATAGATACCATTAGACTCGCACTAAGACCCATGGACTCACATAGAGACCCGTAACTCAAGTAGAAATGGATAACCTCACATAGAGACCAATAGACTCACACAGAGACCTATGGGCTCACATAGAGACCCGCGACTCGCATAGAAACCGATAGACACCAGTGCAATAATCGTGAGATCGTCTCTCTACGCAAGACGTTGCTTTTGCATTATTCTCAGAGATGGCCTCGCAGTTGTAAAAAAAAACCCAGAAAAATCAATTCAACCCTCTCCCGTCTTACACCTTCCATGAATAAACACGAGACGGTGTAATGAAGCAAGCGCGTGACCCCGCCGGAGCACGGAGCGCTCTGCCTGGCCGTCAGTCAGCGGAGGAGAAGGAGAGGAGGAGGCTCCTCCTCCTCTAATAACCTCCCTTTGCTCGTCGCCGTGCTTTAGCCAATTTTCAATCCAATTTTGGCCACGTCCCGTCCGCGATAGCCGTCTGCGAAGCTCCCCTCCATTACCGCTCGCCTTTGTGCGCCCACCGGCGATGGACGCTCCGCATCGGAGGCTCTCTCGTGGAAAATAAATAAATAAACTAAAAAGAAAGAAAAAAATTCGAGGAATTGCGCGCACGTGTCCCGTCGGGGCCATCGGCCAATTTTGAAATAATCTACCGGCCCAGCTCACGGTTTATTAGCGGGGGACACCGTTCTCGGATTTTCCTCGTGCGGCCAAACGCCGGACGGTTTCCGCGAGTCGTCGTAACCCGTTTTTGTTCTATAAATTATATAAAAAACGTGAAATATTTTCTTTTACCAGGTAAGGCCCCACTGAGCCATATAGTTATTTTTCAGAAGCGACCTGGCTATCACAGATGATAGCTAAACAAAGTGGCTTATCATCATGTGGATATTTATGGCAGTCAAATTATCTAAGCGCGTGACGTTCATTATAAATGTGAATGGAAAAACCGGAGGACCCGGAGAAAAATCCACGCGATCACGAGGAGAGAGAGAGAAAGACATCCAAACTCCGAATATACAGCAGCAGACGTCAGGGTCGGGATGGAACCCACGACGTCCTGTATACCAGGCGAGGTTGTTAACATCTCGTCAACGTGGAAAATCCCACAGGAAATTCCTCGTGACGTTACGGACGGACCGTCGATAAGCGGCGTGGTACATTCGGTGCTGGATCTCGGAGGGAAACCTTCTTGGAACGAGGCTCCGGGATTTTTTTTTTTGGAACTCCACAGCCGTCTCGTCGTCACGAAACTTACAGCGGATTATAGAACGACAATTATATAATGTATGTGGTGCAATAATGCGTGACTGTTGTGGAAGGCGGTGACTTACGTCAGTAATTCAGGTTGCAAACCAGCCATTGCAATGGTCGGGTTAAGAAAAATATTGTGAGAAACTATACCCTCTGTGGATTACACTGGTGGATTACGCGGATGGGATCACACAGGTGGATTACACCGGTGGGATTGTACAGGTGGATCACACAGGTGAATTACACAAGTGAATTACATTCGTGGATCACACAGGTGGATTACACAGCTGGATTACACTGGGCCTCATAGATCGTTAGCTAGTGGAGCAAGTAGGATGTTGCTCGCCAACCCGTGTGGGTGATTGACTATTTTTTTATTTATTTTACCATGTGCACAAATACCGAACGAGAGATTGGTCAAGCATCTTAAGAAACACTCTCCTGTGAACGTCGCGGGACTCAGTTGTGGCTTTCTCTTGGCAAACAGAATGACTCTTGCGGTCACGGTTATTATTGTTAGAAATTGTTATTATTGAGATGTCTGGGTGGCCCTGGAGGTCAGAGCGTTGGGCCCGAACAGCTGCAAGAGGCTGGGTTTTGGAAACCCAGGTGGCCGCCTGCGATGTAATCGACTCTTAAGTGTCGTGAGCTGATGGGCTCAGCTCGATCGCTAACGAGCAACGACGGTGACCAGGGCTTCAATTCAGCCAGGTCGGTCCAGATCCATTAAAAAAATTATTCCTCCTGTAACGGCACACTTCACCCGGGTTACCTCTCTCTTCTCTGGCTTTGGCTACTACTAGTCATGTGACCACCTGCTCCAGTTTATTTTCTTCCAGCGACCCGGACATAAAAATAATATGGAGTGAGAAATTAAGCGCTGACTGCAACCCATTGAGACGTATTGTATGTACTGTATGCTGAACTTATTTCAACATACAGCCAACCGTGCTAATCGGAGGTGCCGGGGAAGGACAACAAACAAAACACAATAAACACTCGATTTAAAGCTTTCGTGACTGCAATGGTGAAGGACGCTTGTGTTGTGGCCGAAACGTCGTGAGAATATTATTGTGTTATTTTATTTTATAAATTTATTATTTTATTCTCATTCTACGTGACTTTACCGACAGAACTAAAGAAGACAATAAACACTTTTAAGAAATGAGTTTTAAATCGATATTTAAAAGTGCACGGCTCCATTGAGTCACACTGACACCCATACAACCTACACTGAGGCCCACGGGCTCACGTAAAGAGGCCCCATAGACTGCCATAAAAGCTCAAATACTTGTTGAGACGAGGGTTTCATTCCATCCAGATCCCTCCTGGTGGGCGACCTGCCCATTATTACAACACCAGGCATACCACATCCACAATAGCTATTGCGATGGCTGCGGCTACTACCAGTCACGTGGTGTCACCTACTTCGGTCTACTGGTGACCCGGAGAAGAATCCGTGAGAATTTAAATCTCTGCCCACGACTTGTCGGTGGGGGCAGTGGGAGGTGGTGGGGGGAGGGGTGAATTTGCCAACGTGTGGATCTAAATGAACACATCTCCTCCGATGCGATCATGTACCCCACCCCCGCAAGTCCGCAACTCCTCAGCTCTCTGTCTACTGCCACCCCCTCTCCCTATCCCCCCCCCCACCCCGTGACCACGCGTCTAGGGGGGGGGGGGGACTCAGCTGGTGCGAGTGTCTCGACGGCGTCTAAAACCCTCGGCGTCCATCGGTCTCCATCAGGCGAGGGGCCCACAAATCCCAACGCGCAGCTGCGCTAGCTCTCAATGCCACAGCGATAATGAGTTATTAATGACCTTTCTTGCCGTATTCATTTGCATCGTGATGTTATGACTCGAGAGAGAGAGAGAGAGAGACGGAGGAAGAGACACGGGGGGGGGGGGGAAGTAGGCGGAAGGGATGGAGAGGAAAGGGGAGGATGGGCGTCCGCGTTGGAGATGCAGTGGGGGGTGGAGGAGGAGGAGCGGGGATGGATGGGTTGGTGGCGGCGGTGGTGGGGATGGGTTTATGTGTGGATTCGATGGAGGGTGTAGCGATGGCTCATTGCTGCCGGCGTGGGTTTGATGAATGGCGGCAGTAATTGTTGGGAGAGTTTAAGTCCGGACGCAGCAGATCGTCCCCAAACCTCTCCCTCCTTCCTAGATCTTGCCGCTCATCTCGCTCCTACAAGCAGCAGCGGCGGCAGCGGCGTGCGAAGTTAAAACTTTGCTTGGCCCAGGTGAGGTTTTCTCTCGGACGAGTGGAATGAACCGACGGAGGATACCAAGTGTTCTGCTTTCATCGCTCCGTGTGCCAAGTTCGCCAAATTTAATTCACCAGAGCGGCTCTATGCGCCCAACCTCCACCCCTCCCCACCCCCCCCCCCCCTTTTGAATTCCCAGGATTCCCTTCCGTATTTTCTCCAACAAATAAGTATCCGCAGCTCACGGATGTTGGAGCCAGCCAGAAGGGGACTTGAGTTTATGTGCCTCTGCACAAAGACAAAAGTCCCCCGTATAGCCTTTAACAGACTGTTGGGACAAGTGCCGTTAGCGAGCACCTATGAAGGCCGGCACGGCACACGAGGGGGGTGGGTGACCAACGCAACGCCGGACCGCCTTTGTCTCCACAGTGTTGATGTTTACACACCGAACCAGGTACTCATTTGAGGCTGAGTCAACCTAGGGAATTCCCAGGACCGGTTCAAATAATCGCTATCAATCGGTGGTGACCGGGAGCGGGAATAGAACTCGCGTACGCCGGGTTCGTAGCGCAGCGCGCTAACCGCTGCGCCACCGCTCCTCCCCTCCCTCCCCATGGCTACAAGTGGAGATGGAATCGTAACAGGCGAAGTCGCTTCATTGGCAAGGTCCGTCAGTCTGCTCGGCGTTAACCAACACAGACAAAACCTCCCACCTGTTTTCAGCTCCAATCTAACCAAGTTCGGACCGTCTCAAACCAAGAGGCGTCGTGAGAACTCGGCCGAGCCTGGGCACGGCAGCTGTCAATGGGCACGCGCATCGAATCGCATTGTTTATTACGACGACGTATTGTTTGATGCCAGACATGGGGGGGGGGGAGGTGGGGTTGGGTCCCCCGGTGCTTGACACGGAACATCGCATGTCCCCTCCACCCCCCTCCCCCTAGTCATCTTGGCGCGATGGTGGTGGTGGGTTCGGGGGTGGGGGGGAGGTGGTCCCGCGGTTATAACCTGCACCATTCACGTAAAAACCGGTGTCATTTACGGGCGAACAAAGCACGGTTGTCGGAAACCTCGGAGGCTCCACAACAAACAAACAACAAACAAAAACAACCCCGTGGAATTTGTCTTTTTTTTTCCTCTCTCTAACATTTTCTGGTCCGACAAGACCCAGATGACAGAGCCAACCGCTGCCCCACTTTGCTCTGTTGACAGCAGTGCGTTGCAGCGCTAGTGTGTGCGTACGCGTGTCCGTGTGTGTCTGTGTGTGTGCGCGGGTGTAGCTGCGCTATGAACCTGGCGACCCGGGTTCGATTCCCGCTCACGGCCAACACCCAGTGACGATTATCTGAACCGGTCCTGGGCCTCCCCTAGGTCGACTCAGCCTCAAATGAGTACCTGGTGCGGTGGATAAAAACATCGCCACTGGGGAGACTAAGGCGGTCGGGCGTGGTGCTGGCCACCCACCCCCTTGTGTACCGTTCTGGCCTTCATAGGTGCTCGCTAACAGCACTTGCCCCTACAGTCTGTTCAGGCTATACGGGTGATCTTTGTCTTTATCTTTGTGTGCGGAGGAAGCGCGTGAAGGACGCTGTTGGGCAGTTGGAGGCAGCAACGGAGGGCAGAGGAGCGACGCTCACAACAACGAGCGGGCGGATAAAGCACAGCAAGTTGGCACAGTAAAGGGCACAGGTTGTGCATCGGCCACTCATCTCAATTAGTCGACCCGTGGCAACTGCTGGGTCTGCCCCGTGACCTGCTGCCAGCGGGCGTTCGATACTTCACGTGGCCTCAACGTGCACCTAGCCTGGCACAAGCGCCGTGGTGACGTCAACGCCACTTAGTGGCGAATGGCGGTTGTTGTTGTTGTTGTGTGCGGCGGGGAGCGGTAGTGTAGCGGGTATCGCGCTGCGCTACGAACTCGGCGACCCGCGTTCGATATCTGAACCGGTCGAATCTGCCTTAACTGAGTACCCGGTGGGTGCGGTGTGTAAACATCGCCACTCGGGAAGACAAAGGCGGTCGGGCGTGGTTCTGGCCACCCACCCCCTCGTGTACCGTTCCGGCCTTCATAGGTGCTCGCTAGCAGCACTTGCCCCAACAGTCTGTGAAGGCTACACGATCCGAGTTCGATTCCCGCTCATGGCCAGGCCAACATCAGTGACGATTATCTGAACCTTGTCCTGGGCCTCCCCTGCCTAGCTGTGTGTTGAGCTTCTTTCGCACCGCACGTAGCCAACCGTGCTAATCGGAGGTGTGGAGGAGGCACAACAAACAGGCTCGACTCAGCCTCAATGGTTGCCTGAGACAGAGGCGGCCTTCATAGGTGCTACTCGCTAACAGCACTTGCCCCGACAGTCTGTTAAGGCTACACGGGGGATCTTTGTCTTCGTGTGTCTGCTGCGTTGGCAATCTTTCGTTACCCCGGCACGAGTTAACGCCGCACATTCGACGGACTTTTTTGTTGTTGTTCAGAACTCACTGAAAACGAATGTCCATTTACGATGTAATCAAACTGACTAGTATTGCCCTAGATAATCAGACACTCTATCTCCCTCAATGGACGCGGGGGGTGGGGGGGGGTGATACAAAATAAATACACATCTCACTTAAACATCTCACAAGGTCGCTTCTGTAAAAGAGATATCAGTGGGCCTTACCTGGTAAAATGAAATAGTTTATTCTAGATTTGAAGTTTTCGTGACTGCAAGGATCCATGCTCTGTTTTTTTCGGTAAAGTCACGTAGGTAAATAAAATAAAAATAAAATAAAATATACAAAAGATAAGATATTATTTATCTTTTTAATCTTTTTAAACTTTTATTTTATTTTTATTTTCTTTACCTACGTGACTAAAAATATCTTAGCTTTTTTTATCTTTTTCTTATTTTTTTTTACCTACGTGAATTTTACCGAAAGAACCAAAGTATGAAATAGTTTAGTTTGTAATTTAGTCTAGATATAGAATGCCAATTGAGTAATTGTGCAGGGTCATTTTCTAAATTCCCAACTGTTTACTCTGACGCCTGCCTTCTTCTGCAAATAACGCGAGGGAATAATTATAGTCCACTGTGAAGCAGACGGCGAGTATCATTATTATTATTACTGCCGCTATAATAGTCATTGTGGTAGTTATTTCGCCCGCAGAAATAACCAGGGAGGCCGCGTGGATTCGAACCGTGACTCCTGTGCAACGAAGCGGCGGCACACGTGGCCTTCGTCCAGCGGTAGATAAAGGACGTTAACGTCACCACCCGCGAAAAATAATTCTGTAGATGTTTTTTTTAGGGTGTTAGATCGCAAAAATATTTAATTGCGTCGTTAAACCCGCCACCACCCGACGCAGACAATCGGTAAGGTTTGTCACGTTAACAGAAAGTGACAATTCCTTACCGGTTCAGTGCACGCCGGTGCGCTGGAAAGTTTTCCGTGAATAATATTGGTCGCGAAAAGCTGCGTGTTAAAATCACTACCCCGATGTTAATTATTATACTTTTTAAAAAAAAATCCTAGATCTGAGACTTTATTTGTTTTTATTTCATCAGGAAGGGCCCCAATAAAGCCGCTGGGTTTCTATGCCACGGGCGTCCTGATATTTACTTTATATACCTAAATAAAATCACTGCCCACCCACCCACCCACCACCATCACGACCAACACAGACAGACAAAGACCCCCCCCCCGCCCCGTATAGCCTGAACAGACTGTTGGAGCCAAATGCTGTTAGCGAACAGCGCCTGTGAAAGCCTGCAGAGCACACACGAGATGGTGGGTGCGTGGCTGACACCACACGTCCCCGGCCGCCTTTATCCGCCGCCAGTGGCGATGTTTTACACAGCGCCGTGGGGCAGTCGTGCTGAGTCGACCTAGGGGAGGGCCCCACAAACGGTTCAGGTACTCCGCTATCGCCGGCGTTGGCCCGTGAGCGGGAATCGTAGTGCGGCGTCGCGCTAAACCACTGTGCTACCGCTCCCTCCTCCAGGACCAAAAAGACAGAGATCCCCCCCCCCCTTCCCTTATAGCCTGGACAGACTGTTGGGGCAAGTGCTGTTAGCGGAGCAAATATGAAGGCCGGCACGGCACACGAGAGTGGTGGATGGCCAGCACCGCGCCCGACCGCCTTTGTCTCCCCAGTGGCGACGTTGACTACACATCGCACCAGGAACTCATTTGAGGCTGAGTCGAATTAGAGGAGACCCAGGAACGGTTCAGATAATCGAACTCGGCTGGCCGGATTCGTAGCGCAGCGCGCTAACCGCCGTGCCACCGCTCCCCACCACCACCACCACCACCCGAACTCGCACCGCACCCACCCCTGACTTTTGAACCGATGCGTGGGGGGCGGCGGGCAGGCTGGGGAGGAGGGGGGGGGGTCTAAATTTAGACCGGCCGCCTTTGTGCATTCGGCACAACCGTCTCCTTGGTGATAATCCCTGCAGCACGCCGCTCATAAACGGGCGAGGGAGCAGCAGAGGCGCGCTGCGTAAATCCACCATCAGGCTTATTAAAGCCAAATTGACATTACTCGTGTGCTCACGGTGGGCGAACTTTACGGCGGAATAACTACGCATTATCATAGATCACTAAACCCTTTAATAGTAGCGCTGCCATCCGTAATGTGTTCACCTTACGCGCGCAAAACTTTAAACTTTTTTTTCCATCCCCCCCTCCTGCTTCCCTCTCTGTCTCTCTCTCTCTCTGGATCGTTTTCCCTCTCTTGCTCTCTCTCTCACTCTCTTACTCTCTCATGCTCTCTCTCATTCTCTCTCTCTCTCTCTGTGGATATGTTGCTTTCTCTTGCTCTCTCTCACTCACTCTCTTGCTCTCTCATGCTCTCTCTCATTCTCTCTCTGTGGATATGTTGCTCTCTCTTGCTCTCTCTCTCTCTCACTCTCTTGCTCTCTCATGCTCTCTCTCATTCTCTCTCTCTCTGTGGATATGTTGCTCTCTCTTGCTCTCTCTCTCTCACTCTCTTGCTCTCTCATGCTCTCTCTCATTCTCTCTCTGTGGATATGTTGCTCTCTCTTGCTCTCTCTCTCACTCTCTTGCTCTCTCATGCTCTCTCTCATTCTCTCTCTCTGTGGATATGTTGCTCTCTCTCTCTCACTCTCTTGCTCTCTCATGCTCTCTCTCATCCTCTCTCTCTCTGTGGATATGTTGCTCTCTCTTGCTCCCTCTCTCTCACTCTCTTGCTCTCTCATGCTTTCTCTCATTCTCTCTCTCACTCTCTATCGCTCGCTCATGCTCTCTCTCATTCTCTCTCTCTCTGTGGATATGTTGCTCTCTCTTGCTCTCTCTCTCTCTCACTCTCTTGCTCTCTCATGCTTTCTCTCTCTCTTGCTCTCTTTCGCTCGCTCATGCTCTCTCTCATTCTCTCTCTCTGTGGATATGTTGCTCTCTCTTGCTCTCTCTCATTCTCTCTCACTCTCTTGCTCTCTCATGCTCTCTCTCATTCTCTCTCTCTTGCTCTCTTTCGCTCGCTCATGCTCTCTCTCTCTCATTCTCTCTCTCTCTGTGGATATGTTGCTCTCTCTTGCTCTCTCTCATTCTCTCTCTCTCTCTTGCTCTCTCTCGCTCGCTCTCATTCTCTCTCTCTCTTGCTCTCTTTCGCTCGCTCATGCTCTCTCTCTCTCATTCTCTCTCTGTGGATATGTTGCTCTCTCTTGCTCTCTCTCATTCTCTCTCTCTCTTGCTCTCTCATGCTTTCTCTCATTCTCTCACTCTCTTTCGCTCGCTCATGCTCTCTCTCATTCTCTCTCTCTCTCTCTGTGGATATGTTGCTCTCTCTTGCTCTCTCTCTCTCTCACTCTCTTGCTCTCTCATGCTCTCTCTCATTCTCTCTCTCTCTCTTGCTCTCTTTCGCTCGCTCATGCTCTCTCTCTCATTCTCTCTCTCTCTCTGTGGATATGTTGCTCTCTCTTGCTCTCTCTCATTCTCTCTCTCTCTTGCTCTCTCTCGCTCGCTCTCAATCACACTCTTTCTCTATCTCTCAACGGGCTTGACCTAGTAAGATAACACGAAGATCTTAGTTTTACTTGTGTGTGTTTATATATAAAAATTTAAAGTGATTTGTTTACCTTTCATATAATTTGCACTCATTTATCGTGCTTGTTTATGGATTGTTTTTGTTGTTGTAACGTTCTGACCCACCCCTACTGGGCATTTGAAAACGAGCTTCATAGCTCATCGGATTCCTCCACTATCAATAAATACAGGGTGATTACATTTTTTTTAACACTTCTGCAAATTTGCAACAATACCACGAGAGATGTGTCACCTCCGGGCTCTGCAGACCACCTGGAGAAGATTCCAGGCGTATCGTTGACCACGATGGTGAACAAGTGGAGACTGATTTTGTGAAGCTATTAACATTACATTTGTAATGAAAATACGCTTTCACCTTTTTTCTGTCATAAAACAGGTGTTAAGATGTTAAAACAACAAACAGTTTCAAAGACAATACATATATTATCAGAGCATGTTTTTTTTTGTTTGCATTCTGACCACAAGTATTGTGGTTAATGCAGACATGATTCTTTGTAAAAGGTTTCAGTTTGGTGTTTTAACGTCTTAACACCTGTTTTGTTGCTGGAAAAAAGGGGAAAACCTATTCTCATATTTTGGTACTGGCAAAGGAGGTCCCATGATGTAATTACATTTGTTATCACGTTACAGTGTATTATCCGTTCTTTTTTTTCATTAAAAATGGTAGTGTATTATCTTTAAGTGTTAAAAAAAATTGAAGCACGCTGTATTTTTATTCCCTCAGTTTCAGTTTTCAGTTTATTAATTTCGGTATAGCCCTGTGAGCCATTCGGCTCTTGAATCGGGTGCAACCACAACAAAAAACCAAAACACGAACAAGAAAAACATCTTAAATGTGACTGTGCAAACAGAAAATCCATGAAACAAAAAAAAGCTAAAAATTCCTGAAAAAAGCACCGTACACCAACGCTGTGTGCAAAAAAATCCCAGTGGGATGCAAGTCAAACAACAACAACAACAACCACAAAAACTTAGATTAAGGCCATAGTCTAACTCTGTACTACAACAAAACAAACATGTCCAAACCAAAAAACGTTTTCCAAATCACCAAAAAGTAAAGCCATAATTGCAATGTAACAGTGATCACAGGGACTGTGACCAAATTTTTACAATAAACTTCATAAATAATATGTAACACCAAATCCTAGAGCCATAGCTGGCTGCATGAGTTACTCCACAAAAACAGAAGCATCAGTCGGAGTATAAAATTTTTCAATGCACCTTTAAGATCAGCACGCTAAATCAAAATACAGATAATACTTTGCAGCGTCATCCGGAGTGAAACATTTTATTTCATTTTACGCCAATGAATAGCAGTGGCAGCTAGGGGTATACAACTGTTATTGAGCAGTTTTGAGAGAAGATCTCATTGGTAGCGATTCAAGTTGCAGTTTATTGGCAATAGCATTCCAGACCCTGGTGGCATCAATAGCAAAGGCCCTTCCTCCAGTTTTTGTACGGCAATAGGGAATGTGAAGCTGGTAAATGAGCGAAGACCTGAGGTCAAATTTTTTCTTTGAAACAGAGAGGAGATCCAGCAGGTAGTCTGCGGATTTTTTTGTAAGTACATCGTGAATAAATAAGATCTGGTGCACAAGCCGTCGAACATTAAGAGATGTGAAGTTTGACCCAATGTAGAGATCACAGTGGTGAGTCCTATATGGGCAGTTCAATGTAAATCTTAAGGCCGAGTGATAGATGGAATCAAGCCTCTTCAGTACAGTACTTGGGGCTGATTTATGCACGATGTCACAGTAGTCAAGTAGAGGCAGTATGGTAGCTTTTATCAATTCCAAACGGAACATTGGGGGGAAGCAGTGCTTGTGTCGATACAGAAAACCAATTTTTTATTTTTGTCTTTTTACCAATATAATCAATGTGATCTTCAAAATTCAGTTTTGAATCCAGGATGACCCCAATATACTTAAAGATCTTGACTTGCTCTATTTGATAATTATTTAAGGAATGTAATTGGGGAAAAATAACTTCCTGCTTTAGTCCTGGTGAGAAGCGTAGCACATTGGTTTTGGAGGTATTCAGGACTAGTTTAATAGCAACTAGCTGATGTTGTAGTTTGTTGAAATCACCCTGTAGCTTAGCAATCACGTCATCCAGAGAGCGGCCAGCAGTAATCAGTATCGTGTCATCTGCAAAAAGATTTACCCTGGAATGATCCAGGTCAGTGCCCAAGTCATTGACATAAAGAGAGAACAAGAGGGGGCCGAGGATGAAACCCTGTGGAACCATTTTTGTTATCTTAACACTATTGACCACCAACCATCTGTGAATACAGTTTGGGTGCGAGAAAAGAGTTATTTTTGTAACCACTTTACTGCGTTTTCGGAAAAACCGAGGCAACTTAGTTTACTAAGCAGGGTGTTGTGGTCTACTGTATCAAAAGCTTTGGACAGGTCTAGAAAAAGACAGGCACAGTACTGCTTATTATCAAGGCAACTGTAAATGTAATTTAGAGAGTCTAATGCAGAAGATGTGGTGCTGTATTTTTTTCGGAACCCAGATTGTTTTAGATGTAGTAGATTGTTGATGGACAGAAAACTGCTAATTTGGTAGGTCAATGATTTTTAAAAAAATGTTCATCAACGGGGACAAAATTGAGATAGGTCGGTAGTTATTTGGATCATATTTAGGGCCCCCTTTGTGAAGTGGACGGACATAGGAATGTTTCATTCTAGAGGAACTGATGCTTCTTTGATGGACAGGTTGAAAATATGGGCTATAGGTTTGTATATTAGGTGACCAACAGTTAGTAGAGCAAAGACGGGAATACTATCTGCTCCGGTAGAGGCGGACCCTTTGAGGTAGAACATTACTTCCGTGGATTGGCTGGAAACTAAATTCGTTTAATGTTTGGACAGAGGTGTAGGAATTCGCATGAGCAGGGGTGACTCCCAATACATTATCAAAAGGATTACCAGCTTCAGAAAAATGAAGGTTAAAATTGTCAACTATTTTTTGGGGATCTGAAAAATTTTCCCCATTTCGGTTAAATTATCTTAATAAACATTGACATTTTACAATGTAAACTCATATTGGTAAAATAAAAATAGACACGCATCCCAATGCTATGAAGAATGCGCCATTTTCTGAAACGTCGCCTGCTATATGTCTTACTTTTGAGGCCACACTGTGTTGCTGATGAGTGTGTGTAGTTTGCTCCCATTATACTTCGTGATTTCTCAAGTGATGTACAGCATCTGTGAAGAAGACGACACAAATTTCGATTTAAAGCTTTCGTGACTGCTAGGATTCATCTTCTTTGGTTCTTTCGGTAAAGTCACGTAGAATGAGAATGAAATAATAAAATAAAATAAGAAAAATAAAATTCTCACGACGTTTCGGCTACAACACAAGTAGCCGTCCTCAGGTGAAGAAGCAGGACTGTCCAGAAGACAGCGCTGGACAGTCCTGTACAGACCTGTTTCTTCACCTGAGGACGGCTACTTGTGTTATGGCCGAAACGTCGTGAGAATTTTATTTTCTTATTTTATTAATTTATTATTTCATTCTCATTCTACGTGACTTTACCGAAAGAACCAAAGAAGGCGACACAAGTTCATACCTCAGCAGGGCGTTGCCTGGTACGATGGGGATGGTTTTGTTTTATTTGTATGTCTTTGGGTGATTTGTTTAATTTTATTATACTTTGCAATGCTGTCATGTTGTTGTAGTGTATGTTTGTTGTAACGTTCTGATCCCTGTGACCCTACAGGACATGTGAGAAAGAGCTTCATGTAGCTCATAGGATTCCTCCAGTATAAATAAATATTCTGATTCTGCATTATTGACGGGGTTTTTTTTTTGCCTTTTCTGTTTTGCCCCTGCTGCTGTGCTCACGCAGGACCACGGATCTACCGTGTAAGATAGCCGGGCATCCGGCGCTAAACAGGCAGCAGCATCATCATCGTCATCATCGTCATCATCCGTGGAACAAATAAAAACAGCTCAAACTAGGGCGGCCCGGCGGATTCGAACCGCAAAAAAACACTCTGTGACGTGCGGCGCTTAAAGGGTAAAAAAAGCAGCACGCGTGCGGAGCGAGCGAGCGAACGAGCGGTAAGAGAGAATGGCAGAGAGAGAGAGCAGTATAATGGGAGCAAACCACACACACTTTTCAGCAACACCGTGTGGCCTCAAAAGTAAAGACACATATAACAGGCGACGTTTCAGAAAATGGCACATTCTTCGCAGCATTGGGATGCGTGTCTATTTGTATTTTACCAATATGAGTTTACATTGTAAAATGTCAATGTTTATGAAGCTATGGGAGGAAATCGAAGGAAACACACGCACAACAGGAGCGGGAGAATACACTCACCTATAAAATATTTTAATTTTACCAGGTTAAGCCCTACTGAGCTTCATGGCTCTTTTTTGCAGAAGCGGCCTGGCCACAAATGATGGCTCAGTGGAGTGGCCCATCCTTTGGACATTTGCAGAGAACGAGTACGGGGCAGAGCCTCGGCAAGGAAATGTCGGCCCCCGAAGAAACAAGCGGAGGCGGTCTGACGGGTCGTAAGCGAAATGGGCGCGGCTAATCGAACGAAGACTGCTGACGCTTGAGTTCCCGTGACGCCGTTTGCGAAAAAAAAAAGTTACTGGGCCGCCGTGCGCCGGTGTAACGGATCCGCATTTGCCAATTTTTTTTGAGAGTTGCCGGCGGACGACTCGATTGGGGAATCACGTTCGCGGCGATCATCGGCCGCTTGCTTGCTGGCGGGTCGCTGCCCCCAGGCAACTCTTTCGCAAACGAGACTCATCCCCGCTCTCTTGAACTCTCCACCCTGCGTTGGACGAAATAAGCCTCAAAATTTGAAACGTGACATTTTCCAAAATTTAACGGAAAACAAAAAAAATTGACCCTTTTGTAAATGACTCAATTTGGGATTGATCAATCGCCCACCCCCACCTCCCTCTTCACCCCCCGCCCCCCCCCCCCGTCCACAGCAAGCCTAATTCCCGTTTGTAAGGCCGGCAACTGAGTCACCTTGTGGCAAACACAGGGATAGCTGACATGGGGGGGGGGGGCGTTTTGAAGGTGCTTCTATTTTTATTTGATTATAAAAACAAGGTGCAAAGGTGGTGCAGGTGAGGTTGCAAACCCAAGAGGGCTCCTGGAAAAACCCACACCAACAAAAAGAGCAATGATTATACAAAACAGATCGGTCAATCAATTAAACAAAGCGTACTAATTAGAATTAAACAGTTTAATCTCAGTGGAGAAAAAAAAAAACCGAACACGATTGTTTTTGCTTGAGCATGTGTGCTTGTGTGTGTGTGTGTCGTCTCAGTCAGTGGGGAGCGGTAGTGTAGCGGTTAGCGCTACGCTGCGCTATGAACCCGGCGACCCCAGTTCGATTCCCGCTCACAGCGAACACCGGTGACGTTTATCTGAACCGGTCATGGGACTCCCCTAGGTGGACTCGGCCTCAAATGAGTACCTGGTGCGATGTGTAAACATCGCCACTGGGGAGACAAAGGCGGTCGGGCGTGGTGTTGGCCACCCACCCCCTAGTGTACCGTTCCGGCCTTCATAGGTGCTCGCTAACAGCACTTGCCCCTGCAGTCTGTTCAGGGTATAGGGAGATCTTTGTCTTTGTCTCAGTCAGGCACCCCCGTAGCACCTGGGTCTGTCCCGTGACCTCCTGCCAGCGGGCGCTCGACACTTCGCGTGGCCTCAACGTGCACCTAGCCTGGCGCAAGCACCGTGGTGATGTCGCCGCCACTCAGTGACGAATGGCTGTTGTTGTTGGTGGTGGTGTTGTTGTTGGTGTTGTGGGTTAGGCTACATGGAGGAGGAGGAGACTCCCGGTTAGCTCGGGTCATCAGGCTGACACCGTAGTCTACGCTTGAGGTTCTTGAGGGGTGCAGTTGCTGAGGCGTTTGAGCAACCCCCCAAGATCAAGGAGGGCGACAATTGTTGCGTGACGTCGTTGCTGGTTTATTGCGCCGGTGAATGCAATCCTTCGCCGCATTGTCAAGCCGTGCCTTCTGCCCCCGACTCACTCACACATCGCGGGGGTGCAGAAACTTTGACTTTTTAAACAACTTTTATTGCCGCCAGCAGCAACAGCACTGGAGGTGATTCCGATACGAAATACACAAAGTCACCAGCCAAACAAATAAACGCTATAAATCCATGCGCTGTGGTGGCGCTAAATGCACCGCGCACACCACGAAAGAAAAATCACGTGGTGGTGGTGGTGGTCATCGCGCACGCCACGGTGACGAGCGAGCGCTTCAGAAGGTGAACACGTGGGGTGGTGCCGTCCACGCTGGTACAGAGAGGGACTTGTCCGGCTCCCCAGCGTTCGAAGAAGACGCGCTGCACATCACCGACACGCGTGTGTGGCACATGGCGTGCTCCAGCCGGAGCCGCGCCTTAAGCAGGCCCCCTGAACACTGGAAGCAGCACAGAGCAGCCGTCAGTGTCACAGAGAGAGGCGGCGGGGGTGAAAGGAGAAATTTGCGGCGTTCTGAACGATGCTGCTGCTGCAACCGCCAATGAGAGCTCTGACGCCCACCCTCAAACTTAACCCTACATCTATCCCTTGCCTTGATCAAAACCCTATGCTTATACCTTATCCTATCCCAATACCTAACACTACCCCTAACCCTATCCCTAACCTTGACCCTAGCCTTATATCTAACCTTAACCATAACCCTGTACCGACACCTACCACTAGCCCAATCGCTAACAATACCCCTGGCACTATTCCTAACATTGATACTAACTCTATCCTTATACCTAACCCTTCCCCTATCCCAATACATAATAATACTCCTCACCCAATCCCTAACCTTGATCCTAACCCTATACTTATACCTGATATTACAAAACTAAGCTATTTTTTCAATCTTGATTTGAAGCTTTCGTGACTGCAGGAATCCATACTCTTTGGTTCTTTCAACCTACGTGACTTTACCGAAATAACCACAGAGTATAAACCATTTTTTATTTTACCAGGTAAGACCCCCGCTGAGCTATGTGGCTGGTTTTCAGAAGCGACCTGGCCACAGATCATAGCCCAACGAAGTGGCTTATCATGTCGAAAGCTACAGCAGGCACACATTCTAAAACGCGTGATGTAGATTCTAAATGTGGAGGAATAAACAGGAGGGCCCGAAATTAAAATTCCACGAGACAACGGGGAGAGAGACACACGCGCAAACTCCAAATACACAGCAGGCGTCAGGGTCGGGATCGAACCCAGGACCTCCTGCATACCACGCGAGGTAGTTAACATCTCCTCGCAATCGTGATGATGATGATGAGAGAGAGAGAGAGACGCGCAAACTCCACATACACAGCAGGCGTCAGGGTCGGGATCGAACCCACGACATCCCGCATACCAGGCGAGGGATTTAACATCTCCTAGCCATCGTGATGATGATGATAATGAGAGAGAGAGACGCCCAAACTCCACATACACAGCAGACGTCAGGGTCGAGATCGAACTCACGACATCCTGCATACCAGGCGAGGTAGTTCACATTTTGCCATAACGTCGCCTAACCCAAACCCTATCCCTAACATTGACCCTTACCCAATTCTTATACATAAACCTACAACTAACCGCGAGCCTCAAACTACCCACAACCCAATTCATAACTCTTGATCCTGATATGCAAAACTAATTCTACCCTTACTCCTATCCCCCTGATCCTATCGCCTGGTATACAGGAGGTCGTAGGTTCAATCGCGACCCTGACTCCTACTGTATATTTGGAGTTTGCACGTCCCTCTCTCTCTCTCTCTCCTCGGTTTTCCCCCTCCACATTTAGAATCAACGTCACGCGTTTCGAGTCTTTGGCTGCTATCAATTTCCAGGTGGAGATAAGCCACTTCGCTGAGCTATCAACGATAAGCCAGAGAGCTTCTGAAAAAAAAAAAACAGCTAACAGCTCAGTGTGCCTTAACTGGAAAAATAAAAAAAATGCAGAAGTTTAATTTAATGGAGATGATGATGATGATGATTACGATGACAAACAGCGGTGTCAACGTTGCTACTGTGCGTCGAGTGTGAACACGGAGAAAAGCGTTCCCCTGCTAATGGAAGGTGGTGATGGTGAGTTGCTCACTCCCTCGCTCACTACCATCACCACCACCACCACTACCACGTGGATTCTTCACGCTCACCATACCGCGCGGACCGCAGATCGTCTGTCCGTTAATTGGCGAGCGGAGAGGAGCGCGCGTGCATAATGATGCATAGCGAATGATGCACACACACACACACACAAAGACAAAGATTCCCCGTATAGCCTTGCAACGACTTTTGAAGCAAGTGCTGTTGGCGAGGAGCAGCGACTCTGAAGGCCGGCACGGCACGGCACACGAGGGGGGGGGGGTGGCCAACACCACGCCCGACCGCCTTTGTCTCCCCAATGGCGATGTTTACTACACACTGCATGAGTCAACCTAGCGGAGGCCAAGGACCGGTTCAGATAATCGTCACTGATTTTGGCCGTGAGTGGGAATCGCACCCGGGTCGCCAGGTTCGTAGCGCAGCGTGCTAACCGCTACGCTACCGCTTCCCGTACACACACACATACACTAAGTGGCGGGGACGTCACCACGACGCTTGTGCCAGGACATGTGCACCTTGAGGCCACGTGGAGTGTCGAACGCCCGCTGGCAGGAGGTCATGGAGCAGACCCAGGTGCCACGGGTCGACTGACTAAGATGACTGAGATGACTGGCTGATGCACCACCTGTGCCCCCTACTGTGCCAACCTGCTGTGCTTTAGCCACCCGGCGCTCCGCTCGATGTTGTGAGCGTCGCTCCTCCGCCCTCCGTTGTTGTTGGAGGGCGACTGCCTCCAACTGCCCAGTAGCGTCCTTCACAAGCCTCCTCCACAGAGGCCGATCTTGACACCGCTGGTACCAGTCATCGGCAAGTCCACTCAGCTCCACGTCCTCCTGTACCACTCTCGGGTTTGGCCAGGAGACGTCATAGACAGCTGTCCCCCCGGGGCCTCCGGCACAAGCTTATTAGTTACATATTTCAGTCGTGGTTTAGTGGTACATTTTTAAAGGTGGAGGGGTTACCAGCCCCTCGCACCCGTCCAGAGCCCCCGTTTAGCCCCTGTGGGTGGTCACAGACGCCATGAGGGGAGAGGCCAATCGGAATTGTCCCTCCCCCCACAGCACTGTCCACGACAGAGTTGCCCGTCCAGCACCGCGAGGGGGGTAGGGGGTTGTTTTTGCCGGACGACACAGACACACACAGACACACAGACACACACACACACACATGAAGTACATATGTTTCATGCACACAGCTGCATACAGATGGCAGGTGCATCAGCATTCAGTAAATATTCAACACGTTGGGGTAGGAGAGAGTGCCTCTGGATCTTCAATTCCACGCGCGCCCCTGCTTAATTAATCGCAAGTTTCCTTCATTCCATTGCCTAATTACCTTCGCCACCGCCGTTGCCCGTTCATTAGGCAGGCATTGCGCCTTAATTGGATGAGGCGCATGCGTGCGTTCCACCCACATGGCAACCAGGGATCTTCCGAACGCGTCGCTTGACGGCACGGACTCATAGAGTGGTGGAACTCGCTGCCTGCTGCCCCGAAACTTCACAATCCGAATATTTATTTATACCACGAGGGATTCGATGAGCTATAAATGATATTTTTTTTGCACAGATCTCAAAAATCAATATGTACCGGCACAGACCCCCACCCCCCCCCCACCCCAACACTGTCACTCATAGAACCCTATGCGCTGGCGTGCATACACCACGCGAAAAAAGCAATAACCCCCCGTGTATCCTGTAACAGACTGTTGGGGCAAGTGCTGTTAGCGAGTAGCACATGTGAAGGCCGGAACGGGGCACGACGTGGTGGTGTGCACAACCAACACCACGCCCGGCCGCCTTTGTCTCCCCAGTGGCTGATGTTTACACATCGCATCGGGTACTCATTTGAGGCTGAGTCGACCTAAGGGGAGGCCCAGGACCGGTTCAGATAATCGTCACTGGCGTTGGCCGTGAGCGGGAATCGAGCCCGGGTGGCCAGGTTCGTAGCGAAGCGCGCTAACCGCTACACTACCGCTCCCCACACGCACAGACACGCACAGACACGCACAAGGACACACAAAAAGACAAAGATCCCCCGTATAGCCTTAACAGACTGTAGGGGCAAGTGCTGTTAGCGAGCAACTATGAAGTCCGGAACGGTACATGGGGGGGGGGGGGGTGGGTGGCCAGCACCACGCCCGACCGCCTTTGTCTCCCTAGTGGCAATGTTTACACACCTCACCAGGTACTCATTTGAGGCTGAGTCGACCTAGGGGAGGCCCGCGACTGGTTCAGATAATCGTCACTGGTTTTGGCTGTGATCGGGAAGCGAACCCGTGGCGCCGGGTTCATAGGGCAGCGCGCTAACCGCTACATTATCGCTCCCCACAGACACACAGACACACACACACACAGACACACACACATAGACACGCACAAGGACACGCACATCAACGATATAAAACTTTGGAAACCGTTTAATCGCGGGTAACGGCGAGCCAGCGTTCACAAAGGGTTATGGAGCAGGAGGCGCGCAGCCACAATAACAAGCATACACTTTTATTTCTTCAAATTTGGTTAAAAAAACATACATCTCTATAATAAATATTTAAAGAGACGCAAAATGCACGCGAACAACGTCACGAAGCGGCCCTCAAAAGAGCCGCATGCTGCTCAGTAAACGCGGATGATTGTTGTTGTTGTTGTTTGTTTGTTGAACCACCCCTGGGCTTCGAGGCTTCTTCCACCTTTAACCGGCCGGGATTGACAGACGAACGCCGGCGGACTCGAGTTGAGAGCGAGAGAGGCAGGAGGGGAGGACGCGTGAAGAAGGAGACGCGTGGTGCGTGCGACGCGTGGTGCGTGCGACGCGTGGTGCGTGCGAGACGCGGAGCGGGCGACACGTGGTGCGTGCGACACGCGGTGCGGGCGACGCGTGGTGCGGGCGCGCTCCCTCTGACCGCCCTCGGGCGCTTCAAAGCGCCGCCGTGGCGAGAAATCCACCTCGGGGTTCTCGTCGGGCGCGACGCCGCCGGCACTGCGTGACAGACGCAGACAGCTCACGCGTGCCGAAGTAGTTGCTGTGCGCGCACGAGCCAAGTTAACGTTCTGGCACAAACCGCGGAACAGACAAATCAATCAGCGCAAAACTGTGACACGATTAAACTACGTTTTTTTGTTGGGGGGGGGGGGGGGGGGGTTACCAGGAAAGGTCCACTGAGCCATGTAGCTCTTCTTTTTCAGAGGCGACCTCGAAATCGTAGATGACAGCTCGACCGAGCGGCTTCTAACGTGGAAATGTATCGCGGGCAAATCATCTAAAAAAAAAACAACGGACGTTTATTCTAAATGTGGTGGCAAAAGCGAGAGGACCCCCAAGAACAATCCGCGCGAGCACCACGGGCAGAGACACGCAAAAAAAAACCCCATGTGCAACAAGCGGCAGGGTCGCGATCGAAAGCAACGACCTCGTGTGTACAAAGCGAGGGAGTTAACATCTTGCCACCGTCACGTGACGCCCATTGACACTCACACACACACACGATTTGCACCACTGTTGGAAGGTAATTGGCAAAAAGCCGCAGTGTGACCTTCACTGCGACAAATCCGTTTCACACGATGCCAGATAATGCAACGCTCGATGTAAGATCATAGAACGCACATTACTCAGTGGGGTTAACACAACGGCAATCCCCGCTCCCTCTCGACGACAGCCCCACCCCCCTCCCACTGCTGAGAGACATACTCCGGGTTACTTTTACGACGACGAAACTCATCCTGGTCTCTTGAGTTCGGGCAAAAACAACAACAACAACAAACACAAAACATAAACTCTAAACTTAAACGCTAAGCTCTGGACGAGAAGTGTAAACAAAACAACAATAATAACCTTTGGTTCTTTCGGTAAAGTCACGTAGAATGAGAATAAAATAATAAATTGATAAAATAAAATAACACAATAATATTCTCACGACGTTTCGGCCACAACACAAGCGGCCGAAACGTCGTGAGAATATTATTGTGTTATTTTATTTTATCAATTTATTATTTTATTCTCATTCTACGTGACTTTACCGAAAGAACCAAAGAAGATGAATCATTGCAGTCACGAAAGCTTTAAATCGAAACATTAATAACAACAACAAACACCGACAATAAATGGTTGGTGGCTGGCTGATTCGACGAGTCGCTCCACGACTATTTTTTTTCAGAGCTGACACCCAGATGACGAGAGTCGTCCCGGAATGCTCCCCGTCCGATCTCACCAGCGCATCTCGCAAGCTCAGCTGGTGTCTGTGTGTCTGTGTGTGGGTTTAACCAGACTGGATTGTGTGAGGAGCTCACAAATCCTTGAAAGATCTGGGCAAGGTCCCATCGGTGAGCTCCTTCGGCGGGGAAGGCTGCGATGGCTGGGTGATGTAGCCCGCATGCCCAGCCACCGCATGCCGAAACAGCTTTTGTTCGGCCGGATTGAGGGGGCTAAGCGGGCGCGGCACGGGCTAGAGAAGAGATGGAGTGATGTGGTACAGGAGGACGTGGAGCTGAGTGGACTTGCCGATGACCGGTACCAGCGGTGTCAAGATCGGCCTCTGTGGAGGAGGCTCGTGAAGGATGCTACTGGGCAGTTGGAGGCAGTCGCCCTCCAACAACAACGGAGGGCGGAGGAGCGACGCTCACAACAACGAGCGGAGCGCCGGGTGGCTAAAGCACAGCAGGTTGCCACAGTAGAGGGCACAGGTGGTGCATCAGCCAGTCATCTCAGTCATCTCAGTCAGTCGACCCGTGGCACCTGGGTCTGCCCCGTGACCTCCTGCCAGCGACTGTTCGACACTTCACGTGGCCTCAGGGTGCACATAGCCTGGCACAAACGTCGTGGTGACGTCACCGCCACTTAGTGGCGAATGGCGGCTGTTGTTTGTTGTTGGTTGTTTTAGCCTGGACAGAGCTCGGATGGGCCACCGCCATGCGCAACAGGTGTTATAGGCTGCGGTGGGGGGCCCAGCGTCTGAGCGGCAGGGAGGGGGCCGTTGCAACAAAGTCCCATCGTTTGTTAACATCACGTTGTTCGGACGACACGCAGATCCATCCCCCCCCCCCCCCCCCCCGGCTCTACATGCCCCCTGCTGCAGATACCATCCCCCCCCCCCTTGTCTCTCATTGACATGCTAATTTCTCTGCCCCCCCCCCTCTCTCTCTCCCCCCCATGCCGCCGATCTCTCTATATAAGACCTCGTCACAAAAGGGGTTGTTTCTGTGTGTCCCTGTGTGTGTCTCTCTCTCTCTCTGTGTGTCTCTCCTCTATGTGTGTCTCTCTCTCTCTGTGTCTCTCTGTGTGTCTCTGTGTGTCTCTCTCCGTGTCTGTGTTTGTCTCTCTCTGTGTGTCTCTCTCTCTGTCTCTCTCCGTGTCTGTGTTTGTCTCTCTGTGTGTGTGTCTCTCTCTGTGTGTGTCTCTCTCCGTGTCTGTGTTTGTCTCTCTGTGTGTGTGTCTCTCTATGTGTGTGTCTCTCTCCGTGTCTGTGTTTGTCTCTCTGTGTGTGTGTCTCTCTCCGTGTCTGTGTTTGTCTCTCTGTGTGTGTCTCTCTATGTGTGTGTCTCTCTCCGTGTCTGTGTTTGTCTCTCTCTGTGTGTGTCTCTCTCTCTCTATGTGTCTCTCCTCTATGTCTCTCTCTCTCTCTCTGTGTCTCTCTGTGTGTCTCTGTGTGTGTCTCTCTCTCTGCGTGTGTCTCTCTCAGTGTCTGTGTTTGTCTCTCTCTCTGTGTGTCTCTCTCTCTGTGTCTGTCTCTCTCTGTGTGTGTCTCTCTCTCTATGTGTCTCTCTCTGTGTGTCTCTCTCTCTGTGTCTCTCTCTGTGTGTTTGTCTCTCTGTGTGTCTGTGTTTGTCTCTGTGTGTGTCTCTCTCTCTGTGCCTCTCTATGTGTCTCTCCTCTCTGTGTCTCTCTTTCTCTCTCTGTGTCTCTCTGTGTGTCTCTGTGTGTGTCTCTCTCCGTGTCTGTGTTTGTCTCTCTGTGTGTGTCTCTCTCTCTGTATGTGTCTCTCTCAGTGTCTGTGTTTGTCTCTCTCTCTCTCTGTGTGTCTCTCTCTCTGTGTTTGTCTCTCTCTGTGTTTGTGTTTGTCTGTGTGTGTGTCTCTCTCTGTGCCTCTCTATGTGTCTCTCCTCTCTGTGTCTCTCTTTCTCTCTCTGTGTCTCTCTGTGTGTCTCTGTGTGTGTCTCTCTCCGTGTCTGTGTTTGTCTCTCTGTGTGTGTGTCTCTCTCTGTATGTGTCTCTCTCCGTGTCTGTGTTTGTCTCTCTCTCTGTGTTTATCTCTCTGTGTGTGTGTGTGTCTCTCTCTCTGTGTGTCTCTCTCCGTGTCTGTGTTTGTCTCTCTGTGTGTGTCTGTGTGTGTGTGTGTCTCTCTCTCTATGTGTCTCTCCTCTATATGTCTCTCTCTCTGTGCGTCTCTCTCTGTATGTCTCTCTCCGAGCTTGCACCTGATGACGGTTGCTTGTGTTGCAATCAAAACGTCGTGATCGATGATTAATTGTTTTCTTTCTATGCGACTTTACCGAGAGAACCAAGGAGTAATGCCAGAAAGATGTCGCCACTGACTTCAGAGGGGATGTTAGCACCAGGGACGTGCGGTCAGGAGAGGCAGGGGAGGCAGAGCCTCAGCTGTCATACTCCAATGAAGCTGTTACTAAAAGTAAAAAATAATAATAATAAAATCAAATAAATATTAAGATTTTTCCACTGATCTGTGTTATGAATGTAATTTCTGTACGGTTCCAATAATTTTTTTCGTCAAAATCGCCAATTTTGGGGAGATCCGCTGCAAATACAGCAAGAGACGAGAGGTGAGGCAGCGACGAGCTCAGCCTCCCCTCTGATTGCGCAACCCCTCAGTAACTGGATGGAGCGCGGGCAATAAGCGCGTGCCTGTTACTATCTCAGTGTGTCACCAATGTAATGTTTGTAGACCCCTTCATTTCATGTCCTCGCCTTCCATACTCCAGGTAACTTATTTCACGTATGTGTATAAAGATATTTAGGCTTCGCCGGTCTCGTCATGAAACTGCAATGAAAAAGCACCAGGGGAGGCAGCTATCACATCTGCCTCACTGGGGGGGGGGGGGGGGGCGTGTCTAACACGCTCACCTCAGTGAGAACACGCCCCCCTCAGTGAGGCCATGCCCTTCCCTCCGTGAGGCCACGCCCCCCTCCTCAGTGTGTGAATCTGGCTCTGACACTAGCCATTGCCTCCCCAGCCATTGACCTCACCGCACGTCACTGGTTGGCACCAGACGGAGGAAAGTGGAAACAAATTACGGAATGTGCAGTGTGATCGCCTGCGGGCTATTTGCCCGTGCATCGTGATGATGATGAAGATGACGACGAGGTACTTGGCTCTTCCATGTGCATCACGATGTTTATGTATCTTCTTGGTTCATTCGGTAAAGTCACGTAGAAGGGAAATAATAAAATGATAAAAATAAAACATCATAAAATAAAATTATCACGACGTTTCGGCCACAACACAAGCAGCCGTCTTCAGGTGAAGAAACAGAATTGTCGGTAAGACAGCGTTCCGATGAACACTGCTAAGCCTGGCAGCGTCTTTTAAGCTGGGTGGGTGGAGCAGAGCGCCTTGACAAAGGAGTTTACATATCAACAGAAGAATTTAGCATTGAAGTAGCTAAGTTAATGTGATAGATTAGCAATATGTTAAAGTCAGAAATTAGCATGTAACTGGGAAATTATATGAAACATTGCACTGAAAGGTACTAAGAGATTAGCAGGATGTTAAAGTGAGAAATTAGCATGTAACTGGGAGATTAGCATGATGTTAGTGTGAGGGATTAGCATGTAACTGGTCGTGGAAGTAGCTATGTTAAAGTCAGAGTTTACAAATCAACAGAGGCATTTAGTATATTAACGCTAAATAACTGCAACTACCCACCTATCATACAATTAACCGATGTGAAAGAACTAAGTATAAACTAAATCAATATAATCAATGTACTCAATATATTCTCCAATAAGTTGAGCTATTAACATGAAGTAATTGGGTATACACTACACTATATAATGAATACCATATAGTAAGCTGATAAAAAAACTAAAATATAAACTACATAGCCACTTCCGTGACCAGTTACATGCTAAATCTTCACGTTAACATCATGCTAATCTCCCAGTTGCATGCTAATTTCTTACTTTGACATCCTGCTAATCTCTTAGTACCTTTCAGTGCAATGTTTCATATAATTTCCGAGTTACATGTTAATTTCTGACTTTAACATCCTGCTAATATATCACATTAACTTAGCTACTTAAATGCTAAATTATTTTGCTGATATGTAAACTCCTTTGTCAAGGCGCTCTGCTCCTCCTGCCCAGCTTAAAAGACGCTGCCAAGCTTAGCGGTGTTCATTGGAGCGCTGTCTTACCGACAATTCTGTTTCTTCACCTGAAGACGGCTGCTTGTGTTGTGGCCGAAACGTCGTGATAATTTTATTTTGTGATGTTTTATTTTTATTATTTTATTATTTCCCTTCTACGTGACTTCACCGAAAGAACCAGGAAGATGAATCCATGCAGTCACGAAAGCTTTAAATCAAAAGATGTTTATGTAGCTTGGTGCAATCCGATGAGCCGAAGAAGCTCTTTCCCACAGATGCCCAGTTTTTTTTTACCGAATGCTTTCTCGGGTAAATAATCATAATAACAACAGTGTTAATACTTTTATTTTTTTTCCCCCACAGATGTGTATGTACCTTTCACCCCGCCATTCCACCCCCACATCCCTTTAGATGAAACAAAGCTGACCGCAGTGGTAGAGGATCGTCAAATAGACCTCCACGACCGACAGGCGCCACGTGAGTGCAGATGCCATCATCAGGGCCCGGGATTGGCAGCACCGCGGGGTTTTAGTGGCAGATCGGTCGGCAGGGCGGGGTCGAGGAAGGGGGAAACGGGCCGGGGGGGGGGGGAAGCTATGCGAGGTGGAGGGGATGGTGGGGGGGGGGGCTATGGGAGGGGGGGCTATGGGAGGGGATGGTGGGGGGGGGGGTATAGGAGGGGGGCTATGGGAGGGGGATGGGGATGGTGGGGGGGTGGGGCTTGGGAAGGGGGGGGGGCTATGGGAGGGTGGGGGGTACGGTGTCAAATGAAAGGTACTGAAGCGACATCTTAACATTTCCAATTGCCGTAATTATTAACGATAATACATTTTTTCATGAAATGGAATTACGGTCGTGATTCGAAATGCTCAGTTCATTCTCTTCCTCGACGCTGTCCATGCAATGCGCTGCATGAATGGACGCGAGGGGTCCGGGTACGGCCTCCCTCCTCCCCCCCACACCCCGCCACGTGACATTTCTTCTGTTGTTAAAGCGTGAATTGTAAGATGACCTTTAAACAATGTTCACTATGCTCGGCTAATACACGAGTGAGTCCGTTGAGTGAACTTTCACTCAACGGATTGCTCCTACACTCACATCGCGATCAGACTGAAGGAGTCATTCACATTAACCACTGCAGGTCACCAAAAATAACTCGCCCACTCTCTCGCCTAATCAATCACTCCTAACTAAGTCATCTTCCCGAATCATTCACTCGCTCACTCACCCACCCACTAACTCGCTCACTCACCTACTATCTCACTCACTCACCCACTCATTCACTCGCTCACCCACTCATTTAATCGCTTACTCGCCCACTTACTCAACCACTCACTCACCACACTGCAGGTCACAACACACTTACTCACCTACTCACTCACCCACTCACTCACCACACTGCAGGTCACCACAAATAACTCGCCCACTCTCTCGCCCAATCACTCACTCATTCCTTACTCAGTCACCTACCCTACTCATTTACTCACTCACTCACCCACTATCCCACTCAATCACTCACCCACTCGCTAAACCTACTCATTCACCTATCAACTCATTCACCTGCTTACTCACCCACTCAGCCACTTGCCTTACCCACTCACCCAATAACACACCCGCCCACTTATTCACACTGCAGAATCACAACAAACACCCTCACTCGCCTACTCACTATCACAATCCCATAGCGCTCCGACACATTAACTTATCGTGCTCCATCTCCGTGCCGGCTGTGCTCTCAGGGGGAGGGGTCAACGGGAGGGAGGGGGTGCGGCTGGGGATGTGTCCGCGCCTTTGACTGCCTTTCCTTCACCAGACTCATCCATCAGCCTCCATCGCGCACGTCCGATTAGAACGGATGGTTACGTACAGCGCGAAATAAATTCAACCAACATACGTACAGAGACTCACACAGAGCCCCATAGACTCACACACAGAGACCCATAGACTCACAAAGATATCTATATACTCACACAGAGCCCCATAGACTCACACAAGGATCCATATATTAACACAGAGATCCATAGACTCACACAGAGACCCATGGACTCACACAGAGACCCATAGACTCACACAGAGTCCCATAGGCTCAAACAGAGACCCAAAGACTCACACAGAGACCCATAGACTCACACAGAGACCCATGGACTCACACAGAGACCCATAGACTCACACAGAGACCCATAGGCTCAAACAGAGACCCAAAGACTCACACAGAGACCCATAGACTCACACAGAGACCGATATACTCACACAGAGACCCATAGACTCACACAGAGACCCATAGGCTCAAACAGAAACCCAAAGACTCACACAGAGACCCATAGACTCACACAGAGACCCATATACTCACACAGAGACCCATAGACTCACACAGAGAGACATGGACTCACACAGAGACCCATAGACTCACACAGAGACCCATAGACTCACACAGAGACCCATAGACTCACACAGAGACCCATATACTCACACAGAGACCCATAGACTCACACAGAGACCCATGGACTCACACAGAGACCCATAGGCTCAAACAGAGACCCAAAGACTCACACAGAGACCCATAGACTCACACAGAGACCCAAATACTCACACAGAGACCCATAGACTCACACAGAGACCCATAGGCTCAAACAGAGCCCCATAGACTCCAATAGGGATCCATAGAGTCACGCAGGGACCCATAGACTCACACAAAGACTACATAGGCTCATACAGAGACCCATAGACTCACACAGAGATTCATAGACTCACACAGAGACCCATGGACTCACACAGAGACCCATAGACTCACACAGAGACCCATAGGCTCAAACAGAGCCCCATAGACTCACATAGGGATCCGTAGGGTCACACAGAGACCCATAGACTCACACAAAGACCCATAGGCTCAAACAGAGACCCATAGACTCACACAGAGACCCATAGACTCACACAGAGACCCATAGGCTCACACAGAGACCCATAGACTCACACAGAGACCCATAGTTTGTCGTCCATCCCCCGCACGTCGGATTAGCATGGATGGCTACGTACGGTGCGAACGAAGTTCAACATGCAGTACAATACCCTGATATCCGCGATATCGGGATATTAAACAGCTAATTAAATTGGCTGTTTAATTATTAAACAGCCAATTTAATGTCTCCGATTCGCATTTGTTCCTTCATGTGAAGCGTTCCTCTTTCAGCTTCGCAATCGAATTCCCTTCGCACATGTTTCTCATTTGTTGTTGTTTGCTCTTTCTTCAGATCGTTCTCCCCTTTCCTTTGTCGGCGTCCGCGATTTTTCTGACCACCGCCCCCCCCCCCCCCAAAGCAGCTTCTTCTTAAATTCAAATTCACTTTATTTTTTTTACCCGGCATGGCGTGAACACGGACGCGTGTGCGAAATGATTGAAAATGTTATCCTTCGCGGGTCGGCGGAGTGGATGGGGGCGGGGTGGGGGCAGTGGTGTACAATTGGACTTTATATGAATAAATAAATGTACACACACACGTATGTAAAATTATTCATTCGAAAAAGAAAAAAAATACACAAATTAAAGGGCAGGAGACGACTGTCACTCAGAGGGCCTCCTGCGTAAACGTCCATCGCAGACACCGTCGCAAAATAATTATTCCTCGCTCGATAATAATTCGACGCTCGATAATAACTCGCCGCTCGATAATAATTCGCCGCTCGATAATAATTCGACGCTCGATAACAACTCGCCGCTCGATAACAACTCGCCGCTCGATAATAATTCGACACTCGATAGCAACTCGCCGCTCGATAATAATTCGACGCTCGATAACTACTCGACGCTCGATAATAATTCGATGCTCGATAATAATTCGCTCGCTCCTCGCTCTCGTAGAGAGAGAGAGAGAGGGTGGGAAGGGAGACGACTCAGAGGAGGAACCACAGACGAGGAGCGGTGAAGGCGCCAAAGTCCCACACGAAAGCCCTGCGGTCCTCGCCGGAGACAGCCCACGCGAGCGAGGGGGCAACGCTCTATCCCAGTGTTCTTCACGAACCTTCAGAGGGGACGCCACCTCATCAGTGTGAAGATGGGGGTGGGGGGGTATTTTCACTATTTCTGTATTGTCAGGGGCCCACACTAAAGGCCACCAGGGGCAGCCAGATCCCCGCGGGCCTTGCGATGAAGAACGCTGCTCTATATCATACAGCTGGGTGACAGGTGATGCTCACATTTGATGTTTCTTACGCCAGGGTAGGGAAACTTCCTCGACACCACCACAATATCTGTGTGTGTGTGGGTGCGGTGATCCACCAACCCTTGCCGCTGCTGCTGCCTGCACACGCACCACCGATTAGCACGGTTGGCCACGTACGGTGCGAAAGAAACTCAACGTGCGGTACATACATCCCCTTCTAGCCACGATATGTTCCCGGCCAAGCTCGCTTTCGTGAACTATCATTAATTGTATTATCATCATTATTATCATAAATTATTTACGGTCAATATGATGCCTCCGATTCGCATCCGAATCCTTGATCCGAGCATTCCACTGTGCGGAGTCACTCCAGGGAGCCACGTGGCAGCAGCATAAGGCACCAACAAAAACTACCACCACCAACCACCACCAATCACCACCACGAACCGGCGGAGGGATGCCGAGCCTTGTGCGCTCGACTCGACAAACGCGAGCCGCCGGATGGAAACGCTCACGCTAATCAACGCCTGCGCTTTGAACACTCGCAAGGATCTCGCTGTCCCACGGCCAAGCAGGGCTTATGCAAAAAAAAAATGTTAACGCGCAGGACTACGCGATCAACATCACGATTCGTGCATTGATTTGTTGTTGTTGGGGGTGGGGGAAGGGAGAGAGGTGTGCGTCATACACCCTTCAATGAATTCAATGAATCTGGCACGCGCTCAACGAAGGCGTCAGACGCGTGGCCGTTTCAGCACAAAGGTGTCGCGCTGCAAGCGGTGATGCGTTGCTCGTTGGATTGGCTGAGTCGGGTGGCGGGAGGCTGCACGACACGCGTGTTCCTCGCGCTGTTGATCTGAACCAAAATAAGTTGTGAACCATCGGTTGCGTTTTTCGCTGTGTTATAACCGCAGGTTTCTTTGAATAATTATATATTTATAATTAACTAACGATTCACACTTTTTAATAATTGCATTATTTTGATTTAAATTTTGATTTAAAGCTTTCGTGACTGCAGTAATTCATATTCTTGGTTCTTTCGGTAAAGTCACGTTGAAGGGAAAGAATAAAATAATAATATATATTAAACAATAAAATTCTCACGACATTTCGACTGTAACACAAACAGTCATCATCAGGTGTGAAAACCAACGGCAAGAAACATTTGAACGAAGTGGCGGTTTGTATTTATTCATTGTATTATTTTATTGTATTATTAATGATTATTATTACAATGGTTAGGCTTTTTATATATATAGGGTCGTCTTACGTCCACATTGAATCTCACCACCGACAAAGGTGGACGGCAGCATCCAGGAACCGCCGTTGTCAACACTTGGCCAAGCTCTGCAGTCCTCTACACATGACGATATTTATCAGCAAATACATTGAGCGCGTTAAACCGTGCATCTGTGCGCCGCCTGCCGCGGAGTGAATGTTAAGGAACCCGGCGACAACGTTCGAAAAGAGTAAGGCCATTTCTAAAATTTTTGTCGTTTTTTTAATTGACCGCAGATTATTCATCAAATTGAGATCATGCACAGCAAACATCGCCCCACCCCCGACCCCACCGACGACTGTACAACTCCTGCAGACTGCGTCTGGGAAACACCGCGGCTTTATTGGCGACAGCCCCTGCGGTCTGAGAACTGTAGGCCCCATAATAAATGAAGCAAACTGTTTATACGTAATAACGTTTTTTTGGGTTAGATCGCATAAGTAACACATTCCTGCTGGAGGGAGCTGGTAGGAACGTTGGGTTGCTCGGTCAACGGCGGCACCACGTGGTGTTTTCCGCACAATGTGCCCGACTGTGAGGGCGAGCACAAGCCGGCGTGAGTAGGTTAAACGTTGAGTTTTATAAGGGCACCACGGGGTGACCAGCCCCTCCCCACCCAGCCCCACCCTCCCCACCCAGCCCCTCCCCACCCAGCCCCTCCCCACACTCCCCTCTCCACCCAGCCCCACCCCTCCCATTTTTGGATGCACGACGGACGGACGGACACAATAATTCCCTGTGGGCTGGTGTAACCAGGAGGTTCCTACCAGTATAAATGTTGTGTCGTAATTCTCCACCAACCGACACAGCCAATTAGTAAGGGTTTTGTCACGTAAACAGAACGCGCCAATTAGTGACTACTTCAGCCCACCGGTGTGTTGGAGAGTGAATCCACAACATTTACAATTGGAGTAGTCCGACGTTTCGCTGGTAATTACATCAACCGGGATCATCGGGCGAATGTCCAGAATAGTGAAGCCATCCACCCGCTTCCGGTCTTAAATAGAGCATCAGCAGGACGACGTCATCACTGAACCCATCAGATGCAGAGATCAGAGGCGGAGGAAGGCGGGGTATTGTAATTATATAATAGATTAGTAATCAGTTAATTCGTATGTGTTTCCTCCATAACGAATTGTAAAGTTACATTCCTTAATGATACGCTTCCAAGCCGCACTAAACGACATATTTTTTTACAAACGCGATCGAACTCAAAAAACCTTTATCATGAATAATATTGGTCGCGCAAGCCGACGTGTTAAAATGAAACTTGTTATTGTTTGAGAGTTCAGTGTGGTAGCCGTGCAAGTGGGGAAATTATGATCATCAGCCGTGTTCAATCCACTGCTAGATGAAGCGGTTCCCCCAACCGCCGCTACCGTCACCTCTCTTACGATTCTGCGGTTTGATAACAACCGCCAGTGATGACACCACGGTGCTTGTGCACTTTTAGTACCGCACCAGTCCATCTCTTGTCTAGCCCGTACCGCGCACGCCGAGCCCCCTCTATCCGGCGGTTTAATAGACAAAGACAAAGGTCCCCCGTATAGCCTTAACAAACTGTAGGGGCAAGTGCTGTTAGCGAGCACCTGTGAAGGCCGGCAGGGCACACGAGGTGGCCAATACCACGCACGACCGCCCTTGTCTCCCCAGTGGCGATGTTTTACACATCGCACCAGGTACTCATTTAAGGCTGAGTCGACCTAGGGGAGGCCCTGTGACGGTTCAGATAATCGTCACTGGTCTTGGAGGTCACCGGGTTCGTAGTACAGCGCGCTAGCCGTTACACTGCCGCTCCACTGCCGCTCCACACACACTCACTTTCACAGACGAACACACACGTGCGTGCACACACACACACGTAAGCACGCACTCTGAGTGCGAGTCTATGTGTGGGTATTCGTAAGTCGGGTGATTGTAAGCGCGGGTGTTCGTAAGTCGATGACTGTGCACCAGTCAATGTCAAGTCACGTCTCTGATTTGCATTTTCTTACCCCCCCCCCCGATCCACGTGTCAGTCTCTCCATCTCTGCGCGTAAATCCCGATCGGATTCACCGCTGTGTAAACAACAACATCAACAAGGACATTGCTGGTTGCGCAACGGGGAGTTTCTCGAACGCCTATTTAAACCATGCATGTTACCATCAATAATCTCACTGTACACATAGGTGGGTGGCTTGTTATATTCATTCAATTTACTCTCTCTCTCTCTCTCTACGTACTCTCGCTCTCTCTCTCGCTGTCTTCTCCAAGCAGGGCTGTATTTAATGGATCCATTGATGCTGAAGCATTCTGTTGTCTCTTGTTCTGCTGCATGGGGTGCACTCAAATTTTCTTTTTCTTTTTTAAAAGAGCCAACCCGAGAATCTGCCCCATCCCAAGACCGAGTGGAATTGGCCAGGGGACCCGAATTAATGAATTACCCTTCCCCGTGCCGAGGCCCTATCGCGCTGGCAAATAAAAATGAGTGCTGGTATCATGCCGAGGCTTATAACAACAACAATAATAATAACTGCCGATATGTTGACATGCGTGGACGTGCGTTTGTGGGGAGCGATGGCAGTGCAGCGGTTAGCTGCGCTGCGCCGCGCTATGAACCCCCGTAACCCGAGTTCGACACCCGCTCACGGCCACCAAACATCAGTGACGACTGTTCGAACCGGTCTTGGGGGGGGGGAGGCTCCCCCTTAGGTCGCCTCAGCCTCCAATGATTGCCCGGTGCGGTGTGCAAACGCGAGCGCTTGGGGAGACAAAGGTGGCCGTGCGTGGTGCTGGCCATCCGCAACCCTGGTGTTGCCGTTCCGACCTTCATGGGTACTGGCTTACACAACCTGCCCCAACAGTCTGTTGAAGGTGATTAAGACGGGGTCGGTTGTTTGTCCTTTGTGTGTCCGTGTGTGTACGTGCAAGTGCTTCGAACAGCAGCAGCAGCAGCAGCAACAACAACAACAGCAGCAGCAGCAGCAGCAGCAAAACACACCCAAATAAGCTCGTAAAAGGCCCGAGCTCATAAAGAGTACATCATAAAGAGTCTGAGTGTGTCGGGTATTTACGCGAGGCAATACCGGTTTGATTGTGGCAATGAAATACGAAAGCGTCTCGCATAGCTCAGCGGGAGGTCGCTCGCAGCCCCTCCACTACCCCCCCCCCCCCCCACCACCCGTTGTTCTGGCATCTCCCTTCTCATCAGAATCTGAATATTTATTCATACTCGAAGAATCCGATGAGCTGAAAAGCTCTTTACCCCCGTTCCCCCCGTTCCCCCCGTTGGCCTGGCATCTCCCTTCTCACCAGAATCTGAATATTTATTCCTACTCGAGGAATCCGATTAGCTGTAAAGCTCATTACCCCCTCCCCCTCCTCCACCCCACAGATGTCCAGAATCCATCGGCTCTGCTGTCCCACCGCTCCCGCGTTCAAACGCGTGGCGCGTCTCCGTCACGACCGCCCCTGCGTTGCGTCGAGGGCATTGGCATCGAGGCACGAGACGCGCCTGGCGCGCGTACACGGCGACTTGTTACGAACACAGGGGTCGTCGTGCCCATGTGTACGCGTCGAGGTGGCGATCACACTTGAGATCAACGCGGCTGCTTTCCACGCACCTCCGATCAGCGCGGTCGGCTACGCACGGTAGCAAAAGAAGTTCAACATACGTACTTATACTTACACAGAGACCCGTAGACTCATACACAGAGACACATAGACGCACACACAGAGACCCATAGACTCACACACAGAGACCCATAGACTCATACAGAGACCCATAGACTCACAAAGAGACCCAAAGATTCACACAGAGACACATAGACTCACACAAAGACCCATAGACACACACAGAGACCCATAGACTCAGACAAAGACCCATAGACTCACACAGAAATCCATAGACTCATACAGAGACCCATAGACTCACACATATACCCATAGACTCACACAGAGACCCGTAGACTCATACACAGAGACACATAGACTCACACACAGAGACCCATAGACTCACATACAGAGACCCATAGACTCATACAGAGACCCATAGATTCACACAGAGACACATAGACTCACACAAAGACCCATAGGCACACACAGAGATCCACAGACTCAGACAAAGACCCATAGACTCACACATAAATCCATAGACTCACACAGAGACCCATAGACTCACACAGAGACCCATAGACTCACACAGAGATCCGTAGACTCATACACATAGACACATAGACTCACACACAGAGACCCATAGACTCACACACAGAGACCCATAGACTCATACAGAGACCCATAGATTCACACAGAGACGCATAGACTCAGGCAAAGACCCATAGACACACACAGAGACCCATAAACTCATACAGAGACCCATAGACTCACACAGAGACTCATAGATTCACACAGAGACACATAGACTCACACAAAGACCCATAGACACACACAGAGACCCATAGACTCAGACAAAGACCCATAGACTCACAAATAAATCCATAGACTCACACAGAGACCCATAGACTCACACAGAAACCCATAGACTCACACAGAGACCCATAGACTCACACAGAGATCCGTAGACTCATACACAGAGACACATAGACTCACACACAGAGACCCATAGACTCACACACAGAGACCCATAGACTCATACAGATCCATAGATTCACACAGAGACACATAGACTCACGCAAAGACCCATAGACACACACAGAGACCTATACACTCACACAACGACCCATAGACTCATACAGAAATACATATACTCACACAGAGAGACCCATAGACTCACACATAGACCCATAGACACACACAGAAACCTATAAACTCAGACAAAGACCCATAGACTCACACAGAAATCCATAGACTCACACAGAGACCCATAGACTCACACAGAGACCCATAGATTCACACAAAGACCCATAGACTCACACATAAATCCATAGACTCACACAGAGACCCATAGTCTCACACAGAGACCCATAGATTTACACAGAGAAACATAGACTCACGCAAAGACCCATAGACACACACAGAGACCTATACACTCACACAAAGACCCATATAATCACACAGAAATACATAGACTCACACAGAGACCCATCGACTCACACAGAGACCCATAGATACACACAGAGACACATAGAATCACACAAAGACCCATAGACACACACAGAGACCCATAGACTCACACAAAGACCCATAGACTCACACATAAATCCATAGACTCACACAGAGACCTATAGACTCATACAGAGACCCATAGACTCACACAGAGACCCATAGACTCACACAAAGACCCATAGACACACACAGAGACCCATAGACTCACACAAAGACCCATAGACTCACACAGAAATCCATAGACTCACACAGACCCATAGACTCACACAGAGACCCATAGATTCACACAGAAACACATAGAATCACACAAAGACCCATAGACACACACAGAGACCCATAGACTCACACAACGACCCATAGACTCACACAGAAATCCATAGACTCATACAGAGACCCATAGACTCACACAGATCCCCATAGACCCACACAGTGCCCCATCGACTCACACAGGGACTTCTAGACTTCCACAGAGACCCATAGACTCACACAGATACCCATAGACTCACACAGATCCCCATAGACTCACACAGTGCCCCATCGACTCACACAGGGACTTATAGACTTCCACAGAGACCCATAGACTCACACAGAGACCCATAGATTCACACAGAGACACATAGAATCACACAAAGACCCATAGACACACACAGAGACCCATAGACTCACACAAAGACCCATAGACTCACACAGAAATCCATAGACTCACACAGACCCATAGACTCACACAGAGACCCATAGATTCACACAGAAACACATAGAATCACACAAAGACCCATAGACACACACAGAGACCCATAGACTCACACAAAGACCCATAGACTCACACAGAAATCCATAGACTCATACAGAGACCCATAGACTCACACAGATCCCCATAGACCCACACAGTGCCCCATCGACTCACACAGGGACTTCTAGACTTCCACAGAGACCCATAGACTCACACAGATACCCATAGACTCACACAGATCCCCATAGACTCACACAGTGCCCCATCGACTCACACAGGGACTTATAGACTTCCACAGAGACCCATAGACTCACACAGAGACCCATAGACTCACACAGAGACTCGTAGACTCACACAGAGACCCATAGACTCACACAGTGCCCCATCGACTCACACAGGGACTTATAATATACTTCCACAGAGACTCATAGTTTGTTGTTTTTCCCCGGCATCTCCGATGATCACTGTTGGCCACGTACGGCGCAATAGAAGTTCAACGTACACACAGATTGGTTGGCTGTGCCCACGTTCCGTACTGACGCCTCGAGATGCAACGATCGCGCACAGATTCACAGTTCATATTTTGACCTGGGCCGTCAAGGAACCCTCCACTGCCACCACCACCACCGCCGCCGCCAACCGACACAGCCAAAAAAATGAAATTGTTGCTAATTGACACGACGATGCCGCTTGAGAGAAAAAAAAAACACCAAATGTCATCTGAACGGGGGGGGGGGGGGGTATGGGGGGGGGGTCAAGTGGAGAGGTCACTCATGGGGAATTCATGGTAGGTGTGTTCCCTCCCTGGTCTCTTGCCGGGCAGGTAGCTGATAGACTCCACGTTGGGTTCCTCTGAGCCGCGCCTACCCGGGGGCTCCTTTAAAACCTCAGGGCAGAGCGAGGGGTTTCTGGGTGTCGGGACATATCCACGCGTCGATGGGGCCCAGCACAACGCGGCTACACGAGGACCCGGCATCATCTCCCGTGACCGGCTAGGGGCCGTCCATAAACGACGTCACGCGATTTTGGCCGATTTTTGACCCCCCCCCCCTCTCCCCTCCTCGTCACACGGCGTCACAAAAAGTCAGACACCCCCCTCAAATATGACGTCATGAAGCTCTGCCCCCCCCCCCAAACCATATTTCCATTTTGAAAATAAAACATGCTTCAAGTCGCTTTAAACTATTGTCATTGTAGTGCGTATTTAATGTGACGCTGCACTCTGATGTTGTAGCAGAAAACACGTATTAAAAAGTCTATTTAATTAAGTAGAACGTGTTGCCTATATGTAATTAAAGTTGGGCATTTTGATGTGACGTCACATTTCTCAACCTCCCCCCCCTCCTCGTCACACATCGTCACAAATGTCTGACCCCCCCCCCACCCCCCCGCTATGTGCGTGACGTCATTTATGGACGGCCCCTTATACAGACTCGGTGATGGACATGGGGGCGTGGGGAGGGAGGACGAAGCAGGTGACAGCTCGCACATGACGATGGCGCATCACTCGCGGGGAGGGGATGGAGGGGGCACGATGGAGGGAGCCCGGGGAGATTTCGAGGGCGTCTAAAGAAGAATTCAGCAGTCGGCGTACAGCAGTGGTTCTCAAAGTGCCGTGTGAAACGCACCACAGGTCAATCCGGACTATAATGACAAAATGTTTTTTTTAGATATTGTTGTTGGTTTGTTTGTTTCGGGCGTGAATTCCTATTTCACTCGTGACATTTAATAATGAATACAATTAAGTTAAGTAAACTACCCTGATTACAGGACCATAACCCTCACAGCGAAATGCCCCCCCCTCCCCCCTTATAGCTGCGTAAATTTTTTTTTAATATGTTTTGTAATATTACTAATTTTGTATTCCTGGTATTTAGAGAGCGAGAGAGAAGTGTATACCTTTAGTCACCTGGCGGTAGCGGTGGCGTGGGGGGGGGAGGGTCTGTGTAAATGTTTGCGTCGTCTGCAATTGAGAAAGGCGCAACTTGAACCACGCCACGTCGCCGGCTTTCCTTGACTTGAGATTCCGTAACAACATCAAAGATGCATTGCGAATCCCCCCAAAAAAACCGTGACAAGCGTCTAAATAGTGATACGCTGCGTGGAACCAAGTGACACCGATATAATTGCTCCATTACATACGGCACATACAAAATAAGACATACTTACGACATTTTTTTTTATACTTAAGGCAACTCAAGGCGCCGCACGAGACACATATGCGAATATACTCTGCACATTTATGATAATAATTGTAATGAAGGTGTCAACTTGTAACGCTGCGCCCAACGCCGCGCGGTACTCGCTCGTTCTCATAGAGAGAGAGAGGACTCGGAGAGAGAGAGAGGACGAATCAGAGAGAGAGAGAGATGATTCAGAGAGAGATGATTCAGAGAGAGAGGGAACTCAGACCCACGCCGTGCCGGCCTTCAAGGAGCAGTGGGCGCTGGAGGAGGCCGTGTGCTCGGTGGCAGATGACGGTAGAGAGCTCTCTGCGTGCAGATCTGAGCTACCCGTCGGAGGCCGTTGGACTGCGAGAAGGGCTGCGTGCAGGTGCAGCACTTGTCGTAGTTAAAAAAAGAGCGAGAGAGAGCGAGAGAGAGAGCGACATGGAGTAGGGAGAGAGGGGGGGGCAGAGAGGGGGTAGAGAGAGAGAGGGAATGGGTAAGGAGAGCAGAACGTGAAATCATTTGTGAAATATTTCATTTAAAGCAAAGCATTAAAAAAAACGAAATAATGAACGAAGCAAAGTGCCGACTAACACCGAGCATCTTCTTGTTTTCTCTGATCGTAAAAATAAAGAGAGAGAGGACGAATCAAAGAGAGAGATGATTCAGAGAGAGGGGACTCAGAGAGAGAGAGATGACTGAGAGAGAAAGAGGACTCAGAGAGAGTACTCAGAGAGAGGGCGAATCAAAGGCGCCAGGAGAAGGAACCACAAATGATAATCGGGAAGGCAGCAGCAGTAGCCACGTGACGAGGAGCCGCCACGACCAACATTGGCCCAAGCTCTGCGGTCCTCTACATAATAAAGTGTGTTCGACAAATTAATCAGTTGTTATACATGTGGACATATGTGAAAAAGAACCTTATAGCTCATCGGTTTCCTCCAGTATAATTAAACATTCTGATTCTGTGCAAATGATAGAAGTTCGATGTTTACTGCAAATGGCTCACGGTAAAATCGTTTTGGGAACATCTGTGCGCGGTGATTCACCAACCGACGCCGCTGCTCTCCACGCAGTGCTGGATTAAAGGCAGCCCCGTGCGGCAGTAGCAGAAGCAGCAGCAGCAGCATAGGTCACCCGCTCGTCCACGCGACTTAAATGAACTGGATTCGAACCCGTGACCTCTCTGGCTTCGACTGACTTGCGCGACGCCGCTTGGGCCCGGCGTGACGAAGCGTCCGTCCGGGGCTCGGAGTGAGCCTTCACGACCGGCCTTCATTCCACGGAAAGATTTACGCGACTCGGCGGCGGGGCCGATTCAGCCGCCGGTGGCTTGAGACGGTGGGATTGGCTCCGGCTGTGTTCTCACCCGGGCAATAAACCGATTCTGCGGGAATCTCCATCCCCCCACCCCAACCCAAATCACACCCCCACCGCCCCCAGCTCCCAGCCCAGCGAATAAATGCAACCATAGGGAACAAATATTCAGCGGCGTGAGATAATGCCCCCCCAACCCCCCCCAAAAAAAATCAACATATTCATCAATAACACCACGTGGCCTCATAAGGACGATATATTGCACATTTCCCAGAACGTCAGCTTTTGTTAATATTTGTGTTAGATTATTTTGTAATGATAATGTCACGGCGTTTTTTTGACACAGAACGTGTGGAGTTGTTGTTGTTGACGGTGGTTGCGGTGCACTGCTGCCAACACCGTAAGCAAAGGGTGCCACGATGGTAAGATGTTAACTACCTTGCCACGTATACAGGTGATCGTGCGTTGGATCCCGACCCTGACAACTGTGCATTTTAAGTTTGCATGTGTCTCTCTGTCCCCGTAGTCGCGTGGATTTTTCTCCGGGTCCTCCGTTTTTCCCCTCCACACTTAGAATCAACATACGTGGCTTCTGCTAGAAATTTCCACGTGATAAGCCACTTCGATTGGCCATCATTTGTGATAGCCAGGTCGCTTATGAAACCGAGCTATGAAGCTCAGTAGGTCGTACCTGGTAAAATAAAACGATTAATTTACCGTCTCCTTTCCCCCCCATCCACATTCAGAATCAAGCGATGAGAGTATTTGGCTGCTAAAAATTGCCGCGTGATGGTGAGCCACTTCGTTGAGCTATCGTTCGTGATGGCCAGGTCGCTTCTGAAAAAGTAGCTACGTAGTTTAGTGGGGCCTTACCTGGTGAAAAAGTTTGTTAGAACCGTCGCCAGACAATTCGTTTTAACCGAGAGAAGAGCTAACTGGCGGTGGTGCGGACTAACGACGGGAGTTGCATCCCACGACGGGAACTTATATGAGAACCGAGACTGGCCAACACCCAATCGTCACCAATGTGCATCCGTGTATCCTGCCGATTAATTATCCATGCAAAGGTGGAGAAATTTTGTCCACCTTTCTTGATAGGCTACTCTCTTGATAATGGGCGAGTGCCTATCAACGTACGCGGGTCTTCATCCCATCAGTGGATGAACAAAAGAACTGCGCGTCATGATGATTATTGATATCATTATTATTGACAATCAGCAGTTACACGAACCCAGAGGCTCATGGGAATTTCGGTAATGGGGTAGGGGGGGGTGTCACGTGACCATGTTTTATCGAGGCACGACGAAAGGTAGCAGTGCAGATCCGCTCCTAGTACACAGCGAATCGGGGCAACCGCCCAGGGCCCCGCGCTTTGGGGGGGGGGGGGGGTGGAGCGGGGTGTGGGGGATGGCGCGTTGATCCACGGTGTCAAATGTAATACTCCTGATTTAGTGTGAATGAGTCGGAGGGCGGATGGGGGGGGGGGCTACACAGTTTTTTTTTATTTAGTGGGCGTTAGCACCCCCTCTATAGACGTACGAATGTCGAACTTCTTTCGCACCGTACGTAGCCAACCGTGCTTATCGGAGGTGCGGCCCTAGTGCCAGGGTAGAGAGCATCCCCTCGGCTCAGCCACGGCGCCCGCGGGAGTTTCTGGCGGCAAGGGGGGCCCGATGTACCCCAGGGTGCACCGCGAGCGCAGAGGCAAACAAAGCGAATTCGAGCGAAGTGTACGGTAATTAAATCAGTGCTAGAACCGCGGGCCCCAATGTTGACAGATAGGGAGCCTTCTCTCCGGTCCCCCGCTCCCTACCCATCCAAGTCCTCCCCCAACATTTTAACACCAAGCCCTCTTCCTTCCTCCACCCGGAGAGTTATTGAGTCGTCGGTTCCCGCTGATGCAGCGTCCTTACGACTGCTAATGGCCGAGGAGGGAGAGCGTGGGGAGGGAGAGCGTGGGGAGGGAGAGAGTGGGGAGGGAGAGAGTGGGGAGGGAGAGCGTGGGGAGGGAGAGAGTTGGGAGGGAGAGCGTGGGGAGGGAGAGAGTGGGGAGGGAGAGAGTGGGGAGGGGGAGCGTGGGGAGGGAGAGAGTGGGGAGGGAGAGAGTGGGGAGGGAGAGAGTGGGGAGGAAGAGCGTGGGGAGGGGGAGCGTGGGGAGGGAGAGAGTGGGGAGGGAGAGAGTGGGGAGGGAGAGCGTGGGGAGGGAGAGAGTGGGGAGGGAGAGAGAGGGGAGGGAGAGAGTGGGGAGGGAGAGCGTGGGGAGGGAGAGCGTGGGGAGGGAAAGAGTGGGGAGGGAGAGAGTGGGGAGGGGGAGAGTGGGGAGGGAGAGCGTGGGGAGGGAGAGAGTGGGGAGGGGGAGCGTGGGGAGGGGGAGCGTGGGGAGGGAGAGAGTGGGGAGGGAGAGCGTGGGGAGGGAGAGAGTGGGGAGGGAGAGCGTGGGGAGGGAGAGAGTGGGGAGGGAGAGAGTGGGGAGGGAGAGAGTGGGGAGGGAGAGAGTGGGGAGGGTGAGAGTGGGGAGGGAGAGAGTGGGGATGGACGACAGTGACATACCAAGTAAACCTTTAACGTTGGTCCAATGTCGCTCCAACATTGGATCCTAACTACCTCGCCTGATATGCAGGAGTGCGTGGGTTCGATCCCGACTCTGACACCTGGATATTTGGAGTATGCGTGTCTCTCTCCCCCTGGTCTTGTGGATTTTTCTTCGGTATTCCTCTCCGCATTTAGAATCAACATCACGCGTTTAGAGTATTTGGCTGCTATACAATTCCACGCGGTGACAAGCCCCTTCGTTGAGCTATAATTTGTGGCCAGGTCGCTTCTGAAAAATAACTATATAGCTCAGTGGGCCTTACTTGGAACGATAAATTACAGTGGGTTAGTTTCCTTTAAGACGCAACACTTATTATTTTATATATAACAAACAAAATGCGTTCACTGTTTTATTATTATTGACTTAGGGCAATATTCAAAAAAATCTTTAAATGTCCTGACTGCACGTCCCCCTTTTAGGAAGTTTATTTAAAAATATTCTTCCAAACAGATATCAACAAAGTCAAAGATTACCCATATAGCCTTCACAGACTATTTGGGCAAGTTGTGTTCGCGAGTAGCACCTATCAAAGCCGGGACAGCACACGAGGATGGTGATGCGACCAACATCACTCCCGACCGCCGTTGTCTCCACCAGTGGCGATGTTGACACATCGTAGCATGTACTCATTTGAGGCTGAGTCTACCTAAACGAGGCCCCGAAACCGGTTCAGATAATCGTCACGCATATTGGCCGTGTGCGGGAATCGAATTCGTAGCGCAGCGCACTAACCACTACACTGGCGCTCCCCCCACACAGCAACACACGTGCTTACACACGCGCGCACGCACACACACAGACCACAACACACACAGATCTACCCCGCGGATAGTCCGAGAGTCTTGTTTTTCGGGCTAATATTAGCCGAGCCGTTGTTGTTTCTGATCTCCAACAGAGTCAGAGATTTCTCGAAAGTCAGCGTTTCACTTCCGCTAAACATCACAAACTGACAAGACCGAGACGGTGATGATAATAGGTTTGTTGGGTGTTCCATCGGGCGTTGAAAGCACTCGTGTGATTATTCAGCTGTGCCAGAGCAGCTATAGACAAATGTTGGTTTAAAAAAAAAAAGTGGTAATAATAATAATAAACACGTGTGATGAATTAATTTTTTGTTCGAAGCAGGCGAGAACTCAAAACAAAAACCAAGGATTGTTGTTGCGGGGTGCTGCGGTGGCTAGGAGATGTTGACTACCTCGCCTGGTATGCAGGAGGTCGTGGGTTCGATCCCGACCCTGACGCCTGCTGCTGTATATTTGGAGTGTGCGTGTCACTCTCCCCGTAGTCGCGTGAGTTTCTCTCCGGTTTCACCCCTCCACATTTAGAATCAAAATCACACGTTTAGGGCACGTGGCCTCTGCTAGAAATGTCCACGTGATAAGACACTTGGTTGGGCTACCGTTTGTGATAGCCAAGTTGCTCTGAAAATGAAAGGTATACAGCTCAGTGGGCCACACTTGGTAAAATAAATAAAATAGTTAATATGTGTATAGTTTAGTTAACGTCTCATTTTGCAAGACGGAGTGGTGGGGGCGGAGAGGGGGGGGGGGGTAAGGCAATGAGTCTGTCAGTAGGGGGGTGACGATTGCTGCTGTGTGTTGTATACAATTCCAATTTTAAGTAATCCGCGGTGTAATTTTCAAAAGAAATAAAAAAGAATTGCGGACCGTGACGCCGGCACACGATGGCCCGCTCTTGTCGACTGGCGGCGACACGTGCACAGCGAGTTTCGTCGTTATTGTTACGATCGACGAAGATCCCCCGTATAGCCTTAACAGACTGTTGGGGCAAGTGCTGTTAGCGAGCACCTGTGAAGGCCGGCACGGCACACGAGGGGGTGGGTGGCCAGCACCACGCCCGGCCGCCTTGGGGATGTTTACACTTCCCCAGTGGCAATGTTTACACATCGCACCAGGTACTCATTTGATGCTGAGTCGACCTAGGGGAGGCCCGGGACCGGTTCGGATAATCGTCACTGGGTGTTGGCCGTGAGCGGGAATCGAACCTGGGTGGCCAGCTTCATAGCGCAGCGCGCTAACCGCTACACCACCGCACACACACAGACACACACACACAGACACACACTCACAGTCACACACACAGTCATAATCAGGGTGGTCGCCGGAAGGACAACAAACTAGGCACGCAAATCAACGTTTGTTGTCCTACTCGGGAACCTTCGATGGGTACGGTCGGCTACGTACGGTGCGAAAGAAGTTCAACATTTATAAAAAACGAGTACGTGTGTGTGTACAAAAAAAGAAAATAAACACCTTCGTGCCGCACGTCGATGTGAATGCTTCACAGCGGGTGTAGTGAGCAGCTGACCGGACTTGTAATGCAGAGGTCGCCGTATCGATTCGATCTCCGGGCACGGTAGTTCCAACATCGGGGAAATTGTCTTCAATCACCCCCCTCTCACTGTTATAGTCGTTCGGCAAATCGTGTGTGGATGGGGTAAAGTGCGGGAAGTCGTACCACTCTTTCAAAATACGTCTGGCCAGCGTGGAAGATTAGGCCAATCACCCTCTGAAGATGTTCTTTAGTGCTCAAGTAAGTGGAGGCTCCTTCTGCCAGCAGTTGCCTGAGCAGGCAATTGCAGGGCTGTGCCTTTAACTTTTCGTCGCATATAAAAACATTTTTTTAAAATTAATTGTGCGAATATCTCTGCTGCTATAAATACGAACTGAGCGCTGTGAGTAATTGCAGGCTTTACAGTAATAATAATCTGTCGCTTTCTTGGCCGATCGGTATTTTAATAGCAAGAGAAATCAGAAATCCGCTGTGCCAGACGCGCGCACACACACACACACAGGCACACAGGAGCGTGTGTGTGTGTGCGCATTAATGCACGCCCGCCCACACAGCCGTAAACAAACACAGCATGCCCACGAGCAATGTGAGAAGACGCACATGAACAGACAAATGACCCGATCAAACCATGACCAAATTCACCTACAGCACGAATGAATTAATACACGAACGAATGAAATATTGAAAAAGCCCCACCCATACCAACACCCGTAACGAGACGTGAGCATGGACGAATCTACCAAGCCTTTTAGCACCTGTCGGAGAGTGAAAATCCATTCCGCTGTAAACATAACGTTACTTACTCCTTGGTTCTTTCGGTAAAGTCACGTAAAAAAAATAATAATTAAATAATATAGTACGACGTTTCGATTACAACACAAGCAGTCGTCATCAGGTAGAACTAAATTTGAGAGAGAGAGGTAAAACGCAGACACGGAGACACACAGACAGACACACAAGCAGAGAGAGACAACACAGAGACACGCAGAGACACAGACACGCAGAGACAGACACACAAGCAGAGAGAGACAACACAGAGACACATAGAGACACACAGAGAGACACACAAGCAGAGAGAGAGACACACAACACACAGAGAGACACGCAGAGACACAGAGAGAGAGAGACACGCAGAGACACAGAGGCACACAGAGACAGACACACAAGCAGAGAGAGACAACACAGAGACACACAGAGACACACAGAGAGACACACAAGCAGAGAGAGAGACACACAGCACAGAGAGAGACACGCAGAGACACAGAGAGAGAGAGAGACACGCAGAGACACAGAGACACACAGAGAGAGACACAACATAGACACACAGACAGACACACAAGCAGAGAGAGACAACACAGAGACACAGAGAGAGACACACAACATAGACACACAGACAGACACACAAGCAGAGAGAGACAACACAGAGACACACAGAGAGAGACAGAGACAGACACACAACATAGACACACAGACAGAGACACAAGCAGAGAGAGACAACACAGAGACACACAGAGAGAGACACACACAACATGTCTATGTTGTGTGTGTCTCTCTCTGTGTGATGTCTATGTTGTGTGTGTCTCTCTCTGTGTCTATGTTGTGTGTCTCTCTCTCTGTGTGATGTCTATTTTGTGTGTGTCTCTCTCTGTGTCTATGTTGTGTGTGCCTCTCTCTGTGTGATGTCTATGTTGTGTGTCTCTCTCTCTGTGTCTATGTTGTGTGTCTCACTCTGTGTGATGTCTATGTTGTGTGTGTCTCTCTCTGTGTCTATGTTGTGTGTGTCTCTCTCTGTGTCTATGTTGTGTGTCTCTCTCTCTGTGTCTATTTTGTGTGTGTCTCTCTCTCTGTGTGATGTCTATGTTGTGTGTCTCTCTCTCTGTGTCTATGTTGTGTGTGTCTCTCTCTGTGTGATGTCTATGTTGTGTGTGTCTCTCTCTGTGTCTATGTTGTGTGTGTCTCTCTCTGTGTCTATGTTGTGTGTGTCTCTCTCTGTGTGATGTCTATGTTGTGTGTGTCTCTCTCTGTGTCTATGTTGTGTGTCTCTCTCACTGTGTGATGTCTATTTTGTGTGTGTCTCTCTCTGTGTCTATGTTGTGTGTGTCTCTCTCTGTGTCTATGTTGTGTGTCTCTCTCTCTGTGTCTATTTTGTGTGTGTCTCTCTCTGTGTGATGTCTATGTTGTGTGTCTCTCTCTCTGTGTCTATGTTGTGTGTCTCACTCTGTGTGATGTCTATGTTGTGTGTGTCTCTCTCTGTGTCTATGTTGTGTGTGTCTCTCTCTGTGTCTATGCTGTGTGTGTCTCTCTCTGTGTCTATGTTGTGTGTGTCTCTCTCTGTGTCTATGTTGTGTGTGTCTCTCTCTGTGTGATGTCTATGTTGTGTGTGTCTCTCTCTGTGTCTATGTTGTGTGTGTCTCTCTCTGTGTGATGTCTATGTTGTGTGTGTCTCTCTCTGTGTCTATGTTGTGTGTGTCTCTCTCTGTGTCTATGTTGTGTGTGTCTCTCTCTGTGTTTATTTTGTGTGTCTCTCTCTGTGTGATGTCTATGTTGTGTGTGTCTCTCTCTGTGTCTATGTTGTATGTGTCTCTCTCTGTGTCTATTTTGTGTGTGTCTCTCTCTCTGTGTGATGTCTATGTTGTGTGTCTCTCTCTCTCTGTGTCTATGTTGTGTGTGTCTCTCTCTGTGTCTATGTTGTGTGTGTCTCTCTCTGTGTCTATGTTGTGTGTCTCTCTCTCTGTGTGATGTCTATGTTGTGTGTGTCTCTCTCTGTGTCTATGTTGTGTGTGTCTCTCTCTGTGTCTATGTTGTGTGTGTCTCTCTCTGTGTCTATTTTGTGTGTCTCTCTCTCTGTGTGATGTCTATGTTGTGTGTGTCTCTCTCTGTGTCTATGTTGTGTGTCTCTCTCTCTGTGTGATGTCTATGTTGTGTGTGTCTCTCTCTGTGTCTATGTTGTGTGTGTCTCTCTCTGTGTCTATGTTGTGTGTGTCTCTCTCTGTGTGATGTCTATGTTGTGTGTGTCTCTCTCTGTGTCTATGTTGTGTGTCTCTCTCTGTGTGATGTCTATGTTGTGTGTGTCTCTCTCTGTGTCTATGTTGTGTGTGTCTCTCTCTGTGTCTATGTTGTGTGTGTCTCTCTCTCTGTGTCTATTTTGTGTGTCTCTCTCTCTGTGTGATGTCTATGTTGTGTGTGTCTCTCTCTGTGTCTATGTTGGGTGTCTCTCACTCTGTGTGATGTCTATGTTGTGTGTGTCTCTCTCCGTGTCTATGTTGTGTGTGTCTCTCTCTGTGTCTATGTTGTGTGTCTCTCTGTGTCTATGTTGTGTGTCTCTCTCTCTGTGTCTATGTTGTGTCTCTCTCTCTGTGTCTATGTTGTGTGTCTCTCACTCTGTGTGATGTCTATGTTGTGTGTGTCTCTCTCTGTGTCTATGTTGTGTGTCTCTCTCTCTGTGTCTATGTTGCGTGCGTCTCTCTCTCTGTGTGACGACTGCTTGTGTTGCAATCGAAACGTCGTATTATATTATTTAATTTATTTTTCTTTATACGCGACTTCACCGAAAGAACCAATGAGTTATTCCTGCGGTCACGAAAGCTTAAAAAATAACGTCACTTAATTTGAAGGGCGTCGACGGTGTTGAGATGATATCCACCTCGCCTGGTATACAGGACGTCGTGGGTTCGATCCCGACGCTGTCAACGCCTGTATATTTGGTGTTTGAATGTTCTCCGTGTGTTCGCGAGGATTATTCCTCCGGGACTCCGGCGTTATCTCTCCACATTCATAAATGAACATGCCATTACGGTATTTTGGCCGCTATAAATGTCCACGCGACGATGAAGTCACTTGGGTTGAGCTATCATTTGGGGCCATATAGCTTTTGAAAAAGTAGCTGTGGGACCGTCCGTAAATGACGTCACGCGATTTTTGACCACCCCCCCCCCCTTCGTCACACGGCGTCACAAAGTCAGACCCCCCCGCCCTCAAATATGACGTCACAAAGCTCTGCTCCCCCCCACCCACCCCAAAATAAAACATGCTTCAAATCGCTCTAAACTATTGTTGTCATTGTAGCGCGTATTTAATGTGGCGCTGCACTCTGATGTTGTAGGAGAAAATTTTTGTATAAAAAAGTATATTTAATTCAGTAGAACGTGTTGTCTGAATTTATTTAAAGTTGCGCATTTTTACGTGACGTCACATTTCTCAACCACCCCCCCCCCCCATCGTCACAAATGTCTGACACCCCCCCCAACCTAGGTGCGTGACGTCATTTATGGACGGCCCCTGTACAGCTCAGCGGGCCTTACCTGATCGAACAAAAGATGTTTGAACAGTTTTAATAGTTTCACAGTGGGCGGGAAGCCAATTTCACAGCGAGTCTCGGCGTGACAACCAATGCCATCATTCCCGTTCCTCTCCCACGCCCGAAAGCTCACCCGTGGCTGCGGTTCACAGCTTCTGCCGGCTGTCCTGCACGCCTGCAGTGCCCACGACCTCCTGTCGACCGGACTCGCTCCGTGTGGTGTCGCGTGGGGGGGGGGGATATTGTTGCGTGGCCCAGCGGCGGCGATTGTCACGTGATTGGTGTGCGTACGCTGCACTCAGTGGCCACGCTTGCGGACTCAGAGCAACAAGGGCCTGGGTTCGATGATCGACTCGGGCGCCTTTCTGAGTCGAGTTTGTATGACCCTCCCCCCTGTTCTGCAGAGTGAGTGTGAGTGTGGAGTTTGTATGACACCCCCCCTGTTCTGCAGAGTGATAGTGGGTGAGTGTGTGGAGTTTGTATGACCTCCCCCCTGTACTGCAGGGTGATAGTGAGTGAGTGCGTGGAGTTTGTATGACATCCCCCCTGTTCTGCAGTGTGAGTGAGTGTGTGGAGTTTGTATGACCTACCCCTGTTCTGCAGAGTGATAGTGAGTGAGTGTGTGGAGTTTGTATGACATCCTCCTGTTCTGCAGAGTGATAGTGAGTGAGTGTGTGGAGTTTGTATTACATCCCCCCTGTACTGCAGGGTGATAGTGAGTGAGTGCGTGGAGTTTGTATGACATCCCCCCTGTTCTGCAGTGTGAGTGTGAGTGAGTGTGTGGAGTTTGTATGACCTACCCCTGTTCTGCAGAGTGATAGTGAGTGAGTGTGTGGAGTTTGTATGACCTACCCCTGTTCTGCAGGGTGATAGTGAGTGAGTGTGTGGAGTTTGTATGACCTCCCCCTGTTCTGCAGAGTGATAGTGAGTGAGTGTGTGGAGTTTGTATGGCCTCCCCCTGTTCTGCAGGGTGATAGTGAGTGAGTGTGTGAAGTTTATATTACATCCCCCCTGTTATGCAGAGTGAGTGTGAGTGTGTGGAGTTTGTATGACCTCCCCCTGTTCTGCAGAGTGATAGTGAGTGTGTGTGTGGCGTTTGTATGATCTACCCCTGTTCTACAGGGTGATAGTGAGTGAGTGTGTGGAGTTTGTATGACATCCTCCCTGTTCTGCAGAGTAAGTGTGAGTGAGTGTGTGGAGTTTGTATGACCTTCCCCTGTTATGCAGAGTAAGAGTCAGTGTGATTGAGTGAGTGAATGGAGTTTGTTTGACCTCCCCCTGTTCTGCAGAGTGAGTGAGTGTGTGAAGTTGATAAGACATCCCCCTGTTTTGCAGAGTAAGAGTGTGATTGAGTGAGTGAGTGAGCGGAGTTTGTATGACCTACCCCTGTTCTGCAGAGTGAGAGTGAGTGAGTGTCTGTGTGGAGTTTGTATGCCATCCTCCAGTTCTGCACAGTGAGATAGAGTGCGATTGAGTGTGAATTTGTGGAGTTTGTATGCCCTCACCCTGTTCTGTAGAGGAAGAGTGACTGTGATTGGGAGAGTGTGAGTGAGTGAGTGTGTGGAGTTTGTATTGGGGAGCGGTGGTGGTGCGGTTATTGCTACGCTGCGCTACGAACCCGGCGACCCGAATTCGATTCCCGCTCACGGCCAACACCGGTGACGATTATCTGAACTAGTCCTGGGCCTCCCCTAGGTCGACTCAGCCTCAAATGCGTACCTGGTGCGATGTGTAAACATCGCCATTGGGGAGACAAAGCCGACCGGGTATGGTGTTGACCACCCACCCCCTCGTGTGCCATGCCGGCCTTCATAGGTGCTCGCTAACAGCACTTGCCCCAACAGTCTGTTCAGGCGAGGGGCCGTCCATAAATGACGTCACGCGATTTGGACGATGTTTGACCTCCATCGTCACACGGCATCACAAAAAGTCAGACCCCCCCTCAAATATGACGTCACAAAGCTCTGCCCCCCCCCACCCCCAAAATAATACAAAATGCTTAAAATCTCTTTAAACTATTGTCATTGTAGTGCGTATTTAATGTGGCCCTGTACTCTGATGTTGTAGGAGAAACATTTATTTTAAAAAAGTCTATTTTATTAAGTAGAATGTGTTGTCTATATTTATTTAAGTTTGCGAATTTTGATGTGACGTCACATTTCTCAACCTCCCCCCCCCCCCCGTCACACATTGTCACAAATGTCTGACCCCCCCTTAGGTGCGTGACGTCATTTATGGACGGTCCTCTATAACGGGGGATCTTTGTCTTTTGAAGATTGTATTCTCTCCCCTCGTTCTGCATGAGTTTCTTCCGGGTTCGACGGTTTACACCTATAGCTAAAATTATTGTTTTTTTTTAATCATACAATGTAATCTATATTGGACAAGCACCCCCAGTGCGGAAGGATTTGTCGATTATAAATTACTCCGTTGGGTTTACACAGAGTACCAATAAGTTCCTCCACACTTCACCCCCCTCTCCTCCCTCCTGTCTACTGCGAAAAACAAACTTGGCAAGGACTCTCCTGAGAGCAAGCATTGAAGCTTTCATAATGAAAATAATCATTACTATCTATGCCTCCGCCAACCATGACTTACGGAGACGTATTCTCGGACACACCGCTGTCGGGAAGTTTAGGCGAGCAGGGCATCGGTTACGGAGTGTGTGAGTGTGTGAATGTGTGAGTGTGTGTGTGAGTGTGTGAATGTGTGAATGTGCGAGTGTGCGAGTGTGTGAATGTGTGAGTGTGCGAGTGTGTGAATGTGTGAGTGTGTGAGTGTGTGAATGTGTGAATGTGTGTCTGTGTGCGAGTGTGTGAGTGAGTGTGTGAATGTGTGAGCGTGTGAGTGTGTGAGTGTGTGAATGTGTGTCAGTGTGCGAGTGTGTGGATGTGTGAGTGTGCGAGTGTGTGGATGTGTGAGTGTGCGAGTGTGTGGATGTGTGAGTGTGCGAGTGTGTGTGAATGTGTGTCTGTGTGCGAGTGTGTGAGTGTATGAATGTGTGAGTGTGTGAATGTGTGAATGTGTGAGTGTGCGAGTGTGTGAATGTGTGAGTGTGTGAATGTGTGAGTGTGTGAATGTGCGAGTGTGTGAGTGTGTGAATGTGTGAGCGTGTGAGTGTGTGAATGTGCGAGTGTGTGAGTGTGTGTGAATGTGTGTCAGTGTGCGAGTGTGTGAGGGTGCGAGTGTATGAATGTGTCAGTGTGCGAGTGTGTGAGTGTGTGAATGTGTGCGAGTGTGCAAGTGCGTATGTGTGTGAGAGTGTGAGTGAGTGTGTGAGTGTGCAAGTGTGTGTGAGTGTGTGAGTATGTGTGAGTGTGCGAGTGTATGAGTGTGAGTGAGTGTATTAGTGTATGAGTGTGCGAGTGTGTGAGTATGCGAGTGTGTGTGAGTGTGCGAGTGTGAGTGTGTGTGAGTGAGTGAGTGTGCGAGTGTGTGTGAGTGTGCGAGTGTGTGTGAGTGTGCGAGTGTGTGTGAGTGTACGAGTGTGTGTGAGTGTGCGAGTGTGTATGAGTGTGCGAGTGTGAGTATGCGAGTGTGTGTGAGTGTGCGAGTGTGAGTGAGTGTGTGAGTGTGCGAGTGTGAGTGTGTGTGCGAGTGTGTGTGAGTGTGTATGAGTGTGCGAGTGTGAGTATGCGAGTGTGTGTGAGTGTGCGAGTGTGAGTGAGTGTGTGAGTGTGCGAGTGTGAGTGTGTGTGCGAGTGTGTGTGAGTGTGTGTGAATGCGTGAGTGTGCGAGTGTGAGTGAGCGTGAGTGAGTGTGTGAGTGTGCGAGTGTGCGAGTGTGAGTGAGTGTGTGAGTGTGCGAGTGTGTGTGAGTGTGTGTGAGTGTGCGAGTGTGCGAGTGTGAGTGAGTGTGTGAGTGTACGAGTGTGAGTGAGTGTGTGAGTGTGCGAGTGTGAGTGAGCGTGAGTGAGTGTGCGAGTGTGCGAGTGTGAGTGAGTGTGTGAGTGTGCGAGTGTGCACGTACGCTCGCCCGGCCGCGCGACGTGAGAATATTTAACATCCGAGTGCAGCCATCAATTGGTATCCACGCCATCCTCACCCATCCCCACCCCCCCTGCGCGCCGATAGATCCATCAAAAATGAGATCGTTCGCCGCACATTATCATTCAAATATGTTAGCTGCTGGCGCGCCGACTGGGATGGATATTCCACGAAGGCGATACATTAGTCAGCAAGAGCGGAGAGGCAGTGTTGTGCAACAACATCTCCCCTATCGCTACCTCCTTCGCACGCGTTCCCCAACGAGATATCCGCTCACCGCCATTCCAACTTGTTTTACGACGATCATCTACGGTACGTCTAAATCAGCTCAAGCCTTCTCGTAAATCTCGCGACGTCTCTGTGTGTGTGTGTGGCCAGCACCAACACCACCACTCTGAATCTCTCCCCTACCATCTGCATATTTCTCGATTCTCTCAATCTAAATCAGCTCAAGCCTCCTGTTAACCACGTGACTCCTGTGTGTGGCCACCACCACTCTGAATGCCTCTCCTGTTATCTATGTCTCTATCTAAATCAGCTCAAGCCCCCTGTTAACCACGTGACTCCTGTGTGTGGCCACCACCACTCTGAATGCCTCTCCTCTCACCTATCTCTCAATCTAAATATGCTCAAGCCTCCTGTTAACCACGTGACTCATGTGTGCCAACACCTACTCTGAACCCATCTTCCTTCTCACCTCCCGCCTCCTGTGGAAAGAGACACCGCTCCTCCTCAGCTCACTTCTGCTCGCTTCTATTTCCTCCCTCTCTCATCATCGTCATCATCAGCATCCTCTCACCCCCCCGCCCCCCCCGACATCTTAGCGCGGTCATTCCCTTCCCCTACTACTCCTCTTCCTGCACCAGAGCTCACTCTCTGCATCTCTCTCCCTGCTGCTCATCTTGAGCCGTGCCCAGCTCTTTGTCCGTCTCGGGGGGGACTTCTTTCCCGGCCCTCCGCTTCCCGTTCCTCTCCCTCTCATCTCGTGCCCCCCCCCCCCACCCCCTGGCCACTTCAGCTGCCCTTTGCACCATCGACTCTGCTCACACTCCCCCGTGATGTGGGGGGCACGGGTAGCAGCTTTGTATTGGTAATGGTTATGTCGAATTATAACGCACCGCATGCCATTTGCTCGCTCTCGGAGAGGAGAGAACGACTATGGGGGGGGGGGGGGGGGAGGGGAGGGGGGGTGAAACCGAGCGAGCCGTGGATCAGGATGAAAATAAAATAAAACACGGGAATATTTAAATTATGCATGCGCCGTACACGAGCGCGCGCGTGTGTGTGTGTATGTGTATGTATGTGTGTGCATTCTCTCGGGGCTCGCTAACAGCACTTGCCCCTACAGTCTGTTAAGGCTATGCGGCAGGGTAAGATGACAGCGCGCTGCACTTTCAACCTGCGAGACCCGAGTTCAATTCCCCGCTCGCGAGCAATGACAGTGGCGAATATTTCAACCGGTCCTGGACCTCCCGTAGGCCGACTCGGACTTAAATGGGCGCCTGATGCGGTGTGCAGACGTCAGCATTGGGGAGACAAAGACGGCCGTGTGCGGTGCTGGCCACCCACCTCCTCGTGTGCCGTTCCGGCATTCATAGGTGCTCGCGAACGGCACTTGCCCCTCGCAGTCTGCCGAGGCTATAGGGGGGATCTTTGTCTTGTCACTTGAGGCTGAGCACTGCGGGCTGCATTGCATCGCTGTTACCAAAGACAAAGATCCCCCGTGTAGTCTGTAGCAGACTCTAGGGGCAAGTGCTATTAGCGAGCACCTATGAAGGCCGGCACAGCACACGAGGGGGTGGGTGGTCGTCCACGCCCGCCCGCCTTTGTCTCCCCAGTGGCGATGTTTATACACCGCACTAGGTACTCATTTGAGGCTGAGTCGACCTAGGGGAGGCCCAGGACCGGTTCAGATAATCGTCAATGGTGTTGGTCGTGAGCGTGAATTACAACCCGGGTCGCCAGGTTCATAGAACGGCAAGCTAACCGCTACATTAGCAAGCCGTGTGCCACGTGCTTGTGTGTATACCGAACCTTAATAGGTACTCGTTAACAGCACTCTCCCCAACAGCCTTTGTGTATGTATGCCGGCCTTAATAGGTGATCGTACTTTATGGGGGTGGGGGGGGGATGGTTAGCACACTGCATTACGAACCCGGTCACCAGAATTCAACACCCGCTCAGGACCCATAAACAACATAATTTGTTTTTTTTTTTAACCGGCCCTGTGGGCCTTCCTGAGGTCCACCGGGCCTCTAATGAGTAGCCTGTGTCGTGTTTTTACATCAGCACTGGGGAGGAAATTGCGGACGGGCATGCTGCTGGCTACACCACCGTGATAGCTGCCACAGGTGCTCGCTAACAGCACTTGCCCCCGGCAGCCTATGTGTGTCTCGACAGGGGATCTTTTGCCTCTGTGTGCGTGACAGGCGCTGGGCGCTTTTTGGACAGAGTGTTAATAATGAGGCCACCCCGTGATGATCTCTTCGTTGCAAGACGAAGACCTCGGCGCTGTGGGTTTTACAGAGTGAAACTCAAAGCGCAGAAGAGTTAAATAATAAAATAAGAGATGGCCGGGTGGCTCCCGAGGTCACGGAACGCTGCGCTGATGCTGCTGAGTTCCTGGGTTCGAATCTGGCTTTTACCTACCGCGCATTCCATTTTTTTCCCCTCCACATTTTGAAAAAAAAAATGCACCGATGTTACTTGTCTCAAAGTTTTCGAGAACTGCAGGGATCCATGACCTTTGGTTCTTTCGGCAAAGTCACGTAGTAGGTATAAAATAAAATAAATTAAAGCACGACGTTTCGGGCGCACACACAAGCGTCCGTCATCAGGCGGGACAACCACAGCAAGAAAGAATTGCTGAAGTGGTCAAGAGGGCTGCTGTGACAAGAGGCCATATACATATTGCTGTGGTTGTCCCACCTGATGACGGACGCTTGTGTTGCGCCCGAAACGTCGTGATTTAATATATTTTATTCGTCTTGTTTTTGGCTGCGATGAATTTCCACGTGATAAGCCACTCTTGGGGAAATTTCCGTTTATTCCATAAAGCACGCGGTGTGCTTCCTCCTCCACTTCCTTCTGTTCCTCCTCCTCCTCCTCGTCGAGTGGCAACTCTTAAACCTGTGGAGTGACCCCGGGGGCGCAGAGGGGAGCAGTCGTTCGTACGCACCGAGTGACGCGTCGTGGCATCCTCTCCCACTTATAGTTGCGCGTGAAAAAAATCTGGAAATGAAGATCCACATCCGCAGGCAAGATGTTATTCCTCTGCGCCCGCGTCTCGTTGCATCCTTGGGTTCGCTTCTCTCTCTCTCTGTCTCCTCCACTCATCCCTGTACTGGGCCTTCATCTCCACGTCCGCTCCACAGTGCGTCACATTCTCGTCCACCACTCTCAATCAACAATTTCTCTCCTCTGTCTCTCGGCCCGCCCGCGCCTCTCTCGTTCTCGGTCCTTGGTGCTTCGATGTTCATCACGTTTCTTCTTCCACAATGGTTTTCCACTCTTTTTTTTATCTATAATGTTTATTAAACTGTTTTTATTGTAACCAGGTAAGGCTTACTGAGCTATATAGTTATTTTTCAGAAGCGACCTGGCCACAAATCATAGCTCAACTAAGTGGCTTATCATGTGGCCATTTATAGCAGCCAAATACTCTAAACGCGTGTTTACCAATTGTGTAAGTAAAACCCGGAGGAACCGGAGAAAATCCACAGGACTATGGGGACACCACGCAAACTCCAAATATATAGGCGTCCGGGTCGGTATCGATCACACGACCTCCTGCATACCAGGCGAGGTAATTAACATCTCGCCAACGCGTGCCCCCCTAACCATCCGTGTAGACTGTCCGTCGTTGTATCTGAGACGGACGCCGCTAACCCCCTAACGGAATTGCTCTCAGCTTGTCTGCAATAGAAACTCGTGCCTTCTTCCTCGTCTCTTCGTTTTGTGACCCCCCCCCCCCCCCGATCCTGCCTTTGCAATGCTTTGAGATCCATTTCAGAACACAGACTATGCATTTATACACGGAGGAATCCGATGAGCTATGAAGCTCTTTTTCACAGATGTCCTGCAGTTTTTCACAAATGTCCAGCCGCTCACTGCCTCTGGTTTGGAGAGGCAAGTTTTTTGCACGAGGTATATTTATTTATCTATTCATCCAATTATCTACGCATTTATCTATCTGTCTGCCCAACTGTTTATTTATTTGCCCATTCATTCACGGCGAGGAACTCGTCGCGGGATAGTGGCAGCGGGAAAACGCGGGGTGTGAGTGGCAAAGTCCTTTCCCGGGATGTGTGCCGTGGCACGGGAATGAGTAATGGCAGACGAGCGATCGGTTCAACGGCCAAGCGGCAGTTACCGATAAATATGATGCATGTGGACATAGCGTGTAATTAACACGGAAGGTAAGATGCTTGTAAATCATCGCCATATGGTACAATTATAACAAAGCGCTGCTGGATTTTAATTGCAGGGTATGTGTGCGTGTGTGTGTGTGCGTGCGTGTATGTGTGCGTGTGTGCGTTCGTGAATGTGCGCGTGTGTGTGTATGTGTGCGTGATGATTATCTGAACCGGTCCTGGGCCTCCCCTAGGTCGACTCAGCCTCAAATGAGTACCTGGTGCGGTGTGTAAACATCATCATTAGGGAGACAAAGGCGGTCGGGCGTGGCGCTAGCCACCCAGCCCCCTCGTGTACCGTTTCGGCCTTTATAGGTGCTGGCTAACAGCACTTGCCCCTACAGTCTGTTAAGGCTATATGGGGGGACCTTTGTCTTGTATGTGTGCGTGTGTGTGTGTGTATGTATGTGTGTCGGCAGCGGCTGTCGGGCTGACAGCGCCACGCGTCGCGGACTCGAACTCCGCTTCTGTCATCGGCAAGGGTGGCAGGGTGGAGGCGCAGCGGTTGTGCTTGTCGGCAAGAAGGGCATGGGTTGGATTCTTAACTGGGCGTCTTCCCGTGGCGAGATGTTCACTACCTCGCCTGGTATGCAGACTCTCTTGCGTTTGATCCCAACCCTGACGCCTGCTGCTGTATATTTGGATTTTGGGTGTCTCTCACCTCGTGGTCGCGTGGATTTTTCTCCGGGTCGTGATTTAATTTATTTTATGCCAACGTGACTTTACCGAAAGAACCAAAGAGTATGGATTCCTGCAGTCACGAAAACTTCAAATCTAGATTTTTCTCCAGGTCTTCCGTTTTTTTTCCTCCACACTTAGAATCCACGTGAAAAGCCACTTCGGTGAGCCATCATTTGTGGCCAGGTCCGCTTCTGAAAAAGAGCCATGAAGCTCAGTGGGCTTAACCTGGTAAAATTAAAATAGTTTATAGTTGAGTGTATTCTCCCGCTCCTGTTGTGAGTGTGTTTCCTTCGATTTCCTCCCATAGCTTAATAAACATTGACATTTTACAATGTAAACTCATATTGGTAAAAAAAAATAGATACGCATCCCAATGCTGTGAAGAATGTCATTTTCTGAAACGTCGCCTGTTATATTTGTCTTACTTTCGAGGCCACACGGTGTTGCTGACGAGTGTGTGTGGTTTGCTCCCATTATACTTCGTGATTTCTCAAGTGATGTACAGCATCTGTGACGCAAGCGACACTGGTTGTGCCGATGCAAAGACTTGGAGACTCGTCGCTGATTTCGTGGTGAGCGACATTCATTTCAAATATATGTTTTGTTATATAATAGAATGAATCTGTTCGGGAACTCCTTTACTTACGAACGAGTTAGGTTACAGAGTTCTGTTCGTAAGTCCAACTTTATTTTTGTCGATTGCAGACACGTTGTACGGCAATGTACACTAAACACGGAGAATGGCTTTAAAAGGTTGTATCATCTCTTGTAGATGGAGATGCTCACTGGTTCTTTGCGTTCTGCAGACGGAGATGCCACCACTGCCACGTATTGCACGGCGCTCAGTCCGAACAGGGAACTGGACATAGGGACAGGTTTGTTCGTATCTCTGAAAGTTCGTAAGCCGAGGAGCCCCTGTATAGCAGAGCACACAAACACCAAAAAAAGTACAACCGATATTGACTCCCCCCCACCCCCCCCAACAAAGCGGTACTCGATTAAAACAACTCCGCAGGGCTGATGACGACGACGATAAGCTGCGTCAAGGGTACAGCAATGAAAATAACAAGGATAACAAATTTTGTTCGAATCCGGTAAAAACTAAAATAAACTCCTCTATATTTCAAGAGCCTCAGAAGCCGAGCTGTTGCTCCTCCGGATCGAGAGGAGCCAGTCGAGGTGGTTCAGGCACCCCCGGTAAGGATGCCCCCCGGTAGACTTTCCCCTGGACCTCTACCGGGCAGCAGCAGCAGCAGCACGGCCCAATGGGCGAAGACCCCGGGGCCGGCCCAGGCCACGGGGGCGGGACGACGTCGCTCGGCTGGCCTGGGAACGCCTGGGAATTACTCGGGGAGAGCTAGAGTCTGTGTATAGTAGTGTAGTGTATGGTGTAGTGTATAGTGTAGTGTGTAGTGTAGTGTATAGTAGTGTAGTGTATAGTAGTGTAGTGTATAATGTAGTGTATAGTGTAGTGTATAGTAGTGTAGTGTATAGTAGTGTATAGTAGTGTATAGTAGTGTAGTGTATAGTAGTGTATAGTAGTGTAGTGTATGGTGTAGTGTATAGTAGTGTGTAGTAGTGTAGTGTATAGTGTAGTGTATAGTGTAGTGTATAGTAGTGTAGTGTATAGTAGTGTATAGTAGTGTATAGTAGTGTAGTGTATAGTATTGTATAGTAGTGTAGTGTATGGTGTAGTGTATAGTAGTGTGTAGTAGTGTAGTGTATAGTAGTGAAGTGTATAGTAGTGTAGTGTATAGTGTAGTGTATAATAGTGTGTAGTAGTGTATAGTAGTGTAGTGTATAGTAGTGTAGTGTATAGTAGTGTAGTGTATAGTAGTGTATAGTAGTGTAGTGTATGGTGTAGTGTATAGTAGTGTAGTGTATGGTGTAGTGTATAGTAGTGTATATTAGTGTAGTGTATGGTGTAGTGTATAGTAGTGTAGTGTATGGTGTAGTGTATAGTAGTGTATAGTAGTGTAGTGTATGGTGTAGTGTATAGTAGTGTATAGTAGTGTAGTGTATTGTGTAGTGTATAGTAGTGTAGTGTATAGTAGTGTAGTGTATAGTGTAGTGTAGTGTATAGTAGTGTAGTGTTTAGTAGTGTAGTGTATGGTGTAGTGTATAGTAGTGTATAGTAGTGTAGTGTATGGTGTAGTGTATAGTAGTGTAGTGTATAGTAGTGTAGTGTATAGTGTAGTGTATAGTGTAGTGTATAGTAGTGTAGTGAGTGTACAGTGTAGTAGTGTAGAGCAGTGCAGTGGATAGTGTAGTAGTTTATAGTAGTGTATATCGCATAGTAGTGTATAGTAGTGTATAGTGTAGTGTATAGTAGTGTGTAGTAGTATATAGTAATGTAGTGTATAGTAGTGTAGTGTATGGTGTACTGTATAGTGTACAGTAGTGTATGGTAGTGTAGTGAGTGTATAGTGTATAGTAGTGTATAGTGTTTAGTAGTGTAGTGAGTGTATAGTGTATAGTAGTGTATAGTAGCGTAGTGTATAGTGTATAGAAGTATATAGTGTAGTGTATAGTGTATAGCCGTGTAGTGTATAGTAGTGTATAGTAGTGTAGAGTGTAGTGTATAAGAGTGTAGTGCTGGAGTATGTCGCCAGGGAAAGGGAGGTCTGGGAACGCCACTACTCATCACGCGACCCCCACCAGGAGGAGCGGACTGAGAGACGGACGAAGGCACCGCTCCGTGTGGACAACGTCTCACGAAGCGGTCACTTAAAGAACCACCGCATGCGGCCCCCTTGGGCTGAATCACCCCCCTCCCCCTTCTCCCCCCACCCCCTAACCAGGGTTTGAACTCGTAGCCTTTCTTCTGCGACTCGCTTTGCGTGTCCGCCCACTTATTGGCGAGAATGAGACGGGGTTCGGAGACGGGGGGAAGATTTGAAGGAACCGAAAGCCACCATATTCTTGGTTCTTTCGGTAAAGTCACGTAGAAGGGAAACAATACTCATTGTTTTTTTCGGTAACGTCACGTATGTAGAAATACAATAAAATTATGTTAAAACCAAAAAACAATCACGACGTTTCGATCACAACGCAAGCGATCTTCATCAGGTGTCAAGAACAAATCACGGAGGTAAATACAACAAAAAGATGAGAGACGAGAATTCAACAAACCTGAAAAAAACATTACGTGAAGCACATCCAGTCAGGCCAACAACACAGTTAGACACTTCCTGGCGGAGCACGAATTTCAGAAGAGTGTTAAATTTCGTGTTCAACCTTTGGATTGCACATACCAGCATAGATAGAATGAAAAATACGAGGTACACGGTCAGTAGAAATACATACACAAGTCCACCAAGAGGTAAGGAGGGAGGAAAGACGGACAGGGAGGCAGAGAGAGGGGGAGGGGGGAGTCGGAGGGATGAACAGAAGCTTAAATAGGAAATACGGTTGGAGGGGAGGAGGGGCCAGAGCGAGAGCGGCAGCTCAAACACGCAACATCTTACACATACATCTTACACATACATCTTACACATACATCTTACACAGACATCTTACACATACAAAACGTCAGCTCAAAAAATGACCACCTCTTGTAAATACAAAACGGAAGCTCAAAAAAGGACACATCTTATTATCAAGGGAAACAATAACATAGCAATAATAAAAATATATATTTAAAATATATATATTTTTATTACTTCATTGCCTCCCTTCTACGTGACTTTACCGAAAGAACCAAGAATATGAATCCCTGCAAATCACGAGAGCTTTAAAATCAAAACGAAAGTAACCAGTTAAATTAGCCCTGTTTTTCGAACGCTAACCTTTGTGTGTGCGTGTACATATATATACACCTATTTAAATAAGACCTGCAAAGGTCAGGGCGCCAACTTAAAGGACTCGCTGGAAGGTCGCCGTGGCAAATGAACTGACGCCAACGTCGACGCGGCTGAGTCTCATCGTCGACGTCGCCCTCGTGTCCCGCTTGTGCCCTCTGATCACCAACGGGGCCGGCAACGCAGCGGAGCCACGGGCGAGTAGCGGAAGCAGATAGCGCGCCAGATCAGCGCCGACGCGAACGGTGACTCTTTCACCTGTGTCTCTGAACTCTACAACGACGCAGACAAGACCATTTAACGAAGTGGTTCTTTGTCCTCCTAACCCCCCCCACTCCCACACACACACAGTTCCATCGGGAGGCCCCACGGCCTTCTGCGAGTGAATATTTGTCGGCGGCGTCGAATTGGTTAAAGAGGCGAAGGCCAGCACTAGATTTTGAGGCGCAGCGGCTTCGTCACGCTTTTGCATGACTCGATGTTGTTAGACTGTCAGGCGCGGCATGCACGCAGCCTCTCTGTAAGACGTGGGTGCTCGTTTTGACGTGTAAATAACAAAGCAGCTGAGCGGACAAAGTGTCTCCCTCGCGCAATTTGTCTCGCCATGTGAAACAATAAAAAACATATTTTATATTTCAGCAGGGAGCGCGTAGCAGCACGTGGGAGATTAACGGCATCGTTGCGTGAAGTTGGCGATGTTGAGTTGGTATGGAGGAACTCCCCGCTGTTCTGCAGAGTGTGAGCGAGTGAGTAGAGTTTGTGTGTTCGTCCACTGTTCTGTGTGAGTGAGTGAGTAGACTTTGTGTGTTAGTCCCCTGTTCTGTGTGAGTGAGTGAGTAGATTTTGTGTGTTAGTCCCCTGTTCTGTGTGAGTGAGTGAGTAGATTTTGTGTGTTAGTCCCCTGTTCTGCAGAGTTTGAGTGAGTAGTGTTTGTGTGTTCGTCCTCTGTTCTGCAGAGTGTGAGTGAGTGAGTAGAGTTTGTGTTTTAGTCCCCTGTTCTGCAGAGTGTGAGTGAGTGAGTAGAGTTTGTGTGTTAGTCCTCTGTTCTGCAGTGTGTGAGTGAGTGAGTAGAGTTTGTGTGTTCGTCCTCTGTTCTGCAGTCTGTGAGTGAGTCAGTAGAGTTTGTGTGTTAGTCCTCTGTTCTGCAGAGTGTGAGTGAGTAGAGTTTGTGTGTTCGTCCACTGTTCTGCAGTGTGTGAGTGAGTGAGTAGAGTTTGTGTGTTAGTCCTCTGTTCTGCAGATCATGAGTGAGTGAGTAGAGTCTGTGTGTTCGTCCTCTATTCTGCAGAGTGTGAGTGAGTGAGTAGAGTTTGTGTTTTAGTTCCCTGTTCTGCAGAGTGTGAGTGAGTGAGTAGAGTTTGTGTGTTCGTCCTCTGTTCTGCAGAGTGTGAGTGAGTGAGTAGAGTTTGTGTTTTAGTTCCCTGTTCTGCAGAGTGTGAGTGAGTGAGTAGAGTTTGTGTGTTAGTCCTCTGTTCTGCAGTGTGTGAGTGAGTGAGTAGAGTTTGTGTGTTAGTCCTCTGTTCTGCAGAGTGTGAGTGAGTGAGTAGAGTTTGTGTGTTAGTCCCCTGTTCTGCAGAGTGTGAGTGAGTGAGTAGAGTTTGTGTGTTAGTCCTCTGTTCTGTGTAAGTGAGTGAGTAGAGTTTGTGTGTTAGTCCTCTGTTCTGTGTGAGTGAGTGAGTAGTGTTTGTGTGCTAGTCCTCTGTTCTGTGTGAGTGAGTGAGTAGATTTTGTGTATTAGTCCTCTGTTCTGCAGAGTGTGAGTGAGTAGAGTTTGTGTGTTAGTCCTCTGTTCTGTGTGAGTGAGTGAGTAGATTTTGTGTGTTAGTCCTCTGTTCTGCAGAGTGTGAGTGAGTGAGTAGAGTCTGTGTGTTAGTCCCCTGTTCTGCAGATCATGAGTGAGTGAGTAGATTTTGTGTGTTAGTCCTCTGTTCTGCAGAGTGTGAGTTAGTGAGTAGAGTTTGTGTGTTAGTCCTCTGTTCTGTGTGAGTGAGTGAGTAGAGTTTGTGTGTTAGTCCCCTGTTCTGCAGAGTGTGAGTGAGTGAGTAGAGTTTGTGTGTTAATCCCCTGTTCTGTGTGAGTGAGTGAGTAGAGTTTGTGTTAGTCCCCTGTTCTGTTTGAGTGAATGAGTAGAGTTTGTGTGTTAGTCCTCTGTTCTGCAGAGTGTGAGTGAGTAGTGTTTGTGTGTTAGTCCCCTGTTCTGCAGAGTTTCTTTCTGGATTCTCGGGTATCCTACCATAGCTAAATAATGAAAAAGCAATACCGTACAACGTAACTGCCATTGCTTCAAACCCATTGAGTCCCAATGCTTTCAAACTTCACTGCCAATTACTCATTTGGGATTTCACATCGCGGCAACATCACCCCCCTGCTGTGGACATTTCGAAATCAGAATCTGTATTTATGAGCCGTGAAGATGTTTTTTTCGCAGATGTCCAGATGTTTACCCGAAACTTTCCTGGGTAAATAGTAACAACAACAATAATAATAAAGTATTCATACGCTCTGCCTTGGCTAACCTGTTCCCATTCGCTGACACTGTGCGATTCATACACGTTTAGTGATATTGAATGAGCCACCGTAGCGCCTGCCGCCGAGAGATTGGTCGACAATGGAATTCGGGGTAACAGCCCGTTCTACCAGTTGCACCTCGTGGGCAAGGCACGGAGTCTTTGGGCAAGGCACGGAGCCTCCTCTGGGGGGGGGTGATCCAGAGGGGTGCGGGGCCGAGGGCGGAGCCTGGCCACGCTGGGCAGGAGTAAAGGCGAGCTCCGAATCACAGTCGGGGCTGCTGCGATCTGGAGTGGAACTTGTCGTGACCTTCGTCGTCGTCGTGATCTTCGTCGTCGTCGTGATCTTCGTCGTCGTGATCTTCGTCGTCGTGATCTTCGTCATCGCGATCTTTGTCGTCGTTGTGATCTTCGTCGTCGTCGTGATCTTCGTCGTCGTGATCTTCGTCGTCGTGATCTTCGTCATCGCGATCTTCGTCATCGTTGTGATCTTCGTCGTCGTCGTGATCTTCGTCGTCGCGATCTTCGTCGTCGCGATCGTCGTCGTCGCGATCTTCGTCGTGGCGATCTTCGTCGTCGTGATCTTCGTCGTCGTGATCTTCGTCATCGCGATCTTCGTCGTCGTCGTGATCTTCGTCGTCGCGATCTTCGTCGTCGCGATCTTCGCCGTCGCGATCTTTGCCATCGCGATCTTCGTCGTGGCGATCTTCGTCCTCGTGATCTTCGTCGTCGTGATCTTCGTCGTCGTCGTCGCGATCTTCGTCGTCGTCGCGATCTTCGTCGTCGTCGCGATCTTCGTCGTGGCGATCTTCGTCGTGGCGATCTTCGTCGTCGCGATCTTCGTCGTCGTCGTGATCTTCGTCGTCGCGATCTTCGCCCTCTTCAAGCTGTGAGTCCGACAGCATGTTGGCTGTTCCGACCCGGTTTGTGGTCATCCCCTAAGGCTGTGAAAGACGGAATAAAAGAGAGAGAGAGAGAGAGAGTACCTCCTACTCGTGTCTGTGAGTTAGCACACTACACAACGTTTAACACACGGATTGTCCTCCAACGTCACTGGTGAGCTCGCTAACTAACTAACCAACGCAGTGACGCACCATCAGCAACGTCCGAGCACTCGGCAGCTGTCATTAAATTGGTCGCAGTCGGGTGGAGGAGGGCGTACGACGCAATATGAAAGCCCCTACCAAATTACTAAACCGGTTTCCACTACCGATCTCATCTCGACCCACCCCCTCCCACCGCCCGCAGATCTGTAATAACTGGGCGATCGCCTCCTCTGGGTCTTTCGGTAAAGTCACGTAGATAGGTTTCAAATAAAGAAATTAAAAAAAAACATCGTTTAGATCGCAACACACCTGATGACGACCCCCTGTGCTGCGATCTAAATGTTGTATTTTTTTTGTTATTTCCTTTGAACCTACCTACGTGACTTTAGCGAAAGACCCAGAGAATATGAATCCCTGCAGTCACGAAAGCTTTAAGTGGGCGATCGTCGTTAATTAGCAGCGGGTTATTACAATTTAGAGGTGTGAGGGGCTAAGGATTGACTCCGGGCCAGACCCTTCAACTTTGCGGGTTCAATAATTTTTCGTCGCGATTTTATTTCAGGGGTAACGGGTGGGGGTGGGGGTGGGGTGGGGGGGTGACAATTTCGTTCGAGAATCCCATTATTTTTTTGTCATGTTAACCTCGGGCTCGTAATTTGGCTCACCGGAGGTGGATGGAAAGGTCGTGCGAGCCGAATGCACGCAACGAAACAAAGAGAAAAATAAAACGAAAAAAAAAATAACAACACATGCATCAATAATTACATATCATGTATATAACATAAATAATAATAATAATAATGAATAATGCAAATAATTAGGCGACTTTTGCAGGAAATGGCCCTTCTTCATTGCGCGTACGAAGGATACAATGCCTTGACACATCGCATATTTGATATATCTCCACCACCCCCCCCCCCCACCCCGGTAAGGTCACAGGGCTATTGATGAGATTTTGTTGTTGTAATTACCATTTTAATCATTAATTGTCCCTGTACACCACCACCAATGCTCAATCACCAAATTAGAATAAAAATAATAATCGATTTTATGTTCACAAAAAAACGCCCGGTTGTAAGTGTCTGCGTCACACGTGGCCTGTAAGCGAGCGCTGTGTGGAGGCAGCAGCAGCAGCAGCAGCGAAGTTTGGTGGATCTCCAAAGACAAAGATCCCCCGTATAGCCTCAACAGACTGTTGGGGCAGGAAAGCGCTGTTAGCGAGTACCTATGATGGCCGACACAGCATTCGAGGAGGGTGGATGGCCATCACCACGCCCGGTCGCCTTTGTCTCCCTAGTGGCGATGTTTACACACCGCACCAGGTACTCATTGGAGGCTGAGTCGACTTGGAGGAGGCCCCCAGGACCGGTAAAAATAATCGTCGCTGGTGTTGGTGGCCGTGAGCGGGATTCGAACCCGGAACACCGGTTTTGCAGCGCAGCGCGCTAAAAACTACGCTATCGCTCCGCACACCAAAGACAAAGATCCCCCGTCTAGCCTGTAACAGACTGTTGGGGCAAGTGCTGTTAGCGAGCACCTATGAAGGCCAGACACACACAGATGTTATTGCAAAACTCCTCCTTCACGTGGGGGTCGGGGAGGTGCCCATACCCCTGTCTCGCCAGTAGAACGCGGTACGGCAAATTGTGGCCTCCCATCCGTTCCACCTGTACCGGGGATACAGCGTTGCCCCCTCCACTCCCCCTCCCCCACCACCCCAGGACGCGTGGGTTTCCTCCCACGGTCTCTACCGCCACGGAGGTGGTTCACCGCTTTAGCTGGGAGTGCTACAGTCCCTCGCTTAATGCGTTCCTGCAAAGTGGCACCGCCGCAAACGAAAACGCGCATTCAGTGACAAACGCGTCCCCCCCCCCCCCGTGAGTAATGTGACAATACCACCACTGCCACGCACACGCGCAGCGAGATGGCGGGACAAATAACCGAGGGTGCGACGCCGCGTTTCTGTGCTATTCCGCGTACCCTATCACCTGTACCGCTCAGCCGCGCAGCTCCAGAAAGTAGTTCGTTGTCAACCGCTCAGAAAACCGCGTTATAACGGTGCACACGACCCACGTTATAACGGTGTGCACGACCCACGTTATAACGGTGCGCGCGACCCGCGCTGTTGCGGAAAGTATTCCCGAATGGAATAACCGTGTTAAAGCGAAAACGCGTCGTGTGGACACCGCGTGTCAAGCGAGGACTTACCTTAAATCGCTCATTATATTTTAATTGCAGCACGTGGCCTATTTGTGAATCAACCGTGCAAGCCGGTGACACCGGCTTGGGCAGGAATCTTGAAACACTCACCCCGCGATGTCTCGCAATCTTCTCAGGCTTCTTTCGTACGGCTGCGGCTGCTGCTGCTGCTGCCGCCGCCGCTGCTGATGATGATGCAGAGGGACGACTCTGCAGTTTCACATCGAGGTGGTCAAGCCGGCAGATGAACCCGCGTCAGGAGCCAGCGGAGTTGGCGTTGTCGCTGCGATGCCTCCTTCGTACGTGTTGATGTGGGCATTGCGTCGTTTTATATTCCTCCGGTGTCCGTTCTGGATGAGTCGCAGCCGCACCGCTGCTGGGGAGTTTTACTTATTTATTTGACATTTGTGCATCAGGTATCCGCATCAACTGCTCCTGCTGCTGCTGCCATGGGTTTGTGCAGCAGATGGGGTTTCCAGGTGGAGCCACGAGCAGCTTCGGGGGGGGGGGGGGGATTGCTTGTTTGTTTGCGACTTCTTTCGAACTCCATTCGGCCCTCCGATGCCCCGGCGGATGGAACGACGCGACGGTGAACGACAATGGGAACAATCTCAGGGACGCGTCGTGTTTAAAACACCACCACCCCCCCCCCCCCCCCCATCTGGGGTGTTGTCAGGACCCGTTACGAGCCCTCGTCCTGACCCGTGTTCACAGCATTAGTTCTGGGGGGGGGGGGATGGGGGGCAAGAGGTCACGGCATGCTTGGAATTACATTGAGATTTGCACTTTTATTTGGTGGTGGTAGTGGTGGTGTTGTTGGTGTTGGTGTGAGTGGTGGTGCCGCTGCTTGCTCCTGCCGTCTGCCGTGGTGCTCGAGCACAACAAAGCAGCTCAACGCATTCGTCAACAACAACAACAGCAGCAGCAGAAGCAGCAATAACGAAAGCGCTGTGGCCTTGACGGAAAGAACGCAACAACGAACGTGACATAGGCGATGTTTTCGGAAATGGTCCTTCTTCGCAGCACGTGCACATGAAGAGAGAGAGGAGGGGGGGGGTGGTGTACAGAGAGGGGGGGGTATTATGACGAGTGGTGAGGCGACGTTTCGGGCAATAGACCTTCTTCAAAGCACGCTGTCTGCCTTGATAGGGCCGATTCAAATTAATAAGATTGAGGCCTCCGTGCACGTGTGTGAATGTTATGTTGTGTGGGGAGCGGTGGTGCAGCGGTTAGCGCTATGCTGGGCTACGAACCCGGCCAACCGAGTTCGATTCCCGCTCTCGGCCACCAACAACGGTGGCCGTGAGCGGGAACAGGTCTCGCTGCCCTCCCCTAGGTCGACTCAACCTCAAATGGGTACCCGTTTTGACGTACAAAAATCGCCACTGTGGAGACAAAGGCGGTTGGGCGTGGTGCTTGCCACCCACACTCCTTGTGTGCAGCGCCGCACACCCGCCTTGATAGGTGCTCGCTAACAGCACTTGCCCCAAACGCCTTGTGCAGGCTATAGGGGGGACCTTTGTCTTTGTGCGTAGGGAGCGAGAGAGAAGCGGCACGAACCTGGCGATTTCCACTCAGAGCCGCCCCCCCCCTCCAACCCTCACCTCGTCATCATTGGCTGTGACGAACATCTGAACCGGTCCCGGGCATCCCCCTAGGTCGACTAAGCCACAATTGAATTACCCGGTGCGGTGAGTTAGCCGTAGAAAGATTAAATACAACTACCAACTTAACCAAGATTAATTGCTCATAATTAGTGCCATCTGCGGCTCTCTCATTGCCGTGCAATTTCCTTCATCATCATCATTGTTTTCATCATCATCAGAGGCCGTCACTCCACTGCTGGATCAAGGCCTCCTGTCACGATGCACGATCGGCAAACTGTTCGCGAAAGTGCCATCGGCGAGCCCCTATTAAGTGGCTGGGTGACCAACACCACGCCCGGCCACCTTCGTCCCACTCGCTGCGGTGTTTGCGCACCGCGCCAGGTGCTCATTTGAGGCCGAGTCGACCTTGGGGAAGCCCAGGACCGGTTCAAGACAATCGTCACTTGGCGTGAGCGGCCGTGAGCGGAGGGGGAATCGAACTCGGGTGGCCGGGGGTTCCTAGCGCAGCCACCGCTCCACCACGAATACTGCGATGTGATAGTCTGCATTTTGCGCCGGTGGCGTGAAGTTATTGCATCGCTCCATCCTCCTGCGATACTTTACGCTACTCTCGGACCCATTTACGCTACTCTCGGATCCGTCACGTTATTTTTGGATGCGCTGCGTTACTCTTAAATTAGTCACGTTACTTTTAAATGCGTCACGTTACTGTCGGATCTCGTTACGTTGCCCACGGATCCGTTACGTTACTCACGGATGTGTCACGTTACTCTAGGATCCGTGACGTTACTTTTGAATGCATCGCGTTACTCTCGCATCTCGTTACGTTGGTCTCGGATCCGTCACGTTAATTTCGGATTCGTCACGTTACTTTTGAATGCGTCACGTTACTGTAGGATTCGTTATGTTGCCCTCGGATACAGAGAGACGGAGCATCACACTAAATCAAACGGGGTTTAGCACTTAACTTACAATTTAACAATATTTGAAATAGCGTGTTCAACAAGACCATGCGTTAATTGTGTTTTAACCGACCGTCTGTGTTGCTTTATACAGTTTCCAAATTTTGCTAAACCCTGTTTGATTTAGTGTGATGTTCCGTCTCTCTCTGTATCCCCTGGTATATATCTGTGTCAATTTCCTCTACTTAAGGTCTGTATATATATCTGCGGTTATGTGTTTCCTCTACCTGATGATGATTGCTTGTGTTGCAATCGAAACGTCGTATATTATGTAATTTTTTTTTTTCTTATTTCTACGTTACTTCACCGAAAAAAACAAAGATTACTATCTACGTGACTTTACCGAAAGTCCCAAAGAATAAAAAAAATATATATACGTGGGTTTTATTTTTCCTTCCAAAGCCGTTCGGGCCTTCCGGAATTACATCTTTGAATTCAACACAAGAAAACCAAAACAAAACTCTTGAGACGGTTTCGACATTCAGTGTCTCGTCAGCAGCGTCAGCGCGGTGCGGATCTGCATTGCGTTCTTTCAACTTCCTTCGCGGACGTTAAAAGCAAGATAAAGCAGCAGCACAGACTTGCTCGTCCACGTGACCCACCAGCCGAGTGAGTGAGAGAGAGAGAGGAAAGAGAAGAGAGAGAGAGAGCACTCGTGTGCGACAGGCGACCATCGACCCGTAAATTAAACGAGGGAGCCATCCGTCGTAATCTGTAAGCGACTTGTGGGGAAGTATGGATAGGTTGCAGATTGGGGGGTGGGGGAGGGGGAGAGGGTTGAAGTGGGGCCTTACGGGTCAGCAGGGCTACGCGACCCCGTCCATCACCAGAAATTGGCCATTAATTTTGAGAAGCGAAGTGGCATTATGCCGTCCGGCGGATGAAACCCATTAAGGAGCACTGCCCCGACAATTAATCAAGGCAAACAGCCGTTAGCTGCGCCCCTCTGGCGCCGGTGCCTCCGCCTCCTCGTCCTTCTCCACCCCCCCCCCTTCACCACCCAACACACACACTGCGAAGGCGTCTTTGATGTGGTATGAGGATTCGTGCCAATTACAGGGCCCATTAAGGCAGCCGCTTCCTTCGGTGCACGCGAGGAACTCGTTAAGCACATTATCGCCGTCGTGATTTAAAACACACATATTACTTTTACTCGAGTTGTGTTTTTTTGTTCTCCCACGCCCCCACTCCCCGCACAGCCCCCCACTCCTCCCCTCCCCCCCCCACCCGGGCGAAGCTTCTGCAGGTAACCGCAATGAACAGATGGGCAGGTGTCAGCGTCGTGTCCTGATGACGTTGACATCCGCACTCACTCAACTGCCCCAACCCACACACCCCATCCCATTCCTCCCAAACGGCCCATCGCAAACACTCACTCCAGAAACTTTATACTTCGCATTTATTTTTTAATTTTAAGATGTTTTCAGCCCATTGCCGATGGATGTTTATACAAGCGGGGAGGAAAGCGTGAGGGGGCAACGCTATATATCCCCCCCCCCCCAGTACAGATGGAAACAGATGCCAATTAGGGTACTTGCTGTACCGTCTTCTTCTCCCGGCAAGCCGAGTTTGAGCGCCTCCTCGACGCTCACGCCAAGGGAATTTCACAAACATCATCTGGTGCGGTGATCCACCAACTACCCCCCCCCTCCCCCAAACTCCAGCTGCTTGTAGAGTGGTAGATGAGCGGTCAATTATAGAGTGAGGTTATCGTGTGTGCCAGAGAGAAGTGTGGTTGCTGTCATTCAAAGGAGTTGCAGGAAAGGCGTTGAAAATTCATAGGTGATGCGATTTGTGAAATTCCAAAAATAATACGCGTGTCCTTGAATGTATCACGGATTATTACAGAGTTATCATTTGAAGAGTACGGAGGCCACTCGCGTCAATTTTGGGGAGTTAGAGGCAGACAGCAGAGATCGATAGACTCACATAGAGACCCGTAGACTTGTACAGAGACCCGTAGACTCGCACAGAGACACGTAGACTCACACAGAGACACGTATACTGCATACTTACCCATAGACCCGTATACTTAGAGAGACCCATAGACTTGTAGAGGGATCCATAGACTCACACAGAGATCAATAGAATAACAGAGACCCATATAGAGACCCACATAGAGATCCATAAGGCCGCGTGCAAGCGCTGGGCGGATCGCTGCATCACAGAATCGAGAGACGTGGCGACGGGCATGGGCAGGCCTTCATCCAGCAGTGGATTGACCACGGCCGATGACCCTCAATGCTGGCGACGAGGCGCCGTTATTGACGCCCTGACGGAATTTAGCCGTGGCCGTAAGAAGGCGAAATTTGTCCACGGCGATTCCGAACTTGGCCGAGCGTGAAATGCAAATAAATTGGACGAGATCAGATGGAATTTACGCCGGAACGCGCGCTGTAAATCAGAGGGTGCTCGTTGGAGCAATCGGCTGGCTGAGGTCCATCATGAATTGAGCAACTGGCTCAGATTAACGAATACTTATTGCAAGAACGTGGTGGGGGGTGGGGCTCATTTACGGTGTGAACGAATTTGACTGAGCAAATAATTAGTCAAGTTTAAGTTATGGGTGTTTAACCCAAATGCTCGCGTATTAAAAGCAGTGGTATGTGTGTCCTCCCCGCCCCCACACGTTCGATTAGCACGGTTGGCCACGTGCGGTGCGTTCAGAAGGTCAACATACATACACTACACATTGTCAATCAGCCCACCACTTCGCTCCGCCTTTCCGCGCTCGCAACTTTACCCATCCCATTCAAGTACAAATGAACTCGTTCCACGCTGCACGCGCCCGATGATTGCTAAACACGTCCCACGTGACGCGATATTCAACTAACGCTTTTTTGCGTCACGTGGGGCGCGTTAATACACACGCACACGTGGGGACACGGACACACGTGCGTGTGATAGGAAGCTAATTTCTTCGATTTGAAACAAATTTCCGGAGAACTTATTTTTTTGTTTAGCTTGTTATCCTTCCCCCGCGCCTCCGATAAAGCACGGTTAGCTACGTACGGTGCGAAAGAAGTTCAATGTGCATACACACAAAGCCAAGCTTCCGCTATAGACAGAACAGACTGTTGGGGCAAGTGTCGTGAGCGATCACCTGTCAAGGCTGGCATGGCACACGATGGGGTGAAAGTGGCTAGCACCACGCCCGGCCGCCTTTGTCTCCCCAGCGGCGATGTTTGCACACCGCACTCATTTGAGGCTGAGTCGATCTAGGGGAGGTCCAGGACGGGGTACAGATAATCGCTACTGGTGTTGGCCATGAGCGGGAATCGAACTCGGGTCACCGCACACAGAGGCCTTAATCTTACTCATTGGAATCGGTTCCATTGAGGCAGACAGCGTGCTTTGAAGAAGGGCCGTTGCCCGAAACGTCGCATCATATATTTTTGCAACTCAAGGCCACGATGGCGGTGGTGTTGTTTACGGACGCGCTGAGTTTTTTGCTGTTAACTGTGCCTGTGCACCAAATTGCTAACGCATCAGCAGCAACAGCAGCAGCAGCAGCGGTGTTACCAACGTAATTTGCTTAATTTGTTAGGGTCTCATAGACGCGCGCAGAGAGTAAGTTGCATCGATAACAATCGGGTAAAATCGCGTTAATATATATAAAAATGTGTCGTTAAACCCGCCACCACCCGACACGGCCAAATTCGTAAGGTTTGTCGCGTAAACAGAACGTGGCGATGCGTTACTAGCACAGCGCAAGCCCCCCGTGTGTTGTAGAGGAAATCCACAGCATTTACAAGTGGCAATTAATCGGTTTCTCAAGCGTGGCGGATAGACAGTCTCGGCGCAGTCGCCAATGACTGCGCAGATGAAAAAATAAAATCATCACGGTAATTTGATTTTTTTACTCACTTTTAAATTATCGGGTTTTTTTGGGGGGGGAGGGGAGGAGGGTGAAGGGGGGGGGGTGCTCTGGCCACAAAATAGCCGCGAATATCCCGTAGCGAGGTTACAAAAGCCGGGGTGGTGGGGGGGGGCGGGCGGTACCGCCTCCGATCAAACCACGAGTTCATTTGATGTCCGCGGTAGCGTTCTTACTTTCTTACTGTTTTAAAATGTTTTATTTTGTTAATTGACCAGGTAAGGCCCACCCAGCTACAGAGCTACTTATTTTTCAGAAGCGACCTGGCCACCACAAAGGACATTGCTCCACGACGTGGGACTATCATCGTCACGTGGACAGTTAGGGGTCGTTCATAAATGACGTCACGCGATTTTTTGACGATTTTTGACCCCCCTCCCCCTTCGTCACACGGCGTCACAAAAAGTCAGACCCCGCCCCTCAAATATGACGTCACTAAGCTCTTCCCCCCCCCCCCAATTTTTTTTTTTAACATGCTTCAAATCGCTTTAAACTATTGTTGTCATTGTAGTGCGTATTTTAATTGGCGCTGCACTCTGATGTTGTAGGAGAAAACATTTATTTAAAAAGTCTATTTAAGTAAGTAGAACGTGTTGTTTATATTTATTTAAAGTTGCGCATTTTTATGTGACGTCACATTTCTCAACGCCCCCCCTCGTCACACATCGTCACAAATGTCTAACCCCCCCCTCCCACCTAGGTGCGTGACGTCATTTATGGACGGCCCCTTCGAGCAGCCAAATGCTCTAAACGCGTGACTTTTATTCTGAATGTGGAGGGCAAAAAACCGGGAGGGTGGCGGAGAAGAATCCACGCGACCACACGGGGAGAACACGCAAAATCATAAATACTACAAATATATACAACCATCTTCGTGATCGAGCCCACGACCTCGTGTATACCAGGCGAGGGAGTTAACATTGGCCACCGCGGCGTCCATTTGTTGTGATCGCATTGGGCGATCATCGCGGGGGCGAGATGTAAACCACCTCGCCGGATAAGCACGAGGAACGCGGGTTTGAATCCCGACCCCTGACGCTTGCTGGTTCTTTGGAGTATGCATTGTCTCTATCTCCCCGTGGTCGCGTGGGTTTTTCCACGGGTCCTCCGATTTTTGTTTTGTTTCCGCCGTCCACACTTAGAAACAACACCACGCGTTCAGGGTATTTGACTGCTGCTATCAATGTACACGTGAAGAGCCACTTCGTGGGGCTATCAGTCGTGATGGCATGGTCGCCTCTTAACAGCAAAAACTAACTTCAGTATGTAACTCAGTGGGGTCTTATCTGTTAAAATAAAAAAAAAAAATTAATGGTGTCTGTTCCGCAAAAAAAAACCACGTGCATGGCGCGATGTTTCGCTGCGTAATCGATCGACCGTATTACATTTATTTGGTGTGTAAATTTGGTTTAGATTTAAATGGAAAATATGAAAAAATCATTGGGACGTTTAATATCCTCGACATGAAAAAAACATCATCGATGTTATTATTATTGCCAAAATGATATTCATAATCGTTGTTGATGTCATCGTCGTCGTAAAAACATCCTCATCATCGTGATCATCATCCCTGCGGGGCAGTTAAACTTAGGAACCACAAGCTGAGGCTGCATTTCGAAGTGAGTAGTGGAATCACCGCATGGCTGCTGCTGCCTTCCGTCATCTGTGGTTCCTTCTCCTGGCGCCTCTGAGTCGTGCTCTCTTTCTCTCTCTGAGTCGTCCTCTCTCTTTCTTACTCTGAGTCGTCCTCTCTCTGAGTCGTCCTCTCTCTTTGAGTCGTCCCCTCTCTTTCTCTGAGTCGTCCTCTCTATCTCTCTGAGTCGTCCTCTCTCTTTGAGTCGTCCCCTCTCTCTCTGCGTCGTCCTCTCTTTCTCTGAGTCGTCCTCTCTCTTTGAGTCGTCCTCTCTCTCTCTGAGTCGTCCTCTCTCTCTGAGTCGTCCTCTCTCTTTGAGTCGTCCTCTCTGTTTGAGTCGTCCACTCTTTCTCTGAGTCGTCCTCTCTCTCTGAGTCGTCCTTTCTCTTTGAGTCGTCCCCTCCCTCTATCTCTCAGTCGTCCTCTCTCTCTGAGTCGTCCTCTCTCTCTGAGTCGTCCTCTCTCTGAGTCGTCTTTTTTCTCTCAGTCGTCCTCTCTTTCTCTCTCTGAGTCGCCCACTCTCTGTCTCTGAGTCGTCCTTTCTCTCTTCTGAGTCGTCATTTCTCTCTGAGTCGTCCCCTCTCTGTCTCTCAGAATGACTGAGAGAGAGAGGGGTTTATCCGGGTTGTAGATGACGCGCTACTTTCGAAAAAAAGTAATTAAAGTTCGTTTGCTGCGCTAACGATGATGATTATGATGAGAGTGACAATTATGACAACAGCAATGATGATGATGATGGTGACAGTGACATTGATGACAATGACATACATGTAGCAGCATTCACTTGTCTTTAAAATTCAAATAAATAGCTGCTGCTGCAGCTGCTGGAGATAAAGTTGCTGCTGCTGGTGCTTTTGCTGCTGCTGCTACTGGAGCTGCTGCTGGAGCTCCTCAAGCTGCTGCTGGAACTGCGGCTGCTGGAGCTGCTGATCGAGCTGCTGCTGGAGCTGATGCTGCTGCTGCTATTGGAGCTGCTGCTGATGGAGCTGCTGATGCTGCAGCTGGAGCTGCTGATCGAGCTGCTGCTGGAGCTGCTGCTGCTGGAGCTGATGCTGCTGCTATTGGAGCTGCTGCTGGAGCTGCTGATCGAGCTGCTGCTACTGGAGTTGCTGATGGAGCTGCTGATGCTGCTGCTGGAGCTGCTGCTGCTGGAGCTGCTGCTGCTGGAGCTGTTGCTGGAGCTGTTGCTGCTATTGGAGCTGCTGTGGCTGGAGCTGCTGATCGAGCTGCTGCTGCTGGAGTTGATGCTGGATCTGCTGTTGCTGCTGCTGCTGCTGCTGCATTTCGAAGTGAGTAGTGGAATCACCGCATGGCTGCAGCTGCTGCCTTCCGTGGTCTGTGGTTCCTTCTCCTGGCGCCTCTGAGTCGTGCTCTCTTTCTCTCTCTGAGTCGTCCTCTCTCTCTCGGAGTCGTCCTCTCTCTTTGAGTCGTCCTCTCTCTTTCTTACTCTGAGTCGTCCTCTCTCTGAGTCGTCCTCTCTCTTTGAGTCGTCCCCGCTCTCTCTGCGTCGTCCTCTCTTTCTCTGAGTCGTCCTCTCTCTTTGAGTCGTCCTCTCTCTCTGAGTCGTCCTCTCTCTCTGAGTCGTCCTCGCTCTTTGAGTCGTCCTCTCTCTCTGAGTCGTCCTCTCTCTTTGAGTCGTCCCCTCTCTCTCTGCGTCGTCCTCCCTTTCTCTGAGTCGTCCTCTCTCTTTGAGTCGTCCTCTCTCTCTGAGTCGTCCTCTCTCTCTGAGTCGTCCTCTCTCTGAGTCGTCCTTTTTTCTCTCAGTCGTCCTCTATTTCTCTCTCTGAGTCGCCCACTCTCTGTCTCTGAGTCGTCCTTTCTCTCTTCTGAGTCGTCATTTCTCTCTGAGTCGTCCCCTCTCTGTCTCTCAGTCATTCTATCTCTCTGAGTCGTCCTCTCTCGCTCTGATTTTTCCTCTCTCTGAGTCGTCTTTTCTCTCTGAGTCCTCCTCTCTATCTGATTCGTCTTCTCTTTATCTCTCTCACTCGTCCTCTCTCTCTCTCTCTCTGAGTTGTCCTCTCTCTCTGAATCGTCCTCTCTCTCTGAGTCGTCCTCTCTCTCTGAGTCGTCCTCTTTCTCTCTCTGAGTCATCCTCTCGCTCTGAGTCGTCCTCTCTCTCTGAGTCGTCCGCTCTCTCTCTCTGAGTCATCCTCTCTCTCTGAGTCGTCCTCTCTCTCTGAGTCGTCCGCTCTCTCTCTCTCTCTACGAGAGCGAGCCAATCAATGCCGTGAAGCGGTAGCAGTGCGACGTTACAAGTGTGAAATTACATCATCGCATAATCCCACGTGAGCAGTTTCTGGTGTCAATTTGTTTCCTTTATTAAGCAATGCTTTTCCTCACTATTTACTGGGGCTGCCGAGGGTTTTTTTTCTCCTTCCAAACCGCGTCCTCTCTCTCTGAGTCGTCCTCTCTCTTTGAGTCGTCCTCTCTCTCTCTCTCTCTGAGTCGTCCTCTCTCTCTGAGTCGTCGCCTCTCTCTCTGCGTCGTCCTCTCTCTCTCTCTGAGTCGTCCTCTCTCTCAGTCGTCGTTTCTCTCTGAGTCGTCCTCTCTCTGAGTCGTCCTTTTTCTCTCAGTCGTCCTCTCTTTCTCTCTCTGAGTCGTCCCCTCTCTGTCTCTGAGTCGTCCTTTCTCTATTCTGAGTCGTCATTTCTCTCTGAGTCGTCCCCTCTCTGTCTCTCAGTCATTCTATTTCTCTGAGTCGTCCTCTCTCTTTGAGTCGTCCTGTCTCTCTCTGAGTCGTCCTCTCTCTCTCTGATTTGTCCTTTCTCTGAGTCGTCCTCTCTCTCTGAGTCGTCCTCTCTATCTGATTCGTCTTCTTTTTATCTCTCTCACTCGTCCTCTCTCTCTCTCTCTGAGTGGTTCTCTCTCTCTGAGTCGTCCTCTCTCTCTGAGTCGTCCTCTCTCTGTCTCTCAGTCATTCTATTTATCTGAGTCGTCCCCTCTCTCTCTCTGAGTCGTCCTCTCATTCTCTCACTGAGTCGTCCTCTCTCTATCTGAGTCGTCCTCTCTCTCTCTGATTTGTCCTCTCTCTGAGTCGTCCTCTTTCTCTGAGTCGTCCTTTCTATCTGATTCGTCTTCTCTTTATCTCTCTCACTCGTCCTCTCTCTCTATCTGAGTTGTCCTCTCTCTCTCTGAGTCGTCCTCTCTCTCTCTCTGAGTCGTCCTCTCTCTCTGAGTCGTCCTCTCTATCTGATTCGTCTTCTTTTTATCTCTCTCACTCGTCCTCTCTCTCTCTCTCTCTGAGTGGTTCTCTCTCTCTCTGAGTCGTCCTCTCTCTCTGAGTCGTCCTCTCTCTGTCTCTCAGTCATTCTATTTATCTGAGTCGTCCCCTCTCTCTCTCTGAGTCGTCCTCTCATTCTCTCACTGAGTCGTCCTCTCTCTATCTGAGTCGTCCTCTCTCTCTGTGATTTGTCCTCTCTCTGAGTCGTCCTCTTTCTCTGAGTCGTCCTTTCTATCTGATTCGTCTTCTCTTTATCTCTCTCACTCGTCCTCTCTCTCTATCTGAGTTGTCCTCTCTCTCTCTGAGTCGTCCTCTCTCTCTCTCTCTGAGTCGTCCTCTCTCTCTGAGTCCTCCTCTCTATCTGATTCGTCTTCTCTTTATCTCTCTCACTCGTCCTCTCTCTCTATCTGAGTCGTCCTCTCTCTCTCTGATTCGTCCTCTCTTTCTGAGTCGTCCTCTCTCTCTCTCTGAGTCGTCCGCTCTCTCTCTCTCTCTACGAGAGCGAGCCAATCAATGCCGTGAACCGGCAGCAGTGCGGCGTTACAAGTGTGAAATTACATCATCGCATAATCCCACGTGAGAAGTTTCTGGTGTCAATTTGCTTCCTTTACTAAGCAATGCTTTTCCTAACCATTTACCGGGGCTGCCGCGGGTTTTTTTCCTTCCAAACCGCGCTCCTTCTGCAACGAGGGGCCGCGCAAGCGCTTAGGCACCCGTTCGGCACCCACGTCACTGATCGACCGTCGGGGGCCGTCGTCACAGGGACGCCGCGCAAAAATAAAAAAATAAAATGAAAAGAGATAACTGCGAAACCTGCTTTTAAAAAAGAAAAAATATGCACGTGTAAAAAGTGAGACCAAAAACCTGCAAAATCGACCGCATTGAAAATTTTAATTCACCGCTGAGCAGGGGGGGGGGGGGGGCAAAAAGGTGACCGAGGCCAGCAAAGTGTTGTTGCTCGCTTCGGAGAGAGAAGATTAATTAAGAGGATTTGTTTTGGAGGGGCTCGTGGTGAGCGCCTGGGGGGGGGGGGGGGGGGTGTGATGCTACAGATGATTATTTTTTTAGGAACCCCATCAAGCAATACTCGAGGCCTTGCTACTTCGAGGTCACGCTTAGGGGCTAATGGAACGGAGTAAGAATAAAACCCCAGGTTAATAGAATGTTTTAATTATTTTAATTACAGTTACGTGGGGGGTGGGGTGGGTGGGGGGGGGGGGTTTATCCGGGTTGTAGATGACGCGCTACTTTCGAAAAAAAGTAATTAAAGTTCGTTTGCTGCGCTAACGACGATGATTATGATGAGAGTGACAATTATGACAACAGCAATGATGATGATGGTGACAGTGACATTGATGACAATGACATACATGTAGCAGCATTCACTTGTCTTTAAAATTCAAATAAATAGCTGCTGCTGCTGCTGGAGATAAAGTTGCTGGTGCTGGTGCTTTTGCTGCTGCTGCTGCTACTGGAGCTGCTGCTGGAGCTCCTCAAGCTGCTGCTGGAGCTGCTGCTGCTGCTGTAGCTGCTGATCGAGCTGCTGCTGGAGCTGATGCTGCTGCTGCTATTGGAGCTGCGGCTGCTGGAGCTGCTGATCGAGCTGCTGCTACTGGAGTTGCTGATGGAGCTGCTGATCAAGCTGCTGCTGGAGCTCCTAAAGCTGCTGCTGGAGCTGCGGCTGCTTTTGAAGCTGCTGCTGCTGCTGGAGCTGCTGATCGAGCTGCTGCTGGAGCTGTTGCTGCTATTGGAGCTGCTGCTGGAGCTGGTGATCGAGCTGCTGCTACTGGAGTTGCTGATGGAGCTGCTGATGCTGCTGCTGGAGCTGCTGATCGAGCTGCTGCTGGAGCTGCTGCTGCTGGAGCTGATGCTGCTGCTATTGGAGCTGCTGCTGGAGCTGCTGATCGAGCTGATGCTGCCACTGCTGCTGAAGCTGTTGATGCTGCTACTGGAGTTGCTGATGGAGCTACTGATGCTGCTGCTGGAGCTGCTGTTGGATCTGCTGCTGCTACTGGAGCTGCTGCTGGAGCTCCTCAAGCTGCTGCTGGAGCTGTTGCTGCTATTGGAGCTGCTGTGGCTGGAGCTGCTGATCGAGCTGCTGCTGCTGGAGCTGATGCTGCTGCTGCTATTTGAGCTGCTGCTGCTGCTGGAGCTGCTGCTGGATCTGCTGCTGCTGCCGCTATTGGAGCTGCTGCTGCTACTGGAGTTGCTGATGGAGCTGCTGATACTGCTGCTGGAGTTGCTGCTAGAGCTGCTGATGCTGCTGCTGCTATTAGAGCTGCTGCTGCTGCTGGAGCTGCTGATCGAGCTGCTGCTGCTGCTACTGGAATTGCTGATGGAGATGCTGATGCTGCTGCTGGAGCTGCTGCTATTGGAGCTGCTGCTGCTGCTGGAGCTGATGCTGCCGCTGCTGCTGGAGTTGCTGCTGCTGAAGCTGCTGCTGCTGCTGCTGCTGCTGAAGCTGCTGCTGCGGCTGCTGATAGTGCTGCTGCTGAAGCTGCTGCTGAAGCTGCTGCTGCTGATAGTGCTGAAGCTGCTGCTGCTGCTGCTGCGGCTGAAGCTGCTGCTGCGGCTGCTGCTGATGAGCACACAATCCTTGGTGTTCCCTCCTCCTGACAACGCGTGCTCGCGTTAGCCTTGCGTGGTCTCCCTGTGATCGGCACAAAGTCGCTTTTGTAGCGACCACAAAGTCGTTGCGTGGGGGGGGCTGGGACAAGGGGCCATCGAAAGCCACGATGATGAAGACTTCTGCACGGCGGCGTGAGCCTCAGCCCGGCAGAGAAAGACGCTGGGAGCAGAACCACGAATTTCGTCGTCTCTCTCCGCTGTTTCTGTTTTGTTTACTCGGCGATAGATTTTTAATCTGAATTTCGCTCCTTGTGTGGGACCCAGCACGAGTAGGGATCTGAACGGACGGCTTCAGAATTATAACCCCCCCCCCCCCCATGCTCCCACCGGGGATTGTCGGGTACCACCTAGGGTGACAATCGCTCGCAGTCTCAGCACTGTATGGTTGTGGCTCGTTTGTGTAGAGGTGTTAACTACGCACTGTTCGGTAACCTGCATTGCCACCAGGTATAAAAGGGGCAGTGCAGCGTTTCCTCGGGGTACATAACGGTTGGGGTCAGACGAGGTGAAGTGGATCGTAGCCACGTGAGAATGTGTGATTGGTTACACCTGGCCACGAACGAGTATAAGAAGGGTGACCGCGCAGAGCGCGGGGAGTTCTCTCCCCACACGAAGACCGAAGCCCGAGCTGAAGACTAGCTAGGACCCTGGACTCAGCCTTCCAGCCCTTCTCAGGGCTAAGGCTCGGCGTATCCAGTGGTCAGGGCCCACCGGGCCAGCGGTGGGTCAGATAGCCTCCCCTAGGTCCCAGCCGGAGGACTCTGGGATAGCGGTAGACGTGCGAGTCCCGCCAAGCTAGGAGGCTGTACCTCCTTAGGCATCAAGAAGATCTGTGTGTAGGTTACGCTGAGTCCGGAGGCTGTACCTCCTTAGGGTATCGGGTGAGGGGACCGTATACCCCTCCGTGTGTGTTAAGGACTGTATAAGGAAGGAATAACAACAAACAGAGTGTGCCTCCTAAGAAGTTTATTCGTCTTTACAACACTACATTTCCATGGACGACCGCGGCAGTTGCAGGGCATTGCGGTGCACGACGTCACGGAGAGAGAATCACTGCGCGCAGAGATCCCGCCGAGTTGCATCGAGATTGAACGGAGAGGCGAGGAGACGCGGATATCGGCCGACGAGGCCAGGTGGAGCTTAGCGGGCGACCACAGCCCAAGGCTGTAGGCAGTCTTGGGAAGGGGGTATTGCAGGGAGGGTAATAGGCAAACTAACGAGCAAATAAAACCTAAAATTATTTGAACAATATCCACCGTGGGAAGAGCGTCCGTCGTTCTTTTTAATTACTCACACCGACACACACTTGCTAGCTGTGGTCATATTCCATAAGTGTGTTTAAATAATATAGCAGCAATCATTGCCCCGTACTGGCAGACTAAGTGGTCCAGGGTAGCTGTTGCGAATACGAATCTCCTCCTGGTCTCTTGAGTTTTCACCTCGGTTAGTCAGTCATCTCGCTCAATCATTCACCACACTCGCCCACCATCGCAATCACTCGGTCACTCACCCACCCGCTCACTCACGCACCATCTCGCTCGCCCATTTACTCACTCACTCACCCACTCATTCCCTCACCTACCACCATCTCACTCACCCACTCACCTATTAATTCGCGCACTCACTCACCCACTCATTAACTCACCTACCACCGTCTAACTTACCCATTCGCTCACCCATGAACGCATTCACTCACCCAACCGCTCATATTCTCACCAAACATCATCTCACTCGCCGATTAACTCACTCCCCCACTAACCCGCTCATGAACTCACTAATCCTTATCTCACTCACCCACTCGCTTACTCACCCATTCACTCACTCATGAACTCACTCATCCACGGGTTTCAACAAAATCAACTCGATACCTGATATTGATATAGCATGTTTCCCCCCCAAATATATATATCCTATATAAAGCATACTTTGGCACGCTTGTAATGAGATTATTCTCATACAAAGCTACCATCGGGACCTTGCTATCATACGCCGCTGTCACCTGGAGATAAAATGCTTAGAAGAAATAATCAACAGCACTTGCCACCCGTCGGGGTACCGATAAGAATTGTTTTGGGCCACCGGCTTAAGAACCATTTGTTATTAGTTGACGAATAGCACAATCATTTAGAGCGATGTGTCAGACCGTTGCTGATCGAGGGACCTTCCCTTACGGAGCGATATTTGAGTGACCATACTTCACCACGCTGGTCAGCCACAGCTTTGGTGAAGGCGGCAGTGGTGGCGAGGAGGCAGGGGGGGTCGGGGCTGACTGAGGTGGCCATGCCGTGGGGTGGCCACGAGATGGCTTTTGTAGCGCAGCGTGAAATGCGTACGCGTCTCGCGCCACACTCGGGCACTCTTGGAGATGAGATTGCTCTCTTCTCGAGGGGATTGCGTGAGTTGAAAATGTAACAATTAAATAATGAATGCACACAATGCCAACAAAAGTCGGTAATGCTCCGCAACGATGTGTCGGGAAATTCATCACCTGACAACTCATCTTGTGGATATAATAAGATGATTGTTACTACGTTCATTTGTTCGTATAATTCTAGACCTCGTTTTTGCCCACTAATGTTATCAAACAATGCAATTGTGTGTGTGTTTTTTTGTGCGTGGTGGGTTTAAAGGTCGAGGCATTATTATTGTTTTGACGAATAGACCGAGATTAATTTCTGAATAGGTGAGAGATGCTGTTGATACGAATTTCATTGTAAATATCACACAAAGACAACCCCCCTCCCCCGTATAGCCTTCAACAGATTGTTGGGATAAGTGCTCATAGCGAGTGGCACCGATGAAGGCTGCCACGCCACACCAGCGGGTGAGTGGCCAGCGCCGCGCCTGGCTGCCTTTGCATCCCCAGTGAAGATCTTTACATATTTCACCTGGTACTCATTTGAGGCTGAGTCGACCTACGAACTCGGGTTTCGTAGCGTAGCACGATAACCGTTGCGCCACCGCTCAACCGAATAAAAAAAAACAAAGATCCACCGTATAGCTTTAACAGACTGTTGGGGCAAGTGCTGTTAGCGAGCAGCACCTATGTGGGCCAGCACGGTACACGAGGGGGTGGGTGGCCAGCACCACGCCCGACCGCCTTTGTCTCCCCAGTCGACCTAGGGGAGGCCCAGCACCGGTTCAGAAAAAAAAAACGTCACCGGTGTTTGGCCGTGAGCGGGAATCGAACTCGGTGGTCGCCTGTTTCGTAGCGCAGCGTAGCGCTAACCGCTGCACCACCGCTCCCCGATACACACTAACGCACAGACAGGCAGGCAGACACACGCAGAGTGTCAACCCGTTAGACACACAATGGCACGTGGGACGGATGCCATTGCAATCGCGATGAGCAACAGGCGTCCGAATTAATTACATTCGGCGTAGAGTTAATTGGGATCGTGTCGGCTCATATGGCCGTGATGAATTAATGTCCGATGACCAAATATATGAACGAGTGGGATATTCCGTCTTTAGTGGCGTTCCTTTAAAGTAAATCACATCCCGGGATCCATGTAATATTTTTGTAAAAAAAAAAATTCATTAACTTGTGCTCTGAGTGAAACAATTTCCGAGACACGGTAAATATAGTGGTGATAGCGGGTTTAGTGCGTTTTTTTGGTATTCGCGCTGCTTTATTTTACAGCAGCAAGGCTATCACTAAGGTGGTCACTGTAGTCTGTTTCACATACGGCTATCATAATCAGAATATTGATTCATACTAGAGGAATCCGATGAGCTATAAAGCGCTTTTCGCTGGTGCCCAGTAAGGGCGGGTAATAACGTTACAAGAACAAACAGTGCATATCGTTTGCCACCAGCGGGTGATGTTGCCATGAGGTTTTTATACGATCAAGTAAAAACAAAACAACAAAAAAACCTTGACTCGTAATAAAGGTTTTTGGGTTAGATCGCGTTATTTATAAATGTGTCGTAACCCTCCACAACACGGCCAAACAGTAAAAAATGTGTCACGTTTACAAAGGACAAATAGTTCACTACTTTAGCCCACCGGTGTGTTGAAGAGTGAATCAACATCATTTAAAATTTGAGTACGACGTTTCGCTGGTAATTACATCCAGCTTCATCGGGCAATTCGCCAGAATGGTAAAGTCCTCACTTGCTCCCGGTCTTAAATAGAGCAGCAGCAGGGTGACGTCATCATTTAACGTGTTCACTAGCTATTTTTGTTTTTAAATAAATCCACGAAATGTTTTTTTTACATCCACTCTGAATCCCATAAAACACAGACACACACACACAGACACACGCACGCGATTATTGACCAGGGTGGCTGGCCGGTTGGGTTCGAACTGCCAACCTCTGCAACAAGCGGTAAATTTGTCTGTCGCCAGATGAAGCTAGTTGTAATTACTGGCGAGACGTCGTACTCAAAGATTGTAAATGTTGTGGCTTGGCTCTCCAACACACCGGTGTGCTGTACTAGTGACGAATTGGCCACGTTCCGTTTACGTGACAACCCTAACAAGGGTTGAGGAGGTTTACTCATTGCCAGCGCTCGACTGAAAGCTCCGTCTCTTCGCTTTCAGTTTTGTATTATTTTTTTGTTTTAAACAAGGCACCCAGTACGGAATTGAATCTAACGCATTTGACAGAACGCCCAGGGCAGCCGCCCAAATCGAACTCTCGTTTGAAACTGGCACGATTCAAATAAAAAAGAAAAACCTGGCACGGTTCGAACGCCTCTTCCCGAGACACAACACATCACACCTCCTCGCTTCGACATTCCCCAAAGACGCTGGTGGTCAAACCAATCGACCGCATCGGGCAGCTGCGCACATCTCCTCCACGAATTGGAGAATTAAAGACACGAGCCCCACGGTGGTGAGATTGTGGCCACGTAACCCGAGCTATGGACCAAAGATGAAATCACTGTACTCATTGATTTTTTCTTTCGGTAAAGTCACGTATGTAGAAATAAAATAAAATTTAACTAAATAAAATGGAACAAATCACGACGTTTCGAACGCAGCACAAGCGATCATCATCAGGTGTTAAACAAATAGCGAGGGAACACATAGGGGGACATCACGCACATAGCACATAGAGAATGTTAAACTGTACGGAGGCAAATACAACAAGAATATGATAGGCCAGAACTCAACAAACCTATGGAATCACTGCAGTCTGCACTCCTTCAACGGAGGAGGATGATAAGAAAGCCAAATAATAAACCCATAGAGATACATACTCACAGAGACCCATGGAGATACATAGAGACACATAGAGATGACATTAAATAGAAGCCACAGTGGTGAGATAGTGGACACGCAACTCGAGCTATGGACCACAGAGGAAATCACCGTAGTCTGCACTCCTTCAACGCAGGAATAGCAAAAACTACACGATCTCTCTCTCTCTCTCTCCTGAAGCCCTCTTCGTGGTGGCCAGCGGCAGACCTCGACTTTGACATTCAGCCCCTGAACAAAGTGGCATATCCAAGAATAGACTAAGACCATTGGATTTATGTCGCCGTTTATAACACACCGCGGTCACACTCCCGGCGTAGATATCGCGGTGCTCGCTGTCCAGCGGTGAGCAGGTGCTGAATTTTTACGGAGGTTGTAGGCGATTTATAAAGAACGTCCCGTCGTAATTTCACCCCCACCCCCCCCCCCCCCTGGTCCACCGCTCACTGAAGCCTACACAGAGTGGAAGCGTGGCTGGCTCGACGCGAATCGCCGAGGGTACACCTCGCGGAGGCACGGAGATCGCCGCGGCTGCCAAGCTGGAGATGTTTACATCACCTTGGAACCCGTGTGGGAAGCCCACTCACTCTCAGACTCACTCACATCACATCATTCACCTCCCCCCCCCCCCCCACTCACCCAGTTATTAACTCATCCACTCACTCTCTCACTTACCCGCTCACTCATCCACTCACACATTCATTCACTCATCCACTCACTCACGAACCTACCCACTCAACCATTCACTCATCCACTCTCTCTCTCTCTCTCACATACCCGCCCACTCATCCACTCACTCACGAACCTACCCACTCACCCATTAACTCATCCACTAACTTTCTCACTTTCCCGCCCACTCATCAACTCACACACTTACTCATTCACTCATCAACTCACACATTCATTCACTCATCCACTCACGAACCTACCCACTCACCCATTCACTCATCCACTCACTCTCTCTCACTTACTCACCCACTCATCTACTCATACATTCAGCCACTCACTCATTCACTCACCGGCCGATTAACTCACTTATCCACTCACTAACTCACTCACTTATCCATCCACTCACCGACTCGCCCACCCACCCACTCACTGACATAATACGAACGGAACTCTTTTGTCCACACTCGTGCACACACACACACACGGCCGCACACGAAAACAAAGACGACGATCCCTCGTGTTGCCTTAACCGAATTTTGGGGCAAGTGCTGTTAGCGAACACCTTTGAAGGCCTGCACGGCACGGCACACAGGGGGGTGGGTGACCACCACCACCACCACCACCGCTCCCAGTGACCTTTGTCTCCCGAGACGCGATGTTTGCACACCGCACCAGGTGCCCGTTCGAGGCTGAGACGATGTTGGGTGGCATGCCCAGGACCGGTTCAGGTAATCGTCACTGGTGTTGGTGGCCGTGAGCGGGAATTAAACTCACATCGAAGGGTTCGTAGTGGAGCGCGCTAACCGCTGCGCCACCGCTCCCCACCCACCCTCACCATCCCTCCCTCACCCCCTCCACCCCTTTGCACCGCAGGTCGGACGCGATGCCCGAATCCCGCACAATTAGAGGACTGTTTACGGCCGCCCATTCAAACCCAAATTTAATTAAAGGTGGGTTTATTTTTCGCGTTACCGATATTAGTATTGCTGTTGTTATTCGTAACGACGGCGATAAACAACTGTACGCGTAAATTCACGTTATTGTTCGGAGGGCGGGTGGTGGGGGGGGGGGTTAGTGGAGTGGGGGGGGGGGGGGTGTCAAGGTGAACTTCCGATCGCCTCCAAGATCCAGCGAGCGCGGGCCGCGATCAACTTGCGTAAGCGACGGAGACCGAGCTTGGCAGTGGAAATTCCACATTCCGATGGCGAGGCTCGCGACTCGGTGGTCGTGCGGACTCGCTTAAAAGCAGTTCTCATTTTACTAACCTGGAAGGGATGATGGTGGTGATGATGATGCGCTGTCATCATCACGGTCACGAAACTGAATAATTAGGCACATGCTCAGTATTTGTCAATTGAGTGTTGGGTGAAGGTACCCACCCCCCCCCCCTTTGCCGAGTCGCTCATGAGGTTGGGGTGGGGGGAGGGGGTTATTGACCATAATTCACCGCGATGGGCAGCACATGTTGGTCAAGAGGACCGGTAACGATATCACTTGCACACTGACGTTAACTCTAGTAGCGCAACGCACTTCCCACTGCACAAGGCTCCACCCCCTAGCAATGATAATAATGCGATCATGATTTTATTACGTAGTTTTGTCTATCCGCTGTTTGAAGAAGACTTTCCCCCACGCCCTCTTGATCACGGGGGTTGTTTGGCCATACTTCACCACTCTGGTGAAGGCGGGAGCCAGAACCGGCGAAGCAATCGTTTTGTCACTGACGTTGACCGTGGCCGGGAATTGAACCCAGGTTCCCGAGCTCACGGGGCACGGCGCACATCACCTGCACGGCCGCTCCCCACCAAGCGTCAGGTTTTATTTTTTTGGTATTTTGTACACATCCCATCAGCCGCGAGACCTCCAGGGAGGGAGTGGAGGGACAGAATAACACGGGGAAGGAGGCGTTATGCCTGCTCAGCTTTCGATACGACTATCACAGAGGTTACCCCCCGCTCTGTGCGGCAGTAGTAGATGCGTTACAAAGAAATGGCGCACGAAGCGAAACCGCACGAGAAGACGGCACACCCAGTACACGCGTAAAGGTGTGTCTCTGTGTGCAGCTCTGTGTGAATCCCTGTGTGTTAGGGAGCAGTAGTGTAGCGGTTAGCGCTACGCTGCGCTACGTAACCTGGGGACACGCGTTCGATTCCCGCTCACGGCCAGCATCAGTGACGATTATCTGAACCGGTCCTGGGCCTCCCGTTGGTCGACTCAAATTAGTAGCTGGTGCGGTGTCACTGGGGAGACAAAGGCGGTCGGGCGTGGTGCTGGCCACATCACCCCCTCGTGTGCCGTGCCGGCCTTCATAGGTACTTGCTAACAGCACTTGCCCCGACAGTCTGTTAAGGCTATACAGAGGGATCTTTGTCTTTGTGTATCTCTATGTGTATGGATCTCTGCGTATATCTCCGTGTGTATCTATGTGCGCACGTCTGTATGTGCGTACATCTCTGAGACAGCTACACGCCGAGCAGCGCACACGGTTACACACAGCGCACACAATAGCCTCCCACAGTCGGATTCACACTGCCATCCGTCCAATCCACGCCGCGAAACAAGCGAAGATAGGTGGCGATGGGAAAGTGCTGTCAAGGAATTCAGCTGTCGTGAATGAATATAGCAGTCCTATCGCTGTGTCAGCATTCTTCACGCGTCTTTACCCCCCCCCCCCCGCCCGCACCTATTCAGGAACTCGTACCAGGCGAGATTTACATCGTGTCGAGACTGAAGCTGAACGGGGGGCTGTACCTTTGCCACTGGGGGGGGGGGGAGGGGGGCCCTACCGATGACCTCTCTCGTTACAAAAAAGTTGGGCGTAATTTTCCGTCTTTCTTGGTGGTCTTCATTTCCCGTCGCGCCCTTGACGCCACCGCCGCATTGTAATTATTTGGCGTCGTGCGGTCAAGGTGCGAGGTGAGCCCGCGACACCCCACAGCATCATCTATCCCCCGTCGCAGAACGATTGCGTTTTAGAGTCAGAAAGAAACACCACCAACAACAACAACAAAGGAAATGAGGATTTAATGAACGCCGTGGGCGCTCGTGATGTGCAAAGCGTGCCACGAATGTTCTCGTTTCCTCTGACCCATCCTCCCAGTCAGCACCCTCAACCTATTCGTCCCACCCCCCCTCCTCCCGCCCGCCCTCCACCCCACAAACTCTCAAATCCACCCGCATTCCCCAAGCCATCATCCCTAACCCTTAATGCATAACATTAGCTTCCACCAGTACTGGCTAACCTCCAAATTCACACCCGTGACCCGAGAGTGCGCACACACTAATAAGTGCCGACAATTGGCCTTTGCTTAACCGATGAAAGCTCACGGCTATTCACCACCACCTCCGCACGGACGTACGTGCACCACAAGCTGCTGTTGTTAATCCGCTGCTGGATGTGGTTTCACGCAAGAGGCCCCTCGGAACTTACACGGACGCCCGTAAACTTGCATTGAGACCCACAAATTCACATAGTGATCCAGACATACAGATAATGAGTCAGGCAGTGAGTCAGTAGGCAATTCACTGGCCTTCCAGCCAGTGAGCCAGCCAGCCTGAGAACTAGGCAGCCAGTGTGTCAGCCAGCCAGAGAGATAGTAAGCAAGCCTGTAAACTAACGAGCTGGTGAGCCAGCCGGTCAGCCGGCCTGTGAACTGAACAGTCAATCGGCTGGTGAGTCAGCCTGTGAACTAGTTAGCCAGTGAGCTGGCGAGCCAGCCTGTGAATTAGACAGCCAGTGAGCCGGCGAGCCAGCCTGTGAACTAATTAGCCAGTGAGCTGGCGAACCAGCCTGTGAATTAGATAGCCAGTGAGCCGGCGTGCCAGCCTGTGAACTAGACAGTCAGTGAGCCGGCGAGCCAGCCTGTGAACTAGTTAGCCAGTGAGCTGGCGAGCCAGCCTGTGAACTAGACAGCCAGTGAGCCGGCGTGCCAGCCTGTGAACTAGACAGTCAGTGAGCCGGCGAGCCAGCCTGTGAACTAGACAGTCAGTGAGCCAGCGAGTCAGCCTGTGAACTAGACAGTCAGTGAGCCAGCGAGTCAGCCTGTGAACTAGTTAGCCAGTGAGCTGGCGAGTCAGCCTGTGAACTAGACAGTCAGTGAGCCGGCGAGCCAGCCTGTGAACTAGACAGCCAGTGAGTCAGCGAGTCAGCTTGTGAACTAGTTTGTCAGTGAGCTGGCGTGCCAGCCTGTGAACTAGACAGTCTGTGAGCCGGCGAGCCACCCTGTGAACTAGACAGTCTGTGAGCCGGCGAGCCAGCCTGTGAACTAGACAGCCAGTGAGCCGGTGAGTCAGCCTGTGAACTAGTTAGCCAGTGAGCTGGCGAGTCAGCCTGTGAACTAGACAGTCAGTGAGCCGGCGAGCCAGCTTGTGAACTAGTTAGCCAGTGAGCTGGCGAGTCACCCTGTGAACTAGACAGTCAGTGAGCCGGCGAGTCAGCCTGTGAACTGGTTAGCCAGTGAGCTGGCGAGTCAGCCTGTGAACTAGACAGTCAGTGAGCCGGCGAGCTAGCCTGTGAACTAGACAGCCAGTGAGCCAGCGAGTCAGCTTGTGAACTAGTTTGTCAGTGAGCTGGCGTGCCAGCCTGTGAACTAGACAGTCTGTGAGCCGGCGAGCCACCCTGTGAACTAGACAGTCTGTGAGCCGGTGAGTCAGCCTGTGAACTAGTTAGCCAGTGAGCTGGCGTGCCAGCCTGTGAACTAGACAGTCTGTGAGCCGGCGAGCCAGCTTGTGAACTAGTTAGCCAGTGAGCTGGCGAGTCAGCCTGTGAACTAGACAGTCTGTGAGCCGGCGAGTCAGCCTGTGAACTAGTTAGCCAGTGAGCTGGCGAGTCAGCCTGTGAACTAGTTAGCCAGTGAACTGGCGAGCTAGCCTGTGAACTAGACAGCCAGTGAGCCAGCGAGTCAGCTTGTGAACTAGTTTGTCAGTGAGCTGGCGTGCCAGCCTGTGAACTAGACAGTCTGTGAGCCGGCGAGCCACCCTGTGAACTAGACAGTCTGTGAGCCGGCGAGCCAGCCTGTGAACTAGACAGCCAGTGAGCCGGTGAGTCAGCCTGTGAACTAGTTAGCCAGTGAGCCGGCGAGCCAGCCTGTGAACTAGACAGCCAGTGAGCCGGTGAGTCAGCCTGTGAACTAGTTAGCCAGTGAGCCGGTGAGTCAGCCTGTGAACTAGTTAGCCAGTGAGCCGGTGAGTCAGCCTGTGAACTAGTTAGCCAGTGAGCCGGCGAGCCAGCCTGTGAACTAGTTAGCCAGTGAGCCGGTGAGTCAGTCTGTGAACTAGTTAGCCAGTGAGCTGGCGAGTCAGCCTGTGAACTAGACAGTCAGTGAGCCGGTGAGTCAGCCTGTGAACTAGTTAGCCAGTGAGCTGGCGAGTCAGCCTGTGAACTAGACAGTCAGTGAGCCGGCGAGCTAGCCTGTGAACTAGTTAGCCAGTGAGCCGGTGAGCCAGCCTGTGAACTAGACAGCCAGTGAGCCGGTGAGTCAGCCTGTGAACTAGACAGCTAGTGAGCCGGTGAGTCAGCCTGTGAACTAGTTAGCCAGTGAGCTGGCGTGCCAGCCTGTGAACTAGACAGCCAGTGAGCCGGCGAGCCAGCCTGTGAACTAGTTAGCCAGTGAGCCGGTGAGTCAGCCTGTGAACTAGTTAGCCAGTGAGCCGGTGAGTCAGCCTGTGAACTAGTTAGCCAGTGAGCCGGCGAGCCAGCCTGTGAACTAGTTAGCCAGTGAGCCGGCGAGCCAGCCTGTGAACTAGACAGCCAGTGAGCCGGTGAGTCAGCCTGTGAACTAGTTAGCCAGTGAGCCGGCCTTACAGCTGACTGTACCGTGGAGCGGCGCGTGGCTGACAGCCTCTTGCGAGCGGCGTTAGCACCGCGGCCTGGGGTGCGATTTAAACAAAAAAAAAACTCTATGCGCGTAGCGGGATCCGCTTCCCTGAATCTCTCTGTCCCCCCCTCCTCCCTCCTTCACTGCCGACGGCTGTCGTCCCATTTATCCCCGGCGTCTCCCAAAATCCGTGTCGAACCCGAGGCCACAGCCTTTGTTTGGACACCGCTCCTAGCAGCGCTTTTCGTGCCCAACGAAGTCTGTCCCGTCGCGTCGCGAAATCTGCCCGCGCGACTCGGCCGCATTTCTTTGTTAACGCGTTTCTCTATTCTAAACTAAAACTATTAAAACAAAAATGTTACCAGGTGAGGCCCAACTGAGCCATATAACTCTTGTTCAGAGGCGACCTGGCCACACGCGATGATAGCTCATCATTGAAGCGGCTTCTGTGACCATCATCATCATCCTCACACGTGGAAAGGTACAGTATCAAATCATCTGATCGCATGATTGATTCTAAATTTGGAGGGTAAAACCGGAGGACCCGGAAAAAAATCCAGGCGACTACGGGCAAGAGAGAGAGAGACACATGCAAACTCCAAATATAGAGCAGGCGTCAGGGTCCGGATGGAATCCACGACCTCCTGTATACAAAGGGAGGTGGTTAACATTTCACCACCGTGGGACCCACGGGTTAAAAGGCAGCAGAGAGGACAAGAGCAGTAAAATACGCCAACGTTGGACCAACGCTGAGCCAACGTCAACGAACGTTCGCCCGACGTTTTGTTTTTCACTGGGCTGATGCGTGGCAAGCAACACCCTGGGCTGCCTGTGAACGAGTCTTCCCGGTACTGATGTTTGAACACATTTTATATATATATAGCACACCAGGTTAGTCATTTACGGTTGAGTGGACCCCAATCTCGGCGTGGCGGTGGTCTCTGACGCTCCCAATGAGGTCGCTGTTACGCGCGATCCTCCCCAGGTGTCGCCATGCTCCATCGCAGTCCGGGGTCCTCCCTGGATGAAGAAGGGCATCGTCAATCGCGACGATCCGACGGTTGTTGAGCGTGGGCCGTCTCTAAACCCCCCCCCCCCCGACGGTGCCATCAGCCCCGCAGGCAATCTCTCTCGTGGCTATCATCATCGCTGTATCGATAATCACACACACGCGCGCGCACACCAATGTTAGCCGCGGTCTCGTTGCAACCTCGCGCGCACGTGATCATGTGTACAAAGCCTCCGATTGTTGTGGCAAGTGCTGTTAGCGAGCACCTATGAAGGCTGCCACGTCGCAGCAGGAGGTGGGTTAGCAGCACAACGCCCGGTCCGCCTTTGTCTTCCCGGTGGCGATGTTAACGCACCGCACCAGGTTACTCATTTGAGGCTAAGTCGACTTGGGGAAGGCCCCCAGGACCGTTGCAAATAATCGTCACTGGTGTTGTGGGCCGTGAACGGGATTCAAAACCGGTTTGAAGGCTACCGCTCTTCATGTGCGTACACACACTGACACAGACGTGTATACACACACACAGGAACACACGTGTGTACACACACAGACACACGCATGTGCACACACACAGACGTGTACACACACACAGACACACACGTGTGTACACACACAGACACACGCGTGTGAACACACACAGACGTGTACACACACACAGACACACACGTGTGTACACACACAGACGTGTACACACACACAGACACACACGTGTGTACACACACACAGACACACACGTGTGTACACACACACAAAGAGGTGCACAGATCTTCATGTGCCAAAGTAATTGAATTCATCAGAGCATGGAGACGCTAGCACCACAACACACACACACACAAAAACAAGGACAAAGAACTCCCGTATAACCTTTAACCAGACTGTAGGGGCAAGTGCTGTTAGCGAGCACCTCTGAAGACTGGCAGGGACAACAACTACGCCCGGTCGCCTTTGTCTTCCGACATCTCACCAGCTACTCATTGAAGGCTGAGCCAAGCCAGGGATGCACGCTCACACACAGACAAAGATCCCCGTGTAGCCTGTAACAGACTGTTGGGGCAAGTGCTGTTAGCGAGCACCTGTGAAGGCCAGAACGGCACACGAGGGGGTGCGTGGCCAGCACCAGGCCCGGCCGCCTTTGTCTCCCCAGTGGCGATGTTTAAACACCGCACCAGGTACTAATTTGAGGCTGAGTCGACCTAGGGGAGGCACAGGACTGTTTCAGATAATCGTCAGTGATGTTGGCCGTGAGCGGGAATCGAACTCTGGTACGCCAGGTTCGTAGCGCAGCGTGGCGCTAACCGCTACACCACCGCTCCCCACACACACAGCCCTCTCAACGAAAGCGCTACCATTATTTTAACTCCGTGAAGAGCCCAAGCGAGACACACCTGACTGATTAATTGGCTGTGTCAGGTGGTAGCAGATTTATGTACGCCCTTATAATTACGTGATCTAACCCAACAAAGCCTTCTAATATGGATAATATTGGTCGCGAAAGCCTGCGACGTGTTAAACAAACACTCATTCGTTGGCCGATAGCACCTTCATATGTAGAGGACCCGGAAAGCTTGGGCACTTGTCAATGCCATCTCATTGCCTCTGGCTGTTGCCTTCCCGCCCGCCCACCCACCCATACTACAGAGACGACTCTCTCCTTTCAGGAGGGAGAAGTTAATCGACTTTTCAAGAGGCAGAACCCTCGCAAAGCAGCCGGGCCGGACTCTTTTTCTCCAGCCACCCTCAGGCACTGCGCTGACCAGCTGTCTCCGGTGTTCACCAACATCTTCAACACCTCCCTGGAGACATGCCATGTACCAGCCTGTCTCAAGTCCTCCACCATCATCCCTGTGCCCAATAAGCTAAGGCCAACAGGACTAAATGATTATAGACCGGTCACCCTTACCTCTGTGGTAATGAAGTCTTTTGAGCGCCTGGTCCTGGCACACCTCAAAGCCATCACAGACCCTCTCCTGGACCCCCTTCAGTTTGCCTACAGAGCCTACAGGTCTGTGGACGACGCAGTTAACATGGCCCTCCACTTCACCCTACAGCATCTGGACTCCCCAGCATCCTACGCCAGGATCCTGTTTGTGGACTTCAGCTCTGCCTTCAACACCATCATCCCTGCCCTGCTTCAGGACAAGCTCTTCCAGCTGAACGTACCCGACTTCACCTGCAGGTGGATCACAGACTTCCCGTCTGACAGGAAGCAGTGCGTTAAGCTGGGAACACAAGTCTCTGACTCCAGGTCCATCAGTACCGGAACTCCTCAGGGCTGCGTCCTTTCCCCACTGTTCTTCTCCCTGTAAACCAACAGCTGCACCTCCAATCATCTGTCCGTCAAACTCTTGAAGTTTGCGGACGACACCCCTCTCATTGGGCTGATCTCTGGTGGGGATGAGTTTGACTATAGGTGGGAAGCTGACAACCTGGTGACCTGGTGTAGCCAGAACAACTTAGAGCTAAATGCTCTAAAGACAGTTGGGATGGTTGTGGACTTCAGGAAGAATACAGCCCCACTCACCCCGATCACCCTGTTAGACTCCCCAGTAAAAATTGTAGAGTCCTTCTGCTTCCTGGGCACTATTCTCTCCCAGGACCTCAAGTGGGAACTGAACATCAGCTCCCTCACCAAGAGAGCACAACAGAGGATGTACTTCCTACGGCAGCTGAAGAAATTCAACCTGCCAAAGACATTGATGGTGCAATTCTATACAGCAATCATTGAATCCATCCTCACCTCCTCCATAACCGTCTGGTACGCTGCTGCCACTGCCAAGGACAAGAGCAGACTGCAGCGTATCATCCACACTTCTGAGAAGGTGATTGCCTGCAATCTACCAACACTCGAGGACCTGCACACCACGAGGACCATGAGGCGAGCGAGGAAGATTGTGGCCGATTCCTCCCACCCTGGACACTCTCTGTTCCAGCTACTCCCCTCCGGCAGAAGGCTGCGGTCCATCAGGAACATAAACCTCACACCACAAAAACAGTTTCTTCCCACCCGCTGCTGGCCTCTTAAACAAGGCCAATGGCTTACACCGACTTTAACATTTTATGTTACCCTATTTGTATTTTTTTTTAGATTGTATCTTATAGCTATTTTATATTCGATATTTATTCAATGTTATATACTTTAGCCCCTTGGTGTTAGTTAGACTTTGAACCCTTATTATAGTAAGACAAATTTTGATTTAAAGCGTTCGTGACTGCAGTAATTCATATTCTTAGCTCTTTCAGTAAAGTCATGTTGAAGGGAAACAATACAATAATAAAAATATATAAAACGATAAAAATTCTCACAACGTTTCGACCATAACACGACCGTTTGTGTTATGGTCGAAACGTCGTGAGAATTTTTATTGTTTTATATATATTTTATTATTTTATTGTTTCCCTTCAACGTGACTTTACCGAAAGAGCTAAGAATATAGTAAGACTTGTTTACCACTTATTTAAGATTTTAGATTCCTATATGTTGAATTTATGCACCATCCTGCCAAAGTAAATTCCGTGTCTGTGTGAACTTTCATGGCGAATAAAACCCTTTCTGATTCTGATTCTGACTGCGGTGCCTTTTGGCGCCTCTGAGTGGTTATGTCTCTCTCTCTGTCTCTCTGTCTCCGGGGGATTTACCTGGGGAAACCACGTGACGTCGTTCTGAACAACTGGACCGAGCTGGCCGACACAATCGAGGCTAAATTACTGACATGGGCACGCCTCGCTCCGTAGATGTCATTTAGGGGCCGAGTGCTGATCGCTAACACCCTGGCTGCATCCGTGCTGTGGCACAAGACCAAGTCCCTCCAGCCTCCTGCGTGGTTTCTCACCAGAGTCAACCGCTCACTCGCGCACTTTGTCTGGCATGGAAAACTCTGGCTCAGGCCGGGCGTTCTCTGCCTGCCGGTGGCCGAGGGCGGCCAGGGTCTGGTGGATGTCGCCGCCAGGGTCATGGGTTTCAGGCTCATGGCTGTACGACAGGGAGGAGCTACCCTGGAAGTCGCCGGCCCTCGCCCTGCTGAGGAATGCAGGGGGGTGCCTGGGGTACGGACAGGAGCTCTTCCTGATGGACCTGAGCCTGGTCGACTACACGAGGCTGCCAGGTTATCACCAGAGCCTCTTGGACGCGTGGCGGAGCTTCGAGTGGAGCAGAACGCGCGCACCCTACGACCTCACGCAGTTCCTAAACGAGCCCTTGTTCTGCAACGGCCTTTTCCAGGGAATCAGAGGAGAGAGGACCCTGGCTGAACGCCTCACATCACCAGGGCTGCAGGAAGTCTTCCACCTCGTGCAGGCCCACCAGCCCAAGTGGAATACTGCAGCTGAGATCGCCAACACCGCAGGGCTCCGCTCCATGTTCGCTGGGGAGAAGCTGCTGCGGGACGTCGCTCCGCTCCATGAAGGAGCTGCGCCTGAAGCTGGAGGCACCGGGAGATGGTGGCGCCCCCCCCCCTCCTCCTCCTTCCCGGAGTTGTGCTTCTCCTTCGCGCAGCCCCCTGGTCACAGCGACTCCGGCAAGCTACCGAAGCTCCGAGGCTGCAGGAACGTGCCCCTGAAGAGTGCCCCAAACACAGCGCTCTGCACGTGGCTGTGTCAAGGCGCTGCATTCCCGGGACCTGGCCGACCTACCAGACACTAAATGGAGAGACCATTTATCTCCCCTCATTGCAACCGCCCCTCAGTGGAAACAAATGTACAAGTCTCCCGTTGCCAAACGCTGCGGTGACCTCCAGTGGAGGTTGGCACACTGCACGTTGCCATCGGCGGTGTGGCTCAGCCGAATCTCGCCAGGGGTAACAGACTTGTGCATTTCCTGCGGTGCCAGGGAGGATCTGCCCCACCAGTACTTACACTGCCAGCGGCTCAAACCAATGTTCCGCCTTTTGGGGGACATCTTCAGGAAACTGGGGGTGCCCTTCTACAACAGCAGCTTCGTATATGGGGTGGTGCCTTACCTGGCTAACAAGCGCCATGACCTCGCCAACTTCGCCTGTGCTCAGGCGAAGATGGCGGTGTACAGAACGAGGAAAAAGATGCTGGAAGGTGACACTGATGGCTGCTCCGTGCTTCCAGTGTTCAGAGGCCTGCTTAAGGCGCGGCTCCGGCTGGAGCACGCATATCACACACATGCCGGTGATGTCCACGTCTTCTTCGAACGCTGGGGAGTCGGAAAAGCCCTCTGTACTAGCGTGGACGGCACCCACGTGTTCACCTTCTGAAGCGCTCGCTCGCCAACATGGCCTGCGCGAATGACCACCACAACCACGTGACTTTTCTTTCATGTTGTGCGCGGTGCTTTTTAGCGCCACAGCGCGTGGATTTGTAGCGTTTCTTTTCATTTGTTTGCTGGTGACTTTGGATTTCATATCGAAATCGCCTCCAGTGCTTTTGCTGCTGCCGGCAATAAAAGTTTTTTTTAAAAAGTCAAAAGTCTGTGTCTCTCTCGCGCGCGCGTTACGGGTTGACATTATGATCATCATCATCATCATTGTAATTGCAAGAGAGTGCCTGGTTTGTTTTCCTGCTGCGGGTTTGCCCACTCGCCAACGCTCCGTGCACTGTGACTGCATGCAACCAAACTAATTACACACGTGACTCACTGTTAATTGGCTTTGCCACCGCTAACTGGCACGCACGATTAATTCCATTGCACCCTACAGATATCCCCATCTCTCTAGATATTGTTTCTAAAAATCACAGCCCTTTGCCAATCCACTGCTGGATGAATGCTTCCACAACGCCGTGTCAGTCACTCGTCGGATCCTTTGGCCACACTCCACCAGGCCGGTCGGTGATGGTGGGGGAGGACCACAGGAGCAGGCTTCAGACACATCCCGCCTTTGATGTTAGCCGGGGTCGGGTATCGAACTCATGTGGTTGCTGTGTTGTTGGTGCCATGCTCCGTCCTCGTACCAGCGTAGTGCGTTGAATTTAGGCGCACACTTGAACTTGGAGGCAACACGTTTATCTCTAACACAACAGGTAACGATAACAGGACATGATAATAGGGTTTTTCCCCCTTTTTTCTGGCAACAAAACTGAAACCTTTTTACGAGGATTCATGTCTGCATTAACCACAATACCTGCAGTCAAAATGCAAACAAAAACATACTCTGATAATATATGCATTGTCCTTGAAAGTGATTGTTCTACACCACGGGACGGCTTTCTTTTGAGCCTCGACCCAATTGGTGCTCGACCAGATGACGCCTTTTGAGCACAAATTGGGTCGAGGCTCAAAAGAAAGCCGTCTCTTGGTGTGGACCAATCAGTTTCAAGGACAATGCATAATATATTATCATAGTGTGTTTTTTTTTTTGTTTGCGTTATGACTGCTGGTATTGTGGTTAACGCAGACATGAATCCTCGTAAAAAGGTTACAGTTTTGTTGCCAGAAAAAAAGGGGAAAAACCCTATTATTACATTTTGGTACTGGCAAAGGAGGTCTAATGATGATAACAGGACAACAACATAGGGTGGTGACTACCACGGCTAACTAAACACTCGGAGGGATAACGACAGAGTCGGACCAGGACAAGCTAACAGGCTGCCTGGTCCACACGTGGAGACCGAGGATCGAGGATGGCGACTTCACTCCCAGAGTTGAACCCCCGAGATGCCTCTCGGGAGCCCGCCAATGACCGCTCCGTCGTGGGCGGGCTCCGTCCTTGGCCACGCCCCCTTCCAGAACCCTCGTAGGGACTCTGGGTCCTCGTCACGTGAACCTCTCACCCCCGACTGGGGGTCCCCCTGCCCCTCTCGTCCGGTCACGTGCCCTCTCGGGGTCACCTGGCTGTCACGTCCTCACGCGACCTCTCTCTCTCTCTCAGTCACACCGGGGCTCAGCCCTTACGGTCACACTCCTCACTCGGCACTGTCGCTGCACCGTGGTGACAGCCTCGAGGCCATGCCACCAGCAACAACTGTAGACTCACAATATCTTGCTGATCTCGTCAAGAAGCATAATAAATCATCGCAGCAGCAGCAGCGGCGGCGGCCTTTGGCTAACCGCCGGACAAAGACGGTCAACCGCACCGCGCGGCGTTCAGATGCGCTTCCGCGGCCGTCTGGAAAGCTCTTCCTTTCGATATCGGAAAGCCACTGGGAGCTGTGTGCTTTTAAATCGTCATCCGGATTGACCAACTCATTCCCTTGGAACTGCCTTTCGTTTTTAGTTTGCTGCCCTTAGCCCGCCCCTCCGATTAGCTCGGTACGGTGCGAAAGAAGTTCAGCATGCATGCATGCATACGCAGGAATAGGATGGACGAGGTGAGTTCAGAATATGTTCAGAATCACAATATGTATTTACACTGGAGGAATCCGATGAGCTGTCAAGCTCTTTTTCTCAACAGATCTCTAGTGGGGGAGATATAAACAGTTAGGGTGGTGTGGGGCTGTGCTATGAGCCAGCTGGTGTAAATAACAGAGAGGCCGTGAGCCGGATCTCATCGTCATCGTCATCATCATCATGCGTGCGTCTCGACAACGACAACAACAACAAAAACAGGGCTGAAACGCATCACCACCCTGGTGTCTTTTTTTCTTTCTTTCCTTTCCCTCCCGTTTCGCGGTGACGGAGACTGTCAAAGGGAAAATCGAACAGCAATGAATCTGGGATTATTTTCTCATGGAGCGTTGTCTGGTCCCCTCCCCCTCTCCCCACTTCCATCAGCCCCCCCCCCCCCCGACAATCCACCGAGCTCCCCCCGCCCTCCTCGCCCCCCCCCCTTACCCCCACCCCCCTGCTCCCCGCACTCCTCCTCCCCACGGTGGCTAGATGTTAACGATCTCGCCTGGTAGACAGAAGGTCGCGGGTTCGATCCCGACCCTTACGCCTGCTGTATGTTTGGAGTTCACGGTGCCTCTCTGCCCCGTGGTCGCGTGGATTTTTCTCCGGGTCTCCCGGGTTTTCCCTCCACAATTAAATCAACGTGCTTTTAGAGCATTTGGCTGCAATTTATTTCCGCTTGTTTATAAGCCACTTCGTTGGACTTCCATTTGTGGCCAGGTCGCTTCTAAAAAAAATAAAAGAGCGATTAAGCTCAGTGGGCCTTAGCTGGTAAAATAAAAAAAAAAGTTTAACAGTTGTAATAGTTGTTTATAGTCATTAGTTCGCCGACAACATCTTAATTTATAGAGGACCGCAGAACTTGGGCAATTGTTGGCGCCGGCTTTTCGCTGGGCTGCTGCTGCTGCCTTCCCCGCTCCTCGTCCTTGGTTCTTTCTCCCGGCGCCTCTGAGTCGTCCTCCACCTCCATCTCTCTCTCTCTCTGTGTCTACGAGAGCGAGGAGCGAACATTGTGCGGTGGTGGTGGCGGTGTTGGCGCAGCGTTGCAAGTTGAAATTAATATCGTTTGGTCACAGGCGACGAGTCGATCTGAGGATCTCTGATGGGTTTCCAACGCCGTCGCTTCACAGTTGAAAACACAAAGTCAGTTTTCGGCCGTGATCACGGACAGACGCGGTATCTCCGGCGGCGCCACGCGCGAAAAATATGCTAAACGCCAGGGTCCCAGCTCCCCACTCGGGGAGAAGGAGAAGAAGCCTTGAAATCTTGGCAGGGCTAAGATAAAAGTCACGCTTGAATCAATAGCCAAATTACGCTAAGCAGGACGAAGCTGAAAACACGTCTCTCCACGTCCCAGGGCCATGAAAGTGTCCCCGACCATTAACGGAGGGTCCGTGGACACGCGCCGCGATAGAACCCGGCCGTATTTATGGCAAATGTCAAGCGCAGCAGCTCATTCCCAATGGCGAAATTTAATATCGGTGCTGAACGTCGGCAGGGGAAGGTGGGGAGGGGAGAAGGAGGTTGTGAAGGAAAGAGTCGGGGGTTGCGGGGCTGCATCAGCATCATTCAACATCGTGAAGCCATTGTCTATCCACTGCTGGATGAACGCCTCCTAAACCCCCCCCCCCCCTTCACTCCGTCGCCATCGCTTAGGGTCAATGCGTCGCCGCCACAAATCGCTCTCCCACTCCTCCTGCTCGCGAGCTCATCAAATATCTCGCGCAAAGCGACACGTGGGCTTATCCACTGCTGGATGAAGCACTCCTGCACTGTGTGACCATATCCCTTAAAGGCCTGCGACGCCACAATCCACATCGTCGCCCCCCTCCCCCCACGCGCCTCCTCACCGCACCCGTGAGCGGACAGTATTTCCCCATCACTGCCACCGCCGTCCTCTCGGGCGTCTTCTCTCCACCGCCATTCCGACACCAGCCTCGTCCGTCGACCATCGCCCCTTCTATACCGCGGCGCGCGCTGTCCAAACCCCCGAAGAGTCAACGCGGTGTCTCGGACGTGTGCATGCGCGCGCGCGTGCGCGTGTGTGTGTGTGTGCGTGTGTGTGTGTGCGTGTGTTTGTGTGTGTGTGTGTATGTGGGGAGCGGTAGTGCAGCGGTTAGCGCGTTGCGCTACGGATCTGACGACCCGAGTTCGATTCACGCTCACGGCCAACACCAGTGGCGATTATCTGAACCGGTCTTGGGCCTCCCCTAGGTCGACTCAGCCTCGAACGAGTACCTTATGCGGTGCGTAAACATCGCCACTGGGGAGACAAAGGCGGCCGGGCGTGGTATTGGCCACCCACCCCCTCGTGTGCCGTGCCGGCCTTCATAGGTGCTCGCTAACAGCACTTGCCCCGACAGTCTGTTCAGGCTACACGGGGGACCTTTGTCTTTGTGTTCCCCTTGGCCATGTGTTCTTTTGTCCGTCTCTCGCTCGGGGTATCCCTCGGCGTGCGCCTCTCTCCCTCCCTCTCCCTCCCTCTCTCTCTCTCCCTCTCTCCACCGTGCTTCTTTTGCTCACCCTTTGGCCCCTATTCTTTGTTCCGTGTCCTTTGTCTGCGCCTGGCGTTTCCCATTCGACGTGAAGAGTCCCCCTCGGTTTCGAGAGGGTTCCGTAGTTGTTGAATGCTTCTTCTTATTCTGCTTCTGCAAATTCCACGAAACGAACGCTTGGCTTCATGTGGGAGGTGAAAAGGAAAAAAACACAACAACGGAATATCCTGAGAAAGAGCGATCGACGTCTGTCGAGTAGAAATAACCTAACATTCAAATCTCAAAACAACATTATTGCTGCGATGCATCCATCTCGCTGCCACGTCTCAGCCCACTGACCGGTTTTGGGAGCCTCATTAAATCGTCTGCGCGATCCACCAAGCTCTGGATCACAGCCACCACTCAGCGGCGCTGACGTCACCACGGCGCTTGTGCCAGGCTAGGTGCACTATGAGCACCCACGTGACGTGTTGAAGGCTGGCTGCTGGCAGGAGGTCACGGGACTGACGCGCGTGCCTTAAGTTCACCACCCCACTGTGCCTGACCTTTGCTCATTTGTCACCTCCAGGCGCTCCGCTCGCTGTCGTGAGCGTCGTTTCGCCGCCCTCCGCTGTTGCCCAGTAGCGGCGTCCTTCACGAGCCACCTCCGCAGAGGTCAATCTTCACACTCCTGCCACCAGTCGTCGGCAAAGTCCACTCAGCTCCGACATCCTTCTGTAATGCCACATCAGCATAGCTCTTCTCTAGGCCATGCCGCGCCCCTTAAGCCCCCACTTCCCGTCAACGCAGCCTCGCTACCTGTCGGAGGAGCTCACTAATGATGGGGGGGGGGTTACCATCAACACGCGTGACTCGTTCATTTATCTTGAAAACAAAACATGAATTCTTTACAGGCGCAATCCGACTCTGTCCTTGATGCCGCCTGATGTTGTGTTTCACGCGGGGAGATGCCACGTCTGGGATCCACGTGACGACAGGGGGCGAGGAGGAGGCGGCGGCGGGGAGAGAGGGCTTTTGCCTTCCCCCACTTTCACTGACTTTGACGCGACGTGGACGAGACAACGTGAAAATTACCAAGTTTTTTGTGGAGCGCAGCTGGGTGTTGCCTCTGCTTCCACCCCTCCCTCCCCTCACCCCCCGATCACCCCCTCCCCTCTGCCCACATTCACCCCCCTCCGCCCCTTCCATCACCCCCCCTCCCCTATTCCCCATGATGATAAGCCACTTCGTTGAGCTAGCAAGTGTGGCCAGGTCGCCTTTGAAAGATAGCTCAATAGCTCAGTGGCCCTCACATTATTATTATTCATCATAGAGGTTATTTTGGTTAGATCGCGTAAATATATAAATGTGTCGTTAAAACCCGTCACCACCCGACACAGCCAACGAGTAAGGGTTGTCACGTAAACAGAACGTGGCCAATTCGTCACTAGCACAGCACTAGTGCATAGTGTAGTGTATAGTGTAGTATACTAGGACAGCACTAGTGTATAATGTAGTGTATTGTGTATAGTAGTGTATTGTGTATAGTAGTGTAGTGTATAATAGTATATTGTATAGTGTAGTGTGTAGTGTATCGTGTAGTGTATATTAGGGTAGTGTATAGTGTAGTGTATAGTAGTGTAGTATATAGTGTAGTATACTAGTACAGCACTAACCGGTGGGTTGGAGAGCCAAGCCACAAACATTTACAATCCGAGTACGACGTTTCGCCAGTAATTACAACCAGCTTCATCAGGCGACAGCCACATTTGTGGAGAAGTCCAGTTGTTTCGTTGCTTATACAGAGGTGTAGATGTGGTTTTAACGGCACATTTATTTATTTATTTACGCGATCTACCCCCCCCCCACCCCCCCAAAAAAATACATTATGGATGATATTGTTTGCGAAAGCCTACGTGTTCATCATTATTATTGACTTAAAGCTTTCGTGACCGCAGGAATTCATACTCTTTGGGTCTGTCGGTTTAAGTCACGTAGGTAATAAATAAATAAAATTAAACAAAAATGAAAACAACTAAATTAAATCATGACGTTTCGAAGGCAACACAAGCCTCCGTCGTGATTTAATTTAGTTGTTTTCATTTTTGTTTAACTAATTATTTATTTACTTACCTATTTAAAAAAAAAAACCTAATGACGATTGCTTGCGTTGCGATCGAAACGTCGTGATTTTTTTTAAATATATATTTTTTCTATCTACGTGACTTTACCGAAATACCCAAGATAGTAGTACTAGCATTATCATTATTGTTATTATTGTTGCTATGAATTACGCCCGCGGGAATAACCCGGGGCAAACCCGCCTGGAAAAATCGAACCACGCACAGCCGCGAAAGAGCTGCATCCGTAAACAAGCGAGATGAGTCGAGACGTCCGACCGCTGCGCTCCTGTCGTCCACCCGCATAATGGGGATCACGCGCGGATGTAACCACGAGCTATGGGGGCGACAGGCGCGCGCGGCGGGAGGCGAGCTTAATTTGACGGAGATCCAGGTACTGTGGGCTGCGAACGCTGAGGGTCACCTTAGGAAGGCTGATATTTAATTTCACGGGGTTAGGACGGGAGGGGTTGCGGAGGCCGCGGTTCGAGCTTTGTTAGCGAAGTTCGCTGCGACGGGACGAGGTGCGGCCTCATTTGTGGACGCGTGCGGCTCACTGACCACCCACCCCCCCCTCCCCCTCGGCTAGTTCCTAAGGCCGACTCACAGCCACACACATACACACGGGCCGACACACGTACACATATACACGGGAAAACACACACACACACACGGGACGACACACGTACACATACACACGGGAAGACACACACACACACACACGGGAAGACACACACACATACACACGGGAAGACACGCACACACACACATAGACACGGGCCGACACACACACATACACACGGGAAGACACACACATACATACATACACACGGACCAACACACACATACACACGGGAAGACACACACATACGTACAAACGGGAAGACACACACACACATACACACGGGAAGACACAAACACACACGGGAAGACACACACACACAAACACACGGGAAGACACACACACACATACACACGGGAAGACACACATACACACGGGCCGACACACACACATACACACGGGAAGACACACACATATACATGGGCCGACACACACACACACACTCATACACACGGGAAGACCCACACACATACACACGGGCCGACACACACACACATACACACGGGCCGACACACACACACACATGGGAAGACACACACACACATACACACGGTAAGACACCCACACATATACACACGGGATGACACACACACATACATGGGCCGACACACACACACATACACACGGGAAGACACACACATACACACGTGAACACACACACACACCGGAAGACACACACACACGGGAAGACACACACACACGGGAAGACACACACACATACACACGGGAAGACACACACACACACATACACACGGGAAGACACACACACACGGCAAGACACACACACACATACACACGGGAAGACACACACGCATACACACGGGAACACACACACACATACACACGGGAAGACACACACACACGGGAAAACACACACACACACACGGGAAGACACACACACATACACACGGGAAGACACACATACACACGGGAAGACACACACACACACATACACACGGGAAGACACACACACATACACACGGGAAGACACACACACACACGGGAAGACACACACACACACATACACACGGGAAAACACACACACACATACTCACGGGAAGACACACACACACACACACGGGAAGACACACACACATACACACGGGAAAACACACACACACATACTCACGGGAAGACACACACATGCACGGGAAGACACACACACATACGTACACACGGGAAGACACACACACATACACACGGGAAGACACACACACACGGGAAGACACACACACATACGTACACACGGGCCGACACTCACACATACACACGGGAAGACACACACACACATACACACGGGAAGACACACACATACACACATACACACGGGAAGACACACACATACACACGAAAAGACACACACATACACACGGGCCGACACACATACACACGGGAAGACACACACACACATACACACGGGAAGACACACACATACACACGGGAAGACACACACACATACACACGGGAAGACACACATACACACGGGAAGACACACACATAGACACGGGCCGACACATACGCACACATACACACGGGAAGACACACACACATACACACGGGAAGACACACACACACATACACACGGGCCGACACACACACACGGGAAGACACACACACATACACACGGGAAGACACACACATACACACGGGAAGACACACACATACACACGGGAAGACACACAAACACATACACACGGGCCGACACACACACACGGGAAGACACACACACATACACACGGGAAGACACACACATACACACGGGAAGACACACACATACACACGGGAAGACACACAAACACACATACACACGAGCCGACACACACACACACGGGAAGACACATACACATACACATGGGAAGACACACACATACATACACACTGGCCGACTCACACACACACACGGGAAGACACACACACGGGAAGATACACACATACACACGGGAAAACATACACGGGAAGATACACATACGGGCGCACACACACACGCACGGGCACATATCAGAAAATATAGCTCATTTATGTGCTATGAGGAAGAGCCATTGTCCGAAACGTCGGCTTTAATACATTTATTACGATGAGCCACTGTCTTTGTAACCATTACAAGTTAAATATTTACCAGGTAAAGCCCACTGAGCTATTAGTTCTTGTTCAGAGGCGACCTGGCCACACGCGATGGTGGTTGATATCATCGTCATAAACAGACGTGAGAATGTATCGTAGTAGCCATCTAATCTAAACGCCTGCTTCTAAAAAAAAACACGTGTAGGATGTCTAAATCAGAGAAGGCATCCAGAGAGAACAATCCACGGGAAGAGAGAGAGAGAGAGGGAGATAGCACGCTGACTCAAAATATAAAACGAGAGGCATCGCCAGGGTTCGGGATCGAACCCACAAGATTCCAGGCGTATCAGGCAAGCTAGATCGCATCTCCTCGTCACCACGGCGAACCTCCATCGTTTGTTTTAAAATACAGAGGGAGAGGGTGGTGGTGGTGGGGGGGTGCTGGTTGAAGAGTGTGTCCCATAATGCGGAAAATGTAGTCGTGATTCTATTATATTCTTGCCTATGGCAGCAATGGGTTCAGGAGCTAAAGTCCAGCGTGTTGGTCTGCTAGCCACGGCGAGGGAGTTCGTGTCGTTTAGCTTTTCCTCCTCCTCCTCCGTTGAAAGAGCGCAGAACTGCGGCGGTTCGCGATGTGGCCCATTGCCTTGGTTGCATGGCCACAATCGCACCAACTGTGTCTGGGCGTCTTTAGTTTTCCATTCACAAAGGAGATGTTGCGCATGGGCCTGCTGTTGATGTTCTGATGCGGTTGATGGTCCCACCGGCAGTGCCTTCGAGGAGGCAGGGGTTCCAAATCCAGAAGGTTGCGATGTTTGGGTCTCAAATGTGGAGGTGTTAATTCTGGACGAGGTGTTTTTGTTTTTTTCTGGAGGCGAGGATGAAGAAGGCCAGAGAGAGAGAGAGACTGGTGGTGGTGCTCAGCTGGGACAAGCTGGGATAAAAGTAGAACTCAGAGAGACAAGGAGATGGCCCGGACACGTGTGTTAGTTTGTTCGTGTTAAAGATCGCAGACAAGTTGACAATGGCTGATGATGATGAATGTTATTGTATGTATGTTGAACTTATTTCGGATCCGTACGTTACCAACAGTGCTAATCGGAGGTGCGGGGGAAAGGTCAACAAACTAAACACAAACAGCGGTTTATAAAAAAAATAGTTTTCAATCTAGATTTTAAAGTACACAGCTCCCAGTGCCTTCCGAATATCGGAAGGAAGAGCGTTCCAGACGGCCGCGAAAGCGCATTCGAAATCGCGCGACGCATTTACCGTCTTTTGTTTTGCGATGACCAGCCAAACCACACCATCACATTCGTTACCAACCTCGATCAACCCATCCACTGCTGGATGAAGGCATCTCCAAAGGCGTCTCTTTACGATCTTGCGATGCGAACCCCCGCCCCCTCCCACCCTGTAACCCACCTCGCCCCTGCCCGCGAGCGGATGGTGTCGATAGTACATTACACGGATGTGTAATACGGAAATAAATACGCAATCAATAACTCCTCCACCACGCATGACCCTCCGCCTACATAAATAAATCAATAAACGTGCCAGCACCTTTTTTTCTTACGCATCCCATCAGCCACGCGTCCGGCGCCGTTTCGACACCCCGGTGTCTCATCAGCGGAGTGATTCTTGCTTTTTCAACCAATGGTAGTGAGCTGCCGGATGTGTATATGCAAGGACCACTTCTGTGTGTGTGTGTGTTTTTGTTATTTTAACGCACGTTGAACTTCTTTCCCTCCGTGCGTAGCCAACCGTGCTAATCGGAGGTGCGCGGCAAGACATCAAACTAAACGTAACAAAAATAAACGGTTCTAAAGAAGTGAGTTTCCAATCCGGATGCGTGCGTCCTCGTTCGCCGCAAAAAACCGTACAATACATCGCCACAGCATCGGCATTACCGTCCATGTGGATAACGCAGACAGGCAAGTGAAGTGACGCAACAAAAGTAATGCAAATGCGTGCACGGTGGATTTTTTGCTCGCGTTACCAAACGTGCGTCGCTCAAGCGAGGGGGCCTGACCAGACGCAGGGCGCGGTGGCAGATGTGGCGAGCACGCCGCGAATGCACCGCACCCGCAACGTTGAGTGGAATAAACAAACAATGGTGATACTATATATATAATCTTAGCTCTTTCGGTAAAGTCACGTTGAAGGGAAACAATGAAATAATAAAATATATATAAAACTATAAAAAAAATTCTCACGGCGTTTCGACCACAACACAAACGGTCGTCATCAGGTGTGTCGGTTTGCATTAATTAATGCATTTTTTAACGGTGTACTTATTTATTTATTTAAAAAAAAAACTTCAGCGCCGCGCGCAGCGATTTGGCAGTTTATTTAGAAGGACTAGTCCATCTATGTTCTGAAAAGAGGAGGGGGGAGACGAAAAATTAATGTATGCTGTCTGAAAGCCACCGTAAGCGTGAACAATCAATGAAGACCTGAAATGGTTTATCAAATCTTTCCAATGATTGCTAAGCCAGAATCCATCTTCTCGGTTGAAATTGTCTCTATGCTCGTATATGTGGATAGCCTCATGAACGAAAAATGCTGATACTCTTTGGTTCTGTCGGTAAAGTCACGAAGTTCGAAATGAAATGCAATAAAACAAATCACGACGTTCCGATCGAACTACGGTGACTTTACCGAAAGAACCAAAGAGTATGGATTCTTGCAGTCACGAAAGCTTCAAATCAACATTGTTTAATCTCGATTTGAAGCTTTCGTGACTGCATTAATCCATTCTCTTTGGTTGTTTTGAAAATTAATAATACATCACGACGTTCCGATCGCCACGCAAGCAACCGTCGACGATCGAAACGTCGTGACTTTATTATTTTTCTATCTATGCGACTTTACCGAAAAAAACAAAGAGAATAGAGATTTTTTTTAGTGGATGGGATCGCGTAAACATATAAATGTGTCGTTAAACCCGCCACCACCCGCCACAGCCAATTAGTATGGGTTATCACGTACACAGAACGTGCCAATTCGTCACTCGTTGTAGTGGCGTATATTGAGCCATTACGGCGTCTAGCGCCGGCTACTGAGGAAAATGTGGAACTGTGACGGTCAGAGAGAGGGCAAGTGAGCACGTGACAGTCTGGGTGAACCCGAGAGGGCACGTGACCAGGTGAGGGTAGCGAGAGGGACATGTGACATGTGGCCCAGAACCTTATAGAAGGATCCAGAAGGTGGGCGTGGCCGGGGGCGGAGCCGGGCTACGCTCAGGGGCATTTAAGGGAGATCCCGAGAGCCGATCCGGGCTGTCTTAAGGAATCAACCCGCGGTGGTACATCTCCTCGCTCTTCGGTCTTCACGTTGGGCATCTTGAGTCAGGCAGTACGTTATTAACCTGACTCAGATGAGTAGTTATCCTGTTGGGGTCTGAGTTAACCGTGGTAGTTACCACCAATATCTTGACTTAAAGCTTTCGTGACTGCAGGAATTCATATTCCTTGGGTCTTTCCGTAAAGTCACGTAGATACGTTTTTTGTTATTTTCTTTCAACCTATCTACGTGACTTTACCGAAAGACCCAAAGAATACCGCCTATATCGTTACGTGTTGTGTGGTACCCTGTTGGGGTGTAGTAAAAAATGTGTTGCCTCCAAGTTCTCAGGTGTGTGCCTCCGTGGAAACCCACTACACGAGTACAGCACACTGGTGTGTTGGAGAGCCAAGCCACAACATTTACAATCCGAGTACGACGTTGATGATGATGAAAGGGGATGGGTGTGAAAAAGGTTCGCGGAGAGAAGGATTGGGGGAATCGAGAGTGGAAAGAATGGCGAAAGGAACGGAGATGCGGGAGCAAAGGGTCAGTCAAGACGATGCGGGTCGTGAGTGAGAGCCGACACGGGGGTCTCCACGCGGACGAGGAGCGGCGTCCGTTTTTCGCAGCGGCCGCCGAGGAGTGAGAGAGGGGGAGAGGATTCACGGTGGGGTTGGTCACACGAGATGTGGGGGTTGCTAGAACCGATTTTGACATGGGCGTGTGTGTATATAGAGGGTGCTTAAAAAAAAATGTGAACACTTCTGAGAATTTTGAGACCTTTGCCAGTATTAAATCATGATCATATGGTTTTCCCCTTTCTGGAAATAAAGCAGTTGTGTTAAGATGTTAAAACACCAAACTGAAACCTTTGCAAGGAATCATGTCTGCATTAACCACATATACTTGTGGTGAAGATGCAAACAAACAAAAAAAAACATGCTCTGACAGTATGTGCATTGTCTTTGAAAATGATTGGTCCACACCAGAGACAGTTTGGTGTTTTAACACCTGTTTAATTGCCAGAAATGGGAAAACCCTATTATCACTTCTGAGAATTCGCAACAATACCACGGGGAAATGCGTTGACAATGATGGCGAACAAGTGGAGACTCTTTGACTTTTTGAAGCTATTAGCATTACATTTGTTATCACGTACCAGCGTATTATCCGTTCATTTCCCATTAAAAACGATAGTACCGTTTAGTGTTAAAAAAAACTTTTGAAGCACCTTGTATATTTTTTTTATTCAAAGCTTTCGTGACTGCAGTGATTCATATTCTTAGTTCTTTCGGTAAAGAACCAAGAATATGAATCACCTTGTATATGTGTAGATGTCGCGTCCTATGCGCTGGCGCGTCTCGGAGCTGCAGTGTATGGAATCTCGTCTCAACACAAATTAAAAGGCTGGTAGCTGCCTCTCTGCGGCAGCTCGGGACTCGGCATCTGACCTGCAAATCGGGCATTAGTTTAGCAGTTGGGGGCAGAGGGGAGAGGGGAGGGGGTGCGGGGGGAAGGGAGATCATTGCTGCTACGTGAAATCCAGATTGAGTGATTATCTCAAATACCCCTTTGTCGCTCGTGAAAAATAAAAGTTAACACCTCGGTATGCTTTACCTGGTGAAGATTAAAAAAATGTGTTTTAGTTGCATACATTTCCTATACGTTGCACTCCAATCGTGTTTTTTTTTTTGTATTACTGCGTTTGTTGCGACGTTCTGACCCCCGTGCTCCTTACGGGACATCATGAAAAAAAGAGCTTCATAGCTCATCCGATTCCTCCTCGAGAAACAAACAAGTAAATAAACACATGTATTAACTTGTTTGTTTCGCATGGGGTGGCGCGGGGTATCAACTTCTGTAAGCTAAAGGGGGGTTGTGGGCGATGGATCATCACGGCTTGCCGGGCGGACCGGTCGTCTCATGCTCCACTAATCACCTCCCGCGGATATCGTTGCTGCGATGAGGGATCGCCCTCTGGCTTCACTGCAAGGCGGTGGCGTGGGGCCCGTCGCGAATGGGTTAAGACCGAAGTGGGCGCGGAAAAGGATCAGCGTCGCCCCACCACGAACCCCCCCCCCCCCCTCCCTCACCAACACCCCTCCCCCTGGGGTCATTATCTCTGACCCCAGGGCCTCGATGTGGCCTGGCCGAAATTGATTCACCCGATCCGCGTGTGAAAGTCAATCCCGGAGCCATTAACTGTCTTGCAGCCAATTCCCCCGGCGCGAGAGGGTTCGGTTCAATTCCGAAGATGTAGGGGCGCGCGCTTGTTTTTCCTACCGCTCCTCCTACACCCCCCTCCCCCCATCCTCCTGCCCACCGCTCCCCCTTCCTCCTCCCCACGGTGACGAGATGTTAACTACCTCGCCTGGTATACAGGAGGTCGTGGGTTCGATCACGGCCCTGACTCTTTCCTAATACAGGGTGTTCCATAAGTCTGGAATCGTATGAGAAGCCCAGCTCTGCGTTATTGGCTCGCAGACCTGGATGCAGTCTGTTAAATTCAACATCGACCTCCCTCTGACTCCGATGTCCTACGAGTAGAATTATTTTGACTCGTTCTTAATTACTGAGAGACCTCTTGGGCCTGCAGAAACAAAACACAATATATGAATTACTAATTTTTCCCTATGATTCCAGACTCACGGGCCACCGCGTATTTAGAGTTTGCGTGTCTCTCTCTCCTCGGGTTTTTCTCTGGGGTTATCTGGCTTCCCCCCTCATTTAGAATCAATATGTATTCAGATTATTTGGCTGCAGCATTAAATGTCCACGCACTAAACCATTTCGTGGGACTATCATTTGCGATAGTAAGGTCGCTTCTGATAATGAGTGGGTGAATAAAAGCCAGCTTAGTTGTTTATAGTTTAAGTAAAATGCGTAAAAGCCACAGCGCACTCATACATATATACTGTATATAAAACAAGTAACATTATATTATACATTTTTGGACGCAGATGTGAAGGAGCGTTTTATGTGGGAGAGCGCCGGTTTTTTTTAAATCAAATCCACAGTCAGCAGCCGGTTTCCTGGAATGGTTAAATAGGCAAGGGCCATCAGTCACAGATGACTGAGACGAGAGAGAGGGAGAGAGGGGGAAGTAATGATCATTCATGTAAATTATGGAAAATCGGCCCCATCACTGCTGCACGGAGTTAGGGGAACGGTTGTCTCGTAATTGCACCGTGTGCCTAGAAATCCACAACTCCTGCTGCTGTCTGCTGCTGTCTGTGTGGCACTAATACTATCAATAAGATACACAGCTTCATATTTTAAACATTAAGAGGATGGGGAGGGTGCTTATATAGTTAATGTATACTGTATGATATGTATATAGACAATTCACTCGGATGTGACTGATTCACAATGCGTTTCACCAGTATACTGTAGAGTTAGACGGGACACTGGATGATTAATTTCAAAAAAGGGGCAGCCGACCCTGGCTGGCAAGGATCGCTCTCGGTCAACATGGCCCCCAACGTTGCCCCGACGTTGGCGTGTGGTTGGAACTTTTGGCTCGACATTGGCCCCAACGTTGGTCCCACGTTGATCCCGAACGTTGGAACCCCAACGTTAGTCCCCAAATTTGGCCCCGACGTTGGCCCCACGTTGCCCCCCTCCCCCCCAACGTTGGCCCAACGTTGACCCAACGTTAACCCCCGGCGTGTGCTCAAAGTTCCACGTTTGCCGAGTTTTTGCGATTCGGGGGGTTTGAAGCGAAAGTTTCAGACGCAGATTTTGATAGAGGGGGGAGGGATGGGGTTGAGTAGGGGGAGGGGTTGAGGGGGGAGGGGCGGGGTTGAGGGGGTGGCACAGCTGAACCGAGCCGAGGACATCAAAATGACAGGAGGCTGCCACTCGCACGGAGTCGGCATTCGACGCGAATTAACCTTTAAATGATATCGCTGCTGTCGTAGGTACTGTACACGTTTAATGAACGCAGACAGGTGCTATTAATAAAGATAGATAATCCGAGGGATCTTGTTATGAGAGATAATCCGCGGATCTTGTTTTTCTCCGAGGCCTCCGTCCGAGTCGCCCGTCAACTCCACAGTGGTATGGCGGGGACGCCTGCATCTCATTGGCACGAGGACTGCTCGCTCTTCCCACGCAGTGGTTTGCAAGCGACGGAAGTTGGTCATAGGGATTTTAACCCGCCCGACAGATATGATGGTGGTGGCGGCGGTGATGATGGTGATGGTGACCATTGAGGCAGAGCAAAATTCGCTGGCCATTTTTGGTGGGCAATACAACGCGATTTGGATTTGTGCAGCAATCCCGGATTTTAACGATGAAGTCAACTTGTAATGCCTCCACCGCTGCGCAGTGTTTGCTGAACTCGGCTGGCGGCAGGAGGAGGAGGAACCGCGGACAAGTGGCGGAGAGACGGCAGCTGTGGCAGCCCACGCGGTAAGTGGCCGTCCATAAATGACGTCACGTAGCTAGGGGGGTCAGATATTTGTGACGATGTGCGACGATGTGTGGGGGTAGGGTTTGAGAAATGTGACGTCACATCAAAATGCGCAACTTTAAATAAATACAGACAACACATTCTACTTAATTATGGACGGCCTTTAAAGAGCCGGCGTCAAAATTCCCCTCCGAGCTCGTCGGTCCTCTCCATATTAAGGTGCTTACAGGCCGATCCGTGAGCGTCTTACATGTTGGAGGAAGGAAGAAACAAAAACTCAGAGCACCCGGAGAAATCTCACGTTCTATCTCATACAGATGGGGTGGAGCCCACAATTGTTGTACCGCCTTCTCCTCGTGAGCAAGGGTAGGGCACCTCCTCGGGCGCCCACGTGGAGGTAGTTCCACCACATTTGTGTGGTCCACCTCCACATTGCTGGACGACAGGACACGCACATTGCCACCACGACCACTCCTATCTTTTACAGAACGAGTGGGAATATTTGTTGAATATGTATAGAGAGAGGCGGTGGGTCATAGTCAGAGGATAAAACGAAGGTCTTGAACCTGGGTTGGGCCTAGGGAGTTCCAGACAATGGGAGCAGCAGATGAGAATGAGCGACTTGCCACTGAGCGAAGCATGACTGGGGACTTCAACAGAAAGTCTCGGTTAATGGAGTAGAGAGTGGGCATAGTGGTAAATTGTTGTGATTCAGTGGCGATGCAATGCTTGAATCGATTATGTTTAACATCGCAGGTGAAGCTTAGTGCCTCCGGTGACTGCAGGGGTGAAGTGAACCTCCTTCCTGCACCCCTCCCATTCGCACGGTTGGCTACGTACGGTGCGAAAGAAGTCCAACAAACGCACATATGTAGTGTTGAACACGGAGGCACACACCTTGACTTGGAGGCAAAACGTTTATTACACGGCCCAAACAGGGCTACGACTTAAACGTTACAGCGATCACAATTAACTAGACCCCAACGGGGTAACTACATCACCGGGCGAGTCAGCTAACACGCTGCCTGACCCACAATGCCGAGCGCGAAGACCGAAGACCGCAGACCGAAGAGACGTAGCATGACGGGATGAGTCCAGGAGACAGCCAAGAAGGCTCTTGGGACTGCCCCTTTATGCTCCCGAGCGTGGCCTCCCTCCGCCTTCGGCCACGCCCCCTTCGAGACCTTTCCAGAAGGATCTCGACCGAGCATCACGTGTCCCTCAAGCCCCGCCCCTCGGAGCCCCTCACTACCCTGTGCCGGTCACGTGCCCTCTCGGGTTCACCCAGACTACCAAGTCCTGACTTGCCCTCTCCCAGGCCGTCACCAGGACTATGTTCCCTAGGTCCCGTTCGCATGGAGTACTCACTCTGGTCCCAGACAGAGGTTCCAGGTGCACAGTAGCTCTCTTGTGACAGTGCTTGGCGCTAACACCATAGTGACACCCTTAACGTCACTACACACACACATAGGTGAACCATGAAATGCGCATTATTTATCAATGGCTGTGCCGAGATGTGCAGAGAAAGAGATGCCGAGGGAGATACACGGTGGACAGAGGGACACACACAGATTGAACAATCTGTTTTGTAAATACATTGTTCCTTTTTTGTTGGTGTGGTTTTCGTATAAGCCCTTTTGGGTTTCCAACCTCACCTGCACCACCTTTTGACCTTGTTTTTTTATTCGCACTGTTTGTCTTTCACTTGTATTTTAGTGATAATAAATAAATGAACACAGTCGAGAAGCGTTGCGTGCGATTTCGTTTCGAAAGGGAGATCCCCCCCCCCACCTCCGGAATCCATTCGGATCTATCAAGCCCATCCACTCCTCCTTCCATGTTATAAAAAATAGTGGGTGATGCTTCTGCTGCTGCTGGATCGGCAGTGGCGCGCGAGCACATTTAACGAATTCAATAAGACTATCGCTTTAAAAGGGGATTTACATAATAGGTGGCGTTTCAGGCAATGTCCCTTCTTCATAGCAAGTTAATCCATGATATACAACTTTACGTTGGTACCGCTGCGAGCTTGAGAAGCTATTAAAATTGGCGAATCGATGCGCAAATTCACAGTGTATGTAAATCCGTGGCCTGTGTTCATCAAGAATGAAACGTGAGAGGAATCAATCAAAATATTATCTCCAGCGAGAATTTAAACTCGTCAAAGAAATGTGCGACACCGTTAACTGTATATTTTTTTACTAATTACATTACATGCCACATGAACCTGCCATTGTTAACCCTCGTGTTAACTCTCGTCTCTTCACGCATTTTAATCGCGCTGCCTTATTTTGTGGCCGTTTTTTGGGGGGGGCAACGTTGTGACAATGACAACGTCCGTGAAAGATTTGAGAGACATTTATTCATTTGCATTACGTTACATGCCTATTGTCGTCTTAACAAAACAATAACAAAAACCATAACAAATGTGATCACGGTTAGGAATCCAGAGAGAACTGCAACGTTAAACCGACGGCGGGATCAGAGCGGAGGGCCCATGATAGAGGCCCCTTTGTAGAGGTACAATGATAGAGGCCCCATTGTAGAGGCCCCATGGAAGAGGCACAATGATAGAAGCACCATGATAGAGGCCCCATGGTAGAGACCCAATAGTAGAGGCCCCATGGTAGAAGCCCCATGGTAGAGGCCTCATGGTAGAGGCCCCATTGTAGAGGCCCAATAGTAGATGCCCAATAGTAGAGGCCCCATTGTAGAGGTACAATGATAGAGGCCCCATTGTAGAGGTACAATGATAGAGGCCCCATGGTAGAGTCACAATAGTAGAGGCCCAATGGTAGAGGCCCCATTGTAGAGGTCAAATGGTAGAGGCGCAATGGTAGAGGCCCCATTGTAGAGGTCCAATGGTAGAGGCCCAATGGTAGAGGCTCCATTGTAGAGGTCCAATGGTAGAGGCCCAATGGTAGAGGCCCCATTGTAGAGGTCCAATGGTAGAGGCCCAATGGTAGAGGCCCCATTGTAGAGGCGCCATGGTAGAGGCCCCATGGTAGAGGCCCATTTTAATCGTGCTTCCTTATTTTGTGGCCGTTGTTTGGGGGGGCAACGTTGTGACAATGAAAACGTCCGTGAAAGATTTGAGAGACATTTATTCAATTGCATTACGTTATATGCCTATTGTCGTTTTAACAAAACAATAACAAAAAACATAACAAATTTGATCACAATAAGGAATCCAGAGAGAACTGCAACGTTAAACCGGCGGCGGGATCTGAGTGGAGGGCCCATGATAGTGGCCCCATTGTAGAGTCCCAATAATAGAGGCCCCATGGCAGAGGCCACATTGTAAAGGTCCAATAGTAGAGGCCCCATGGTAGAGGCCCAATGGTAGAGGCCCCATTGTAGAGGCCCCATGGTAAAGGCCCCATGGTAGAGGCCCAATGGTAGAGGCCTCATGTAGAGGCCCCATTGTAGAGGCCCAATGGTAGAGGCCCCATTGTAGAGGCCCAATGGTAGAGGCCCCATTGTAGAGGCCCCATGGTAAAGGCCCCATGGTAGAGGCCCAATGGTAGAGGCCTCATGTAGAGGCCCCATCGTAGAGGCCTCAATGAAGAGTCCCAATAGTAGAGGCCTCAATGAAGAGGCCTAATGGTAGAGGCCCAATGGTAGAGGCCCAGGAGTCGTTTGAAGCAAATTGCATGCGTGTGGTTTGTGTTATCCAGAGTTTGCGATGTAATTCGACATTCTACCCATGCGCTAAAATGTATGCACAGTGTTTACATCTGGGCGATTTTTTAATTATTACATTTGGAAAAGTTTGTCTATATGTACGTATGTATATGTTGCATTTAATTCGCACCGTATGTAGTCATCCATGCTCCTCCTCCCCCTCCTCCTCGAAGGCACTGGCGGTGGGACCATCAACCGCATCAGAACATCAACAGCAGGCCGATGCGCAAAATCTCCTTCATGATTGGGAAACTAAATACGCCCAGACACAGTTGGTGCGATTGTGGCCATGCAACCAACGCAATGGGCCACATCGCGAACCGCCGCAGTTCTGCGCTCTTTCAACGGAGGAGGAGGAGGAGGAAAAGCAAAACGACACGAACTCCCTCGCCGTGGCTAGCAGACCAACACGCTGGAATTTAGCTCCTGAACCCATTGCTGCCATAGGCAAGAATATAATAGAATCACGACCACATTCTCCGCATTATGGGACACACTCTTCAACCCCCCCATCACCCCCTCCCCTATGTATTAAAAACAAACGATTGAGGTTCGCCGTGGTGGCGAGGAGATGCGATCTAGCTCGCCTGATACGCAGAAATTTCGTGGGTTCGATCCAGGACCCTGGCAATGCCTGCTGTTGTATATTTTGAGCCCGCGTGATATTTCTCTCTCTCTCTCCTCGTGGATTGTTCTCTGGGTTCTTCCTCTGTTTTTGCCCTCCTACACGTTTTTTTAGAAGCAAGCGTTTAGATTAGATGGCTACTACTATAAATTCTCACGTCTGTTTATGACGATGATATAAACCACCATCGCGTGTGGCCAGGTCGCCTCTGAACAAGAGCTGATAGCTCAGTGGGCTTTACCTGGTAAAATATAAGAGTTTCGTAAAAAAAATATACGCTCATTGGTCAAAAACTATGACTCATCGTGATAAATATATTATAGCCGACGTTTCGGGAAATGGCCCTTCGTCATAGCACATACATGATGAGGATCAAATCCTGACATGTCGCCTGTTTATATTTATTGATTTACTTTCTCTTGAGACTGCAGTTCTATTGACGGACGTGATTAGTTTGCATTTGTTGTTAATTGTGGTTGTGCAACACTGCCAAAGCGTATGCAGCATCACCAGTCAATTCGTTTTATAATCTGGCAGGCATGCGCATCGTGTGTGTATCCAGAGCGATACACACACACACTGATTTCGATTCCCGCTCACAGCCAACACCATTGTCGATTATCTGAACCGGTCCTGGGCCTCCCCTAGGTCGACTCAGCCTCGAATGAGGACCTGGTGCGGTGTGTAATCATCGCCACTGGGGAGACAAAGGCGGTCGGGCGAGGAGTTGGCCACCCACCCCCTGTAGTACTGTGCCGGCCTTCATAGGTGCTCGCTAACACCACTTGCCCCAACAGTCTGTTAAGGCTACACGGGGGACATTTTGCCTTTGTTTTGTCTCTGTGTGAGACCACATTTTCCAGTCAGCCCATGACACCTAGGTCTGTGAGCGAGCCGTCGACGCTTCGCGTCGCCTCAAAGTGCACCTAGCCTGGCACAATCGCCGTGGCGAATGATGGCTGTCGTTGTTGTTGACCAGGTTGGGGCAACTTTGTTTACACGAGGGGCACGAGTTTGAAACGCGTCTTACTCAGGTTCTCAATCTCTCACTCGGTACAGTTATTTTGCCGGAACACTGCTGGATGGATGGCTTGCTTGGAGTAGAGATTATCGGCATAAGGCACTACAACTAGAGTACAAGTCACGTTTATTAACAATAATACATTAATTTATTACCCTATTTTCCTATAATCCTATAAGTCCAGAAGGACAAACACATATTTTCCAGAACAGTTTTACGGCTGAAATTAATCACCGGTCTTACTTTCGGAAGCACCTTACAATCCAGAGAATACGGTGGAAAATTACATTATTGGTTCGGATCATGGGCTCTGTGTGTGTCTCTCTCTCCCCACCTCTGTGTGTGTGTGTTTACCACCCCAATAATGCTGCTACTCTCTCCCCGATCCATCAATGGTACGTGCCAGCGCGTCTTGTTAATCAGTCCTGGAATGCACCAAGGCTCAGGGGCAGGCGGCTGATTGCCAGGGGGTGAAGGGGGGGGGGAGGGGAGATTGCGACGTGGTCGGTGTACGAGGAGAGAATTCGTGACGAGGTTAATGAGCGGGGATGTCGCGGCGCGTGGAAGCCTGGGGAGTCATTCGATTATCGCGTTTCCACCCTTTGAGCAGAGCTATCGCTTTACCTCGCGCGCCAGAAGAAATAAGAAAGAAGAGAAGACCCCCCCCCCCCCCCCCCCAACGCACAGACACACAATATTGTGAGGGCGGTTTAATCTGCGCATCACTTAATTCCGTTTCACAGGCACTGGGCCACGCGCGCTCAGGACTCGGCGTCAATAGAACAGAGATGAGCATCAATTGCCAACCCCCCCCCCCCTCCCCCACATTCAACCCCCCCCCCCCTTCCTACACACCCCACCCACCCCCCACACACTCCCACACACCACACGCACACACAACTCCCTTGCGGCGCCACCGATCGCGTGCAGAAGAGGACGAGGTGTCGTTGGTTGTTGTCTCCTCCGGGTTGAGGAGGCTACGAGTAATGGACCGTTTGGGTTTGTCCGGGTCTCGGGTGCCATTGCGAAGCGGGTGGTGGAAACATCGATGGATGGAAGTGCCGAAGGGGATGATGATGATGATGATAACGGGGTACCGCGGTGGCTATGAGATGTTAACTACCTCGAATGGAATGCAGGAGGTCGTGGGTTCGTTCGCGACTCTGACGCCTGCTGCTGTATATTTGGAGTTTGCGTGTCTCTCTTTCTCATCATCATCATCACGGTGGCTATGAGATGTTAACTACCTCACGTGGAATGCAGGAGATCGTGGGTTCAACCGCGACCCTGACGCCTGCTGCTGTATATTTGGAGTTTGCATGTCTCTCTTTCTCATCATCATCATCATGGTGGCTATGAGATGTTAACTACCTCGCCAGGAATGCAGGAGGTCGTGGGTTCGATCCCGACCCTGACGCCTGCTGCTGTATATTTGGAGTTTGCGTGTCTCTCTTTCTCCATCATCATCATCACGGTGGCTAGGAGATGTTAACTACCTCGCCCAGTATACAGGAGATCGTGGGTTCGACCGCGACCCTGACGCTTGCTGCTGTATATTTGGAGTTTGCGTGTCCTCCCCGTAGTAGCGAGAATTTTCATCCAGGTCCTCCGGGGTTTTCCCTTCCAGATTTAAACTCAGCATGCGTCGAGAGTAATTGGCTGCTATAAATGGCCAAGTGATGATAAGCCACCACTTCGGTGAGCTATCATTTGTGGCCAGGACGCTTCTGAAAAGAAAAATCTATATAGCTCTGTGAGCCTTATATGGTGAAAAAAAATAATGAAACAATAGTTAACAGATGATGATGGTGGTGGTGTTAAACAAATAAGGTTGCTGCTGCTTTGGCAGTGGTGCGCGAGCACAGATAACAACAACAACAACAACTGAACAAGTTTGTCAATAACACCGAGCCCATAAAATGAAAAAAAAAATAGAATAAGTGACGTTTTGGGCAATGGCCCTTCATTCATAAACGTGATTATTTTTTGCTATGAAAATGGGTCAATGCCCGAAACGTTGCCCAATATATAAGTCCACACTGTTATTTAGGAATGTGCCACGGTGTTTTTTTGGTTAACGATGTTAAAGAGCAAAGTCGAGAAGAATTTCGAGTTATCCGTTTCCGCAGATAAGTACAGTACCTCGTTACACTGTAAGTATCATCAGCTTATTTGGCTAAACCAGGCCAATATTATCCAGGAGTAGCATTTTTTTCTCAGAATCTACATTTAGACTGGAGGAGCAATACATTGAGCCAACCTGCAAATAATAATAATCATACAAAAAGCAATCGGAGGGCAAAATAGCGAAAATGTAAGCAAGTCACTAAAACATATCCATAATAGAGGTTTGTGGGTTAGATCGTGAAAATAGAAATGCGTCGTTAAACCCGCCACCACCCGTCACAGCCAATTAGTAAGGTTTGTCACGTAAACAGAACGTGCTAATTCGTTACTGGTACAGAAATTAACGACACATTCGTATTTCCGCGATCTAACCTAAAAAAAACCCCTCTGTTATGGATAATATCGCTCGTGAAAGCCTACGCGTTGAACTCACTTAAAGAGAAACACATATGAAGCGCACGAGTACAAATCGCATAAGTCACATTCATTCGTGCAGATTTTCAACAGCAAATGCAACCATGCCGGGGGGGGGGGAGTGGGCCAGTGGGGTGGGGAGGCAAGGCAGCAACACCAGCAGTGTCCCAGGGGGTACACCAAACGGCACCCTCGATGAAATCGCGCATCGAAATTGGACTATCGATATACACGGCTAAAGGGGGATCAACGTTTACGAATTACATTTTCAAATGTGGCTGTGTCTTCTGCTTACGGGATATCGTGCGTTTTGGATTTGAAGGAACGTCGACGATGCTGAGGGAGGACGCAAAGGGGTCGTTCCAAAAAAAAAACGTTGGTGCAGCCAGATGCGAGTTGAGGCTCTGTTGAGTACATTGTCACGAGGTTGCCAGATGCTATTCCTGAGAAAGGTTTTTTTGGGGGTTGAATCGCGGAAAGCGCGAATGTGTCGTAACCCTCCACCACCCGACACACACGGCAAAGGTTTGTCGCGTAAATAAAACGTGGCGCCAATTAGTGACTACTTCGGCCCACCGTTGTGTTGGAGAGTAAATCCACGACATTTGCAATTTGAGTAGGACGACGTTTCGCTGCTCATTGCATCCAGCATCAATGAGGCTATTTGTCAGATGCTGGATGCAATCAACCAGCGACACGTCGTCCTAAAATTGAAAATGTTGTGGGTTTGCTCTCCGACACAACGGTGGGCTGAAGCAGTAACTAATTGGCACCGCATTTCGTTTACGTTACAATCCTTACCGGCTGTGTCGTGTCGGGTGGTGGAGGGTTACGACACATTCACACTTGCACGACTTAACCCAAAAACCTTTATTATGAATAATATTGGTCGCGAAAGCCTGCGTGCTCAATTGCCGGATGTTGCTCGCAAAATCACTAAAATATAATCTTTTTGGCGGCCCATTCGATGCAATAAAAAAAAAAATCTAAACCGTACAGAAAACTCACAACAAGCCTGACTGCTGATGAGACCTGGAAGGTCGAAATCATTCCAGCGTGAGCTTGCGTAAACAAATGCCGCTTCATAATATTGGTCTGGAAATCCATTAAAATAAACAACATCTCTCTCTCTATATAATATATATTACCTCATATCTTATATATATATTTACCAAGCGTCTTACACAAACTCATACCACGGTTTACTGTTGAGGTCAAAATCGGTTCAGAGTTGTGCTTTCTTTAAAGCCATTAGGTCTCCGGGACTAAAACATATTTTATGTATTTGTGGTGACACAGAACGGGGTTATGCCGTAGACATTATTTTGCCCATAATGCTCCACGGCACAAGCATAATGAGCTCATGGTGGTGACGAATCGCTGCGTTCCCACCAGACCGCGTCTCCAGGGAAGCCGCAAGGTCTGCCCATAAAAAAAAAACCGTTCCCGTTGGAATCTCACCTGCTTTAAATGAATCGAATATGCGTGTATTTGTGTACGTGTCTAGGTGTGGGTGGTGGTGGTGGTGTAAGTGGTAAGCTAGCGTGCTGCGCTACGAACCTGGCGACCCTGGTTCAATTCCCACTCACGACAAACACCAGTGACGATTATCTAAACCGGTCCTGGGCCTCCCCTAGGTAGACTCGGCCTCAAATGAATACCTGGTGCAAACATCGCTACTGGGGAGACAAAGACGGACGGGCGTGGTGCTGGCCACCCACCCGCTATATGGATAATCTTTGTACTTATATTCTTGGTTCTGTCGGTAAAGTCACGTAGAAGGGAAATACTAAAATAATAAAAATAAAACATCATACAATTCTCACGACGTTTCGGCCACAACGCAAGCAGCCGAAACATCGTGAGAATTTGATTTTATTATGTTTTATTTTTATTATTGTATTATTTTCCTTCTACGTGACTTTACCGAAATAACCAAGAATATGAATCTATGCAGTCACGAAAGCTTTAAATCGAAATTTAATCTTTGTACTTGTTGTTTTGTATGCATTATGCATGTATTGTTGAAATGCATAATGTGTACATATGTATGTTCGTATACATTTATGCATGTGTGTATGTGCGCATATGGTGAGTGGTGGCGTAGTCGTTAGCTCACGCCCAACGATTTTTGGCCTCCCCTAGGTCGACTCAGCCTCAAATTAGTACCTAGCGCGGTGTGCAAACATTAACATTTGAGGAGACAAAGGCGACCGGGCTTGGTGCTGGCCCCCCAATTATTATATCGCCCCTTGCGGGTCTTTATCAGAATCTTTATTTACCGATGTCCAGTCGTGGATGCGTAATAGGTGCTCGCTAACAGTACTTGCACCCAACATCTTGCCACCTTATTCCGTGTCACCGTGTATCCAGCTGAACAGCGTTATCGCAATGATGAAATGGAAACCCTGGGGTGGAGTTGGCAGCCTCCTCCAGGTAGACCTTCCGATAACTGGAACACGGATCCCAGCTAATTCGCCCACCACTTTGTCCGTAGCGCACCGACCGCTCCATGGGGTTAAGGGTCAAGCGTAAAGTCGACGGAGGTATTCTTAAAAGATGTCATGTTTTTTCAAAAAAATGTAAAGAACGGTTTTAAATAAGACCGCCGATTAAAGTGTATGCCGACCGGATTCACCAATCGACACTTTGACGAGCGCGGTGAAAAATGGGTCAAACTACCCCAATGGGCGTCTGGAGGCATTCATCCAGCAGTGGATTGTGCATAGGTACACACATCATCGTTGATAATATTATCGTTGTGATTTATAAATGCATACAAACTAGGCGATAACTGCACAGAATAATAACAACAATGAGTATAATTATTTTTGCTATAAGTTTTTTTTTACTAACAAGGAAAACCCAAGTTAATCCTGAAACTTGGCCGTAAATATTTGTCATTGTGTTTAATGTATTCGTTTATTTTTGAGTGAATCACTCGAACGGGCTACCCCTCCATATGTCCTTCCGCTAAGCATGAGCTTAATTCCCACAGCGTTAGAAAGAAAATCGATCGGTCAGACTTTGCAGCTTAGGTTGGATTTGGTTTGTTTAATGTGTTTGTTTTTTTCGTTGAATTTTTTTTTCATGAATAAAAAAAGTTAAGCCCTTGGCCAATTCACTCATGGATGTAGGTCCACACCGCGCCATGCCAAGAAAGTCGTCGGAGGAAGTGGTTGCGAGTACTACGCGGACCTCTTAAAACTATTAACGAACTCAAATGGGGTTGGTGGTGCAGCATCATCATCTCACACGCTCTGCCTTGAAACCACGAAAAAAATACCAGAAGAAGTCGTCAATAACACTGTGGCTTTACAATACCACAGTGAAATCAATCGAAGAGTGAATGGCCCTTAGAATTAATATATACAGGGTACTTCAAAAAGTTGTTAGCACTTTCGGAGAATTTGCAACAATACCACGAGAAATGTGCCTCCGGGCTCTAGAGACCACCTCGAGACGATTCCAGAAATGTTTTGACAATGATGGTGAACACGTGGAGACCGATTGAATTTTTAAAGCTATCACCATTACATTTGTTATCATGTTACAGTGTAGTATTATCCGTTCTTTTTCCATTAAAAACGAGAGTCCCGTATAAGTGTTTAAGATATTTGAAGCACCCTATACGTTGATTTTATTTTTGTGCTCCCCCATTGGTGATCGGCGTGTGAGACGATGACCTCGGCTACACTTGAGAACGCAGTTTTACCAGGAGTCAGAATTCAGAAGAAGTTCACGATTCTACTTGCGAAGTATATCCCATTTGAGTTATGCATCTCTTTTCAGGACCTATACGGCCCTGAAAACTGAGTTCGAACTCCGGAATCTGAATACTAATAATTTAGATCCATAGAGTACCCTGATAAACAATGGATCTCAGAGCGCCGTGCGTGTAAATGACGAAGGAATAATTGATAGGTAACTGGAGAGAAGGAATAAAGAGACAAGATAGTGAAACTGGGGAGAGCTAGAGAGTCGGAGAGCCTCGTTAAACAGCTAAAAACTACTAAAAACTATTTTTATTTGAAAAGGTAAGGCTACTGAGCTATATAGCTCTTTTTTCAGAAGCGACCTGGCCACAAATAATAGATCAACGAAGTGGCTTATCTTCATGAGGTTACAATTATCACAACCACATTCTCTAAACGCAAGTTGATTCTAAATGTGGAGGGGCTGAAAGCGGAGAACCTGGGGGTCCTCATCATGGACTCAGAAGTCTCCATCGACTCCTCGAGTTCCTCCTGATCTCTGAGGGCGAGAGAATCCGAGAGGTCGGGTTCCGTGCAGGCAAAAGCCGCGTGGTCACCCAAGGGGTTGCAGCCTGCAACGTCGGTGGAACTCAGGATTCCCAGTGGAGTGGGTGGTCAGATAGTGGAGCGTGTGGCTGGATAGTGGAGCGTGTGGCTGGATAGTGGAGCGTGCGGCTGGATAGTGGAGCGTGTGGATAGTCAAGTGTGTGGCCGGATAGTGGAGCGTGTGGCTGGATAGTGGAGTGTGTGGATAGTGGAGTGTGTGGATAGTGGAGTGTGTGGCTGGATAGTGGAGTGTGTGGCTGGATAGTGGAGCGTGCGGCTGGATAGTGGAGCGTGTGGATAGTGGAGTGTGTGGATAGTGGAGTGTGTGGCCGGATAGTGGAGCGTGTGGCTGGATAGTGGAGCTTGTGGCTGGATAGTGGAGCGTGTGGCTGGATAGTGGAGCGTGTGGCTGGATAGTGGAGTGTGTGGATAGTGGAGTGTGTGGATAGTGGAGTGTGTGGCTGGATAGTGGAGCTTGTGGCTGGATAGTGGAGTGTGTGGATAGTGGAGTGTGTGGATAGTGGAGTGTGTGGCTGGATAGTGGAGCTTGTGGCTGGATAGTGGAGCGTGTGGCTGGATAGTGGAGCGTGTGGCTGGATAGTGGAGTGTGTGGATATTGGAGTGTGTGGATAGTGGAGTGTGTGGCTGGATAGTGGAGCTTGTGGCTGGATAGTGGAGCGTGTGGCTGGATAGTGGAGCGTTTGGCTGGATAGTGGAGCGTGTGGCTGGATAGTGGAGTGTGTGGATAGTGGAGTGTGTGGATAGTGGAGTGTGTGGATAGTGGAGTTTGTGGCTGGATAGTGGAGCTTGTGGCTGGATAGTGGAGCGTGTGGCTGGATAGTGGAGCGTGTGGCTGGATAGTGGAGCGTTTGGCTGGATAGTGGAGCGTGTGGCTGAATCAACTCCTGAATGTATGGTGGAGCAATGCCACCCAAAGCCTTGAACACAACTCGGAAGGATAGCGGCTCAGTGATTTCACCTTCGAGCCAACACCCGGCCACTTCTAAATTTGCATTTTTTTTTATTTTTGTATTTCTTAAAGTAGCTTCGTTCGGGTGGTGCGGAGTGGTCACCGTCGGTGTCGTTGGCTCACGCCTTTCATTTTCCTGTTCGAAATCACCCTCGAAGATCTCCCCGGCTGCCACGTGGATTATGGAACGCTCGTAACGCATATCCGAATGGACACGCGAGGCTTTTACTGTCACTGCGGCGCTGGGGAGACTTCATCATTAACCAGACGCGTCCTGCAAAAAAAAAGAATAAGCGGGGAGCTAGGGGTGGTGGAGGTGGGCGGTTGGTGGGGGGAGGGGAGTGGAATAAAAATATTTTTTTAAATATAAAAACATCACACGGAACACGCGTTCGCTCAATAATTCATTAATTCGAGGCGGGATTCATCCGCGTCGAACCTCGCTCGCCCGTTTTGCCACCGCGCGTGGATCGTGACTGCACACGAACGAGGCTTTCATGTCTCTTTGCGCCCAACCGGCCCCCACTACCAAAGGCAAAGGTCCCCCGTGTAGCCTGTGACGGACTGTTAGGGCAAGTGCTGTTAGCGAGTAGCGCCTATAAAGGCAGGAAAGGCAAAGGTCTCCCATGCAGCCATAACAGACTGTTGGGGTAAGTGATGTAATTAGTGATCACACAAGGGGGAGTGTTGGCCAACACCACTCCCGGACGACTTTGTCTCCCCATTGGCAATGCTTACATGGAGCACCAGGTACTCATTTGAAGTTGAGTTGACCTCGGGAAGAGTCCAGGACGGCTTCAAATCATCGTCACCGGTGTTGTACCATGAGCGTGAATTGAACTCACGTTGTCAGATTTGTAGCGCAGCGCACTTATCGCTATACTACCGCTCCCAAAGACCAAGAACCCCCGTATAGCCTTTTACAGACTGTTGGGGCAAGTGCTGCTAGCGATCACCTATGAAGGCCGGTCGGTGGCCAACACCACGCCTTCCGCCTTTGTCTCCCCAGTGGCGATGTTTACACATCGCACTAGGTACTCATTTGAGGCTGAGTCGACCTGGGGGAGGCCCAGGACCGGTTCAGATAATAGTCACTGGGTGTAGGCCGTGAGCGGGACTCGAACCTGGGTCGCCAGGTTCGTAGCGCATTATAGCGCTAACCGCTACACCACCACCACCCCCACCGCCGGCGGCGTTGATGGTGGTGGGAATTTAGATTTGATTTATTTCGCTCTTGACCGAATGTCATCAGATATTCCTAACAATCATCCTCACCTGCCAAAGAGAAAGGGCAACGTGGCGGTGCGAGAGAGGGAGTGAGAGAGCTGGAGAGAGAAAGACATAGAGAGAGAGAGAGCGAGAGACAAAGAGAGAGAGATACATAGAGTCAGTGAGCGAGAGACAGAGAGAGAGAGGGAGTGAGAGACATCCAGATGGGATTTAGTGGGATTTTGGCTCAGCTAACACGTCTCTCTCCCTCTCTCTCACGACCCACGGCTCCCACAACCAACGATGGGACCGGATCGAGAGGCGCGGTGGCCGGGCCGGCCGATGGAGGGCGATAATAAATAAACAATCCACGTGAATAATAGAGGCGTAAATAAATATGTAAACAAATAAATAAATAAACAAGCAGGTGGGGGGCTGTGTAGGGGTGGGGGGGGGTATCTTTGGCAGGGGAAGGGAGATGGTGGAGGTGTGACTCCGTAGCGTGTAAGGAGGATGGATGGATGATTGACGCAGACTGCGCCCTCTGCACACGCCACCTCTGCTCTAAGCCCCTCTCGCTCTCTCTCTCTCCAAGCCTCTCTCTCTTTCTCTGCAAGCCTCTCTCTCTCTGCAAGCCTCTCTCTCTCTCTGCAAGCCTCTCTCTCTCTCTCTGCAAGCCTCTCTCTCTCTCTCTGCAAGCCTCTCTCTCTCTCCAAGCCTCTCTCTCTCTCTCCAAGCCTCTCTCTCTCTCTGCAAGCCTCTCTCTCTTTCTCTGCAAGCCTCTCTCTCTCTCTGCAAGCCTCTCTCTCTCTCTCTGCAAGCCTCTCTCTCTCTCTCCAAGCCTCTCTCTCTCTCCAAGCCTCTCTCTCTCTCTCTGCAAGCCTCTCTCTCTCTCTCCAAGCCTCTCTCTCTCTCTCCAAGCCTCTCTCTCTCTCTCCAAGCCTCTCTCTCTCTCTCTCCAAGCCTCTCTCTCTCTCTCTGCAAGCCTCGCTCTCTCTCTCTGCAAGCCTCTCGCTCTCTCTCCAAGCCTCTCTCTCTCTGCAAGCCTCTCCCTCTCTCTCTGCAAGCCTCTCTCTCTCTCTCTCTGCAAGCCTCTCCCTCTCTCTCTCTGCAAGCCTCTCTCTCTCTCCAAGCCTCTCTCTCTCTCTCCAAGCCTCTCTCTCTCTCCAAGCCTCTCTCTCTCTCTCTGCAAGCCTCTCCCTCTCTCTCTGCAAGCCTCTCCCTCTCTCTCTGCAAGCCTCTCCCTCTCTCTCTGCAAGCGAGGCGGTGAGAATCGCCAACAGCCACGCCCCCACCCCCCGTTCTGTAACTTCAAACGGTACGAAAAGGTGGGGCAAGGCAATGATGATGATGATGATATTGATGGAGAGCGCGTGCTTTTAAATATATATCCTTGTTAGCGGTGCGTTAACATGTATTGGCAGAGCCAGAAGGAACTCGATTGATACGCGCACGTATGCGCGTACTAAACTAAACTTTTTTTTTATTAAGCACGTAGGGCCCACTGAGCTGTTTAGCTTTTGTTGTTGTTGCAGGAGCGACATGGCCACAAATGATAGGTCAATAAAGTGGCTTGTCACCATGTGCACATGTACAGTATAGCAGCCAAATACGCGCAACGCGTGTTTCTACACGGAGAGGGAAAAACCAGAGGACCCGGAGAAAAATCCACGCGGAGAACACCGCAAACTCCAAATATACAGCAGCAGGCGTCAGGGTCGGGATGGAACCCACGACCTCCTGTATACCGGGCGAGGTAGTTAACATTTTCTAGCCATCGTGATGATGATGAAAGAGAGACACACACGCAAACTCCAAATATACAGCAGGCGATAGGGTCAGGATGGAACCCACAACCTCCTTCATACCAGGCGAGGTAGTTAACATCTCCTAGCCACCGCAGAGAGATGTATGGCTGGTAGTACACAGGTGATGGAGGGTTCGGAAACGTGGTCGTCTTGATCCTACAACAGACAAACGAGGAATGGCTTGTATGCGAATGTTATTCTTGCCATGTCGCAGCGAATTGTTCACGAGCTCGATGACAGTGTCGAGGTCTGCTGCTAGTCACGGCGAGAGGGCTTCAGGATAGACACACAGAGAGAGAGAGGGCTTCAGTTTGCGTGGCTTCGTCCGCTACTCCTCCACCGTTGGAAGAGCGCAGACCACACGTGGGCGGTCCAGAGCTAAACCACTGCAGTCTGCGAATAAGCGTGGTGATGCAAGGGCCAGCGAAGGCTGGATGATTCTGTCGGCTGGCTGATGATCGTGGATGAAAGCAAAGCTCGTGTTGCCGCGCAAAAAAAAAAACAGCCAAACGCTTTATTTTTGGCAATAAAAAAAGACGATTAAATCGCGTCTAATTAATTTCGCGCACAGTTTAATTCGATGAAAACAAGATCTTTATATAGATACTCCAAATTATAATTAACAATCAGTCAACATCTACAAATGTTATCGTAAGCTCACATTATGCGGCCAAGTGGCTCAGAGCTTGAGCGAGCGTATTGCGTTGTGAAGGTTGGGAGTTCAAATCCTGGTTTGGGGTTGAATCAAAAGCATCATCCTTACCTCCAATGGTCGATACAAAAATGAGCACGCCTTGTGTGGGGGGAAAGGTAACCACAATTTCACGATGAATAGACGCCTCCGCCATAGGAACGTGGAATTTCCACCACTGGCTCTGCATGGCCGTGCATGGCTGTGAGCAGGAGATGAACGCGAATTTGAGCAGCAGGAGATCACTTAGGTGACTTTTGCTTTGTACTTTTTATTACCATTATCAGAATCAGAATATGTATGTGTACTGGAGGAATCCGATGAGCTATAAAGCTCTTTGTTGACGGATATTCAGTAGGGGCGGCTTAGACCGTAACAACAACAATGATTACGAAAACACGATAGCAGTGTAGAGCATAAGAAAGGTGAACAAATCACTTAAACATAAAAACAGATAAACTAAACAATTTTTTTTTTATCTTACCAGGTAAAGCCCACTGAGCTATGAGCTCCGATTCCTTGATGTTTTCGGACGAAGGACCACGGAGGTCGAAGGACCAGAAGCTGAGACAAGGTCCTAGAAGTCGATGTCAAAAGCCAAGCATCGGTCTGGTGAACCCGAGACTTCTGTGCATCAGGTCAGCTCACTTTACCGGGTGCCAGCTGATGTACATATGTATGTTGAACTTCTTTCGCACACAGTACGTAGCCAACCGTGCTAATCGGAGGTGCGGGGGGAAGGACAACGAGCTAAAATATGTGCAACGTTCTGTCGACGTCGGTCTAACGTTGAGACGACGCCAGTCCAACGTTGGGCCAAAGTCGGCCCAACGTTGGGTCAACGTCGGTCCAATGTTGAGACGACGTCGCTCTGACGTTGGGCCCGACTTTGGTCCAACGTTGGGCCAAAGACGGTCCAACGTTGTGTCAACTTGGGTTCAATGTTGGATCAACATCCATCCAACGATGGGCCAACGTCGGGTCAACGTTGGGCCAACGTTAGTCCAACGTTGGCACCGGCTCAAAAGAGCTGGGATTGTAGGTTTGGATAAATGTGAACGCCAAAACGCGTGGCAAACCAAAACTAAACGATATTTGTTTAACCAGGTAAGGCAACCACTGAGCTATATAGCTCTTTTTCAGAAGTGACCTGGCCACAAATGCAGAGCGCTCAACGAATTTGATTATCATGTGGACATGCATAGCAGGAGTCAAATACTCTTAAAACGCGCGATGTTGATTCTTAATGTGGAGGGAAAACTCATCAATTGCTATCCGGCCGTTCACTGCCCACTGCTGAATTTATGCCCGAGGGATGGGTGTGCAGCAATATGTTTCACGATCAAAGAATGATGAGTTAATTAGCCCAAGGGACACGATGTTCATGAAAAAAACTAGAGGTGACCCAAATGTCAGCACAAATTAAATTCCTAATTAACATCATCATCATCATCCCGATCCATGGGCAGATAGCACGTTTTGTCATTTGTTGCTACTTTTCTCCGTCCCGTGCCAAGATGCTCAAGCCGTGCCATATCTTTCCAGCAAACCAATCTCTTACGTCGTCAAATCTATTTTATAATTCACGTAATTCAAACGAATTTGCGTAAATCGAATTCGTATATCTCTCAACCCTAACTTGTCCGTATCTCCTCTCATCTAATCCCTTCTCTATCTCTCGTCTACCTCCTATCTTATGTCATCTCACGCGGAGTTTATCGGGAGTGGTGTCGTGCCCTAGCGGGTACCGTATTGAGCCGTTCGTTTGGAGAGGCTTTCGGTTCGAATCGGGCGGTCGCCCCGGTTAATAACACACAGCGTGTGTCTGTGTGTGCATCACCCAGGGCACATGTGCACCATCTGTTTCACTCACGGTAGGCGCTCAAGATCTCGTGACGTCAATTAGCCAGAGCAGGCCATGTGCCATAATTTGGAGAGTGAAAAAAACCCACAAAATAATAGAATTGTATATATATAGTTGTGACGCACAAGGCTTTGCGGCCAATATTATTCATAATAGAGGTTTTTTTTGTGGGGTTAGATCGCGTCAATATAAATGTGTCGTTACACCCACCGCCACCCGACACAGCCAATTAATAAGGTTCGTCACGTAAACATGTTGTAAACATATTGGCATGTTTTGCTCACTTGACAAACCTTATTAATTGGCTATGTCGGGTGGTGATGGTTTTATCGACACATTTATATATTTACGCGATCTAACCCCACCCCCCCCCACCCCCCAAAAAAAAAAATCCTCTATTACGGCTCATTGTTATTATTGCATTGGATGCGGTTATATGGTCCAGGCAGGGGGGTGGGGGAAGGGAGGGAGGATGACCCTGAGCCACTACAGCGGACCCATGTACACCACTAAAAGGGTCATCGCGTGGCAGGTGGCCCTTGCGGTTGGGGAGTGACGGGGGGGGAGAGGGGTACCCTGGAGCTTGGGAGCGGAGATTTGTGAATTGAGCGATGGCTCTGCTGCTGGTGACGGAGGTGGTGCGTTGGAGGATGGAGACGCCAAGCAGCTGGAGAGGTGCGATCTTTGATCTTGGCTGGAGGCGCGGTGGAGCGCCGTGCAATGATTTATTCATGGCGAGACGTCGGGGCGAGGTTGAGGGTCAGAGAGGTGAAGGAAATGCACTTGCGTAATGCGCAGACGATAGGAAGTCAATATACGCACAACAGCAACAGCCCTACCCACTCCATTCATTCAGTGGAGAGCCCTTATCAGAATTTAAGTTTGGTTTGTATACATTTTTAAAGTCTCAGTCTTGCTTAGGTTTTTTTTCTTAATTATTTTTGTTATTGCAGCACTGGGGAGCGACGATAGCTGTTTGTATATATATGAAAAAAAATATTCGGGTTATATCGCGTAAATATATGTGTCGTTAAAAACCGCCACCACCCAACACAGCCAACTAGTGAGGGTTGTCACGTAAACAGAACGTGGTCAATTCGTCACTAGTACAGCACTAACCGGTGTGTTGGAGTGCCAAGCCACAAACATTTACAATCTGAGTACGACGTTTCGCCAGTAATTACAACTAGCTTCATCAGGCGACAGCCAGATTTGTGGAGAAGTCCACAATGACCGTTGTTGTTTAAATTAAAGGGCCATAGCCCAAAACGTCGACCATTATATATACATTTGTTTTATTTTAAGACCACGGTCTTATCGAGGATTGCGTTGAATTAATTTCACTTTTTTTTTGTCTGTACCAAGGCGAAAAAGCATGGGCGTCACCGAGGGACGAAAAGTAGCGTGGGTCGTAGTACCCCTTTGGGTTTGACGAGCCTCCTCTGGGTTCGCGAGGAGGCTACGAGAATCCACCCCCATGGGTCTCGGGTGAAAATCGCGCAGTAGGTGGCGGAGCCATGGATGGTTGGAAATGCTGGAGGCGACGGCCGACGATGATGATGATGTGGGGGGGTGGTAGTGGCGGTGTCAAACAAATTGAGGTCCGATGCCGCCGCTGCTGTTGCGTTGGAAAGCGCAGTTAACAACGACATCAAGAAACTCCGATGTAGAATCGGAATCTTTATTTATCCTGAAAGAATCCGACGAGCTATGAAACGTTTTGTTTCACGGATGTCCATTAAGAGCGATTCAGCGAGTTACTCAACAACGCTGTGACCTTGAAAAAAAATGTATTTCTATCATAGCCGACGTTCCGGGTATCGATCCCAAGACCTCCTGCATACCAGGAGGGGACGTTAACATCTCGTCACGGTTGCCCCGTCGGGAGCAATTACTGCTCGCTGTGTAATCCTCATTGAGTTATGTCCAGGTCAAGGTCGATTTTTTGGCAAACTTGAACTGAAGACAATAGGACTACAATGCAGTGATTTGGGGACTCTCCGTGGTCTTTGCATAATGCACAAACTCTGAGTGCTATTGATTTTATTTTCGAGTACACCTTTACTGCCGTGCTGAGACGAGCTTCACTGGAGTCTGTGCGCCTGTTATATATGCGCGCGCGTGCGCGTGTGTGTGTGTCTGCCTGTCATGTAGCCCGCATGCCCAGCCACCGCATGGCTAAACAGCTTTTGTTCGGCCGGATCGAGGGGGCTAAACGGGCGCGGCACGGGCTAGAGAAGAGATGGAGTGATGTGGTACAGGAGAACGTGGAGCTGAGTGGACTTGCCGATGACTGGTACCAGCGGTGTTAAGATCGGCCTCTGTGGAGGAGGCTCGTGAAGGACGCTGCTGGGCAGTTGGAGGCAGTCGCCCTCCAACAACAACGGAGGGCGGAGGAGCGACGCTCGCAACAACGAGCGGAGCGCCGGGCGGCTAAAGCACAGCAAGTTGGCACAGCAGCGGGCACATGTGGTGCATCAGGAAGTCATCTCAGTCAGTCGGCCCATGGCACCTGCTGGGTCTGCCCCGTGACCTCCTGCCAGCGGGCGTTCGATACTTCACATAGCCTCAACGTGCACATAGCCTGGCACAAGCGCGTGGTGATGTCACCGCTACTTAGTGGCGAATGGCGGTTGTTGTTGTTGTCTGCGTAATGTAGCGGTTAGCGCTACGAACCCGGCGACCCGAGTTCGATTCCCGCTCACAGGCAACACACGTGACGAATATCTGAACCGGTTCTGGGCCTCCCCTAGGTCGACTCAACATAAAAATGAATACCAGGTGTGGTGTGTAAACTTCACCACTTGGAGACACAAAGGCGGCCTGGCGTCGTGTTAACCACTCACCCCGTCGTGCGCCATGCCGGGCTTCATGGGTGCTCGCAAACAACACTTTGCCGCAACAGTCTGTTCAGGCTATGCGGGGGACCTTTGTCTTTGCCTGCGTGTGTGCTTACGTAAACGTTGAAAGACACAGCGAGTCATTTCAGAGGGGAGCGCAGATGGTGCATCTGCCGGTCATCTCAGTCAGCTCACGCATTTGCGCGCTGGGTCAGTCCCGTGACCTCGCAGCAGCGAGTCTCCCGCACGGCACGTGGTAGCCTCAAAGTGCACCTTGCCTGGCACATGCGGTACGTGTTTATTGGATGGAGCGGTGGCGCAAGAGGGTAGCTCGCTGCTCTGCGAACCGCGGCGACACGCGTTCGATTAACGCTCACGACGAACATCTCAGCCCGTCTCCGTGCTTCCCGTAGGTCTACTCGACTTCTTAAATGAGTATCTGGTGCGGTGTCTAAACTCCAGCAATGGGGGAGGAAGGGGGGGGAGGCTGGACGTGGCTCTGGTCATTCACCTCAACGTGTAGCGTTACGGTCTTCACTGGGGCAACATTTGCTCCAACAGCCTATACGGCTGTTGTGAGTATTTATATTTATATACATGGGGCAGGGCGGGACCTCTCGTTCCGCATCACGTGGAGCAGTGCCGCGCAGCCGATGTCGCAGCGTGCTACGAACGCGACAGCCCCGAGTTCAGTCCCCGGACACGGCTGAGAATGGGTGAGCGGCGAGTAATCCCAGCGCCGGTTCGACCTTCGCGAACCCGCGCTGACCGGCATGGCGAAGTATGGCCAATGACCCCAACACCCCCGTCCCCCTCCAACGACCTCCACGACGTGGGTAAAAAATAAAAGAAAAAGGACGCTGTCAATTGGCGTTTGTATTTAGGCGTGCGTCGATCCGTTCATTGACGACCCCTCCCCCCACTGTTAACATTGATCCTTACAAAACGCGTGCATTGGCACGGCGTATCCGACGATCGATTCTCTTGAAACGAATGCAAATTCCGTAGCGTGCGTGGCCCTCCGTTGATAACCCAGCACGCTTTTGGGGGGGGCGGGGGGGCGGGTGGAGAGGGGTTTGACACTGGAAAGGTTCCCATTGGCTGGATCGCGAACCCGCTTGCTGTACTGCCTCGAAGCCGAGCGAGTTAAGCCACCTTCGCACATCTCCGTGCGTGATGCCCCCTGCTATGCGTGTGTTTCTATCGGGTGATCTCGCATTCCCCCGCGTGTATAAACACGCATTAATTGGCTGATAACGCCTTCATATCGTCAGAGGACCGCAGTGCTTGGAGGAGGAGTGGGGGTGATATTCTGCTGCTGCCTTTTCGCGAAACGTAGGTTTCCCACCGGCTGCTCTGGTATTGTTATAATGACTTTTGTTGTTGTTGTTTGTGCTCTCTTTGTCTTTGGTGCCATTTCTGAATTTGTTTATTAATTTATTTAATTGATTTTGCTCAGGTCGAAGGGTTTTCATTTGCTTGCTAGTGGCTGTATATGGGATTTGGTTTTCATATATATTTAATGTACAGCGTTATGGGATGATATTTATATAAATTACACTTTATTAAATGAAGGTACTAATAGTATTATTCATCCCACGTGTTTATCCAGTCATTGATTGTCCGATAACACTTTTATCTATACAGGACCGATGTTTACGCACAGCACCGTGTACTCATTTAAGGCTGAGTCGACCTTGGGAGATGCACAGGACCGGTCCAAATATTTACCGCCACTGATGTTTTCGGGCAGCGAGCGGGACTCGAACTCGGGTCTTCGGTGCGCCGCCGTGCGCTAACCACTGCGCCACCGCTCCCCCGCTACACAAAGACAAAGATCCCCCCTGTATCCGTAGCAGACTGTCGGGGCAAGTGCTGTTAGCGACCACCTATGAAGGCCGGAACGGCACACGAAGGGGTGGGTGGCCAGCACCACGCCCGGCCGCCGTTGTCTCCACAGCGACGATGTTTACGCACCGCACCAGGTACTAATTTAAGGCTGAGTCTACCTAGGGGGTGCCCAGGACCCGGTTCAGATCATCGTCACCGGTGTTGGCCGCGAGCGAGCAATCGAACTCGGCTTCTTCGGGTTCGTTAGCGCGCCGCTGCCGTGCGCTAACTGCTGCGCCACCGCTCCCCAGCTACACGCACACAACCCAGTAACCACTGCGAGCGGACGCCCATTCCAAACGTGAGAGCGGTGGAATTAATTCGCGTGATGGGCGACAAAATGAGTTAGCGTGTCGATTTTCCGAGGAGGGGTAGGGGGGGGAGAAGGGATGGGGGGGGGTAAGGCCTCCCTAAGCTCTGGTCACTCGTGTGCCACGGCCATGGGTTGATAGACTGATAGGGGATCGGCGCCTTAATTGGGGCGTACGATCAGCTATGAGAGAACCCTGGGACACAGACTCCAGAGATTGAGCCAGACGCGGCCGAATGCTGCACCGTTTATCCACCCAGTCACGCCGAAGTCAATGAACTATAAAATATTAAAACTATATACATTTTTTATTTAACCAGCAGGTAAAGGCCCCAATGAGCAGTTGAGTTTTTTTTGTCAGAAGCTATCACGAATGGTAGCTCAACGAAGTGGCTTATCGTCATCGCGTGGAAATGTATCGCAGCCAAGGACTCTGGACCCGTGATGTTGATTCGAAAATGTGGAGGGAGATACCGGAGGACCCCAGAGAAAAATCCACGCGACCCAGGGGAGAGAGAGAGAAAGAGCAGGCGTCATGGTCGGGATCGAACCCACGATCTCCTGCATACCGGGCGAGGTAGTTAAGATCTACTGGCCACCGTGATGATGATGAGAGAGAGAGACACGCAAACTCCAAATATACAGCAGCAGGCGTCATGGTCGGGATCGAACCCACGACCTCCTGCATGCCGGGCGAGGTAGTTAACATCTACTGGCCACCGTGATGATGATGAGAGAGAGAGAGACACGCAAACACCAAATATACAGCAGCAGGCGTCATGGTCGGGATCGAACCCACGACCTCCTGCATGCCGGGCGAGGTAGCTAACATCTCCTAGCCACATTGGAGCACACTCAGCCATGCCAAGGTCAATAGGTCATTGTTCGCAACGACGGCGGTCCGTGACTCCCCACACGACCGCCATCGCTTGCTTCCCCTTTGCCAACTCCCGTGTTCGTTGTCTATATATATAAAAGAGAAATTCGTGAATATGGGTGTCTGTTCGAAATGTTTAGCATACTTCTCGACATGCAACAAACTTGAAATTTGGGGTGTGGGTAGCTAGCTTCCAGACTGTACACAATGCAAAAAGTAGAAAAATAGACTTTTGTGTTTGGGGGGGGGGGTGGGGGGGGCGCAATAATGGTTATATTTTACACGGCAAGTGAGCGGTGACGTCACACCTGTGATGTCACCCGCTGCTGACGTCACCCCACCACCCTCCGCAGGAATGAATTAACCCAAGACAAGAATCCAAGTCCCGGGCGAAGCCGGGTAGTAAAGCGAGTTAGTAAATGATAACGTTTCTTAAGGACAGCACCACCACACGTGCCGAGCGGCTGGCGTCGACAACGCTTGCAGTTGCATTCAGTTGCGCAGATATCATTCGAGGAACGTATATACGCGTAGAGTTACACGGTGATCCATAGGGTTACACAGAGATCCACATAGTTGCAGAGAGACGCAAAGAGTTACATCGACTCATAGCGTTACACAGAGACTCATAGAGTGGCATGTAGACTCATTGAGTGACATAGAGATCACAGACCACAACCGAAGACCACAGGCAGTGGCAGCTGTTGTTGGACAATGCAGGGTGGAGGGGAACGTACAAACGAACCAGGGCTACAACAACAACAGCTAAATTATTTACACGAAGCCCACGCCAGACATTACCGCAAACGTGATAAACAATGAACAGTGCTTACGTACAAATCAACAACAACAATAACAGTGTCAAATTAACAACAAATCGCGTCCTTACATCTTTACAGACGCGTCTGAACAACCCACACGCACAGCCTTAGACGAGGGAGCTTAGCTTGCATCGTCAACCTCCGAGTTACTCCGACCAATCCTTCACCGCCTGTCGCGCAGTGCCCAGCCCGTCACGGCACTCCCCTTCCTGATCGCATCTCCACCACGTTGTGGCTACGTGCTATTCCCAACCTCCGGGTTCTATTGCAAACCTCCGTCAAGGGTTCTCGAATCAACAAAAGGTGAAACTTTTTTTTCTCTAGCTTTTGTAGTTGTTGTTGTTGTTATCAGAATGAGAATGTTTATTTCGGAATCAGAAAATGTATTTATACCGGATGGAATGCGATGAGCTGTCGAAGCTTTTTTTTCCACGGATGTTAAACTTTCGACGGCAGTTGTTTGGCCATACTTCGCCACCCTGGTCAGTAGAGATTGGCGAACGGGGGAGGAGAGACCCACAGGACTGGTTCAGATATCCCTCGCCCCTCATGGTAGTCATGGCCGAGGAATCCAACTCAGTTAATCAGTGTTGTTGTTATTCTTGTAACGCAAGCGCTCTAACCACTTGCGTCACCGCTCTGATAAAAACAAAATCTTGATTTGAAGCTTTCGTGACTGCAGGAATTCATACTCTTTGGTTATTTCGGTAAAGTCACGTAGGTAGAAAAATCATACATCGCGACGTTTCGATCGCAACACAAGCAACCGTCATCAGGTGAAACAAACACGGCAGTTATCCTGCCGTGTTTGTCTCAAAGAGCATGAAAAACAATTGCGAATGAACAAATTTGCTTTGCGAGCATCCTGATGATTCTTAATTAAAACGCTGATTTAAGCTCGCGAACCGCACTAATTGCCATTGACGCGCGCGCGTGTGTTAATATTCACGGCGCTTGTAACGCCTCGCTTGATGGAAAACGGTGAATACTTCACAGTCGACACTCGCTCACACAACCCAACCTCAACGCATCTCGGAAGCTAAGCCGCGCTGAGCCTGACTAGTAGGTGGATGGGCAACCACCGGGGAACGAACACCAGACGCTGTAATTCGTGCGCTGCGACGCGGCCACGGGACTCAATCTCACCGGGATCTCGGAAGCTAAGCAGAATTTGAGCCTGGCCAGTACGCGGATGGGACACCGCCGGGGTTCGGCAAACTGCGGCTCCTGAGTCGCATGCGGCTCCTTTGAGGTCCGCCTCGTGGCCGTCATTCGGAGGGCATTGCGAGCTCCTTGACATGTTGAGTTCGTGACCGAATCCGAAGAGAATGCCTCTCAGTCTTGATTTGAAGCTTTCGTGACTGCAGGAATCCAAACTCTTTGGTTCTTTCGGTAAAGTCACGTAGTAGGTAGAAAATTAATAGATCGCGACGTTTCGATCGCAACACAAGTAAATCGTCTTCAGACCCGTGTTGCGATCGAAACGTCGTGATCTATTAATTTTCTATCCACGTGACTTTACCGAAATAACAAAATAGTATATAATGAGTCTGCTCGCTTCATTCGGTAAGCCGACTCCCCTCCACTGCTTGAAGGCCTCGCGCTGCGATGCCGGCCATGGGATGAGAAGAGGTCAGTGGCGGACTCTTCAGATTTTCTCCACCTTCGAGTTTCCCGTCTGAAGGTGGCGGAATCGACCGGGCGTCGGGGGGCATTGCTCTCGTCTGTAGGGGAGCGGTGGCTTGGTAGCTGAGGACGCAGACCGCGACCCGGAATTCGATCACCCCGCTCGCGACACCAACGACGGCACATGAAGGACGTTCAACAGACGTCCTTGACTATCCGGTGCGATGTGTAAACATCGGCAATGGGGAGACAAAGGCGGCCGGGAACGATGTTGGCCACCTACCTGCTCATGTGCCGCGCCGGCCATCAGAGGTGCTGCTCGAGCTTGTCAGATGCGCTTCTGCATCCGTCGGGAACGCTCTTCCTTCCGATATCAGGAATCCACTCCGGCGATGCGCTTTTCAATGATCTCGCTTGAGAAACTCATTTATTTAGAAAGAAAAGGAACGGGTGTTTATTTTGTCGTCTTTCCCCCGCACCTCCGGCTTGCACGGGTAAGCTACGTACGGTGCGAAATGAGTTCAACATACGTTCAACAACACTTGCCCCAATAAGCCTTCTTAAAGGCTATACGGGGGATGTTTTTGTCGTTGTACTCTTACGTCTTCCGAGACATCCAGTCGGCGTCGGAAGAGTCGGTCAAATACCGGCTAGATGGGTTTTGTAGGGCTCCCTTCCAGTTGGGGTGGCGAGGGGGCGAGGGGGGATCTCTTCTGTCAGAAGATGCACGGCTGTGCACGTACTCCGTGTACCACTTGGTTCTCTACCACCACGAAGCCAAACATTCATCAATGTAATTGGTTAAACATCTCAAACGTAGCAGCAGCAGCAGCGACAAAACAAAACAAAAACAAATCATTGAGACTGAACAAGGATTCTCGACATTCAAAGCGGTTGGCTGTACAAATACTGTACGATATTGCCCTGCGGCAGTTTGGTCCACACGGGGCCTCTGGGTCGCCAGAGCCCTCGCCCTTGTGTTTCTCATCATCAGTTTGCTGCTGCTGCTGCTGCTGCCAATGCAACCTCTGGTTAGGGTCAACTCAACCCAGTAGTGGTATTCGCGGGAGATCAGTCTCATTCAAGGTGACACAGACGCCCGCTTAATTATTAAAGAAACCATGAAGTTCAGTCACATGCTGTGAGCGCTCGTCCCTCAAACCCCTCCTCCCCCACCCCCTCGTCTTCCTCTTCCCTCCGTCGCCCTCCCCCTCCTACGCCTCGCGCGACCTCAAAGTCAAAGGATGTTCCAGCTGAGATGGCGGCACAGATTTTCTACACGTGATCACAAAACCGCTAACCGAACATGAAACATGTGGCCAATTTCGGACAAAAAACATACACATCTGAAAGTTTTCAATGACTTGAAAATGTATTATTTTTTTAAAGAACGATAAATCCACGTTCTCTTTCAATGCCGAAAATATGAATATTCAGGTTGTAACTTCTTCCTCACTATTCGAGGCGATAAATTACCCCGAGTGTTTACCTCCTATTACACATGTTTAGCCTTGGCACAAACAGAGAAAGAATAAACTCAACAGGTCCCGTATCAATACCACTGTGTGTGGCTTTGAAAAAAAGATGTATATAGCAGGCGACGTTTCGGGCGACGTCCCTTCTTCAGATCCACTAACATCAGCTCAATGCCTTGGGCGTTGCCTTGGGCATTCGAGCGATTCAAAACGTGTCGTTAAGACGATCACAGGATTTACATCGGCGGGCGAATCAGGTGTGCCTACTTGTCCCGTGAACCAAATGCCGAATTGCTACTGGCACGTCCGTTAAAGGCCCCCCCTCCCCCCCCCCTGTAATCTTGGCATACAAAGCGTGCACGCGTTGGTCCTGCCCTTGTCTACACACCCACGGACCAAGTCTTCAAAGTATGAATATCCGTGCCTTGACTATGGCACGTTGACATACACGATGGTCATTTTTTGCATTAATTGACATTGAGTCGGTTCGCTCTCTCGCTCCACCCCCCCCCCCCCCCCCCAATCTCCCTCTGTTACTCTCTCTCTTTTTCTCTACCATCTCGCTCTCAGGAGGATCATAATGGTCGTATCAGAGCAACTCAGCCAGCACGAAATAATTAGCGTCGTTGTGGAAGATATAAATAACGTTAATTAATATCCGTCTGTCAGCATAAATATATACACATATAATTTTATACCAGTATATATTGTTTTATAGGACCCAATATCCCATATCGCAAAGATATTCTAAGGCCTTGCCTGTAACAGCTGTCAGTTTAGCATTGATTTAAGGCAAGCCTGTTAAACTGTATTGTCGAAACCTTGCCCGTAACAGCAGACAGCTTAGCATTGGTTTCAGCAAGCCTGACTATGCTGATGAGACACCGCATGTCGAAACCGGTCGTCCGGAGTTGTGCTTGTCCTGAATTAATGCTGCTGAATTGGAGTACTCCCAGAAGGCAGGGACGTCGGGCCGATGGCTTGTGTGAAAAACGTCTTCGTGCATCATGCCGGGGAAAAGAACATGCCTGAATTATCTATTTTGTTGTTGTTGTTGTTAAGCCAGCAGAGCTGGGTTCATCTGGGTTCGAATCCAGGGGAGTCCAGCACACAAATGAAGCGACAGATTCTGCAATGCAACTTTGCGAACGAGCATGGGGATGGTGGTGTGTGGTGGTGTGGGGTGGGGGGGGCAAAGAAAAGCGTTCATTTAACAGCCGGGCAGTCACGGGAGCGCGCCCGCGTGATTGACTGCCGGGCCCTCTCTGTGACAGGCGCGGATTGACGGCAGGGTCGCGGTGTCTTGATGGATTGGATGGATAGCTGCGGCACGGGTATGGCAGAGTCGTGGCGTAATTTCCATACGGTGAGCTACCTCCAACGATCCTCCCCCCACACCCCAACCTGACTAACTAAGGCATATCCACGTTAAACTGCTGGTTGGGCAGAGTTCGCGGCGGTTGTGGTTGTGGTGGAGGGGATGGGTGTATTTAAAAATAAAAATTGATTTTTTTTTCCAGGTAAGGTCCACTTAGCGTCTTTTTTTTTAGAAGCGACCCGGCTATCCCAAATGATAGCCCGACGAAGTGGTTTATCGCCGTGTAGGGATGTATAGCAGCAGCCAAACACTCTGAGCGAGCTTTGATTCTAAATGTGGGAGGGAGAAACCGCAAGCACCCGGAGAAAAACACACGTGACCACGGCGAGAACATGCAAACTCCAAATATACAACAAACGTCAGGGTCGGGATCGAACGCAAGGTTTCCTGCATATCAGGCAAGGCAGTTAACATATCCCAAGCCTCCGTGTCGCCCAAGAAAGTTGCACAGTTGCTTCATACGAATTATTATTATCAACGTGTAACACTGCGCCGCTGCCGCCACTGCAGAGCATTCGCTCGCTCTCGAAGAGAGACAGAGAGATATACACAAAGAGAGAGAGAGAGAGACAGAGAGACAGAGAGATACAAAGAGACAGACTTGACTTTTAAACAACTTTTATTGCCGCCAGGAGCAAAAGCACTGGAGGCGATTTCGATATGAAATACACAAAGTCACCAGCAACACAAATGAAAATAAACGTTACAAATCCACGCGCTGTGACGCTAAAAAGCACCGCGCACAACATGAGAGAAAAGTCACGTGGTTGTGGTGGTCATTCGCGCAGGCAACGTTGACGAGCGAGCGCTTCAGAAGGTGAACACGTGGGTGCCGTCGACGCTAGTACAGAGGACTTTTCCGGCTCCCCAGCGTTCGAAGAAGACGTGCACATCACCGACATGTGTGTGGTATGCGTGCTCCAGCCGGAGCCGCGCCTTAAGCAGGCCTCTGAACACTGGAAGCACGGAGCAGCCATCAGTGTCACTTTCCAGCATCTTTTTCCTCGTTCTGTACACCGCCATCTTCGCCTGAGCACAGGCGAAGATGGCGAGGTCATGGCATTTGTTAGCCAGGTAAGGCACCCCATATACGAAGGTGCTATTGTAGAAGGGTACCCCCAGTTTCCTGAAGATTTCCCCCCAGAGGCGGAAAAATTTTTTGAGCCGCTGGCAATGTAAGTACTGGTGGGGCAGATCCTCCCTGGCACCGCAGGAAATGCACAAGTCTGTTACCCCTGGCGAGATTCGGCTGAGCCACACGGCCGATGGCAACGTGCAGTGTGCCAACCTCCACTGGAGGTCACCGCAGCATTTGGCTACGGGAGACTTGTACATCTGTTTCCACTGAGGGGCGGTTGCAATGAGGGGAGAGAAATGGTTTCTCCATTTTGTGTCCGGTAGGTCCGCCAGGTCCCGGGAATGCAGCGCCTTGACACAGCCACGTGCAGAGCGCTGTGTTTGGGGCACTCTTGAGGGGCACGTTCCTGCAGCCTCGGAGCTTCAGTAGCTTGCCGGAGTCGCTGTGGCCAGGGGGCTGCGCGCAGGAGAAGCACAACTCCGGGAAAGAGGAGGAGGGGGGTGAAGGGCCGCCACCATCCCCCGGTGCCTCCAGCTTCAGGCGCAGCTCCTTCATGGCGTGGAGCGCCGTCCCGCAGCAGCTTCTCCCCAGCGAACATGGAGCGGAGCCCTGCGGTGTTGGCGATCTCAGCCGCGGTCTTCCACTTGGGCTGGTGGGGGCCTGCACGAGGTGTAAGACTATCCGCAGCCCTGCTGATGTGAGGCGTTGAACCAGGGTCCTCTCTCCTCTGATTCCCTGGAAGAGGCCGTTGCAGAACAAGGGCTCGTTCAGGAACTGCGCGAGGTCGTAGGGTGCGCGCGTTCTGCTCCACTCGAAGCTCCGCCACGCGTTCAAGAGGCTCTGGTGATAACCTGGCAGCCTCGTGTAGTCGACCAGGCTCAGGTCTATCAGGAAGAGCTCCTGTCCGTACCCCAGGCACCCCCCTGAATTCCTCAGCAGGGCGAGGGCCGGCGACTTCCAGGGTAGCTCCTCCCTGTCGTACAGCAGCCGCCTGACTGCCACGAGCCTGAAACTCATGACCCTGGCGGCGACGTCCACCAGACCCTGGCCACCCTCAGCCACCGGCAGGCAGAGAACGCCCGGCCTGAGCCAGAGATTTCCATGCCAGACGAAGTGCGCGAGTGAGCAGTTGACTCTGGTGAGAAGCCAAGCAGGAGGCTGGAGGGCCTTGGTCTTGTGCCACAGCCCACATTCAGCAGCGCAGCTAGCAGCACCACCACCACCACCCAGTGGGGCTGATATCGTGGGATCTCAAAAAGCTGAGCAGGTTTTGAGCCTGGCTGGCGCTTGAATCGCTGACCAAGATCCATGAAACAGGCCACCACTGCCCGGCTAAGATGGAATTGAACCAGGGGCGCACCTTTGGATTGCAAAAAAACAAACGATGCTCATACTAGAGGGGATTTTGGTGGGGATTCGATGGCGTCAATATCAACGTGTCGTTAATCCTGCCACCACCCGACACAGCGAATTCGTAAGGTTTATAACGGGAAACAAAACGTGCCAATTCGTTACCAGTTCAGCACCCCGGTGTGTTGGAGAGTGACCTCACTAGTAAGCGATGCTCACCATTCATTTACCCCGGTGTGTTGGAGAGTGAACCGACGAGTGAGCGATGCACACCGTTCATTTACACCGGTGTGTTGGAGAGTGAACCCACAAGCGAGCGATGCACACCGTTCATTTACACCGGTGTGTTGGAGAGTGAACCCACAGCTGAGCGATGCACACCGTTCATTTACACCGGTTTGTTGGAGAGTGAACCACGAGCGAGCGATGCACACCGTTCATTTACACCGGTGTGTTGGAGAATGAACCCACAACCGAGCGATGCACACCATTCATTTACACCGGTGTGTTGGAGAGTGAACCCACAAGTGAGCGATTCTCACCGTTCATTTACACCGGTGTGTTGGAGAGTGAACCCACAAGCGAGCGATTCTCACCCTTCATTTACACCAGTGTGTTGGAGAGTGAACCCACAAGTGAGCGATTCTCACCGTTCATTTACACCGGTGTGTTGGAGAGTGAACCCACAGCCGAGCGATGTTCACCGTTCATTTACACCGGTGTGCTGGCGAGTGAACCCACAGCCGAGCGATGTTCACCGTTCATTTACACCGGTGTGTTGGAGAGTGAACCACGAGCGAGCGATGTTCACCGTTCATTTACACCGGTGTGTTGGAGAGTGAACCCACAGCCGAGCGATGTTCACCGTTCCTTTACAGCACTGCGGTGGCAGCGGCGGCGGCAGCAGCAGCAGTGTTGTGACGGTGAATTAATGGAAAGCGAATGAACACGTCGAGGGCTTTCGCGACCAATATCATTCACAATAAACGTGTTTTGGTTTGATCGCGTAAATAGAATCGCGTCGTCAACCCACCACCACCCGATAATGCCAATTAGTGGGGTTCGTTTGTCACGTGGACAAAGCGTGCCAACTAGCATTAGTAATTGGACGTGTCGGGAGTTGGTGTTGGTGGGTTAACGACACATTTATATTAGCGCCATCTAACCCTGATTATTGATGCAAACCGAAGTTTAATAGGCGGTGCCGTGCAAGCACACAAAACAAAATATGTAAAACATAATAATAATAACAATAAGATGATGAATAGAGAAAAAATCACACAAAGTACCGGGCCAACGATTGCAACGACTGGCCTCGTGTGGGTAAGAAAGGTTGCCCGTCCATCATGCACACAATGGGGGCCGTGTTTATGAATGCAGTCGTCAGTTAATAATATTCCACGGGCAAGCCGCTCAAAAACAAATCGGGCTCTGCTCTCATCCACGGTGCGCCGCAACTCAACACCACCACCACCACCAGCCACCACCTCCAGCCACCACCGACACCACCTGCAGCCACCACCGCCAGCTCCACCATCACCTCCAGCCGCCATCGCCACCTCCACCATCACCTCCAGCCACCACCGCCACCTCCACCATCACCTCCAGCCGCCACCGCCACCTCCAGACACCACCACCGCCACCTCCAGCCGCCACCGCCACCACCGCCACCACCTGCAGCCACCACCACAACCGCCACCACCTCCACCTCCAGCCACCACCGCCACTGCCACCACCACCACCTCCACCTGGGTGGGTGGGTGGGCGACGGCGTTTTCCACACCGAGTGCGAGTTCAGCGACAAACGTCTGTCATTGACCATTGGGTGTTGGTCAGCGTTCTTCACTCCCTTTCAAAGGACGGGGTGTGTGGAACTTTCTTCGATAAGACATCATCAGGTTGAGGGCCCGCCGCAACATCTGAAACCATTGTTGGTTGACAGGACGATGACGATGGGGGGTGGTGGTGTTTCACGCGTGTTGCGTTGTCGGATGAGCGGACGCACTCTGAAGGCCCCCACGGAGGCCGCGCCAGTGGCCCTCGGGCCTTGCAACGAAGAACGCCTGCGTAGGTGAACGAGGAGCGGGGGAAGGTCGGTGGTGGGCTGGGTGGGGGGGTATAGAGGTGCTCGTAGCGCACGTGTTTGCACAACAAATAACGGAGTTGATGAGATATTACGGCGAGCGAGAGGCTGATCCGGGTGACTCGGAGGTCAGAGTCTCCAATGCCTGGTGACAACCACCCCCAGGGTTGGTTTAACACCACGAGCAATCAATCGACTTTGCAGAGATGTGCAAAGAAGGAGATGCCGGAGGGAGATACAACGGGAAGACGGAGGGATGGAATGAAGGCAAAGATCCCACCCACCCCTTCCCTGCCCCCTATAGCCTTCACAGACTGTTGGGGCAAGTGGTGTTAGCGAGTAGCACCTGCGAATACCGACACGGCACACGAGGGGGTGGGTGACCAGAACCACGCCCGGCCGTCTTTGTCTCCCCAGGGGCGATGTTTTACACACCGCACCAGGTACTCGTTTGAGGCAGAGTCGACCTCGGGGAGTCCCAGATAAACGGCAATGGTGTTGGCCGTGAGCGGGAATGGAACTCTCCATCTCTGTGTGTGCGTGTCTCTGTCTGTGTGTATCTGCATGTCTCTGCCTGCGTGCGTCTCCGTGTCTCTGCATGTGTGTATCTCCGTGTCTCTGTCTGTGTGTATCTCCGTGTCTCTGCCTGTGTGTATCTGCGTGTCTCTGCCTGTGTGTATCTCCGTGTCTCTGTCTGTGTGTATCTCCGTGTCTCTGCACGTGTGCATCTCTGTGTCTCTACCTGTGTGTGTCTCCGTGTCTCTACCTGCGTGTGTCTCCTTGTCTCTGCCCGGTGTGTGTCTCCGTGTCTCTGTCTGAATGTATCTCCGTGTCTCTGCCTGTGTGTATCTCCGTGTCTCTACCTGTGTGTGTCTCCGTGTCTCTACCTGCGTGTGTCTCCGTGTTTCTACCTGTGTGTATCTCCGTGTCTCTGCCTGTGTGTATCTCTGTGTCTCTGCCTGTGTGCGTCTCCGTGTCTCTACCTGCGTGTGTCTCCGTGTCTCTACCTGTGTGTATATCCGTGTCTCTGCCTGTGTGCATCTCCGTGTCACTACCTGCGTGTGTCTCCGTGTCTCTACCTGTGTGTGTCTCCGTGTCTCTGCCTGTGTGTATCTCGTGTCTCTGCCTGCGTGTATCTCCGTGTCTTTTCCTGCGTGTATCTCCGTGTCTCTACCTGTGTGTATCTCCGTGTCTCTGCCTGCGTGTGTCTCTGCCTGCGTGTGTCTCCGTGTCTCTGCCTATGTGTGTCTCAGTGTCTCTACCTGCGTGTGTCTCCGTGTCTCTGCCTGCGTGTGTCTCCGTGTCTCTACCTGTGTGTATCTCCGTGTCTCTCACTGTGTGTATCTCCGTGTCTCTGCCTGCGTGTGTTTCCGTGTCTCTGCCTACGTGTATCTCCGTGGCTCTGCCTCTGTGTGTCTCTGCCTCTGTGTATCTCCATGTCTCTACCTGTGTGTATCTCCGTGTCTCTGCCTGCGTGTGTCTCCGTGTCTCTGCCTGTGTGTATCTCCGTGTCTCCACCTGTGTGTATCTCCGTGTCTCTGCCTGTGTGTGTCTCAGTGTCTCTACCTGTTTGGATCTCCGTGTCTCTACCTGTGTGTATCTGCGTGTCTCTACCTGTGTGTATCTGCGTGTCTCTACCTGTGTGAATATCCGTGTCTCTGCCTGTGTGTATCTCCGTGTCTCTGTCTGTGTGTATCTCCGTGTCTCTGCCTGCGTGTATCTCCGTGTCTCTACCTGTGTGTATCTGTGTGTCTCTGCCTGTGTGTATCTCCGTGTCTCTACCTGTGTGTATCTCCGTGTCTCTGCCTGTGTGTATCTCCGTGTCTCTGCCTGTGTGTGTCTCAGTGTCTCTACCTGCGTGTGCCTCCGTGTCTCTGCCTGTGTGTGTCTACGTGTCTCTGTCTGTGTGTATCTCCGTGTCTCTGCCTGTGTGTATCTCCGTGTCTCTACCTGTGTGTGTCTCCGTGTCTCTACCTGCATGTGTCTCCGTGTCTCTACCTGTGTCTATCTCCGTGTCTCTGCCTGTGTGTATCTCTGTGTCTCTGCCTCTGTGAGTCTCCGTGTCTCTACCTGCGTGTGTCTCCGTGTCTCTACCTGTGTGTATCTCCGTGTCTCTGCCTGTGTGCGTCTCCGTGTCACTACCTGCGTGTGTCTCCGTGACTCTACCTGTGTGTGTCTCCGTGTCTCTGCCTGTGTGTATCTCCGTGTCTCTGCCTGCGTGTATCTCCGTGTCTTTACCTGCGTGTATCTCCGTGTCTCTACCTGTGTGTATCTCCGTGTCTCTGCCTGCGTGTGTCTCCATGTCTTTGCCTGCGTGTGTCTCCGTGTCTCTGCCTATGTGTGTCTCAGTGTCTCTACCTGCGTGTGTCTCCGTGTCTCTACCTGCGTGTGTCTCCGTGTCTCTACCTGTGTGTATCTCCGTGTCTCTGCCTGTGTGTATCTCTGTGTCTCTGCCTGTGTGCGTCTCCGTGTCTCTACCTGCGTGTGTCTCCGTGTCTCTACCTGTGTGTATATCCGTGTCTCTGCCTGTGTGCGTCTCCATGTCACTACCTGCGTGTGTCTCCGTGTCTCTACCTGTGTGTGTCTCCGTGTCTCTGCCTGTGTGTATCTCGTGTCTCTGCCTGCGTGTATCTCCGTGTCTTTTCCTGCGTGTATCTCCGTGTCTCTACCTGTGTGTATCTCCGTGTCTCTGCCTGCGTGTGTCTCTGCCTGCGTGTGTCTCCGTGTCTCTGCCTATGTGTGTCTCAGTGTCTCTACCTGCGTGTGTCTCCGTGTCTCTGCCTGCGTGTGTCTCCGTGTCTCTGCCTGTGTGTATCTCCGTGTCTCTCACTGTGTGTATCTCCGTGTCTCTGCCTGCGTGTGTTTCCGTGTCTCTGCCTACGTGTATCTCCGTGGCTCTGCCTCTGTGTGTCTCTGCCTCTGTGTATCTCCATGTCTCTACCTGTGTGTATCTCCGTGTCTCTGCCTGTGTGTATCTCCGTGTCTCCACCTGTGTGTATCTCCGTGTCTCTGCCTGTGTGTGTCTCAGTGTCTCTACCTGTTTGGATCTCCGTGTCTCTACCTGTGTGTATCTGCGTGTCTCTACCTGTGTGTATCTGCGTGTCTCTACCTGTGTGAATATCCGTGTCTCTGCCTGTGTGTATCTCCGTGTCTCTGTCTGTGTGTATCTGCGTGTCTCTGCCTGCGTGCGTCTCCGTGTCTCTGCATGTGTGTATCTCCGTGTCTCTGTCTGTGTGTATCTCCGTGTCTCTGCCTGTGTGTATCTGCGTGTCTCTGCCTGTGTGTATCTCCGTGTCTCTGTCTGTGTGTATCTCCGTGTCTCTGCACGTGTGCATCTCTGTGTCTCTACCTGTGTGTGTCTCCGTGTCTCTACCTGCGTGTGTCTCCTTGTCTCTGCCCGGTGTGTGTCTCCGTGTCTCTGTCTGAATGTATCTCCGTGTCTCTGCCTGTGTGTATCTCCGTGTCTCTACCTGTGTGTGTCTCCGTGTCTCTACCTGCGTGTGTCTCCGTGTCTCTACCTGTGTGTATATCCGTGTCTCTGCCTGTGTGCGTCTCCGTGTCACTACCTGCGTGTGTCTCCGTGTCTCTACCTGTGTGTGTCTCCGTGTCTCTGCCTGTGTGTATCTCGTGTCTCTGCCTGCGTGTATCTCCGTGTCTTTTCCTGCGTGTATCTCCGTGTCTCTACCTGTGTGTATCTCCGTGTCTCTGCCTGCGTGTGTCTCTGCCTGCGTGTGTCTCCGTGTCTCTGCCTATGTGTGTCTCAGTGTCTCTACCTGCGTGTGTCTCCGTGTCTCTGCCTGCGTGTGTCTCCGTGTCTCTGCCTGTGTGTATCTCCGTGTCTCTCACTGTGTGTATCTCCGTGTCTCTGCCTGCGTGTGTTTCCGTGTCTCTGCCTACGTGTATCTCCGTGGCTCTGCCTCTGTGTGTCTCTGCCTCTGTGTATCTCCATGTCTCTACCTGTGTGTATCTCCGTGTATCTGCCTGCGTGTGTCTCCGTGTCTCTGCCTGTGTGTATCTCCGTGTCTCCACCTGTGTGTATCTCCGTGTCTCTGCCTGTGTGTGTCTCAGTGTCTCTACCTGTTTGGATCTCCGTGTCTCTACCTGTGTGTATCTGCGTGTCTCTACCTGTGTGTATCTGCGTGTCTCTACCTGTGTGAATATCCGTTTCTCTGCCTGTGTGTATCTCCGTGTCTCTGTCTGTGTGTATCTCCGTGTCTCTGCCTGCGTGTATCTCCGTGTCTCTACCTGTGTGTATCTGTGTGTCTCTGCCTGTGTGTATCTCCGTGTCTCTACCTGTGTGCATCTCCGTGTCTCTGCCTGTGTGTATCTCCGTGTCTTTGCCTGTGTGTGTCTCAGTGTCTCTACCTGCGTGTGCCTCCGTGTCTCTGCCTGTGTGTGTCTACGTGTCTCTGTCTGTGTGTATCTCCGTGTCTCTGCCTGTGTGTATCTCCGTGTCTCTACCTGTGTGTGTCTCCGTGTCCCTACCTGCATGTGTCTCCGTGTCTCTACCTGTGTCTATCTCCGTGTCTCTGCCTGTGTGTATCTCTGTGTCTCTGCCTCTGTGAGTCTCCGTGTCTCTACCTGCGTGTGTCTCCGTGTCTCTACCTGTGTGTATCTCCGTGTCTCTGCATGTGTGCGTCTCCGTGTCACTACCTGCGTGTGTCTCCGTGTCTCTACCTGTGTGTGTCTCCGTGTCTCTGCCTGTGTGTATCTCCGTGTCTCTGCCTGCGTGTATCTCCGTGTCTTTACCTGCGTGTATCTCCGTGTCTCTACCTGTGTGTATCTCCGTGTCTCTGCCTGCGTGTGTCTCCATGTCTTTGCCTGCGTGTGTCTCCGTGTCTCTGCCTATGTGTGTCTCAGTGTCTCTACCTGCGTGTGTCTCCGTGTCTCTACCTGCGTGTGTCTCCGTGTCTCTACCTGTGTGTATCTCCGTGTCTCTGCCTGTGTGTATCTCTGTGTCTCTGCCTGTGTGCGTCTCCGTGTCTCTACCTGCGTGTGTCTCCGTGTCTCTACCTGTGTGTATATCCGTGTCTCTGCCTGTGTGCGTCTCCGTGTCACTACCTGCGTGTGTCTCCGTGTCTCTACCTGTGTGTGTCTCCGTGTCTCTGCCTGTGTGTATCTCGTGTCTCTGCCTGCGTGTATCTCCGTGTCTTTTCCTGCGTGTATCTCCGTGTCTCTACCTGTGTGTATCTCCGTGTCTCTGCCTGCGTGTATCTCTGCCTGCGTGTGTCTCCGTGTCTCTGCCTATGTGTGTCTCAGTGTCTCTACCTGCGTGTGTCTCCGTGTCTCTGCCTGCGTGTGTCTCCGTGTCTCTGCCTGTGTGTATCTCCGTGTCTCTCACTGTGTGTATCTCCGTGTCTCTGCCTGCGTGTGTTTCCGTGTCTCTGCCTACGTGTATCTCCGTGGCTCTGCCTCTGTGTATCTCCATGTCTCTACCTGTGTGTATCTCCGTGTCTCTGCCTGCGTGTGTCTCCGTGTCTCTGCCTGTGTGTATCTCCGTGTCTCCACCTGTGTGTATCTGCGTGTCTCTACCTGTGTGTATCTGCGTGTCTCTACCTGTGTGAATATCCGTGTCTCTACCTGTGTGTATCTCCGTGTCTCTGACTGTGTGTATCTCCGTGTCTCTGCCTGTGTGTGTCTCAGTGTCTCTACCTGCGTGTGCCTCCGTGTCTCTGCCTGTGTGTGTCTTCGTGTCTCTGTCTGTGTGTATCTCCGTGTCTCTGCCTGTGTGTATCTCCGTGTCTCTACCTGTGTGTGTCTCCGTGTCTCTACCTGCATGTGTCTCCGTGTCTCTACCTGTGTCTATCTCCGTGTCTCTGCCTGTGTGTATCTCTGTGTCTCTGCCTCTGTGAGTCTCCGTGTCTCTACCTGCGTGTGTCTCCGTGTCTCTACCTGTGTGTATCTCCGTGTCTCTGCCTGTGTGCGTCTCCGTGTCACTACCTGCGTGTGTCTCCGTGTCTCTATCTGTGTGTGTCTCCGTGTCTCTGCCTGTGTGTATCTCCGTGTCTCTGCCTGCGTGTATCTCCGTGTCTTTACCTGCGTGTATCTCCGTGTCTCTACCTGTGTGTATCTCCGTGTCTCTGCCTGCGTGTGTCTCCATGTCTTTGCCTGCGTGTGTCTCCGTGTCTCTGCCTATGTGTGTCTCAGTGTCTCTACCTGCGTGTGTCTCCGTGTCTCTACCTGCGTGTGTCTCCGTGTCTCTACCTGTGTGTATCTCCGTGTCTCTGCCTGTGTGTATCTCTGTGTCTCTGCCTGTGTGCGTCTCCGTGTCTCTACCTGCGTGTGTCTCCGTGTCTCTACCTGTGTGTATATCCGTGTCTCTGCCTGTGTGCGTCTCCGTGTCACTACCTGCATGTGTCTCCGTGTCTCTACCTGTGTGTGTCTCCGTGTCTCTGCCTGTGTGTATCTCGTGTCTCTGCCTGCGTGTATCTCCGTGTCTTTTCCTGCGTGTATCTCCCTGTCTCTACCTGTGTGTATCTCCGTGTCTCTGCCTGCGTGTGTCTTTGCCTGCGTGTGTCTCCGTGTCTCTGCCTATGTGTGTCTCAGTGTCTCTACCTGCGTGTGTCTCCGTGTCTCTGCCTGCGTGTGTCTCCGTGTCTCTGCCTGTGTGTATCTCCGTGTCTCTCACTGTGTGTATCTCCGTGTCTCTGCCTCCGTGTGTTTCCGTGTCTCTGCCTACGTGTATCTACGTGGCTCTGCCTCTGTGTGTCTCTGCCTCTGTGTATCTCCATGTCTCTACCTGTGTGTATCTCCGTGTCTCTGCCTGCGTGTGTCTCCGTGTCTCTGCCTGTGTGTATCTCCGTGTCTCCACCTGTGTGTATCTCCGTGTCTCTGCCTGTGTGTGTCTCAGTGTCTCTACCTGTTTGGATCTCCGTGTCTCTACCTGTGTGTATCTGCGTGTCTCTACCTGTGTGTATCTGCGTGTCTCTACCTGTGTGAATATCCGTGTCTCTGCCTGTGTGTATCTCCGTGTCTCTGTCTGTGTGTATCTCCGTGTCTCTGCCTGCGTGTATCTCCGTGTCTCTACCTGTGTGTATCTGTGTGTCTCTGCCTGTGTGTATCTCCGTGTCTCTACCTGTGTGTATATCCGTGTCTCTGCCTGTGTGTATCTCCGTGTCTCTGCCTGTGTGTGTCTCAGTGTCTCTACCTGCGTGTGCCTCCGTGTCTCTGCCTGTGTGTGTCTACGTGTCTCTGTCTGTGTGTATCTCCGTGTCTCTGCCTGTGTGTATCTCCGTGTCTCTACCTGTGTGTGTCTCCGTGTCTCTACCTGCATGTGTCTCCGTGTCTCTACCTGTGTCTATCTCCGTGTCTCTGCCTGTGTGTATCTCTGTGTCTCTGCCTCTGTGAGTCTCCGTGTCTCTACCTGCGTGTGTCTCCGTGTCTCTACCTGTGTGTATCTCCGTGTCTCTGCCTGTGTGCGTCTCCGTGTCACTACCTGCGTGTGTCTCCGTGTCTCTACCTGTGTGTGTCTCCGTGTCTCTGCCTGTGTGTATCTCCGTGTCTCTGCATGCGTGTATCTCCGTGTCTTTACCTGCATGTATCTCCGTGTCTCTACCTGTGTGTATCTCCGTGTCTCTGCCTGCGTGTGTCTCCATGTCTTTGCCTGCGTGTGTCTCCGTGTCTCTGCCTATGTGTGTCTCAGTGTCTCTACCTGCGTGTGTCTCCGTGTCTCTGCCTGCGTGTGTCTCCGTGTCTCCGCCTGTGTGTATCTCCGTGTCTCTCACTGTGTGTATCTCCGTGTCTCTGCCTGCGTGTGTTTCCGTGTCTCTGCCTACGTGTATCTCCGTGGCTCTGCCTCTGTGTGTCTCTGCCTCTGTGTATCTCCATGTCTCTACCTGTGTGTATCTCCGTGTCTCTGCCTGCGTGTGTCTCCGTTTCTCTGCCTGTGTGTATCTCTGTGTCTATACCTGTGTGTATCTCCGTGTCTCTGCCTGTGTGTGTCTCAGTGTCTCTACCTGTTTGTATCTCCGTGTCTCTACCTGTGTGTATCTGCGTGTCTCTACCTGTGTGAATATCCGTGTCTCTGCCTGTGTGTATCTCCGTGTCTCTGTCTGTGTGTATCTCCGTGTCTCTGCCTGCGTGTATCTCCGTGTCTCTACCTGTGTGTATCTGTGTGTCTCTGCCTGTGTGTATCTCCGTGTCTCTGCCTGTGTGTCTCTCCGTGTCTCTGCCTGTGTGCATCTCCGTGTCTCTGCCTGTGTGTGTCTCCGTGTCTCTACCTGCGTGTATCTCCGTGTCTCTGCCTGTGTGCGTCTCCGTGTCTCTGCCTTCGTGTGTCTCCATTTCTCTGCCTGCGTGTGTCTCCGTGTCTCTGCCTGCGTGTATCTGCGTGTCTCTGCCTGTGTGTCTCTCCGTGTCTCTGTCTGTGTGTATCTCCGTGTCTCTGCCTGTGTGCATCTCTGTGTTTCTACCTGTGTGTGTCTCCGTGTCTCTACCTGCGTGTGTCTCCGTGTCTCTGCCTGTGTGTGTCTACGTGTCTCTGTCTGTGTGTATCTCCGTGTCTCTGCCTGTGTGTATCTCCGTGTGTCTACCTGTGTGTGTCTCCGTGTCTCTACCTGCGTGTTTCTCCGTGTCTCTGCCTGTGTGTGTCTCCGTGACTCTGTCTTTGTGTATCTCCGTGTCTCTGCCTGTTTGTATCTCCGTGTCTCTACCTGTGTGTGTCTCCGTGTCTCTACCTGCGTGTGTCTCCGTGTCTCTACCTGTGTGTATCTCCGTGTCTCTGCCTGTGTGCGTCTCCGTGTCTCCACCTGCGTGTGTCTCCGTGTCTCTACCTGTGTGTGTCTCCGTGTCTCTGCCTGCGTGTATCTCCGTGTCTCTGCCTGTGTGCGTCTCCGTGTCTCTGCCTTCGTGTGTCTCCGCTTCTCTGCCTGCGTGTGTCTCCGTGTCTCTGCCTGCGTGTGTCTCCGTGTCTCTGCCTGCGTCTGTCTCCGTGTCTCTGCCTGCGTATATATCCGTGTCTCTGTCTGCGTGTGTCTCCGTGTCTCTGCCTGCGTGTGTCTCCGTTTCTCTGCCTGCGTGTATCTCTGTGTCTCTGCCTGTGTATATCTCACTGGGCCAATTGTTCGTGGCTACCAATACAATTTCGATTTTCCTCCAAGTCCAACCCTGCTGTGTGTAATCCCAACTGAGTCATTTGCTGCGATGTTTTCAGCATTCGAAACTGACAAATACCTACCACATTATATATATTTGTGTCTCATTGTTTGTTTATCGACGGGATGAAAATGGAGAACCCGGAGGAAACTAGATCAGAGGGAGAGATCAATCAAACTCCCCAAGGAGAGATGCGCCCGCGTCAGTAATCGAACCTGGGGCCTTCTTGCCCCGGGGGCATCAGTGTTACCTCCTGCGCCGACACCATGGCGCCCGAAATCCCACGCCTTCCACAGCAGCGGTTTCCAAAGGTGTCACTGCGGACTTCATTAAAATTCACGATTTCCACGACCTCCAGTGACCCCTGCGACGTCATCGCAGCCATCGTCCCCTTTGCCATGATTCATTAGCATGCGGGGGTTTCCAGCAACGGGCTCCATAGAGTAGCCCCCGGCGACGCTGCTCGTCCAATGTGTGTAGCCGTGCGGTGGTGGCTATGCTGCGCCACATGTATGTACGTTGAACTTCTTTCGCACCGCATGTGGCCAACCGTGGCCTGTGATTCAGCACTGTGGAGGCAACAGCAGCAGCGAGGATTGGTGGATCGCTGCACACACACACAGATGTTGTTGTGAAACTCCCCTATCTGCGTGAGCCTCGAGGAGTTGCCCAAACCCTGGCTCACACTGTAAAGGCTAAACGTGGACTCGGCCCGTGTCATCTGTATGGGATACAGTGTTGCCCCCTCGCACGCGTAGGTTTTCTCCAAGCGCATCAGCTTTCCTCCCACATGTAAACGCGTATTAATTGGCCGATAACATCTTCGTATATAGATGTCCGCAGAGCTTGGCTGGGGTGATTTGACATTGGTTTACCCGAGTGGCTACTGCTGCTGAACTTGCCCGCTACTGATCTGTGGTTCCTTCTCGTCCTCTCTCTCTCGTCGAGGGAAGAGAGAGCGAAAGAGAGAGGGGAGCGAATACCGTGCGACGCCGCGGTCCAAGTTGAAATTATTACGAGTATTATCACGTGGTTAAACTCCTCCGCAAAAAAAAAAAATTCGGTCCGCTTCTTGCCCACGTGCTTGAAAGCTTTCCCACCGCGCGCATAACGCGCGCATGCATGCAAACCTCGTGTCTGCTTGATGCAGCAAGGGGCTTGAAATACGACACTAATGCACAGCGCACGGCGTGAATAAGTAATGCCCGGTCCCGCTGCTCCACGGACTGAGTCACGGGACGAGATTTGGGTCGCCTCGCGATTTTCTAAACGCGCGGCAAAAACTGACGGTGGAATTTTGAACGCGCTGCGCCCTTCGTGCCCGTGGGTGCGCGCGCGTGTGTCCAAGCGTGTGCGTGTGGAGCGGTGGTGTAGCGGTTAACCCGGCGAACCCTGGTTCCACTCGCGCTCACTGCCAACACCAGTGACGATTATCTCAATCGGTGATTGTAGTAGTACTAGCTCGACTCAAATGAGTAGCTGGTGCGATGCTTAAACATCGCCACTTGGGAGACAAAGGTGGCCGGGCGTGGTGTTGGCCACCTACCCGCCTCGTTTGCCGTGCTGGCCTTCATAGGTGCTCGCTAACAGCACTTGCCCCAACTGTCTGTTAAGGTTATACGGGGATCTTTGTCTGTGTGTTTACACGCAAGCATCTTCGTGGGAATTGACCCAGTTAGCTCAGCGGTAGAAGAGCAAAGGGCCGGCAGTCAGAAGGTTGTAAGTTCAAATCCTGTTTGTAAAGTTGATCCATCACTTTTGGGGCTGGTAAAATGCGTACGGCTTTGTGTGGAAGTGAATCGTGGTTATCCTCGAGATCAGACGTCGGAAATCTGCAGCTCTAGAGGCGGCACGCGGCTATTTCAGGGCTGGTTCGTGACGTTATTTATTGAGGACCACCGCCTCGTATTCACCGCCGCAGTGAATTGCGGCTCTTAAAATATCGAGTATTTATGTTCTCTGAAATCGACAAATAATGGACCCTCTTGTTATTTTAGGTTGCCAACCCCTGCTCGAGATAGCGCATCACGTTGGCGAGATGTTAACTATCTCGCCCGGTATTCAGGAGGTCGTGGGTTAAATGCCAACCTTGACGCCTGTATATTTGAAGTTTGCGTGTCTCTCTCCGTGGTCACGTGGAATTTTTTTCTCCGGGTCCTCCGGAGATAAAAAAAAAACTTCACACGTTTAGAGTATTTGGCTGCTATAACTTCCACGTGATAAGCCACTTCATTGCGCTATCGTTTGTGGCCAGGTCGCTTCTGATAAAATAGCTATATATCTCAGTGGGCATTTACCTGGTAAAATAAAATCCAAAGTTTTTAGATTAGATATACTCGGACCAGCAGTAGCGATGCAGAATTTCGTCCCAATGCATCATCTGCAGAACCGTACACTGGAAACGAACACCCGATGCCTCGATGCTCATTTGAACGGCATGGAAATGACTGTGCCTCGTTTGACTCGAACCCGTTATAGGAAACCTCCCGTGGGGACGTTCATCGTAACGGGCGAAAATTAAAAAAACACGTGACGTGTCCCTTCGTGTGAAGAAAAATGTGTTCCTTTCCCGTGATGATCACTCACCCACGTATCTATATGTATACGTCATGAGTCGGTGGGGTGACGTATTTGGCTCGTGTCAGAAATAGTTCCAGTTCCATATGTTTTCTTGTTGCTTGTGATGCTGCCAACCCCTCAAAGTACAAAGACGAATGCGTGAATAAACATGGAATTGATGGACGACGACGCCGCTGCAACATCGGCAGGCAACGCCGCTCGCGAGCCCTGCGATGGTGATGTGGGGGCGAGTGTGCAGGGCTGGCAGGTTTATCGGTTTATGGGCTCATAGCCTTGGTTAGTAGGTCCATAGTCCAGGTTTATGGGTTCATGGTCCAGGTTTATGGGTTCATTGTCCAGGTTTATGGGTTCATGGTCCAGGTTTATGTGTTCATAGTCCAGGTTCGTGGGTTCCTATTGGGTTCACAGCTTAGGTTCTTCGTTTCCTAGTGCAGTTTTGTGAGTTCAAAATCTAGGTTCGTGGGTTCTTTGTCCGAATTTGTGGATTCTCAGTCCGCAAATTCGGTGTAGGGCCTTCATGGTGCAGCGAGGAGGGTGTCCATGGTACAGCCAGTAGAGTGTTCAGGGTGCATTGTGTAGGGTGTACATTATACAGAGAGTAAGGTGTTCAGGGTATACAGTGTGTAATGTCTTCCTTGTACAGCGTGCAGGATGTTCACGCACCATGTGCTGGTTGATGTTGTGTTCATGTGGAGTGCGCCATTAATGCTGATGTGTTTCATAATCTACGTTCTACATTTGTGTAATCATTTCATTGTTTTGTGTAACTCATATTGTATTCATGCGAGGTTATGTTTACTTGTAACGCGCTCCGTGACACAATGTTATTGTGTTGGGCGATCGATTGAAGTTTAATTTATTTGGTGAATTCGATTAATTTAAATAATAAAATCATGCAACAGATGAAGATAAAAGTCCGAGTGCAAGAAACGTCGCGGAAGTTTCACACTCCTCGATAATAAGAATATTAATAAATAAACCGGCCGACCCGATGAGTTTGCGCGAAGCTAGGATGCCCAAGTTGAACATTGTTCTAATAAATACGAAAACTTTTGTGATAGTTTAATTACTGAATGTGGGTGTAAAACTAAATAAATATATATACCGTGTAAAAGTTATATCGCTGTGTGACTTTCGTTATGTGGATGCAGTCAATCTTGCTTACAATGTAATTAGCAGGCTCCTCCATCATATGCTGTGTTTGGCCGACGTGTAAAACAAAGATGTATGCTGAATAATAATAATAAACACGGGTTGTATATGGATGGTGGTTTTTTTTTTCCAAGACTTTGATCAGCATCTTCATATTTGTACGGCTATATAAATTCATGTTTTTTTTTCACTAATAAAATGTTTTTTTTCACAAAAAAAACATGTACATTGACATTGAAAGTAATACTGTATACGAAATCTACCTGCTGTGCCTAATTCCCACAGACTCAGGCGAAAATATGTGCTTGGGAGGATCAGGTGTGGCGGTCGCCAACTCCAGGATCCAGTTTTCAACTCATCTAACAACCCCTCGGCATCAGACTCGACCAGAGTATGTCGTTGGATCACCACGTGTAAAATATATCGTCAGGTTCTGCATTTTTTTGTTTTATATCCAGGAGCTCTACGGCACACATTCGGCCACTAATTGAGTCGTGACGCAGCCTACACGGCGGCGTGTAGCATCGTCTCGACAAGGCTCGATCATTGCAACTCACCACTTTACGGGAGGTCTGCCAAAAACATGACCAAGCTGTATCGTGTTGCTAAATTATCTGGCACGTGTCGTGGCGGGTACTGCAATGATCCGACCGTGTCCGTCCATCGTTCGCTGAGCTGCATTGGCTTCGAGTTGCCGAGGGAATGCATTGTAAGGCAGCACTCGTTACACACAAAGCGCTTGACACAAATGAGCCACAATCATCCTTGCTGATCTCGTCAAGTAACGTAAAACATCTCGCGAACTCCGGTCATCATCGCAGCAGTGGATTTGTGGCTCGCCATTGAATGAAGGCGCTTTCAGATGCGCTTCTGCGGCCGTCTGGAAGGTTCTTCCTTCCGATATTAGGAAGCCAATGCAGCTATCTACTTTTAAATCTAGGTTGAAAACTCATTTCTTTAGAACTGCTTTTTGTGTTTAGTTTGCTGTCCTTCCCACGCACCTCCAAGTAGCCGATTGGCTACGTACAGTGCGAAAGAAGCTCAACGTACAAACGAGAACTGTACGTGGTTTGCAGATGTTGGTTGTCTCATATTGGTGTTAAATAAGGTTGACGAATGATCCACGTGACCCACCAACCCCCGCGTCACTGAATGTTCCAGCGTTCACAACCACCACTGCCGATATCGCTTTAATCACCACCACCATCACCACCACCGTTACCACCACCAAAAAATGCCATCACTAACGCCTCCACCACAACTTTCTCCACCACCACCAATACCAAAAGACAAAGATCTCCCGTGTAGCCTGTAACAGACTGTTAGGGGCAAGTGCTGTTAGCGAGCACCTATGAAGGCCGGCACGGTACACGAGGGGGTGGGTGGCCAGCGCTACGCCCGGTCGCCTTTATCTCCCTAGTCGCGATGTTTACACACCGCACCACGTACGCATTTGAGGCTGAGTCGACCTAGGGTAGGCCCAGTACCGGTTCAGATAATCGTCAGTGCTGTTGGCCCTGAGCGGAAATCAAACTCGAGTAATCGGGTTCAATGCGCAGCGCCCTAACCGCTACACTATTGTCACCACCACGACAAATACCACCACCATCGCAATCACCAATGCCTCCACCATCACCACCACCACTATCAATACCACCACCATCACTACGAGCACCACAACCAATGCCTCCAACACGACCAATCACCACAAATACCGCGACCACCACTTCCACCTCGCCTGCTTACGCATCTGAGCACGCTTCCTGCTGTAAAACAGAAAGACATCTGCAGGCAGCAGTCCCCCATGGCACCCCCCCCCCCGCCTCTCCGCCCTGTGTAGTGCCACAAGGAGGCAAACGGCTGGAGGGGCTGACCCTCTGGCTCAGGGCTGGAGTGCGTGGAGCGCATGGGCGCCTGCTGCCCGTCCAACGGATCACTCCCAATGCCATCTGGGCCGTGGCTCGCCGAGTCTCTTTAGCAATTCCCTCCCTTCCCTCCCTCCCACCCCTCCCCTCCCTCCCTCCCACCCCTCCCCTCCCCTCCCTCCCTCTCTCCCCTCCCCGCCCTCCCTCCCGCCCTCCTTCCCGCCCTCCCTCCCTCCTTTCATCCCTCTCCTCCCCTCCCTCCCTCCCTCCCTCCGTCCCCTCCCTTCCTCCCCTTCCCTCCCTCCCTCCCTCCTTCTCCCTTCCTCCCTCCCTCCCCTCCCTTCCCTTCCCTTCCTCCCTCCCTCCGTCCCCTCCCTCCCTCCCCTCCCTTCCCTCCCTCCGTCCCCTCCCTCCCCTTCTTTCCTCCCTCCCATCCCTCCCTCCCTCTCCCTCCTCCTCACTCCCCCCCCCCCTCCTGCCCCCCCTCCCTCCCCTCCCTCCCTCCACCCCTCCCCTCCCTCCCTCCCTCCCCACCCCTCCCCTCCCTCACTCCCCCTGACTTCTTGAGCTGCCAACCATCGACGCGAAACTTCCAGCAGCAGCAGCAGCAGCGGCGGCAGCGGCGGCAGCGGCCGTTTCCGCGTGATTGAGCGCGCTTTCATTTTGTTGTTGTTATTGTTTGGTTGTTTGTTTGTTAACCATTTCTCCACCAGGCACGTCTCTGGGCGACTCGTCACGGTGTAAGCGGGCTGTCATCGTCGTTTGCGTGCCCACCAACACGGCGGATTCAACGTTAACTCTTGAAATGTGTGAATTGGCTGCCGCACATGTTCACGGTGACGATAAAAATCCACTTCGTTCAGCTATGATTTGTGGCCAGATCGTTTTTTTTCTGAAAAAGAGCTACATCTCAGTGGGCCTTACATGGTACAAAAAAAGTTTATTTTTTTAAAAAGGAAATGAAATATATAATCATCGACTTTTCGGGCAAGGGTCCTTCTTCAAAGCACACGAAATTATAGTCCACCATCAGCTATAGCCTATAGTTAGTTATAGGTATTACCTACAGGACGGTGTTTAGCGCACCCTGCACTGTGAACGCCACGCAGCCGAGTTCAATTCCCGCCCCACAGTGGCGAGTGGGCCAACACATCCTCAGATTCAGCTCTTCAGCAATCCGCGCTGAACCCGGGTGGGTGAAGTATGGTCAAACAACCCCATACTAAGAAACAGCGTGGGGATGGAGGCCTGTACCCAGCAGTGGATTTTAACGGGGGCTGTGCATTGCCTCGCATTTACCCAAGCAAACATGAATGAAGCCGGTGCATAACAGACATTGGTATAACGACTCCCATTTCGCAAGGTCACGTTGATTTCGCCCATAAAGGCAGACGAACGCCAACGGTTATTTAACAGGGCACGCGATATTGTAAAAAGTAAAAAAAAAACATCGGTTAAAAAAGCCCCCGTTGGCTTTATCCTCTTTCGCGTCGGCCGCAACATACTCGGCTTTCTTGATTCCTCTATTTTGTTTTTATGATGTTATTAATCCACGAGGCAATTTACCCCCCCCCACCCCCACCCCCACCGCCCCCGTAACACGTTGCCTTAAAAACCCATAAATCTACATGGCGTCCACCAAAACGCCATGCGAATTTGTAAAAAAAAAAAACTAAAAAAAAAGGCGCCAGGTAATCACGCCGCCCAAGCTCGCGGTTGACTCTGGACATTATTGTGGAGGTGAGAAAAGAAAAACACAAAACGGGGAACAGATCAGCTGGACATTTATCTGGCAACGGTGTGTTTGGTGTGTGTGGGGGGGGGGGGGTGGTCTGTGATGAACAGAGTCGGGGCATAAATGTGCATTAAGATACAAATTAATGTGTTGATCGAATTGATTCACTGGGCCCTAGGGATGCGTTGCTAAGTGGACCCGTCCCCCGTGCTCACTTGAACGCATTCAGGGCCCGCCGAATAACGTGCCAGCAACATTTGGATATTTCCTTAATTTTATTACGCGTGAGTTTACGTTGGAGCGAATGCGTTTCGACGATCGAAGGGTTGCGTCTGTTATTCGAGTGTGTGAAACACCCGATGGGTTTTCGCCGCTCGCTCACGGCTGGCTCGGGATATTATTGTGGAGGAGACACAAACAAAATGTGGCACAGCTCACCTGGACACTCTCAGCTGGCACGGCAGGGGGGGGCGGCATCAGGCCTGTGATGAACAGAGTCGGGGCCAAAAGGTGAATTAAGATAAAATTGAATGTGTTGATCGAAAGTGTTTCATTGAGCGCAGGGATGCGTTGCAATGGTAAGTGAACCGGGTTTTTTTTGTCCTCACGAGAACACATTTTGGCACACGACGCAACGTGCCAGTAACATTTTTATCTTTTATTTTATTTTAAATATAAATGAGTTTCTCTTTGGGTTTTTTAGGTAAAGTCACGCATAAATAAGAAATAATAAAATAACGTAATATTATTTCTTATTTATACGTGACTTTGACGAAAAAAACAAAGAGTAATTCCTGCAGTCACGAAAGCTTCGAATCATAAATGAGTTTATGTAGGAGTAATGCGTTTTCATTATTGAAGGGTGTGTGTGTTGTTTTATCGCTCGTATTAGTTTAAACTGTACATATTACAAATTTAAAACAAAAATGGGAATCGGAAAAAAGTTTTTGTTAAAATGTAATTGTCATCAGTCTCCGACTCATTCACCCACTCTATATCTCTACTGGCCTCTCTGTTTATCGGCTATGAAGAAGGGTCGATGCCCGAAACGTCGCCCATTATATACGTTTTCCTTTAAAGGCCACACACAGTGCTATTGATGAACGTGATGATTTATATATATAAAAATATATATATATTTGAATTAAAGTATGCAATTTGGACATCTTTCGCACCGTGCATAGCCAACCGTGACTAATCGGAGGTGTCGTATAGCACGTGACAATTGGCCATTGCTTATGTGGAGCCACTGGCGTCAGAGGGTACAGCATCTCGCCATCCCTAAACCGCAATCAAACGGGGCCACTGAAGGTAACGAAACCAGGAGCCAGGCTATTTTGTCACAATTTGTATATATATATATTTTTTCCGTCGCCCATTCAGGGAGATTTAGGTGAAAGGTTGCAGAGTGCACAGAAGCATATTTTATTTTTCTTCCACTGTCATTGCATTTTGTAACTACCTATCCCAGGGTTGAATGGCCCCGAACACTGCCTCATGCACACCCCCCCCGCCCCCCCCCCACTCATTGCCTTCCCTCCCCCCCACGCACCACCCAAACCTACCCACCCCTCGACTCTCCATGCTGTACCTTTCACGTTCTCCACGGTACCCTCATCACCGCAGCGCGCGCACACACACACACACACACAACCCCACCCCCCACCCTCTCGACCGCCAAATATCTAACGCCGCGTGTGAAATGGAACAGTTGCCCGGGCAACCCCATCCCTGCAGTCAATATCTAGCGCTACGTCGCGAATCGTAAATCCTGGCAAAAATGGCAACATTATATCACGGGGCTGAGCCGAATCTTTGGGGAGGGTCCGCAATGTGGAAGGTGGGTTGTAGGAGCAAGGGAGACCCGTGTACATTTTTACAATTTCCAATCAACCCAAAGGATCTGCCCCCCCCCCTTCCACCTCCCACCACGCCCCCCCCTCCCTATCTGCATCAGCGTGGGAGACGCTCTCGCGCTTAAACAAAAGACAAAGATCCCACCTCCAGCCCGTATAGCCTTAACAGACTGTAGGGGCAAGTGCTGTTTGCGAGCAGCACCTATGAAGGCCGGCACGGCACAAGAGGGGGATGGGTGGCCAGCACCACGCCCGGCCGCCTTTGTCTCCCGAGTGGCGATGCTGTTACACCCCCGCACTGGGTACTCACTTGAGGCTGAGCCGACCACGGGGGTGCCCAGGACCGGTTGAGATAATCTTCAGTGGTGTTGGCCGTGAGCGGGAATTGAACTCGGGCAGCGGTGTTCGAAGCGCATCGTGCTAACCGCAACAGTGGCGACTGGGTGCTAAACGCACCGAACTACCAACCCGGCCACCTGAGTTCAATTCCCGCTCACGGCCAACACCATCGACGATTATCTGAATCAGTCCTGGACCTCTCTTAGTTCGAATAAGCCTTAAAATGGGTAATGTGGTCCGGTGTTTAAACATCGCCACTGGGGAGACAAAGGCGGCCGGCCCAGCACGTGGTGTTGGCCACACACCCCCTAGTGTGCCGTGTCGGCATTCAGAGATACTCGCTAACTGCACTTGCCTCAACAGCCTGTTGAAGACTATACGGGGAACCTTTGCTTGTGTTTTTGTCCGCGTGCATGTTAGCCTATCAGCGATCACATTCTAACGTTAAAATGCAATGCTGCGCCTTGGACCGACGTTAATGGGATAGCATTTTTTTTAAACCGTTCAATATCTCACAATTCAATTCTATGTCCCTTATTTAACCAGGTGACAGCCTATTGAGATTCATTATCTCCTGCGTGAGTGATATCCAGGTAACTGAAATGCATAGGGGTGGGTTATGTGAATATACTGTTGATGTGGTAAGAATATTGTTGAAATAGGATCGTGCGTCCAGATTAGGAATCTCGAGTCACATTTTTTGTTGAAGCTCTGCCCTCAATCTATTTTCACCAGCCGCGATTTCATCTTCGTCAACTTCATCATCTTCATCATCTTCATCAGCCAATATCTATCCACTGCTCGATGAAGGCTTCCCCAACGTTGTTGCCCGTCATCTCTCGCGGGTCTCGCAATGCAACTAGTCCACGTGGCACATGCACGCGAGCTGATGTCATCGCTCCATCTTGAAAGGCGTTTTTTTTTCCATTCCCGAGGCAGACAGAACGACGCTGCGTGAAGCGTACGCCCAGTTGGCGGTGGAAATTCGTGATGCGGAGTCGGGGGTGAGACCGTGAAGCCCCTCGCCTTTCGAAGCGTACTACTGCCGCTGGCCCAGGATGCGCACTCAAAGATTGAGTGGGCAGGACTGGCATCTGCATCTGCAGAACACGAAGAACCCAGTGGCATCTACATCTACATAACAAGAAGAACTCAGTGGCATCTACATCTACGTGATAATTTTGCAACTTTAAAGTCATTCCCCATGTTTAGTTTACACGCCGTACAACATGTTCGAAATCGAGAGGAGTAAAGTTGGACTCACGAACAAATCGACTTATGAACAGACCTCTGGAACCTAACTCGTTCGTAAATAGAGGGGTCCCTGCATATCTAGCTAAATCGGCTAAAGACTCCTGTTAATCACGTGACTTCTGTGTAGCCATGTCCCACTACAAATCCCTCCCCTCTCCTCGCCCACTCTCCCCACCACCCTCTGTGAAATCAGACGTCGCTCCGTGCGGCTGCGGCGAGGCCTTGATGCATAGCCTCTTCCTCCCGATCCTCATCGCTCTTGACCATCCGCCCGCGATTCTCCATTCCTTTCCCACTCATTTCCTCATTTCCCCATTCTCTCTCTCTCTCTCTTTTTCTCTCTAACCTCTCATGTCCCTTTATTTATTCGGTGTGCCACATCCTCGACGCGTAGTGCATGCCACGGGTACAATAGTCGCCGATTGTCACCACTAAGGCGCGGCTGTGGACTATGAAAGTTGACGAACACAGCGACCCGACTTTTGCCAATGAAGCCGCGTGCTCTATACCATCATCGCATGAGTGCACTTGGGAAATATTCGTGTACACATGCAGGGAGAGGGAGTCAAGGGGGATGGGGGGGGGGGCGCCCAGGCTGCTACGTTTAATATGCGAACCTCCTCTAACGCATATCTGTATCCAGCTCGTCCTTCGCTCCTGCACGTGGAGTGATTAGAAGGCAGGACAAACGCGATGAGTCAGCACATCGGGACAAAATATTCAGCGCATTCTAGCAACTACAAAGACGCCTGGCTCCCTCACCCCATTCCCGGTCTCCACCCACGATAGTCTCCCTCCCTCCTCCTGCCAAATTCAAATCCGCTACAATACCAGGGCGATTGCTAATGGTGCTGGTGGTGGTGGCGGCGGTGTTGCACGTCGCTAAGCACTGACTGATCAACAAAGGCCGGTGTTTATTCAGCAACGTTCACTGTTGTCGGCGTCTCTTGGGGTCTCGCGTCCTGCGTACAATGGGCGGCGTTTGATAGAGGCTCCAAATCGAGAGGAGGTCACGACCTACGGGCCTTGCCCAGCCTCGGACCGCATTCTTCTTCTCTCCGCCCCCTTACGCCGCCCCTCTCCCACATTCGCCTTCATACAGACGGGCAGAAGAGCTGAAGAACCAGCCCGACAATGTTAAAGTGCAGGCTTTTGAAGGTGAACAAGGTCGTTGTCGTGAAAGCCTCATACAAAAGTTGGATAACATCACGCACGTACAACGACAAAGACCCTCCCCCCCCCCACCATGTAGATTTAAAGACTGTCCGGGGCAAGTGCTGCTAGCGAACATATATTGAAGCCGACCCTCTTTGAAGATGTCTGGTTAGTGTGAAAGCAAACATCCCGTCGGTGGGTTTCCAATCGCTGTCGCGAGTCGTGAAAGCAATGTCCACCTCAGTGGCGCGAGTAGGGCATTGCAAGGCTGCACCTTTTCCTTGATCTATTGAGGCCCGCATGGTACATGGCACGCTGAGATTTGCCCACCGAATCAGGAACTTATTTTGAGGGCTCAATAGTTGAGCCGTGTGCCAAGATATCTTCGGATAACACTCACCACTAAATCCTGGCCGTGGCCAGAAATAGAACTTGGATCACCGAGACCACAGTGCAGTTAGATAGTAATTATATTACCCCCTTTCCCACCACCAACCTACCCACCAGAACGTTTCAGTCACCAGCCTTTGATTATCCATGCTATGCTCACAATGTGCATTGAACACGTCCAAACACATACATATTCATATTCGTTTACGCTCATGTAATATACACAGGCAGTCGTGACCGAGTGACTGATAGAAATTCTAATGATGTTCTACAAGCGTTAGCAAGCTCACAGTTGGCACAAATATAGCAAAGGCTCTGCTTATAAATATCAAAATAGCACAAACCAAGCATTTTGAATTCGCGAAACCAAATGGTGCGGCCATTGAGGTGTTATTTGTTTCAATCAATGTCTGTGGCAAGGACAGCCTAGCGTTCTGCATTATTATTGTCATGAATTCAGTTCCGCGCTTAACAATGTCAAATAGACAAGCCTCATAAGCGATTAACCGGAAAACTCGCCTCCACTCATATGCGGACGACACTATTCTGTTTACCGCCACCAATTCTACCAATGCGTCTGGATTTGAGAGGCTCTTGGAATGCACCACTGCCTTGCAACAGTGGTGCTCCGCACACAACCTTGCCCTTAATCAGTCAAAGTCAGTGGCCATCATGTTAGGTACCAGGCAACGTCTCAACTCATCCGCGCTCCCAACACACATACACATCTTTGGTCACAGCATCAGGTTCACCGATCACGTCAGCTGCCTCGGTGTCATCCTATATTCAACTTTATCCTTCGACCGTCAAACTAATCATATCATCAGTTCATGGTACTTTCACCTGAAGGCTCTCAGACACCTTCGTCCTCTCATTACCACTGAAACTGCCAACACATTGGCACGTTGCATAGTTGGGTCTCGCCTCGACTATTGCAACTCCGTCCTTGTCCGGTCCTCCTCTGGCAACCTCAAAAAACTTCAAAGACTCCAAAACAACCTGGCACGCATCGTCATTGACCACACTCATCCCCGTCTCGACTCGCTTGGCCTGTCTCCGTGCCCTCCACTGGCTACCCATTGCCAGCAAGGTCACATACAAGATCGCCTGTTTCTGCCACCGCGCCTTCACATCTTCCTGCCCCCCGTACCTCTCTTCATTATTGACGACTTGCAGCTCGGTACACGGCAGTTGCCTTTACAGTGCGACTCACGACCTCCTCTTGATACCAAGATCTAGGACGGTCACGTCTATGCGCCGCTTCTCGGTGACTGCCCCAACAGTCTGGAACGCAATCCCTCCGCACAATCGCAGCATCACTTCAATCGTCGACCTTCAAGAGACACTAAAAAACTCACCTCTACAACCACGCTTTCGAGTGACTCTGAGCTTGGCTCCGCGCCTCTGAGTTGCGGCCGTTACGTCCGCAAATTTGCGCGCGTTATAAATTGCATTGTTATTATTAGAGTGGGTGACTCCTATGTTTTCGCATCATGATTGCATTCAGCCCCAGCGACAGCACCTCACGTGGTGAATTCCAGCACCACGAACAGCACCTCACATGGTGAATTCCAGCACCACGGACAGCGCCTCACGTGGTCACATCCAGAACCACGAACAGTGCCTCATGTGCTACATTCCAGTAACACAGAGAGCGCCATGCATAGTCACTTCCAGGAGCATGGAGAGCGCTTCACCGTTAAAATCGAGCAATTGTTATTGGACCTCTGCAGGAGGATAATTTACCTTTCAATATTACAATGCTCCATGCAAATGTATTATATAGTATGGTGATACTGCGTTGGCCGTAGTGCAGAAGCACGATTTATAAAAACGCAACACATTCCTCAATAACCCCACCTTAAAAGAAATATATATATATACATCATAGGGGACATTTTAGGGCAATGGCTCTTATCCACATGACATGTGATATGAATAAGGGCCATTGCATATGTGCTGAATGCTTAATAGCATATGCCACAAGTGATATGAAGGAGGGCCGTTTCTATGAGTTATAGCCATCATTCATTTCAAGATAGTGGCGTCAAAGAATGCCAATATTCGACCGATTAACTTTTAAATTTCTCTTGTGCCGCCCATGTACAGCCGTAATAGTCCTTGATTGGCGGCGTTGTTATTGGATTCGTACACAGCGCATTAATTTTAAAGTTTAGTGATTAAATTCTTGTTAATCATCACACTCGCGTTCATTAATTGCAGGCGGCCTGACACCCCCCCCCCACCACCCACCACGATGCGCACGGCGCCACCATTATGGTGACGTCGCGATGAATAAAACATATGGGGCTCTTAGTGAAAATTACCATACTTGGCGCTGGATCAAAGTTAGAGGGGTTTTTTTTTCTCCCTTCCGCGTGTAATTCTCAGCAACTTTTAATGATTGCAGCTATGACCGGGACACTCGATCATTTGTTTACACTACTGAGCACGTTGCCTTCTGCTCAGTGACATCGGCGCACTGCTGATTGCTACGAGTTCAGGCAGGGCACAGGGTTGACAAAGGGTTCGCATATCGGTTGGTGCGCAGTGTTCTGCATTGCAAGGCCCGCAGGACAACCGGCGGCCCCTGGTGGCCTTTAGTGCGGCCCCCAACGATACACAACATGTAAGAACACCTCCCTTGCGACCCTGACGCCTGTACATTTTGGAGTTTGCATGTTCTCTCGGTGGTCGCGTGGATTTCTCCCCGAGTCCTCCGGTTTCTCCACCTAAATTTAGAATCAATGTCACGCGTTTAGAGTGTTTGTTTGCGATACGTTTCCACGTGATGATGAGCCACTTCGTTAAGCTATCATTTGTGGCCAGGTCGCTTCAGAAAAAAAAGAGCTATGATAGTTCAGTGGGCCTTAGCTGGTAAAATAAAAACGGTTTTTTTTTTAAAATCAGCACCAGGGACAGCGCCTCGCGTCGTAGGCATAGGCGGAGAGAGAGAGTCGGTCTGGGCGGAGTGGGGGGGGGCTGGGATGCCAGAGGGGGCAAGGGAGTCAACAGCACGGAGGGCTGGGTGGGGAAAACGAATTCGAAACAAACGCTGGGGCCACGCAGAGGAGAATTAACAATCTGCCACTGAACCAAATCCCAAGCCGGTCCGCATTAGCTTTGATTTCCGAGGATAGTTTTTATTCAATGTTTCCCGTTTCGTCAGGCGCGGCTTTTTTTTCTTTCTCAATTCACCCGGCCTTGTTAAGACAAAGCGGAAAATCAAGTGCGCCCAATTCACAGGGGCTTCGTTTAACAAAATATTAAGACACGGGGAGGCGGTGAGGAGGAGATGAAAACCATTGCGCTTGCCTCAAGACGAGCGGGCGACCACCGTGCAACATCTGCCACACGGCGTGCCACGAGCATCGACTACTCCTGGGGGAGGTGTGGGGAGGGGGGATGGGGGGTGGGGGGCACTCTATGGAACTGGGTCAAACAATCCCAAAAGCTGGCGAACGCAATGAATTTTAAATTATTAGCGCGCATCTGCTTTGGAACGAGACCCTGTTGTGGTATTAGCGTATGCTAATAGAACTCACACACACACAACACAAGCGCCGCCAGCCACCACCACCGCACACACCCCACCACATACACACACACAATACGCGGTGATTGTTTGAACACAAATTAGTGATTGTGTTGAGAGACTAAGGGGAGAAGAAAGGGAACTCTGTGAATCGTAAATGAAACATAATTATTCCAGCACGCCTCCTTTTCTATCACAACGACACCAATTAAGGAGACTACAGGACGCATAAACGCCCCATAGCATCTCCCAACATCTTCTCCATCATCATCATCACCACGCCTCATCCCAAACGTCTGACATCTCACATTTATCAGCACTGCCGACGAGCGCGGTTGGCTGCGTACGGTGCGAAAGAAAGTCAACATACGTGACGTGCCATCACATTTCAATTGTCCAGCTGTGCTTCGTTTATATTTTCCCACCCGAGCGGAGGCTCCCACTAAGAGCTGTAACAGGTGAGGCGCAAAGTGATTCAATAACCGCGCCCGAAAGTGGTCACTATTCTGCCGGTATTGGAGTGGGGGGGATTATGCTATGCCGAAGGGGCCATAGCTCGAAACGTCGCCGATTATATCTTGATTTATTTAACTTGGTAATGATGCTGACGATCGTGCTGATGGTGGAGGTGGGCGGTGTTCAGTGCTCAGACTTAATGTGGCTCTAGGACACTGGGACTATATATTGGTGCAGCACACGAGTAGGGGCGTCCATGCACACGTGCTGAACACACTCGGCCATGGAGTGCGTGGGAAAAGTTTAGACGAACTGTCCCAACTGCTCACAGGGGTCACGGGTGGGTGATCATCTCCGCTAAGGGCTTTGAACAAGTGGTGTAAATGTCCGCGTTCCCATGACGGGGTGCAGTGTGTTCCTTATCGGTTAAACCACCTTTAAATTCCCATCGAGTAGTAGCGAACCCTTAGGTTGTAGTGTTCTCATTTACCTATCCCTTTGAGAGTGATTGTGATAAGAATGATGATGAGCAAAGATTATATTGTTGATGCTGGTAGTAGAGGTGGTGGTCATAATGTTGGCACACTCGAGGGCACATTTGGTGCATCTGCCAGTAATCTCAGTCAGTCAAACCATGGCACCTGGGACTGTCCCGTGACCTCCTGCCAGCGAGTGTTCGACACTTTACGTTACCTTAAAGTGCACCTATCCTGGCACAAGCGCCGTGGTGACGTCACCGCAACTATGTGGCCGTAATGAAATACGTAATATTTTATCCAGGCAAGCCTTAGTGAGTCTCGAGACGAAACACAATGCCTCCGTACAGATAGTTTTAATAATTACTCAATTGCTGTACTGACAATCTTACGGCCACCGTAGATAGGGCACGATTGGCGCATTCACGATTATAGGTCATCCCAATCAATGATGCTTCGTATGATGGTGATGCTGCTGATGCTGCTCATGATGATGATGCTGCTGCTGCTGATGATGATGATGGTTGTTGATTATGGGTGAAGCCCAATATTCTACCCGATGCCCTACATCGACCGTTTGCTGACACGGCCAAACTGTAGCGCGAGTTCGCCACTTCTTCTTTGTTTGTAGAGGTTCGTGGTCGAACCCAGCGGGACGCCCATTGGTTAATACAGCGCGCGTAATTAACCGTGAACAGCTGGCGTGAGATGGAGTGACGTTGCTCTAAAACCAAAACAACAACACCAGAATAGGCTATTTGTATGCCCGCGTTCACGGATGGGAATTTGGCAAAATTTGTAGTAAAGATACAAACTAAATATATCCCATCGCGAATGTGGGTCTAATTTGGGTCTAAAACCACACAGCAGCATCGCCCCCTACTGCAAGACTACTGGCAGCCCCCTGTACCCATCAGTGCAACAAAAGCGCCACCGTGAAAACCTCGCCGCTATAGGAATGGAGGGAATACCTAATGCACCTAATGATTTAATTTGGAGTGATTGCTCCGCGGACACAATCTCTCTCTCTCTCTTTATTTTTTTCTCTGGGTGCGCTCGCGCGCGTGCGTGCGTGCGTGTGCGCGTGCGTGCGCGTGCGAGCAGTGTTTCTCGGGCTGCTGTAACCATGGATGCGAGGCTAACACGCGCCCACGAACAGAGAGAGAGAGCGAGAGGGTTGGTGGGAGAGAGGGAGGGAGAGGGTGGGGAAGAATCGTAGGGTGAGCGGGGAGGAGGGCAGAGAGTGGGGTGGGGTGTCTGGTGGATGGTGAGTGTGGTAATTGTATGAGGAGGTGGTGCTAGCGGCGAGGGGAGGGGACGAGAATGTTGGGGGGGGAAGGGGTGGTAGAGGGGATTGGGTGGGGGGGGGTCCGGTTTAGGGAGACGCGGGGTGGAGGAGGAGGAGGAGGGAGGGAGGGAAGGAGGTGGAGACACTTTATCCACGACGCCAGCTCAACAAGATCGGCAGAGTTGCGGCGCATCGCCCGATAACTCGCTCCCTCGTGCTCTCTCTTGCGCTACCTCCCCCCTCTCTCTCTCTCGCTCCTCATCAGCGGGAACCTCCGAGCACGCGATCGGAGTGACACGCATGACAGGCTGCGGTGCTCCAGCACAGCACGGGGTGACTGCTCTACCAACGTGTCCCGACTGCCGCAATCGTCCTGCTCTCTGTTGGCGTCTGTTTGTGTTCTTGTTGTTGTTGTTGCTGCTGCTGCTGTTGTTGTTAACGGCGCGCGCGTCTGAAAATCGCCCACGAGAGGCGGGCAAAGGCTGGGCAAGGATGGATGCGCGAGCTGACGGCCGCTAGGGAGGTGGAAGCGATAGGAGAAGCGGCGTGGAAGGGGAGTTGAGAGCGCGTCTGGAGGAGGAGGTCGGTGGTGGTGGTGGTGGAGGAGCGAATGGGAGAAGAATCCCCGTGGCAACAAAACCGAGGACAGCTGCAGAGTGATATAGCCTCAAGCTTCGGCGACAGCACAATCGGTACCGCCTGGCACTACGATCAGCAGCATCATCACGAGCAGCAGCGTCAGCAAAGTGCCGACGGCGAAGCCTCCAAGAGAATCGACGATGCATCATCAAAGCTGCGGCATTACGGAGAGCACTGAATGACGACCGCCACCACGGGTAACGGCAAACGATCAGCAGAAGTCAACAGCAGAAGCGACATCGCCAACAGCTGCCTCAACCCCAGAACCAACAGCTTTAGCAGCAGCAGCAGCAACACCTGGACAGCATCGTCAACAACAGCAACGACGTTGGCACCATCATCCGCAAAGGCATTGTCAACAGCACAATAAACGGTGACCAGCAGCTACAGCGCAATCAAACGCGGAAGCACGACCGAAATCGACACCGTCAGAATCATCATCATCAGCAGCAGCAGCAGCAGGATCACCATCATCAGCAAGAGCAGAAGCAGCAGCAGCAGCGAGGAAAAGCAGAACAGCTCCACGTGTGAGTGAATGTTCGCGCACATGAATGGATCATGAAGGCAGCTCTGGGTCACCTATCATCCTCGGGACATCGGCGCGTTACACTGATGTAGGGACTATCCTCGAATAGAGAGACTGTCCTGTGGTATAGTTACTGTGCTGTGGTATAGTTACTGTCCTGTGGTGTAGTGACTGTCCTGTGGTATAGTGAGTGTCCTGTGGTATAGTGAATGTCCTGTGGTATAGTGAGTGTCCTGTGGTATAGTGAGTGTCCTGTGGTATAGTGACTGTCCTGTGGTATAGTGACTATCCTGTGGTATAGTGACTGTCCTGTGGTATAGTGAGTGTCCTGTGGTATAGTGAGTGTCCTGTGGTATAGTGAGTGTCCTGTGGTATATTGACTGTCCTGTGGTATAGTGAGTGTCCTGTGGTATAGTGAGTGTCCTGTGGTATAGTTACTGTCCTGTGGTATAGTGACTGTCCTGTGGTACAGTGACTGTCCTGTGGTATAGTGACTGTCCCGTGGTATAGTGACTGTCCTGTGGTATATTGACTGTCCTGTGGTACAGTGACTGTCCTGTGGTATAGTGACTGTCCTGTGGTATAGTGACTGTCCTGTGGTATAGTGACTGTCCTGTGGTATAGTGACTGTATTGTGGTATAGTGACTGTCCTGTGATATAGTGACTGTCCTGTGGTATAGTGACTGTCCTGTGGTATAGTTACTGTCCTGTGGTATAGTGACTATCCTGTGGTATAGTGACTGTCCTGTGGTATAGTGACTGTCCTGTGGTATAGTGACTATCCTGTGATATAGTGGCTGTCCTGTGGTATAGTGACTATCCTGTGGTAAACGGACTGTCCTGTGGTATAGTGACTGTCCTGTGGTATAGTGACTATCCTGTGGTAAACGGACTATCCTGTGGTATAGTGACTATCCTGTGGTATAGTGACTATCCTGTGATATAGTGACTGTCCTGTGGTATAGTGACTGTCCTGTGGTATAGTGACTATTCTGTGGTGTACTGACTGTCCTGTGGTATAGTGACTGTCCTGTGGTATAGTGACTGTCCTGTGGTATAGTGACTATCCTGTGATATAGTGGCTGTCCTGTGGTATAGTGACTATCCTGTGGTAAACGGACTATCCTGTGGTATAGTGACTGTCCTGTGGTATAGTGACTATCCTGTGGTATAGTGACTGTCCTGTGGTATAGTGACTATCCTGTGGTATAGTGACTATCCTGTGGTATAGTGACTATCCTGTGGTATAGTGACTATCCTGTGATATAGTGACTATCCTGTGGTATAGTTACTGTCCTGTGGTATAGTGACTATCCTGTGGTATAGTGACTGTCCTGTGGTATAGTTACTGTCCTGTGGTATAGTGACTGTCCTGTGGTATAGTGACTGTCCTGTGGTATAGTGACTGTCCTGTGGTATAGTGACTATCCTGTGGTATAGTGACTGTCCTGTGGTGTAGTTACTGTCCTGTGGTATAGTGACTGTCCTGTGGTATAGTGACTATCCTGTGGTGTAGTGACTGTCCTGTGGTGTAGTGACTGTCCTGTGGTATAGTGACTGTCCTCTGGTATAGTGACTATCCTGTGGTGTAGTGACTGTCCTGTGGTATAGTGACTGTCCTCTGATATAGTGACTGTCCTGTGGTATAGTGACTATCCTGTGGTATAGTGACTACCCTGTGGTATAGTGACTATCCTGTGGTATAGTGACTGTCCTGTGGTATAGTTACTGTCCTGTGGTATAGTTACTGTCCTGTGGTATAGTGACTGTCCTGTGGCATAGTGACTGTCCTGTGGTATAGTTACTGTCCTGTGGTATAGTGACTATCCTGTGGTGTAGTGACTGTCCTGTGGTGTAGTGACTGTCCTGTGGTATAGTGACTATCCTGTGGTATAGTGACTATCCTGTGGTGTAGTGACTGTCCTGTGGTATAGTGACTGTCCTGTGGTATAGTGACTATCCTGTGGTAAACGGACTATCCTGTGGTATAGTTACTGTCCTGTGGTATAGTGACTGTCCTTGGTATAGTTACTGTCCTGTGGTATAGTGACGGTCCTGTGGTGTAGTGACTATCCTGTGGTATAGTGACTGTCCTGTGGTATAGTGACTATCCTGTGGTATAGTGACTGTCCTGTGGTATAGTTACTGTCCTGTGGTATAGTGACGGTCCTGTGGTGTAGTGACTATCCTGTGGTATAGTGACTGTCCTGTGGTATAGTGACTATCCTGTGGTAAACGGACTATCCTGTGGTATAGTTACTGTCCTGTGGTATAGTGACTGTCCTGTGGTATAGTTACTGTCCTGTGGTATAGTGACTATCCTGTGGTGTACTGACTGTCCTGTGGTATAGTTACTGTCCTGTGATATAGTGACTGTCCTGTGGTATAGTGACTGTCCTGTGGTGTAGTGACTGTCCTGTGGTATAGTGACTGTCCTGTGGTATAGTGACGATCCTGTGGTGTAGTGACTATCCTGTGGTATAGTTACTGTCCTGTGATATAGTTACTGTCCTGTGGTATAGTTACTGTCCTGTGGTATAGTTACTGTCCTGTGGTATAGTGAATGTCCTGTGGTATAGTGACTGTCCTGTGGTATAGTTACTGTCCTGTGGTATAGTTACTGTCCTGTGATATAGTTACTGTCCTGTGGTATAGTTACTGTCCTGTGGTATAGTTACTATCCTGTGGTATAGTGAATGTCCTGTGGTATAGTTAATGTCCTGTGGTATAGTTACTGTCCTGTGGTATAGTTACTGTCCTGTGATATAGTGACTGTCCTGTGGTATAGTGACTGTCCTGTGGTGTAGTGACTGTCCTGTGATATAGTGACTGTCCTGTGGTATAGTTACTGTCCTGTGATATAGTGACTGTCCTGTGGTATAGTGACTGTCCTGTGGTATAGTGACTGTCCTGTGGTGCAGTGACTGTCTTGTAGCAGCCAATATCTTGAGGTGCTGATCTGGCTGATCCCAGCTTATCCGGATCACGCGGCGAGACTTAAACATACAGTGTCTAATAATAATGATGGTGGTAGTAGTAGTTGTAGTCGTAGTAGTAGTAGTGATAATAATGACAACACCGCTCTAGTGATCACGATTGCCCATGGTCGATCACCTGCTGATTGAAGGCATCACGATAGACGTCGTCATCCCTCGCTGTCACGCGATGTCATGGGCGAACCATCACCACCGGCGGTGTTGCGTGGGTGACCTGCCGTCCTTTCTCTCTTCTCGGGCGAGTTTGCATCCTTCGACTGACCCTCCGTCACCAGCCTCGCGCCCATCGCTGATCATGCGGACCAAGCAATGGGATCGGCTAGCATTTCTCACGCGCACGCAAAGCCCAGCAGCAATGTATTGTGTTTAAACCACTAATCGGCGTACAGAAGCGGCGCGAGCTAAAGCAGGCGCCGAGATGGTAAACGTTTGTAGTCCCCCATCGGTGAGATCAAGAAGCTTCCGACGTTTCGGCCGGCTTGTTGGCTGCCTTCGGCAGAGGTGAGAGGAGGTACGCAACTTGCACACCCCGTCAGAGTTAGGGGTGCCACGGTGGCTAGGAGATGTTAACTACCTCGCCTGGTATGCAGGAGATCGTGGGTTCGATCCCGACCATGACGCCTGCTGTATACTTGGAGTTTGCGTGTCTCTCTCTCATCATCATCACGGTGGCTAGGAGATGTTAACTACCTCGCCTGGTATGCAGGAGGTCGTGGGTTCGATCCCGACCATGACGCCTGCTGCTGTATATTTGGCGTTTGCGTTTGGGGTATCAGGCTTGCTGTCAATTTCCATATGACAAGCCACTTGTGGAAGGGCGCTTATACAGCTCAGTGAGCCTTACCTGGCAACAATGAAATAGTTAATAGTTTAGTTTCGAGTGCTGCACACCATAGGCAATGAAGCACATGGCAGTGTTGGAGTTTTTTACACGATCTGAACGAGTGTATCATTAACTGAAGCCATGCATATTAATAATGCATATTCATTTGACGGTACGTTCAAGGAGGAGGTCTCCCCGGGTTGAAGCGGTTATTGGATTGTTTGACCGTACTTCACCACGCTGGTCAGTGCGGGTTGCTGAAGGATGGGGGAGGGGGGGTGGTTGGCACAATTCAGATTATTTACTCGCCACTGATGTCAGCCGTGGCCGGGACTCGAACTCAGGTGGCCGGATTCATAACGCTGTGAGCTAACACAGTATACAGTGTGTACTACTGCACCAATCGTGTAGTGTCTGTGAGTGTGTCATTACACACTCACAGACAAAGATCCCCCATATGGCCTGTAACAGACTGTTGGGGCAAGTGCTGTCTATGAAGGCCGACACGTCACACGAGGGGGTGGGTCAGCCATCACTGCGCCCGGCCGCCTTTGTCTTCCGAGTGGCGATGTTCTTCACGTCGCACCAGCTCCTCATTTGCGGCTGAGTCGACATTTGGGGAAGCTCACGACCGGCTCAGATAATCGTCACTGATGTTGACCGTGAGCTGGAATCGAACCCGGGTCGCCTGGTCGATAGCGCAGCGCATTATTTGCTCTTCCACTCACACACGTGTGTATGAGTGTGTGTAAGCTACATATATATTTAAACCCGTCTTGGGTATCCTCTAGGTCGGATTCAACCTCAAATGAGTACGTGGTGCGGTGTGGAAACATCGCAACTAGAGAGACAAAGGTGGCCGGGTGTGGTGTTGGCCACCCATGCCCTCGTGTGCTGTGCCGGCCTTCATAGGTGCTCGCGATCAGCACTTGCCCCAACAGTCTGTTAAGGCTATAACGGAAGATATGTGTCTCTGTCTTTGTGTAAGCTATACGTATTTAAACCGGTCTTGGGTCTAATCTAGGTCGATTAAGCCTTTTAATTACTACCTGGTGCAGTGTGTAGACATCAGAATTGTGTGTGTGGTCCTTGCCTCACCACCACCGCCACCACCGCCACCACCACCACCACACACTCTCCACCGTGCGCCCTTTCCGGCTTTAATAGGTGCTCGCTAACAACACTTGCCCCTGCTACGTACAGCCTGTTCTTGTCTAAGGGGGGGTGGAGTCGTTGTTTGCGTAACAGCAGACGTGGATCGTGTTCCCTGACCATATACACCCAGGTCCGGTTCACGCTCATTGGCATCACCGTCTAAGAGCCGAGTTGTCCATAATTATTCCTGATAATGCGGGGGGTTTATCATTCCCTCTAGGTAGACTCAGCCCATATACAATTCGTTCGCGAGATGCGATCGATACGAGCAGCGGGGAGACAAAGGCGGCCGAGTCCACGTGGTCTGTCAACCCAGCTACCGCCATCTCCTTCACAGTTCAAAACCTTGGCCGCTACTCTGAATCAGAATATTGATTTTTTTTTTGTAACCGGAGGAATCAGATGATAAGGCAAAAATCCCCCCCCACCCCCACACATATGTCCAGTAGCTACGAATGCATTTCCACTTAAAATGTAAAATGTGTTTTTTTATATAGCTTTTAATCGCACAAACCCCATCAACTCCATCAACTGTTATCATAGGTGCTCGCTAACAATTGCGCTCGCTTCTGCCAAGTCGGCATCGCCTGTTCGCGTGACACCGTGTTCCAATGTGCTTCACGTTAACTCTGTCCCATGCGAGTTGAATGCTTAATTTTCTTTGAGGGTAAAAAAACAAGGGCTGGCGCAGGGCTTTACGAAATGAGGCCATGAATTTCACCTGGTTACGTGGTCGTCAACATCATTATCATCAGAATAATAATCATCCTCATCGTGATCATCATCATCATCATAATCAACAATATCATCATTATCGTCATGATCATAATCATCATCATCATCATTATCGTCATCATCATCGTCATCATCATCATCATTATCGTCATCATCATGATTGTTATCATCATAATCATCATTATCGTCATCATCATTAGTATCGTCATCATCAACATCATCATCATCATTATTGTCATCATCATCATTATCGTCATCAACAGCATCATCATCATCATTATCGTCATCATCATCATTATTGTCATCATCAACATCATCATCATCGTCATCATCATTATCGTCATCATCGTCATCATCATCATTATCGTCATCATCATCGTCATCATCATCATCATTATCGTCATCCTCAATGTCATCATTATCGTCATCATCATCATTATCGTCATCATCAACATCATCATCATCGTCATCATCATCTTTATCGTCATCATCATCATCGTCATCATCATCATCATTATCGTCGTCATCATCATCATTATCGTCGTCATCATCATCGTCATCATCATCATCATTATCGTCATCATCATTATCGTCATCATCAACATCATCATTATCGTCATCATCATAATCATCATCGTCGTCGTCGTGGTGGTGGTGGTGGTGGTGAGGGCCCATGAAAAGTCCCAGCGAAGTGGTCTCGTGGCCTGTGCTGGTCTCTCTAGAGTGACGACTGCAGAAGGGGGTTCACGTGTGCACCCCTAAGAATACTTTCGTCACACTGTGAACTACAGCGTTGAACAATAATAAATTATTAAATAATAATCAATGCTTTTTTTTTTCCTGCCAAGCCAAAACACGATGAGGAAATAATGAATCTTACCACATCCGTCAATAACACTGGGGCCTTGAAATAAAAAAAAGATACATAATAATAATAGACGTGTTGGGCAATGGCCCAATCTTCGTAGTGAGGCTCGTGTTACCGGATACTGAGCTCAGTGTACCAATTTGATCCTATGAAGGTCATTTATCCGTAACGCTGCATATTAATTTCCTTTTAAGACCACGCAGCAATAGCATCTGCAGCAGTGCCATCAAATAATTAGACCAAATCCAAGATAGCATAATAATAATAATAATACTTGACAGCCCCTTTTTGGTCAAGCGACTTACGGATGAAGGCCGTCCCTTCATTATGGGGGCAGTTTAATGACCACGCTTCACCACGCCGGTCAGTGCGGATTGGTGAAGGAGTGGGTGAGTGGACTTGATTCGAAGCTTTCGTGACTGCAGGAATTACTCTTTGTTTTTTTCGGTAAAGTCACGTATAAAAAAAGAAATAATTAAATAACATTATAGCGTACGACGTTTCGGTTGCAACACAAGCAGCCATCATCAGGTACAGAAGAGCTAAATTTACGAGAGAGAGGAAACACATAACCCCAGATGTATATACAGACACCCAAGTAGGGGGGAACTTACACAGATACAACAGGGGACACACAGAGAGAGAGAGAGAGAAGCATACTAAACAAACAGGGTTTAACAAAATTTGTTAACCATATAAAGCAACACAGACGGTCGTGTCAAAACACAATTACCGCATAGTCTGGTTGATTACTCTATTTCAAAGATTGCTAAATTGCAAGTTAAGTATGACATTTTTAAATACAGACCGCGCACACACACACACACATAGACATCCACGCAGAGCGGGTGAGTGTCCGTGAACGGTTTGGGATGTCACGGACCACTGTTGTGAGCCGTCGCTGGAAATTCAACTCCCTCACTCGGCTCACCAGACCGTGAGCTCAGTGCACTCGGCAACTGCATGACCGCCTCCACCGCCCAATATACGAAACCGGTTGAGAAGTAAAATGATCTGGCGATGGTGCCGCTGCTGTGTTGGTAGTTGGCGCACGCTCGCAGCTCGCAGCTCACTCAACACACGCATCGATCTGCGATCACTCGGCGCCGATGTTAGCAGCGGTTGGGAATCGAACTCAGGTGTGCCAGGTTCTTTCACGGTGTGGAACGCCCTCTGTGTTGTGATGTTAGCATTGGCCAGGAAATCGAACTCAGGTGTGCCAGGTTCTTTCACGGTGTGGAACTCCCTCTGTGTTTTGATGTTAGCATTGGCCAGGAAATCGAACTCAGGTGTGCCAGGTTCTTCACGGTATAGAACTTCCTTTGTGTTTTGATGTTAGCATTGGCCAGGAATCTAACTCAGATGTTGCAAGTTTCTTCACGGTGTGGAACTCCCTCTGTGTTGTGATGTTAGCATTGGCCAGGAATCGAACTCAGGTGTGCCAGGTTCTTCACGGTGTGGAACTCCCTCTGTGTTGTGATGTTAGCATTGGCCAGGAATCGAACTCAGGTGTTGCAAGTTTCTTCACGGTGTGGAACTCCCTCTGTGTTGTGATGTTAGCATTGGCCGGGATTCGAACTCAGGTATGCCAGGTTCTTCACGGTATAGAACTTCCTTTGTGTTTTGATGTTAGCATTGGCCGGGAATCGAACTCAGGTGTGCCAGGTTCTTCACGGTGTGGAACTCCGTCTGTGTTGTGATGTTAGCAGTGGCCGGGAATCGAATGCAGGTGTGCCAGGTTCTTTCACGGTGTGGAACGCCCTCTGTGTTGTGATGTTAGCATTGTCCAGGAATCGAACTCAGGTGTGCCAGGTTCTTCACGGTATAGAACTTCCTTTGTGTTTTGATGTTAGCATTGGCCAGGAATCGAACTCAGATGTTGCAAGTTTCTTCACGGTGTGGAACTCCCTCTGTGTTGTGATGTTAGCATTGGCCAGGAATCGAACTCAGGTGTTGCAAGTTTCTTCACGGTGTGGAACTCCCTCTGTGTTGTGATGTTAGCATTGGCCAGGAATCGAACTCAGGTGTGCCAGGTTCTTCACGGTGTGGAACTCCCTCTGTGTTGTGATGTTAGCAGTGGCCAGGAATCGAACTCAGGTGTTGCAAGTTTCTTCACGGTATGGAACTCCCTCTGTGTTGTGATGTTAGCATTGGCCGGGATTCGAACTCAGGTATGCCAGGTTCTTCACGGTATAGAACTTCCTTTGTGTTTTGATGTTAGCATTGGCCAGGAATCAAACTCAGGTGTGCCAAGTTCTTCACGGTGTGGAACTCCGTCTGTGTTGTGATGTTAGCAGTGGCAGGGAATCAAACTCAGGTATTCGGGTTCGCAGTGTAGTGCGTTAACCACTGCGCAATCGCCCCCCCCACCTCCCCCCTTTGCGCCCCCCCCCCCACTCCTTACCCCCCCCCCACGCCCCATGTCCCGCCCCCTAAAATATTAAATATAGAGGTCGAAAATTCGGAATGCTTTACACTTTGGTTGGATTAGCAGCTAAGGGTCCACAAGTAAATAACAGCGGGAAATATAGCGCCGGTCAGAGGTTAATAAATCACTTTGTTCCACGTTATATACGATGCACAAGAGCACACACTGAAAATACACACACGCATACAGAGACAAAGATCACACGTATAGCCTTAGCAGACAGTAGGAGCAAGGGCTGTTAGCTAACTACCATCAGCCATCCGGGTTGCTCAGTATCAGAGCGAGTTCAACTCCTGCTTGGCTTATTGACTCGTCCCATCATCACTCCAGGGTCGATAAATCGAGCACCACTTGGTGGCAGTTTGTGCGGAAGTCACCGGTAGTTGTCCTGTGGATCGACTCGCTCCCCCACCCCCACCCCGACCCCGCCAGCGCCATAGGAATGTGGAATTCCCACCACTGGCTAAGGGCTGGAGACGATAGATGAGCAACCAAACGTCCCGATCGATGCTCATTTTGAGCACAACATTCGCTTCGTCAGTGCGTCGCGCGCGCAACGGGGCACACGGCTTCTCTCTGTGCCCTTCGCAGCCACGAGGCGAGAGCGGCTGGCTATGGGGACTAGCAGCGGAGCGAGCCTGACCCAGCCCAGAGGCCGTCGGCTCCTCCTCCTCGTCCTCCTGCCAGGAGCGACCTCCGCCCAGCGCCGCTGACACCCGCGCCGCCCTAACCCCCACACTCCACGGGTTCGACTCCACCACTCTACGCCCTCGCATGGCTACGCTTTGGACGCACATTCGCGCGTGGAACAGGAGGCGCGCTTCGCCGGGGTGGCAGCAGCCCCACCTCGCGCTGCTGTGCGTCTCTCACTGCCTGCTGCTGCTACTGCTGCTGCTCGGGACACCATCGAGCCCGAGCTCCACAGCCGCAGCCGCCACCGCTGCCCCCGCCACCGCTGTGAAGGTCGTGGCCGGGAAAATGTTCACGCTGAGGAATTGCCCCGGAGGAGAGAGCGGAGCGCCGGCATCTCCTTCGCCTACGTGCCGCGCGGTAAGGGCGGGGCCCGGCGGGGGGTTGGGGGGGGGGATGGCGGGGGGGGGGGGTATTTGTGTGTGTATATGTCGAATTTCTTTCGCACCGTACGTAGCCGACCGTGCTTATCGGATGTGCGTGGGATGGTCAACAAACTATGTATGTTGAACTTCTTTCGCACCGTACGTAGCCAACCGTGATAATCGGAGGTGCGGGAGTGAGTGACATGCTGGTTGAGTGAGGTTCTTAATGGGTTAAGCAAGCTGCTGGGTGGGTGGGTGAGTGGTTGAGCGAGTGTATTGCTGTATTTGCTGAGCTGCTGGGTGTGAGAATGAGCTGATTTGTGATTGGGGGGATTTGTTTGGTAGGTGAGTTTCTGAGTGTGTTTTTGAGCTAGTGAGTGAGTGCACTGATGGGCGAGTGAGCTGGTGGATGAGTGAGCTGGTGGGTGATTGAGTTTCTCGATCAGTGAGCTGGTGGGTGAGTGAGCTGGTGGGTAATTGAGTTTCTCGATCAGTGAGCTGGTGGGTGAGTGAGCTGGTGGGTGATTGAGTTTCTCGATGAGTGAGCTGGTAGGTGAGTGAGCTGGTGGATGATTGAGTTTGTCGATGAGTTAGCTGGTGGGTGAGTGAGCTGGTGGGTGATTGAGTTTCTCGATGAGTGAGCTGGTGGATGATTGAGCTGGTGGGTGATTGAGTTTCTCGATGAGTGAGCTGGTGGATGAGTGAGCTGGTGGGTGATTGAGTTCCTCGATGAGTGAGTTGGTGGGTGAGTGAGCTGGTGGGTGATTGAGTTCCTCGATGAGTGAGTTGGTGGGTGAGTGAGCTGGTGGGTGATTGAGTTTCTCGATGAGTGAGCTAGTGGATGAGTGAGCTGGTGGGTGATTGAGTTTCTCGATGAGTGAGCTGGTGGATGAGTGAGCTGGTGGGTGATTGAGTTTATCGATGATTGAGCTGGTGGGTGATTGAGTTTCTCGATGAGTGAGCTGGTGGATGAGTGAGCTGGTGGGTGACTGAGTTTCTCGATGAGTGAGCTGGTGGATGAGTGAGCTGGTGGGTGATTGAGTTTCTCGATGAGTGAGCTGGTGGATGAGTGAGCTGGTGGGTGATTGAGTTTCTCGATGAGTGAGCTGGTGGATGAGTGAGCTGGTGGGTGATTGAGTTTCTCGATGAGTGAGCTGGTGGATGAGTGAGCTGGTGGGTGATTGAGTTTCTCGATGAGTGAGCTGGTGGATGAGTGAGCTGGTGGGTGATTGAGTTTCTCGATGAGTGAGCTGGTGGATGAGTGAGCTGGTGGGTCATTGAGTTTCTCGATGAGTGAGCTGGTGGATGAGTGAGCTGGTGGGTGATTGAGTTTCTCGATGAGTGAGCTGGTGGATGAGTGAGCTGGTGGGTGATTGAGTTTCTCGATGAGTGAGCTGGTGGATGAGTGAGCTGGTGGGTGATTGAGTTTCTCGATGAGTGAGCTGGTGGATGAGTGAGCTGGTGGGTGATTGAGTTTCTCGATGAGTGAGCTGGTGGATGAGTGAGCTGGTGGGTGATTGAGTTTCTCGATGAGTGAGCTTGTGGATGAGTGAGCTGGTGGGTGATTGAGTTTCTCGATGAGTGAGCTGGTGGATGAGTGAGCTGGTGGGTGATTGAGTTTCTCGATGAGTGAGCTGGTGGATGAGTGAGCTGGTGGGTGATTGAGTTTCTCGATGAGTGAGCTGGTGGATGAGTGAGCTGGTGGGTGATTGAGTTTCTCGATGAGTGAGCTGGTGGATGAGTGAGCTGGTGGGTGATTGAGTTTCTCGATGAGTGAGCTGGTGGATGAGTGAGCTGGTGGGTGATTGAGTTTCTCGATGAGTGAGCTGGTGGATGAGTGAGCTGGTGGGTGATTGAGTTTCTCGATGAGTGAGCTGGTGGGTGAGCGAGCTCGCGGGTCGGCGAGTGGTAAGGAGTTGTGATTATTCCCATGCTCCTGTCTGAAGTGCTCTTCGTGAATTCAGCGTTTGTTGAACACAGTTAAAGTCACATCTGGCAAAAGCTAAGATTGAGAGATAAAATATGTATATACATTTCTATATTAAAGCAGAAACTTAATCTCAGCAACACAGCTGCGGTATTACCCCCGGAGTTACATACACCGAGAAGAACACATACACAAAGACACGATCACCCACATGCACACAAGCCAACACAGCCAAGTGCATAAACGTCCTTGAACACACACACACACATCCACAAAGGCAAAGATCCTCCGCATAGCTGTAACAGACTTTTGGGGCAAGTGCCTCTAGCGAGCGCCAATGAAGGCCGGCACGGCACACAAAGGGGTGGACGGCCAGCACCTCGCCTGGCCGCCTTTGTCTCCCCAATACTGATGTAGCACTTGGAACTCATTTAAGGCTGAGTCAACCTATGGGAGGCTCAAGACCAGTTCAAATATTTGCCACTGGACAGACGCAGGTGTTCTGAGTTGACTGACCGTGATGACCGGCTGCTTGCATACCCACCCACCCACGCACGCATACGCGCACTGAAAAATAAAAAAACACCTAAAAGCCAAAGATCCCCCGTATAGCCTTTAACAGACTGTTGGGGCAAGTGCTGTGAGCGAGCACCTATGAAGGCTGGAACGGCACACGAGGTGGTGGGTGGCCAGCACCACGCCCGGCCGCCTTTGTCTCCCCAGTGACGATGTTTACACACCGCACCAGGGTACTCGTTTGAGGCTGAGTCGACCCAGGGTAGGCCCAGGACCTGTTCACGTAGCCGTCACCGGCGTTGACCGTGAGCGTGAATCAGAAATATTTGCTTACACTGGAGGAGGAATCTGATGAGCTACAAAGCTCTTTTTTCACAGATGTCCAGCAGGGGCGGTTTCTTAGCGCCGCACGCGAACCGCCGTGCCACCACTCGCCTGCACCACGAACAGAGACGCGGGTAATAAAGTATTAAAGCTTTCGTGACTGCATGAAATTACTCATTGTTTTTTTCGGTAAAGTCACGTATGTAGAAATACAATAAAGTTATATTAAAACAAAAAACAATCACGACGTTTCGATCACAACGCAAGCGATCTTCATCAGGTGTCAAGAACAAATCACGGAGGTAAATACAACAACAAAAAGATGAGAGACGAGAATTCAACAAACCTGAAAAAACATTATGTGAAGCACATCCAGTCAGGCCAACAACACAGTTGACTGGATGTGCTTCACATAATGTTTTACCAGGTTTGCCGAATTCTCGTCTCTCATCTTTTTGTTGTATTTATCTCCGTGATTTGTTCTTGACACCTGATGAAGATCGCTTGCGTTGTGATCGAAACGTCCTGATTGTTTTTTTTTGTTTTAATATAATTTTATTGTATATCTACATACGTGATTTTACCGAAAAAAACAATGAGTAGAGACGCGGGTGTGTGGCGCTGACCGTCTGCAGGCACGTTCGCCGCATGCTGCGGAGGCAATGACGGTTCGAATCTCGCTGGCCGCCCCGATTAATCCCGCGGGTCTTGTTCGCTGGAATAACGCGACCTCCACGCGCCGTCCGCTACGCTCACAGCGGTGTGTCAAAGATCCTTTGACGTCGTTCGCAAGAGTTAGGGCATTGTGTGCCGGGGGCCCAGAGTAGCGGATTTTTTGCGAAAATAATAAAAACGCCACTGCAAATGAGACAATTGCGGAAGTGAACGCCTTGCTGAAAGGTTTCCCGTGTAGCGAAAATCGCGTTAAGCGAAACACATTTCCCCCCATGAATAATGCGACAATAAAGTATGGCGAGATATGATGTACTACGACTACACCTCCGCGTTGCGATCTAATTCCGCGTACTGCATCACTTTACCGCTCAGCCGCGCAGCTCATGAAAGTAGTTCATCGTCGACCGCTCAAAAACCGCGTTATAACAGTGTGTGTGTTACACGTTATAACAATGTGTGTTACACGTTATAATAGTGTGTGTTACACGTTATAACAATGTGTGTTACACGGTATAACAATGTGTGTTACACGTTATAACAGTGTGTGTGTGTTACACGTTATAACAATGTGTGTTACTCGTTATAACAGTGTGTGTAATACACGTTATAACAATGTGTGTTACACGTTATAATAGTGTGTGTGTTACTCGTTATAACAGTGTGTGTGTTACACGTTATAACAATGTGTGTTACACGTTATAATAGTGTGTGTTACACGTTATAACAATGTGTGTTACACGTTATAACAGTGTGTGTTACACGTTATAACAGTGTGTGTTACACGTTATAATAGTGTGTGTTACACGTTATAACAGCGTGTGTGTTACACGTTGTAACAGCGTGTGTGTTACACGTTATAACAGTGTGTGTGTTACACGTTATAACAATGTGTGTTACACGTTATAACAGTGTGTGTTACACGTTATAACGGTGTGTGTTACACGTTATAACAGTGTGTGTATTACACGTTATAACAGTGTGTGTTACACGTCACAACAGTGTGTGTGTTACACGTTATAACAGTGTGTTACACATTATAACGGTGTGTGTGTTACACGTTATAACAGTGTGTGTTACACGTTATTACAGTGTGTGTGTTACTCGTTATAACAGTGTGTGTTACACGTTATAACAATGTGTGTTACACGTTATAACAGTGTGTGTGTGTTACACGTTATAACAGTATGTGTTACACGTTATAACGGTGTGTGTTACACGTTATAACAGTGTGTGTGTTACACGTCATAACAATGTGTGTTACACGTTATAACAGTGTGTGTTACACGTTATAACAGTATGGGTTACACGTTATAACGGTGTGTGTTACACGTTATGACAGTGTGTGTGTTACACGTTATAACGGTGTGTGTGTTACACGTTATAACGGTGTGTTGCACGTTATAACGGTGTATGTGTGTTACACGTTATAACGGTGTGTTACACGTTATAGCGGTGTGTGTGTTACACGTTATAACGGTGTGTGTGTTACACGTTATAACAGTGTGTGTGTTACACGTTATAACGTGTAACACACACACCGTTATAACGTGTAACACACACACTGTTATAACGTGTAACACGTGTAACACACCGTTATAACGTGTAACACACACACTGTTATAACGTGTAACACACACACCGTTATAACGTGTAACACACACACACCGTTATAACGTGTGTGTGTGTGTTACACGTTATAACGGTGTGTGTGTTACACACACCGTTATAACGGTGTGTGTTACACGTTATAACAGTGTGTGTGTGTTACACACCGTTATAACGGTGTGTGCATCCCGCGTTATGACGGTGAAGATGAATAAGAAGCGTACAACCTTGGCATTGTCTAAAATAAAAAGTGACGATGTAAATCAGAGCCAAATTACGCTCTAAGCAGGAGACATCCGAAAAACGCTCTTGCGTGTACACGGCGCGTTTCACGCGGGGACTTAGCGCACACCGTAGCAGCCATCAACGCCCCACCACTAGGGGACTAATGTCACACACACCGTGTCACTCTTTCAAAATAAAATTATACGACTATATGCACGCGCAGGCCGTCTCTCAAGCCCTCTGACCTTAGTTGAACCGAGGGTAGGCACACTTGAAACTTGAAGTACGGTACCCGAATGGGGAGGGAGGAGGGCGGTCACAACAGAGAGGGGAACTCGAAATCTCCGAGACCAGGTGGTGAATTAAATAACGACAGCCCACGGAGGACGTGCCACCGGGACGTTGACAATCTTACGAACAAAGACGACACCTCGATGCAATTAAACTGAACAATCATTTTTTTTCTCTATTCTTGGTTCTTTCGGTAAAGTCACGTGGAAGGCGAAAAAAATAAAATAATACAAAAATAAAACAATAAAATTATCACGACGTTTCGACTGCAACACGAGCAATCGTCATCAGGTGTGAAAACCACGGCAAAGATAATTTAAAAAAAGTTGCGGTTTTATTTGTATTATTTTATTATTTCCCCTTCTACGTGACTTACCAAGAATTTGAATCCCTGCAGTCACGAAAGCTTTAAATCTAAAAAAAAAACTTTACGTGTTTTATTTTTCTGTTCACCTGCTAAGGCCCGAGTGAGCTCTATAAATGGCTCTTTGCCAGAAGCCACCTGGCTTTCGCAAATGATAACTCGACGAAGCGGCTTAGGGGCCATCCATAAATGACGTCACGCACCTGGGGGGGGAGGGGGAGGAGTCAGACATTTGTGACGATGTCTGACGAGGAGAGGAGGAGGAGGAGGGGGTGAAAAATGTGACGTCACATAAAAATTAAATAGACTTTTTTAAATAAATGTTTTCTCCTACAACATCAGAGTGCAGCGCCACATTAAATACGCAACTACAATGACAATAAATTTTGATTTAAAGCTTTCGTGACTGCAGTAATTCATATTCTTAGCTCTTTCGGTAAAGTCACGTTATTGTTGTATATATATTATTATTTTATTGTTTCCCTTCAACGTGACATTACCGAAAGAGCTAAGAATACAATGCCAATAGTTTAAAGCGATTTGAAGCATCTTTCTTTTTTTTGGGGGGGGGGGTGGGGGAGGGAGGGGGAGGGGCAGAGCTTTGTGACGTCATATTCGAGGGCCCCTATCCGCACGCGCGAGGGGTTGTCAGCGAGCACCTTTTTTTGAGGCCGGCGTTGTCACGCGAGTGTTGCTGTGGTCAGCAACACGTGTGCGTTGTCTCTTGCTACCTCACACTACTGAAGCTCTGCGATGCCCCCTTTGATGTTTTTATTTTATTGTTGCGAGGCTGAGTTAACCCAGGCGGGGAACAAGCCAGGTTCACATATCATGTCACCTTTCCCCCCGCTGTGTGTGTGTGCGTGTGTGTTGAACTTCTATCGCACCGTACGGCGTAGTAGCCAAGCCAGCCGTGCTCTAATCAGTTTAACACGTAGTAGACTTTCGCGACCAATATTATTCGTAATAAAGGTTTTTTTTTTTTGGGGGGGGGGTAATGGGTTGGGGGTGGGGGGGTGTTAGATCGCTTAAGTATAGATGTGTCGTCAACCTTCACCACCCGAGGCAGCCTGCAAGGTTTGTCACGTGAACAAAACGCGCCAATCAGCTACTACTTCACTATTCTGGCAAATCGCCCGATGATGATGCTGGTTGATGTAATTACCAGCGAAACGTCGGACTACTCAGATGGCAAACGTCGTGGATTTACTCTCCAACACACCGGTGGGCTGAAGTAGTCGCCAACTGGCGCCAAGTTTCGATTACTTGACCAACCTTGCTGACTCTGTCGGGTGGTGGAGGATTACGACACATTTATACGTGCTCTCATCATTGGCGTGGTGTTTTGTTGTTGTTGTTGTTGCAAAGTTTAATCTAGATTTGAAGTTTTCGTGACTGCAGGGATCCATGCTCTTCGGTTCTTTCGGTAAAGTGACGTAGATGTAAAATAAAATAAATCACGACGTTTCGGGGGCAACACAAGCGTCCGTCAATTGCTGAAGTGGGCAATTTGTTATTGCTGTGGTTGTTTCCACCTGATGACGGGCACTTGTGGCTATACGGGGGATCTTTGCCTTTCTAAAAGACCGACATCCAGCGAGTACCCCGGTGCAGTGCGTAAACATCGCCACTGGGGAAACAAAGGCGGCCGGGCGTGGTGCTGGCCACCCACTACTCTGTGTGCCGTGTCGCCCTTCGTAGCTGCTGCGACTCACTAACGGCACTTGCCCCAGCAGTCTGTTGCATGCTGTACCTGGGGATAGTTGCCTTAATATTTGTAAATTCCATCGTCACCATCGTCATCATCATCGTCGTCGTCAGCCCTGCCTTCGTCACAGCTGGATGAAAGCTTCCCCCCCCCCCACCTCCATCTCTCACGGGTCTCGGGTTGCAGACGATCCATCTTGCGTGCGAACCCCACGTGAACGCTCCATCTCCACGGCGTGGCCTTCGGCCCCGTTCCATCGGCTGCCGTTGCATCGCCGGTCTCCATCCATCGTCGCATCATCTCTTGCGGCCGAGTGGCGCGTCCTGCCCCGTGCCCAACTGCCTTGCAGAGTAGTCAAATAGAACGCGACGTTGCTCGAACCTGCGTCTGTTCTCTGTACCGTGTGGCTCCTCTGTCTCTCACTTTCACTCAAGCTCCCCGTAAATCTTCGTGCACTTTGCATTCGCTCGTTCCTCCGTCAATGTCCACATTTATGATCCGTGTGTCACGGCCGGTAAATGTGCACTGATTGAAAACTTTCCGCTGTTTTGGGTCGGTGCGGGGTGGTGGGTCACAGTGGAGCGTTGATTTCCACTACCGAAATTGGGGCCACGGTGGCTAGGAGATGTTAACTACCTTTCCTGGTTTACAGGAGGTCGTGGGTTCGATCCCGACCGTAACAATACCCGTATATTTGGAGCTTTGATGTCTCTCTTCCCGTGGTCGCGTGGATATTTTTCCCGGTCCTCCGGTTTTTCCCTCCACATTTAAAATCGTTCATTTTTGATAATTGGCTGCTATGCTTTTCCACACGACGAGCCAATTCGTTGAGCTTTCATTAGTTGCCAGCTCCTTTTTTGAAAAAGAGCTACATAGCTCAGTGGGGTCTTACCCGATAAAATAAAAAAGGTAGTTTAGTTTTAGAAATCAATTTTCCAAAGCACTTTCACTGACTTCCCGTGCGGCTCTTGGTTCATGATGTGCATCATCGATCATCTTTAGAATTAGAATCTTTATTTATCCCGGAAGAAACCGACGAGCTATAAAGATCTTGTTTTAACGCACGTGTATTTAGCACACGTCTATTTAATGCACGTACATTTCCCCTTAGATATACACATACCTGTAAACATTATACATATTTTACACGTTATTACGCGTTACGATTGCTCTATTTTTACGTTCCAGAAAAAATATATAATTTCGAGACCTTTACGAAGAAAACTGCGACTGCGGGCTCAACATGAACATGGGCGAAACAAAAACAAAAACTAAAGCCATGATGTACACAACAGGATCGCGAGACAAAGAAAAGCAATCTATTGATTGGGATTGTGTACTAAACCGCGCGTGTTGTGTGTGTGTGCAAATCCCCGGGGGGAGGTCATTATTTGGTTTTCACGTGAATAATCTGAGCCACCACGGTATTTTCTTCTGAAAAGGCGAGAATGTGGAACACAGTTTCACACACACAGATAAAAGTTCCCCCCCCCCACTATGTAGCCCACATAGGCTGTTGGGGCAAGTGCTGTTAGCGAGCAGCAGCTACGTAGGGTCTACACGGCACACCAGAAAAGGGTTTGGTGTGGCCAGAAACACACCCGGACGTTTCGGTCTTCCCAGTGCTGATGTTGTACACACACACACACACCGCAACAGCTTACTCATTTAAGGCTCAGTCGATCCAAGGGGAGGACCCAGAACCGGTTCAGATAATCGTCGCCGGTGTCGGCCGTCCGTGAGCGGGAATCGAACTCGGATCGCGGAGTTCGTAGCACAGCTAACCGCTACGCTATCGCTCCCCACAAAGAATACAAAGAAACCCCCGTTTAGTCTTAAACAAAGTGTTGGGGCAAGTGCTGTTAGCGAGCACCTTTGATGGCCGGCACGGCACGCGAGGGTGTGGATGGCCAACAATACGCCCGGCTGCCTTTGTCTCCCCAAGTGGCGATCTTTACACACCGCACCATGTACTCATTTCAGGCTGAGTAGACCTAGGGGAGGCAAATGACCGGTTCAAGTAATCGTCACTGGGTAGTGGCCGTGAGCGGGAAAAGAAATCGGGTCGCCGGGTTCGTAGCACAGTGTAGAGCTAACCACTACACCACCGATGAACACACACACACGCGCACACACACTCACACGCGCATACACACGCGCACACACACTTTCACACTCACACGCACACACACTCACACGCGCACACACACTCACACGCGACCCACCGCTGTACGCACACGCGCACACACACGCGCACACACACTTTCACACTCACACACACTTTCACACACACACACATGCGCACACACAGTTTCAGACTCACACGCGCACACACACTTTCACACTCAAACGCGCACACACACACACTCACACACACACGCGCACACACGCGCACACACACTCACAATAGACAAAGATCCCTCATATAGCCTCGAACAGACTGTTGTGGCAAGTGCTGCCTTTGTCTCCCCAAGTGGCGATGTTTACCCACCGCACCAGGTACTCATTTGAGGCCGAGTCGACCTAGTCGACCGCACAACAACAACCGCAATTCGCCACTAAGTGGCTCGTGACGTCACCGCGGCCTTCGTGCCAGGCTACGTGCACGTTGAGACCGCGTGAAGTGTCGAACGCCAGCTGGCCAGGAGGTCACGGGGCAGACCCAGCAGGTGCCATGGGTCGACTGACTGGGATGACTTGCCGACCACGCACACAAACACTCTGACACGCACTCTCAAATTGGCGACTTGTTAACACGTTCACTCTTATCTTCAATTTTTATTCCACCTCCCCCCACACGGAACGTATGTCCCCGTCGCACGTGCGCTGCGCGAGTTGCGTTTTGCACACGAGGTTGTTTTGTTTTGGCGCCACGTCTTGGCATCGCACAATTATACTCGCAAATAGTGTACCCGAAATTAGTATACCGACAATTAGTATACCCACAATTATTGTGCCCACAATTAGTATCCCCACAATTAGCATACTCACAATTAGTATACCCATAATTAGTAAACCCACAATATGTATATCCACAATTAGTAGACCCACAATTAGTAAACCCACAATTATACTCACAATTAGTATAACCACAATTATACTCACAATTAGTATATCCACAATAATTATACCCACAATTAGTATACCCACAATTATACCCACAATTATACTCACAATTAGTTTATCCACAATAATTATACCCACAATTAGTATACCCACAATTATACCCACAATTATACCCACAATTAGTATACCTACAATTAGTAGACACACCATTATACCCACAATTAGTATACCCACAGTTAGTAAACCCACAATTAGTGTACCCACAATTAGTAAACCCACAATTAGTATGCCCACAATTAGTATACCCACAATTAGTAAACCCACAATTAGTGTACCCACAAATAGTAAACCCACAATTAGTATACCCACAATTAGTATACCCACAATAAGAAAACCCACAATTAGTAGACCTACAATTAGAAAACCCACAATTAGAAAACCCACAATTAGTTTATCCACAATAATTATACCCACAATTTGAATACCCACCATCATACCCACAATTAGTATACCCACAATTAGTAAACCTACAATTAGTGTACCTACAATTAGTATACCCACAATAAGTATACCCACAATTATTATACCCACAATTAGTATACCCACAATTAGTAAACCCACAATTAGTGTACCTACAATTAGTATACCCACAATAAGTGTACCCGCAATTAGTGTACCTACAATTAGTATACCCACAATTTGTATACCCACAATTAGTATACCCACAATTAGTATACCCACAATTAGAAAACCCACAATTAGTATACCTACAATTAGTATACCTGCAATTAGTGTACCTACAATTAGTGTACCCACAATTAGTATACCCACAATTAGTATACTCACAATTAGTAGACCCACAATTAGTATACCCACAATTATACCCATAATTATACTCACAATTAGTATACCCATCATTAGTGTACCCATAATTAGTATACCGACAATTATATTCACAATTAGTTTACCCACAATTAGAATACTCAAAATTAGTATACTCACAATTAGTATTCCCACAATTAGAAAACCCACAATTAGTAGACCTACAATTAGAAAACCCACACTTAGAAAACCCACAATTAGTATACCTACAATAAGTAGACCCACAATTAGAAAACCTACAATTAGTTGACCCACAATTAGTAAACCCGCAATTAGTATACCCACAATTAGCATACCCACAATTAGCATACCCACAATTAGTGAACCCACAATTAGTATTCGCACAATTAGTATTCCCACAATTAGAAAACCCACAATTAGTAGAACCACAATTAGTAAACCCACAATTAGAAAACCCACAATTAGTAAACCCACAATTAGTATACCCACAATTAGTATACCCACAATTAGTGAACCCACAAGTATACTCACAATTAGTAAACCCACAATTAGTATACCCACAATTAGTAGACCCACAATTATACCCACAATAAGTGTACCCACGATTAGCATACCCACAATTAGTAAACCCACAATTAGAAAACCCACAATTAGTAGACCCACAATTCGTATGCTCACAATTAGTAGACCCATAATTAGTATACCCAAAATTAGTACACCAACAATTAGAAAACCCACAATTAGTATACCCACAATTAGTAGACCCATAATTAGTATACCCACAATTAGTACACCAACAATTAGAAAACCCACAATTAGTATACCCACAATTAGTATACCCACAATTAGTATACCCACAATTAGTATACACACAATTAGTAGACCCACAATTAGAAAAAACACAATTAGTATACCCACAATTAGTATACCCACAATATGTATACCCACAGTTAGTATACCCACTATTAGTATACTAACAATTAGTATACCTACAATTAGTATACCCACAATTAGTATTCCCACAATTAGTAGACCCACAATTAGTAGACCCACAATTAGAAAACCCACAATTTGTATACCCAAAATTAGTATACCCACAGTTAGTAAACCCACAATTAGAAAACCCACAATTAGTAAACCCACAATTAGTATACCCACAATTAGTATACCCACAATTAGTATACTCACAATTAGTATACCAGCAATTAGTATACCCACAATTAGTATACCCACAATTAGTAAACCCAAAATTAGTGAACCCACAATTAGTATACCCAAAATTAGTATACCCACAAATAGTATATCCACAATTAGTATATCCACAATTAGTATACTCACAATTAGTAAACCCACAATTAGTATACCCACAATTAGTATACCCACAATTAGAAAACCCACAATTAGTATACCTACAATTAGTGAACCCACAATTAGTATACCCACAATTAGTATACCCACAATTAGTATACCCACAATTAGTATACCCACAATTAGTATACCCACAATAAGAAAACCCACAATTAGTATACCCACAATTAGTGAACCCACAATTAGTGAACCCACAATTAGTATACCCACAATTAGTATACCCACAATTAGTATACCCTCAATTAGTATACCCACAATTAGTATACCCACAATTAGTATACCCACAATTAGTGTACCCACAATTAGTATACCCACAATTAGTGTACCCACAATTAGTATACCCACAATTAGTATACCCACAATTAGTATACCCACAATTAGTAGACCCACAATTAGTATACCCACAATTAGAAAACCCACAATTAGTATACCCACAATTAGTATGCCCACAATTAGTATTCCCACAATTAGTGTACCCACAATTAGTATACCCACAATTAGTGTACCCACATTTAGTATGCCCACAATTAGTATAAACACAATTTGTATACCCACAATTATTAGACCCACAATTAGTATACCCACGATTAGTATACTCACAATTAGTATACCCACAATTAGTATACCCACAATTAGTAGACCCACAATTAGTATACCCACAATTAGTATACCCACAATTAGTATACCTACAATTAGTATACCCACAATTAGTGAACCCACAATTAGTATACTCACAATCAGTATACCCACAATTAATAAACCCACAATTAGTATACCCACAATTAGTATACCCACAATTAGTAGACCCACAATTAGTATACCCACAATTAGTAGACCCATAATTAGTATACCCACAATTAGTAGACCAACAATTAGAAAACCCACAATTAGTATACCCACAATTAGTGAACCCACAATTAGTATACCCACAATTAGTATACCCACAATTAGTATACCCACAATTAGAAAACCCAGAAATAGTATACCCACAATTAGCATACCCACAATTAGAAAACCCACAATTAGTATACCCACAATTAGTGAACCCACAATTAGTGAACCCACAATTAGTATACCCACAATTAGTATACCCACAATTAGTATACCCACAATTAGTATACCCACAATTAGTATACCCACAATTAGTGCACCCACAATTAGTATACCCACAATTAATGTACCCACAATTAGTATACCCACAATTAGTAGACCAACAATTAGAAAACCCTCAATAAGTATACCCACAATTAGTATACCCACAATTAGTATACCCACAGTTAGAATACACACAATTAGTAGACCCACAATTAGAAAAACCACAATTAGTATACCCACAAATAGTATACCCACAATAAGTATACCCACAATTAGTATACCCACAATTAGTATACCCACAATTAGTAGACCCACAATTAGAAAACCCACAATTAGTATACCCACAATTAGTATACCCACAATTAGTAAACCCACAATTAGAAAACCCACAATTAGTAAACCCACAATTAGTATACCCACAAATAGTATACCCACAATTAGTATACTCACAATTAGTATACTCACAATTAGATACCTAAAATTAGTATACCCACAATTAGTAAACCCACAATTAGTGAACCCACAATTAGTATACCCACAATTAGTAAACCCACAATTAGTATACCCACAATTAGTATACCCAAAATTAGTATACCACAATTAGTATACCCACAATTAGAAAACCCACAATTAGTATACCCACAATTAGTATACCCACAATTAGAAAACCCACAATTATTATACCCACAATTAGTGAACCCACAATTAGTGAACCCACAATTAGTATACCCACAATTGATAAACCCACAATTAGTATACCCACTATTAGAAAACCCACAATTAGTATACCCACAATTAGTATACCCACAATTAGAAAAACCCACAATTAGTATACCCACAATTAGTGAACCCACAATTAGTATACCCACAATTAGTATACCCACAATTAGTATACCCACAATTAGTATACCCACAATTAGTGTACCCACAATTAGTATACCCACAATTAGTGTACCCACAATTAGTATACCCACAATTAGTGTACCCACAATTAGTATACCCACAATTAGTATACCCACAATTAGTATACCCACAATTATTAGACCCACAATTAGTATACCCACAATTAGTATACTCACAATTAGTATACCCACAATTAGTATACCCACAATTAGTAGACCCACAATTAGTATACCCACAATTAGTATACCCACAATTAGTATACCTACAATTAGTATACCCACAATTAGTGAACCCACAATTAGTATACTCACAATCAGTATACCCACAATTAATAAACCCACAATTAGTATACCCACAATTAGTGAACCCACAATTAGTGAACCCACAATTAGTATACCCACAATTAGTATACCCACAATTAGTATACCCACAATTAGAAAACCCACAAATAGTATACCCACAATTAGCATACCCACAATTAGAAAACCCACAATTAGTATACCCACAATTAGTGAACCCACAATTAGTGAACCCACAATTAGTATACCCACAATTAGTATATCCACAATTAGTATACCCACAATTAGTATACCCACAATTAGTATACCCACAATTAGTATACCCACAATTAATGTACCCACAATTAGTATACCCACAATTAATATACCCACAATTAGTATACCCACAATTAGTAGACCCACAATTAGTATACCCACAATTAGAAAACCCACAATTAGTATACCCACAATTAGTATACCCACAATTAGTATACCCACAATTAGTATACATACAATTAGTAGACCCACAATTAGTATACCCACAAATAGTATACTCACAATTAGTATACCCACAATTAGTATACCCACAATTAGTAGACCCACAATTAGTATACCCACAATTAGTATTCCCACAATTAGTATACCTACAATTAGTATACCCACAATTAGTGAACCCACAATTAGTATACTCACAATTAGTATACCCACAATTAGTATACCCACAATTAGTATACCCACAATTAGTATACCCACAATTAGTAGACCCACAATTAGTATACGCACAATTAGTAGACCCATAATTAGTATACCCACAATTAGTAGACCAACAATTAGAAAACCCTCAATTAGTATACCCACAATTAGTGAACCCACAATTAGTGAACCCACAATTAGTATACCCACAATTAGTATACCCACAATTAGTATACCCACAATTAGTATACCCACAATTAGTATACCCACAATTAGTATACCCACAATTAATGTACCCACAATTAGTATACCCACAATTAATATACCCACAATTAGTATACCCACAATTAGTAGACCCACAATTAGTATACCCACAATTAGAAAACCCACAATTAGTATACCCACAATTAGTATACCCACAATTAGTGTACCCACAATTAGTATACCCACAATTAGAAAACCCACAATTAGTATACCCACAATTAGTATACCCACAATTAGTATACCCACAATTAGTAAACCCAAAATTAGTGAACCCACAATTAGTATACCCAAAATTAGTATACCCACAAATAGTATATCCACAATTAGTATATCCACAATTAGTATACTCACAATTAGTAAACCCACAATTAGTATACCCACAATTAGTATACCCACAATTAGAAAACCCACAATTAGTATACCTACAATTAGTGAACCCACAATTAGTATACCCACAATTAGTATACCCACAATTAGTATACCCACAATTAGTATACCCACAATTAGTATACCCACAATAAGAAAACCCACAATTAGTATACCCACAATTAGTGAACCCACAATTAGTGAACCCACAATTAGTATACCCACAATTAGTATACCCACAATTAGTATACCCTCAATTAGTATACCCACAATTAGTATACCCACAATTAGTATACCCACAATTAGTGTACCCACAATTAGTATATCCACAATTAGTGTACCCACAATTAGTATACCCACAATTAGTATACCCACAATTAGTATACCCACAATTAGTAGACCCACAATTAGTATACCCACAATTAGAAAACCCACAATTAGTATACCCACAATTAGTATACCCACAATTAGTATTCCCACAATTAGTGTACCCACAATTAGTATACCCACAATTAGTGTACCCACAATTAGTATGCCCACAATTAGTATAAAAACAATTTGTATACCCACAATTATTAGACCCACAATTAGTATACCCACAATTAGTATACTCACAATTAGTATACCCACAATTAGTATACCCACAATTAGTAGACCCACAATTAGTATACCCACAATTAGTATACCCACAATTAGTATACCTACAATTAGTATACCCACAATTAGTGAACCCACAATTAGTATACTCACAATCAGTATACCCACAATTAATAAACCCACAATTAGTATACCCACAATTAGTATACCCACAATTAGTAGACCCACAATTAGTATACCCACAATTAGTAGACCCTTAATTAGTATACCCACAATTAGTAGACCAACAATTAGAAAACCCACAATTAGTATACCCACAATTAGTGAACCCACAATTAGTATACCCACAATTAGTATACCCACAATTAGTATACCCACAATTAGAAAACCCACAAATAGTATACCCACAATTAGCATACCCACAATTAGAAAACCCACAATTAGTATACCCACAATTAGTGAACCCACAATTAGTGAACCCACAATTAGTATACCCACAATTAGTATACCCACAATTAGTATACCCACAATTAGTATACCCACAATTAGTATACCCACAATTAGTATACCCACAATTAGTGTACCCACAATTAGTATACCCACAATTAATGTACCCACAATTAGTATACCCACAATTAATATACCCACAATTAGTATACCCACAATTAGTAGACCCACAATTAGTATACCCACAATTAGAAAACCCACAATTAGTATACCCACAATTAGTATACCCACAATTAGTGTACCCACAATTAGTATACCCACAATTAGTGTACCCACAATTAGTATACCCACAATTAGTATACCCACAATTAGTATACATACAATTAGTAGACCCACAATTAGTATACCCACAATTAGTATACTCACAATTAGTATACCCACAATTAGTATACCCACAATTAGTAGACCCACAATTAGTATACCCACAATTAGTATTCCCACAATTAGTATACCTACAATTAGTATACCCACAATTAGTGAACCCACAATTAGTATACTCACAATTAGTATACCCACAATTAGTATACCCACAATTAGTATACCCACAATTAGTATACCCACAATTAGTAGACCCACAATTAGTATACCCATAATTAGTAGACCCATAATTAGTATATCCACAATTAGTAGACCAACAATTAGAAAACCCTCAATAAGTATACCCACAATTAGTATACCCACAATTAGTATACCCACAGTTAGAATACACACAATTAGTAGACCCACAATTAGAAAAACCACAATTAGTATACCCACAAATAGTATACCCACAATAAGTATACCCACAATTAGTATACCCACAATTAGTATACCCACAATTAGTAGACCCACAATTAGAAAACCCACAATTAGTATACCCACAATTAGTATACCCACAATTAGCAAACCCACAAATAGAAAACCCACAATTAGTAAACCCACAATTAGTATACCCACAAATAGTATACCCACAATTAGTATACTCACAATTAGTATACTCACAATTAGATACCTAAAATTAGTATACCCACAATTAGTAAACCCACAATTAGTGAACCCACAATTAGTATACCCACAATTAGTAAACCCACAATTAGTATACCCACAATTAGTAGACCCACAATTAGAAAAACCACAATTAGTATACCCACAAATAGTATACCCACAATAAGTATACCCACAATTAGTATACCCACAATTAGTATACCCACAATTAGTAGACCCACAATTAGAAAACCCACAATTAGTATACCCACAATTAGTATACCCACAATTAGCAAACCCACAAATAGAAAACCCACAATTAGTAAACCCACAATTAGTATACCCACAAATAGTATACCCACAATTAGTATACTCACAATTAGTATACTCACAATTAGATACCTAAAATTAGTATACCCACAATTAGTAAACCCACAATTAGTGAACCCACAATTAGTATACCCACAATTAGTAAACCCACAATTAGTATACCCACAATTAGTATACCCACAATTAGTATACCACAATTAGTATACCCACAATTAGAAAACCCACAATTAGTATACCCACAATTAGTATACCCACAATTAGAAAACCCACAATTATTATACCCACAATTAGTGAACCCACAATTAGTGAACCCACAATTAGTATACCCACAATTGAAAAAACCCACAATTAGTATACCCACTATTAGAAAACCCACAATTAGTATACCCACAATTAGTATACCCACAATTAGAAAACCCACAATTAGTATACCCACAATTAGTGAACCCACAATTAGTATACCCACAATTAGTATACCCACAATTAGTATACCCACAATTAGTATACCCACAATTAGTGTACCCACAATTAGTATACCACAATTAGTGTACCCACAATTAGTATACCCACAATTAGTGTACCCACAATTAGTATACCCACAATTAGTATACCCACAATTAGTATACCCACAATTATTAGACCCACAATTAGTATACCCACAATTAGTATACTCACAATTAGTATACCGACAATTAGTATACCCACAATTAGTAGACCCACAATTAGTATACCCACAATTAGTATACCCACAATTAGTATACCTACAATTAGTATACCCACAATTAGTGAACCCACAATTAGTATACTCACAATCAGTATACCCACAATTAATAAACCCACAATTAGTATACCCACAATTAGTGAACCCACAATTAGTGAACCCACAATTAGTATACCCACAATTAGTATACCCACAATTAGTATACCCACAATTAGAAAACCCACAAATAGTATACCCACAATTAGCATACCCACAATTAGAAAACCCACAATTAGTATACCCACAATTAGTGAACCCACAATTAGTGAACCCACAATTAGTATACCCACAATTAGTATACCCACAATTAGTATACCCACAATTAGTATACCCACAATTAGTATACCCACAATTAGTATACCCACAATTAATGTACCCACAATTAGTATACCCACAATTAATATACCCACAATTAGTATACCCACAATTAGTAGACCCACAATTAGTATACCCACAATTAAAAACCCACAATTAGTATACCCACAATTAGTATACCCACAATTAGTATACCCACAATTAGAAAACCCACAATTAGTATACCCACAATTAGTATACCCACAATTAGTATACCCACAATTAGTATACATACAATTAGTAGACCCACAATTAGTATACCCACAAATAGTATACTCACAATTAGTATACCCACAATTAGTATACCCACAATTAGTAGACCCACAATTAGTATACCCACAATTAGTATTCCCACAATTAGTATACCTACAATTAGTATACCCACAATTAGTGAACCCACAATTAGTAAACTCACAATTAGTATACCCACAATTAGTATACCCACAATTAGTATACCCACAATTAGTATACCCACAATTAGTAGACCCACAATTAGTATACGCACAATTAGTAGACCCATAATTAGTATACCCACAATTAGTAGACCAACAATTAGAAAACCCTCAATTAGTATACCCACAATTAGTGAACCCACAATTAGTGAACCCACAATTAGTATACCCACAATTAGTATACCCACAATTAGTATACCCACAATTAGTATACCCACAATTAGTGTACCCACAATTAGTATACCCACAATTAATGTACCCACAATTAGTATACCCACAATTAATATACCCACAATTAGTATACCCACAATTAGTAGACCCACAATTAGTATACCCACAATTAGAAAACCCACAATTAGTATACCCACAATTAATATACCCACAATTAGTGTACCCACAATTAGTATACCCACAATTAGAAAACCCACAATTAGTATACCCACAATTAGTATACCCACAATTAGTATACCCACAATTAGTATACATACAATTAGTAGACCCACAATTAGTATACCCACAAATAGTATACTCACAATTAGTATACCCACAATTAGTATACCCACAATTAGTATACCCACAATTAGTATACCCACAATTAGTATTCCCACAATTAGTATACCTACAATTAGTATACCCACAATTAGTGAACCCACAATTAGTATACTCACAATTAGTATACCCACAATTAGTATACCCACAATTAGTATACCCACAATTAGTAGACCCACAATTAGTATACGCACAATTAGTAGACCCATAATTAGTATACCCACAATTAGTAGACCAACAATTAGAAAACCCTCAATTAGTATACCCACAATTAGTATACCCATAATTAGTATACCCACAATTAGTATACACACAATTAGTAGACCCACAATTAGAAAAAACACAATTAGTATACCCACAAATAGTATACCCACAATAAGTATACCCACAATTAGTATTCCCACAATTAGTATACCCACAATTAGTAGACCCACAATTAGAAAACCCACAATTAGTATACCCACAATTAGTATACCCACAATTAGTAAACCCACAATTAGAAAACCCACAATTAGTAAACCCACAATTAGTATACCTACAAATTGTATACCCACAATTAGTATACTCACAATTAGTATACCCACAATTAGTATACCTACAATTAGTATACCCACAATTAGTAAACCCACAATTAGTGAACCCACAATTAGTATACCCACAATTAGTATACCCACAATTAGTATACCCACAATTAGTATACCCACAATTAGAAAACCCACAATTAGTATACCCACAATTAGTATACCCACAATTAGAAAACCCACAATTAGTATACCTACAATTAGTGAACCCACAATTAGTGAACCCACAATTAGTATACCCACAATTGATAAACCCACAATTAGTATACCCACAATTAGAAAACCCACAATTAGTATACCCACAATTAGTATACCCACAATTAGAAATCCCACAATTAGTATACCCACAATTAGTGAACCCACAATTAGTGAACCCACAATTAGTATACCCACAATTAGTATACCCACAATTAGAAAACCCACAATTAGTATACGCACAACTAGTATACCCACAATTAGAAAACCCACAATTAGTGAACCCACAATTAGTGAACCCACAATTAGTATACCCACAATTAGTATACCCACAATTAGTATACCCACAATTAGTGTACCCACAATTAGTATACCCACAATTAGTGTACCCACAATTAGTATACCCACAATTAGTATACCCACAATTAGTATACCCACAATTACTAAACCCACAATTAGTAAACCCACAATTAGTATACCCACAATTAGTATACCCACAATTAGTATACCCACAATTAGGAAACCCACAATTAGTATACCCACAATTAGTATACCCACAATTAGTATACCTACAATTAGTATACCCACAATTAGTAAACCCACAATTAGTGAACCCACAATTAGTATACCCACAATTAGTATACCCACAATTAGTATACCCACAATTAGTATACCCACAATTAGAAAACCCACAATTAGTATACCCACAATTAGTATACCCACAATTAGAAAACCCACAATTAGTATACCTACAATTAGTGAACCCACAATTAGTGAACCCACAATTAGTATACCCACAATTGATAAACCCACAATTAGTATACCCACAATTAGAAAACCCACAATTAGTATACCCACAATTAGTATACCCACAATTAGAAATCCCACAATTAGTATACCCACAATTAGTGAACCCACAATTAGTGAACCCACAATTAGTATACCCACAATTAGTATACCCACAATTAGAAAACCCACAATTAGTATACCCACAACTAGTATACCCACAATTAGAAAACCCACAATTAGTGAACCCACAATTAGTGAACCCACAATTAGTATACCCACAATTAGTATACCCACAATTAGTATACCCACAATTAGTGTACCCACAATTAGTAAACCCACAATTAGTATACCCACAATTAGTAGACCCACAATTAGTGAACCCACAATTAGTAGACCCACAATTAGTATACCCACAATTAGTATACCCACAATTAGTAAACCCACAATTAATAAACCCACAATTAGTATACCCACAATTAGTAGACCCACAATTAGTATACCCACAATTAGTATACCCACAATTAGTAGACCCACAATTAGTGAACCCACAATTAGTAGACCCACAATTAGTGAACCCACAATTAGTAGACCCACAATTAGTGAACCCACAATTAGTAGACCCACAATTAGAAAACCCACAATTAGTATACCCACAATTAGTGAACCCACAATTAGTATACCCACAATTAGTATACCCACAATTAGTATACCCACAATTAGAAAACCCACAAATAGTATACCCACAATTAGCATACCCACAATTAGAAAACCCACAATTAGTATACCCACAATTAGTGAACCCACAATTAATAAACCCACAATTAGTATACCCACAATTAGTAGACCCACAATTAGTATACCCACAATTAGTATACCCACAATTAGTAGACCCACAATTAGTGAACCCACAATTAGTAGACCCACAATTAGTGAACCCACAATTAGTAGACCCACAATTAGTGAACCCACAATTAGTAGACCCACAATTAGTGAACCCACAATTAGTAGACCCACAATTAGTAGACCCACAATTAGTAGACCCACAATTAGTGAACCCACAATTAGTAGACCCACAATTAGTAGACCCACAATTAGTGAACCCACAATTAGTATACCCACAATTAGTATACCCACAATTAGTGAACCCACAATTAGTATACCCACAATTAGTGAACCCACAATTAGTATACCCACAATTAGTATACCCACAATTAGTAGACCCACAATTAGTGAACCCACAATTAGTGAACCCACAAATAGTATACCCACAATTAGTAGACCCACAATTAGTATACCCACAATTAGTAGACCCACAATTAGTATACCCACAATTAGTGAACCCACAATTAGTATACCCACAATTAGTAGACCCACAATTAGTATACCCACAATTAGTAGACCCACAATTAGTAGACCCACAATTAGTAGACCCACAATTAGTGAACCCACAATTAGTAGACCCACAATTAGTGAACCCACAATTAGTAGACCCACAATTAGTGAACCCACAATTAGTAGACCCACAATTAGTGAACCCACCAACGCTTCGCTCCCTCGCAGGAACTGCTCGCGTTGTCCAAGCCTCCACCGCGGCCCCCTCGCGTCCGTGCGGGTGTCCACTTTGAACCGTTCATTGGCGCAAGGCGCCTGGAAAGTCCTCCGCGGTCAGAGTGGCTTTGGGTTGAAGTGGGTGTGTTGGTGGACCACTCTGGTGGCCAAATCTACGAGTTTGCAGGCCCCACTTGACAACCGTCAACAGTAAAGAAACGCAAATTTGCTTTGAATGCCCGTAAATTTGAGTGGAAGAACAATCGACCATTAAAATATTGTTTTGGTGACTATATATTTCACTAGATTACCCGTCAATTGTATTGCAAAGAGGTAACTTCTGCGCGGCTGTAGTGGCTGCATCTGGCGCCCCTACAGCGTTAGCTATTCGAGACCGTGAGCGTAACGACGATGCGATTAAGGCAAGCTCCCATATGACCGATTTGCTGCACCCCCTGAGCTCGTAATGGGAGTCACCACGCCACTGAGCAGACGATAAACCCAGGACCTGGGTTCAGATGTCACCGCCGCTGATGCGAATCGTTGGCCGGTGAATCGAACTCAGTTCGCTCGCTGGGGTCAAAGTGCAGTTGCGGCTTCACCGCTGGGCCACACCACTGGCATAGCCACAAATAAGTATGCATTATTTAAAACTGCAATATCTATTACGATAAAAAAATAACATTCCATTAAACGCTGTTGGGGGGGGGGGGGACCCATTTGCCCTGTTGACAGAGTAAGCGAGAAATGTTGTAAACATCACGGCTGGTGCTCGCTCTTACTTAAACATCCGAGGCAGCTCCCCAGACGGCATGACCCCTATTAGAACACGGTCAAGTTAGGAGGGGGGGGGGGGGAACTTCCAAGCATCTCTCTCTTTTCTTTAAATAGTCTTACCCGATCTAGCACGGTCAAAGTCACGTTGTAGCCACCCGTGATGGTTATGTTTTTTTTAATTATATACGGATAACGCATGTTGACTCTGTAATGAATATATTAGTGGAAGTCTGGTTGTTGGGGTTTCTTTTTTGCATAATGAAGTAATACAATGTAATATATTTATGTATGCGGGTTTACCCAGTAGGGTGCTGTCAAGGCTTTATTTAATTTTTCTCGCAGTAGGAGGGGCGATGATTGTTGCTTGCAATGTGTTATCCCAATCGAGGGATGTTTTTTTTTTATTGGCCACGGTGGTGAGATGTGAACTACCTCGCCAGGTATACAGGAGTACCTGAGTTCGAACCCGACCCTGACGACTGTATATTTGCAGGTTGCGTGTTCTCTCTCCACGTGGTCACGTGGATTTTTCTCCGGGTCCTCTGTTTTTTCCCATTTAGAGATAACGTGCGTTGAGGATATTTGCGAAACATTTGCGCATGATACACCACTTGTTTCAGCTGTAAATGTGTGGCCAAGTGGCTTCTGAAAAATAGCTATATAGCTCAGTGGGCCTTACCTGGTGAAATATAAAGAGTTGAGTTTTGTTTTAGTTTACAACCTGCAGAAACGCCAGCTACATCAGGGTGAGAACTTACAAAGTCTACATACTTACAACAATACAGATATCCCCGGTATAGCCTTATGATACTTTTGGGGCAAGTGGTGTTTGTGAGCACCTTACGAAGGCCGGCACAGCACACGAGATGGTGGGAGAGTGGCCAGCAACACTCCCGGCCGCGTCGAATCAGGTCATTCTTTGAGGTTGAGTCCACCTAGGGTAGGCTCGGGACTGGTTCAGATTATCGCTGTCACCTGGTGTGGTCCATTGCAATATGTGTGACCCCTCTGGCACACGAAACGTCCTCATTGTATGTTTACACGAGAGAGCAATAATCGCACAATGCATTCCGATATTTCTCAAATGTAATGCTGCTGTGAACGATTTTTTAAAAGTAATTTGGTCCACGCCGGCTTCCTTTTTACCGCGAATTTATTTAATTTAAAATCGATTGTGTTTGCACGCTGCTTTTTGCTTCCCCCTGTAACGCAGTTGACTCTGCACTGATTCCTATTTGGTTGATTTTTCTCTGATTTCTATTTGGTTGATTTTGCTCTGATCTCTATTTGGTTGATTTTGGTCTGGTTTCTATTTAGTTGATTTTGCTCTGATGTCTATTTGGTTGATTTTGCTCTGATTTCTATTTGGATGATTTTGCTCTGATTTCTATTTGGATGATTTTGCTCTGATTTCTATTTGGTTGATTTTGCTATCATCTATATTTGGTTGATTTTGCTCTAAATTCCACTTGGTGGCTTTTGCTCTGATTTCTATTTGGTTGATTTTGCTCTGATCTCTATTTGGTTAGTTTTGCTCTGATCGCCATTTGCCTGTCTCTGCTCTGATCGCTATTTGCTTCATTAACTCACTCGTTTTCATCTCATCACCTCTGCCGACATTGGCGACGCTGGTCACTCACTCTCTCTCTCTTTGCCAACGAGACTCCTCTCTCTCTCTCTCCTCTCTCTATCCCCGGTTGCTCATAACCAACCGGTTCCCTCTGGTCGCAAACCCATAGGATGGGCACTGTGGCCCCACCTCTCTACCGGATTGGCTGCTCTGCGACCCATCTACGTCGGGCCTACGGGGAGTGCCCGTCGACTCGGACCGCGGGAGCCACGCCGTCGCCTCGTGCTGCCCCGGGACATTCTCCCTGCACGTGCTCGCCGATTGGGAGTCACCGCGAGCCTGGCTCTTCCAAGATCCCTCCTCCAGGTGTGCCTCGTGTGGCACGGCGCCGGCCGGCTTTTGCCTCACTGGATTTGTTAGCCGGGATGTTTTTTTTTATGACGCGCGGCCACTCCAGATGCAGGATCCGGGGTCCTCTTGTCATTGTATCTCATTTGCGTCTCCCCCCCCCCCCCCCACCACTCCCCCCCCTCCTCCCCATATCCCACGGGAATCCAATCTCTCTGACCGTCTGTCCATGCGTCTGTCTGTGCATCCGTCTCTCTATCCGTCCGTCCATCTGTCCGTCTACCTGTCTATCCGTCCGTCCATCTGTCCGTCTTTCTGCCCGTACGTCCATGCGTCCGTCCATCCACGCATCCATACAATCTGTCCATCCGTCCGTGCAACAGGCCGCCCAAGAACGCGGCAGGCACATCCGGTGTGGAGATGGAGCGCTGCGCGTCGGGCTCCGCCGCCGCCACCTTCGCGTCGCTGGTGCTCGAGGGCCGGGCCGAGTCCCTGAGCGCCGAGCGGCGGCTGCGGCTCATCTCGGTGCTCGCGCGCTACCTCCGCCTCGACCCCTATGCCGTGACGCTGGCGCCGCTCGGGACGCCGTCGCAGCTGGCGCGCCTCAACCGCAGTGTGGTGGCCGCAAGTGGGGCCTCTGGGCCCCAAGACGACGCCGGCCGGACGATGAGCCGTAAGGCCATGGTGCCGGCAGGCGGCGGTGGCGGCGGCTTCGGCGGGCCAGAGGACGGCGCCGGTGCTTCGGGGCTGGTTCGGCTCCGCCTCCGAGACGCTTCGGAGCGTGAGACGTCGGGCCCTGAGAGGCTTGCGGTCGGTGGCGCCGGGCACCGCGGCCGCGATTGCGACCCACGGGGCCGTGAGCCGCTGGGGCCGGAGGGCGGCCTCATGGAGGTGTCGTGGCCCGTTGCCTGTGGCCCCTTTGAGCTGGCCGCGGAGCTGGCCCAGGTGCTGTCGCACAGCGTCGCCTCGGGCCGGATGTCCGGCGTGACAGGCCACGCGGTAGTCGGCTGGCGAGTGCTGGCCGAGAGCCGCGGCGGCAGCGCCGAGAGCGCCGACACCAAAATCGGCACGGCAACGTTGAGGAAGAGGATGCTCGGGGCCACGGCCACGCCGGTGCTCATGCCGGCGACGACTAGGCTCATTCCGGCGTTCGAGGCTGCCGCCGATGACGCCGAGGGAGTGGCGGCGGTTGCCGCGTGCTGCGGTTTCGGTGTCGCCGCCGCTGCCGCCGCCGCTGCAACGGAGCTCTCCCCGTCCCCCGTGCACCTCACCGTTCCACCCTCTGGCGACCGGACGGATTCAGACGCATCGACCCAAGCCCCTTTCTGGAGCACGTGGACCAGTCCGCATGCCGCAGAGGGGGCAGCCCGACCCGACGGCGGCGGCGTCGCACCGATGGGTCTCTGCAGCTCAACGGTGCCCGTCTTCGGTGACCGCGCTTCGCCCGTTCCTCTCGCACCACCCGCGGGCCCCATCGCCGGCGCGCCGGCGTATCCGTGCACTCTGACGGCGGGCCACCCCACCGGCGGCGGGCGCTCCAGTGGAACGGCACCTCCCCCGTCGCGGAGAGGTTCCCCGTCGCTAGGCATGACAATCGCACGCGCGTCCCAGCCCCGCTCCGGCCGCGTCACGCCGTCGTACGCGCCGCTGGAGTTGCCGTCAACCCAGCCCGATGCCACAGCCTCCCAGGACTTGCAGCAACGGCAATCTGAGTCTGTGAGTCCAAGCGGCACGGGATGCTATGAAAAGGAGGGATTGGCCGGGGTGACCCCGTCGCTCTCCGATGCCGTGCCGTGGCTCGAGGCGACGGTGAGACCATCTCTCCCCTCGCCAGTTATAGCCACGACCGCTGGCCCTGCCGTCTCACTGCCGGTGGCGACGGCGGCCGTGGTTTCGCGACTGAGCGCACCACTGTCGCGTTTGCCAACGGCGCAGGAGCTAGCGCCGAGTGGCCAGCCAGTGCCAGCAGCAGGCGGCGGGCAGGCGGGGCAGCCGTCCGGGTCGTCGTTTTGGCAGCGGACGCCAAAGATGAGTTCGGCGACGATGTGGCATGAGCTAGCGGGCCGAGCGGGCTCACTCACGCAGCTACAGCCGCCGCCATCATCTCAGATTAATCAGAGTTGCCAGCCTCAGCGGGCGAGACACCCCGTGTCGTCTCCTGCGGAGTGGAGTGCCTCGACAAAGGACGCAGACGTGTCCTTTGCGCTGAGCGCGACGCAGCGGGCTGGAGGCGAGCGTTCAGACTGCTCCTTCGGGGACTTGCTGTACGACGGCTCGCCGCTCGAGCACGGAACAATGGCATGCACGCGTTCGCTGTCACCACCGCGTAGTGGCACAGCCATGCCCGACGACTTTTTCTCTTTTGTTTACGCAGCCGAGCAGGCCGGAGATGCATCGTCGGTCTATGCAGTGCAACATTTCGATGATTCGCAGCACGGATACAGAACGGAGAAGCCGGTGCACTCGTCGCCGATTTACGGCACAATCTCTCCCAGCGATTCACTCAGCGCTCACACGATGGAACGAGCCACGGATGCCTCGTCCCTTTTCAAAACGCGACAGCGAGGCGATCAGTCGCTCCTCTGTCATGCGGCCGGGCCCACTGAATCACCTCCTGTGTACACAGCGGAACGGCATGGGGATTCATCGTCTCTCTGCACAACGGCTCAACTCGACGACTTACTCTCCGGCCCCTCCTACCCCCACGCCGCACGCCAACCAACTCTTTCACCGTCGCTTTACGAAGCAGAGCGGCTCGCCGGAGCCCAGCCCTCGTGGCGGACGGAGCGAGCCGGTGATGTGATTTTCCCCCGCGAAGTTGGCGGCGCCGGCAGCCCTCCGGCAAAAACTTTCGGGGCCCCACGGACCACTTTGCTCGCGGCGGAAGCAGAGGCGGTGCTTTCCCGCATGCCGGCTGCATCTCAGCAGAGTTTCTCCGCCGCTCCGAGCACCGCCGACAGGGGTTCCGTCCCCGGAGGATGGGGTCACAGAACCGGCACATCCGTCACGGTGACCTCCACCCCCAGCCCGGCGTCCGAGACAGCTCCGCTCGGAAGATCGATGGGACCAATTCCAGCGTCCTCAGCTCTGCTCTGGGATGCATCGCTGAGCCTTGCTTCCGATTTGCTTCCATCATTCATGCCACCGCTGCCCGCCGACTTGACTTATCGCCAGCCTCGCGAGCGCTTTACCACCGCAGCCGCCTCCTCCTCCTCCACCCCCTCCACTGGAAGTGACTCCCCGGCGCCGCCGGCGACTCCCGGTGGCGCCACGGGACGAGGGGCGGGGTCCAGCCCCCACTATCCGACCCCGGCGCCCGTCCTCACGGCCCGGCAAAGTTCGACACCGGTCGCGGACGGGGGAGTTGCGGCATCGATCCATCCGAGCCTCCATTCCTCCACATCTCCCGAGTTCCAGTTCTCGCGCACGGCCATTGCCATTGATGCCGCCGCCACTGGCGCCGCTGGCACCATCAGTGCCATGACGACCGGGGACCCGGTGCCAGTGGCGAGCAGTGTCGTCGAGAGGAGAAGTCGTTCGAGCTGGGGGGCCATGCCCCCCCCTGCGAGTCTGACCGTCGCTCCGTCGCCTCGATCTGCCCTCACGGAGGGGACCCCCGCGTTGGCGAGCGCAGGTGAGAGCCGTCATCTTGGCCAGGCCCGAAGGCCACACACACACACACTGCGACGTTTGTGATGGATAAGAGTTGACATGCTTATTGGATTGAGCAAGTCGATTTTTAAGGGCCATGAGTGGATTAGTGAGTGAGTAGGTGAATGGGTGGGTGGTTGATTTTGTGGGTGGGTGATGGAGTGAGTCAGCGGATGGGTGGGTGAGTGGGTGAATGGGCAGGTGGATGGGAGAGTGTGTTGATGTGACCTGGTGGTTGAACACAGAATGCAGAAGAGATCTCAACATGAGTGGCGGAGGAACAAGTGAGTGACGTTCGTGGCAAAAAAAAAAAACAACACGTGGCAGTAGCAATAGAAGAGTGATGAGGAGGCTCCTGACTGCCAGTGAGTTCTGGGTCAATGAAAAGTTCGTGCCATTGTGTGAGCGAGTACAAAGGCACGTGACACAGCACACACACACATGATGATCCCAAGAACAAGCAGCAGCAGCACCAACATTTTTAGAACAACCTTTGTTTCCTTCCCCTTTCCACAGTATATATCTATATCTACGTGAAATATATATTTTAGGTAAGGACACAAGCCCCGGTACGATGCCCTCAGTGGTTTCTGGGGAGGGCAGGGTGGGGAGACAAAAAAACCGCGACGGAGCGGGGGGGGGAGAGGGGGACACTTTCCGGTGCCTGCCACAAATGAACAACAATACCTTGCTGATCTCGTCAAGCGACATAAACCGTAACGGGCACTCCGGTCATCCTTGCAGCAGCGGCGGCTTTTGGCTCGTCATCAAACGAAGGTGGTCACCGCATTGTGCGGCGCTTTCAGATGGACTTCTGTGGCCGTCCGGAATGCTCTTCATTCCGATTTTAGGAAGCCACTGGAGCTATGCAATTTTAAATTATCTAGATTGAAAGCTCATGTCGTTGAAACAATTTTTGTGTTCAGTTTGGTGTCCTTCTTCGGGCACCTCCGATGAGCACGGTTGGCTACGTACAATGCGAAAGAAGTGCAACATACATAAATGCATGTGACATCACCCTACCGCGCGCTTAGTGCACAATAGCTTTGCTTTTAAACCATCAACCTAAAACAAAATCTAAATTGTGACTTTTGACTCAGCCCGTCATTCCAATCTGGGGTCGTATAAACGAGTCCTATATTTTGATTTATAGCTTTCGTGACTGCAGGGATTCATATTCTTGGTTCTTTCGGTAAAGTCACGTAGAAGGGAAAAAAATAAATAATAAAAATATAAAACAATAAAATTCTCACGACGTTTCGACTGCAACACAAGCAATCATCATCAGGTGTGAAAACCACAACAATTTTCCACATCATCAGGTGTGAAAACCACAGCAAGAATGTTTTCTTTCTGTGGTTTTCACACCTGATGATGATTGCTTGTGTTGCAGTCGAAACGTCGTGAGAATTTTATTGTTTCATATTTTTATTATTTTATTGTTTCCCTTCTACGTGACTTTACCGAAAGAACCAAGAATATGGGTCCTATATTGTGATGAGAAATCAACGGCAGTCGTCCTATGGAGAGACCATGCCCTGGCCATTGGAATGTGGAATTTCCACCACCGGCTCTGCAGGGATGCGAGTGAAAGACGAGCAGCCGATGCCTTTCGATACTGATCGGAGCAGCAGGAAGTTACTTCCTCTCGACTTCTTTTGACCGGGAATCGAACTCGGTCGGGCAGGCTCACAATACCCCCCCGTAAAAAAAACCTCTCCTCCATCCCGAGGGCCCCATACACTCTCAGCTGACGAAATAAAATGTCCACGCTCCGCCGGGTCCCCGTCCCCGGGGCCTCTCCGCTTCTCTCTCGCTCTCTCGTTTTAGACTTCGGAGGAAGGGGAGGGCCACCATCTGGCCTCAAACTCCACTTTTCCCCTCTGTTGAGCTTGTGGGACACACAGGTGTTCGATAGCCGCGTGGGCTAGCAGGTTGTTGCGCCCTTGTCCCCACGTAAGGGGGTTCAGTTAGCCAAGATGTTTTTTTTTTTCTGTTGTACTGGAAATGATGTTAAAAGTTTGGAGTAGGACGTGCTAGTGTTTTTTTAGTATAACCAACCCGGTTTCAAGCCCTACAGGGTGGTCTCAGTTGACGGAGAGATGTTTGGTGCTCCACACGTCATTACAGAAGACCGATATCGTCTGATAAAAAAATGTATATATAATCAATGTCCGGCCATGACCAAAACGCATGTAAGTAGGTTTGTATTGATCTGAAGCTTTCGTGACTGCAGGAATCCATACTCTTTGGTTCTTTCGGTAAAGTCACGTAGGTAGAAAAATTAAACAAAATAAAAATAATATATCACGACGTTTCGATCGCAACACATTCGATCGAAACGTCGTGACATGTTATTTTTATTTTTCTACCTACGTGACTTTACCGAAAGAACCAAAGAGTATAGGTTTGTATTGTGCCTGAGTCACATCATGGACAGTCAGGGGTGGAGTTGGCACATACGTGCCATGCACGAATGTGAGCTGTAAAGGTTTGAGCGATATTGCTCTTGGACGGGATTTCGAGGCTTGCCATATTTTGGCACCATTCCTGCGGTGTGATCTCCTGGGGTTGGGGGGGGGGGAGGATTCCACTCCGTACTTTACCTGGGTTACTGATCTTGTGTCAGTGGCCTTCACCGCCCAGCAGATGATAAGCCTCCGCTCGTCTGTATTTTAAGATTCGGTTATTCCGGCCAGCCTGCGATCGGGTGTCGGCGTCCATCCAGGTTATATGTCGGCAGGACTTTTGTTGTGGCCTTTGTTTGATCGTTTGTTTCTCCCCTCGGCATTCGTAAAGCATCAGCTTCAGAAAATAATCCTGAAGCAGAATATTCCTGCTGCATACAAACCACATTTGCCTATGCGATTTGTGACTCTGATCCTAGCCCGTGTATTGATAGTTCAATTTTAATGTGCAATTATGTTGAGTGTTATTGTGTGTTGTCTTGGTGTGGTCTGGGACTGTTTTGTTGATTTGCTGCATTGCCCCAAGCTTGCATTTAGTGTTGACAAATCGACAGGAATTGATGGACTCGCACAATGTGTAGCTATATACGTTATTACATTTGGTTTATATATAGGTATTTATTTATTTACGAGTTCATAAAGCCTGTCTTCGCCAGGCAAAATATTGCAATAAATATAATAATTAACTCGATGTAATTTATATTCTTTGTTTTTTCGGTAAAGTCACGTTGAAGGGAAACAACAAAATAATAAAATATATATAACAATAAAAAAAATTCTCACGACGTTTCGACCATAACTCAAACGGTCATCTTCAGGTGTGTTGGTTTGCATACATTTATTTTTAAACGGCGCATTTATTTATTTATAAAAACGTTAGCGCCACGCGCAACGATTTGGCAGTTTATTTAGGACTAGTCCATCTATATTCTGAAAAGAGGAGGGGGGAGACGAAATTTTTTATAATGTATGCTGTCTGAAAGCCACTGTAAGCGTGAACAATCAATTAAGACCTGAAATGGTTTATCAAATCTTTCCAATGATTGCTAAGATAGAATCCATCTTCTCGGTTGAAATTGTCTCTGTGCTTGTATATGTGGATAGCCTCATGAACGAATCTCTCATGGAAGCCAGATGGCTTACAAAGAACCTCTGTCTTGGAAAAGTCAATGGCATGTGAGCCTACTGAATTAGAACAATGATCTGCCACGGCCGAGGTGTTGGTCCTACCGTGTTTAAGGTCTGCTTTGTGTTCACGAATGCGGTCCGAGACATGGCGTTTGGTTTCTCCAATGTAACTACTACCACAGAGGCAACTTAGTTTGTAGACACCAGGGTATTGTATGTCCGGAATCACATCTTTTACAGACGGAACCAGATCACGGATTTTATGTAATGTGTTGAAACGGACCTGGATCTTGTGTTTATTCAAGATTTTGGAGATCTTTTTTTGTGATCCCCGCAATGTAGGGTAAAGTGATGGTTTTGAAAGGCTCCTCAAGAGGGTTCTTCTTCATGGTTTGAGTGATAGCTTTGCGGATTGTATAGTCGGAGTAACCATTAGCCCTAAGAGCTTGGTGTACGTGCTTGAGTTCACTGCTTATGTGTTCCTGGTCGGATATGCATTGGGCTCTATGATACAGAGTCTTGATGAGAGAATTCTTCTGTGATGGATGGTGGTGGGAATCCGGTTTCAGATAAGCATCCGTATGGGTAGCTTTCCTGTAGACAGAGTGGCTCATTGAACCATCAGGTCTCTTTTTAATTAGGACATCCAAAAAAGGTATCTTGCCATCTATTTCGACTTCCATGGTAAATCTGATGGCTGGGTGTATGGAATATGAATTACTGCAGTCACGAAAGCTTTAAATCAAAATTCGATGTAATTTCTTTACATTTATATTTGGGATCAGACGCTAACTAATCAAAACATTTTTTTTCCGCAAGAAAAAAATTGTTGACGACTCGATTCAACTTCTTATATTTAAAGACGTATCTACCGCAAACGACTCAATTTAAAGATTATGTTATTTTTATTCATTAGAAAGAACAAACATTAATGAACTTGATACTATATGCGGGTAAGCCGCTTGAATCAGAAATATCTCCAAAACAATTAAAGATCAAACAAATTGTTTATCTCCTTAATTTTATTTCCTGTCTAACGCTCTACCAAACATTAAAAAACGCAATCATATATTTTGAACGGTTTCTGAATGAAACGCACAAACATATTTATAGGGCACTTAAATTCAAGATTTGGGGGCCTCACAAACACGTGTGTGTGTGTACAATTTGCCATCCTGTAGCGGTTAACATGGTGACCTATGGACCCAACGACTCAAGATCAATTCCCTGCTCGTGACCGATAACAGTTGCGAATATTTGAACCCGTTTTGGGCCTCCCCTATGTCGACTCAGCCTCAAATGAGTATCTAGTGCAGAGTGTAAGCATTGCTACGGGGGAGACAAAGGAGGCCTGACGTGGTGCTGGCCACTCATCCCCCTTGAGCGCCGTGCCGGCCTTCATAGGTGCTCGCTAACAGCACTTGCTCCGAAGAGATATCAAAGGTTAATCGGGGATCTATGTATTTGTACGCTATGCATTATAACAATTTGCATAATACAACTCTTTGTCAATCTACCCCTGGACGAAGATCTCCCCGTGCCGTGTCGGTCAAAGGGGTCGTGTGACCATACTTCACCACGCGTATTATCCCCGGGTTAAGGAAAGGGCTGGACCCGTCCAGGATGGGATCACTGGGTTCAGAGAGGAGTGCCCTAACCACTGCGCCAACCCTCCACCCTATATAGGAGAGTGCCCAACCCGGTAACAAGCGAACCGCGGTATTCATATGTCCGCAGTGATAATGGCGTGCATTTTCAGCAGCATCATCATCAGCTATTGTTTATCCACTGCTGGATGATGGCCTTGCGCCGACCGTCGCGACGCGATGCCACCACCCGTCTCCCACCCACAGTGCGAGCCGATGTCGTTGCTTCGCCATTGCAGCGCCTCGCCCCTTTGCGGCACGATTCCTCTTCCAGCTGCCGTTTCATAATCATCGTTTCATAATCGTCGTTTCATAATCATCGTTTCATAATCATCGTTTCATAATCATCGGCCACCGGCATCTCTTTTGTTGCCACGACCGTGCCCTGACCCAGCCGATTTCCCGAAGGGTCCAATGTGTTGCCTTTGACGCGAGTTTTGTTAAGCGGTCCCTTCGTTTCTCTCTCTTCCTCTCAGTGGAATTACCTGCGACGCAGATCTCTATGCGCCTATGGATTTAAACTCCTGTATATATAAATATATATTTTTTATTTTGCCAGGTAAAGGCCCACTGAGGTATGTAACTCTTTTTATTTTTTTACAGAAGCGACCTGGCAATCACAAATGACAGCCCAATGAAGTGGCTCATCACCACGTGGACATTTATAGCAGCCAAATGCTCTTAAACGCGCGATGTTGATTCTAAATGTGGAGGGGAAAAAACCGGAGGAGCCGCAGAAAAATCCACGCGACCACGAGGAGAGTGACACGTACTCTCCAAATATACAGGCGTCAGGGTCGGGATCCAACTAACGATCTCCTGTATACAAGGCAAGGGAATTAACATCTCTCCACGTGGCCATCATTCATGTATAGTCCCACTTTGAGAATTCTCAACAGGAACTAAAACGCATTCCCTTGCACTGTACCGTTCCACACCGATCCAGCGAGGAGGTCTTTCACCCCGGAGATGGAGAAGTGAAATCAGTTAATGTACAGAAGCGGATTTACCAATAGCAACTTAATATATGGAGGACCGCAGAGCTTTGGGGGAGGGGGGTATTTGATAATGCCTCACCGCGTGGCTCCTACCGATCATCGTCTGTGATTATTTCTCCTAGTGCCTCTGAGTCTTCCACTCTCTCACTCTCTCTCTGAGTCCTGCTCAGAAAGAGGCCGCGATATGTAATAGGCTGGGTGCGACCGTGCGAGACAACAATGAAATACGGGGGGCCCACACCTGACCGATTGCCGTAGCCCCTGAGCTGATAATGTAGTCACTACGCCACTGGGTAGAGGGGGCTGGAAGAGGGGGGGCTGGAGGGGTGGCGGGGGGCGCTGGGTGGTGGGGTGGAGGGCATAAGGTGAGATGTAAATGATAAATCCTTCGAGCATAAAAGCGATCTCCTCATTTCACGCCGTGATTGGCATCTCGGCTGCCCCCGCCCCCCCCAGCTCCATCGGCAGATGGCAACGATCGCGCGGGAAGATTCCTCAGCTGGCATCTGGGGGGGGCCTCATCGCTCGCTCGCTCGCTCGTACACCTGCAAGGCCTCTTTAGCGGCGGAGCGATGCAGGAGCAAGTGTCGGGGGGGGGAGGGTGGCGTGCGGTGGGGGAGGCTCAACGCATCGGATGCGGCGGGAATTCAACGCGGGGCGTGGTGCAAAAAATAATGGGGGGGGGGGGAAGAAGAGAAATCGATAATACAACGGGGACGATGTTTCGTCGAATTTCCTGATATTGCCCCGAGCGAGCCAGCGAGCGGGCGGGCGGGCGGGCGGGCGGGTGCTGGCACGGGCAGTGAAATCCTGATGGGAATAACAGAACAATTACTTGGGGGGCGGGGGGGGGGTGTAGGGGGGGAGTGAGCTGGTGGGGGAGGGGAGGCGGAGGTGATGCTATGAGGCTTGGCAGTGGGGGCTGGAGAGAAAGTGCCGACGGCAGCGGGGAGGGAAATCATTTGTCTCTTTGTTTCGTGATTCCGATCATTTGTTCGGAGGATTGAGCCGCGGGGGTTATGGAAATTGGTTCAAATTGGCAGAGGTAACGAGAGCAATTAACTACGCAATTAAAGGGGGGGGGGGATGGGGATGGTGGTGTCGAGGGGCCGTCACCGCGGCCCCCACGTCACGTCGCCTCCCGCCGCGTGACCCCGCGACCTCCCCCGGCAGCTCCACTGCGGCCCCCCACCCCCCCCCCCCCCGTCGGCCCCGTACGGCGAATGGAGCGACGTCGTTTCAACATCCAAACCCGTGCTATCGACGAGAGCTCGTGAGTTGTTTGTTTTGTTTGCGACTCATTTCTTCTCTTCCTTTATTCACTTCCGTCATTCTCTTCCTGCCGTGCGCCAGCGCTACGTTCAGGGGCTAAGTGCCAATATCGTGGTCCTGCTGCTGCTGCTGGCCACGACGAGAGGGCTTCAGCAAGGAGAGAGAGTTCGTGTCGTGTCGCTGTTCCTCCTCCTCCTTTAGATATCATTGGGTTTGCTGCGCGGTCCGTAGTTTTTGATGCATGGCTACAATCTCATTCCTGTTTCTCGTTCTTAATCTACAGTATCCGTGTCTCGCTCTCTCATCACCATCACGGTGGCTAGGAGATGTTAACTCCCTCGCCTGGTGTGCAGGAGGTCGTAGGTTCGATCCCGACCCTGACGCCTGCTGCTGCTGTATATTTGAAGTGTGCGTGTCTCTCTCCCAGCTGTCGTGTGGATTTTTCTCCGGTTCCTCCGGTTTTTCTCTCCACATTTAGAATCCATGTCCGTTCACAGTATCTTTCTACTATACATTCCCACGTTCTAAGCCACATCGTTGAATTCTCATTTGTGGCAAGGTCACTTCCGAAAAATAGAGCTGTATAGGTCAGTGGGGCCTTACCTGGTAAAATAAATTAATAAACGGTTAAAAACACATATATTCTTGGTTCTTTCGGTAAAGTCACGTAGAAGGAAAACAATAAATAAAAAATATATTTTCTTGCTGTGGTTTTCACACTTGATGATGATTGCTTGTACTGCAGTCGAAACGTCGTGAGAATTTTATTGTTTTATATTTTTATTATCTTATTGTTTCCCTTCTACTTGACTTAACTGAAAGAACCAAGAATGTGAATAATTGCGGTCACGAAAGCTTTAAATCAAAATGTTTAAAACGTAGTTTTGACCTCGGGATCGTTTAGATATCATTCGCCACTGATGTTAGCCTAGAATCGAACTGGCACATCGGAGTGAAGAGCGATAACCACCGCAACACTCCCCACCAAAGGGAAATAAAAACAATTATTGAGGTTTATTTTTTCATCTTACGTTTTATTTACTTCACATTTACGTATTCATTAATTCGCAAGTTTGCATACTCATTAGCGATAAATTAATCGCTAAGCTTTATGGATTTGGTTAATTGCGTATTTATAAGCGCGGCGTTGAGAGACGCTCTCGTTGTTTATGTAACGCGAGTTATAGAAATATTTGATTTTGATTTCCGTTGATGTTTGAAGGCGAAGTTAGAATGCCCCCCCTCCGTACCCAACACCCCCCCCCCCCTACGATCTCCCCAAGAGACGGCTCCGGTAAACATTTGCACTCTCATCTCCTGTGATCTGACGCTCCTTAACCAATATATTCAAACAATTATAACCGCTAGAACAACAACAACAACATTCAGCCTGACTCTTAATGCACCTGCTAAACACACCCCCCCTCCCCGCAAAAAAAATAAATGTACCACTTTAAATCCGATTGTTATTCATCAGCATTCGCTTCGTTTCGTCTCAATCACTGTTCGTATAAGCCAAACAATGCCACGTGGAAGCGCGCCCGTTGTGTTTGGTTAACGCAGACCCCCGCCCCGCCCCTCACCTCCTCAACCCCCCCCCCCCCAGCCCCCACGCCGCTCCACCGCTCCAATGACCCCGCCGCTCCCGTCTCAAGGGAACGCGCTCACTGGGGGTGGGGTGGCACGTGCCCCCCCCCCCCCCAATAATCCGATCGAAATCCCTAATTTCGATCGGATCATTGGGGTTTATTAGTGATAAATCGGCATATTGCGACCCCCACTGCCACTGTGTAGCATATTATTACTACGTGCCAGGGACTCTTTGAGATGATAGGACAATAGTCTGAGTCCATGATTGGCAATGAGTAACGGCAAAGCAGTAATAAGCGACTCACAGAATGGTGCGCAAGTTGCGTCTACAGAGTCCACGACTTCCCTGAAGGCATCGACACCTTCAGCGAGCGCGATGCCGATCACACCACGCGGTTCGAATTGGACCTCTCGATCGATGGTCGCGCCATCGCCGCACACTCGTCGAGTAAAAAGCAAGGGACAAAGTCCTTACTTAACTAACAAGCCCTCTGTCATTGTTCATTGCTGGAGGGGTTGCACCCAACACTACCTTGAAAATCCTGGCTCCGCCGTTGAACGCGCTCGTCAATGTTTTGGGGGAGCGGTGACGCAGTGCTCAGCGCGTCTCTGCGACGAACCCCGCCGACCCGAGTTTGATTCCCGGGCTGCTCACGGCCATCAAACACCGATGACGAAATGGGGTGCTTTTATCTCTTTATTTTCTAAACGGGTCGTAGGTCGATTCAGCCTCAACTGAGCGCCCTGCTGCGATGTTTAAATATCACAGCGAGGGAGACAAAGGCGGCCGGGCGTGCTGTTGGCCACACCCACCCCCCCCCCACCTCGTGCGCCACAGTGCCGGCCTTCATAGGTGCCACTCGCGAACAGCACTTGCCCCAAAAAAGTCTGTGCAGGCTATACGGGGGATCTTTGTCTTTGCTCGCCAATAGGCCACAAGGCAACGTCAAGCGCGACCGTCTGTTCGCATCCGTAGCAACAACAACAAAAACTACACGTGTATTGCGTGTGCGTGTGTGTGTGTCAAGGCCGTAGCCATGGAGTCAACATTGGGGGGGATCAAATCTTCCAGGGGGTCTGCCCCCGCCCCCCCCCCCCCCCCCCAGAAAAAAATATAAATTTGAAAACGAATTTCCTACCATTTCCTGCCTAAAATATAAAAACAATTCACTAACACATGGGATGGACTTTAATTTATGTTTTACAATAATGTCTAATAGTGTATTATTGTATTACATTGCTCTGTTTTTTTCTTTTTTACCTTTTCTTATTTCATTGTATGTAATGGCAGAGATTAGGGATTAATAAAGTACAACCATAACCACAATCATATAAACATAAATCTATGCATTGTTATATGAAGATAAGTCCAGATTTTGTGGCCAAGGTTGAGCAAATTGTTGTTTTTACGAACATAGCATCGCAATTATTATATATATAAAAATTATAGCAATATATTGGGGGGGGGCATTTTGAGCATATTTCATTATTGGGGGATGTGTCCCCCCCAATATATATTATAATTACGGCCTTGGTGTGTGTGCTGTGAAGTGTGTGTGTGGTGGGGAGCGGTGGCGCAGTGGTGAGCGCGGTTGCGCGATGAACCCGGCCACTCGGATTCCATTCCATCTCACGGCCAACACCACCAGTGACGATTATCTGAACCGGTTCTGGGTCTCCTCTAGGTCGACTCAGCCTCAACATGAGTGTGAGGCTACACGGCGGATCGTTGTCTTGTCTTGTGCACGTCTGGTATACGTGTTGTGTGTGTGTGTGTGATTTGATGCTTGTGTCTAATTGCGTATAATATGTGTGTATGTGTGCGTTGGTGTGATTGGTCTATGCGTCATTTGTGTGCTGCGCTACGCTACGAACCTGGCGACCCCAGTTCGATTCCCGCTCACGGCCAACACCGGTGACGATTATCTGAACCGGTCCTGGGCCTCCCCTAGGTCGACTCAGCCTCAAATGAGTACCTGGTGCGGTGTGTAAACAGCGCCACTGTAGAGACAAAGTCGGTCGGGCGTGGTGCTGGCCACCCACCCCCTCGTGTGCCGTTCCGACCTTCATAGGTGCTCGCTAACAGCACTTACCCCTGGGAATCTTTGTCTTTGTCTTTTGTGTGTAATTGTACGTGTGATTATTTTTGCGTGGTTTGTGTTTGAACTTTCCCGGGATTTTATTAATCCAACCCTGCTATTGGCGCTGCGCGAAACGAATTGTGCTTTCGGATCCAACTCGCAGCATCTCCGCGTTCGCAAACTGACCGCGGAGAATGAAGTGGATATCATAGAGCTAACTCCGAGAGGCCACAACACGGTCACTCTGGTCTGCACACACGCGCGCAGCAGAGGGCGGCACTGCTCAATCGCTCTGCTTGTGAGAGCGAGGTTCGTAAACGCGACGCTCTATCAACCGAGGTTTACACCAGGGATGGGGAATCTATCAGAGAATAATATAATCTAAAAAGAATAACTAAACTATTGTTAGTTTATCAGGTAAGGCGCACTGGGTTATATGGCTCTTTGCCAGAAGCAACCTGGCTATCACAAATGATAGCAGTAGCTTACCACGTGGACATTTAAAAACGCATGTTGATTCTAAATCTTGATTTGAAGCTTTCGTGACTGCAGGAATCCATACTCTTTGGTAATTTCGGTAAAGACGGTTGCTTGTGTGGCGATCGAAACGTCGCGATCGAAACGTCGCGATCTATTATTATTTTTCTTCTGCCTACGTGATTCTAAATGTGGAGCGAAAAACCAGCGGACGTGGAGAAAAATCCACACGATCACGGGGTGAACACCCAAACTCCAAATATATACAGACATAGTCAGGGTCGGGATCGAACCCACGACTCCTGCATACCAGGCGAGGTAGTTAACATCTCGCTACCGGTGCTTTGGAGAGCCACCAAGAACAATAACTTTCATAATAAAGGTTTTTGGGTTAGATCGCGTTATTTATAAATGTGTCGTAACCCTCCACCACCTCGACACGGCCAATCAGCAAAAAAAAGTGTCACGTTGACAAAACGACAAATAATTCACTACTTTGGCCCACCGGCGCGTTGAAGAGTGAATCCACAACATTTACAGTGTGAGTACGACGTTTCGCTGGTAAATACATCCAGCATCATCGGGCAATTCGCCAACAATAACATTGACGCCTCGCCGGTAGTTGCAGGGGGCATCATTCGGTCACCTGCCGGAATTGAAGCAGCAGCAGGAGCAGCAGCAGCAGCAGCCAAGCACATCGTCACCTTTGTTCAACGTGACGATGAATTGGCTGCGTCGGGTGGTGGAGGCTGCACGACGCAACGCGTTGCTCGCACTTATCTGACCCGAGAAGGGCATCGGATGGATCACAGTGACACAGCTCTCACGAATTACATTCATGAAAAATAGAAATGAAAACTTTGCGGGGGGGGGGGGGAGGAGAGGGGGGGAGGGGTCTGTTTGCCCGATTTTTTTTGTGGGCCTCCGCCCTCCGCGCTCCCCGACACCCCCCACCAAGTGTCATTGCGATTGCGCCATCGGCCGTGGCGATGTCGAGACTCGACCCAAGTTGTCCACTCGCGCTCCGTAAACCATCGGGTTCAATCAATCGTCTTCGGCAGATCCCCCTTTGCGGTTGATGGAACTGGACGGCGAATCAAGTAGTTGTAAGCAGGTGGTGATCTTGCGAGGTTTGAATCGTGGCCTTGCTGCTCTGGGCCTTGTGGGTGATGCCACAACATGTAAATGTATTTTTTCGACTTTTTATTCTTCTTGTAAATGTGCGTGCAATTCTTCCCTTGCCCGCGGTGATGTTGTTATGGAATATGGAAATGTTTCAGGCCCTGTGAAAGCTCCCATAAAATGCAATTAAATATTTTTTTTTTACGGCCAGGATCGTGCCACAAATAAGAATTATATTTTTTTATCAGGCAATTTGAGTGCCCATGTGTTCGCTTGGCAAAGGCAACAAAGACAAAGATCCCAACCACACCCCCCTCCCCTTCCCCAACCCATGTGTAGCCTGCACGCGCTGTTGGGCTGAGAGCTGTCAGCGAGCAAACATATTGCAGGTTCGCATGGCACGTGAATGGGGTGGCGTGGAACAAAACCATCGCCCGGCCGCCTTTGTCTCCCCCAGAGAGCCCGATGTTTTACACACTGCGGCCGGTGCTGCTTTTAAGGCTGAGCAAGCCTAGGGGAGGCCCCCGGGACCGGTTCAATTATTTGTCACCGAAGTTAGCCGTTCATATTAAAAAAAAAACTATTATTTTAATAAATTTATTTAATAAAATATTTCTTGAATTTATTAATTGGGCGATAACACCTCATATTATGTTGAGGACTGCAGAGCTTGGGCAATTATTGGATGCTGCCTTCTCGCTCGTCTCCCCGCGCCTCCGAGTCGTCCTCCTCTCTCTCGATGATAGCTGACTGGACAGTGCGGTGGTGGTGGCGGTGGTGGTGGTGGTGGTGGTGGCGGTGGTGGCGGTGGCGATGGTGGTGGCGATGGTGGTGGTGGTGGTGGCGGTGGCTGTGGCGGTAGTGGCGGTGGTGGTGGTGGTGACAGTGGTGGTGGCGGTGATGGTAGCGTGGCGGTGGCAGTGGTGGCGGTGGCAGACGCGGCTCTACAAAGTTGAAAAACGAGAGCCATGCCACGACATTTACAATCTGAGTACGACGTTTCGCCAGTAATTACAACCAGCTTCATCGGGCGACAGCCAGATTTTTACGTGACAAACCCGACCAAGTGGCTGTGTCGGGTGGTGGCGGGTTTAACGACACATTTATATTTTTACGCGATCTAACCCAACAAAAACAAACCCGGCATTATGGATGCTCATTGGTCGCAAGAAGTCTCTGACGTGTTGAACTGATCTTCTAAAGCCAGTGGGCGGCAATCAAACTCGAGGGTTGCGAGTTTCGCAGCGCCCTGCGATAACGAACCCGCACGCGTGTGTATCTATATACGGGGTGCTTCAAAAAAATGTGAACACCTATCGTTTTTAATGCGAAATAGGACGGTTAATGCACCGCAACGTGATAACAAATGTAACGTTAGTAGCTTCAAAATGTCGAAGAGTCTCCACTTGTTCGCCAACGCGTGCCTGGAATCTTCTCCAGGTGGTCTCCAGAGCCCGGCGGCACACTGCTTGTGGTTTTGTTGTTAAGTCTCCGAAGTGTTCACATTTTTTTGAAGCACCCATTGCGCGTGGTAAGCTACGTGTTCTTCTGTCGTATGGCAAGTCCTTGTAGCGGTGGCGGCCCTTGAGCGATGATCGGCCTCCGTTGGGTGGCCATTAGTCAGCGAAGCAGAGTAATTGCCTCATTACACAATGTTAAATCGAAATGTAGAAAAGTACGCAGTTTTAAAGTGCGCACTTGACAGGCGGGAGGCTGCCGCGTGAGAAGTCGCCCCGGCGCCCGCCCTCGGCTGACGGACTGCAGCGGGTGGGGTGGTGGGGGGGTGTGGTGGTGGGGATTTGGCCAGGCCAGGCCAGGCAAGGTCTCGCCTCTTTGCTGACTACCCCGGCTGGCACGGCTGACTACCCTGCCTGGCACGGCTGACTACCCCGCCTGGCACGGCTAAGCACCTCGCCTGGCACGGCTGACTACCTCGCCTGGCACGGCTGACTACCCCGCCTGGCACGGCTGACTACCCCGCCTGGCACGGCTGACTACCCCGACTGGCACGGCTAAGTACCCCGCCTGGCACGGCTGACTACCCCGGCTGGCACGGCTAAATACCCCGCCTGGCACGGCTAAGTACCCTGCCTGGCACGGCTAAGTACCCCGCCTGGCACGGCTGACTACCTCGCCTGGCACGGCTGAGTAGCTGAGTGGCACAGCTGGCCCTCACCAGTACGAGAGCTACCCAGGCCAGCAAGACAGAGCTCTGTATGCAAGTGCTGGGTGGATTGCTGCCATCGCAGGATCGCGAAAGCTGGCAGTAGTGGCGGCTCAGAGAAGCCTTTATCCAGCAGTGGATTGACCCAGGCTAATGATGATGATGATGGTGATGATAGTAAGTGCCCAGCGCTCCGAAGTAGGCATCCCGAATTCGATGAGGACATCTGTGAAAAAAAGAGCTTTTACTCCCTTTAGGATTCCTGGAGTATAAATAAATATTCAGTGGTGAGCGACGTCGGAACTGGTCCTGGGCGATCTCGTGCTCCCCCCTCCCACCCTTCCCATTTTCCTTGCTGCCTCCACCAAGCCGCACCACCCAGCGTGGTGAAGTATGGCCAAGCCGTCATGAGTGACACGGTGTGGGAAGTCCTTCATCCTGCACGTGGGTTGATTAAAGGGTGCTGCACTTGACGCTGCATCGCGATGCCACGTTCTTGCTTCATATAGCAGCAATCGTCCGCCTTGGCCACGCCTGATCAGAGCCACGGTAAATACACGTTCCCATGGGCAAGGAGCCCAGGGTAACTTTTTTTTGGACCTTTGAACAGGCTCAGCCCATAGCGTTCACGCTGTTGACTTCCCAGAAAAATTGGACGCACTGTTCAGATAAATAATTATCGCGGATTTCATCCCCCACTCTAAATAAGCAACTCCCACGTTTGATGAATAAACAAAACTTGCGAATCAAGTCGGGGTAATTAGCGGCGGACTCGGCTCGCTTCTGATCAATTTAGAGATTTCAGTCGAAACGCAATTCCTTCCCTTTCGAGTTTCAGATAAGGGGACTTCAGAGCGAGCCGCGTTATTAGAAGACTCGGTTGCTCTCAAGCACACTAAACAAACAAAGACGAAGATGCCCCGTATCGCCTTAAAGGACTGTTGGGTCAAGTGCTGTTCGCGAGCACCTACACGCAACACCTACGATCAGCACGGTTGGCTCCGTGTGGTGCGAAAGAAGTTCAACACACACACACACACACAAACACACAAACACACACAAACACACAAACACACACACACACACAAACACACAAACACACACACACAAACACACAAGCACACAAACAAACACACACACACACAAACACACACACACAAACACACACACACACACAAACACACACACACAAACACACACACACACAAACACACAAACACACACAAACACACACAAACACACAAACACACGCAAACACACACAAACACACAAACACACACAAACACACACAAACACACACAAACACACAAACACGCAAACACACACACACACAAACACACACACAAACACACAAACACACACACACAAACACACACAAACACACAAACACGCAAACACACAAACACACACACACAAACACACAAACACACACAAGCACACGCAAACACACACACACAAACACACACACACAAACACACACACACACAAACACACAAACACACACAAACACACAAACACACACACACAAACACACAAACACACACAAACACACAAACACACACACACACAAACACACACACACAAACACACAAACACACACACACACAAACACACACACACACAAACACAAACACACACACACAAACACACACACACAAACACACACAAACACATACACACACAAACCGCGTGCGCGCGCATTGCGTGTGACGGTTCCACGACTCTCGGATCCTTGTGAGTCCCTCCACGTGGCCCTCGCAGTGGCCTCGGCGATGCGCAATGGTCGCATCGAGATTTTGAGAGAGGGAGGGGAGCGAGGGAGGGAGGTAGGGAGGGAAGGAGGGATGGAGGGAGGGAGGGAGGGAGGGAGGGGAGGGAGGGAAGGAGGGGAGGGGAGGGAGGGAGGGAGGGATGGAGGAAAGGGCGGGAGGGAGAGAGGGAGGGAGGGAGGAGAGGGAGGGAGGGAGGGTGGGAGGGAGGCCCACGTGTCCGCCAACAACGACATCCTCCAAGTTGTATTCGTGCTGTTAGCGAGCACCTATGAAGGGCGGCACGGCACACGAGGGGGTGCGGTGATCAGCACCACACCGGGGCCGCGTTTTGTCCCTGGTGGCGATGTCTCGACACTGTCAACCGTGCACTCATCTGAGGCTGAGTCGACCTAGGGGAGGCCCAAGACCGGTTCGGATAATCCGTCACCGGTGTTGGCGGCGAGCAGGAATCGAGACTCGGGCCGCCGGGTTCGTGGCGCGGCGCGCTAACCATTGCGCCACCGCTCCCCACGCGCACCACGCACGCGCGCGCACACAGACGCGCGCACACAGACGGCACACACACACGCGTGCGGAAATCATCATCGGCAATCTCCCCGTCAAAAACCAAATAAGCACCGCCCGTAAAAAAAATAATCTCCCCCGCTCGTCATCCTCCGTTGTGAATTTTTAGTCCATAGAAACTAAAAATATGTAATTATTTTTCGTAAGATTAATGATCGCGACGAGTGTTTTGTCCGTAATGTTGCCAGCTACGGCGGCGAAGGAGGAGGGGGGGGGAGATAATAAAAAAAAAAATTAACATTTCTGTCATATAATATATTAGAGTATGATATTCACAATATTTGTTACAATATTATAAAATATTATCACTTTAATATCGTAATATTGTTTTTTTTTATGTAATATGGGTGCCAAAGTGGGAGTCTGGATTCCTAGACTTGGATCTTTGTCTCTGGATTGCATCGCACGGTCGTGAGACGTGCCGACAGATTGGGGAAGGCCTTAATCCAGCGGTGGTGCGCCACGGTGGCGAGATGTTAACTACCTCGCCTGGTGTGCAGTAGGTCGTGGGCATCGATCCCGACCTATATGATGCCTATATATTTAGAGTTTGCGTGTCTCTCTCCCAGTAGTCACGTGGATTTTTCTCCGGGTCCTCCATTCCCCCCACCCCCATTTATAATCAACATGCTTTGAGAATATTTGGCTGCTATGCATTCCCACGTGATGATGAGCCACTTCGTTGAGCTATCATTTGTGATAGCCAGGTCGCTTCTGAAAAAAAGCAATACAACTCAGTGGGCCTTACCTGGTAAAATAACATATATATTTTTATTGTTTAGTTCAATCGTGAATTAGCAATCATGTTTAGTTTTCTTCGTTGTCGTTCGTGGAGATTGAATCGCACAGTCGCTGTAGAACCAACCACAGGCGAGTGTTAACGCAGCTGGGAAGGTGCGCCGGCACTGCCAACAATTGCTCAAGCTCTGCAGTCCTCTACATGTTAAGAAGGTTTTCAGACAATTAATGAGCGTCCGTACAAGTGGGAGGAAACCGGAGCACCTGGAGAAGAAAAAAAACCCTCGTTGCAGGGGGAGGGGCAACGCTCTGTCCCGTACAGAAGGTGACAGATGGCATCAGCCCGCACTTTGCCGTGCCGACTTCTCCCAGCGAGTCGGGTGTACGGCGCCTCCTCGACGCCCACGGGCAAGGGGAGTTTCACAACAACGTCTGTGTGTGTGTCTGTGCGTGTGTCTGTGCGTGTGTCTGTGTGTGTGTCTGTGTCTGTGTGTCTGTGTCTGTGTGTCTGTGTCTGTGTGTGTGCGCGGTGGTGTAGCGGTTAGCGCGCTGCGCCATGAACCCGGCGACCCCGGGTTCGATTCCCGCTCACGGCCAACACCCAGTGACGATTATCTGAGCCGGTCCTGGCCCACCCCTAAGGTCGACTCGCTCTCAAATAAGTACCTGGTGCGGTGTGTAAACATCGCCACTGGGGACACAAAGGCGGTCGGGCGTGGTGCTGGCCACCCACCTCCTCGTGTGCCGTTCTTGCCTTCATAGGTGCTCGCTAACAGCAGTTGGCCCCAACAGTCTGTTACAGGCTATACTGGGGGGTCTTTGTCTTTGTGCGGTGATCCACCAATCCTCGCTGCTCCCTCCGCAGTGCCGGATGACTGCAGGAAGCGACGTGCAGCAGCGGTGACCCACCACTGGTTGATGATGACGGGATGATAATTCATCTGAGAGCACATGAACGTGCCATTAACAAAGGCCGCCAGTCCCGCTCCATTAAAGCTCGCGGTGCCGCGACAGATCCGGCGAGATCGACGCGTGCGTGTTCGCGCGCATGCCCCCCGACACGTTATTCCACCGAATCGCACAAAAAAGTTAAACGGGCGGCTTGCTTGGGTCCCCCCCCAACACTCCATCCTGTTCTCGCGCGTTCCCACCTGATTGAAAACAAAAATCAACTTTAAACAGTCCACATTCATGCAAAACAAAAATCCCAGTTTGGATGCAAGTAAAACAATAACAAACATAAGACAATTTAGATTACAATTTTCAGGCTAACTCTGATAACGTTTTCAAAATCAACAAAATAAAGCTATAAAAACAATGTAACAGTGATCACAGGGACTGTGATTCAAATTTAACAAAAAAAACTATATGCATAACCTGTACCGACCAAACTTTGCAGTCCAACACCAGTGGAGACTAGGCTCTAAGAAAAGCCGTTTCGGGTGTGGACCAATCAATTTCAAGGACAGTGCCAATATCATTATCAGAGTTGTCTCTTTTTGTTTGCATTTTGACTGCTTGTGTTGTGGTTATTGCAAACATGATCCCTTGTATAAAGGTGTCAGTTTTGGCGCCAGATAAAAGGGTAAAAACCTATTACTATATTCTTGGTGCTTTCGGTAAAGTCTTTTGCCGAAAGAACCAAGAAAATGATTTCCTGCGGTCACGAAAGTTTTAAGTCAAAATAAAATTTAACCGGATATGTAATTCTCGATTCCACGTGTTTTGCAAATCGATGATTGACCCAAGGAAATTATTCATCGAATTATTGTTGTTGTTGTTTATGGGTGTCCGATGATCGGTTCGGAGTCCGGACGTGGAACTCGCCTCGCCGACTTTGCCCGGCCGACCGAGGGCGCCGCTCGGCTGACAACAAAAACGTCGTCGAAACGATTCAAAGCACACGCTCGATTTTAAAACAAAGCTACAATTCATATTCTCTGGTTCTATCGGAAAAGTCACGTAGATAGGTTCAAAGAAAATAATAAGACAACAAAAAAATGACGACGTTTCGATCGCAACACGACCGCTTGCGTTGCGATCGAAACGTCGTATTCTTTTTTTTGTTATTTTCTTTGAACATATCTACGTGACTTTACCGAAAGACCCAAAGAATATAAATTCCTGCAGTCACGAAAGCTTTAAGTCAAGATTCAAGATACAATCGTTATCCCGCCCACCCCCGACCACCACCACCACCACCACCGCCGCCACTAACAAACAAAAGAATGTGCACTTTGCGCAGCGCAATTTCCTCTTATACATTTTTATTGTTGTTGTTAAAAAAAATGTCACGCGGTTGATACGGCATCGGCAGTGAGGCGCTCGAACGGACGGGGCGGGCGAGTCCCCGTCTCGTGCCCTCTCGTCGTGCCCCCCCCCCTTCCTCCTCCTCCTCCTCGTCGTGTCGGTGTCTTCCCGACGTGAGATTTGCCCGCAATGGAGAACTCCGTGACAGATCGTCGTGACGGGCGCTAAAACCGAATTTACTGCCGCCCCGTCCGTCCATGCCGGAGAGGCGCTCCCCATCGACCCCCCCCCCCCCCCCCCGAGATCTCCTCCTCCACCCCCGTTTAGTTTTCAGCCCACTATTTTTATGCCTGTCCCTCATATTTTATTTACATGACTGTCATGTTCTCTCCCGCCATCCCAAATCCCTGCACCGCCACCCCTTCCTCCCCCCTCCTCCTCCTCCTACCCCCCCTCGTAAACTCCACAAAAAGCCGCATCTCCCACCGATAGGGGAATCTGCACGACCCCCTACGGCGACGCTAGCAGAGTTCTGGTCCACATCAGCTCCACAGTCTTGTCTTGTAATTTTATATGTATATACGCGCGTGTATGTGTGTGTGTGTGAGACACCCACTTCACGTGGCCTCAAGGTGCACATGGCCTGGCACAAGCGTCGTGGTGACGTCACCGCCACTTAGTGGCGAATGGCGGTTGTTGTTGTTGCTGTTGAGACACCCAAACACAATCGTGTCCACGAACCGTTGAATGTTCCGCGTAACGCTCGCGTACACACGAGTTCTTTTCGCAATGTGCTTACTGTCACCACCGATGCTTGCTGGCGTGTATTAATCTTGGTAAATAATAACAATAATCATCATCATAATTGACAGCCCTGGTCAATCCCCTGATGGATGAAGGCTTCCTCCATTCCATGCGGCTCTTGGCGGTCGTTTGACCGTCGCTCTCACCGTGTTGGTGCAGGGGGGTGGTTGGGTTTGGTTGAAGTTGGTGGCGGTGTGGACACGGAAGCTAGTTTAGGTTTCATCTTCTTTGGTTCTTTCGGTAAAGTCACGTAGAATGAGAATAAAATAATAAATTGATAAAATAAAATAACACAATAATATTATCACGACACAAGCGGCGTGACTATACCGAAAGAACCAAAGAAGATGAATCCTTGCAGTCACGAAAGCTTTAAATCTAAATCTAGTTTAGGTTATCACTCGCTACCGATTGCTAGGGCCGTAGCCGGGAATCAAACTTATGTGTCCGGAGGTTCATAGCGCAGTGCGCCACCTCTCGCACGCACACGCGCAGATCTTGAGCATAGTAAATAACCCCCCCCCCCCTGCGGCGATATTATGAGTTTAATAACGTCTTTAAAAAAATAGCTGTCGATTTGTACGCGTAGGCTTTCACGAGCAACGTTACGATTCGTAAGTAGTTACTTTTGGGGGTTGGATCGCCGTGCAGTGTATGATGCCAATCTTCAACTTAAGCCATCGTCAATTGGAAATCGGTGCCTTCATGCTTGCTGGGTGTACATCTCCAGCGAAGCGTCGTTTTATAAAAAAAAATAACAAAAAACTGTGAACATTCTTCGAAATCACTGCGTGCTGTTCCAAATTCCTCCTCTGGTGTTACTGGAGAACTAAAAATAACAACAATAGGCGCATTTGACCTCGAGACAACTTGCTTTCATTGACTCCGGAGAATGAGGGCGGGTACACACACATACATATAGCTGAACAATTGGCAGCATACCCACACGAACGAAGCCTACGGTAAGCACGTATGAATCATTAACAATAAAATATTACGTTTTGATTTAAAGCTTTCGTGACTGCAGTAGTTCATATTCTTAGCTCTTTCGGTAAAGGCACGTTGTTTCCCTTCAACGTGACTCTACCGAAAGAGCTAGAAATAAAATATTAGCCGTCTTTGTTTCGCTGTCGTCGAGCGAGACGCCTGTTATGTGCGCAAATAAGCCACAGAGTTTGCTCGCTTACGGCTGGCTGTATGTATGCTAGTTGAACTTCTTTCGCACCGTACGTAGGCAACCGTGCTAATCGTAGGTGCAGGGGGAAGTACAATAAATCATGTATTTTGAATTTCTTTGGCACCGTACATAGCCAACCGTGCTAATCGGAGGTGCGGGGGAAGGACAACACACTATGGGTTTCTCTCTGTGAGTCTACGGGCCTCTTTGTGAGCAGATGGGTCTCTGTGTGAGTCTCTGTACGTATGTTAGTTGAGTTTCTTTCGCACCGTACGTATCCAACCGTGCTAATCGGAGTTGCAGGGAGGTGTGGGGGGGGGGTGCGAGAAGTAGAACAAACTAAAAACGCAAAAAGAAGTTCTCGAGAAATACATTTTTAAATCTAGACTCTTTAAAAAGTGGCCTGCGCCAACACCAGCGACTCTCATTGTTTGTCGGCTCCACGGTAGCCTCGTGACAATCGGCTTATGCCGAGAGAGGCCAAGAGAGATGAACGCGTGGAGCAGGAGGTGGCAGGCGTGGTTCGTTCTAGCGACTTGCGGGCTACGGGCACGTCGCTTGCTACGGAGACGGTCGAGACAGACGACGGAGTGGCGGCCCAAGGAGGGCAAACTCGCCGGAGAGGTTGACGGACGTCATCCGCGGAACTTGAGCGGTCGATCGCGTGTCGACGGTGAGGGCCGGCCACTGCTTGTGTTGAGCGGTGGGGTGGTGGTGGTGGTGGTGGTGGCGTGGTGGGTGGGTGGGTGGGGAGATGCCTGCCTGGTCATCCAGCAGTGGATAGCTCTTGGCCGACAGATGATAATGAAGACGATGACCGGCGGTGCGGCGATAAGAGAGACCGCGGACTCGCTTCGGTAAGAAGGGTCCTGCCAGCTTCGGACGAGAGGTGGCCAGCGACTCTCCTTGTTTCAGTGCATCGCCTGTCTCCCGGGCACAGCGTGACGGCTGATAATTGAGACGCAACTCTTCCTCCGGTGGCTCCCGGAGACAGCCGGAGGAACCTCGCCTGATGAGAGACATACAGAGACACGTGGCGGTGGCCAGGAATTTTGGCCTCCGCAGCAAAGATAAATTAATTTGGTGTTGTTGATTTTCACCCTCCCACCACCACTACCACACTCCCCCGCTGTGCCCCCCCCCTCCCCCCCCCACATCTGCCCACCCCCGCCACCCCACCAACACTATCAACCTCCCCTAAGTGCTCTGTCATCGGTTCCAAAACGTTACGTAAGCCAATTCTGGAAGGCTGGAAGGCAAATGAAAACATTTAAATGAAAACGAGGGCGCAAGTGTGCGTGTGTCGGGAGCGATGGCGTGGCGGTTAGCGCGCTGTTCTGCGAACCCAGGGACCCGGGTTCGATTCCCGCTCACGGCGAACACCGGTGACGATTATCTGAACCGGTCCTGGGCCTCCCCTAGTTCGACTCAGCCTCAAAGGAGTACCTGGTTGCGGTGTGTAAACATCGCCACTGGGGAGACAAAGGCGGCCGGGCGTGGTACTGTCCACCCATAGGTGCTCGCTAACAGCACTTGCCCCAACAGTCTGTTCAGGCTATACGGGGGACTTTTGCCTTTGTGTGTTTTATGTTTTGTTGGAATGCCCTCGCTGACGCAGATGTTTGGAGTGTAGTAGTTAAGCGCAGTATACGGGGAGTTTGTGAAACTGCCCGATAGAGTTCAATTCCAGGTCAAAGAAGTCGAGAGGAAGTGACTTCCTGCTGCTCCGAACAGTATCGAAAGGCATCGGCTGCTCGTCTTTCACTCGCATCACTGCAGAGCCGGTGGTGGAAATTCCACATTCCGATGGCCCAGGAGAGGTCTCCCCATCGGACGACCGCTCTTGACTTCCCATCACAATATAGGACTCGATTTAACGACCCAAGAGAGGAATGATGGGCTGAGTCAAAGCCACAATTTAGATTTTTTTTAGGTTGATGGTCTAGGGGGGGATGCTGGGATGGAAGTCCCCCCTCCGAGACCGACAACGAGGAGTGGACGGCTCAAGATGAGCATCGGGAAGAGGTAAGGAGGAGCGCTGGTGCAGGAAGGGGAGGAGGTGAGAAGGAATGACTGCGTCAAGATGTCAGGGGATGATGAGAGGGCTATGATGATGAGAGGAGGATGACGAGGGGGAGGAGGCAGACGTGAACTTCCTGGAGGAGCGGTGTCTGTTTTCACAGGGGGCGGGATTCATAGTGGGGGGTGGCCACACAGAAGTCACGTGATTTGCGGGAGGCTTGCGCTGATTTAGAGACGAAGACAAAGAGATGAGAGGGGTGGGATGCAGTGGGGATGGCCACACAGAGACTGCGTGATTTACGGGAGGCTTGGGCTGATTTAGAGAATGAGATGCCGTATGGAGATGCGAGGGGAGGGATTCAGAGTGGGGATGGCCACACATAAATCACGTGATTTGCGGGAGGCTTTAGCTGATTTAGAGACGAAGACATAGAGATGAGAGGGGAGGGATGCAGTGGGGATGGCCACACAGAGACCGCGTGATTTACCGGATGCTTGGGCTGATTTATAGACGGAGATGCTGTATGGAGAGGCGAGGGGAGGGATTCAGAGTGGGGATGGCCACACATATATCACGTGATTTGCGGGAGGCATGAGCTGATTTAGAGACAGAGGCATTGTACACACGTGTGTATGAGTGGCGGTGATCATGCGGACGTCTGTGGCACGTGCGATTAGCAAGCAGCACCTTGCACGGCCAATTCGATTCGCGCGTAGGGATTTGGGATGGGGGGGGGGCGGGAGTTGAGGGGGGTAATCTTATCCTCAATAAATCTCGGTGTGGGTGAGCCCTTCTTCATCCAGCGGTGGATTGACACCGCGGGGGGAGTAATTCGCGTGTTTTTCTTTTTATTAAACGGGCGCGAGTGTTTTCAAATGTCGAGCTAAGTTAGCTGTCAGCAGGCCACTGTCCTGTGAGCTCTTATTGCCAGCAAATTGTTCCAAAATTAACAGCGCTCAAGGGAAACGTCTTCGATCTGCGCCAACACCAGCTGCCCCCACTACCCCCCACTACTCCTCTCGCCCCACTACCCCCTCCCCCCACTACGCCTCCCACTACCCCCCCCCACTACCTCCCCACTGCCCCCCCACTACCCCCTCCCGCCACTACCCCTCACCCCCACTACCCCCGCCCCCCACTACCCCCTCCCCACTACCCCCTTCCCCCACTACCCCAACTACCCCCCCCCCTCACTACCCCTCTCCCACACTACCCCCACTGCCCCCCCACTACCCTCTCCCCTCCACTACCCCTCTCCCCCACTACCCCTCCCGCCACTACCCCCTCCCCACTACCCCCTTCCCCCACTACCCCAACTACCCCCCCTACTACCCCTCTCCCCCACTACCCCCTCCCCCCACTACCCCCCACTGCCATCTCCCCACACTACCCCCCCACTACCCCTCTCCCCCACTACGCCCCCACTACCCTCTCCCCACACTACCCCTCTCCCCCATCTCTCCCCCACTACACCCTCCCCCCACTACCCCCCCACTACCCCTCTCCCCCCACTACCCCCCCCCCCCTCCCACCACCGCGCAGTTCGTAACTCTGACGAACGAAAGTACCCGGTTACTACTCACGGCCCCGGGCCGCGGTGGCTAGGAGATGTTAACTACCTCGCCGGGTATGCAGGAGGTCCGTGGGTTCGATCCCGACCCTGACGCCTGCTGTATATTTAGAGTTTGCGTGTCTCTCTCTCATCATCATCACGGTGGCTAGGAGATGTTAACTACCTCGCCTGGTACGCAGGAGGTCGTGGGTTCGATCCCGACCCTGACGCCTGCTGTATATTTAGAGTTTGCGTGTCTCTCTCTCATCATCATCACGGTGGCTAGGAGATGTTAACTACCTCGCCGGGTATACAGGAGGTCGTGGGTTCGATCCCGACCCTAACGACTGCTGCTGTATATTTAGAGTTTGCGTGTCTCTCTCTCTCTCTCATCATCACGGTGGCTAGGAGATGTTGACTACCTCGCCGGGTATGCAGGAGGTTCATGGGTTCGATCCCGACCCTGACGCCTGCTGTATATTTAGAGTTTGCGTGTCTCTCTCTCTCTCTCATCATCACGGTGGCTATGAGATGTTAACTACCTCGCCTGGTACGCAGGAGGTCGTGGGTTCGATCCCGACCCTAACGACTGCTGCTGTATATTTAGAGTTTGCGTGTCTCTCTCTCTCTCTCTCATCATCACGGTGGCTAGGAGATGTTAACTACTTCGCCTGGTGTGCAGGAGGTCGTGGGTTCGATCCCGACCCTGACGCCTGCTGCTGTATATTTAGAGTTTGCGTGTCTCTCTCTCTCCCCGTGGTGGTCGCATAGATATTTCTCCAGGTCCTCCGGTTTTTTTTCCCCTCCACATTTAGGCTGTGATACATTTCCACGCGATAAGCCACTTCGTTGAGCTATCGACTGTGGCCAGGTCGCTACGGAAACAGAGCTATATAGCTCAGCGGGCTTTACCACAAATACAGACAAAGATCACCCCTATAGCTTTCACATACTTTTGGGGCAAGTGCTGTTCGCGAGTAGCACCTATGAAGGCCCGAATGGTACACCGGGTAGAGATGCTTACACACCGCACCAGGTACTAATTCGAGGCTGAGTGGACCTAGGCGAGACCCAAAAGCGGTTCAGACAATTGTCACACACTCCCCCCCCTCCAACTCTCGTTACGCAGCGGGCAATCTTCCTCCGTTTGGGGAAATATCGCGCTGCCAAAGCCACTCCGGCTAATTACGGACACGCGCCCGCAGACCGTGCGTCAAGTAAAACTAAATAAGTTAACATCGCCTCTGAATTATTAACCGGCGTCCGTTAATCTCCATTCATATTGACACTGCCGAGCGGTTTGACGGGTTTCTCCGACGTGGCAGAGTGCCGCTGACAGCCGCTGAAGCCGCCCTGTGAATTCGCGGCGATGGCTCCAGACTCGCTAGCGGCGGGTTCCAATTGGCAACGAAAAGCCGCAACTTTTGTTTTGGGTTGGTTTTTGTTCAGGCGTTTGTCATTTTAGAACCTTCCTCGTTAAAACAAAGTAAAGTCACTCACTCACTGACTCGTTGTTTCGCTCAACAGTCCAACCATCCTCTTCCTCGCTCAGCCACTCACTCACTCAGCCACTCACTCATTCAATAACCCACTCACTAGCCCACTCACGCTTGCAAATTTGACTTACTCAGCCACTCGCTCACTCACTCATTCACTCACCAACTCAGTCACCCACTCATCCTTGCAAATGAGACTTACTCAGCCACTCGCTCACAAACTCAGCCACTCACTCATTCACTCACCCACTCAGTCACCCACTCATCCTTGCAAATGAAAATCTACGCTGGGCTCTCTTGTTCTCACTTCCCTGATAAAGCAAAGTAAACTTGAAATTTGAGCTCACTCACTCACTCGCTGACTCGTTCCCTCCCTCAACTGTCTATCCACTCACTCAGCCACTCACTCACTCAGCCAGTTACTCATTCACCCGCCCACTCAGTTGCCCACTCACGCTTGAAAATGGGACTCACTCAGCCACTCAATCACTCATTCACTCACCCACTTAGAGTTTTGAGCTCACTCACTCACTGACTCGTCCACTCGCTCAGTCATCCATCCAACCACTCAACCACTGAGCTACTCACTCACTCAGCCACTTGCTCTTTCACCAAACCACTTAGTAGCCCACTCACCTCTGCAAATGAGACTATATACTGACCTATCGAGTTTTCACCTCCCTGGTTAAATAAAGTAATCTTTAAATTTGAGCTCACTGACTCACTCACTCTTTCACTCGCTCAGCCATCCATCCAACCACTCACTCAGACACTCACTCATCCAGCCACCCACTCAGTAGCCCACTCACCCTTGAAAATGAGACTATATACTGGCCTATCGAGTTTTCACCTCCCTGGTTGAACAAAGCAATCTTGAAATTTGAGCTCACTGACTCACTTACTCTTTTGCGCGCTCAGCGATCCATCCAACCACTCACTCAGACACTCACTCATCCAGCCACCCACTCAGTAGCCCACTCACCCTTGCAAATTAGACTATATACTGGCCTATCGAGTTTTCACCTCCCTGGTTGAACAAAGCAATCTTGAAATTTGAGCTCACTGACTCACTCACTCTTTTGCGCGCTCAGCGATCCATCCAACCACTCACTCAGACACTCACTCATCCAGCCACCCACTCAGTAGCCCACTCACCCTTGCAAATTAGACTATATACTGGCCTATCGAGTTTTCACCTCCCTGGTTGAACAAAGTAATCTTGAAATTTGAGCTCACTTACTCACTCACTCTTTTGCGCGCTCAGCGATCCATCCAACCACTCACTCAGACACTCACTCATCCAGCCACCCACTCAGTAGCCCACTCACCCTTGCAAATTAGACTATATACTGGCCTATCGAGTTTTCACCTCACTGGTTGAACAAAGTAATCTTGAAATTTGAGCTCACTGACTCACTCGCTCTTTCACTCGCTCACTCATCCATCCAACCACTTACTCGTCCAGCTACCCACTCAGTAGCCCACTCACCCTTACATACGCGACTCTCTGCTGGCTCCTTGATTTCTCGCGGCAGCGGCTTTTGGAGAACCTTCGAACAAAGATGGCGCTCACCGCATCGCACGCGTTCAGGGACACTTCCCCGGACGTTTGGGACGCTCTTCCTTCCGATGTTAGGAAGCGACCGGGAGCTGTGTGTGCACTTTTAGACCATCGAGATTGACAACTCATTTCTATAGAGCTGCATTTTTGTGTTGAGTTTGTTGTCCTTACCCCCGTGCACGGTTTGCCCCGCGTGCGGTACTAAAGAAGTTCAACGCACGTACGAACGAAGTAAACTTTAAACTTGACCACGCGGCCTGCATTTTAAAGCGGATTTTACGGTGTGGCGGGAACATCACGGGGGGGGGGGGGACGAATAGGGGGCTGGAGGGGGGAGTCACTCACCGTGACGGCACCAGTGCTGCCGCACAGACGCATTTGCAGAAACAAAACTTGCGCGAGCCTCCCAAAGGACTCCACTCGTTCAGCAACCGCAATCGCCGTTCACCGCTAGCTGGCAGTGTTGTCACCACGGGGCTTGTGCCATGTTCGATGCACTTCGAGGCCACGTGAAGTGTCGAAGGCCCGCTGGCAAGAGGTCACGGGGAAGACCCGGGTGCCATGAGTTGACTAACCGAGATGACTTGCAGATGCACCAACTCTGCTCCCCACTGTGCCAACTTTCTGCGTTTTAGCCACGCGGCGCTCCGCTCGTTGTTGTGAGCGTCGCTCCTCTGCCCTCCGTTGTTGCTGGAGGGCGACTGCCTCCAACTCCCCAGTAGTCTCCATCATGATTTTCCTCCATGGAGGCACTGCTGGTACCAGCCGTGGACGAGTCCAATCAGCTGCACATCCTCCTGTAGCACGTCAGCCCATCCCTTATCCAGGCCAACCAACTCCACAACCAGCACCGCCGCCACCGCACAAGATCCGGTAACAGCAGCAAGCAGCAGATGCGGCTAACTCTGCTGGGCAAATGTTGTTGTTGATGATTGTGTTTGTCTCAACGCCCAAATTAGCCGCACTTCCCCGAACATGATGATTAACGAATTCGACTGAGATGTCGCAGGCGGAAGGCGGGTGGAGGAGAGGAGGGGGGTGGGGGGGGTCTCTAGGAATATTTCCAACAATTATCCGAGTAATTGGGACGACTATTCATCCATCCCCGGAGGCCGCTTCCTTCGGGTGGTTAAATACGAATGCAATTATTTTTTCGTTTCTCAGAAGAAAAATAAAAATAACATCCAGCGGCGGTTTTGAGTATTTTTTTTTTGCACGGGGTGGGGGGTGCTGGGGGTGTTTGGGGGGAGGGCGCTGGGGGGGGTGCTGGGTGGGGGGGTCTTGAGGGGTGCTGTGGGTGGGGGGGGGGGCGTTTCGCGTCGCAGCGGCGAGCGGCGTCGCCGCTGCAGTCGGCACCACGCCGCCTCTGGCTCGCATCTCCCGGCGAGAGGCGACGTCGTCCCTGGCACTCTCCAGACGATGCCGCCACCTCCGCCCATCGCCGCCATCCGGCCCACCGGCTCCCCCAATCCACTCGCCCATCAATCCACAACGGTCGCGCCACTCGTCCCCAGCGAGGTGCTTCAGTGGACTCGCCCCTGCCTCTCGATCGACTCTCTCCTCCACGCTCTCTCCTACCTCTCTCCTCCACGCACTTTCCTACCTCTCCCCTCTCATATCACTCCACTCCCCTACACGCACTCTCCTACCTCTCCCCTCTCGTCTAATTCCACTCCCCTACACGCATTCTCCTACCCCTCCACGTAACTCTCTCGTACCTCTCCCTTCACGTCTCACTCAACACCCTCTCTAACGCGCTCTCTGCTCCAGCAACCAAGGCGTTCCGTCGCAGCCCCTAGCAAACCTTCACTCAGTGGGATATCGCTCATTCTCCTCTGATACTCCCATGGTCTGCAACTACCTTCACCCACCCCCCCAGCCCTCAGTGCTGCACACTTCCTGCCCCACCACTACCACCACCCCGTTCATGGCCAGGCTCCGCTGTCCTTCCTCTCCTCCGCTGACATAACGAGCGACCTGCCTCTTCAGTTGACTCGGGCAGATTTGCACAGAGACCCATAGACACCCGTAGGCTTACAAAGGTCATTTGGAGACCCATAGGTTCACACAAAGACCCAGTGAAACATTCACTTACGCAGACTCTCACACAGAACCCCTATACACGTCTCGCCCATTGTATCTGCACGGCGTCTATATATATACATCCACTCTGAATGGTGGTCCAAACACTGTGGCCCGTTGCACGCACCCCTAATAGCGAGAGCACTGCCCGAACAACCCACAAACATGTGGGAAGCTCAATGCAAACTTTCATTTTTTGTAATGTTATAATTTGATGTTTGATGTTCTCAAGGGCGCCAGGTGTTCATATCCATTCAGTTCAACTCTGGCACACGTGGGTGGACTTGTTCGACTCACCCCCCCCCCCCCCTCCACGGTTCATTCCGCGAGCGATCAAACAAATGTCTGCCTCTCCATCCCGGGCCGCTCAAAGTCGCGCTACACCGCCTTGGACGTTCACAGCGCGATCGCCACCACCACCCACACCCCCTCCTCTGTGGGCTTCACGAGAACGGAGGTGGGGGGTGGGTTATACGCAGGCGAGCGAGAGAGATGGGGACGAGGGGTCTTGAGTGGAGAAGGAGCGGGGATGGAGCGGTGCGAGGGAGCGGGAGGTTTGAGGTCTTTGGCCCGGAGGAGACAGCCGGGGGGTCGATGGAGGTTTTGACAAGGGACGCGTGGGCGGGGCGCGCTCCTTCAATTTCTCGGCTGCACCCGGGGAGTGTGTGGTGTGTGTGTGGTGTGTGTGGTGTGAGTGTGGTGTGTGTGTGGTGTGTGGTGTGAGTGTGGTGTGTGTGTGGTGTGTGTGGTGTGTGTGGTGTGTGTGTGGTGTGAGTGTGGTGTGTGTGGTGTGAGTGTGGTGTGTGTGGTGTGTGTGTGTGTGTGTGGTGTGTGTGGTGTGAGTGTGGTGTGTGTGGTGTGTGTGTGGTGTGAGTGTGGTGTGTGTGTGGTGTGTGTGTGGTGTGTGTGTGGTGTGTGTGTGTGTGTGTGGTGTGTGTGTGGTGTGAGTGTGGTGTGTGGTGTGTGTGTGGTGTGTGTGTGTGTGTGTGGTGTGTGTGTGGTGTGTGTGTGGTGTGTGTGGTGTGAGTGTGGTGTGTGGTGTCGTGTGTGTGGTGTGTGTGGTGTGTGTGTGGTGTGGTGTCGTGTGTGTGGTGTGTGTGGTGTGGTGTGTGGTGTGTGTGGTGTGTGTGTGGTGTGTGTGTGGTGTGTGTGTGGTGTGTGATGTGAGTGTGGTGTGTGGTGTGTGTGTGTGGTGTGTGTGTGGTGTGTGTGTGGTGTGTGTGGTGTGTGTGTGGTCTGAGTGTGGTGTGTGGTGTCGTGTGTGTGGTGTGTGTGGTGTGTGTGTGTGGTATGTGGTGTCGTGTGTGTGGTGTGGTGTGTGGTGTGTGTGGTATGGTTTGTGTGGTGTGTGTGGTGTGTGTGCAGTGGTGTGTGGTGTGTTCCATGGGGGGGCGGGGGTAGTGTAGCGGTTAGCGCTACGCTGCGCTACGAACCCGGCCACCCGAGTTCGATTCCCGCTCACTGTCAACACCGGTGACGGCTATCTGAACCGGTCCTGGGCCTACCCTGAGTCGACTCAGCCTCAAGTGAATACCTGGTGTGGTGTGTAAACATCGCCACTGGGGAGACAAAGGCGGTCAGGCGTGGAGCTGGCCACAGACCCCCTCGTATGCTGTGCCGGCCTTCATAGGTGCTCGCTAACAGCACTTGCCCCAACAGTCTGTTAAGGCTATACGGGGGTTCTTTGTCTTTTGTGGGTGTGTCCCAGAGAAACGTGTAGTGAACAGAGTTTGTTTTCATAATAACGGTGTTTTGGGTTAGATCGCATAAGTAACACATTCCTGCGGAGGGAGCTGGTAGGAACGTTGGGTTGCTCGGTCAATGGCCAGGGTCAACGGCGGCACCACGTGGTGTATTCCGCAAATATGCCCGACTGTGAGGGCGGGCACATGCCGGCGTGAGTAGGTTAAACGTTGAGTTTTATAAGAGCACCACGGGGTGACCAGCCCCTCCCCACCCAGCCCCACCCCTCCCACCCCCCACCCAGCCCCACTCTCCCCACCCAGCCCCTCCCCACCCTCCCCACCCAGCGCCTCCCCACCCTCCCCTCCCCACCCAGCCCCACCCAGCCCCACCCTCCCCACCCAGCCCCTACCCTCCCCACCCAGCCCCTCCCTCCCCACCCAGCCCCTACCCTCCCCACCCAGCCCCTCCCTCCCCACCCAGCCCTTCCCCACCCTCCCCTCTCCACCAGGCCCCACCCTTCCCATTTTTAGATGCACGACGGACGGACGGACACAATAATCCCCTGTGGGCTGGTGTAACCAGGAGGTTCCTACCAGTATAAATGTTGTCTCGTAACCCTCCACCACCTGACACAGTCGGAAAGTTGTCACGCTAACAACGCGCCAATTAGTGACTACTTAAGCCCACCGATGTGTTGGAAAAAAATCAATGCACAACATTTTACAATTTGAGTGGTACGACGTTTCGCTGTTAATTACACCCAGCATCATCAGGCGATTTGCGAGAATAGTGAAGCGATCCACCTGCTTAAATATAGCAGCAGCAGGACGACGTCATCACTGAACCCATCAGGTGCAGAGATCAGAGCCGGAGGAGGGAGCGGGCATTGTAATTATATGATAAACTAGCTAAATTCCCCGGCTCCGCCCGAGACTTGGATTATTGTCTTGGATTAATCCACGGCCTACACAGAGGGTGGGGGGGGGGGGGGGGGTGCGTGACGTCAGCAGGCACACTGCGTGACGCCGCTGCCGCGTGCGGGTGACGTCACAGATGTGTCACAGATGTGACGTCACAGCTCACTTGACGTGCAAAAAATATCGATTATTGCGCCACCACCCCCCCCCCAAATACAAAAGTCTATTTTTATATTTTTTTACATTGTGTACAGTCTGGAAGCTACCCACATGCCAAATTTCAAGTTTGTTGCATGTCGGGAAGTATGCTAAACATTTCGAACAGTCACACGTATTCACAAATTTCCCTTTAATATATATAGATGAGTAATCAGTTTATTTAGCACATGTTTCCTCTATAAATAATTGTACTTGTAAGATGTCTTACTTAATAATACACTTCCAGGCCGTGCTAAGCACGGAGCTATCCGAGCGGTTAAAATAATTAGTATTTCTCTCAATTTCAATGGATTCTTGATTTAATTATTCCTTAGTTTTACACAACGCTTCAACGTTATGAAAATCAATTGAGTGTCCTTGTTGGCAAGCATGTTCTGGAACTGCCGACAGTTGTGTATTTAATATTTATTAGAGAGTGTTTAATATTTATTTGGCGTTCTTTTAGTCTTACGCTAATGTTACGTCCCGTCTGTCCAATATAGTATCTGTCACATGAGACATAATCCGATACACACCTTCAGTTGATAACTTAGGCAATTCATCTTTAGTACAAGATACTCGTTTTTTTTTAATTTGTGTATCGTGCCAAATCCTACTTAGATTTTTAGTTTTCCAAAACTCGAGCTAATTTAAAAGTTACTCTCGCAATATATGGTATATCAATTGTTTTAATCACCTGATCGCTTCAAGCAGTATTGCTGTTCGATCTTGGTTTGGCATTGAATGCTCTGTTAATTTGAGCATCGTTGTAGCTATTTAATCATAACGCTTCTTTAACATGTGTAATCTCTCTCCTCAGACTTTCACCATCTGACACTGTTTTAGCCCGATTTATGAGCGTCTTGATGAGAGATGCTACTGCTATTCATTGGCGTAAAATAAAATGTTTCGCTCCGGATGACGCTGCAAAGTATTATCTGTATTTTGATTTAGCGTGCTGATCTTAAAGGTGCATTGAAAAATTTGATACTCCGACCGATGCTTCTGTTGTTGTGGAGTAACTCATGCAGCCAGCTATGGCTCTAGGATTTGGTGTTACATGTTATTTATGTAATTTATTGTAAAAATTCGGTCACGGTCCTTGTGATCACTGTTACGTTGCAATTAATGGATTTATTTTTTGGTGATTTGGAAAAGTTTTTTGGTTTGGACATGTTTGTTTTGTTGTAGTACGGAGTTTGACTGATGGCCTAAATTTAAGTTTGTGTGGTTGTTGTTTGACTTGCATCCCACTGGGATTATTTTGCACACAGCGTTGGTGTACGGTGCTTTTTTCAGGAATATTTTTGCTGTTGTTTTTCCATGGATTTTCTGTTTGTACAATCAACACAAAATCACTTTAAGATGTTTTTCTTGTTTGTGTTTTGTTTTTTTGTTTGTTGTGGTTGTACCCGATTCAAGAGCCGAATGGCTCACAGGGCTATACCAAAATAAACTGAACTGAAAACTGAAGAGAGGATTTTCTGTGCGGGGTGATGATGCGAATCTTCATTCAGATAGGCATCAGTATGTGCTCCCTTTCGGTATACGCTGTGTGTGTTATTTTACCATTTAGGCCGCGTCCGAACATAATATCCAGGAATGGGAGTGTGTTATTCATCTCCATTTCCATGATGAACTGGATGGCTGGGTTTTGCGAATTGAGATGATTTGGAAATTAATTAAGTGTATCTTTACCATGTGGCCAGACAATCAAAGTGTCAACCACATATCTAAACCAAAAAGATGCTTTTAATGTACTTGAAGCAAGTGCTCTTGTTTCAAAGTTTTCTAAGTACAGACTCGCAAATGCTGGAGACAAAGGAGAGCCCATTGCTGCTCCTTCCTTGTATTTAAGTTAATTACCTCTCCGCAATTAATGTGTTATTTAAACAATGGTCAGCTGGTTTATCTTTTGGCAATCTTGTCTTATTTATTACGGGTTCGAGAAATTTAAGTGACTCGCTAAATTGAGAAATTACATCAAAGCTCACCAGAATATCATTAGGGTTCAGTTTAATATCTTTAATCACATTCACACGATGTTCTGAATTTCTAATGAATGAAGATCTCCTGCGGATGTAGGGCTGTATTTGTTTAGTCACATATTTAGCTAATTTATATGTGACAGAGCCTATTGTACTTACTATGGGTCGTAATTGAATACCAATTTTATGAATCTTTGCTATACCCGTACAGTCTAGATGGTTTTGAGGCCCTCGGCTTTATTTGGTATTGCTCAGCCTTGGGAATTAATACATGTGCGATGATAGCAGGAGTCTTACGTTCTAAAATATTAGTTGAATCTCGTTTAATTTTAATATAGGTACTTTCCTCCCGTAAATCTTTAATTGTATTATTATAATCCGCTCGTGATATCCCCACAGTTGTCCGGCCTTTGTCAGCCGCCAGAATTTGTAAATCTTTATTTGATCGAAGCTCTCTTGAGGCCTTTGGTTCGCTGAAGCTAACAATTATCTTTGGTACTTTGCTATTCTAAAAAAAATGTTGGCAACTTCTCGCCTCGTCTTCTCTGCTTCAGTATGTGGAAGGTGTCGTACCGCCGATTCCACCTCAGCAATCATCTCATCTACTGGCATTGTACCTTGGGCCAACGGCAAAGTTAAGACCTCTGGAGAGGACCGATACCATGTCGCTGGTTAAATCAGTGTTAGTCAGTTAGTTCGTTCAACTGAGAGTTTGCTTTGTTGGTTTGTGAGAGCTCGGACCGGTGGTGGTTCACGGATTGCCGGCTGCAGATTCCGTTCAGCTTCGTGCGAAGCGACTCGCCGCGCAGCTCGAGGCAACAATGACAAAGATCCCACCGTGTAGCCTTTAACAGACTGTTGGGGCAAGCGCAGTTAGCGAGCACTTGTGAATGCCGGAGCGGCACACAAAGGGGTGGGGTGGCCAGCAACCGCGCCGTTGCCGCCTTTGTCTCCCCAGTGGCGATGTTTACACATCGCACCAGGTACTCATTTGAGGACCTAGTCGACCTAGGGGAGACCCCAGAACCGGCTCAGACATTCGTCACTGGCAGTTGGCCGTGACGGGGAAATTGAACTCGGGTGGACGGGATCGTAGCGCAGCGTAGCGCGAGCCGCTCGAGACAACAGACGCTGTGACATGTGGACACGGCCTCGATCCCAGGGGTCGCGCCTCTGCAAGAGACTTCTTCCTGACGCTATTCGCGCGGATTGCGGCGCTTTGAAACGCTGAGCGAGTTCCCTCTTTTTGTTTTACTTTCCCGAATTCCAACAATGATGGCTCTCCTTGTTATATTGATTGCCCACTCCTGGCTTATAGACGGATGCTAATAGATTAGTCAATGCAGGATTGTCTACGCATTGGTCCGTCCTAATATGAATTTGAAAAAAATCCAGCTCATAATCAAATGAATTATATTGGAAGCGATTTTTTTTCTTTCAGAGTTTATCTGCACGAGTCCCAAAAACGGTCAGCAACAAACAGCGCTCTTAAAGTTGTGATTTTTAAAAAATTACCAAGGTGATTTCCTGCTCAATTAGCCATCGAACATCGAGGCCATTGGTGCTCATCCCTCGTTTACAGCCCTTGAACCAAGCCTGGACACTCCACATTCGTATGGCAGGGGCGAGTCTATCCAGGGGATAACTGTTGACAAATATAAAAAACAAAATTCCCCCCGTATAGCCGTAACAGACTGTTGGGGCGAGTGCTGTTAAAGAGCCCCTATGAAGACCGGCACGGCACACGAGGGGGTGGGTGGCCAGCACCACACCCGACCACCTTTGTCTCCCCAGTGGCGATGTTTACACGCCGCATCAGCTACTCATGCGAGGGGAGGCCAAGGATGGGTTCAGATAATCGTCGCCGGTGTTTGCCGTGAGTGGGAATCGAACTCGGGTCGCCGGGTTCGTAGTGCAGCGCGCTCACCGCTAAACCCCGCCCCTCCACCCCCCTCACATGCAAAGTGGCGTACTCATTTTATCTACCCCGCAGGGATGATGGGGCTAAGTTAAACCCCTGGCTCTTCCCCTGAGCCACCTGGCTGGATTTGTTTGTGGTGAAGGTGTACATCGAGTGGCATTCGGAGGACTATTTTAACGAACGCCTGCAAATGCAAGTAAAGTGTAGTTCAACAACAAGCGGCAACTATAAAAGTTGTAACAGATAAGAGGTAACACTTTTTTTATTCAATCGAACAATGTTGCAAGAACTAGGGTAGAAGAGAACGCTGTATGGGGGCGGGGGGGGGGGTTACAGAGTGCAGCGGCGCGTGAGACATCGCAGAGAGGGAGAAATAATGTGACCTTCAGTGTGGTGAGTGTGTGGGTTAGTGTGAATGTGTGGGTTAGTGAGTGTGTGGGTTAGTGAGAGTGTGGGTTAGTGAGTGTGTGGGTACGTTGAGGGGCAGAGTGTATGGTGAAGTCATTGAGTGGGTGAGCGTGTCGGTGAGCATGTAAGTGTATGCGTGAGCCTTTGAGTGTGTGGGTAAATGATTGAGTGAATGAGTGTGTGTGTGGGTAAGTGAGTGGGTGAGTGTGTGGGTGAGTTGAACGGTGATTGAGTGAGTGAGTGAATGTGTGGGTGAGTGAGTGGGTGAGTGTGTGGGTGAGTTGGTGGGTGATCGACTGAGTGGGTGTGTGGGTAAGTGAGCGGGTGAGTGTGTGGGTAAGTGAGTGAGTGAGTGTGTATCGTTGAGTTGTGGGTGATTGACTGAGTGTGTGGGTGAGTGAGTGGGTGAGTGTGTGGGTGAGTTGCTGGGTAGTTGTGTGCGTGTGTGTGTGGATGAGTGGGTGAGTGTGTGGGTGAATTGGTGGGTGATTGAGTGAGTGTGTGGGTGAGTGGGTGAGCGTGTGGGTGAGTTGGTGGGTGGTTGACTGAGTGAGTGTGTGGGTGAGTGAGTGGGTGAGTGTGTGGGTGAGTTGCTGGGTGGTTGAGTGCGTGTGTGTGGGTGAGTGGGTGAGTGTGTGGGTGAATTGGTGGGTGATTGAGTGAGAGTGTGGGTGAGTGGGTGAGCGTGTGGGTGAGTTGGTGGGTGGTTGACTGAGTGAGTGTGTGGGTGAGTGAGTGGGTGAGTGTGTGGGTGAGTTGCTGGGTGGTTGAGTGCGTATGTGTGTGGGTGAGTGGGTGAGTGTGTGGGTGAATTGGTGGGTGATTGAGTGAGTGTGTGGGTGAGTTGGTGAGCGTGTGGGTGAGTTGGTGGGTGGTTGACTGAGTGAGTGTGTGGGTGAGTGAGTGGGTGAATGTGTGGGTGAGTTGCTGGGTGGTTGAGTGCGTATGTGTGTGGGTGAGTGGGTGAGTGTGTGGGTGAATTGGTGGGTGATTGAGTGAGTGTGTGGGTGAGTTGGTGAGCGTGTGGGTGAGTTGGTGGGTGGTTGACTGAGTGAGTGTGTGGGTGAGTGAGTGGGTGAATGTGTGGGTGAGTTGCTGGGTGGTTGAGTGCGTGTGTGTGTGGGTGAGTGGGTGAGTGTGTGGGTGAATTGGTGGGTGATTGAGTGAGTGTGTGGGTGAGTGGGTGAGCGTGTGGGTGAGTTGGTGGGTGGTTGACTGAGTGAGTGTGTGGGTGAGTGAGTGGGTGAGTGTGTGGGTGAGTTGCTGGGTGGTTGAGTGCGTGTGTGTGGGTGAGTGGGTGAGTGTGTGGGTGAATTGGTGGGTGATTGAGTGAGAGTGTGGGTGAGTGGGTGAGCGTGTGGGTGAGTTGGTGGGTGGTTGACTGAGTGAGTGTGTGGGTGAGTGAGTGGGTGAGTGTGTGGGTGAGTTGCTGGGTGGTTGAGTGCGTATGTGTGTGGGTGAGTGGGTGAGTGTGTGGGTGAATTGGTGGGTGATTGAGTGAGTGTGTGGGTGAGTTGGTGAGCGTGTGGGTGAGTTGGTGGGTGGTTGACTGAGTGAGTGTGTGGGTGAGTGAGTGGGTGAATGTGTGGGTGAGTTGCTGGGTGGTTGAGTGCGTATGTGTGTGGGTGAGTGGGTGAGTGTGTGGGTGAATTGGTGGGTGATTGAGTGAGTGTGTGGGTGAGTTGGTGAGCGTGTGGGTGAGTTGGTGGGTGGTTGACTGAGTGAGTGTGTGGGTGAGTGAGTGGGTGAGTGTGTGGGTGAGTTGCTGGGTGGTTGAGTGCGTGTGTGTGTGGGTGAGTGGGTGAGTGTGTGGGTGAATTGGTGGGTGATTGAGTGAGAGTGTGGGTGAGTGGGTGAGCGTGTGGGTGAGTTGGTGGGTGGTTGACTGAGTGAGTGTGTGGGTGAGTGAGTGGGTGAGTGTGTCTTGTGCCAATGTGTTGAAGCAGTGGGGCGTCTCTCTGGCACCAATATCTCTCGCGCCGTCAGCCACTCTTTGCAATGCGTCTAAGTATTTCAACAACATCCACACACTCTTGACAGGCCTCTTTGTCCAGCCAATTCCGGATGAAAGCCACTTCCCCCCTCCCCCATCCCCGTGTTGGGGTCAGAGTCGGCCATACTTCACCACGGAATTCAGTGCGGGTTGTTCATGTGGGGGAGGGGGAGGAGGAGGGGGGGGGCACATGACGTCACAGAATATCGGAGTCAAGTGTTGTCAGTGAGCACCTATTATGGCTGTCAAAAGAGGTCACAAAGAAACACATCGTATTATTACGTAATACATCTTACAATTGCAATTCCTTATAGAGGGAGTGGATACCAATTAACTGATAATATATTATACAATTACAATAACCCCCCCCCCTCGTTCGCCTCTGATCTCTGCACCTGATTGGGTTCAGTGATGACGTCGTCCTGCTGCTGCTCGATTTAAGACCCGGAAGCAGATGGATGTAATTACCAGCGAAACGTCGGACTACTCAAATAGAAAATGTTGTGGATTTACTCTCCAACACACCGGTGGGCTGAAGTAGTCACTAATTGGCGCGTTTGGTTCACGTGACAAAACCCTTACTAATTGGCTGTGTCGGGTGGTGGAGGGTTACGACACAACATTTATACATACGCGATCTAACAAAAAAAAAGCTTTGTTGTGACCTCGTGAAAGCCTCAACGCGGCAGATATCGCCTGGGTGTGATGTTCCACGAAGCTTGCGGTCGACCCGAACCGCATGCACTGCACAAACCACGGCAGTAGGTGCGCGGATAGCGTATACACAAATAGAAACTAAATCAACTAAACACAACTATCTTGTAGTGGTGCCACCAGGGCCGGATTAAGGCGTGGTGGGGGCTTTGGGGGCTGCAGCCCAGGGGCCTCACAGTACCTGTAGCCCAGGGGCCTCACAGTTCCTGTTGCCAAGGGGCCTCACAGTACCTGTAGCCCAGGGGCCTCACAGTACCTGTAGCCCAGGGGCCTCACAGTACCTGTAGCCCAGGGCCCTCACAGTACCTGTAGCCCAGGGGCCTCACAGTACCTGTAGCCCAGGGGCCTCGCGGTATCTGTAGCCCAGGGGCCTCACAGTACCTGTAGCCCAGGGGCCTCACAATACCTGTAGCCCAGGGCCCTCACAGTAGCTGTAGCCCAGGGGCCTCACAGCAGCTGTAGCCCAGAGGCCTCACAGTACCTGTAGCCCAGGGGCCTCACAGTACCTGTAGCCCAGGGGCCTCACAGTACCTGTAGCCCAGGGCCCTCACAGTACCTGTAGCCCAGGGGCCTCACAGTACCTGTAGCCCAGGGGCCTCACAGTTCCTGTAGCCCAGGGGCCTCACAGCAGCTGCAGCCCAGGGGCCTCACAGTACCTGCAGCCCAGGGGCCTCACAGTACCCATAGCCCAGGGGCCTCACAGTACCTGTAGCCCAGGGGCCTCACAGTACCTGTAGCCCAGGGCCCTCACAGTACCTGTAGCCCAGGGGCCTCACAGTACCTGTAGCCCAGGGGCCTCACAGTTTCTGTAGCCCAGGGGCCTCACAGCAGCTGCAGCCCAGGGGCCTCACAGTACCTGCAGCCCAGGGGCCTCACAGTACCCATAGCCCAGGGGCCTCACAGTACCTGTAGCCCAGGGGCCTCACAGTACCTGTAGCCCAGGGGCCTCACAGTACCTGTAGCCCAGGGGCCTCACAGTACCTGTAGCCCAGGGGCCTCACAGTTCCTGTAGCCCAGGGGCCTCACAGCAGCTGCAGCCCAGGGGCCTCACAGTACCTGTAGCCCAGGGGCCTACACAGACCGGACAAAATTTAAACGACGCAATGCCCCGATCCACAAAATACGACGGAGACATCACAGCGATGATGATGATAACGCTACTCCACGGTCTCCTGACGCGATTGTCTGTCGATTTGACCACCTGGATGTGAAATTGTAGTCGTCGCTCTGCATCTGCATCAACAGCAGCCGTGCTCAAGAAACAGAAGACGATTGCTGTTACAACGCACACAAGGGTGTTACGGAGGAGCACCCCATTCCCAGACGCCTTTGTCTCGCCAGCGGTGATGTTTACAGAGCGAATCAGCTTCTCAATATTGAGCTGATACGGCCTAGCGGAGACACCGTGGCCCGTTCACAGATTACTATTTGCCAAGGATGTTCGCCAAGGAAGGGGACTCGAACACAGGTCGCTGGATTCATAGCAGGGCACTCCAATGCCTCGCCATTCCAGCGTGTCGCGTGTGAACGCACGCGACAATTTTGATTTAGCCGTCCCCTAAGCAATAAGGCATGCCCACAGCATTCCAATTCGCTTGCCTTGAGCAGACGTTCATTAAACCATCGCAATACCGCTTGAGTTATTCCAATACCAACAACAACAACACAAAACCAAATCGGGCTGCGTGATTGTGTTCAGCCGTACGAGGAGCAGCTCACGATCCGGGGGGGGGGGGGGTGGGGGGGTGGGTCTATGAGTTCAACTCCTGGTTGGGGGTGGTTGGGGGGGAAGGCCCCCCAGTCATCTCTTCCCATTTCCAGCCCTGCTCATCTCACTGCAATCATCCCTCACTTCATGGGTGGGAGCGGGGCGGGGGATGGAGTCGATTCAATGAGTACCACTTTGTGGGTGGAGGTCAATAGTTGGTTGTGCCACGATTGAATAATAGACTCAGAATCAGAATATTTATTTATACCGGAGGAATCCGATGAACTATAAAGCCCTTTTTTTCACAGATGTCCAGTAGACTCGTCCCCACCCTCCACCCCCGCCATCGGAATGAGGAATTTACATCATTGCCTCGGGGCTGTGAATGGGGGGGGGGGGGTGAGCACCGATACTCGACCATAACCACTCGTGCCGGATATTTATCCGTCACAACCCCCCCCCCCCCACAGGGCCCATGAATTTTAACTCGACCGATGAATTTTAACTCGACCGACCGATGAATTTTAACTCGACCGATGAATTTTAACTCGACCATAACCACGAGTGCCGGATATTTATCCGTCACACACCCCCCGACCGGCCGATGAATTCAATCCACCGATGCTGTCTGTGGAGTTCAATAAGCGTCGGGTACTCATTGGGGTGCAATCCCTTCTCGATAAATTGCTCTCAAATTTTAGACAGCGGCTTCGGAAGTGCGGGTTGAACGTTTGCGCGGCGAGGTCTGGAGACGAAGCGACGGCGAGGTATATTTATTTCGTCAGTTATCTGGCTATTTACTTACTTATTTGTGGGGAAATCTTCTTTGAGTGAACTTCGGCAGTGCGTGGCGGAATCCGATCGGCAAGAGAACGACGACTTGGAGGATGACGCCGTCGGCGTCGTTGCCTGCGGAGTCGCGGGACTGTCTCTCTGTCTCTGTCTCTCTCTGTCGCTGTCTCTCTCTGTCTCTCTCTGTCTGTCTCTCTCCCTCTCTCTCTCTCTCCGTCTCTCTCTGTGTCTCTCTCTGTCTCTCTGTGTCTCTCTGTGTCTCTCGCTCTGTCTCTCCCTGTCTCTGTCTCTCTGTCTCTCTCTGTATCTCTGTCTCACTCTGTCTCTCTCTGTCTCTCTCCCTCTCTATCTCCCTCTCTGTCTCTCTCCGTCTCTCTCTGTCTGTCTCTGTCTGTCTCTCTGCGTCTCTCTCTCCCTCTCTCTGTCTCTCGCTCTGTCTCTCTCTCTGTCTCTCTATCTCTGTCTTTCTCTGTCTCTCTGTCTCTGTCTCACTCTGTCTCTCTCCGTCTCTCTCTGTCTGTCTCTCTCTGTCTCTCTCTCTGTCTCTCTCTGTCCCTCTCTATCTCTCTCTGTCTCTGTCTCTCTCTGTCTCTCTCTGTCTCTCTCTGCCTCTCTCCCTCTCTCTCTCTCTGTCTCTCTCCGTCTCTCTCTGTCTCTCTCTGTCTCTCTCTGTCTCTCTCCCTCTCTCTCTCTCTGTCTCTCTCCGTCTCTCTGTCTCTGTCTCACTGTCTCTGTCTCCCTCTCTCTCTGTCTCTCTCCCTCTCTCTCTCTCTGTCTCTCTCTCTGTCTCTCTCTCTGTCTCTCTCTCTGTCTCTCTCTGTCCCTCTCCGTCTCTCTCTGTCTCTCTGTCTCTCTGTCTCTCTGTCTCTGTCTCTCTCTGTCTCTCTCTGTCTCTCTCCCTCTCTCTCTCTGTCTCTCTCTGTCTCTTTTAGTCTCTCTCTGTCTCTCTCTGTCTCTCTCTGTCTCTGTCACTGTCTCTCTGTCTCTCTGTCTCTCTCTGTCTCTCTCCGTCTCTCTCTGTCTCTCTGTCTCTGTCTCTCTCTGTCTCTCTCTGTCTCTCTCCGTCTCTCTCTGTCTCTCTCTGTCTCTCTCCCTCTCTCTCTCTGTCTCTCTCCGTCTCTCTCTGTCTCTCTCTGTCTCTCTCTGTCTCTCTCCGTCTCTCTCTGTCTTTCTCTGTCTGTCTCTCTCCGTCTCTTTCTCCCTCTCTCTGTCTCTCTCCCTCTCTCTCTCTGTCTCTCTCCGTCTCTCTCTGTCTTTCTCTGGCCGTCTCTCTCCGTCTCTTTCTCTCTCTCTCTCCGTCTCTCTCTGTCTGTCTCTGTCTGTCTCTCTCCGTCTCTTTCTCCCTCTCTCTGTCTCTCTCCCTCTCTCTCTCTGTCTCTCTCCGTCTCTCTCTGTCTCTGTCTCTCTCTGTCTCTCTCTGTCTCTCTCTGTCTCTCTCTGCCTCTCTCCCTCTCTCTCTCTGTCTCTCTCCGTCTCTCTCTGTCTCTCTCTGTCTCTGTCTCTCTCTCTGTCTCTCTCTGTCTCTCTCCCTCTCTCCCTCTCTCTCTCTCTGTCTCTCTCCGTCTCTCTGTCTCTGTCTCTCTCCCTCTCTGTCTCTCTCTGTCTCTCTCCGTCTCTCTCTGTCTGTCTCTGTCTGTCTCTCTCCGTCTCTTTCTCCCTCTCTCTGTCTCTCTCCGTCTCTCTCTGTCTCTGTCTCTCTCTGCCTCTCTCCCTCTCTCTCTCTGTCTCTCTCCGTCTCTCTCTGTCTCTCTCTGTCTCTGTCTCTCTCTGTCTCTCTCTGTCTCTCTCCCTCTCTCCCTCTCTCTCTCTCTGTCTCTCTCCGTCTCTCTGTCTCTGTCTCTCTCCCTCTCTGTCTCTCTCTGTCTCTCTCTGTCTTTCTCTCTCCGTCTCTCCCCGTCTCTTTCTCCCTCTCTCTCAAAATCTCGATGCGATCATCGCGCATCGCCAAGGCCACCACGACGGCCACGAGGAGGGGCCGAGACGATAGTGGCGCCACCGAATCTTCAGCGAGCGGCGGTGCAGCGGTTAGCGCTGCGCTGCGCTGTGCGAACCCGGCGACCCGAATTTGATTTCCGCTCACGGCCAACACCAGTGACGAGATTATCTGAACCGGTCAGGGGCCTCCTCTCGGTCGACTCAGCCTCAAAATGTGTACCTGGTGTTGTGTGTAAAGCATCGCCACTCGGGAGACAAAGGCGGCCGGGCGTGGTGTTGGCCAACCACCCCCTCGTGTGCCGTGCCGGCCTTCATAGGCGCTCGCTAACAGCGCTTGTCCCAACAGCCGGTTAAGGCTACACGGGGGATCTGTGTCTTTGTTGGCACAGTAGGGGACACAGGTGGTGCATCAGCCAGTAATCTCAGTCAGTCGACCCATGGCACCTGCTGGGTCTGTGCCGTGATCTCCTGCCGGCGGGCGTTCGTCACTTCACGTGGCCTTAACGTGCACCTAGCCTGGCACAAGCGCCCTGGTGACGCCACTTAGAGGCGAATGGTGGTTGTTGTTGTTGTTGATGTATGCATGTTAAACCTCCGATCAGCACGGAGCCAACCGTGCTGATCGGAGGTAGGTGCTCGCTAACAGCACTTGCCGCAACAGTCTGTGAAGGCTATATGGGAAATCTTTGTCTTTGTAGGGGCTGGGTTGGTGTAGTGCAGTGCTTAACGCGCGGCGATACGAGCCCGGCGACCCAGGTTCGATTCCCTATCACGGCCATCAACACCGGTGACGATTATCTTAATCGGTCCTGGGCCTGCCCTAGGTCGACTCAGCCTCAAATGAGTACCTGGTGCGGTGTGAAAAAACATCGCCACTGGGGAGGCAAAGGCGGCCGGGCTTGGTGCTGGCCACCCACCCCCTCGTGTGCCGTACCGACCTTCATAGGTGCTCGCTAACAGCACTTGCCCCAAACAGTCTGTGAAGGCTACACGGGTGATCTTTGTCTTTGAGCGCTGCTACGAACCCGGCGACCCGAGTTCGATTCCCGCTCACGGCCACCATCGGTGGCAAATTATTCGTGGCCGAGCCCTTGCCCTGCTGTTGGTCGACTCACTCGGCCTTAAATGAGTACCTATGGTGCGGAGTGTAAAATATCAGCACTTGGGGAGGCAAAGGCGGCCGGACGTGGCGTTGCCCAGCCCATCCCCCCCTCCACCCCCCCCCCCCCCCGCTGCATATGCCTCATTGGCCTTGATAGGGTGTCCGCTAACAGCACTCGCCACGGCAGTCAGATAAAATGCTATGAGGGGGATCTTTGTCTTTGTAGATGTTATTGGCTAAGCCAAAACAGCTATCTAATTATAATTCTTTGATAATAGATGATTGGGCGGTGGTCGCGGGTGCGGCCGGAAACACGTTGTGCTATGAATGCGACGGCCCGAGTCAGATTACAGGCGACGGCTAACATCAGTGGCCAGTGAAGTATGGTCTAACCACTGGCGGAGCCAGTAGGGGAGGGGGTGGGTGGCACGTGCCCCCCAATGATCCGATCCAAATCTCTAATTTCGATCGGATCATTGGGGTTTATTAGTAATAAATCGGCATTTTGCGACCCTCACTGCCACTGTGTAGTATATTATTACTACGTGCCAGGGACTCTATGAGGTGGTAGGACAATAGTCTGAGTCCATGATTGGCAATGAGTAACGGCAAAGCAGTTATAAGCGACTCACAGAATTGTGCGCAGTCGCGTCTACAGAGTCCACGACTTCCCTGAAGGCATCGACACCTTCAGCGAGCGCGATGCCGATCACACCACGCGGTTCGAATGCGACCTCTCGATCGATGGCCGCGCCATGGCCGCACACTCGTCGAGTAAAAATCAAGGGACAAAGCCCTTACTTAACTAACAAGCCCTCTGTCATTGTTCATTGCTGGAGGGGTTGCCCCCCCCCCCCATACCTGAAAATCCTGGCTTCGTCATTGGGTCTAACCAAACCCCGCACGTGGCTGAGACACTAAGGGAGGCTACGACTGAATTGACGCACGTTGCCTTTCTGCTCTTGTGGAATGCCGTGCATCTTCTCACGCAGTGGCTCTCAACCGGGGGGGGGGGGGGGAGAGGAGGGGGGGTCACGTGGACCCCACTGAGGGAGTTCACGTGGCAATGTTGGGCGGCGGGGGTGTGGGTGGGTACGTGATGTGATTTAAAAACGCGTGAAATTACATCGTGCGTGAGAGGCACTCGGTGAAGTCACGCGCGTGCATAATGCCAACAATAGAAAATAACTACGATGCAATTTTAATCCATATGGTAACCTGTAGCGATGGAATAGACCTTTGTAAACTCATTGATCGTAAGCAATGTTGGTTTCTAAGGGTAACCAGCGAGCGTCACCTCACGCAGAGCGTCCGATGAATTTGTTTCATTATTCGCTCGCAGCAAACTCAGCCAGTTAGGGACGTCTCGCAAAATGGATAATTGGTTAAAATTTAGTTCTCAGGCACCACGTTGGGTCAGGCAAGGGGGGGCGGGGGGGCTGGGTGGGGGGTTACTCGGTTGAAACAAAATTCAACACGGGAGTCAAACAAGTTTGAGAACCACTGCTCGTTATGACTCCTGAATGCATCTTTCGTCTCCTTGTATCTCCCTTTGTAAATACATCTCTTGCCACGACTCGATTTTGTGTTATACTTCTCCCGGCTTTTCTCTCACGCCCTCTCTCTCTCTCGCTGTACCAGCGTGGACGGCACCACCCCACGTGTTCACCTTCTGAAGCGCTCGCTCGTCACCGTGGCGTGCGCGATGATCACCACCACCACGTGACTTTTCTTTCGTGTTGTGCGCGGTGCATTTTAGCGCCACAGCGCGTGGATTTTTATCGTTTATTTTCATTTGTGTTACTGGTGACTTTGTGTATTTCATATCGAAATCGCCTCCAGTGCTTTTGCTGCTGGCGGCAATAAAAGTTGTTTAAAAAGTCTCTCCCTCTCTCTCGTAAGCAGCCTTATGAATAACGTCTCTCTTGTTATCTCCACACGTATCTTCCTCGATGTCCGTGGCTTTGGGCACGTCGGTCAGATCTGCTTACTCGATTATAAAACATCAGCAACAACATCCATCAGCAGCAGCAACAACAAAACTCTTTGTTACCACTCACAGGAAGGAAGCGGAGAGAGTTTAGGGCAAAAGTGCAACCGCTCTCGGGAGCCATAACACTTTAATTGTACCCCGCGGAGTCGTGAAAAAAAAGTCTCACGAAAAAATGTATCCCACCGATAAAAGACTGATAATGAGTCTAATGGAATGCAGGAAATTAATTGAAGAGCATATTAACATCGGCGGCAACAATAATAACAAACATTATATAATTGTGTTTAATCTGCTGCGGTTTATTATTTTATTTTTACAATGAGATGTATTTTTTGTTGTTTCCCCACTGGAGATGGCTCGCTTTGAAGCCGAGCAGCTGCGAGCGGCATGAACGGATAAGACGATGTCCTCTCCTCCTGCTCCTGCGTCTCCTCTCTCCTCCTCTCTCCTCCTCGTCTCCTCAAAAGCCATCAGACGCAGCTGCAGAACTAAAACAAACATCCCCGGAGGGCGAAGCGAGAGCCAGAGCCGCCGATATCCCCCCCACCCCCCCCCCCCTAAACAGTCCGCAGCTCACAGATAAAGAGAGAGCGACAGATGAATTAAATGCATCGCTGTCCGTCTGCCTCTCTCCACACAATCAGATCCCAATCCTCCCCCAAGCCACCCCGCCACCACCCCCCCCCCCCCCATCTCCCACTGGCCACGAGCCGCCGGTTTTTTAAGAGGCACGATCCGAGCTACGAAATGAATTCGGGAATTCGCGAAGCACCTCGGAGTGGACCTCTGTTGGGGGAGGAGGAGGGGGGGGAAGGAAAAGCTTTACAGCTCATCGGATTCCTCCGGTGTGACTAAAGATGGTGATTCTGATTGCGTAGCGCCGTAAGTACCGGCGACGAGATGAGAGACGGGAGGTGCAGATGAGATGGCGATGCAGTGAGGTGACAGACAAGATGCAGTAGGCAAGACATGGCGACGGGAGTGCGGTTAAGAGAGAAACGTAGACAATAGGAAGAGATGGAGTGAGATGAGCAGGGCTGTAAATGGGAATAGATTGCTGGGGGGAACTCATCAATGAGTCACACCTTCCCTCCCGCCAGCACCCTCCCCGACTAGATCTCATGAGGAAGAGGAGAAGGAGAAACAGCTTCGCTCCGTGTCTGTGGGTCTGTGGGTCTATGTGTGTCTGTGGGTCTATGTGCGTGACTGTGGGTCTCTGTGTGTGTATGTGGGTCTCTGTGTGTGTATGTGGGTCTCTGTGTGTCTGTGGGTCTCTGTGTGTCTGTGGATCTCTGTGCGTGACTGTGGGTCTCTGTGCGTGATTGTGGGTCTTTGTGTGTCTGTGGGTCTCTGTGTGTCTGTGGGTCTCTGTGTGTCTGTGGGTCTCTGTGTGACTGTGGGTCTCTGTGCGTGACTGTGGGTCTCTGTGCGTGTCTGTGGGTCTCTGTGTGTCTCTGGGTCTCTATGTGTCTGTGGGTCTCTGTGTGTCTGTGGGTCTCTGTGTGTCTGTGGGTCTCTGTGCGTGTCTGTGGGTCTCTGCGTGTCTGTGGGTCTCTGTGTGTCTGTGGGTCTCTGTGTGTCTGTGGGTCTCTGTGCGTGACTGGGTCTCTGTGCGTGTCTGTGGGTCTCTGTGTGTCTGTGTGTCTCTGTGGGTCTATGTGCGTGTCTGTGTGTCTCTGTGTGCCTGTGTGTCTCTGCGTGTCTGTGGATCTCTGTGCGTGTCTGTGGGTCTCTGTGTGTCTGTGAGTCTCTGTTAGTCTCGGGAGGTCTCTCTGTGAGTCACATAAAAACAAGAATCATTGATTTCAGGGCGGCCGCTGGAAATCGAACCGCGAACCTCTGCTACGAGTTGGTTATTATTAATGCGGGACCCCTTAAAAACCTGGGGCCCGAATCTTTTTGCTTCGTTTGCTGTTATCCCTTTGCGCGGCGACCTCACAGCTGCTCAATGGGCGTGATGAGACCTCTCTTTGTCATGTAGTGCGGTCATTCTGGTGACTCTAGGTCACTTGCAAAATTAGCCTCTATCATAGCCTCAAGAGCTCTCATCCGGTTACACCAAATCAACTACAACTGCGACTTTATTTATTATTTTACCAGGTAATGCCCCCCACTGAGATAGTTGTTTGTTATTAGTTATTTGTTTAGCTCATTTTCAGAAGCGACTTGGCTGTCAAAAATTATAGCTCAACGAAGTGGCTTATCATCGCGTGGGAATTATTTTTTTGTTTTAAAGCAGCCAAATACTCTAAACGCGTGACGTTGATTCTGAACGTGGAGGGAAAACCCGCAGGACGCGGGCGAAAAAATCCACACGACCACGGGGGAGAGAAAGAGAGAGAGAGAGGGACACACACACACATACGCAAACTCTAAAAATACAGGCGTCAGGGTCGGGATCGAACCCACGATCTCCTGTATACCAGGCGAGGTCGTTAACATCTCCTAGCCACCGTGACACCGAGGTGCCGTTAAATAATCACCACTGGGCGCACGTCAACGTACAATTCACGAGTTCAGTCGATTTGGATGTGGAGGGGTAAAGTGATGAACGCGGAAAGATGGAACGTGGTGGTGGTTGTGGTGGTGGTTCTTGGTACTGGTGGTGGTTGGTGGTGGTTGTGGTTGGTGGTGGTGGTGGTTGGTGGTGGTGGTTGGTGGTTGGTGGTGGTTGGTGGTGGTAGTGGTTGGTGGTGGTTGGTTGTAGTGGTTGGTGGTGCTTGGTTGTGGTGGTGGTGGTCGGTGGTGGTGGTGGTGGTGGGATCGCGAGGACTGGAGTTTGGGAAAGCCAGCGGGTAAGTGCTTAGAACGCTTGGGATGAGGTGGATGAATGGGATGAGCGAGACGAGTGAGATGAATGCGATTGCAGGAATATGAATTCAGTGTTGGGCTGAGTCAGAGTGAGATGCGAGACACACAGACGGTTTGATTTATTCTCTTTGGGGGGGGGGGGGGGGTTGCTCGTTGAGGCTTGCTTTTAAGACGTATTGTGCAGTCTGTATATTTGTTTTTTTCGAGAGAGAGAGAGAGAGTTTAGCATTTCACATATTACCCATTTGTAGGATCTTCACAATACAAATTAATATACACGGCAAGTACGCATGTCGTGATGTACATTCATTTATTTATTGCCGGGGGCGTGGTGGTGACGTGGCCCAGAAGGGTCGAGGGGGATCTGGGACCCGTAGACCCTGGGCATCCAGATCACAGGGAGCTGGACCCGGGAACAGCGAGGGAATGGAAGCAGATGGGGATGGCAGTAGAGCTGGGACACGCAGGGGCTCGCAGAACCACCTTCGATTAGCACCGTTGGCGACGTACGGTGCGAAAGAAGTGTTTCCAAGATTCAAAATCAACTCGTCGCAGAGGTTCGCGGTTCGATTTTCGAGCGGCCACCCTGGTTAATACTGCGGCGCGCAGCGACCGTGAAAAACACTTCGTGACCGTCTGCTTTACAGCGGACGTTAAAGACCCCATTACGTCATTTGCAAGAGTGAGCCACTGCGTACGTCAGCTTATAATAGGTCCATAAAATTGCCAAATTTTAATACCTCCGCCGCAAATGACTCACTAGGGACGATCATGCTGGGCAATCATCGCCTACTCTTGTGAAAACTTGGCAAGAGCCCTCCTAAAAAAATATATATCAAGACTCTCACGAGTAAGGGAGTTAAATAATAATGATGTACGAGCTTGTTTGCCCGTCCTAGGACGGAAGCTGTAATATTTACGAAAAAAATTTGCAGAGTAATAATTGTATCTTGTGTACATTTAATGGCAGTGAATCTTGCACGAAGGTATGTCATCAAACACTTCACTGCAGTTCGCTGTAGCACTGTATATAACTGACCTTCAATTTGTCAAATTCACTGCTCTGATACTTCATATTCTCTTCTGCTTTCGGTCGCTGGGGTTGAATTAAATTGGAAATCGATACAATATCTGGAACATCACCGAGAAATGTCTTTTTTACCTTAACGTAGAAGCATAAATTAGACTTGCCTTTTGTCCCAAGTGCTGAAGAAATAAATAAAGACACCAAATCCACTTTGTTGCTGCGTAGCATTATTTAATAGATTAACTTTCAATAAAGAAACGTCAAACTTAAAGCGAATTTGCGAAAAAAATATCTCTTTCCGCTCGACCTTCTTTTGCATGCCCGCTCATGAATATTAATGATGGGTGGAAGAGAGGGGGGGGAGGCATGTGGAGTGACGTCACGCGCGTTACACACAGACAGACATTCTTGGCACATTGTAGTAGTAATAATCGCACTCAAGTAGGAGTCAAAAAAAAAAAGTCACCCGCATCCCGCGGGTGACTTTCACTGAGAGCCCGGGTGTCCGTGCGTCAACGCTGATGTCAAGCCTCAGCCCCCCCTCCGTCCACTCTGCTGCTCATTCCTCTTCTTCTTACGGCTGCTGGAGTAGACGCAGAGCAGCGATTACGATTTCACATCCAGGGCGGGCAAGACCAGCAGATAAACCGCATCAGGAGACGGCGGAGTAGCGTAATCCCTCTGATGGCTCCTTCCTTTCCGTGGATCGGGGCATTGCGTCGCTGTACGTCGCACAGTCTCTGTTCTGAATGACACACAGTCGCACCGCTACGACTGGAGAGCTTTCGATTTTCCACTTGTGCGTCATCATCGCGCCCGCGTCTACCGCTGCCACGGTTTGTGCAGTGGATGCGGTTTAGGGTGGACCAGGAGGGAGGTGAGGGAGGGAGGTGAGGGAGGGGGTGTTGCGGGAGGGAGGTGATGGAGGGAGAGAGGGAGGTGAGGGAGGGAGGTGATGGAGGTGAGGGAGGGAGGTGAGGGAGGGGGTGTTGCGGGAGGGAGGTGATGGAGGGAGGGAGGTGAGGGAGGGGAGGGCGGGAGGGAGGGAGGTGATGGAGGGAGAGAGGGAGGTAAGGGAGGGAGGTGAGGGAGGTGAGGGCGGGAGGGAGGTGATGGAGGTGAGGGAGGTAATGGAGGTGAGGGAGGTGATGGAGCGAGAGAGGGAGGTGAGGGATGGAGGTGAGGGAGGGGAGGGCGGGAGGGAGGGAGGGAGGGAGGGAGGGAGGGAAGGGAGGTGATGGAGGTGAGGGAGGGAGGTGATGGAGCGAGAGAGGGATGTGATGTAGGGAAGGAGGGAGGGGAGGGAGATGAGGGAGGGAGGGAAAGGGTGTCATACGAATAGGAAAGAGAGAGAGAGACGTAAAGAGGAGAGTGAAAGAAAGTGGCAAGCTGTGTGAGGGAGGAGCATGGAGAGGCGAGAGAGATTGAGGCGGGAAAGAGAGAGAGAGAGAGAGGTGTGAATGCGGAGAGCGATGGTGACGGGTGAGAGATAGACACGGGGGGGGGGGGGAGATAGGCGGGAGCGAAGTGCGTTGGATAGAAACTAAAAAGTAAACTGTTGCTTTACATGGTTTCCAAAATTTTGCTAAACCCTGTTTGTCTGGTATGCTTCTCTCTCTGTGTCCCCTGTTGTGTCTGTGTTAGTTCCCCCTACTTGGGTGTCTGTATATACATCGGGGGTTATGTGTTTCCCCTCTCTCGTAAATTTAACTCTTCTGTACCTGATGATGGCTGCCTGTGTTGCAACCGAAACGTCGTACGCTATTATGTTATTTTATTATTTCTTATTCATACGTGACTTTACCGAAAAAAACAAAGAGTAATTCCTGCAGTCACGAAAGTTTCAAATCAAGTCTCAAGTATACTAAAACTTTTTTTTGTTTTACCAGCTAAGGCCCAATGAGCTGCTGCATAGATCTTTTTCAGAAGCGACCTGGCCACACATGATGGCTCTATGAAGTGGCTTATCACGTGGAAATGTATAGCAGCCACATACTCTAAACGCACGTTTATAATTACGGAGGAAAGAACACGCAAACTCCAAATATACAGCAGCAGGCGTCAGGCTCGGGATCGAACCCACGACCTCCTGCATACCAGGCGAGGTAGTTAACATCTCCTAGCCACCGTGATGATGATGAGAGAGAGAGAGAGACACGCAAACTCCAAATATACAGCAGGCGTCAGGGTCGGGATGAAACCCGTGACTTCCTGTACACCCGGCGAGGGAATTAACGCCTCGCCACAGTAGCGCCCCTAACAACAACAATGATGACAATAATGACATCATTAACAATGAAATAACCGCATGGCGTGAGTTCAATTGCCGGCCACGGCTAACGTCAGTGGCGAGCGACGTCTAAAACGCTCATCGGGCGTGCACCCCGATCCAACAAACGGCATTGACCCGTGAGCTGCAGTATTTCCCAACGGCGGCCACCTCTTTAACCTCGTCAGATCGCGGAGGGAGCTGCCTGGGATGAACGAGAACCGCGATTCTCACTCAACCCCCCCCACCCACCCTTATAGCGGTCGATCGACTCAGCGATTCTGGCCGTGAATTGTCTAAGCATTTTCCAGCAGACGCTCGCCTCCGCTGTATGATTCGTAATTATTGAAAACATATTCATCCCCTCCCCCCCTGGAAAGGTTACGCTGCGGGGTGGGGGGGGGGGGGGTGTTTTATTTTTGTCATCATCATCATTATCCCCGTCGATAAATCCATGGCGTGACATTTTAAAGGCACGGGCGCTCCCCCCTTCCCCCCCCCCCCCGAGACGCTAAAGCGTTTACAATCATGAGGGAGGGAGGGGAGGGAGGGAGGGAGGGAGGGAGGGAGGGAGGGAGCGAGGGAGGGAGGGAGGGAGATTCACGTCCCCGTTTATCCGCTAAGATGTTCAGTGTACGAGGGCCATCCCTGTGGAATTAAACTTGCGAAGGGTGGGGCGTAGGGGAGGGGAGGGCCTGTGGGGGGGAGGGGGGAGAGATTTGGTGGGGGGGGGGTTAAAGGTTAAGACGTCGTCCAAACAAACCATTGTAATATGACGCAGATCAAGCCGCCGGGAAGGATTCGGGGTGAAGCAGTAGTCAGGGTTGATTGATTGATGATCAAGAGCTCACTGATTCACTCCACTCACTCGCTCACTCAAACCCACGTTTGCTGTCCCTTCCAACGTACCTTCGATTAGCACGGCTATGTGCGGTGCAAAATAAGTTCAACGTACGCCTTACAATCATACGACGTGAGTCATTCGCCTCCGTAGCACTGTTCCATTGTTACCGCTTCTACTACGCCCATGAACGTCGCCTTCTTTCATTCATCCACGCATGTTAAGGACTCAATCTGCCGGACTCGTCTTTCACAATGCAGGTCACACACAACGCACTCTGCTCACTCACCCACCCACCCACTCATTCACACACTCACCCACTCACTCGCTAACTAACCCACTCACTCACGAACCAACCCACCCAGCCACCCCTTCTATCGCTACCATCATGATGAATATGCGTGTGCACTTCACACATGTTGAGGTCTGCCAGACGTTGACTCATTCATCTCGTCCACACCGTGTTCAACCACCGCACTGCAGGCCACAATAACACACTCACCCACCCCCTCCACAACTCACTCAACCACCCACCCACCCCCTCACCACACTGCAGGCCACAACAACACACTCACCCACCCCCTCAACAACTCACTCAACCACTCACCCACCCACCCACTCACCACACTCCAGGCCACAACAACACACTCACCCACCCCCTCCATAACTCACCCAACCACCCACCCACCCACTCACCACACTGCAGGCCACAACAACACACTCACCCACCCCCTCAACAACTCACTCAACCACTCACCCACCCACCCACTCACCACACTCCAGGCCACAACAACACACTCACCCACCCCCTCCACAACTCACTCAACCACCCACCCACTCACCACACTCCAGGCCACAACAACACACTCACCCACCCCCTCCACAACTCACTCAACCACTCACCCACCCACCCACTCACCATACTTTCAGGCCACAACAACACACTCACCCACCTCCTCCACAACTCACTCAACCACTCACCCACCCACTCACCATAATTCAGGCCACAACAACACACTCACCCACCCCCTCAACAACTCACTCAACCACTCACCCACCCACTCACCACACTCCAGACCACAACAACACCCTCACCCACCCCTTCAACAACTCACTCAACCACTCACCCACCCAACCACTCACCACACTCCAGGCCACAACAACACACTCACCCACCCCCTCCACAACTCACTCAACCACCCACCCACCCACTCACCACACTTCAAGCCACAACAACACACTCACCCATTCCCTTAACAACTCACTCAACCACCCACCTACCCACTCACCACACTCCAGGCCACAACAACACACTCCCCCTCCCCCTAAACAACTCACTCAACCACCCACCCACCCGCTCACCACACTCCAGGCCACAACAACACACTCACCCACCCCCTCAACAACTCACTCACTCAACCACCCACCCACCCACTCACCACACTTCAGGCCACAACCACTCACCCACCCACCCACTCACCACACTGCAGGCCACAACAACACACTCAACCACCCACTCACCACACTCCAGGCCACACAAAGGCTTCACTCTCTGCTTCCGCCACATAGCCACCCCATGTGAGCTGATTCGTTCACACCGCCGTCAAACCAAAATAACCTAACACGTCCATCTCATTGCCTAACAACTATCTGTTGGAGCAACAATTGTAATGGTTGACAAAACCCCTTTTTGCCGCTTTGCAGCGCCAATGTTTTTGGAAGATCCTTGTCTCCCTGAACCCTTAACCGTGTGGGACTTCCTTCAACAAATAATCCGAAGCCAATAGATTAGTGCCGTATACAGTATAGTCACATTTGCAAATGCGCGGTGTCACGGTTCAATGTTAATTTGCAATTATATTGAGTGTGACTGTGCGTTGTCTTGGTGTGGTCTGGGACTTGTTGTTGTTTTGCTGCATTGCTCCAAGCTTGCATTTGCTATTTTAGTCGGGGGCTTTGTAATCGCCTGGCGTCTCCTCCCTCAACATTCGTGAATGTTCACACTTCAGAAAAATAATGCGGAAGATTTCCAGCGCTGGATACAAACCACATTTGCGCGATGCGATGTGTAACTCTCGTCCTAATCCGTGTATCGAGAGTTCACTTTGAATGTGCCGTTATATTTAGTGTGACGGTGTGGTGCCTTGGTGTGGTCTGGCGCTGTTGTTGTTGCTGTTTCGCTGCATTGCCCCCAGCTTGCATTTTGTGTTGACAAATTGGCCGGAATTGATGTCCTTGTGCAATTATTTTCTCATATACTTTATTTATTTTAGCGACGTGCTTACATTTTCTCTACCGTGCTCTCGTGTCGTTCGTTGATCTAACTTGCCGATCGCGTGCCCCTACTGGACACCAGTGAGAAAGAGCTTCATAGCTTATCGGATTCCTCCTCCAGTCTAAATTAAGAGTCCGATTTTGGCTTCCTCCAGCCACAGATAAAATCCTTTCCCGTTCCGAGGTGCAGGGTTGGTGTTCCTGTTCACCGCCGAATCTCGGAACGCGCGGGCGGCTCTACGTTAATTTTATTCAGAGAGGCTTAGTAGCTCCGTTGTTTTAAAGACGTTATACTCACCGCCGGTGCCAAAACTGTGCCACAGGCCCTCACGCGTGGAATTTGTGGGTGCCTCGGGAACGAGGAAATAATTTTATTTCAGTGTGGTTGTTTTATTTTTCTTCTTTCGATTCCGCAATGGGAAAGGGTTAACTCGCTCCGAGTCCTCGATCTTGTCTCTCCATCTTACACTTGCGCTGCCGCTCGGCTCCTAGCCTTGCACGCCCACTTTGACTCGTGCGCACATTGAACTTCATTCGCACCATACGTAGCCAACCGTGCTCATCGGAGGTGCGGAGGAAGGGCAATAAACTAAACACAAATAGCACGTTCTAACCCAGTGAGTTTTCAATTTCGATTTTAAAGTGCACAGTTCCAGTGGCTTCCTATTATCGGAAGGCCAGAGCGTTCCAGACGGCCGCATCTGAAAGCTTGCGATGTGGTGACCGCCGTTATTTGTTCTCCGGTTCCTCCGGTTTTTTTTCCCCTCCACATTTAGAATCGACGCGCATTTAGAGCATTCGGCTGCTGTAACGATGTCTACACGATAACCCACTTCCATGAGCTCTCAGTTGTGGCCAGGTCGCTTCCGTAAAAAAAAAAAATAAACAGCTGCGGTGGGCCTTACCTGGTGAAGTAAAAATATTTAAAATTGTTTAGTACGATGGTTAGCCAAAAGCCGCTGCTGGCTGCGAGGTGTTCCACTTTGCTCTCGTTTCTTTCGTGATTTCGGTGACACGGGCGGGGGAGGAGGAGGAGGGGGGTCACACTTACAAACGAGACTCTTTGAGTTCTCGCCCCGGTTAAACAAATCCCACTTGAAACCAGGAGCACCTCAGCCACGCCACCTCTCATCTCGCGATCGATCGCCGTCTCGAAAAATGTTTGTATTCATTTTACAATTCTGCCTGCGACCGCCATCAACAAACCCCCTTCTGCATTTTGCGAGTAAATAGGCTACTAAATAAATAAGCGGACAACATGGCTCCTTGCCGTAAAGGAAAAAAAAAGACGAATTTTAATTCACACATTTTATTCAACGCACCCCATAGGCCGGTACAGCCTTCTGCGAAAGGACAAATGCGTGCGAATATTGCGGGGAGCGGTAGTGTAGCGGTTAGCGCTACGCCGCGCTACGAATCCAGCGACCCGGTGACGATTATATGAACCGGTGCTGGGCCTTCCGCTAGGTCGACTCAGCCTCAAATGAGTGCCTCGTACGGTGAGTAGACGTCGCCACCGTGGTGTTGACCGCCCAACTCCTCCGTGTACCGCTCCGGCCTTCCTGGGCGCTCGCTTAACGGCACTTGCCCCCGACAGTCTGTTCGAGCTACACGGTGGATCTCTTGTCTTCGTTTCCATACTCACGAAGACTTCGACAGCGTTGGTTCAACGCGAGATAAAAACGGCGCGTCCGGTGTCGACATTCAGTGCGTCCCATCGGCAGTCCACGCGCATAGCGCGAGGGGGCCCTAGGGCGCCAGGACAACTCGGGCGAGACAACGGTGGCGGTACGGCAATGGGGAACGCGGTTAAATGCGCGCCGCTTGCTGATTCGGGCACCGGGTTTTGCCCGCGGGACGGCTTCCCGTCGTTCGTGCGCGTGGGGCGCCGGGGGCTTCATCGCCGGCGGGCCGAGTGGCGGTGGTTAACGTGTCTCTCTGTGGAGTGGGGCAGATGCAAAAAAAAAGTATCCAATCCAATCCAGAGTTCAATTTTTATTCATCGTTTGGAGAGAACAAAACAAAAAAAGGCACTCCGGCTACTGTTTGCATCTTGCCAATTTTTATTCCATCGATCGCCATTTTATTTAACCGAGTAAGAGCCCATTTTAAATCATTATCGCTTTCGCGAGCGGACTGCTCCACGGGCGACTGTTGCTATGTAGAATCAGGTGTTTTTTTTTCTTTCATCGTTGTTATTTTCTCTCTCATATTTCGGTGGCGAGTAATTTTCTTGGTCAAATCGGTGTGATGAGATGCGATCTCTGGCACGAGCGCGCGGCAAACGGTTCCAGCGATAACTGAGCAAAGGTCACGAGTTGAAAAAAAAAATAATCACAACCAATCCGACATCCCGTCTGACACTGCCGTTCATGCGAGGGGAAAAATCAAAGAGGGCGGTGAGTGAATATTTCTCGCAGTGGAGAAGAATCCTCAGCACGGTTGGCTACGTGCGTTGTCAAAGAATTTCAACGTACACACAAATGTTAACAGACTGGTCAGCGTGCCGTTGTTGTTCCGTGTGCCATCTGGAAGGGACTATCGGTTGACCCCACAGTTCGTGTTGAGTGTCCGCAGGGAAATGCCTCCACGAGAGGGAGCCCTAGAGAGTCCCTCTTTTGGACGTCTTATAAGACGTCTCGGAAGAAAAGGAGCGAGTCCCCACATTTTACCCCTCCATGAGCGATACGGATGGACGTAACGTAAATAAGTGGGTGGTATGTAATTTTCCGTCAACGTGAAAATTTAATATAAAAAAACGGCTGTTACAGGTCTCGTTGGCCGCACGCACGGTGCTTTGGTTCAGCAACAACAGTTTGATAGACAAGAAAAGAAAACCCTGGACCCGTGTGTCAACGACATTCAACATTTGTCAGACTTGCTTAAAGCAACGCTGGCGATTTAAGAAAACTTTCCCCCTCGTTTTCATCGCCGGCGCCGTGAGATCGAAAGAGATCTCGTGAAAGAGAAAATAATAGCTCAGAGGGCTTTGCTAGGTAAGGTAAAAAAATATATAGTTTGATCTTCTATGTATATATTTTTTTAAGTTATTTGTTTACCTTTGGTATACTTCGCACAATCCTATCGTCTTTTTGCTTCGTTTGTTGAGCCCGTGCCCACCCTCCCCCCCACGACTGGACATCTGTGAAAAAGAGCTTCATGGCTCATCGGATTCCTCCTCCGGTCGAAGTAAACATTCTGACTCTTGAGTAAAAACGGCGACCTCGGGTTCAGCGAGTCCCAGCTCCCGCTATCAACGGCGTCTCTTGAGCACATCGAGTCACGGTGGAAAAAAAATGGTAATTGTCAAATGAAAGCACCGTCGATAATCAAGTTACATCGGATTTCAAGATGAATTACTGTGGCCAGTTTTTTTTTTTAAACCAATTCTCAACGCTTCGACAAAAGCCAAGAAGCGTTTTGTTTTTTAAAGATTAATTTCGCATCGGCGATGTATCTCTCGCTCTCTCTTTGTGCGTATTTCTCTCACTCTCACTCTCTCTCTCCCTCGCACTCTCTGTATCTCAAGAGGGCGGGAGTAATGCGACGGGGTGGGTACCATGAGCTAGGCAGCGACGGCGTCTAAATGAATCATGGACCGTCTTCTCACTCCATTGACAGCGCTCACGCTCAGGGCCCTTTGTCCATCCCCCCACACCTCCTCCCGCTTCAGAGCTCCCCTTAAATGCACCTAAATCAATTACCGCAGCCGGAGGGGGGGGGGGCGATACAATTCCCCGCCCACCCCCCCCGGCTGCAAACCCTGACGCAAAGCACCGCTGTCAGAGAGACAGCCGGCAGGCCCGCACGTCGCCAAAGACGCGCACGAGGTCCCTCGAGGGGATAAGCGATGCTCATGTAGTGGAGATACCCCGCGTGCTCTGTCTGCTGGTGGTGGTGGCGGTGGTGATGCTGTGAAGTCGAGCAGGCCGACTCTCTCGTCTCAACCAATCACGATGCGGGTCACAGCAACGCACTCGCTCACAAAGACGACGAGACGCCACGCGGAGCCTTCACGGACTTTTTGGGGCGGGTGCACATGTGTTCAGCAACTGTGGATGGGGTAGTGGGGGTGGTCTAGTGGTAGTGCTAGGTGGTCATATGGTAGTGCTGGATGGTCTAGTGGTAGTGCTGGGTGGTCTTGTGGTAGTGCTGGGTGGTCTTGTGGTAGTGATGGGTGGTCTTGTGGTAGTGCTGGGTGTTGTAGTGATAGTGCTGGGTGGTCCTGGTTTAGTGATGGGTGGTCCTTTGGTAGTGCTGGGTGGTCTTGTGGTAGTGCTGGGTGGTCTTGTGATAGTGCTGGGTGGTCTTGTGGTAGTGATGGGTGGTCTTGTGGTAGTGCTGGGTGTTGTAGTGGTAGTGCTGGGTGGTCTTGTGGTAGTGATGGGTGGTCTTGTGGTAGTGCTGGGTGGTCTTGTGGTAGTGCTGGGTGGTCTTGTGGTAGTGCTGGGTGTTGTAGTGGTAGTGCTGGGTGGTCTTGTGGTAGTGATGGGTGGTCTTGTGGTAGTGATGGGTGGTCCTTTGGTAGTGCTGGGTGGTCTTGTGGTAGTGCTGGGTGGTCTTGTGATAGTGCTGGGTGGTCTTGTGGTAGTGATGGGTGGTCTTGTGGTAGTGCTGGGTGTTGTAGTGGTAGTGCTGGGTGGTCTTGTGGTAGTGATGGGTGGTCTTGTGGTAGTGCTGGGTGGTCTTGTGGAGGTGCTGGGTGGTCTTGTGGTAGTGCTGGGTGGTCTTGTGGTAGTGCTGGGTGGTATAGTAGTAGTGCTGGGTGGTCTAGTGGTAGTACTGACTTGTTCAGTGGTAGTATTCGGTCTGGATGTAGTCATAGCTTACGACTATTTATCCCAATTATCATGATAATACTAATTTCTGTTCTCCCATAACAGAGTGTGGAATTAAATTAAAAGTCACTCATTTGAATTCCGAAACAAAATTAGCAATTAAAAAATGTACATAGATAATATATATTGTTTACACAACGTATGCATGCTTTTTTCGCTTTAACTTCAAGAGAGTCAGGGAATTATTATTTTTTTTACGTTGCAGCTTGAAGCGTCAAAATATAATCCATCTACAGAGCTGCTGCGATGAGACACATTGCACTTTAATACTTTTAAAGATTGAGAAAAGCACTTTATGAAGCCGTTTATTTTTAAGCTTTCTGTTTTTTTTCTTGACACGCCCCCTTTGCCTCCGCCCTTAGAAGAGGCACCCTCAAAGGTTTTTGTAACGTTTTTTTTATTGCGGGACTGTAGCGCCACCACAAATACATCGATCCGCCCAAAAGCGTGCGTGCCTTTTCTCCTCCGTGGCCTCGCCAAAACCCCGAACGGGCGGTCGGGGGGGGGGAGAGAGCAAAGATTCTGCGGCTGACGCTTGTGTGGGAATTCCTCTCCACGCCTTTTGGCAATCTGTACTTCTCCTGGAAGATATCCCGACGAGCCTACGAAGTTCTTCTTTTTTTCCACACGTGTCCAGTTTCAACCCCCGGAGACAGCTCCTACGGATAAGGCCCCCACGGTGGCGAGATGTCAACTACCACCACGTAAAATTTTGATTCAAAGCTTTCGTGACTGCAGGGATTCATATTCTTGGTTCTTTCGTTAAAGTAACGTAGAATGGAGACAATAAAATAATAAAAAAATATGTAGAAAATAAAATTCTCACGACGTTTCGACCGCTTGTGTTACAGTCGAAACGTCGTGAGAATTGTATTGTTTTATATTTTTTTATTATTTTATTGTTTCCCTTCTACGTGACTTTACCGAAAGAACCAAGAATATATACCACCACGTGTTAGGCAGGAGGTCGTGGCTTCTACCCCGACCCTGAGACGCCTGTTGTTTGCGTGTCCTCCCCTTGGTCGTGTGGACTTTGCTCCGGGTCCTCCGGTTCTCCCATCCCACGTTTAGAATCAACGTCACGTGTCTGGAGTGTTTGGCTGCTCGACATGTCCACGCGATGACGATGAGTCCACTTCGCTGGGCTATCGTTTGTGGCCAGGTCGCTTCTGAAAAAGAGCTACATAGATCAGTGGGCCTTACATGGTAAAATAAAAATAGTTTGTACCTATTGACAAGAGGAGCACGCTCTCCTATAAACAAAGGGAGCACCCCTTCCTCACGACAAGGGGATGCCCCTTCCTATACAAGGGGAGCAACTCCCTTCCTATAGACATGGAGATGATTCCTATAAATAAGGGGATGACCCTTCCTATAGACAAGGTGAGCACCCATCCATGTAGTCCTGTAGGCAGCCAGAGAGCCCGGTTGAGAGAGTCCCGAGGCATCGATGTCCGGGCAGCTCATCCATCAGGCTCAGCCAATATTCAATTGTGGATAGATCATGGGTTTTCCAATGGCTGATTGGGCTCGTTTGAACGTGACGTCCGGCGCGCTGGTAACCACTGGAATGCTAAAGCACGCCACAAACCCTGCAATTGCCCTGGAGAATTCGTACTGCTCTCCCACAACTGGGCAGACGTCTATGAAGAAGAAGAAGAAGAATGAAGAAGAGGAGGAGGAGGAGGAGGAGGAGGAGGAGGAGGAGGAGGAAGAAGAAGAAGAAGAATCTTTATTTATGTACGGAGGAGAAATCAGAGGAGGAATTAAGCTCTTTTTCACAGATTTCCAGTATGGGCACGGGTTCAGACTCACAGCAACAATAAAAATAAAAAAATAAACCACGATAGGAATGCTAAGTATAGAAAAGCTAAACCACTCACTTCACAAAAAAATACAAATAAAACGAAACAATGTTTACTTTAACCAGCTAAAGGCCACTGAGCTATTAACTTGTTTTTCAAAAGCGACCTGCCCGCGAATGATAGCTCAACAAAGTGGCTTATCACGTGGGAATTTCTAGCAACAAAATTGCCTAAAATAATCACGTTAGCCCACCGCATCTGGCAATCAATCGACGGCGTTGTACCTATTTGCAACTTCTCGGTGGACAGGTGGTGGAGTGATTTTTTTAAAAAAAAAGTGGAACCGATTGTCGAAAACAAATCGAACTTTTCGACCGCTGCATTGCAAGTTTGCGGTGTGCTAATCATCGGGCAAACTGTGGCAGCAGACTTTGTTTTTTTTTCTGTGATGGCAACCCCCTGCGTTGTTCTTTGCCTGCACCACACCGACAAAGGCATCGCCCTTGTGACGAACGCAGATGTTGAAAGGGTCGCGTTTGGAGAGCGCAGCTGGTGCAGTCACTGCCTGCAATTCATGGCTAGAGGCAATTATCAAAGCTAAAGGGCCCCCCCCCCCCCGCCCTGTATAGGCGCACAGACTCTTGGTGCAAGTGCTGTTAGCTAGCAGCACCTATGGAGGAGGACAGCATGGCGTACGAAGGGGGAGGTATGGCCAGAACCAGGCGCGGCTGCCTTTGTCTCCCCTAGGTTGATATCTACATATTTATTTTTTTACATAGGTTTCGTATAGCCTTGAACCGACCGTTGGTGCAAGTGCTGTTAGCGAGTGGCACCTATGAATGCCGGCACGAGCACACAAAGGGGGTGGGTGGCCAACACCACGCCAGACCGCCTTTGTCTCCCCAGTGGCGATGTTTACACACCGCATCAGGTACTCATTTGAGGCTGAATCCACCTAGGGTAGGCCCCAGGACCGGTTCAGATAATCGTCACCGGTGTTGGCCGTGAGCGGGAATCGAAGTCGGGTCGCCAGGTTCATAGCGCAGCGCGCTAACCGCTACACAATAGCTCCCCACAGACACGCACGCACATACACACACACAGATCCACACGAAAATACACATCTACACACAGACAAAAATCGAAATATCAACATCGCACCCCCTTGGCAATTCACCCCCCCCCCAACCCGCCTCCTCCCCCCTCTCCTTCCCACGCCTCTGGGGACGCGAGCACATTTATTCCAACCCTGTGTTGAACAAAACGAACCATTCAATTCCAGCCTGCAAGCGAGGAGACGCCCCTATCGCATCGTAACAGTCAATGCAATGTTAATTTTCTTCCACGGGAAATCCCGTTTAGCCAGTTACCCAGCTATAGTTTGTCACAGAAATCCACGATGCGTCGGCACAGAACAAGGATGGCAAAATCAGCGCGATGCGTACGGAGGAAGAGTCGTGGGAATTGAACGCGTCGGAGGAACAGGCAACATTGGAACAGAACTCGTCGGAGGAACAGGCAATATTGGAACTGAACGCGTCAGAGGAACAGGCAACATTGGAACAGAACTCGTCGGAGGAACAGGCAACATTGGAACAGAACGCGTCAGAGGAACAGGTAATGTTGAAACAAAACTCGTCGGAGGAACAGGCAACATTGGAACAGAACTCGTCGGAGGAACAGGCAACATTGGAACTGAACGCGTCGGAGGAACAGGCAACATTGGAACAGAACTCGTCGGAGGAACAGGCAACATTGGAACAGAACTCGTCGGAGGAACAGGCAACATTGGAACAGAACGCGTCAGAGGAACAGCAACATTGGAACAGAACTCGTCGGAGGAACAGGCAATATTGGAACTGAACGCGTCAGAGGAACAGGCAACATTGGAACAGAACGCGTCAGAGGAACAGCAACATTGGAACAGAATGCGTCAGAGGAACAGCAACATTGGAACAGAACGCGTCAGAGGAACAGGCAACATTGGAACAGAACTCGTCGGAGGAACAGGCAACATAGGAACAGAGCGCGTCAGAGGAACAGGTAATGTTGGAACAGAACTCGTCGGAGGAACAGGCAACATTGGAACAGAACGCGTCAGAGGAACAGCAACATTGGAACAGAACTCGTCGGAGGAACAGGCAACATTGGAACAGAACGCGTCAGAGGAACAGGTAATGTTGGAACAGAACGCGTCAGAGGAACAGGCAATATTGGAACAGAACGCGTTGGAGGAACAGCAACATTGGAACAGAACGCGTCAGAGGAACAGGCAACATTGGAACAGAACTCGTCAGAGGAACAGGCAATATTGGAACTGAACGCGTCAGAGGAACAGGCAACATTGGAACAGAACTCGTCGGAGGAACAGGCAACATTGGAACAGAACGCGTCAGAGGAACAGGCAACATTGGAACAGAACTCGTCGGAGGAACAGGCAACATTGGAACAGAACGCGTCAGAGGAACAGGTAATGTTGGAACAGAACTCGTCGGAGGAACAGGCAACATTGGAACAGAACGCGTCAGAGGAACAGGTAATGTTGGAACAGAACGCCTCAGAGGAACAGGCAATATTGGAACAGAACGCGTTGGAGGAACAGGCAACATTGGAAAAGAACCTCGTCAGAGGAACAGGCAACATTGGAACAGAACGCGTCAGGGGAACAGGCAACATTGGAACAGAACGCGTCAGGGGAACAGGCAACATTGAAACTGAACGGATCGGAGGAACAAGCAACACCATAACGGAACACGTCTGAGAAACAGGCAACATCGGGACAGAATTCGTCAGAGGAATAAGGCGACATTGGAACACAACGCGTCGGCGGTACAGCAACAATAACGCGCACAGAACAAAAATGAACAATACTCACGAAATAAAGAGGCGTACTGCAGCAGCAGAAAAAGAAACAAGGACGAGGTAGTGAGCGTTAGGCGAGGCGACCTCGACGTCGCATTCGCCGAAACTATTAACGGTGACAGAAACAATAACGTCAGCTGCACAACGATTGCCCCCCCCCCCCCCCCCCCAGCCAGTTCCAGAGGAACTGGTGGTTTATTTTTTTGTCATTTCGTACGACGCTCAAGGCCCCGGGGGTAGGTGGGTGGGTGGGGGGGGAGGGAGTAGAGGAGGGGGGTTCTCTCTGCACGCACTGCGTTCGCGTTGCCGTGATTGTATGAAACGACCTTGCACCCAAGATCTCAAACGGAACAACAACAAAAAAAGCATCTTTAGGTGACAAAAAATGTAATGAACAGCGCACCAAAGGCGACAGCGGTTATGCGGCGAGAGCATCGGCACACGTGTGACCTGCCCCACACTGCGACTCACACAAACACACTAAACTAAACAAAAAAAACGTGTTTTACCAGGTATGGCTCCACTGAGCTATACAGCAATTTTTTTCAGAAGCGACCTGGCTATTTTTATTGCAGTCAAATACTCTTAAACGCACGTTGATTCTAAAAGTGTAGAGACAAACTGGAGAACCTGGAGAAAAATCCACGCGACCACGGGAAGAGAGACACGCTAACTCCAAATAGACAGCAGGCGTTAGGGTCGGGTTATAACCCAGGACCTCCTGTATACCTGGCGAGGGAGTTAACATCTCGCCACGTGCAGGGCTCCTCGGCTAAGCCAGCTCGACTCACTCGCTCGCCATGCTACACAGAGGTTGCCCGCCTACCAGCCTACCCGCCTACCAGCCTACCAGCATACCATCGTACCAGTCTACCATCCTTCCAGTCTACCAGCCTACCAGCCTACCAGCCTACCCACCTACCAGTCTACCAGGCTACCAGCCTACCAGTCTACCAGCCTACCAGCCTACCAGCCTACCAGTCTGCCCGTCTACCAGCCTACCCGTCTACCAGCCTACCAGCCTACCCACCTACCAGTCTACCCGTCTACCAGCCTACCCACCTACCAGTCTACCAGCCTACCCGTCTATCAGCCTACCCGTCTACCAGCCTACCAGCCTACCAGCCTACCCACCTACCAATCTACCCGTCTACCAGCCTACCAGACTACCAGCCTACCCACCTACCAGTATACCCGTCTACCAGCCTACCCGTCTACCAGCCTACCAGCCTACCAGTCTACCATCCTACCAGCCTACCAGCCTACCAGCCTACCAGATTACCAGTCTACCAGCCTACCAGCCTACCATCCTACCAGTCTACCAGCCTACCAGCCTACCAGTCTACCAGCCTACCAGCCTACCAGCCTACCCGTCTACCAGCCTACCCATCTACCAGTCTACCAGCCTACCAGTCTACCAGTCTACCATCCTACCAGCCTACCCGTCTACCAGCCTACCATCCTACCAGCCTACCTGCCTACTTTCCTATCCGTCTACCAGCCTACCAGCCTACCCATCTACCAGTCTACCAGCCTACCAGACTACCAGTCTACCATCCTACCAGCCTACCCGTCTACCAGCCTACCATCCTACCAGCTTACCTGCCTACTTTCCTATCCGTCTACCAGCCTACCAGCCTACCAGCCTACCCGTCTACCAGCCTACCAGCCTACCCGCCTACCAGCCTACCAGCCTACCAGTCTACCAGTCTACCAGCCTACCAGTCTACCAGTCTACCATCCTACCAGCCTACCAGCCTACGAGTCCACAAGCCTACCAGCCTACCCGCCTACCAGCCTACCCGCCTACCAGCCTACCCACCTACCAGTATACCCGTCTACCAGCCTACCCATCCTACCAGTCTACCATCCTTCCAATCTACCAGCCTACCAGCCTACCAGCCTACCCACCTACCAGTCTACCAGCCTACCAGCCTACCCACCTACCAGTCTACCAGCCTACCAGCCTACCAGCCTACCAGTCTACCCGTCTACCAGCCTACCCGTCTACCAGCCTACCAGCCTACCAGTCTGCCCGTCTACCAGCCTACCAGCCTACCAGCCTACCATCCTACCCACCTACCAGCCTACCAGCCTACCAGATTACCAGTCTACCAGCCTACCATCCTACCATCCTACAGTCTACCAGCCTACCCGCCTACCATCCTACCAGCCTACCAGTCTACCAGCCTACCCGTCTACCAGCCTACCCGTCTACCAGTCTACCAGCCTACCAGCCTACCAGTCCACCAGCCTACCCGTCTATCAGTCTACCAGCCTACCCGTCTACCAGCCTACCCGTCTACCAGCCTACCAGTCTACCAGCCTACCCGTCTACCAGCCTACCATCCTACCAGCCTACCTGCCTACCCGTCTACCAGCCACCAGTCTACCAGCCAACCAGCCTACCCGTCTACCAGCCTACCAGCCTACCAGCCTACCAGTCCACAAGCTCTACCAGCCTACCAGCCTACACCCCCTACCAGTCTACCAACCAGCCTACCCGCCTACCAGCCTGCCAGCCTACCCCCCTACCAGTCTACCAACCAGCCTACCAGCCTGCCAGCCTACCCCCCCTACCAGTCTACCAACCAGCCAGCCGACAGAGCCATGGAACATGGCACGAGAGCGATACATTCTCGGCAAATGCGATGTGACAGCGGAAGAGAGTAACGACGCAAACTGACACCATGAAAAATAGATAATGTGCAGTCCTCGCCCGCACGGGGATAGCCGTGCCCTTTTCCCGCACGCACGCGCGCGCACGCACGCACATCCATGCAAAACAAAGGTCCCCCGTGTAGCCTTTAGAGGGCGACTGGGCCAAGTGCTGTTGCTGGCGAACACCTTGTGAAGGCCAGCACGGAGCGTGCACTCAGGGCGCCGCGGTATGCGCGAGATGTTAACGACCTGGGTTCGATCCCGACCCTGACGCCTGTTGTATATTTGGAGTTTGCACAGTGAGAATTAACATTCGTTTCGAGCAGGGATCCCCAACCCCCGGGCCGCGAAACCGCTACCGGTCCGTGGCCTGTTAGGAACAGGGCCGCACAGCAGGAGGTGAGAGCGGTGAGTCCGCACGTGGAACCCGCCTATTATTTTATTATTTACCACTTCCGTCCGCGCCTCTTTCCCGCACTGCGCGCTTGCCTCAGTCACGTGGTGTTGGTAAGCCCACAGGCTGACCCCTAGTAGCCACAATGAGTAAGCCCACAAGCTAACCCCTAGTAGCCACAATGAGTAAGCCCACAGGCTGACCCCTAGTAGCCACAATGAGTAAGCCCACAGGCTGACCCCTAGTAGCCACAATGAGTAAGCCCACAAGCTAACCCCTAGTAGCCACAATGAGTAAGCCCACAGGCTGACCCCTAGTAGCCACAATGAGTAAGCCCACAGGCTGACCCCTAGTAGCCACAATGAGTAAGCCCACAAGCTAACCCCTAGTAGCCACAATGAGTAAGCCCACAAGCTAACCCCTAGTAGCCACAATGAGTAAGCCCACAAGCTAACCCCTAGTAGCCACAATGAGTAAGCCCACAAGCTAACCCCTAGTAGCCACAATGAGTAAGCCCACAGGCTGACCCCTAGTGGCCACAATGAGTAATCCCACAAGCTGACCCCTAGTAGCCACAATGAGTAAGCCCACAGGCTAACCCCTAGTAGCCACAATGAGTAAGCCCACAAGCTAACCCCTAGTAGCCACAATGAGTAAGCCCACAGGCTAACCCCTAGTAGCCACAATGAGTAAGCCCACAGGCTGACCCCTAGTGGCCACAATGAGTAAGCCCACAAGCTGATCCCTAGTAGCCACAATGAGTAAGCCCACAGGCTAACCCCTAGTAGCCACAATGAGTAAGCCCACAAGTTCTAACCCCTAGTAGCCACAATGAGTAAGCCCACAAGCTCTAACCCCTAGTAGCCACAATGAGTAAGCCCACAAGCTAACCCCTAGTAGCCACAATGAGTAAGCCCACAAGCGCTAACCCCTAGTAGCCACAATGAGTAAAAAAACAAACGTCGCTGGAGAGCTTCTTTGAAAAAGGGGAAACCCCAATGATGACCCCCCCCCCGGTCCGTAAAAAAAAATGTCTTCCACGAACCCGGTCCCTGGTGCCAAAAAGGGTGGGGACCGCTGGTTTAGAGTATTTGGCTGAAATAAATGTCCACGTGATGATCGGCCACTACATTGATCAATCATTTGTGGCCAGGTCACTTCCGATAATCAGCTATGTTAGCTGAGTGGGCCTTACCTGGTCAAATAAATCGTTCGTTATTTAGTTAGTTCAACCCGCCGCGCTTACGACTCGCCAAAATCCGCACCTCCGGTAATCACGGTCGCCTACGTACGGTGCGAAAAAAATCAGCTCGACACGCATACACACGTACAAAACACACGTGCGTACAAAAAAAGAAAAACACTTTCCCAGCATTCGAGAGTGGAGTTTGCGGTGCATTTCTAAAACAATCTGCTGCGAGCTTCCAAGTCCAGAGATTTGGCTCTCAGGACTTAAAAAAAGCCATGCCAATCACCGGGGGAGCTGAGTGGAGGGGATGTCGGAGGTGTCGTGGGTGGGATGGAGGGAGTAGTGTGTGGGGGGGGGGGGAAATGTCGATCCATTGCCACGATGTTTATTCTGGGCAGCAGTCACAGCGGCGGACGTCCGGTGCATTTGTTTGCTTATCTATTCAGAAGTTCCTGCGACTCGGCAGCTCTACGAGAATGTCCTGTCTCGTTTGCAAGGACGTCCCGGAACCTCTTACAGAATGACATTTGCTATTAATAGTCATCATTATTATTATTATTGCTTGACAAGTAATTATCCGTCACGGGTAAAAACAAAAAAAAATCCCCAACGTGACACATGTGTGTAAAATTATAATTTGTTGTTTGTTATTTATTTCGTACGATTTATTAATTTTAAAGCATCATTGTTTGGGAGATGCGTCGTGCCCAGTGAAATGCGTCTTGTTGCAGCAACTGCTGTGATGGACTGGTCTTGTGGAATATCAGTCGCGTAATTGTAAATCGAAGTTTGGGGTTAGGCCACGAGAATAAGAATAACCTGGCCAAAACTTATTTTTGTCAGAATCATCACGTGTATTTATCCTGCAGGATAAATACGGTGAGCTACGAGGCTCCTTGTCACCAATGTCCAGTTGTTTCACAGATGTCCAGTAGATGACGAATGTTCATCTGTTTGCTCTATTCACACTTATTTTGAGCCCAACTTTTCTTGCCAAATTGTATAACCTACTATCGTCCGGCAACGAAAACAATTACAGCTAAGTCGTGCATGTAACAAAACGGAGGTCTCCAACTCTCATTCATCCACTCTATCGTCTGACTCGCCTCTCTATGTACGGTGCCATGAAGAAGGACCGTTGCCCGCAACGTCGTCTATATTATATATACATTTTTTTCTTTGCTGGCCACTATTTTTTCAGAATAAGAATCAAGAATATGTATTTACACGGGAGGAATCCGATGAGCTAAGAAGCTCTTTTTCACAGACGTCCAGTAGTTTCACAGACGTCCAGTAGATGCTGCACGTGTTGTATTTGACGGTGTTGAGTTGTTTGGCTCACGAACTTGACTTGTACTCACTTCTTTTGAGCCCAATCTTTCAGCTTTCCTTGCCATGCTTTATAACCTCCGATCGTCCGATAATGAAAATAATTACCGGGGAAGTCATGGTTGCGAAAGAAAGAAGAAAAAAATAACGCACCAAGGATGCTAACGAGGAGAGTTTTCAATCGCTTTGTTATTACCTGCTGATCTGAAACGTGGATACTGAACATGAATGCAAACCCCTTCATCACCCAAACGGAGGCCAAACACCGAAATGCATTTCTGCCCACATTTTCTTTGAGCCATTACGCTGTGCACGGCAACAAATGATGGGTGTTTTCGTTTGCAAAAAAAGATAACACACACGCACACGCACGCGTACACATACATATTCCGTAACTTTTCAGGATGAGAGACGCCGGGTAATAATATAAGCAGTTTGCTGCTATTATTAATTCTGCCTCCCGAGTGGCAGATGTGGGAAAAGTCGCTCGTGGTTATATCCCCCCGAGGCAAGGTCATGAATTAGCGCAAAGGGGAAGTGACGTTGCCTCGTGTGCATGAAGATTCACGCAGAATAATTGCCCTATAAATAACGCACGCAAAACGATCAGAATAAATAATAATAATAATAATCACTGCGATTATTATTTACCGCGCCTAGTCAATCCACTACTGGTCGATGTCCTAGCCGACGCCGTGCCAGTTGTGGGGGTCCATTTGGTTATACTTCACCTCGCGGGTCAATGCACATTGGTGAATCGACCTGTGTTCAGGAACCCGTTCACTGGCTCAGCGGTAGAGCGAGGGTCCCGCAGTCGGAAGGTTGGGAGATCAACTCCTGTTTTGGGGAATTGTGTGTGGGGGGGGGTGACTAAGCCCCATCATCATCTGTCCGAGTGTCGATAGAATAAGCACCACTTTGTCGGGAGAAGCAAACGGTTGGTTGTTGCCCCAACGATATACTCGCCCCGGCCACAGTAACGTGCATGTCCACGACTTGGCTCAGGGCTGTCGACAGGCAGTGAGCACCGAGGAATAGCCCCCGCTGCTCATTCTAACCGGAAATCGCTCTCGACGTGTCCGTGTCGTCCGCGACCGGCACTCGAACCTTGGTCGCACCGATACGAGCGCAAATATCGGGGGCCTGGCCGCGCAATGCCACGATGAGACGAGGAAATCGTACGAGCGCGCGCACACACACACGTGCACGCGCGCACACACGTGTGTACCCCGCGCACGCCACCACGAACGACGCCACGTGTCATCGCCTCGCCACATCAAGGCCCCCCCCCCCTACTCCTCTCTTGCTCCCTCTCTCTTTTATTCTCTCGCTCGATCGCTCTCTCTCTCTCTCGCTCTCTTTTGCACGCCGAGTTGGCCCGGAGTTCACAGCCGTGACCCCGATGCGCGGAGCGGCTTCAAAGCGGCGCGTGGCCGCCTGCCGACGGTCAATACGCGGCAAATCGGCCACCACCTACCTACATAGCCTCACCCCACTCCCCCCTCGTATGGACGTGTGTGTATGTTGAATTTATTTGGCGCCGTACGTCGTCAGCCGTGCCGCGAGATGATTTAAGAGTTGCAGAGCTTCCGGTGGCTTCCATTCCAGACGGCCGCGGAAGCGCGCGATGCAGTGGCCGCGTCTCCCCGTCTCGCCCGCCACGCCACCCCCAGCCAACACCCGCCACACTGCTCTCCCGCCACACTGCTCCTCACCACACCACTCTCCCACCACACCGCTCTGCCACCAAACCGCTCCTAGGCACACCGCTCTCCCACCACACCACTCTCCCACCACACCGCTCTCCCGCCACACCGCTCTCCCACCACACCGCTCTTCCACCACACCGCTCGCCCACCACACCGCTCTCCCACCACACCGCTCTCCCACCACACCGCTCTCCCGCCACACCGCTCTCCCGCCACACCGCTCTCCCACCACACCGCTCTTCCACCACACCGCTCTCCCACCACACCGCTCTCCCACCACACCGCTCTCCCGCCACACCGCTCACCACACCGCTCTACAACCAAACCGCTCTCCCGCCACACCGCTCACTCACCACACCGCTCTCCCACCACTCCGCTCACCCACCACACCGCTCTCCCACCACACCGCTCACTCACCACACCACTCACCCACCACACCGCTCTACCCACCACACCGCTCTCCCACCACACCGCTCACTCACCACACCGCTCTCCCGCCACACCACTCTCCCGCCACACCGCTCTCCCACCACACCGCTCTCCCGCCACACCGCTCCTCTACCATACCGCTCTCCCGCCACACCGCTCTCCCACCACACCGCTCACCCACCACACCGCTCTCCCACCACACCGCTCACTCACCACACCGCTCACTCACCACACCGCTCTCCCACCACACCGCTCACTCACCACACCGCTCTCCCACCACACCGCTCTCCCGCCACACCGCTCTCCCACCACACCGCTCACCCACCACACCGCTCTCCCACCACACCGCTCACTCACCACACCGCTCACCCACCACACCGCTCTCCCACCACACCGCTCACTCACCACACCGCTCTCCAACCACACCGCTCACCCACCACACCGCTCTCCCGCCACACCGCTCTCCCACCACACCGCTCACCCTCCACACCGCTCTCCCACCACACCGCTCTCCCACCACACCGCTCACTCACCACACCGCTCACCAACCACACCGCTCTCCCACCACACAGCTCACCCACCACACCGCTCTCCCACCACCCCGCTCTCCCACCACACGGCTCACTCACCACACCACTCTCCAACCACACCGCTCTCCCACCACACCGCTCTCCCACCACACCACTCTCCCACCACACCGCTCCCAGGAACACCACACCTCTCACACCACCGCACCGCTTACCAAAGACAGAGACGCCCCGCAGTCTCTAACAGACCGCGCGGTCTCCAAGATTCAACTTCCGCCTCTCCAGGCCTCTCTGTTTGTTTGTGTGTGTGTGTGCGCGTGCGTGTGTGTTTGTGTGTGTGCGCGTGCGCGTGTGTGCGCGTGCGTGCCCGTGCGTGTGTGTGTGTGCGTGTGTGTTTGTGTGTGTGTGCGTGTGTGTGTGCGTGTGTGTGTGCGTGCGTGTGTGTGCGTGTGTGTGTGTGCGTGTGTGCGTGTGTGTGCGTGTGTGTGTGTGTGCGTGTGTGTGTGCGTGTGTGTGTGTGCGTGTGTGTTTGTGTGTGTGTGTGTGCTTATGACTGGCTCCAGTTTAACAGCAGAGGTCTCACTCCGAATCAGTCGAGCGGCAATATCTTTTCATCGGTTGCGTAACGCTGTGTGGAAGCTACCTGGTCTGTCGCTCCGCACTAAGCTTCAGGTCTTCTCGGCCACGGTCATTCCCTCCCTTCTTTACGCTTGCGAAACGTGGACCCCCCTAATGGAACATCTTCGCCGGTTAGAAACATTTAGGCTGGCCTGCCTACGATCCATCCTGGGTTTAACCAGACTGGATTGTGTGAGGAGCTCACAGATCCTTGAAAGATCTGGGCAAGGTCCCATCGATGAGCTCCTCCGGCGGGCAAGGCTGCGTTGGCTGGGTCATGTAGCCCGCATGCCCAGCCACCGCATGCCGAAACAGCTTTTGTTCGGCCGGATCGAGGGGGCTAAGCGGGCGCGGCACGGGCTAGAGAAGAGATGGAGTGATGTGGTACAGGAGGACGTGGAGCTGAGTGGACTTGCCGATGACTGGTACCAGTGGTGCCAAGATCGGCCTCTGTGAAGGAGGCTCGTGAAGGATGCTACTGGGCAGTTGGAGGTAGTCGCCCTCCAACAACAACGGAGGGCGGAGGAGCGACGCTCAGAACAACGAGCGGAGCGCCGGGTGGCTAAAGCACAGCAGGTTGGCACAGTAGGGGGCACAGGTGGTGCATCAGCCAGTCATCTCAGTCAGTCGACCCGTGGCACCTGGGTCTGCCCCGTGACCTCCTGCCAGCGGGCGTTCGACACTTCACGTGGCCTCAGGGTGCACATAGCCTGGCACAAGCGTCGTGGTGACGTCACCGCCACTTAGTGGCGAATGGCGGTTGTTGTTGTTGTTGTGTGTGCGTGTGTGTGTGTGCGTGTGTGTGTGTGCGTGTGCGTGTGTGTGTGCGTGTGTGCGTGTGCGTGTGTGCGTGTGTGTGCGTGTGTGCGTGTGTGTGTGCGCGTGCGTGTGTGTGCGCGCGCGTGCGCGTGTATGTGCGTGTGTGTGTGCGTGTGTGTGCGCGTGTGTGTGTGTTGTGGGGAGCGGTGGCGTTGCGGTTAGCGTTACGCTGCGCAACGAACGTGGCGACGCGCGTTCGAGTCCCGCTCACGGCCAACACCCAGTGACGATTATCTGAACCGATCCTGGGCCTCCCCTAGGTCGACTCAACCTCAAATGAGTACCTGGTGCGGTGCGTAAAAACATCGCCACTGGGGAGGCAAAGGCGGCCGGGCGTGGTGCTGGCCACCCACCCCCTCGTGTGCCGTGCCGGCCTTCATAGGTGCTCACAGCACTTGCCCCAACAGTCTGTTAAGGCTATATGGGGGGGGGGATCTTTGTCCTGTGCTATGAGAAAGGGTTGTTGCCCGAAACGTCGCCGATTATATATGTTATTCGAATGTCGCAGCGTCAATGCGTGTACGCACATGGAACTTCTTCTGCGCTCGTACGTAGCCGACAGTGCTAATCGTAGGTGCCGGCGTGCGTGCGGGAGGCGTTTTTTTGTATTCTTTTGTGTGAAATGTGCACGGGCATCCACTTGGCACTGCAGCAGCAGCAATCACTACATAGCTTGTTGGGTCGAATACTGTTAGCGAGCGCCTATTAAGGCCGGCACGGCACACGAGGGGGTGGGTGGCCAACACCACGCCCGGCCGCCTTTGTCTCTCCAGTGGCGATGTTTACACATCGCACCAGGTAGTCATCTTGAAGCTGAGTCGACCGAGGAGAGGCCCAGGACCGGTTCAGATAATGAATCGTCGCTGCTGTTGGCCGCGTCCAGGAATCGAACACGGGGGCTCCGGGTTCGTAGCGCAGCGCGCTAACTACTGCACCACCGCTCCCCACGTGTACACACGTGCTCACATGCACGCACGCACGCATATCCAATCGGCACACGACAGCAGGGGGGAGTGGGTGGTGACCAGCACGGACGCCTTTGTCTCCCCAGTGGTCATGTTGACGCACTGCACCGGGTACTCATTTAAGGCCGAGTTTATCTAGGGCAGGCGGGTCGACAGCCTGCGGCTCGTGAGCCACGTAGCGGCTCTTCAAGGAATGCTTCGTAAGACGTTTTTTTTTTTCACAACAGTGCATTGCGGCTCCTGAAATATTTAGGGGTTTTTTTTTGTTTTTTGGGGAGAGGATGGCTACCGAATTCCAAAAAAAAAATGTTTTTTTTTATTTTTGTTGCCGACTTCTGACCCAGGATGTACGGTCCGATATCAGGTTCACATATTCGCTGACGTTTGCTATCGGTCGCGGAAGGCGGGCATCGATCTCCGCCGCTAACCGTTGCGCCACCACTCCCCCCTCGCCGTCCACCACCGCCGCCGCCGCCAACCCAACCCAACCGAGGCAGCCCGTTACCGTGAACATTCTCGAGTGTTTCATCATTACAGCGGCTCCTTAATTAAGCCATGCAAATGCGGTAGCGGCGGGAGAGATGGAAGGGCACCCTCCCGCCTAATGATTGCGTTAATGCGCGGCATTGTCATGGCTGCGGCGCGCGTGCGTGCGCGTTATTGATGGGATGGTGTCCGTGAACATTATTAATTCACCCACCCAACCCACCCACCAACCCCCACCAGACCTATCTCTGTTTGCCCTGTTCTCACGCAAATGAAGATGTCTCGGAACGCGCGCGCGTTTGCAGACGCGTCAAGGTTCTCCCATTGGCGCTCGGAGCGTTCGCGTTCGTTCAGCGATAATGCCGCGGCCTTAAATCAATAAATAAACGTGCGTATGATCGGCGACGTTTCGGTCATGGGGCCTTCTTCAGAGCGCCTTCTTCAGAGCACCTTGTTCGTGGAAGGGCCGTGGGCTCAAAATGTCGCATTTTTTGCCTTCATTTTATTTTCAGGCCACTGTGTTTTTTTGACGAATGCGTTTTTTTTTCGTACGTCCATTGCCCTCTTGCAGCAGCAGCAGCACCAGCAGCAGCATCCGCACGTTATATTTAATATCAGCGCAGGACTAATTACTGCACACGGAACGCCTGTATACTAATTAATGTGCTCCTTCATCCAGCAGTGGAATGACCATGGCCGATGTTGATACTGTACCGTATTACTGGCGTGGAGCGGTGGGAAAAGTGGTTAGCACACTGCGTTACGAACCCCGACTTGTATTGTCCACGGCTAACATCAGTGGCGAGTTATCTACTCGAGCCGGGGTTAGGCCCCTCGCCCGCCCCCCCCCCCCCCCCCCCACCCTCCATGATGACATCTATTCAACCAGAACTTCGTGACCATTCTACGTGACTTTACCGAAAGAACCAAGAATAAAACATTATTTTATTGTGTTTTAGTTTTATTATTTTATTTCCATTCTACGTGAACCAAGAAGATAATTATATCGATGAGTCTATTATAATTACAAGTGATGCAGTATTACATTATTATTTTACCGTGGGGTATCACAGTGGCGAGATGTTAACTACCTCGCCTGGTAAACAGGAATTCGTGGGTTCGATACCGACCCTGACGCCTGCTGCTGTATATTTAAAGTTTGCGGTGTCTCTTTTCCCGTGGTAGCGTGGATTTTTCTCCGGGTCCTCCGGTTTTTTCCCTCCACATTTAGAATCAACGTCGCGCGTTTATGAGTATTCGGCTGCTATAAATGTCCACATGATGATTAAGCCACTTCGTAGAGGTATCATTTGTGGCCAGGTCGATTTTGAAAAAAAGAGCTATATAGCTCAATTGGGGCCTTACCTTATCAAATAAAAAATATATATGTTTAGTTTAATTATTACCCATACAATTATAATATGAAAAAATTAATGCAAATTTTTTTTAGTGCAATTCCTTTTTTTTTAGTTTGGTAAGTCACTTTCAACTCGACAGTCTTTCGCAGCCGCTTGAGAACTTTCCTCCTTGTTTACTACGGGGCTGCATTTTTGAGATGTTACGACTCACCATCTTGTCCGCCACCACGCACTCCGGAGACACTGTCAGCAATTGAATAAATCCCTGGACTGATGAATGCAACGTGTGTTGTTTGTTTTGTATTATTAACTCTACTAATGTGTTGTTATTATTACTACTACTCATTTTAATTATTACTACTCAAATTATTCATGCAACTAATAATTATTCAAATGTATAATGCCCATTCCATCATAGGATCCCAATGCGCACAACGGCACAAGTATTCACAACCCTGTCCACCCCACCCCCCCCCCCCCCTCTCCTTGTGCCCATGGTCACTTGAAATGTAAAGTTGTTGGTAGTTTGAACATTTAAAATATTTGTTTTAACCTTTTCTAGCACTACAAAGGGGTGTTCAGATGTTCAAAGCACCAAACATGCATCGTTGTCGCGAGAGGAATCACGTCCGCATGAACCACACAGCGTACATGTGGCAAAAGCAAAATAACCCGTGCACAACAAACATGCTCGCAACATCTACGCATTGTCTTTGAAACCTCTCCGCAGGTCACGCGTTGTCATTGTTGCAAAGCCTTGCGCGCAATCATGGCCAGCGGCCACAGCCACAGCCCTCTCTCCTCCTACTGCAATTGTCCTCCCGTCTCGATGGGAGTGCGACAAGCGCCCGAATTGTTATGCGGAGGACGGCACCACCACCACCACCACCGCCACCAAAAAAAACACACACGTTCTGATCTTGAAGTTCGCTTCGCTGTGGCGCAATCAGTGCGCTTATTTGTTTTATTATTTGTTTCAACATTTTCAAGGTCAACTTTTGTTTCTTGTAGCTTAAACATCTTTTGTTTAAGATGCTATGTAATGCAGGGTGCGTCGTAAAAAGATGTTAACACTTCTGGGAATTTGCAACAACGCCACGAGAAATGTGCCTCCTCCTCCTCCTCCTCCGTGCTCCGGAGATCACCCGGAGAGAAGATTCCAGGCCACGCGTTGACAACGACGGCGAACGAGTGGAGAGACTCTTTGACTTTTTGCAGCTATTAACATTGCATTTGTTATCACGTTACAGTGTAGTATAATCCGTTCTTTTTCCATCTTAAAAACGATAGTACCATATAAGTGTTAACATTTTTCTTGACGCACCCTGTGTATATTACTTATTTATTTATTGCCCGACTCGATTTCATCCCCGATTGCTACATCGACAGTCGCGTCCGCGAGACGCGGCACCACGAGACGCGCCAAAGCCTCGTGCAATGCGGCCCCGCGGAAGCGGATATCGCAGAACTAGTTCTTGAGATCCCGTCAAGTGACATCTGGTCCGCCACACGAGAGTAAAGTCCGTCACGTAAAAGCAAGACCAATATTTTTTTCGAACTCTCAAGAGCTGCGGTTCAGCCCAAATTAAGTGCAGAAGAAAAACTTCACGTGGATTTTTTGTGTGTGGTGGTGGTGTGTGTGTGTGTGTGCGGTCGTTGGTGACCATGTTAAAAACCCTGGTTAATCGCAGGCCGGCAACTGCTTGGATTCGAACCCAGGGTTTTATCGGCACTAGCCGGGCATCTGGCTGCATCCGTTTCATTATTTTAGGGGAGCGGGTGGGGGGAGGTACATTAAAATGAGATGAGAAACGTTCAACCGCCACGTCCTCGTTACGTCGAGTACTGACGAAATCACTTGACAGTCCTTTGCAAGGCCGGCCTCGTTAGCCATGCGGTTTCAAGACAAATTGTCACTTGCCGTTGGTGAAATCTCCGGCCGCAGATCCATTCAACTCACGTAACTAATTCGCGGGTTGTATAATTTGCCTGCAGCGGCTGAATCTCGCCACGTACGAACGAGACGCGCGCGTGCGCGTCCTCGGTTTGGCTCTCACGAAAATACTCTATGGGGAAAATGAGAAGAAAAACAATGGAAACAAAATATTGGAGAGAAAATGCCGAGGGATTAAGCGGAAATGGAAATGGACCTGTTCTCTGTTTCTCGGTTTTGCAAAAATATAAAATAAAAAAAATCACATGAAGCAAAACGAACAAGAGCGGTGTTGAATTTACAAATGCCCCTGATTTTAGAAAATTAATGGGTTTTCTCCTCTTTGTTCAGATTAATAATGTAAGATGCTCATTTATTCACATAAGCAAAAATGTCAAGTTACTTTTAGAAGAGCGTAGCACATTCTCTTAGATTGCAATCGGGTCACTTTTAAGTTAGAGATCACCTTTGTTAAGCTGTCATCAGAATTTGATTATTTATTTCTACTTTTATTTTTTGCTAAAACAATAATTTTTTATTTCCCCTCCCGGCCTCTCTTTCTCCCTCGCTCTCAATATCTCCCACAGCGACGGTTACCACGGCAATGCTCCCGGCTCCCAGCATTCCCGGGATATTTGCGGTGATGACCCCTGACCCCGGCAACGAGGGGTCACCAAGCGCGGTCCCACATGCGTCCAAGACTGCCGGTACATCGCTCTCGAATCATGCTCGCTTGTTTTTTTTTTTGCATTTTTGTCTGGATGTGGTCCACGGAGGTGCCGGTCAAGATATCGACTGTTTTTGTTTACGTTTTATTTTATTTTATTATTATATGTTGTTTGGGTTTTTTTGTATTTATTCGCTGTCTCTTCTGGTCGAAAGACACATTCCCACTCCCCCCCCCGCCCCCTCCAAACTTTCACGAGCACAACCTGGCCCCAACACACCCGACTCCCCCGTGGAGCGACGCTGCGTCTCAAACACCCGCAACCGCACGCGCGCAGACGAAGATCCCCCCAACGTGGCCTCGAAAAATCCCGAGGCGCGCGAGAGGGGGCCCGCCACCTCCGTCTTCCCGGCTCCCATTGTTCACACGCTGCGGCAGATGCTCGACAAGGGCACTTGAGGCCGAGTCGATCTAGGGGAAGCCCCGGGATCGGCCGAGGCGTTCGTCAACCGACGTCGGGAACTCGCGCAGCCGCACTCAACGCTCGCTAACCCTCACGCTTACACAAAGACAAAGATCCCCCGTATAGCCCAACACAGGCTGTTGGTCGCAGGTGTTGTGTTAGCGAGCGGCTATCAAGGCCTGTACGGCACACGAGGGGGTGGGTGGGGCCAGCACCACGCCCGGACGCCTTTGTCTCGCTGGTGGCGGTGTTTACTACACACCGCATCAGGTACTCATTTGAAGCTGAGTTGAACCAGAGGGAGGCCCAGGACCGGTTCAGATAATCGTCAACGGCGTTTGACCGTGGGCGGGAATCAAACTCGTCTCGCAGGGGGTCCGTTGTGCAGCAGCTCGCAAACTACTGCGCCACCGCTCCCCACGCTCACATCCACGCACACCACGCCTCCCCCGCCTCCTTCTCTTCCTGCCTTCGTGAATAAAGAGTCATTAGATGTAATTAGGCCACCGTTAATAATTGAGGCCATTTTGTGCTGCAGAAATTACAGGGTGGGGTGAAAAGCGAGGCCGGTGGGGGGTGGAGGGGGGGGGCGGAAGCGACGCTCAGTTAATTAATTACTGAATAGTTTGGTGATGGATGGGGAAATAGAAGGCAATTTAATTTTTATCCCGTGGAAAATTGAACCCCTTAAAGGGGTCCTTCAATGCATTGTTGGCGTCATTTTCCCCACACTTCATTTTCGTGATTTACACGCCCCGAGAACATTATTTCATTACTTCTGTTTCGGTTAAGTCATTAAAGTCACCACCATCGCCAAACTAGCGGCTGTCCGCCCGGTGCCACAATCCACCTCGCCGTGGTCATCGTCTGGGAGATGTCCCCCTAAAACTATCAGCGAAACTCGTTTTTATTTCAACTAGGTAAGGCCCCACTGAGTCTACGTAGCTCTTTTTCAGCAGCGACCTGGCCACAAACGATAGCCCAACCAAGTGGTTCATCATAAACGTGGACATTGATAGCCGCCAAATACTCTAAACGCAAAAAAAAGGTCCCATGTTGTAGCTGCTCAACCCCGAGCTATGAATGCCCTGATAGTGGCATTGTCTTTGTGCTCTTCGCCTTTTGGCGTTCTCTGGTCTGACGGCGCCGGTGAGACAAGGCCAAAACGACGGCTGCCTCGCGGGTAGGCCAATCAGTTTCAAAGAGAATGCAGACACTGTCAGAGCGTGTTTGTTTGCATGTCCACCACAAGTACCCTGGGTGTTTAATGAAGGCTTTATTCCTTGCAAAATTCATCTATTTGGTGTTTCAACGGCTTAACACCTGCTTAATTGCCAGAAAGGGTAAAACCTATTATTATTTTTCATACGGGTAGAGGGACACAATAAACTCCAAATATACAGCAGGCGTCTAGGTTGGGATCGAACCCACGACCTCCTGTATACGAGGCGAGGCAGTTAACATCTCGCCACTGGGATACCCCTTCCCCCCCTCCTTTGGCTGTCACTCCACGGTTAGCCTCGACCACTGGCCATCGACCCTTCTAGCCAAGACTGTAGCCTGAACAAGCCCCACTCACGTTCCTTAACAGTCAACGATCTCTCTCTGACTTCCGTTTGTTCTCCAACACATGCATCCCCCCCCCCCCCTCACTCTCTTTCTCTCTCCCGGTGTTTGTATAATTGACCTTCTAATATTTTTCGTCCCATTTTAATTATCGGTTTCCAAGTTTCTGATCCGTACGTGACAGCAGGTAATACCCAGCGACTGGGAAATCTCCTCGTTAGCATCCTTGGTGCGTTGCTCTTTTTTCCCCAAGCGTGACTTATCGGCAGTTATCTTGATTATCCGACGACGGGAGGTTATAGAGCTTGGCACAGAAATCATGGAAAGTTGGGCCTCAAAAGAAGTGTGATGAGAGCATAAGTCACGTGCGTTCGCCAAACAACTCAACACCATCAAATACAACACGTGCATCATCTGCTGGACATCTGTAAAACTACTGGACATCTGTCAAACTACTGGACATCTGTGAAAAAAAAGCTTTATAGCTCAGCGGATTCCTCCAGTGTAAAATACATATTCTGATTCTTTTTCTGAAAGAAAAAAAAACAGTGGCACTAAAAGAAAAAAATATATAGACGACGTTTAAGGCAATGACCCGTCTTCATGGCAGTTAAATCTAGAGGCGAGTCAGGAGAAAGAGTGGATAATGAGAGTTGGAGACCTCACTTCTTTACATCGTGGGGGAACCTGATGAGAAAGACATGTTTAAACATGTGTGTGTGTTTTTTTATTGGGCACATTACGAAGAGTCACACAGCCACACACAGTAGCGGGAGCACTTTGAGCAGCGTCGCTGAGTCAAGGGTCGCACCATCACCGGGTAATCCATCGCGAGCGTTGAGTTCACTCAGCAAGAGGGAATCTTTTGCGAGCGCGACGGGGAACTGAGAATCGCGACCGAGTGCCTCCTACGTTCGAAACAATTGAGAATCTCGCGAGGAAATATACAATTGTTACGCAGGAAGGTGAGGGAAAGAAAGTTGGCGACTTAATTATTATTATTATGAAATAAAACTCGGTAAAGCCAACTCTTATCACCGGTGTCCCAGACAGGATGAGAATCATGGACAATATATATTTTAAAATGTTATTTCAATTCCTCTTCTTTTCAACTCTATATTTGTTGCAATTCGTGTGTGTCTTCAAATTGCAACCTTCTCAAAAGTGATTTGCTAGAGCGATAGAAGTCAAAAAACGCCTAAGCCTGCGTGCTCTCCGCCGCTTACACTTGGCGAATGGATTTGGGGCTCCGATGTCCTTGCCCAGTTCTGGCCCAGTGTGGCTCACAAACTCAAGGAAGGAACAAAAAAACAGATCTCCCCCCCCCCCCCCCCCCCAAAAAAGGGTAACTTTTCAATGGTCGCATATTTCCCCGCCTGCCTGCCGAGTTAAGCACGCGGCGTTTTTGCTCAGAGCACACAGCCCGTGCATTAACCCCGCCTTGCCCCCCCCCCCCGCTCTCTCTCTCTGTACCCGTGCTGTTATTTTTCTCCGCGGTGATGCATTTGGGAGCAGGCGCTCGGGTCGGTCAAAGTAGAGCCGTGCACTCACGGACGCTCGCGCGTGCAGATTAAAGATGCCCCCCCCACCACCACCCCGAGTGTAGTATGTGCAAGGCTGTCGGGTCAAGTGCTGTTAGATGAAGGCCGGCACGGCACACGTGGTCATGGGAGGTTGGGGTGGGCGTTGTGGCCAACTCCCACGCGGTGCGAATGTTATCATGCCGCATCAGGTACTCATTTGAGGCTGAGTCGATCTAGGGGAGGTCCAGGACTCCTTCATATAATTGTTGGACGTGAGCGCAATGGAACGGAAGTGTGGTCACCGAGTTCGTAGCTTTGTGCGTCAACCACACATTGAAGACAAAGACACAGATCTCCCGTATTGCCTGCAGCAGACTGTTGGGGCAAGTGTTGTTAGCGAGCACCTATGAAAGGGGGCACGGCAGACGAGGGGATGCGTGGTCAGCACCACGCCCGGCCGCCTTTGTTTCCCGAGTGACGATGTTTACTACACACCGCACCAGGTACTCAATTGAGGCTGAGTCGGCCTAGAGGAGGCCCATGACCGGTTCATATAATCATCACTGGTGTTGGCCGCGAGTGGGAATCGAACTCGGGTCGCCGGGTTCGTAGCGCATCGCGCTAACTGCTGCACCACCGCTCCCCACGTGCGCACGCACACACACACGCACACACAGACGCGCGTATCCCATCTCAAACAGAGCAGAAGTTACATTCACCCGGTCCCTATCGCTGCAAAACACATTCGTGCAAATCGTTGTAAATATATCACACCCCCGCCCCTCCACGGCCCCCACAGCCCCCTCCCCTCCTAATACAAATCCCCCCACTAACATGCCCTACCCCCCCCATCACCCCCCTAACGCAGGGCCTCATTGTTTTACTGTGGGAGCCACCATTCAGACAGCGCGGATAACAACAACAACAATACAAGTTCGGCGCTTCCTCTCCTCCCCACGCGCGCGCCCGTAATTTGTAAGTGCGAGATGGTCCCGGGCACTAGGGGCTTCACGAGATGCAGGCGTACATCAGGGACTAGGCGCCGTCCGCTTGGCTGCCCCTGGCTCCTTTTTTTTTGGGGGGGGGGGGGGTGGGCGGCCGTCAAAGCGTTTCACGAAAAGGGTCCGTGAACTTTGTGGCCGCAGATCGCGTGCCCCCTCCCAGCCCAGCCCCGCCGCGCCCCTCCCACTTTGTTTTTGGTTGAAGCATCGCAACGCGCTGGCGTGCTGGTGGGGAGGGGGGGGAGCTTTCCCGCCCACTCCGCCCTCCCCCCAATCACCACAGAATTAGCCCCCCCCCCCTGACAACCACCATGAGATTTGTTTTCCAGCGACGGTGTAAAATAATTATTTTTTTAAATATATATTTTTCATTTCGTTCGAGCATTGACATTTGCCTTCCGCATCTTGCGCAAATCAAATATTGCCCCCCCCCCCCCCCCCCACCGAGCTGATAATGTAGAAAATCCATAATCGAGGCTTTTTGGGTTAGATCGCGTAAATATAAGTGTTGTCGTTAAGCCCGCCACCACCCGACACAGCCAATTAGCCAGGTTTTGTCACGTCGACAAAACATGCCAATATTTTACTCCTTCAGCACGCCGGTGTATCGGAGACTAAACCCACAACGTTTGCAATGTTTATACGACGAGACTGTGGGATATACCAATCGACGATGCTAAAAAGTGATCACTTACTGACATCGTCTTTTTTTTTCCGAGGCGCGCCTGAGCCCCTTCCAATCGCATCGCATCTCAAACGAGTTCGGAAAAAAAACTCAGCTGTCACCGCGCGGCAATAGAGTTGAACCAGCAGCCCCCTTGCAAGCCGGCATTAGCCTGGCGGTAGAGACCCACGGCTTCTGCTGCTGTGTGTCTGGGAGCGGTCGCGCTGCGCTACGAAACCCGGCCACCCACGTTCGATTCCCGCTCGCGGCCAACGCCGGTGACGGCTATCTGAACAGGCCCTGGGCCTTCGCCTAAGGCTGAGTCAGCCTCTAAATGAGTACCTGGTGGGGTGTGTGAACATCGCCACTGGGGAGACAAAGGCGGCCGGGCGTGGTGCCGGCCTTCACAGGTGCTCGCTAAGAGCCACTTGCCCCAACAGTCTGTTGAGGCTATACCGGGGAGTCTTCGTCTTTGTGTGTGTAATCCCAACTGAGTAACAACAAGAATAATTGTAAGATTCTGTTGGCAGTGGAGTGAAGATGTTTGAACAAAGGTGGTAGGATTGGCTCACGTTTCCCGTCGCGGCTGCGTTGCACTGCCGTCTTAAATATCACGACACCCTGATGAGTGCTTACACTTAAAGCCAATTATATTAACAGTTTCACGCACTCGTGCCCGTAATGTTTTTTGTGTTCTCATTGAATGGCATCGACGGTTGATACAGTTGGAGAACAGAATAAAAAAAACATATTTTTCATAAGTACGGTGTATTAATGTCAGACGATGGCTGTAACGGAGAAGACGAGGTGAAAGCAACACATTGAATAGCTTAAAATCTGAGCTCAAGTCGTGATAATCGAGGCGGCTCGAATTTTCTCACAAAAGCCAAACAAGTGAATAATAACAAGAAAATTAAGGAATTAGTATACCGTGCCACTTCTTTCAATTTACTCATACGCGAGCGAAATTCCTTCCCCCCCCCCCCCCCCCCGTTACGTTGACGAGCGTTTACAATTGTCGCTTCGCCCCTCCCCCCCCACCCCCGAGTGAGAACGGCTGCCGTAATGAGGTAGAACAAAACGAGCGGACGGAAATGAAGGAGACAAACGAAAGGAGGACCCCAAATAATAATCGCGAAGGAAACTCCACGTCGCTCGCACCACCACGAGCGTCGGCCGCACGCTCGCTCTGCTGGAATCGCCTCGGCGGCTTCTCCTTAACCAACATTTATTTTCTTCCTAATCAGTTCCCAACACTTGATAAGGCGATGCCCCCGACTGCAATGTTTTATTGAGTTTACACGCCCGATGCGTTTCCTGCACCTCCCCCTCCCACCCCGCCCGTCCCCCCCTCCCTTAATTAGGCAACCATGAAAATACATTTTAACAAAATAATTTCGTCCCAGGAATGTTTCATAATTTGGCCCAAGGTATTTCGTTTCGGTAAAAAAATAAACACAGGGTGGCTTTAAGTTTTTATTACGCTTACAAATAAATCACCGCATCTCCTGAAATGCTTTTTTTTGGAGCAATTAGTTGTTGTTGTTGTTGTTTTTTGGCCGGGTAGCGGTGGCTGGTGGATCAGCACCCGAACAGACGTTTTCTGTGAGACCCCCATCCCGGTGTAGTGCCGGGGAGGCGACGTTCCGTGGCTCCCCGGATATTTACGTGACACTGCCACAGCCTGGTTCCATCTTCATGGGATAGATTGTTCCCCCCTCGCATGCTTGCGTCCGGCGAAGTTTCCAACCGCACGTATATACACGCGCATTTACTCGGCCCGAAAGAAGGAACACGTGGATTGCAGATACACACGCAGGTCCATGGCATCGTTCCGACCGTTGGGAAAAGTGGGCGCTGGCAGATCGGACGGCGCCCGTTTGGTCGAGACTAACGACGGAGTGGCAGCGAAACGAGGGGAACGTACTCGACACAACAACAACAACACAGCACGTCCACCGCGGAGATGGAGCGACGACACTCTTTTTTTACGAGCCGGATCCATTACACGCAGAGTTGAACCACAATCACCTCGCTGATGTCGTCAAGCAGCATAAACCACCATCACGCGAACTCTCCGCTCATCCTCGCAGGCGCGGCTTTCGGCTCAGTCATCGAACAAAGGCTGTGGCCACCGCGGCGCGCTTTCAGATGCGCTTCCGCGGCCGTCTGGAACGCTCTTGCCTTCCAGTGCAGCCACTGGAGCCACGCGCTTTTAAATCGTCATCTAGATTGAAAATACATTTCTTCAGGGCTGCTTTTTGTTTGTTTAGTTTGTTGCCCTTCTTACCCGCACCTCCGACGAGGCTACGTACGGTGCGAAAGAAGTCCAACGCACGCGCGTACAAGTCGAAGCGGGTTGTGGGTCGCTCAACCCGAGGACGGATGCCGAGAATGTTGGACGGGGGCGTCTGCTGGCGGGCGGGCGGGCGGGCCTGCGTGCGGGGTCGACGTCCACGCGCCGCTCGCACGGACAACGCGGGGTCGCGAGAGGGCCCAGGCAGCGTGGGGAGAGGCGTTCGTCCACTCGCAGTGGGATCGGTCGTGGCGGACGACGACGAACGACGACGTTCGAGTGAGAGCCACAGCGTGTGCCGCTGGCTCCAGCGAGCGTTAGCGGCGTCCGGCGTGGTGCTACACTCTTTGGAGCGGTAAAAAGCTAAAACAGTAAAACTGTTGTTTGTTGCTTGTGTTGAACCAGGTGAGGCCCGCTGAGCTATGTAGATCTTTTTTTATATCTATCAGAAGCGACCTGGCCACAAATGATAGCTTGACGAAGTAGCTCATCGTCGCGTTGTAAATGTAGAGCAGCCAAACACCCTGAAGGCACGTCGGTTCCAAAATGCGGAGGGACATCTCGGAGCACCCGGAGATGAAAATCCACGAGGGAGAGAGTAAGAGCGTGCAAACCCGAACCCTACGACCTCGTGCATACCGGGCGAGGTAGTTAACATCTCATGGACACCTTCGGCGCCTCTCGGAGACCGTTCACCGATGTCCCCGCGGCGTTCTGCTGACTGCGGAGACTGCCGAAGGACGTCGCTTTCAAAGCAGAAACATATACTGCATATATATACACACACACACAATGACAGATGTTTTATACATGTAATAAGAATGGAAGCTGTAGCAAGGTTGGAAGTGTTTGGCCATCAGTCAAACGATGGCTGATTTTTTTGTTCGCTCCGGAGAGTCGACGACTCGTCGCGATTCAGCGATTCAACTGATTGGAGATTTGTTTTTATTTATTACAGAATGACGACGCCTCTAGTGGCTGCGCGGGTGACCCGAACGATGAACGGACGACAACACCAACAACAACAACAACACACATTGTTTTCATTGATTGGCTTGCGCGCACGATTGTATCGCGATGCTAACGATCGACCTCGCCACTCAACGGAACAGACGGACGGACAGGCTGACAGACAAACAGACGCACCGACAAGGCGGATGAGACGACGTGGAAAGAAGCTGACCCACCAGTGACCGACAGACACGCAGGCGGACTTAGACTCATGGACAGACGAGACGACCAACCAGACGGACGAAAATCCGACCGGCAGAAGCGCCCCACGCCATTCAGCCGCAGTGTCTGGAAAAGCCAGCAGCGGCGACGGAATTACGCGAGCTTGTTATTCGGCAAGGATCCCCGGGGGGAATACGCCCAAGGAATATGTGTGCCTCAGCCCCGGGGCGCAGGTCAAAAATACGATCGCCTGACCTTGCACGCGAGCGAGAAAGCGAGAGAGAGAGAGCGAGAGAGAGAGCAAGAGACAGAGAGAGAGAGAGAGCGAGAAAGCCAGAGAGAGCCAGAGAGAGCGACAGTGCTAGAGAGAGCGAAAGAGCGATAGAGCGATAGAAAGCCAGAGAGAGCGAGAGAGAGCCAGACAGCGAGAGAGAGCCAGAGAGAGCCAGAGAGAGCGAGAGAGAGCCAGAGAGTGAGAGAGAGAGAGCCAGTTGAGAGAGCCAGTTGAGAGAGCCAGAGAGCGATAGAGAGCCAGAGAGAGCCAGAGAGAGCGAGAGAGAACCAGAGAGAGCGAGAGAGATAGAAAACTTTCACCGTTCCCCGGAGGCGCGTGTCGAACGAACGCAGGGACGCAGCGAGGTGGCGTGGGCCTGGAAAGGGGTGGGGGTGTGGAGGTATAACGTCGCACCTCTTAAATAAGAAAATAAACCGCGCGAGCCTCGCGGGTCGAATGGAATCAGCGGGGGCCAATTTATTTTTTTGTGCATTGACCGCGCACACACACACACACTCGCACACACACACACACTCGCGCACACTCGCACTCGCACACACTCGAACACACTCGCACACACACACACTCGCAAACACTCGCACACACTCGCACTCACACACACACTCACTCGCACACACTCGCACACACACACACACTCGAACACACTCGCACACACTCGCAAACACTCGCGCACACTCGCACTCACACACACACTCACTCGCAAACACTCGCACACACACTCGCAAACACTCGCAAACACTCGCGCACACTCGCACTCACACACACACTCACTCGCAAACACTCACACACACACACTCGCAAACACTCGCACACACTCGTAAACACACACACACTCACTCGCACGCACACACACTCGCACACAACACACTCGCACATACACTCACTCGCAAACACTCGCGCACACTCACTCGCCGCACACACACTCGCACACACTCGCACATACACACTCGCACACAGACACACTCACACACTCGCACACAAACACACTCTCGCGCACACAGACACACTCGCACACACTCGCAAACACACACACTCTCACACACACGCTCACACACACACACTCTCACACACGCTCACACACACGCACACACACACTCGCACACACTCATACACACACACTCGCACACACACTCTCACACACACTCGCACACGCACACAGACACACTCATACACACACACTCGCACACAACACACTCGCGCACACACACACACTCGCACACACACACACTCGCACACACGCACACACACTCGCACACACACTCGCACACACTCACACACACACACTCACATACTCACACACACGCACACACACACACTTGCACACACTCACACACACACTCTCACACACACACGCTCGCGCACACACACACACTCGCACACACACACTCACACACGCACACACACACACTCGCACACACACACTCACACACGCACACACACACACACTCGCACACACACTCGCACACACACGCACTCGCACACACACACTCGCACACACACACTCGCACAAACACTCACACACGCTCACACACACACTCGCACACACACTCTAACACTCACACACAAAGCGAGGCGCCGTTGAATCGCACTCGGGAGCCTCTTGACGTCTCGTCGAGGCCACGTGCGCGATGTCGCGTACCGATGCAGCCGCCGCTCAGCTCGGCCGATGGGCGACTGAGCTATGTGTCCCATGCGCAGCAGAGTTCGGGGATGTAACAAACCCCCCATCGTTGTGCTGTCACTGCCACGCTGGTTCATCCAGAGCAGTGGTTCTTCATCTGGGGGTGCACGCACTCCCTGGGGGTGCGACATGTCCCTTTCTGGGGGTGCGAGACACGGCCAGGGGTGTTTTTTTTAGAAGGTAAATAATCGAAAAACACGACTTTAGTACGAGCACGTAAGAACAACTTACTTTGTTTCATTAAACCCGATGTCAGTTTCACATGTAGGCTTTCGCGACCAATATGCCCCGCGCACCCCCCACTTAACGCAAGAGCGCAGAAGCGTGGTCACAATAATCTACGAAACAGGTGGACTTCTTCACAAATCTGGCTGTCGCCTGATGAAGCTAGCTGTAATTACTTGCGAAACGTCGTGCTCAGATTGTAAATGCTGTGGCTTGGCTCTCAAACACACAACCGGTGTGGCTGTACTAGTGACGAATTGGCCACGTTCTCTATACGTGACAACCCTCGCTAGTTGGCTGTGTCGGGTGCGGGGCGGGTTATAACGACATATTTACGCGATTTCGCCCAAAATACCTCTATTTTGGACAAAGCCCCGTGTATTAATTTACATTGAACTTTGGTTTTTTTTAACGATTGAGAACCAAAGGGGTGCAAGGCAAAGGTGAAGGCCCGCTGAATTCGAGCGGTGGGTCTGGCACGTGCGGCTCTTGAAGGAACCGCTTCGCGAGACGTTATTTTACGAAGGGACCAGACGCCGTCCCGTTATTCGCCGCATTTCATTGTGGCCCTTGAAATATTGAGGGTTTTTTTAAATATATAAACCGAATTTGAAGAGAGAAAAACACACATTTGCTCATTTTGTTATCGTGGTTTGCCGACCTCTGATCTACAATGCAAGGTTGCAGGTTTTTACTCTTTCGTACAAACGGACACAAAGACAAAGATCCCCCATATAGCCTTAACAGGCTGTTGGTGCAAGTGTTGTGTTAGCGAGCAGCTATGAAGGCCTGTACGGTACACGTGGGGGTGGGTGGCCAGCACCACGCCCTGCCGCCTTTTACCCCCCAGTGGCGATGTTTACACACCGCACCAGATACTCATTTGAGCCTGAGTCCACCTAGGGGAGGCCCAGAACCGGTTCAAATAATCGTCACCGGCATTGGCCGTGAGCGGGGAATCGAACTCGGGCCGCCGGGTTCGTCGCGCAGCGCAGGCGCCATCCGCTACACCACCGCTCCCCCACTACTCACACCACCGCTCCCCCACTACACACACCACCGCTCCCCCACTACTCACACCACCGCTCCCCCACTACACACACCACCGCTCCCCCACTACTCACACCACCGCTCCCCCACTACTCACACCACCGCTCCCCCACTACTGACAACACCGCTCCCCCACTACTCACACCACCGCTCCCCCACTACTCACACCACCGCTCCCCCACTACGCACACCACCGCTCCCCCCACTACTCACACCACCGCTCCCCCACTACTCACACCACCGCTCCCCCACTACTCACACCACCACTCCCCCACTACTCACACCACCGCTCCCCCACTACTCACACCACCGCTCCCCCACTACTCACACCACCGCTCCCCCACTACTCACACCACCGCTCCCCCACTACTCACACCACCGCTCCCCCACTACTCACACCACCGCTCCCCCACTACTCACACCACCACTCCCCCACTACGCACACCACCACTCCCCCACTACTCACACCACCGCTCCCCCACTACTCACACCACCGCTCCCCCACTACTCACACCACCGCTCCCCCACTACTCACACCACCGCTCCCCCACTACTCACACCACCGCTCCCCCACTACTCACACCACTACTCACACCACCGCTCCCCCACTACTCACACCACCGCTCCCCCACTACTCACACCAAACACCACGCGGGTAAGAACCCCCCGCGTTGGCTACCCGCGGCTGTGCTCGCCGGCGTCACCGACGCACGCACTGACCGACTTGGCGAAGTTCGGGTTCCAGACGATGGCCCCGGTACCGACAGCGATGAAGGGGAGAGCGGGAGGGGGCTGGGGGTGGGGGGGGGGGGATCCCACGTGTCACGCACGCCGCTGGGAAGTAGCCGGGGGGGGGGGGGGGAAAGAAACAGCAAAAACCGACCGGTGCAGCGTCTCTGATGCATCGCACGTTTTATTTTTTTTATTATTCTCAAGGCGACCGAGGCCGAACGAGTTAAGCTGCAGATTATTTTTTTGGGAGGGGGGAGGGGTGTGGGGCCGCCTGTGGCTGGGAGGGGGGGGGGTGTGGAGGGGGGGGAGGGGTAAAAAGCCCTCCTCAATTATCAACCATTTCACGCCGATAGTGGTGATGTGTTGTCTGTGTTGTTCTTGTCACTGCGGTGGATTGACAACCGTCGTCTGGGGGGAGGGGGTGTGTGGGCGGTTGTCTCTCACACCCCCCCCCCCACGCCCGCCCCTCTTTTTTCGTCCCCTCCTTAAAGATTTCTCTTTTTTTTACTGCACCGTGATAAATAATTAATGCTAAAGATTTCCGCCGTTCCTTCGCCGCTTAAATCCAATTTACGGCACCTCCGAAGCATCTCGCCCCGCGTTGTCGATTCAGAGGAGCGGCGGGGCCGGGCGGCAATGCATGCGACGAAGCGGTGGCTTTGCCAAACGATGGAAATGAAATAAAATCGCGATGAATTAAAAGCGGATACAAATTTTTTTCAAGTAAATGTTTTAAAAAGGAATGGGAGTGAGTAGCGGTCAGCGCACTGCTGCGCTACGAACCCTGGGGCCTTGAGTTCGATCCCAGTGTGCCGCGGTGGCAAGATGTTAGCTACCTCGCAGATGTCGAGTGGATGATGAACGTGTTGTGCTTGATGGTGTTGAGTTGTTTGGCTAACGTACGCTCTCATCACACTTATATTGAGCCCGACTTTTCAGCCTTTCTTTGCCAAACTTAATCACCTCCTATCGTCCGAAAATTGAAGATAATTACCCATGATTCATGCTTGGAAGGAAAAATAAGCAACTTACCCAGGATGCTCACGAGGAGATGTTTCGTGTTTCCTGCTGTGACATACGAATCAGAAACTTGGATGCCGATAATTAAAATAGAACAAAACAAAACTGACAAGGGGAATAATACAAACACCGGGAGAGAGAGAGAAAGCGGAACACATGGGTTGGAGAGTGGGTGAGGCTTGCAGAGGGCACAGTCGTGGCGAGAAGGGACGATGGCCATTGGTCGAGACTAACCGTGGAGTGGCAGCCAAAGGAAGGTGCCGCGGTGGCGAGATGTTAATTGCCTCGCCTCGTATACACCAGGTGCATAGGTTCAATGCCGACCCTGACGCCTGTTGTATTTTTGGAGTTTGCACGTCTCTCTCCCCGTGTCCGCGTGGATTCTTCTGCGGGTCCCCCGGTTTTTTCTCCACATCTAGGATGAACGTGCTTTTTAGAGTATTTGGCTGCTATATATTTCCACACGATGTGCCCCTTCGTTGAGCTTTCATTTGTGGCCAGATCGCTTCTGAAAAAGAACTATATAGCTCAGGGGGCCTTTACTGGTAAAATATAAAAAAAAATGTTTTAAATAGTTTTGTATTCCCGTCTGCGGCTAACATCAGTGTAGAGTGATATCTGACCCATCTGGTGGATACCCCCCCCCGCCCCGGCTAGCCCCCCCCAGCCCCCCTTCACCTCTTCACCAACCCCACACTGACCAGCGTGCTGAAGTCTAGTCAAGCTAACCCATTGACCACCATGGCCTATACATCCAGCAATGGATTTCCAAATAAATACGTGTATTATACTGTATATATAATGTATATTACATTATATATACAGAGGGGCTACCACGGTGGAATGGTGAGCAAACTGGGCTTGCAATCCAGAGGTTGCCCGGTTCAACCTCTCCCGGCGCGGCACTTAAATCCCAAACACCCCCCCCCCCCTTCCCTTCCCCAACCACCGCCTCTGTCCACCGAGCAGAATAGACGGATGGAGCACTGTTAGCCGATCGGAAAGTCTGGAGTGGTGGGCTAAAGCGCGGACACTCCTATGTCTACCCAGGGAACATCTGTCCAGCTTTGGAAGAGTAGGCCCAAATATCTTCCTATCGGGGGGTGGGGGGCTCTAATTCTGAACGCGAGCGGGAAGCAGTGCGCGGTGGTTGGCAAGCAAAACAGCAGGGCAAAGCCCTTCCCCTCGACCACCCGGCCAAACTGAACACGGCCTCTGTCCACCGAGAAGCATAAACGGATGGAGAAATGTTAGCCGATCGGCAAGTCTCGAGTGGTGGGTTAAAGCGTGGGCACTCCGGTGTCTACCCAGGCGACGTTTCAGTTCGTTTAGTTCGCTCGCCTTTCTTCCCCGCAGACTCCGATTAACACGGAGGTGGCTACGTACGGTGAGAAAGAAGTTCAGCATTGGGAGGCTTTGGGGCCCGTTGGGAGGCTTTGGGGCGCGTTGGGAGGCTTTGGGGCGCGTTGGGAGGCTTTGGGGCGCGTTGGGAGGCTTTGGGGCGCGTTGGGAGGCGTTTGGGCGCGTTGAGACACGGGGGAGGCGCGTTGGGGCACGCCCCTCGCTTCCGTTGGCCGTGCCATCCGCTGCGCGTGCGCCTCTCCCGTGCGCCCCGCGCGGGTCAAAGGGTTAACGGGGGGGGGGGGGGGGGTTGGAAGCGCAGTCCTGCAATTGTCGGCTCTCGAGGGCCCCCTCCCGACAGCCCCTCTAGAGTGGCATTCATTCAGCCTTTTCCTTTTGCACGCTGGCCACATGTTTTTGGGAAGGCAAAAAAAAAACATGCGTTTAGTTTACCAGGTAAAGCCAAACTGAGCAATATAGCTATTTTTTTTTCAGAAGTGATCTTCTGAAAAAAAGTGATAGCTCAACGAAGTGGCTTATCGTCGCGTGGAAATGTATAGCGTCCAAATATTCGAAACCCTAAGACAAAAATGCACGCGACCAGAGGGAGAGAGAGCGAGACACGCAAACTCACAATGTGCAACAGGCGTCGTCAGGGTCGGGATCGAACCCACAGACCTCCTGTCTACCATGCGAGGTAGATAACATCTCGCCCATTGTTGCCGTGCCGTTACCCCCGCCTTCAAGCGGCCTTGCTGACCACAGACTAAACAATGTTTATTTTTAATTTAGCAGGTGAGACCCACTGAACTAACCGTGACGAAACCAAATTTGTCGTGCGAGGGTGAGGAGGAGGGGGGGGGTGATTTAAGAAACTCGCCCCATTTTGTTTTTTTTGTATGTTCATTTTAAACTGCCCCCCCCCTTCATGAGATGGAATCGGACCGGCGAATCTCAGGATTGCAGCTCCGGTGACCTTAACTCGGCCGTGGCACCGCGGGCGTTACAACTTTCACCCGTTCACAGGATGACGTGGCCGCGCCGGCAAAACGGCGGTGGCATTTACAAGCAAACGGGGTGGGGGAGTAACAAGAGAAATGGGGGGGGGGGGTGGGTGGAGATCGAGGAGCCAAATGACACGACAAGGGGCTGGAGGCGTTTCATCCAGCAGTGGATAGAGAGTGGCGGGTGCCTGTGACATTCGGCGTCCTTTACGGCGGCTGTGATTTTTGAAACGTGTTTTTATTTTTTCCCACCTTTTTTGTGTTGTTGTTTTTTTTTTACGGTGGCCAGTAAAGCCGCTGCTGTCCGTCGCAGCATTTCCTAAGCCCGCGGGAATAAATCACGGCACACCTGCCCGAGGCGTAAAGCTGACATTCATAAAACTAGACAAAACCCACACCCCCCCCCCCCACACACACCCCCCATACCCCCCCCCACCCCGTCGTCGTCGCTGCCACGAAAAAAAATATATTTCTTTCTCACACACCGCCATTATGAATCGCTTAAAATTTACGTGACACGTATCCATTAAAGGCAAAGATTTGCGCATTAAAGCCGGTTGTTAATCTGCAATTCCGACGGTGAAATTTGAGTTTTGCCACCAAATTAGCCGGCTTAGGCAAAACCCCACCACCCTCCCCGGGTTTTATATGAAAGGCTACGGAGATGATGCGGAAGATTTACGCTGAAGCCGTCATGGGGCCCTCGCACGGAACTCGATGCCGGCTGAGACGGTCGCAGTTGTCACCTTAAGCCACGCACCTCCCCTCACTCCCCCTCCCCTCACCCCCCTGCTACCCCCCCTCACTCCCCCTCCCCTCACTCCCCTCCTACCCGTCCTCCCCTCACCCCCCTCCTACCCCCCCCCCCCCCCCGCATATTCATTTCGCTTTCCCCGAATTTTTCCCACTCGGGCTCACGAGACTTTGAAAAGCCGACGAACGTGAAAAGCCGGCGAAATTAAATCGTGCGGAGGTTTGGGAGGAGAGTGGGGGGGGGGGTGGTTGGTATTTGTTGTTGTTGTTGTTTGCGTGCGTGCGTGTTTGTTTTGAACAATTGAGCGCCTTTGTTATTCGCGCCTTCGTCGTTCGTCCAGCGCGAGGCTTTCCGTCATCACGAAGCGAGGAGGCGCTGCTGCTGCTGCTGCCGCTGCTGCTGCTGTTGTTGTATTTCTGCAGGCGCAGGCTGCGCTAGTGCCTGCGAGATGTTAACTACCTCGCCATGTGCACAAAGAGCTCGTGGGTTCGGTCGCGACCCTGGCGCCTGCTGCTGGATATTAGAAGTTTCCACGTCTCTCTTTCTCTCTCTCCCCCGTGGAGTTTTTTTTCCTCCGTGTCCTCCGGTTTTTTTCCCCTTCGCATTTAGACTGAACGCGCGTTTAGAATATTTGACTGCTGTACATTTCCACGTGATAAGCCACTTCGTTGAGCTATCATTTGCTCAGTGGGGCTTTACCCAGTAAAATAAAACGTTAGTTTCACAGCGGGTGTGCATAACAGGACACGGGTGCGTTTTTTGGCGTGATTTGTTTTTCAAATTCTGCAAATTTCGATCGTGATGCCGGCACACAACGGCCTCGAACTCTTTTTCGAACGACGGGACGGGACGCGTTAAACAGACGTATGTTACGGTGAACGCACGTGGCCACAGCATTAACCAGGGCGGCCGGACCGCAGCGAACCGCGAACCTCTGCATCAAGCAGCGAACGCGCTACCAGCTAGGGCCGCGTTACGAGGCGGTAACTCCCTCGCCTGGTATACAGGAGGTTGTGGATTCGATCCCGACCCTGGTGCCTGTATGTTTGGAGTTTGTGTGTCTCTCTCTCTCACCGTGGTCGCGTGGATTTTTCTCCGGGTCCTCCGGGTTTTGTCTCCGCGTTTAGAAACAACATCACGCATTTAGAGTGTTTGACTGTAAATTTCCACGTGATAAGCCACTTCGTTGAGTCATCTTTTGTGGCCAGGTCGCTTCTTATAACAATAGCTACATAGCATAGTGGCCCTTACTAGGTAAAGAAAAAAAAACCCGGTCGTAAGAGCTACCAAGGTGATCTGATTGAATCGTAAATGTAACTTTTCCTAGAGGGCATTATGGGCACCGGGCAAGAATAACTGCAGAGCAGCAGTCGAAGGAGGTAACCGCCGAGGATCGGTGATGTTGGCGCCAGCAGTGGATAGAGAATGGGCTGATGATGATATGAGATCCCTGCTTACGCATCACATTTTCCTACGATGCGCAAGGGATGTTCGACCGACGGTCGAGAATAATGTCGGAGCGGCAGCCAGAGTAGAGGACGCGACCGACGAGTACGGACGTCCGCCGCGGAGATGGAGCGATGGACATCCGCTTGTGCGCAAGCAAGGGTCAGATGGAACGTTGCGTCGGGGGAGGGCGGTGGTTTTTGCGGGGCGGAGGTAGGGGAGGGGGGGGCATCATCCAGTAGTGGATTGAACATGGTTGATGATTCATGATGATGATGACAAAGAGCGCGCCGTCCTTAAGCTAGCAGCGGACAAGCGTACGCGCGCACGCACGCACTCACACGGCAGGGCAACTCCTTATTAACAAAACCTCTCGCCGCCCGACAGTCCGACCGCCCGCCAGCCCGCCCGCCCGCCCGCCCGCCTGCAAACATCACATTTTTAACGTCACGCGCAGAAATAAGTGGCAAATTATCCAGGCCAAACGTAACGAGACCGTGCCAGATTAAAAGTCAGCGCGTGTGATTGAGGGCTGCCTGTGCGCTGTCGTAATGGCCCGTGCGGCGTCAGCGCTGAATTATTATTGTGGGGCGCCGCTCATATTTTATTTATATGCCCCTGCCCGTTCCGTTTTGCTTATCTTGTTATTCAGGGTGAAAGGTTAACGAAGGTGGCAGCCAGGCAGTTCCTCGGCTCTCTTGCAATGCTGTCGGTCCGGAAGGGTCTGTCTGGAAATGTCTGTCTGGAGGGGAATGTCTGGAGGGAGATGTCTGGAGGGAGATGTCTGGAGGGGGATGTCTGGAGGGAGATATCTGGAGGGGTCTGTCTGGAGGGGGATGTCTGGAGGGGGATGTCTGGAGGGGGATGTCTGGAGGGGTCTGTCTGGAGGGAGATGTCTGGAGGGGGATGTCTGGAAATGTCTGTCTGGAGGGGGATGTCTGGAGGGAGATGTCTGGAGGGAGATGTCTGGAGGGAGATGTCTGGAGGGGAATGTCTGGAGGGAGATGTCTGGAGGAAGATGTCTGGAGGGGGATGTCTGGAGGGGGATGTCTGGAGGGAGATATCTGGAGGGGGATGTCTGGAGGGAGATGTCTGGAGGGAGATGTCTGGAGGGAGATGTCTGGAGGGAGATGTCTAGAGGGAGATGTCTAGAGGGAGATGTCTGGAGGGAGATGTCTGGAGGGAGATGTCTGGAGGGAGATGTCTAGAGGGAGATGTCTGGAGGGAGATGTCTGGAGGGAGATGTCTGGAGGGAGATGTCTGGAAGGAGATGTCTGGAGGGGGATGTCTGGAGGGGGATGTCTGGAAGGGTGTGTCTGGAAGGCTGGAATCGGACCTCTACAGAGCCGCCCTGTAGGGTGAATATTGCTGACCCACTCTTCCACGCTGGTCAAAAACCAAGTGCCCACACTTCACCCCACCCACATACGACGTGCGGATCGACTCGGCTAGGCGGGCGCAATGAACCCCACGACGTAAGAAACTCGCAACCACAGTTTCAACCGCTGCGCTGGGAGGTCTCTCTATTTGAACCCCGATATTCCTATTTACCCCCCCCCCCTTCCACACTAATCCACCTGCCCCCCTACCCCCCCCCCCTTTTTTTTCTTGATAATTCCCTACAGGCCCCGTAATTGCTTGCCACGTGCCATCTTGCTAATCATTTGGCGACGCTGCTTCTGACTGCTTCTGGCTGCTGCTGTAGCGTTGGCAGCGGTGCACAAGCAGGAGTTAACAACAACAACAACTCAATATATGACACTTTGGCCGTTAACAAAAATGTAAAATGGAAAAAAAAAATTTTTTTAAATAGGCGACGTTTCGGGCGCCGGGCCCTCCTTCGTGGCACGCACACGAGGCAAGTGGTAACCGCGCCCAGAATCTCGCACAGCCTGCGAAGCGACGAGCGGATACGGGGCGCGAGTAACAGCTCAGGGGTGGTGGGGGGGGTCCGGGGGAGGCCGAGGGTGGGCGTCGAGGGGGCGATGGGGGTGGCGTTGGGAGGGAGAGGGGGGTGATTGGGCAAGTCGGCTCACGGAGACCTTTTTAACTTGAACTTTACAATGCCAATTATAGTGGCATTACGAAATGCCACCGCCGCAGTCACTGGCGGCTTCAATAGCTGCGCCCAAGTCGTTAATTTCTTTTTGGTATTATTATGTAGTTGTTGTTGTTGTCGTGCGCGTGTGTGTGTGTGTGTGGGCGCGCTCATTCGTCGCAGCGGTGGTTCGTAACGCGGGTTTGGTTCACTCGTCGCGAGCGGCGACAGCTCCGATGAGCGACGTACGACGCGAAAGAAGTTCAACATGCGCGCGCACACGAAACGTATCCGGATCGGATCCTGCGCCTCCGGATCGGATCCTGCGCCTCCCCTGTGCTACTCCGCGCTCGCGAGCCGAGTGACCTTGCCCTGTAGGCGCGTGGATGCGTCCGGGTATGAGGTTCTATTCCCGCTCACGGCCACCAGCACGGGTGACCATCGTCTGAGCCGGTCCCGGGCCTCCCGTAGGTCGACTCGGCCTCAAATGAGTACCTGGTGCGATGCGTAAAACATGGGCAAGTGGGGAGAGGGTGGTGTTGGCCACCCACCCCCTCGTGTGCCGTTCCAGTCTTCATAGGCGCTCGGCAACAGCACTTGCCCCAACAGTCGGTGAAGGCTATAGGGTGGATCTTTTTGTGTCTGTACGTGCTCAACAGCGCACACTCATTGACCTCACACCCCCAGTAAATACCTCGGGGTTCACCGATCGTGTCCAAGGGGTTAAGTTTTCCGGGGTCTATCGCTGTACCGGGAAAATGTCAACAAAAAAAAAACACCTCTCAACCCTCCCAAGATCAATTAGCCCCGGCGGCGATGCGGTTAATCATCCCGGCCTCATTACCGACAACTCTGAGCCCTTTTCGTTGCAAAAAATTCCATCACCGAGCATTAGGACGATCAATCATCACCTCCCCCCCCCCCCCCGACGAAACGCCGCGTCTATAAAGCCAAGAGTCGCATTGCCATGCCCGAAGTGGCATTTAGTCGCGGAAATTGTCAAAGTCTTGAGTTAGCGCACACAAACAATAATAATGATAATGCTTACAGCAACGAGGTCATTTATGGGGATTTGATCAGCCTCCCGTTGTCGCAATATGATGCTGTACGCTTACGGGGGATGAGTGGGTGGGGGGTACATCAAGATGGATAAAAAAAATAACGCGTTCGTCAATCATACCATGAGCTTCCTTACAACTCTACAAGGTGAAGCATGCAGTCGACGACGTTTCAGGTGATGGCCCTTGTTCGTAGCACAAACACATGGATTGGCCAGAGGAGACATTACGTGTACGTCGATCTTATTTCGCACCGCACGTGGCCAACCGTGCTAATCGGAGGTGCGAGGGGAAGGACAACAGACTAAACACACGAAGCAGTTCTCAAGGAATGAGTTTTCAATTTCGTATAGCGGAGAGTAGTGTATAGTAGTGTATTGTAGTGTATAGTGTACGTACTGTATGTAGATCTTCTTTGGCAGGGTACGTAGCCAACCGTGGTAATCGTAGTGTATTGTGTGTATGTATAATAGTATATAGTGGTGTAGTGTACTGTAGTGTATAGTGTAGTATATTGTAGTGTATAGTGTACGTATTTAGATCTTCTTTGGCAGGGTACGTAGCCAACCGTGATAACCGTAATGTATTGTGTGTATGTATAATAGTATATAGTGGTGTAGTGTACTGTAGTGTATAGTGTACTATATTGTAGTGTATAGTGTACGTATGTAGAACTTCTTTGGCAGGTTACGTAGCTAACCGTGATATCGAAATGTATTGTGCATATGTATAATAGTATATTGTGGTGTAGTGTACTGTAGTGTATAGTGTAGTGTATTGTAGTGTATAGTGTACGTATGTAGAACTTATTTGGCAAGGTACGTAGCCAACCGTGCTAATGGTAGTGTATTGTGTGTATGTATGTATAGTTGTGTATTGTGTGTGTATGTATGTATAGTAGTGTATTGTGTGTGTATGTATAGTAGTGTATTGTGTGTATGTATAGTAGTGTATAGTGGTGTAGTGTACTGTAGTGTATAGTGTAGTGTATTGTAGTGTATAGTGTAGTGTATTGTAGTGTGTATGTATAGTAGTGTATAGTTGCGGGTAGTTTGTGATAAACGACCTCAGGGCGTGACGACCCTGCCTTACGCGAGTCCCAGGCACAGCTGGCCCGGCTGTCAGTACCTGCTAAGGGCCCCTCCCAGGGTTACGCGGTTTTCTCACTGCCTTGTGAGTGTCTCGGGAGAGTCAACGGCTAAGGGAGTGAACCCCGACGGAAACTCAGGAGTGGGGCCCCTCAGGCGGTTTTGTGACGCACTGCGGCACATTCCCGGCAGCCCCTGCAGCCAAACTGGTACCAAACGTCGTGCGTGGCACTCCTTTGGACATCACCGGCAAGGCCGAGGAGGGGATCCTGACGCATGGGCAACCCAGGATTTCCAGAAAAACCTGCCCGGGTTTTGCGCTAACAAGAGGTGCAAAAATGGGGAGAGGACACTCTTCGGCCAGCTAATCGTGGCCAAGAAACACGGATGGCAGCAGTCACGGGTTATAAGCTCATTTTAGATTGGCGTAAAAAATGGGCGCCACGGGTTGCCATCATCGGTGGGAGGCGTGATTGCACCCCAATGGATAGCTACCGCCACCTGCCTCAAGCTGGGCAGCCCCCGGCCATAAGGTGCTTTCCCGCCACGGCTCACCTGCTCCAATGGGTGCTTGGAGCTTATGGTTCATCACCAGACAAGTGGGCTGCAAAACCTGCACCAGACAAAAGCAAAACAAAACGAAAGAAGGTTCCAGCCCTTCATTTTGCAAGCTGGAATCTACGCACAATGTGTTCTGGACTCTCCGAAGATCTATTGCAGATTGAGGACATCCGAAAGACCGCAGTTATCGACAGGGAGTTGGCGGGACTCCATGTCGATATTCCAGCACTGCAGGAGACCCGGCTTGCTGGCAGTGGCTCACTACGAGAGAGTGACTACACTTTCTACTGGCAAGGGAAACAGCAGAACGAACCAAGCCAACACGGTGTTGGGTTCGCCGTCAAAAACACACTCCTTGGCATGATAGAGCCACTGACTGCAGGCTCCGAGCGGATTCTACTCATGAGATTGCTCACTGCTTCTGGCCATGTAAACATCCTGAGTGTATACGCCCCAACACTCTACTCACCTCCGAAGATTCATGACCAATTCTATGAAGAGCTTCACAATATTATTAGCAAAATCCCCAGCTCTGAGCATATGTTTATGTTGGGAGACTTCAATGCAAGGGTTGGGGCTGACCACGACGCGTGGCCCGCATGCCTTGGCTATCATGGCATTGGAAAGATGAATGTCAGTGGCCAAAGACTACTGGGGTTTTGTTCATACCACAATCTCTGTATCACAAACTCATTCTTTCTCACAAAACCATGCCATAAAGTATCATGGAGACATCCAAGGTCTCTTAATTGGCACCAACTGGACCTCGTCATCATCCAACGAGCCCTCCTGAACTCGGTACTCATCACACGCAGCTACCACAGTGCAGTCTGTGACACCGATCACTCGCTGGTATCCAGCAAGGTCAGACCACGCCCCAAAAAGATACACGGACTCAAACAAAAGTGCTACCTACGCATCAACTCTGCCAAGACATCCCTCCCAGAGCTCACTCAATTATTCCAACACAGCCTTGAGCAGTCCCTACACGACACACCAGATGGAAGCGTGGAGACAAAGTGGGCATACATCAGAGACGCCATCTTTAATGCAGCCATCAATACCTTCGGCAAGCAGACAAGGCGGAACACAGGCTGGTTTTAGGAACACCTGGCTATATTGGAACCCATCCTCCAAGCCAAACGCATGGCGCTCCTGAAGAACAAGCAAGTCCCAAGTACAGAATCATTAAGGGCTCTGAAAGCTGCACGCAGTGCAGCTCAAACGACCGCCAGACGCTGCGCCAACAACTACTGGGTGAACCTCAGCAGTAGGATCCAACTCGCCTCTGACACTGGCAATATCCGTGCCATGTATGAAGGCATCAAGACAGCCTTTGGTCCAAACATCAGGAGGCCCTTAAATCCAGCACAGGGGCCATCATCACTGATAAACAAGAGCAAATGGCCAGGTGGGTAGAACACTACTCAGAGCTCTACTCACGAGACAACGGTGTGTCAGAAGCTGCCCTAGCTGCTGTAGAGCCCCTACCAACAATACACGAACTGGACAATGTTCCAACCTTGAAGGAACTTGACAACGCCATCAACTCACTAGCCAGTGGCAAGTCACCGGGACAGGACGGCATCACACCTGAGGTACTGAAATGTGCAAAACCCGCCGTCCTCAAAAAACTCCATGAACTTCTCTGCCAGTGCTGGGAAGAAGGAGCAGTGCCTCAAGACATGAGAGACTCCAACATCATCACCCTATATAAAAACAACTGTGACCGTGGGGACTGCAATAACTACCGCGGCATCTCCCTGCTGAGCATTGTGGGGAAAACCTTTGTCCCCTTGTGACCCTCAGCAGGTTACAGATACTAGCTGAGAGGACGTATCCTGAGGCTCAGTGTGGCTTCAGAGCAGGAAGGTCTACAATTGACATGCTCTTCTCCTTGCGTCAGCTACAGGAGAAATGTCGAGAACAGAGAATGCCCTTGTACTTGGCATTCATTGATCTTACAAAAGCCTTTGACCTCATCAGTAGGGGATGCCTCTTCAAACTCCTCAAAGTGATCGGCTGTCCACCGAAGCTGCTGGCAGTAATCTCCTCTTTCCATGACAACATGAAAGGAACAATACAGCACAGCGGCACCACCTCAGAGGAAATTCCCATACTCAGTGCTGTAAAGCAGGGCTGCGTGCTTGCCCCAACACTGATTGGCATCTTTTTCTCACTTATGCTCACACATGCCTTTGGGACAGCAGAAGAGGGGGAGTCTTTCTCCATACAAGATCTGATGGCAAACTCTTCAACCTTGGTCGTCTCAGATCCAAAACCAAAGTCCGCAAAGTCCTCATCAGAGAACTCCTATTCGCTGATGATGCTGCGCTGACAGCTCACACAGAACAAGGTTTGCAGACACTCATCGACCACCTTGCCAATGCCTGCAACAACTTTGGCCTGACAATCAGTCTGAAAAAGACCAATGTCACGGGCCAGGATGTCAGAGACACCTCTTCCATAAACATTGGCAGCTACACCCTGGAAGTCGTTCAGGACTTCACCTACTTGGGTTCTACCATCACCTACAATTTGTCCCTTGTCACAGAGATTGACAAGCGCATTGGGAAGGCGTCAACAGCTATGTTCAGGTTGACTAAAAGAGTGTGGGAGAATACATCCCTAACGCTCAACACCAAAGTACAAGTGTACCGGGCCTGCGTCCTTAGCACCCTCCTCTATGGGTCTGAGTCCTGGACAACATACGCCCATCAAGAACATCGACTAAACACATTCCACCTCCGATGTCTCAGGCGCATCCTCGATATCAGATGGCAAGATCGCATTCCCAACACCTCAGTTCTCAACTTGGCCAACATTCCCAGCATGTACTTTCTACTCAGTCATAGGCGCCTGAGATGGCTTGGACACGTGCGCCGCATGCAGGATGGCAGAATACCCAAGGATGTCTTGTACGGCGAGCTGGCATCAGGCACACGGGTCACTGGTCGCCCGGTCCTGCGCTTCAAAGATGTCTGTGAACGGGACACGAAGAGCTGCGACATCAACCCCAATGACTGGGAGGAAACTGCCGGCTACCGATTCAGCTGGCAGCAGGCTGTAAAAACAGGCCTCAGGAGAGGCGAGGAGAAAAGAGACACACTGCTTGGCAGACCAAGAGGGAGCGACGTAAAGAAAAAGCAACAAACACATCTGGAGCTGCCACCGCATTCACTTGCAATTGCTGTGGCAAGGATTGTCACTCAAGGATTGGCCTACTAAGTCGTTCTAGGCGCTGCAAAACCTACAGCTGACCTCGTAAGGCGCAAAAAAAGAATTGTCTCTCGAGACACAAAGGCCTGTGATGTGTGTGTGAGTTGGGGAGCGGTAGTCTAGCAGTTAGCGCGCTGCGATACGAACCTGACGACCCGCGTTCGATTCCCGCTCACGGCTAACACCAGTGACGATTATCTGAACCGGTCATGGGCCTCCCCTAGGTCGACGCAGCCTCAAATGAGTACCTGCTGCGATGTGTAAACATCGCCACGAGGGAGACAAAGGCGGCCGGGAGTGGTGTTGGCGACTCACCCCGTCGTGTGCCATGCCGGCCTTCATAGGTGTTCGCTAACAGCACTTGCCCCTACAGTCTGTTAAGGCTATACGGGGGATCTTTGTCTTTGGTATAGTTTGAATAGTAAGGGGCACAGGTGGTGCTGCATCGGCCAGTCATCTCATTCAGTCGACCCATGCCAAGCTGATGGTTCCGTCCCGTGACCTCCTGCCAGCGGGAGTTCGACACTTCACGTGGCCTCAAAGTGCACTTAGCCTGGCACAAGCACCGTGGTGACGTCACCGCTACTTCGTGGCGATTAGCGGTGGTTGTTGTATAGTAGTAAAGTAAAATAGTGTGGTGTATAGTGTAGTGTGTGCACAGCATGTCATACCTGTCAACCCCTAATCAGTGCCCCTACCTTATTACAGACCAGTTCAGACCTTATTGGTGACCCCTATAAATCTCAACGTTCATCCTACAAAGCCCCATCACAAGGGAGAAACGCAAACAAATAGACAAACATTATTAATTTATTTTGCCCGTATTGAAACGGCGTTACGCTGTATTTGCCCCCCCCCCCTCCACCCCCCACCCCCCCACGCAAACACTCAACGTCCCTGTACATTGTCGAACTTCTTTCGCACCGTACGTGCGGCCAATCGGCAGCTGTGGCTAATCGAGAGTGGGTCCCGCGCGCGTTTCTTCAGCGGCTGCGGTGGCTGGCGCGTCGCCCAACACTCCCCCGCGTCTGCTCAACCCCATCGACCTGGTACGGGCCCAGGCGGGCCGCATGCTCTCGTTCCGCGTGCCTGACGACACCTTCTTCGACGCCGAGGACGGCGACGCTGCCCGGCTGCGTCTCTCGCTCGTGCCGGCCGAGTCGCATCGTCATCATCATCCTCATCATCATCCTCCTCATCAGCAGCATCATCAGCATCATCATCGTCCTCCTCATCATCATCATCATCATCCTCCGTCGCAGCAACAGCAGCAGCCTCCCTCGTGGTCGTCGCCGTCATCATCGTCGTCATCATCATCGTCATCATTGTCGTCATCATCATCGTCATCATTGTCGTCATCGTCGTGGGTGCGCTTCGACGCCCGGGCGAGGGCCATCGTCGGCGTCCCGCTGGGAGGCGACGCGGCGCGTCCCCCGCAGGAGTTCGTGATGGTGGCGCGCGACGCCGGCGGGCTCGAGACGCGCGACGCGTTCGTCATCGAGGTACGTACGCACGTGTGTGTACGTGTGTGTGTGTGTGTACGTGTGTGTGTGTGTGTACGTGTGTGTGTACGTGTGTGTGTGTGTGTACGTGTGTGTGTACGTGTTTGTACGTGTGTGTGTGTGTACGTGTGTGTACGTGTGTGTGTGTACGTGTGTGTATGTGAACGTGTGTGTGTGTACATGTGTGTGTACGTACGTGTGTGTACGTGTGTGTGTACGTGTGTGTGTACATGTGTGTGTACGTGTGTGTACGTACGTGTGTGTACGTGTGTGTGTGTGTACGTGTGTGTGTACGTGTGTGTGTGTACGTGTGTGTGTACGTGTGTGTGTACATGTGGAGAGCGATAGTGTAGCGGTTAGCGCGCTGCGCTATGGACCTGGCGACCGGGATTCGATTCCCGCTCACGGCCAACACCAGTGACGATTATCTGAACCGGTCTCGGGCCTCCCCTAGGTCGACTCAGCCTCAAATGAGTACCTGGTGCGGTGTGTAAACATTGCCACTAGGGAGACAAAGGCGGTCGGGCGTGGTGCTGGCCACCCACCCCCTCGTGTACCGTTCCGGCCTTCATAGGTGCTCGCTAACAGCACTTGCCCCTACAGTCTGTTAAGGCTATATGGGGGATCTTTGTGTGTACGTGTGTGTACATGTACGTCGTTGTGTGTGTGTGTCGAGCTTCTTTCGCACCATACGTAGCCAACCATCCTCATCAGATGTGTATGTATGTGTGTATGTTAAACTTCTTCCGCACCATACCTTGCCAACTGCATTAATTGGAGGTGTATGCATGTGTGTACGTATGTTGAACTTGTTTCGCACCGTACGTAGCCAACCGTGTTCATCGGAGGTGAGCGGCGAGTGAGCCTCCTGCTATCGGTCGCTTGGTTCGTTTTGTTTTGCGTGCAGACGTCCTCCCTGCAAATCGCTGAGCTCGAAACCGTCAAGCGTCTCTCCTCCCCTATAGTTCAGACCAAAAAAAATACTTATTGGACCCGTGGTGGCAAAGTCGAGTAATGATTTTTTGTACACATATTCTGATATTATAACCTTTTTGCGGAGTGGCAGCTTAGTTGTAGTTACCGTGACTTTTCTACCCATACCCGATGTCAGGCGTCCGGAACGATGAAATGGGCATTATTATTATTATTGAAAAACTACCTAGACCAAAGCCAGTTACTGTGGGTGCAAAAACAGGTTTCCTGCGAGAAAAAATAAAACAGCTGCTCATTTGGAAATGTTATCGTGCATTATTTTACTCCTGTTGGTGTAACAAATCAAATGGCACCATTGAAGTTTTGCTACCTTGGGTGGTACCGATATCTTGTCTGGCCCAAGGACTACCTACTCGCCCATCCTAAAACATGAAGGGGAGACGACGCTTTTGGTCCGCCTATTTATTGTTGATATTTTCCACAACGACACTCGTGCTTGTCTTGAGGTAAGAGCGGAAAGATCAGAGGAAAGGCTTTTGCCTTCGATACTCTTATATATATATTTATATTTCACGGACATTTTTTTCATCAGCGCAGTTATTGAAGGGAACGCGTCGCGGTTTTGCCACTTGTCCTTATTCACCAAAACCCCAAAAAGACAAAGATCCCCCGTGTAGCCTGCACAGACTGTTGGGGCAAGTGCTGTTAGCGAGCACCTACGAAGGCCGGTTACGGGGAGCGGTAGTACAGCGGTTAGTGCCCTGCGCTACGAACCCGGAGACCCGAGTTCACGCTCACGGCCAACACCGGTGACAATTACTTGAACCGGTCCTGAGCCTCCCCTGGGTAGACTCAGCCTCAAATAAGTAACCTGGTGCGGTGTGTAAACATCGCCACTGGGGAGACAAAGGCGGTCGGGCGTGGTGCTGGCCACCTACCCCCTTGGGTGCCGTTCCGGCCTTCATTGGTGCTCTCTGACAGCACTTGCCCCTACAGTGTGTTAATGCTATATGGGGGATCTTTGTCTCGTCATGAAGGCCGGCACGGCACACGAGGGGTTGCGTGGCCAACACCACGCCCGGCAGCTTTTGTCTTCCCAGTGGTGATATTTGCACACCACACCAGGTACTCATTTGAGGCTGAGTCGACCTAGGGGGAGGCCCAGGAACCAAGTTCAGATATTTGCTGTCACTGGTGTTAACCGTGAGCGGGAATCGAACTCGGGTTCGCCAGGTTCACTCCCGCCACACTGCCGCTCCCTAACAAAACCCAACGCAGTACCACACACACACACGCGCGGGCACACAAAAAGCCCACGTTGTTTTAATCTGGCATGAAACATTCAAACGCATGACCCTCCAGGAGAAGAAGAAGAAGAAACAAACAAGGAATCCGTCTTCAGACTCGGCGAGGCTTTCCTGGGTACACAACGACAGATTATAAATACCTTTACAACTCGACAGCTTAACCCGAACGTCCCGTAGAGCCCGACGCTCCCGGCAAAACAGAACTATAAAAAAAATGACAACGCTCATTCGGGCAAGCGTCACGACGGAAGGCGGTGGGTGCGTCGGGCAGCCTTCGAGTTCCCCGGGCCTCCGACTCCCCCGGTGCCAAACACCTTGCAGTGAATGTCAGGCTCATCGGAACGGACGCCGCCAAGAGTCTTTGTTTGACGCTCGTCCATCAGAGGGGTTCGTCGCCAGCGATCGGCCGGCGATGATGGCTGATTTGGCGGCGCGCGCATGAGCTCCTGTTTTGTGATTGCGACAGAATGCAGTGGCTTAGCGGAGTCAGGCTAACAGAGGGAGGAGGATGCGAGGGGGGGAGAGTTGTGGGGGGCGGGGGATTTATTTCTCATTTTCTTCGGGAAGAAATCCATCCTGAATGAGGGTTAAGGTGGTTCTGTGGCTAACGCGTTGACTTTGACTGTGAGCCATTGGACCAAAGATGCCTTATTTGTCCGCTGGCGGGTTGGCATATTCCATCGTGGATTTTGTCGACGCATTTTATGTCTACACATCATAAATATGCATGCTAGCAAGTTGACCGGCGGTAGTGGGTTTTATTTATTCTCCCCCTTCTTCTTCTCATGGAAAAATTAAAAGATTCCTAAAGTAGGCTGACATCGGAGCGTGTGCAATAGAGAATATCAGTCTGTATTAAACAGAAGGGTTTTATATGCCAAGCATTCTACTCATGGTGGACACTACATATGGTGCACACTGCTCATGGTGGACACTACCCATGGTGATAACTTCCTATGGTGGATACGAGCCATGGTGAATACCACCATGGGAAGTGGTAGACACTTCCCATGGTGAATACCACCCATGGTGGACACTCCCCATAGTGATTTCTTCCCACACTAAACCATCACAGTAGAGCCCCAGGTTATTTGCCACCGTACTTTTATTCTCATTATATTTCCGCAGAGCTAGAATTGCCGCGATTGGAAGGCATCAAAATGTCAGTGTCGAACCAAAACTTGATGGGACGGCTTCCGCTGTTCAGTCCGCGGTGACTGGGATTAGGTGGTCAATTCGTTGCACCTGAGAAGCCGACTTCATCAGGGGCGGCTGCTCCCATTTGAACCCAGGATGTCGGCCATTACATTGCTGACCGCGAAGTCAAATTGGAGAAAGGCAAAGTGCTCGGACGAAAAAAAAACACACACGCACGGGGAAACAATAGCTCGAAAAAGAGCACAATTTATAACCTTCTCCTACTTGCTGTGCTTACTTTCTACATGGCACTCATTCTCATTTTAATTCCGATACGTGGAATTTATCCAATTTGAGTGCAGGACATTTTTTTCTTTTTTTACGCGATGTAATTGTTTTTTTTTTGTTTGCGTATGGCCGTGACCGAGACTGAAACCATCAACTCGCTCCACTCAGCCAACCCGGGACTCGAACCGAGCCTGTCGGCGGTTCCCAGCCTTAGCCTCTCCTCTCTAACGCCACCGCCCGTCCTCCCGCTCGCTCGCCCGCTCCTCTCTCTCTCTCCTCTCTCTCTCCTCTCTCTCTCCGCCCGGTGCGGCCCACCATCCCCGCGCGCCAGGTCCTCCCGGCCCTGCGAGAGACCCCATCGCACGTCTTCTGGCTGACGCTGCGCGAGCCGCACGCCGCCTTCGCCGCAAACCGCAGCCTCGCCGCCGCGCTCCTCTCCAAGGTGGCGTCGTTCTTCGGCGACCGCGACGCCCGCAACGTCGCGCTGCTCTCCCTCGCGCCGGCGCCCGCCGACGCCGTCGAGGACGAGCGCGGCCGCGGCGGCCGCGGCCGCCACCGCGGCCGCGGCCGCCACGGCGGCGTCGGCGGGCCCGCCGAGAGCACGCGCGTCGCTTGGTTCAACGTGTCGCTGGCGCACGGACTCCGGTGCCGGTGGGGCGCCATCGCCCGGCTCGTGCGCCGAATGGGCGCCGGTGGGCAGGGCGCGCCCACGCCCGGCTTCTTCTGGGCGCTGCTGCCCGAGTTCTGGGTGGAGCGGCTGGGCGACACGGAGCTCCACGGCGCCTGCGACACGGGGGCGGCGGCGGCGGGGGCCGGCGGCGCCGCCGGTGGCGGCCGGGCGGAGCTCGCCGGGGGAGAGGTCACGCGCGTTCCGCTGCACACCAGCGAGCTCAGGTGCGAGAGGAGAGAGCCGGCGCTGGTAGGCCGGCGACACGCAACGCGTTGTGAATTGACACACATATACACACACACACACGAGTGTGTGTATGATTGATATACGTACGGTATATTTGTAGCTACGTTAAAGGTTTTTTTTTTTTGGGGGGGGGAGGAGGAGCAGATCCCGTAAATATATACAGGGTTGCTTAAAAAAATGTTAACACGTATACGGGACTATCGTTGTTAATGGACAAAGAACTGATAATGCACTGTAACGTGATAACAAATGTAATTTTTATTTAAAGCTTTCGTGACTGCAGGGATTCATATTTTTGGTTCTTTCGGTAAAGTCACGTAGAAGGGAAACAATAAAATAATAAAAAATAGAATTGTTTTTTATTGTTTTATATTTTTTTACTATTTTATCGTTTCCCTTCTACGTGACTTTACCGAAAGAACCAAGAATAACAAATGTAATTTTAATAGCTTCTAAATGTCAAAGAGTCTCCCCACTCGTTCGCCATCGTCGTCAACGCGTGGCCTGGAATCTTCTCCAGGTGGTCTCCAGAGCCCGGAGGCGGCGGCACATTGTCACGCGGTGTTGCTGCGAATTCTCCGAAGTGTTAACATCTTTTTGAAGCGCCCCGTGTAAACGTCTCTCGACACGAATATAATTGAACATTCTTTCTCAGTCCACTGCCGGGTGACGTTCTCCCCCGTGCCACGTCAGCCCTGGGGATCGCTCCACCGCACTTGACCACACCACTCGGTGTGGTTGGGTGGTGGGAGGGTCGGTGGTTGGTGGTGGCGTGGGTGGTGGGGGTTGGTGCGGGGGTGGTGGTGGGGGGTGTGGTGGTTGGAAGGTGGTAGTGGGGGTTGGTGGTGGTGGTGGGGGGTGTGGAGGTGGTGGGGGGGGGATAGTGGTGGGAGGTGTGGTGGTAGGGGGGGTTGTGGGGGGGGGTGGTGATGGGAGGTGTTGGGTGGGTGGTGGGGGGTCGTGGTGGGGGGGTGATGGTGGGGGGCTGGTGCCGGGGTAGTGGTGGGGGTGAGTGGTGTGGGGGTGATGGTGGCGGGTTGGTACGGGAGTAGTCGTGTGGGTGGTGGTGGGGGTAGTGGTGGGGGTTGGTGGTGGGGGTTGGTGGTGGGGGGTGGTGGGGGAGGGGGTGCGGGGGAGTGGTGGGGGTGGTGGTGGGGTGGTGGTGGGGGTTGGTGGTAGTGGGGGGGTGCGGGGGGGTGCGGGGGTAGTAGTGGGGGTGGTGGTGGGGGGGTGGTGGGGAGGGTGGTGGGGGGTAGTGGTGGGGGGGTGGCGGGGGGTAGTGGTGTGGGGTGGGGGGGGTAGTGGGGGGTGGTGGGGGTGGTGGAGGGGTAGTGGGGGGGGTAGTGGGGGGGTGTTGGTGGTGGGGGAGGGGTGTGGGGGGTGTCCTGGACCGGTCCGGATATCGGTCGCCACAGCCTGCCCGTAATGAAACTCGGCGACCCACAAATTGTTCACCTCGCATCGCCTTCCCAGTCTATGAATATTAGTTTGTGTGTTTGTGTGTTTGTGTGTGCAGTCATCGGTGACCAGGGCTCAGACCATTCAAATGTTTTGTATTCGAGAGCCCATTTTAAGCCATTTGGTGATGGAATTCAAATCCAAGACCTCAGCCTTGCTGGCTCATTGCTCCGATACAACAAGCATTAGAATACCCCCCACTCCCACTCCCCCCCCCCCACACACACCCAGCTCCCCACACCTCAAGCCACACAAGCGCCTATTTATTTTCCTGTTTCAAATTCAGTTCGGTCCTGCTTTAGGGGGGGGGTGCGGGTGTGTGGAGAAGATAACATCAACCATGAGGCCGACTCCGACCGACAGATTGACAGGCAAGCAGCGCGGACCGCACGGCGTTGAACATCGGCATCCAGGAGCCAGCGGCGGATCCCGCTGAGTCAGAGGCAGGCGGCTGCTTTGCCGCTTAACCGCCGTGCGTGCCGTGCGTGCCCGCAACGTCGTGTCGACGTTGCGTGAAAAAATAACAATCGGAACATCACGAGGGGCTGGCGGGCGGGCGGGCGATGCCGTCAACGGCAAACCGAAGCGAGCGGGCCGCCTAAAAATTATTCGTCCTCGGAGAAGTCCAATTAACGAGCGGTGAGAATTCATTATAACCTGGGCGCACCGCCGATCCGTCTCGCGCAACGTTGCGCCGAACGTTCTCGGATTCGTAGTCGGTATTTTGTTTTTGGGAGGGCTAGTTTGTCCACGCATGGAATAACCGTAGCCCTCCACCACCCGACGGAGCCATACAAATGAGGTTTGTCACGCCGTGGGCAAAGATAGCGATTGACTTGATTTGTTTTTATTTCGTCAGCCGAACCGGAGGAACACTGAAAAGCGAGGGAACTGTTGACAAAGTATAAAATCGGCACAAGTCCGCTTCCTTCTCAACATCACCCCCCCCCCAACACCCCCCCACCCGCCCCCCTCCTCCTGCGATTTGCCGAGGAAACAAATAATTTTTGACATTTGCCCCCTTCCGCGACGTGATTCGATTGGCTCCGTCCGGTGGTGTGAGGGTTTATATATATGTAAAAATGTGTTCATATATAAAACAAAATTACGTTATACTCTGCACGACGGTGTAACCCAAGCGAAACTAATGCTGATCGTTAAAACATTAGTCGCGACAGCCGTCGTGCGAAGTTGAACAGAGGCTCGCCCGGGCTCCTCCACCTGCTGAGATTTTAACTACAAACTACAAACACAACTATTTTTTTTTTTTATATTTCACCAGGTAAGGCCCCGCTGAGCTTTACAGCTCTCTTTTTTCAGAAGCGACTTGGCTACCACAAATTATAGCGCGACGAAGTGGCGGCTTAACATCATCGTGCGGAAATTTATAGCAGCCAATTACTCCGAACGCTCGGTGATTTTTAATGTGGAGGGAAAAACCGGAGGACCCGGAGAAGAATCAACGCGACCACGACCTCCTGCAAACCAGGCGAGGGAGTTAACATCTTGCTGCAACGACATCCCAGTTTATAAAATTACTGCCGAGACGACAGAAGAGATACGGAGTTAAGTTCAGCACCTGGAGATGAAATATCACATATTCATACATCATATATGTCATCGCAGAATAATCGTGTAACATAACATTTCCAAAAAATATGATGATAATTACGATAATATTGTTGTTATTATTATAGAGGTGAAATGTAGAACACATTGCCTCTTGTGCCAGGGCGACCCGGGCTAGGGCCGAGAGGCGAGAGACGCTGTTGGACGTAGCGAGGTGGCAGGAGAGAGATGCGGCCTGTGGAGAGACATGCGGGAGATTATTGGCTTTGCTAGCCGTGTTTATTCGTGCTTGAATTTGAGTGGATATTTGATGAACGTATATCGTTTAATAGGGAACCCGGGGCGGGGGGGGGGAGACGGAGGGGGAGGGGGGTTGGGTGGATGAGGGGGGGGGCCTTGAACGTATTGGGGCCCCAAGACTCCGGATTCTAAGACGATCCGGAAAGTAAGATGCCCCCTAAATTTGTGTGGCCGGTGTCAAGTCAACGAAGTTACACAAATCTGGACTCACGCAATGACAAAGGTCCCCCGTGTAGTCCTAACAGGATGTTGGGGCAAGTGCTGTCAACGAGTAGCAGCACCTATGAAGGCCGGCACAGCGTACGAGAGGGTGGTGGGGGGGGCCACCACCACGCCCGACCGCCTTTGTCTCCCCCAATAGCGATGTTTACGCACCTCACCAGGTGCTCATTTATCAGAATCTTTATTTCGACTCTTCATTCAAATCCAGCCTCAAGGCGCAAGTGTTATTTTTTTAGGGGCTTTTTCCATCTCTTTAACAATTCGTTTCGCGATTTGATCTGCGTGCATTCCTATTGCTCCCCACCGCACCTTGCAAGCTCCACGTGAAAAATCACTTTTTTAATTTTTTTAGAACAGTGAATATTTGTTATCATCAATATTATAATTATCCCAAAAGTTTGCCGTACAATACACGTTTGCATCCCCGTGTCGCTTCGCATCTCCTACGAGCACGGTCGGCTACGTACGGCGCGAGAGAATGTCAGCATGCGCGCGTGCGTACGTACGCACGTTACAGTCTCGTTAGTTGCAGGGATCGCTGGAGGCTCCGTCGCCGGTGAAAGTTCCAAAAGGATTGCAAATGAGCATCTCGGAAGGGAACGTGTCCTCCGTTAGAAGGCAGCGTGACGGGCATCGAGGAGGTGCTAGGGGGGGGGGGGTGGTGATTGGCTCGTGGCGCATCGACGTCCGGCCAGGTGGCTCAGCGGGGAGAGTGAGCGGCGTGCGCTCTTCAGAAGTGAATTTCCACCTCTGCTGGGAGCGTAGCTCGTCGTTTAGACGCTCCGTAATATGAATTTAAATATAATACTGGGTGGCCGAGTGGCTTAGAGGCCAGGAGAGCTGTCCGTGGCGAACCCAGATTCTCTGTTGCAGTGAGTTGATCGTCTCGACCCGGTCGACAAGTGGCTGTTGATAAAAAGTAATCCGTGAAAAAGTGTTTTTTTTTTGTTATTATTTTAGCAGGATTTCATCTGAGAAATAAACAACCCATCGGCTCGTGACAATCACGTGGCAGAGTGTGGGAAGGGTGCGCCTCCTTCTGTGCAAGAGATGGAAAGAGCCGCCTGAAGAAGCATTTTTTTAATTTTATTTTTACACGTGCTCTCGTTTCGCTTCTCTGCGAGATTCTGTGACTCTTGTTCATCTCGGGGGACGCGATGTTGATGGCACGTTTCGGATATATAAAAAAAAGAAAATCTCAAACAGAAAATTCCTAACGCGCGCACACACACACATATATATAAAAGACAGAGAGAACACCGATTCAAAATTCACTCGGCTCCCAATTCTAAAAACGCTGTCATACAAATCAGCCGCAATTGCGCTGGCAGGAAAAACATGGTAAGGAGCCTGGGAGGGGGTTGAGGAGAGCGGGGGGTGGAAGGGAGTGGAGTGAGCCCAGCTGGTGGTGATGGGGAGGAGAGGGGGGTGGGAAGAGTCGGAAATCGCTGGCCCTTTCCATCAACAAATATCCAAGGCTCGTGCGCGAGCACCAGGCAATGTACCTGCCAGCGTGTCGCCGTCGCCGCACGGACGACTCTGAGCGATGGCGACCAGCGGAGAGAGCAGGAGAACTGCGCAACGGGTGAGATTACTCATCATCAACAGCAGAGATATTAGTCGACCACAAGGCCCCCCCTCCCCATCCCCCAATAGATGTACGGCAGAGTGGGTGGAGGGTGGTGGTGGTGGTGGTGGCGGGGGGCGGGAAGGAGCGCGCTTCCAAGTCAAGTCTTTGAAATTCGCAATGTCCCGCAGTTAAATTACACAGGCGACGAACGGAGCATCAGATTTCCGAAGCTGAGATAAGGCACGCACGGAGAGGCAGGGGGCGGCGGCGGTGGTGGTTGCGGCGGTGGTGGTGGTGGTGCTGTGAAGAGCTCATGAATATGAGTCTTCGCACATTCGCATTTTAGACGGGGAATTTCCATTTAAATGAAATTGAGGAAGAAGGCCGCTCTTTAAAGTTTTTTTTCCCCATCCCACTTCTTTCTTCCCGTGCCCATCTCCTTCCCCCCTCCCAACAAGCCGGCCTCAAGGGCTCCCATTTAAAAAAAACCATTTGCCCCCCAGTGACTTCTACAGCAGCATCCAATTCTCTCCCCCCAGCCCCAGCCCCACCTGATGACCGAGATGACAACTGAAGCCCAGCGATATGTATATATATATAGATATATTACCACGCACATTAATCAAATGTGATCGTCCATTCGTCGATCGTTGAGGTTCGTTGAAGCGCTTTTCTCAACGACAACAAAAACTGGGGGGCGGGGCAGGGGGGTACTAGGTGGGGGGGGGGGGGTTCACGTGGTTTTTGCGACACCGTGGCAAATCGTTTCCGTAATTTCCCAATTTTGCGATTGTCGTCATGATCGTCGTCATGACCGTCGTCAATTATTATCACGATTAATATTTTGTTATTGCCACGCCGACACGGAGAGAGAGAGGGGGGCCGACACGACACGGGGGGGGGGGGGGTAGGAGGCTGTAAACCCGCGGCACCGCGCCAAACCGGAGCGCCCACCCCCCCGGTAGCGGGGGAGCGTGGACTTCGTCTCATCGAATCGGCCCCATCGGCCAACCTTCCTTCCTTGCTGCCTTCCTTCCTTCCTCGCTCTCGTCCTTTCGTCCTCCCTTCCATCCCAGCGATGCGAATCCGGCTACAGTTGGCACGCTCCCGCTCGAGATTCCGCCGACACGAAAAATTCAGTCGCGGTCGCCGGGACCGACGCCGCATTCTCTCGTTTCGAGATGCGGGTCATGACACCGTCGCCGCCAGAGTCACTTCGTGGCCCTTCGCCGTAGCTGGGCGCAGCGAGTCGACCGATCGGGGGGGGGGAGGGAGAGGGGGGGGGAGGGCCGCGTTTCCAAAATAAATCGCTCAAGGCCGCATTTACGCCGGTGAAAGAAAAATAAAAGGGGGGAGAGGGGGGCGGGGGGGCTCGTCCGACCGGCTTCGGCGTCTGCGCATCCCGTGTTGTGCGCGCGTCCACCCGTCCACCTTGTTATTCCGGCAGCTAAAGCAAAGCGTCAACGTAAAACTCGCACCACCTTTCGAGGCGATGGCGCCGTGCGGACTCCAGCAGCCGTTTGGCGCGGACGCGCACCGGAGTCCTCGGATCCGAGGCTGGAGAGTGGCTCGGACGGGCGACCGCCGTCTGTAAGCCGATCGCCGCCGCCCGCGTCGCCTGCACGTGGCGGGCACCTGGGGGCACGGCGCCACCGTAGCAAATTCCGCACCGCTCGCACCGTGCCACAGCTCCCCCACGCAGTCGACGCTCCCCGGCCTCTCTGTGAGCCGCGTCGACATCAGAAGCCCCCCTCCCCCCCCCTCCCCCAATATACCCGTCTCGCCGAATGAATTCCACGCCGCTTGCCGCAGGTCGTGGCTCGAGACGGTGCTGCCGGCCCTGGTGGTCTCAACGCTGCTGCTCGTCGGCGGCGTCGTCGCCGCCGCCGCCCAGCACCGCCGCTGCTGCCCGCGGTGGCGGTGGCGGCGGCGGAGCCGGCGCACGGACCGCGTCCGCCCGGCCGCCCCGCGCCGCGTCGTCCGCTGGGACCTCGCCATCAACCGGCGCGTGCTGGCGCCGCGCAAGGCCGCGCTGCTGCCCCGCGAGCCACGGTCCCCGCCACTCCTCCGCGCCGCGACCAACCCCGGCTTCCTCCCGCCGCCGTCGCCGCCGCCGCCGCCCCGGTACCAGTTACCGCCGGCGTACGGCCGGTCGAGGGCGACGAGCATCTTCGCGGTGCTCGACGGCGCCTGCAGCTGACGTCCTCCGCTGGGGAGACGCCGGCGGTGCCGCGGAGGAGAGAGAGGAGACGCCGGCGTCGGGGTGGATGCCGCGGGTGGAGGAGAGAGAAGAGATTGCCGGCGCTGGGGTGGAGGAGAGAGAGAGGAGGCGCCTGGCTGACGGTGCCCGGGCCGACGCGACGCGCCGGCAAAACGGGACGCGAGGTGGCGGTGAATCAGGTCCACGGATTCTGGTCGACATTCTCGATCGGGTTCAGTGAGACACCGCCCCGGTCGATATTCCTGGCCAACCAGAACAGCGGGTCAACGGATAGCACATTTTAACACACCACCTCCGACTTGAGTCCTCCGCATCTCCGATTTAACACGGTTGTCTAACGTACGGTGCGAGAAAAGTCCAAGAGACATGTACATACATACACACACACACGTGTACATACATACATACATGTACGTTGAAGTTTTTTTTTTAGCGCACCGTACGTAGCCAACCGTGCTAGGCGGAGGTGCGGGGGAAGGACAACAAACTAAGCGCACGAAGCATCTCTCCGGAAATGAGTTTTACATCTGTGAACAAGTGAGTTACTGACGAGGTGACGCGAGGCCTACGGGACACGGGGCTGACGGTCCATGCCAGGGGGGTTTGGCAACCTGTCTCAAGAAGAAGAGTCATACTCGTTGGTTTGTTCCGGTAAAGTCACGTAGAAGGAAAATAAATGAAATGATAGAATGATAGAATGCGACGTTTTCGATTGCAGCGCAAGCAACCGTCATCGGCTAGGCAGAGCCACAATTTTGTTTGAGTTATTTTTTGTCCCTCTTTGACCAAAAAATTGTTCAGGAGCCGCATCTCGCACGCGCGTAAACCTCTTCTAGACGGGCGCAAAAGCGGCGGCAGGAAATAAAACTAATTTGGCGATGTAATAAACTCCCCCCTATTTATAAGAGGTTTTTTTTGTTTTTGTTTGGGTTAGATCGCGTAAATGTAAAGATGTGTCGTTGAAAAACCCGCCACCGCCCGACACGGCCAACTAGTGAGGGTTGTCACGTAAACAGAACGTGGCCAATTCCGTCACTAGTACAGCAACACCGGTGCGTTGGAGAGCCAAGCCACAAACATTTACAATCTGAGTACGACGTTTCGCCAGTAATTACAACCGGCTTCATCAGGCGACAGCCACATTTGTGGAGAAGTCCAGTCGTTTCGTTCCTTTTTAGAGGCGTAGCTGTGGTGACCACGCTTCTGCGCTTTTGCACAAAGTGGGGGGTGGAGTAATGAGCCTACGTGTTAAATCCCCCCATTGGGTTTAGTGTCCCCCCCCTCTAGTGAATTCCTCAATGATACATCTGGGCCGCCGTACATTTTGTCGTCGCCAAGGCATGCCACGGTGACCGCATACACCCCTTGCCATATTCAATCAATTATATTCACGTTAAATATATATAAAAGAAAATAACCCGCTGCCCCGCTGGGGATGCAGCCAAAGAGCCGCACGTGACTCGGGAGCCCGCAGGTTGCCGAGCCGAACACCCCCCCCCCCACCCACCCCCCTGGACTCCAGGCCAACAACGGGACGCCGTGCCCGGCGAGACACCGCGATGCACCACCGGCGGTGACTGCGGGGCAAGACGCGGGCACTGCGGCGGGAGCGGCGCCACGGGAGCCCACTCGGAGTAAAATTAAAATCCGCACAGAGAAGGACGCGGGAGGGAGGGGGGGGTGTGGGTGGGGTGGGGTGGAGTGGCCGCGTGGATGATCTCTGTCACGTGAAGGGACGCGCGATGGCAAAAAAAAAGCGTCAAGTCGAGAAGCCGACGTTACGGAAGGCAGGCGATTTAACATTCGGCCGGGGGAGCGGTGGGCAGGGGGTTGCGGGGTGAGGGAGGCGAGGGAGACGGGTGGGTGGGGGAAGAACAAGATGAGGACACGAGAGAGAGAGAGCGAGCGAGCGAGAGAAAGAGAGAGATAGAGATATCATCCGCGAAGGATTAAGCACCGCCGCTAACAACGCTCAGAGGCGGCGAGGGCGAGCGGTGTCTCCGTCAAATCAATGCTTCAATTAGGGCACCGGGGGACGACCGCGGGCCCGAGTGGCGATCCTGGAGGGAAGAGGATGGTAGCTGGCTGCCTTTGATTAAGCAATCTCCGGGCCGCGGAGTGCCAACAGCAGACCCCCCCCCCCCCCCCCCCATTCGTATGAGTGCAGTAGCACTCATTTATCTCTCCCCTTCTGTCTTTCTATCTCCCTTTTGCCACTGGTCAAGGTGACCCGGGGGGGGGCAGAGAGAAGCGGGGGGGGGGGGCACGACGGAATCAAAGCACAATTTTCGAACATCCTCAAATCAGCGGCGCGGCTCCACTCCCCGAGGGGGGTGTGGGGGGGATGGGTTGGGGTTCAAATGGGGTCGCGTTGTGTGCGGCGATAGGGCGGCGTTATAAACGGCGGGTGGGGAGAGGACGAAGAGGGGGGGGGGTTGAGGGGAGGGGGCGTGGGGAGGGGGGGGGCGCGCGCCACGACTGTGCCCACGCGGTGTTTACCGAGTGGCCAGGCCAGTATTGCTTTGTGCGGTATTCAATGGTTTGTCTGTGTCTCTGTGTGTGTGTGGGTGGGGTGAGATGCGGGGTTGTTTTTTTTTTAAAACGTTAAGTGTTATTTACAACAACAAAAAAACATATTGCAGGTGCAATGTCTCGAGCCAACGTGTGCGTGTTTGTGGGGAGCGGTAGTGTGGCGGTTAGCGCTACGCTGCGCTACGGACCTGGCGACCCGAGTTCGATTCCCGCTCACGGCCAACACCAGTGACGATTATTTGAGCCGGTCCCGGGCATCCCCTAGGTCGACTCAGCCTCAAATGAGAACTTGGCGCGGTGCATAAACATCGCCACTGGGGAGACAAAGGCGGTCGGGCGTGGTGCTGGCCACCCATTCCATCGTGTGCCGTGCCGGCCTTCATAGGTGCTCGCTAACAGCACTTGCCCCAACAGTCTGTTCGAGGCTATACGGGGGATCCTTGTCTTTGTGTTTGCGTGTGTACGCGCCCGCCGATGCGATCGTGGCTTTGGTTGCACCTCCGATTAGCACGTTGGGGCTACGTACGGTGTGAAAGAAGTTCGACGTACACACACACACGAATGTGCGGGGAGGGGAGGGACAATCCCCTTCACGGTTTCGGAAGCTCAGCGGGTCTCAGCCTGGGTGACCTGCCGTGGTTCCAGGTGGTTACAGGCGGCGACTGCTGCTGCTGCGGTGGACAACGGCGGTGATGGGAAGCAGCATGGGGGGGGGGTAGTGCAGAACAACCCACCGTTGTACTATACTTCTATTCTCCCAAGTCTCTGCTGCCCCTCCTACGCCTTCACCAAACCGCATGGCGTTCAGGGAAGGAAGGTTGGCGGGGGGGGAGGGGGGCGGCCTCATCCAGCAGTGGATCTGTTAAACGTCGGTACGCGTACACACGTGGGATAGCGACGGTGTTTAATTATTTTTTTGAGTATTCGCTAAAGCCATCGCTCAGCGAGCTGCCTCTTGTTTTCTCTTTAACGCTCGGCCTGAGCGTCCTTGAGACGAATCTGTGAGAGCCGGGGGGGGGTGGGGGCGGTGGTGGTGGTGGAGGAGGAGTGGGGGGGGTGGAGGTGTGAAGCCGTGCGACCCGTGGCCAAGACGAGAAGAAACCGGCGATGACAGCCACCGTCACGCCATACTTGACGGCCCTGGCTGGCTGGGCGGGCCACCCGGGGGGGTGAATCGGTGGGTGGGTGGCGGGGGTGGATGGGTGGGTGGCGGGGGTGAAAGGTTTCGCACAACTGGGGCGGCTCAAGGATAAAGAGCCCAGGTCGCTTCATCACAATCACCGCCGCCGTCCTCATCGCTACCCCCGGATTGTTCGTGATCCACTCGAGATGAACGAACACACCCCCCCCACCCTTCCCAACCTCCGCACCCCCCTCCCCCCACCACCACTACGACCACGGCCACCTCTAAACACCAAGGTCCCCACTACCAGGCGGAGCGAACGCGCTCCGTCTCCGCTTTGATCGTCCTCGCGACGGAGCTCCAATCGCTCTCGCGAGTTCACAAATTCTCCACCGTCGCGGCCACCACCACAACCACCACCACCACCACAACCACCGTCACCAACACCAATATCCGTCGATCGACCGTAAGTGACGCTGACCTCACCACGGCGCCAGGTGCACTTTGAGGCCACGTGAAGTGTCGATGGCGAAGCCGACGGGGAGGTCACGGGACGGACTCAGGTTCAGGTGCCACGGGTTGACTTACTTGAGATGATTGTCAGATGCGGAGGCTGTCACCACCACCACGACCCACGACCACCACCGCCAGCACCACGCGTCGATCACGGCGCACGAACGTTCGTGCCGTGTCCTGCCGAGCCATTCTCGGGACAGCTGAAGCTGGAAGAATGGTTCACGCAGCCGCGCGTTATTTCTTTGTTAACAACAACAACAACAAAACAGAACCGGAGAGCGTTGAATTACGGGGAGGGCAGTCAACCCACACGGAGCGTCCCCGTCTCCAGCTCTCTGTGTGTGTGTCGCTCGCCAGCGCGTCCACTCGCAGCCCGGCGGAGTGAGGAACAGTGGGGACATCCTGGACTGGAAAATTGGAACTGCGTGCATGCGCGCGCGCGCAGGGATTACGTGAAATTTGAAACAAAAGCTCCACTTTCGGGGCGATTCAGCTTATTTTTTTTTTTTAAATAATAAGTATAACGTTAATGCGTTGAAGTGCGGTCGACGGTACGTGGCGTTGGTTTAAAAACTTGATAGCGTAGTAGGAATCTGTCGACGAAAGACGACGATTGTTAATTCGGTGCGTCGGCTTTCACAACAAGTGTCACGATTCTAAATTAAGTTTATTTTGGCGTTGAACGTCGTCCCAGTTATAGGTGTCAATCTCTGACGATAGCGAGCCACCTCCCGACGGGTGGCGATCAAATAAATGCGTGAAGTCTTGGGGCGGGGCAAGGAATATGCCACGTGGTTTTTAATGTTTAGACAACAACAAAACTCGAGGAACGTTGAAAAGCAAAGCACGTGGCTTTTGTTTGTTTACTCATTTGTACGACGATTCGCTGAAGCTGGTGATGCTGCTGATTGTAATGTTCAGCAAAAACGTCGCGTCAAATTATAAACAAAAACATGTTAAGTTATCAAAAAATGTCAAATGATCAAAAATGTTAAATTATCAAAAGTGAAAAAATAAAATTAAAATATAAAAATGTTAAAAATCTCTAACGTTAAATTATTTTTAAAATGTAATTAGCCAAAAATACATATTCAAAAATTGTCAAAAATGTTAAATTATCAAAAATGTGCACAAATGTAAAAAATGTGCAGGTTATATTGTTTATTTTTTAATTAACGATTATCAAAAATGTCCCTTCCTTTTCAACACTCCCTCCCTCCTCCTCCTTCTTTGGTTTTGCTGATTAACCAAATCATTTAACTAGTGGCGAAGTGACGACATTATCGGCTCAGTAATCGGTCAGGGTGGGGGACCCCCAATATTTGATTTGCCTCTTCGCACGCTCGCACCCAGGCTATTGAATATCGCGGCCTCCTCTTGACTAATCACATCATTAAGCATTTTCACAAAACATACATTCCAACCGCGTTTTAAATTGATGGCTGTTCTTTCACACTTGCTGTTGAATACATATCTCATGGTGGTTATCCTGGGGGGGAGGGGGGTTGGTGGGGGGGGTGGTGCAGGGCACCCCCTACCCTGCATTGAACACATGTTTGCCCCACGACGTGATAACTTGATTGGATTGATTGGTTTTGTTCGGGCGATTGAAGCATTGACACGAACGCCTAAGCGACCATGTCACCCAAAAGCAAAAAAAAATGAACGAAGAAAGTTTTTGACTTAAAACTTTCGTGACTGCAGGAATTAATATTATTTGGTTCTTTCGGTAAAGTCACGTAGGTGGAAAAGAATACAATAAAAATAAATAAATAAAATCATAAAAAACCATAAACTCACGGTATTTTGATCACAACACAAGCGGTCGTCATCAGGGGAGTGTTGTTTTTGGTTTTGATGGATTTTTTTATTTTAAATTATTTTTTATTATTTTCATTTTATTATTTTCCATCGACGTGACTTTACCGAAAGAACTAAAGAAGAAGAAGTGGTGTACGTACTCGCGTAGAGTTTCTCTGTCGCTGTGTCAGCGATCGTTAATGGGGTTGAGGGGGGGGAGGTCTAACAATAATTATAATCATAATAATCATAATCTACAGTTGTCAAAATTACATTCGCGGCTGGAATCGAAACAAATTTGCGCTCGAAGTTTAGCCTCCGCCCTGCATCACGAGAACTGAAGCGGCAGGGAGAACGAAAGAGCGACGCTCATCCGCGGTTTTGTGTTTGTGTTTGTGTGCGTGGGTTTTTCTTGTGTTCGTTTGTTTGTTTGCGAGCTTGTTGTTGTGGTTTTTTTACCGCCGCCACGTTTTAGAAAAGTAGAAGGTCGTTTTAGAGTAAGGATGAACACAAATATTATTTTAAAATAATAATAACAACAACAACACCGCGAGAACACTGAACAATGAAACAAAAACACGTGACGTGTACATAAAACTTTTTTTTGTAAAGTCTGAGTTCATTTGCCAAGGTGATAAAAAATAAAAAAATAAAAAATATGCGTTAAACAGCTGCTCGTGTTTGTTTGCGTGTCCATACTTTTGTTCATTTGTCTCGTCAGAAATGTATGAAAAAATAATGAAGTCACTTTTCGCGTGATCGTAATGTTTACTTTAGGGTGAGTAAATGTCTCGGCTTGCTTTGCTTTTGATCAACTTTGCTCTCACACTCGTTACCAAAGGTACCGACAAATTGAGCTATTAAATCTATATTAATACCACGTTGCGTTTAAATTGAGCTCCATTCAAAATCAACCCTCGTGTCAAAATTAGTGAAGGCCTCGGGTTGATAGAAAAGTAGCTATATAGCTCAGTGGGCTTTACCTGGTAAAAATAATAATAACAAGTTCATGATGTTAGCTTCCCAACAGCAAAATCAGAAGGTTTCATATTTTTTCAATGTTAATTCGGCAGAACCCTTTGCCCCCCCCCCCCCCCATGTGTGGAGTTTCGTGGGGATAAATTGTAAACCTTTACAGTCTGGCTGTGGATGATTCTTTTTTTTATCTGATTTCATTGAGATTCTGAATAATCGGAAACCTTGCAGACGCCAACCTTCATAGGCTGAGGTTAAAAAACATAACAGTTAACAAAAAAAACACCTCTCAGATTTAGCGCATTCCATACCCAAAATGTTTGCTTTAGGACTGTCTACTACATTTGCGCATATACTTCACTGTATTCGTGCCAAATATGAGCTCTTCAATCACTCAGCTCTCTAGCCCTTTTAGAACATCACGATAACTCACATCAATCACTCAGCCCGAGCCCATCAAGAAGATCACTAGAATCCATGTCACTCAGCTCTCTAGACCTACTAGAACATCACTAGAATCCATGTCACTCAGCTCTTTAGACCTTCTAGAACATCACTACAATCCATGTCACTCAGCTCTCTAGACCTACTAGAACATCACTACAATTCATGTCACTCAGCTCTCTAGCCCGTCTAGAACAAAATTTATATTTCACCTCAGCCACGCATGGCTATTCATATTTTACAATAACGCGATATTAAAACTATGTATAAGTGACTGATGCATGCAATATACGGTATAAAAAATGAATTAAGGTGGTGTGAATCTTAGTGAGAGCATTCACCACTTCACTCAGTTATTACTCCACATGCATCTAATGCAGGTTCAAACTAATTAAGGCCTGCCCACGCCGTGTTGATTACGGGGAGGGGGCGTGGTTATTTAGCCATACTTCACCACTCCGATTGGTATGGATTTATAAAGGAGGGGAGGAGGAGTAACTCAGGACTGGTTCAGACATCACCCGGCACTGACGTCAGCCGTGGGAGGGATTTGATCCCGAAGTAGTCAGTGTTCATTAGTGAAACAGGCTAAGCAGTGCGCCACCGCTCCTCGCACCCGGCTCATCTCATTACCCGAGCTGAATTATTAACTGACTGACGATGATTTTTGGTTTAAAAAAAAAAAAAAGAAATCTCAATAAAACGTTGATATCTCAATGAGAAAAAAAATATAATGCATGCTCAATACGTTGGCAGACAGGAAGTGGAGCAAGGCGGATCGGAGAACACACGCACCTTGGAGACGTGTTCGCGTTGATTGTCAGGACGAGCAAAGACGGCCGGTTTTGTCGAGACTAACCATGGACTGGCAGCCAAGGAATGGAACTCCTAGCCCGAGAGGGGACGTCGAGCGTAGAGACGCAGTGACGGAGATTGGGTGCTCGTCGGTGGATTGTTACATCGCAGGACCGGCTTTGGGGGGGGGGCGGAGCTTTCATCCAGCAGTGGATAAATGATGGTTGCTGCTGTTTGATGATGCTGATGTGTGTCCTTGCTTTTAAACGGACACGGGGTTCCGTTGATCAGGGAGCTGTATGGATCGTCGCATCGGGAGACCACGAGGAGATGGCGACGGAAGGAGGAGGAGAGGGAGGAGGAGGGACGCTTTAAAATCTAGCGGAGGATAGATCATGGCTTTTAGGAAGACGAACACACCTGCCGATGCGTGTCAGCATCTCGGTGGTGTTTGTTGTTGTTGTGTTGTTGTTGTTATTGTTGTTGCTTCTCAATCTGCGACGACAGAAGTGAAGCCTCTGCGCGCCTCGCGCATTTAAAGCAGCAAAAAATTATAAAGGGTTGGGGGGGGGAGAAGTTAAAGTCTCGCCAGAAGATCTTTGGAAACACAGAGTGGGGGGGGAGCGGAGAGGGGCGGTGTATGGGGGGGGGGGGTTGGTCCGTCATCTCTGATAATAAATACAAAAAAATATAAATGCATTTGGTCAGCGGTAGACGCAATCTCTAATCGTGGCCGGGTCCCGGCAACGTTTGCGGTGATTTCCCATTCAGTGGAACCGGCGCGCGTTTGAAAGATTCCATCTAGAAAATAAAAGGTTGGGCGCGGATTATCGACCTCACCACCCCCCCACGCCCCCCGAAGAACCCAACGCCTTGCGCGATAGGCAGGGCGGGGGGGGGGGTCACCGGCTCTGCATATGCATGAGCCGAGTCTGGCAAAGGCACCAACCGTTGGCCAAGATGACTGAAAGCCTAAAGAGTTGTGTGGCGGCGGCGGCGGTGGTGGTGATTGTGGTGATGGTGCGAGGGTTGGGTTGTGAGTTGTTGTTGTTGGGGTGTAGGCGGCCGCTGTGGTTTGCGAACGACAGCCGACAAAGGAAAAAAGCGAGCGCGTCCATATTTTTTTTTACGTCTGCTGCCAGGCCTACGATGATAAATGAAAGACGCTTAACTGCACGGGGCCAAAACATTACACGGGAATGAGCACATAAATTATGCAATTTTCCAATGACATCGCTTCCAATTGCCCCGTTCCCCTCCCGGCCCGCCCGCCCGCCCGCACGCCCGCCCGCGGAGAGCTTTCTGACCATCACTCGAGCCGTGGCGAGAATTAACAACACACACACAGAGAGAGAGAGAGCGGGAGGAAAGTGCGGAGAGGGAGTGAGATAGGGAGTGAGAATGGGGGGAGGTGAAAGAGGGAGGCAAGGAGAGACTGAGTGAACAGATGCGCACGACGAGTTTTATTTATTTCATTCCGCAACCGCGAGAAGTGTACGCTGAGTTGCCCGCTGCCAATTTTAAGATACGAAAATGATTTGTGGATATTTATCTTTTCACGCTGAATCTGGTTGGGGGGGGTGGGGGTGGGGGTGTGGAGAGGAGGGGGTGGGAGCCATGGGGGGTGGAGGGGGGGCACGGACGGGGGAGGAGAGGGGGCATTTGGGTGGTGGAGAGGAATGCAGCCGTTTGTTGGCCCAGACAAATAGGGCCCCTTTTTAATAAAAATGAAAACATTTTGCAGAGGGTGGGAGGGAGGGAGGGGGCAGTTGTTGTGGCAAGCGGCCGGGCCCCTTCCGATTACTGGGGGGGGGGGGGCATCCAAAAGCATTAAAGCCGAGGCCATGAATACAAAGGGATCGCATTCGGGTCGGAAATACTGAACAGAATTGCGCTGCGCTCGTATTTTCAGGCTGTGAGAATTGTCGGCGATAAAATAGAAAGAGGGAGTAAGAAAGGAAAATGAAACTGAAAAAAACCCACCACAATGTTTGCCGTATGAAATATATTCTCAATAGGAATAATAGTATTAGTAGTTATGCATTTCAACGATGCATTTCCCTCGATGGAATGCAGTATCGAAAGGTATTGACAACAGATAGAACGTTGCGCTCGTTGTTCAGCGCGATTGAGAACCGCTGTCATGCACACACACACACATACAAGCAAAGACAAAGATCCCCCGTATAGCCTTTAACAGACAGCTGGGGCAAGTGCTGTTATCGAGCACATCCGAAGACCGGCACGGCACGCGCGGAGGGAGAGAGGGGGTGGGGGGGTGACCAACACCCAGCCACCTTTGTCTTCCCAGTGCCAATGTTTAAACGCCCCACCACTCATTTGAGGCTGATTTGACCTCGGTGACGGGGTCAAAGACCGCTTCAGATGTTCGTCGCTGGCGTTGGACACAAGCGGGAATCGAACCCGGGCACGCCCGTTAACACTGCCACTCCCCAAAGACAAAGATACAGACACATATACCCCGTGTATCTTTTAGCAAACTGTTGAGGCAAGTGCTGTTAGCGAGCACCTATAAAGGGCGGCATGGCACGCGAGAGGGTGGGGTGGGTGGCCAACACCACGCCCGGCCGCCTTTGTCTCCCGCCTTTGCCGCCCTGCCGATGTTTACACACCGCACCAGGTACTCATTTTCAGGCTGAGTCAACCTAGGGGCGGTTTAGATAATAGTCACTGGTGTATGGCCGTGAGCGGGTATCGAACATTGGGTAGCCGTGGTTCGTAATCGCTGCGCGCTTACCGCTACACTACCGCTCCCCACACACACAGGCACACACGCACTAACGCACGCACACGAATGAAAAGATCCCCCGTTTAGCCTGAAGATACTTTTTGGGCAAGTTCTGTTGGCGAGCACCGCTCAAGGCCAGTACGGCACACGAGGGGGTGGGTGGCCAGCACCACGCCGGGCTTCAATTGTCTCCCCAGTAGCAATGTTTACACACCGCACCAGGTGCTGATTTAAGGCTGAATCGACCTAGGGGAGGCCCAGGATCGGTTCAGATATTCGTCGCCGGCGTTGGCCGTGACCGGGAATCGATCTCGGGTCACCGGGTTCGAAGCGCAGCGTAGCGCTAACCGCTACACGCTCCCACACACGCACACACACATTCACTCACGCACGCAAAGACTCACGCACGCACACACTGACACACATCCGAAAGCACTCACGCACGCGCGCACACGAGCGGACGATGAAATCTGCGGATGCACAACTCTCTCGATGGCTCTCCCCCTAAACTACAGCGGCAGTTACCGGGCAATTAGGCGCGAGGACGCGAGACTTTGCCGACGAAGGTTGACTGCGATACGCAGATGCGTAATCACAGCCGCGGTGCCGCACTTTGATTGCAAACGGCCGTGCCAAAAAGGTCGCAAATCGTGTTGCGCACAGTTCACGGGAACTCTATTAAGGGAAATTGGTGCTTCATTAAAATATATATTCTCACAGACCTAAAACTCACCAGCAATGTACACAACGCACGGCAAAAGGCTGTCGGGCTCGGTATATACACGACTTCGAGAGTGTCTCTGGGAATTGGCCAACTATACAGTGAGGGAAAAAAAGTATTTGATCCCCTGCTGATTTTGTACGTTTGCCCACTGACAAAGAAATGATCAGTCTATAATTTTAATGGTAGGTTTATTTGAACAGTGAGAGACAGAATAACAACAAAAAAATCCAGAAAAACGCATGTCAAAAATGTTAGAAATTTATTTGCATTTTAATGAGGGAAATAAGTATTTGACCCCCTCTCAATCAGAAAGATTTCTGGCTCCCAGGTGTCTTTTATACAGGTAACGAGCTGAGATTAGGAGCACACTCTTAAAGGGAGTGCTCCTAATCTCAGCGTGTTACCTGTATAAAAGACACCTGTCTACAGAAGCAATCAATCAATCAGATTCCAAACTCTCCACCATGGCCAAGACCAAAGAGCTCTCCAAGGATGTCAGGGACAAGATTGTAGACCTGCACAAGGCTGGAATGGGCTACAAGACCATTGCCAAGCAGCTTGGTGAGAAGGTGACAACAGTTGGTGCGATTATTCGCAAATGGAAGAAACACAAAAGAACTGTCAATCTCCCTCGGCCTGGGGCTCCATGCAAGATCTCACCTGGTGGAGTTGCAATGATCATGAGAACGGTGAGGAATCAGCCCAGAACTACACGGGAGGATCTTGTCAATGATCTCAAGGCAGCTGGGTAATAGTTACCAAGAAAACAATTAGTAACACGCTACGCCGTGAAGGACTGAAATCCTGCAGTGCCCGCAAGGTCCCCCTGCTCAAGAAAGCACATATACATGCCCGTCTGAAGTTTGCCAATGAACATCTGAATGATTCGGAGGACAACTGGGTGAAAGTGTTGTGGTCAGATGAGATCAAAATGGAGCTCTTTTGGCATCAACTCAACTCGCCGTGTTTGGAGGAGGAGGAATGCTGCCTATGACCCCAAGAACACCATCCCCACCGTCAAACATGGAGGTGGAAACATTATGCTTTGGGGATGTTTTTTTTCTGCTAAGGGGACAGGACAACTTCACCGCATCAAAGGGACGATGGACGGGGCCATGTACCGTTAAATCCTGGGTGAGAAACGCCTTCCCTCAGCCAGGGCATTGAAAATAGGTCGTGGATGGGTATTCCAGCATGACAATGACCCAAAACACACGGCCAAGGGAACAAAGGAGTGGCTCAAGAAGAAGCATATTAAGGTCCTGGAGTGGCCTAGCCAGTCTCCAGACCTTAATCCCATAGAAAATCTGTGGAGGTAGCTGAAGGTTCGAGTTGCCAAACGTCAGCCTCGAAACCTTGATGACTTGGAGAAGATCTGCAAAGAGGAGTGGGACAAAATCCCTCCTGAGATGTGTGCAAACCTGGTGGCCAACGACAAGAAACGGCTGACCTCTGTGATTGCCAACAAGGGTTTTGCCACCAAGTACTAAGTCATGTTTTGCAGAAGGGTCAAATACTTATTTCCCTCATTAAAATGCAAATCAATTTATAACATTTTTGACGTGCGTTTTTCTGGATTTTTGTTGTTGTTATTCTGTCTCTCACTGTTCAAATAAACCTACCATTAAAATTATAGACTGATCATTTCTTGGTCAGTGGGCAAACGTACAAAATCAGCAGGGGATCAAATACTTTTTTCCCTCACTGTAGCTCTTCTCTGCCTAATAAATAAGAGGCAAGAAGGAGTGGGGGGGGGGGTGTCGGGTTTGACTGCTGCCACCGAGCGCCTATTAAGGCCGGGCAGGGCGCTCGAGGAGGGTGAGATGGGGGGTGTCTCGCACCACGCCTGGCCGCCGGCGTCTCGCCAATGCTGGACGTTTTATACACAAATTGGATCTGACATAATAAGGTTCCCGTAAGTTGACCGGAAAAAAATGCGCAACTATGTTGGCACAAGCCAACATCCGTCTTCAAATTGAGACGGCCGACACTGTGATTGTGTATGTGGTTCTGAGACTGTGTGTGTGTGGTTCTGAGACTGTGTGTGTGTGGTTCTGAGACTGTGTGTGTGTGGTTCTGAGACTGTGTGTGTGTGTGTGGTTCTGAGACTGTGTGTGTGTGTGGTTCTGAGACTGTGTGTGTGTGTGTGGTTCTGAGACTGTGTGTGTGTGTGGTTCTGAGACTGTGTGTGTGTGTGGTTCTGAGACTGTGTGTGTGTGTGGTTCTGAGACTGTGTGTGTGTGTGGTTCTGAGACTGTGTGTGTGTGGTTTTGAGACTGTGTGTGTGTGTGGTTCTGAGACTGTGTGTGTGTGTGGTTCTGAGACTGTGTGTGTGTGTGGTTCTGAGACTGTGTGTGTGTGTGGTTCTGAGACTGTGTGTGTGTGTGGTTCTGAGACTGTGTGTGTGTGGTTTTGAGACTGTGTGTGTGTGTGGTTCTGAGACTGTGTGTGTGTGGTTCTGAGACTGTGTGTGTGTGGTTCTGAGACTGTGTGTGTGTGGTTCTGAGACTGTGTGTGTGGTTCTGAGACTGTGTGTGTGTGATTCTGAGACTGTGTGTGTGATTCTGAGACTGTGTGTGTGTGGTTCTGAGACTGTGTGTGTGTGTGTGGTTCTGAGACTGTGTGTGTGTGGTTCTGAGACTGTGTGTGTGTGATTCTGAGACTGTGTGTGTGTGTGGTTCTGAGACTGTGTGTGTGTGGTTCTGAGACTGTGTGTGTGTGGTTCTGAGACTGTGTGTGTGATTCTGAGACTGTGTGTGTGTGGTTCTAAGACTGTGTGTGTGTGTGGTTCTGAGACTGTGTGTGTGTGGTTTTGAGACTTTGTGTGTGTGGTTCTGAGACTGTGTGTGTGTGGTTCTGAGACTGTGTGTGTGTGGTTCTGAGACTGTGTGTGTGTGGTTCTGAGACTGTGTGTGTGTGGTTCTGAGACTGTGTGTGTGTGGTTCTGAGACTGTGTGTGTGGTTCTGAGACTGTGTGTGTGTGGTTCTGAGACTGTGTGTGTGATTCTGAGACTGTGTGTGTGTGATTCTGAGACTGTGTGTGTGTGGTTCTGAGACTGTGTGTGTGTGTGGTTCTGAGACTGTGTGTGTGTGGTTCTGAGACTGTGTGTGTGTGGTTCTGAGACTGTGTGTGTGGTTCTGAGACTGTGTGTGATTCTGAGACTGTGTGTGTGTGTGGTTCTGAGACTGTGTGTGTGGTTCTGAGACTGTGTGTGTGTGATTGTGAGACTGTGTGTGTGGTTCTGAGACTGTGTGTGTGTGGTTCTGAGACTGTGTGTGTGTGGTTCTGAGACTGTGTGTGTGGTTCTGAGACTGTGTGTGTGTGACTCTGAGACTGTGTGTGTGTGGTTCTGAGACTGTGTGTGTGTGTGGTTCTGAGACTGTGTGTGTGTGATTCTGAGACTGTGTGTGTGTGTGGTTCTGAGACTGTGTGTGTGTGGTTCTGAGACTGTGTGTGTGTAATTCTGAGACTGTGTGTGTGTGATTCTGAGACTGTGTGTGTGCGGTTCTGAGACTGTGTGTGTGTGTGGTTCTGAGACTGTGTGTGTGTGGTTCTGAGACTGTGTGTGTGTGATTCTGAGACTGTGTGTGTGTGATTCTGAGACTGTGTGTGTGTGTGGTTCTGAGACTGTGTGTGTGTGATTCTGAGACTGTGTGTGTGGTTCTGAGACTGTGTGTGTGTGTGGTTCTGAGACTGTGTGTGTGTGTGATTCTGAGACTGTGTGTGTGTGGTTCTGAGACTGTGTGTGTGTGGTTCTGAGACTGTGTGTGTGTAGTTCTGAGACTGTGTGTGTGTGTGTGATTCTGAGACTGTGTTTGTGTGGTTCTGAGACTGTGTGTGTGTGGTTCTGAGACTGTGTGTGTGTGTGGTTCTGAGACTGTGTGTGTGTGTGGTTCTGAGACTGTGTGTGTGTAGTTCTGAGACTGTGTGTGTGTGATTCTGAGACTGTGTGTGTGTGGTTCTGAGACTGTGTGTGTGTGGTTCTGAGACTGTGTGTGTGTGGTTCTGAGACTGTGTGTGTGTGTGGTTCTGAGACTGTGTGTGTGTGGTTCTGAGACTGTGTGTGTGTGTGGTTCTGAGACTGTGTGTGTGTGATTCTGAGACTGTGTGTGTGGTTCTGAGACTGTGTGTGTGTGTGGTTCTGAGACTGTGTGTGTGTGTGATTCTGAGACTGTGTGTGTGTGGTTCTGAGACTGTGTGTGTGTGGTTCTGAGACTGTGTGTGTGTGGTTCTGAGACTGTGTGTGTGTGTGTGATTCTGAGACTGTGTGTGTGTGGTTCTGAGACTGTGTGTGTGTGGTTCTGAGACTGTGTGTGTGTGTGGTTCTGAGACTGTGTGTGTGTGTGGTTCTGAGACTGTGTGTGTGTAGTTCTGAGACTGTGTGTGTGTGATTCTGAGACTGTGTGTGTGTGGTTCTGAGACTGTGTGTGTGTGGTTCTGAGACTGTGTGTGTGTGGTTCTGAGACTGTGTGTGTGTGTGGTTCTGAGACTGTGTGTGTGTGGTTCTGAGACTGTGTGTGTGTGTGGTTCTGAGACTGTGTGTGTGTGATTCTGAGACTGTGTGTGTGGTTCTGAGACTGTGTGTGTGTGTGGTTCTGAGACTGTGTGTGTGTGTGGTTCTGAGACTGTGTGTGTGTGTGATTCTGAGACTGTGTGTGTGTGGTTCTGAGACTGTGTGTGTGTGGTTCTGAGACTGTGTGTGTGTGGTTCTGAGACTGTGTGTGTGTGATTCTGAGACTGTGTGTGTGTGGTTCTGAGACTGTGTGTGTGTGGTTCTGAGACTGTGTGTGTGTGTGTGGTTCTGAGACTGTGTGTGTGTGTGGTTCTGAGACTGTGTGTGTGTAGTTCTGAGACTGTGTGTGTGTGATTCTGAGACTGTGTGTGTGGTTCTGAGACTGTGTGTGTGTGATTCTGAGACTGTGTGTGTGTGTGGTTCTGAGACTGTGTGTGTGTGGTTCTGAGACTGTGTGTGTGTGGTTCTGAGACTGTGTGTGTGTGATTCTGAGACTGTGTGTGTGTGGTTCTGAGACTGTGTGTGTGTGTGGTTCTGAGACTGTGTGTGTGTGTGATTCTGAGACTGTGTGTGTGTGGTTCTGAGACTGTGTGTGTGTGGTTCTGAGACTGTGTGTGTGTGGTTCTGAGACTGTGTGTGTGTGTGATTCTGAGACTGTGTGTGTGTGGTTCTGAGACTGTGTGTGTGTGGTTCTGAGACTGTGTGTGTGTGATTCTGAGACTGTGTGTGTGTGTGGTTCTGAGACTGTGTGTGTGTGGTTCTGAGACTGTGTGTGTGTGGTTCTGAGACTGTGTGTGTGTGATTCTGAGACTGTGTGTGTGTGTGGTTCTGAGACTGTGTGTGTGTGGTTCTGAGACTGTGTGTGTGTGGTTCTGAGACTGTGTGTGTGTGTGGTTCTGAGACTGTGTGTGTGTGGTTCTGAGACTGTGTGTGTGTGGTTCTGAGACTGTGTGTGTGTGATTCTGAGACTGTGTGTGTGGTTCTGAGACTGTGTGTGTGTGTGGTTCTGAGACTGTGTGTGTGGTTCTGAGACTGTGTGTGTGTGTGGTTCTGAGACTGTGTGTGTGTGGTTCTGAGACTGTGTGTGTGTGATTCTGAGACTGTGTGTGTGGTTCTGAGACTGTGTGTGTGTGATTCTGAGACTGTGTGTGTGTGTGGTTCTGAGACTGTGTGTGTGTGGTTCTGAGACTGTGTGTGTGTGGTTCTGAGACTGTGTGTGTGTGATTCTGAGACTGTGTGTGTGTGTGGTTCTGAGACTGTGTGTGTGTGGTTCTGAGACTGTGTGTGTGTGGTTCTGAGACTGTGTGTGTGTGGTTCTGAGACTGTGTGTGTGTGTGGTTCTGAGACTGTGTGTGTGTGATTCTGAGACTGTGTGTGTGTGTGGTTCTGAGACTGTGTGTGTGGTTCTGAGACTGTGTGTGTGTGTGGTTCTGAGACTGTGTGTGTGGTTCTGAGACTGTGTGTGTGTGTGGTTCTGAGACTGTGTGTGTGTGGTTCTGAGACTGTGTGTGTGTGTGGTTCTGAGACTGTGTGTGTGTGGTTCTGAGACTGTGTGTGTGTGGTTCTGAGACTGTGTGTGTGTGTGGTTCTGAGACTGTGTGTGTGTGTGTGGTTCTGAGACTGTGTGTGTGTGGTTCTGAGACTGTGTGTGTGTGTGGTTCTGAGACTATGTGTGTGTGTGGTTCTGAGACTGTGTGTGTGTGGTTCTGAGACTATGTGTGTGTGTGGTTCTGAGACTGTGTGTGTGTGGTTCTGAGACTGTGTGTGTGTGGTTCTGAGACTATGTGTGTGTGTGGTTCTGAGACTGTGTGTGTGTGGTTCTGAGACTGTGTGTGTGTGTGGTTCTGAGACTGTGTGTGTGTGGTTCTGAGACTATGTGTGTGTGTGGTTCTGAGACTGTGTGTGTGTGTGGTTCTGAGACTGTGTGTGTGTGTGGTTCTGAGACTGTGTGTGTGTGTGGTTCTGAGACTGTGTGTGTGTGTGGTTCTGAGACTGTGTGTGTGTGTGGTTCTGAGACTGTGTGTGTGTGTGGTTCTGAGACTGTGTGTGTGTGTGGGAAGCGGTGACACAGCGGTTTGCACACTGCGCTACGAACCCGGCGACACGTGTTTGACTTCTGGCCCACGGCCAACATGGGTGACGAATATCTGAACCGGTGGTCCAGGGCCTCTCCTATATCGACTCAGCCTCGCGACGAGTCCTTGACGCAACACTGCGAAGACAAAGGGTGGGCAAGGCGTGGTGCTGGCCAACCCACCCCCACGTGCGCCCTTGCCAGCCTTCGTAGGCGCTGCTCGCTAACGGCACTTGGCCCCAACAGTCTGCTGAAGGATAAACGTGGTGGAGGTGGCGGGGGTTGGGTCGGGACACCTCTGCCTCTGCACGCACGAGTGTGCCTTGGGCACGGACGATGGGCACGGTTCACCCGTCAAGGCGTGATGCTTTGACAGCGTGCGTTTGAATACCATACAGATTGAAGGGGGGGAGGGGTGGTGGTGGGGAGGGGGGTGTGCTGTGGGGGGGGGGACTTCTTCTTCATCTCGTTGTCTCTTTCTAACGATTCCGAGATCCTCGTGTTATCACGCGAGGATCTCTTTTTGCTCTGCCCCGCTCGCCCAGACAAAGATCGTCAACAGTCGTGTTTTCTCTTTAACTCTGTGTGTGTGTGTGAGTTCACTGCAGCATCACAACCCTTTAACGCGCCTCCAGCAGCCGCGAACAATGAAACATTTACACCGCGACGGGATGGGGTTTTTGTTGTTGTTGTTGTTATTGCTTTTTTACCCCCACAGCTTTTTTATTTTTCTATTTCGCTGCAAATGTCAGGGAGGGGCGGTCATGCCATCGCGGAGATTTTGCTCGCCACTCCGCTCTCTCTCTCTCTCGCTCTCAGCGACAAAGAGTCGGTCACGAGCTCACGAGGGTCGTTCTCAATAATACCCACTGGGCCATTAGCTACTATTTCAGTAGTGACCTGGTCACAAATGATAGCTCAACGAAGTGGCATATCACGTTGAAATTCACAGCAGCAGCAAAACAATCTAAATAATATAGACGCAAGTTTCTAAATGTGGAGGAGAATAAAAAAAAAGTCCACGCCACCATGGGGAGAGAGACACAAGCTCTTCAATGGCTGTCTCGGAGCCGCTCAACCAACACCGTGGGGATTCCTGACCGACATGAGCCAGAAGCTCCTGGCAGAGAGAGAGACACAGAGATTATTACAACAATAATAATAAACAAGATGTAATTGTACAAAATAAAGAAACGAAGAAGAATTTTTTTTTTAAACGTCTCCTGCTGCCCGGCGGCATTGACGCTTTCACGGCAGCGTCACGGTTGGATGCTGGACATCTGTGAAGAAAAGAGCTTCATAGCTCATCGGATTGCTCCAGTATGAATGAAATGTTCCGATTGTGGGGACATCACTGCCACATTGTGGTCATATGAGCAACGTATGGATGCCAATAAACATTTTAAATACATGTTAAAGTCTGTGTCTGGTGGGTGGGGGGCTTGGAAGCCAGTGGTCTTAATTGGGGGGGGCACCGCTAATCCAAAAACACGGAGAACCACTGCATTACAGGCCCCATGGTGTCAAGTGCAGTTCTCAACCATTATTAACTATCTCACTGACGTATGTGCTCTGAAGAAGGGCAATTTCACATTGTATATATATATTTTTTGTTATATATATTTTAAAATAATTGTTCTTTTAAGGTCACACACAGTGTTACTGATGAATCTGTTAAATTGTTGTTTGTTAATTGTGCTTGTGCGCACCACTGGCAAGTCAACAGCACCAGCAGCAGCATCAGTAAATAATTTGTTGGCTTTTCCAGGAAGGATCTGCGTGGTTCACCGCTCACGCTTCGTCAGGGGGTGTAACAGGGCTTCCCGTCGTGCACTGCACTTGTCGTTAGCACTCGCACTGCCCTTAGACTCCACACTGCCCTTAGACTCAGCACTGCCCTTAGACTCAGCACTGCCCTTAGACTCAACACTGCCCTTAGACTCAACACTGCCCATAGACTCAGCACTGCCCATAGACTCAACACTGCCCATAGACTAAACACTGCCCATAGACTCAGCACTGCCCTTAGACTCAACACTGCCCATAGACTCAACACTGCCCTTAGACTCAGCACTGCCCTTAGACTCAACACTGCCCTTAGACTCAGCACTGCCCATAGACTCAACACTGCCCATAGACTAAACACTGCCCATAGACTCAGCACTGCCCTTAGACTCAACACTGCCCATAGACTCAGCACTGCCCTTAGACTCAGCACTGCCCTTAGACTCAACACTGCCCAATAGACTCAACACTGCCCATAGACTCAACACTGCCCATAGACTCAACACTGCCCATAGACTCAACACTGCCCATAGACTCAACACTGCCCATAGACTCAACACTGCCCATAGACTCAACACTGCCCATAGACTCAACACTGCCTATAGACTCAACACTGCCCATAGACTCAACACTGCCCATAGACTCAACACTGCCCATAGACTCAACACTGCCCATAGACTAAACACTGCCCATAGACTCAGCACTGCCCTTAGACTCAACACTGCCCATAGACTCAGCACTGCCCAATAGACTCAACACTGCCCATAGACTCAACACTGCCCATAGACTCAACACTGCCCATAGACTCAACACTGCCCATAGACTCAACACTGCTCATAGACTGAACACTGCCCATAGACTCAACACTGCCCATAGACTCAACACTGCCTATAGACTCAACACTGCCCATAGACTCAACACTGCCCATAGACTCAACACTGCCCATAGACTCAACACTGCCTATAGACTCAACACTGCCCATAGACTCAACACTACCCAATAGACTCAACACTGCCCATATACTTAACACTCCCCATAGACTCAACACTGCCCAATAGACTCAACACTGCCCATAGACTCAGCACTGCCCATAGACTCAACACTATCCATAGACTCAGCACTGCTCATAGACTGAACACTGCCCATAGACTCAACACTGCACATAGACTCAACACTGCTCATAGACTCAGCACTGCCCATAGACTCAACACTGCCCATAGACTCAGCGCTGCCCACCGGTGTGTTGAATAGTGAATCCACAACATTTACAATCTGAGTACGACGTTTCGCTGGTAATTATATCCAGCATCGGACGATGTGCCAGCAAAACGTCGTGCTACTCAGATTATAAATGTTGTGGATTCCCTCGTCAACACACCCGTGGGCTGAAGTAGTAACTTTTTGGCGTGTTGTTTACGTGACAAATCACCATATCTTTTGTTCAAAATTGTTATGGATATCCCTTAGCCGTAACTAAACGTTCATGATATAGCTTTGGGGGGGGGGGGAGAGGTTAGATCACGTAAATATGACCTAAAAACTATTTTTGGTTTTACCAAGTAAGGCCCACTGAGCTATACAGCAAATTTTCAGAAGCAACCTGGCCACAAATGATAGCTCAACGAAGTGGCTTGTCACGTGGAAATTTATAGCAGCCAAATACTCTTAAACGCGTGATGTTGATTCTAAATGTGGAGAGAAAAACTGGACGAACCGGGGAAAAATCCACGCGACCACGGGGAGAACACGCAAACTCCAAACATGCAGGCGTCAGGGTCGAACCAAAGACCTCCTGCATACCAGGCGAGGTAGTTAACATCTCTCCACTGTGTCGTTAACCCACCACTACGCGACACAATTATCGTAAATCCCCCGATGAAGCTGGTTGTAATCATCAGCGAAACGTCGTGCTTAAATTGTAAATGTTTTGGGGTTACTCTCCAACACACCAATGTGCTGAAGTATTACCTAATCGGCATGTTTTGTTTACGTGACAAACCTTACCAATTGGGCGTGTCGGGTGGTGGTGGGTTTAACGACACATTTATACTTAGGTGATCTAGCCCAAAAAAAATATTTATTGTGACTAATATCTGTCGCGAAAGCCCACTCTGTGGAAAAGTAACCAAACAATTTGGCGGTGTCCTGCCAACCCTCAACAATCGCGGTGGCTGAACCGCTGAAGCCCCCTGGTGGAAGGTGGAGTCAGTCTGATGGCTGCGATGAGAGGGCCCAGTGGAGGAGGCTCCTTGACATCTCCCAAGACAGTGGCATAGTCAAGACATTATCAGCTCAGGGTGTGCGGCAATCGCTCAGGTGGGGCCCCAAAATGTGATTTGTCTCATTCGGTCACACCGTGGTGGCGAGATTTTAACTACGTCGCCTGGTACACAGGAGGTCGTGGGTTCGATCCCGACCCTGACCCCTGCTGTATATTTAGAGTTTGCGTGTTCTCCCTGTGGTGCTGTATATTTTTGTCCGGGTCCTCCGATTATTCCTCCACATTTAGAATGAACATCACGCGTTTAAAGCATTTGTCTGCTATATATTTCCACGTGAATAGACACTTCTTTGAGCTCGAATTCGTGGCCAGGTCGCTTCTGAAAAAGAGCTACAGAGCTCGGAGGGCTTTACCTGGTCAAATAAAAAAAATTTTAGTTTAGCATCCACACATCGGCACTGTCTTCTAAATTGCCTCCGAGATCTGCTTATTTGGAAGGCTCAAACCGCAAACGTTAATCCTTTGGTTCACCTAAACAGCACCGACGTGGTTTTCAGTCAGAACGAATTGTTACCACCTTGTTATACCTTACACCTATTCGCCCCAAACACCGGAACAAAGGCTCTGCTTGTCTACCTGGTCACGCTACGACAACAACAACAACAAGAGAAACAAACGTGCGACAGACGCGATTTGCAGGAAGCCAAACGTTACCTGCGCCAATTACTGAAAATGTCAGTAAAACGTGTGCAATTTAAATTAAAGCAATTCCAAAAGAAAATTTAAATATATATAAAACCGCGTTTTAAATAAGTGTTGTTCTTCTTTGACGCTGTTGTTGGAAACAAATCTCGCCGTGGTCGTCTCGCGGGGCCCCAACTCGTCGCTTTGGTCACCAGCGTGAGAGAGGGGTTAGGGGGGGTAGGGGGGGGGGGTGCAAGGCACCCTCTGCCCCTAAGCTCGTTACGCGACCGTCCCAAGGTCAAACGTTGCCCACGACGTTGCGTGCAAAGCCCCAGCCGCGCATACGGGAATGTGATGGACGATGAATTTTACGGGCAACGTCGATTGGCTCTCTCGTAAACGGACGATGTCCGCGGCGGAATAGACATTACAAAAAAAAATTATGTAAATTCGCACATAGAGCAAATGCACGAAACAAATGCAAATAAGAACGGTGATTATTGAAGTCTGCGAGCGAGAATCATTCATCGTTTGCGAAGAGATGAACGTGCGGTCCTGCAATTGCCTGCTCCCACGAGAGGGAGTTCTGGAGAGCCCCTCTCGAGCGAATATTGGTCTACTCTTCCTCGCCGGCCGGACACGTTAGAAGCGGTGGGAGTAGCCCACTCTTTACCCCCACAGCCCTCGCCCTCCTGCACGCCTCGACTGTGGCCAACTCGTTTGCTATTGCTGGGTGGGTGGATGGGGAGTGCGGGGTGGTTGGAGGTGTGGGCGGTGGGAGTGGATTTAAAATAAAATAAAAACTCGCTCCATTGTTGCAACTGACCGCGGTATAAGGTAAAATTTAATTGGCGAAATTTTTATCGCAAGTTTAGTGTGCTGTGAAAGTAAAACTATTTTATACTAAAACTAAACTTTTTTTTAATTCATTGGACCAGATAAGGCGCAATGAGCTATACATCGCTCTTTTTTAGAAACGACCTGGCAATCACAACTGATAGCTCAACGAAAGTGGCTCATCACGTGTAAATTCATAGCTGCCAAATACTTTAAACGCATGTTTCTAAATGCGGAGTGAAAAACTGAAGGACCCGGGAGAAAAATCCACGCTACCACGGAAGAGAAAACATGCAAAAACTACAAATATACAGCAGCAGGCGTCAGGGCTGGTGACCGAACCCACGACCTCCTGCATACCAGGCGAGGTTGTTAACATCTCGCTACCGAATCAATGGCGCTATGCACACATGTGTAGTGTTTGTGGATTGGGGAGACGTCGGAGACGGTTCTTGGAGGCAACACTTTATTAAAACACCTCGCTCGGCAGGACAGTCCCAGAACACTCAGGGTTACTGTCCTCCTACACCTACTTCCTGGGGAGGTACTGCCTCCTGGCTAACGTGCCCTAACACAGGGCTACACTCAGGGTCCTCCTACACCACTGTCTAGGGAGGTACTTCCTCTGGGCTAACGTGCCCTAACACAGGGCTACACTCAGGGTCCTCCTACACCACTGTCTAGGGAGGTACTGCCTCTGGGCTAACGTGCCCTAACACAAGGCTACACTCATGGTCCTCCTACACCACTGTCTAGGGAGGTACTGTCTCTGGGCTAACGTACCCTAACACAAGACTACACTCAGGCTCCTCCTACACCACTGTCTATGGAGGTACTGCCTCTGGGCTAACGTGCCCTAACACAGGGCTACACTCAGGTTCCTCCGGCTATGGGTGCCTAGGGGGAGGCTATTCTAACTCGCCCTAGTCAGGGTGCCAGTTCCGACCCCTGACCCACCGGACCCGGCCCTTACAAGGACGTCGGGGCCAGGGGTTCCCAGGGTCTCACCGCTGAGCCGCCCAGAGTCCCGGCCCTTACAAGGGCAGCGGGGCTACGGGTCTCAGGGTCCTAGCTAGCTGGTCTTCGGCTTCTGTCTTCGACTGGTCCCCAGCCTGTAGAGAGGGCCGCCTTTTATCCACCGCCCAACCAAGGGGCGGGGTCCCGGGGGATCCAAGGACACCCCGCAGCCCCCTCCCCCCGGGAAGGGCCTCGGGGATCCCAGGACACACCACAGCCCATTTACGCCCCTACATCCGCACTATCCTGGCTTTCCACTCCGCATGTTAACCATCGCACCACCGTGGCAGCGTCCAAAATCCCATTCGCTCGCCAATAAATCCAGCGGGGAAAAGCAGGACGTCCAGAATTGTATTTTCAGAAAAGGTTCACGCTCGGCAACTCTCTCGGGACGGATCTCCTCCGCGGAGCGATGCCCAATCCCCACGATGGCCGGGCGGGCATTCGCCGGGCACGGGCGGGTCCGCTGCGGCAAGGGACCCTCGGTGGGTCCAGGGTGGAGGCGAGTTGGGGGTGGGGGGGGCCCGACGATGATTCGTTAAAGCATGAAGGTCCGTTTCCCATTTCATACCACGCGTGGCACCGTCAACGAGCGGGTGGCACAGGGGGTAGGAGAGTGTGGGGGGCGGCAGGGGAGGTGAGTTGGGGGTGGGGGGGGGAGCACGGCACGGGCAGGCGGTGGCCAGAACTGGTGGTTTTGAGACATCTCACGCCAAAAGTTTCGCAGAGTGCGCGATTTCGTGACGGGAGCAGCGGCATCTACTGATCTTCTTCACATTGTTGTGTTTGTTTAGCCTCGTGAACTCTCGCCCAGCCGGACATAGGTAGCGTGGTGGAGAGTCTTCCATTGCCCTGGAGACATTTGGAACAACAGCCACAGCGGCTCCCCGCTCACACGAATATATATGTATCATAAAATAGTTGTTCCTTTTTTTTACAGCCTGACGATTGTAATTATTTTTTTCGTGGCTTATCATGGTACCTGAGCACCGGCCCAGAGACACAACGTGCCAAGCGACCAGCAACAAACAGCACGGCCGGTAGATGAGAGTGAACGTGATTGTGGAATTGAGCACGCGTGATTATGGGAGATTGGAGAGATGGACGGTGGGAGGGAATTCCACAGTGGAGCAGTGCGAGGAGAGAAATCATGAAAAAAATGTTGCGATCTGCGGTGTGGTTGAGTGTGTGAGCGAGTGAGTGTGTGAGTGTGTGTGAGCGTGTGTGTGAGTGAGCGTGTGAGTGAGTGAGCGAGCGAGTGAGTGTGTGAGTGAGTATGTGAGCGAGTGAGTGTGTGAGTGAGTGTGTGAGTGAGTGTGTGAGTGAGTGTGTGAGTGAGTGTGTGAGCGAGTTAGTGTGTGAGCGAGTGTGTGTGTGAGCGATCATTAAGGACCTTAATTATGGTGAGCGGGCCCGGGTAAAACTACTTGGCTGGGAGTCAGAGCCATTCCCCGTACACCTTGGGGTGCGACAGGGATGTCCTCTGGCTCCCACATTATTTAACATCTATTTTGACCACGTAGTTCGTGAAGCCTTCAATAGCTGTACCGGGGGAATCTCCATATGGTACAGATATAATGGGAGGCTGATCGACGCCCGGGTGCGGTCAAGGGATGGCTCCCTATTGCTCAACCACGTTATGTATGCTGATGATTTGGTAATAGCTGGACATTCGGAGGAGGAGTTGGAGACGCTGCTGCTGAGACTGGAGCGTGCCACTAAGAGGTGGGGCCTTACCATCAGCCCCACCAAAACTAAGCACCTGCCTGGGTATTTTGTACCATCGGACACTCCACCCCCACAACTCCCAATCGGTGATGGGGCAGTTGTGGAGAGAGTGGAGAGTTTCCCATACCTGGGCAGTGTGCTTATGACTGGCTCCAGTTTAACAGCAGAGGTCTCACTCCGAATCAGTCGAGCGGCAATATCTTTTCATCGGTTGCGTAACGCTGTGTGGAAGCTACCTGGTCTGTCGCTCCGCACTAAGCTTCAGGTCTTCTCGGCCACGGTCATTCCCTCCCTTCTCTACGCTTGCGAAACGTGGACCCCCCTAATGGAACATCTTCGCCGGTTAGAAACATTTAGGCTGGCCTGCCTACGATCCATCCTGGGTTTAACCAGGTTGGATTCTGTGAGCTCACAAATCCTTGAAAGATCTGGGCACGGTCCCCTGCGTTGGCTGGGTCATGTAGCCCGCATGCCCAGCCACCGCATGCCGAAACATCTTTTGTTCGGCCGGATCGAGGGGGCAAAACGGGCGCGGCACAGGCCAGAGAAGAGATGGAGTGATGTGGTACAGGAGGACGTGGAGTTGAGTGGACTTGCCGATGACTGGTACCAGCGGTGTCAAGATCGGCCTCTGTGAAGGAAGCTCGTGAAGGACGCTACTGGGCAGTTGGAGGTAGTCGCCCTCCAACAACAACGGAGGGCGGAGGAGCGACGCTCACAGCAACGAGCGGAGCGCCGGGTGGCTAAAGCACAGCAGGTTGGCACAGTAGGGGGCACAGGTGGTGCATCAGCCAGTCATCTCTGTCAGTCGACCCGTGGCACCTGGGTCTGCCCCGTGACCTCCTGCCCGCGGGCGTTCGACACTTCACGTGGCCTCAAGGTGCACATGGCCTGGCACAAACGTCGTGGTGACGTCACCGCCACTTAGTGGCGAATGGCGGTTGTTGTTGTGTGAGTGAGTATGTGAGCGAGTGAGTGTGTGAGTAAGTGTGTGAGCGAGTGAGTGTGTGAGTGTGTGAGCGAGTTAGTGTGTGAGCGAGTGTGTGTGTGAGCGGTTGAGTGTGAGTGAGTGTGTTTCTGTGGCCTGCAGTGTAGTGAGTGTGTGAGCGAGTGAGTGTATGAGTGAGTGAGTGAGCGAGTGAGTGTGTGAGTGTGAGTGAGTGTGTTGCTGTGCCTTGCAGTGTGGTGAGTGTGTGAGTGAGCGAGTGAGTGAGTGTGTGCGGTGAGTGTGTGAGTGAGTGTGAGTGAGGGTGTGAGTGTGTTGCTGTGACCTGCAGTGTGGTGAGTGAGTGTGTGAGCGAGTGAGTGAGTGAGCGTGTTAGCGAGTGCGTGGCGAGAGTGGTAAGTGCAGTGGTTAGCCCGCTGCGCTAGGAACCCTGCGACCCGCCATCAGACAAACTATGACAGCATCCCAATTGACACGCGCTTTGGACAAACGCATTGGTCAAATTATAAAGATGATTTGCTTAACGTTTTCCGCCAAATACATCGCTGTCCGCGCTTCCGATTATTTAATTCACGTGCAGCGGTTTGGAATGCAATTGCATGAATGACGCTGTATGAAATGAAATTATTATTATTATTTAGCAGGGCGGGCTACGTATGGTGCTCAAGAAGTTCAACATGCATGTGAATCGTGTTTAGTTTCTACACATATCGCGACGCCGTTCACGCGCGTTGCATCTCGCGTTCGCCGGTGAACCACAGATCACAGCTGCGAGGCAGAAGCCAGCCGGCGAGGAGCCGACGCCACCAACAAAGTCCCAAGCTCTGCAGTCCTCTACATATCAAGATGTTTTCGGCTGATGACGAACGGCCTTTAACGTATCGAAGACAGAATCATTGTGGATTACACGAGCGGTGACGTGGTAATCGCGGTACAATGCAATGCCCCATCCCCCCCCCCCCCGTATCCGCCTCTCTGGAACACAACACACCTCGCCTTGCTGGACTTGTGTGCGCAGGCGGTGCAGCTGCACTACACTATACACTACACTATACACTACACTATACACTACACTACTATACACTACACTATACACTACACTACTATACACTACACTATACACTACACTACTATACACTACACTATACACTACACTACTATATACTACACTATACACTACACTACTATACACTACTATACACTACACTACTATACACTACACTATACACTACACTATACACTACTATACACTACACTATACGCTACACTATGCACTACACTACTATACACTACACTACTATACGCTACACTATACACTACACTACTATACACTACACTATACACTACACTATACACTATACGCTACACTATACACTACACTATACACTACACTACTATACACTACACTATACGCTACACTATACACTACACTCTACACTACACTACTATACACTACACTATACACTACACTATACGCTACACTACCATACACTACACTATACACTACACTACTATATACTACACTATACACTACACTACTATACAGTACACTATACACTACACTACTATACACTACTATACACTACACTATACACTACACTATACACTACACTATACACTACACTACTATATACTACACTATACACTACACTATACAGTACACTATACACTACACTACTATACACTACACTACTATACACTACACTATACACTACACTATACACTACTATACACTACACTATACACTACACTATACGCTACACTATACGCTACACTATACACTACACTACTATACACTACACTATACGCTACACTATACACTACACTATACACTACACTACTATACACTATACTATACACTACACTATACACTACACTATACACTACACTACTATACACTACACTATACGCTACACTATACACTACACTATACACTACTATACACTGCACTATACACTACACTATACGCTACACTATACACTACACTATACACTACACTACTATACACTACACTATACACTACACTATACACTACACTACTGTACACTACACTACTATACACTACACTACTATACACTACACTACTATACACTACACTATACGCTACACTATACACTACACTATACACTACACTACTATACACTACACTATACACTACACTACTATACACTACTATACACTACACTATACGCTACACTATACACTACACTATACATTACACTACTATACACTACACTATACATTACACTACTCTACACTACACTATACGCTACACTATACACTACACTAGACACAACACTACTATACGCTACACTATACACTACACCATACACTACACCATACTACTATACACGACACTATACACTACACTATACACTACACTATACACTGCACTATACACTACACTACTATACACTTCACTATACACTACACTACTATACACTACACTATATGCGACACTACTATGCACTACACTATACACTACACTACTATACACTACACTACTATACAGTACACTATACACTAAACTACTATACACTTCACTCTACACTACACTATACACTACACTTCTACACACTTCACTACACACTAGACTACTATACACTACACTATACACTACACTACTATACACTACACTATACACTACACTATCCACTACACTATACACTGCACTACTATACACTACACTATACACTACACTACTATACACTACACGATACACTACACGATACACTAAACTATACACTCCACTACTATACACTACACTATACACTACACTTCTATACACTACACTACTATACACCACTATAGACTACACTACTATACACTACGCTATACACTGCACTATACACTATGCTACTATACACTACTATACACTATACACTACTATACACTATATGCTCACTACACTACTATACACTATACACTACTATACACTATACAGTACACCAAACACTACACTACTATACACTACACTATACATTACACTTCTATACACTGAACAACTATACACTACACTATACACTACACTACTATACACTTCACTATACACTACACTACTATACACTACACTATACGTGACATTACTATGCACTACACTACTATACACTACACTTCTATACAGTACACTATACACTACACTACTATACACTACACTATACACTACACTACTATAGACTACACTACTATACACTACACTATACACTACTATGCACTACACTACTATACACTACACTACTATACACTACACTATACACTACACTACTATACACTACACGACTATACACTACACGATACACTACACTATACACTCCACTACTATACACTACACTATACACTACACTTCTATACACTACACTGCTATACACCACTATAGACTACACTACTATACACCAGGCTATACTCTGCACTATACACTACGCTACTATACACTACTATACACTGTACACTACTATATACTATACACTCATTACACTACTATACACTATACACTACTATACACTATACAGTACACCATACACTACACTACTATACACTACACTACTATACACTACTATACACTACACTTCTATACACTACACTACTACACACTACGCTATACACTACACTATACACTATGCTACTATACACTACTATACATTACTACACACTACTATACACTACACTACAATGCGATATACACTACTATAAACTACTACACTATCCACTGCACTGCTCTACACTACTACACTATACACTCACTACGCTACTATACACTACACTATACACTACACTACTATACACTACTATACACTACACTACTATACACTACTATACACTACACCATACACTACACTACTATACACTACTATACACTACACTATACACTACACTATACACTACACTACTATACACTACTATACACTACAATATACACTACACTATACACTACACTACTATACACTACACCATACACTACACTACTATACACTACTATACACTACACCATACACTACACTGCTATACACTACACCATACACTACACTACTATACACTACTATACACTACACTACTATATACTACACTATACACTACACCATACACTACACTACTATACACTACACTACTATACACTACACCATACACTACACTACTATACACTACACTACTATACACTACTACACACTATTATTCACTACACTATACACTACACTACTATACACTACACTACTATACACTACACTACTACACACTACTATACACTACACCATACACTACACTACTATACACTACACTACTATACACTACTATACACTACTTTACACTACACTACTATACACTGCACTATACACTACACTATACACTACACTTCTATACACTACACTACTATACACTACTATGCACTACACCATACACTACACTACTATACACTACACTACTATACACTACTATACACTACACTATACACTACACCATACACTACACTACATACACTACTATACACTACACCATACACTACACTACTATACACTACACTATTAACTACACTATACACTACTATACACTACACTACTATACACTACACTATACACTACACTATACACTACACCATACACTACACTACTATACACAGACTCTAGCTCTCCCCGAGTAATTCCCAGGCGTTCCCAGGCCAGCCGAGCGACGTCGTCCCGCCCCCGTGGCCTGGGCCGGCCTCGGGGTCTTCGCCCATTGGGCCGTGCTGCTGCTGCTGCCCGGTAGAGCTCCATGCGGCAGTCTACCGGGTGGGATCCTTACCGGGGGTGCCTGAACCACCTCGACTGGCTCCTCTCGATCCGGAGGAGCAGCGGCTCGACCCTGAGCCTCTCCCAGATCACCGAGCTTCGCGCTCGATCACGAAGAGTGAGCCCGGCTACCCTGCGGAGAAACCTCATTTCGGCTCCCTTGTCCCCGTGACCTCATCCTTTCGGTCTTTACCCACATCGGTGAGGGTAACGTCGTTCTATTAGGATGGTGGGGGGGGGGGGGGGGGATGGGAGGGTTACATTGGTTCATATGGTAAATGGGCACGTCTTCACCGTATAGTCAACATCTGGCCAAATATGCAGCGGGCGTCAGGGTGGTGTTAGAACCCACGACCTCCTGCATACCTGGCGAGCTAGTTGACACCAACGTAGCACAGAATCGTCAAAACGCTGCTCACTGGAACAGCTCCATTGGCGATAGTGCGCGTGGCACAAACAAACAACAACAACAGCCCTAAACCAAACACATGTGATAGGCGACGTTTTAGTCAACGGGCCTTCACATAGCACAGAGGCCGTCCATAAATGACGTCACGCACCTATGGGGCGGGGGGGGGGGTCAGACATTTGTGACGATGTGTGACGAGGAGGGAGGGGGGGGGGGTTGAGAAATGTGACGTCACATCAAAATGCGCAACTTTAAATAAATACAGACAACACGTTCTACTTAATTAAATAGACTTTTTTAAATAAATGTTTTCTCCTACAACATCAGAGTGCAGCGCCACATTAAATACGCACTACAATGACAATAGTTTAAAGCGATTTGAAGCACGTATATTTTCATTTCTATATGAAAATATGTGGGGTTTTTTTTTTGGGGGGGAGGGGGCAGAGCTTTGTGACGTCATATTTGAGGGGGGGGGGGGGTCTGACTTTTCGTGACGCCGTGTGACGACGAGGGAGGAGGGGGGGGGGGATCAAAAATCGTCCAAAATGGCGTGACGTCATTTTCCGGACGACGCCACACAGGAGACACCAGAGGGGCTGGCCTGCTAGGACGCGTCACAGACGCGCGCGTCAAGCTGCAATTGGGCAGCGGCAGCAGCAGCAGTCCAAGGAGTGGCAGGGAAGCGAAACGAGTGAATGGGATCGAGCGGCGGCTTGTAACGCGCTCGGATCCGCTCGCCCGCCAATCCCCTCCTCTGCTATCCGGTCCGCGGCGCATTTCAAAAAAAAAAAAAGGGGGGGGGGTGCCGGGCGGATTGTCAACATGCTCTCTTTCGGTAAAGTCACGTCGGTAAAGTCACCACGTAGAAGGGAAACAATAAAATGATTAAAATATATATATAAAACAATTAAATTCGCACGACGTTTCGACTGCAACACAAGCAATCATCATCAGGTGTGAAAACCACGGCAAGAAAATTTGAAAAAAGTGGCGTTTTTTTTTAACGTTAGCACCACGGAGAGCGATTTGACAGTTTGTTCAGGTGGACGAGTCCATCTATGTTCGGAAAAGAGGAGGGGGGAGACGAAAATAATGGATGTGGTGTGAAAGCCACCGTAAGCGTGAACAATCAATTAAGACCCGAAATGGTTTATCAAATCCTTCCAATGATTGCTAAGCCAGAATCCATCTTCGCGGTTGAAATTGTCTCTGTGAGCTTGTATATGTGGATAACCAATAATATGAATCCCTGCAGTCACGAAAGCTTTAAAACAAAATGTATACTCTCTTTCGGTAAAGTCACGTCGGTAAAGTCACGTAGATAGAACATTTATAGACCACGACGTTTCGATCGCAACACAAGCCACCGTCTTCAGGTGAAAGAGAGAGAGAAAGCTACTTTCTCTCTCTCTCACCGAAGGTTCATAGTTCATTTATTTGGTATAGCCCTGTGAGCCATTCGGCTCTTGAATCGGGTGCAACCACAACAAACAAAAGAACATGACCAAGAAAACATCTTAAAGTGATTATGTGACTGTGCAAACAGAAAATCCAGGAAAAAAAAATCAAAACTATACCTGAAATAGCACCGTACACCAACGCTGTGTGCAAAAAATCCCAGTGGGATGCAAATCAAATTAACAACAACAACCACAAGACAACCAAGATTAAGGACATCAGTCTAACTCCGTATACAATAAACAAAACCATGGCCAAAACAAAAAAACGTTTTCGAAATCACCAAAATGAAAGCCAAAAATGTAATGTAACAGTGATCATAGGGACTGTGACCAAATTTTTAACAATAAACTCCATAAACAAATTATAACACCAAAATCTAGAGCCATATTTTAGGCCACTGAATAGCAGTGGCAGCTAGGGGTGTACAACTCCTCTAGAGCAGTTTTGAGTGAAGATCTCATAGGTAGTGATTCAAGTTGCAGTTTATTGGCAATAGCATATCAGACCCTGGGGGCATCAAAAGCAAAGGCCCTTCCTCCGGTTTTTGTACGGCAATAGGGAATGTGAAGCTGGTAGATGAGCGAAGACCTGAGGTCAAATTTGTTCTTTGAAACAGAGAGGAGATCCAGTAGGTAGTCTGCGGATTTTTATGTAAGTACATCGTGAATAAATAAGATCTGGCGCACAAGCCGTCGAACATTAAGAGATGTTAAGTTAGACCCAATGTAGAGATCACAGTGGTGAGTCCTATATGGGCAATTCAATGAAAATGTTAAGGCCGAGTGATAAATGGAATCAAGGTTTTTCAGTACAGTACTTGGGGCTGATTTATACACGATGTCACAGTAGTCAAGTAGAGGCAGTATGGTAGCTTTTATCAATTCCAAACGGAACATTGGGGGGAAGCAATGCTTGTGTCGATACAGAAAACCAATTTTTATTTTTGTCTTTTTACCAATATAATCAATGTGATCTTCAAAATTAAGTTTTGAATCCAGGATGACCCCAAGATACTTATAGATCTTAACTTGCTCTATTTGATAATTATTCAAGGAATGTAATTGGGGAAAAATAACTTCCTGCTTTAGTCCCGGTGAGAAGCATAGCACCTTGGTTTTGGAGGTATTCAAGACTAGTTTAAGAGAAACTAGCTGATGTTGTAGTTTGTTGAAATCACCCTGGAGCTTAGCAATCACGTCATCCGGAGAGCGGCCAGCAGTAATCAGTATCGTGTCATCTGCAAAAAGATTAACCCTGGAATGATCCAGGTCAGTGCCCAAGTCATTGACATAAAGAGAGAACAAAAGGGGGCCGAGGATGGAACCCTGTGGAACCCATTTTGTTATCTTAACACTGTTTGACCTCCAACCATCTGTGAATACAGTTTGGGTGCGAGAAAAGAGGTAATTTTGTAACCATTGTACTGTGTTCTCGGAAAAACCGAGGCAACTTAGTTTACTAAGCAGGGTGTTGTGGTCTACTGTATCAAAAGCTTTGGACAGGTCAAGAAAAAGACAGGCACAGTACTGCTTATTATCAAGGCTATTGTCAATTTGATTCAAAGAATCTAATGCAGCAGATGTGGTGCTGTATTTTTTTCGGAACGCAGATTGTTTTAGATGTAGTAGATTGTTGGTGGACAGGAAACTGCTAATTTGGTAGTTCAATAATTTTTCAAAAATTTTCATCAATGGGGACAAAATTGAGATAGGTCGGTAGTTATTGGGATCATCTTTAGGGCCCCCTTTGTGAAGTGGACGGACATAGGAATGTTGCCATTCTAGAGGAACTGATGCTTCTTTGATGGACAGGTTGAAAGTATGGGCTATAGGTTTGTATATTAGGTGACCAACAGTTAGTAGAGCAAAGACGGGAAAACTATCTGCTCCGGTAGAGGAGGAACCTTTGAGGTAGGACAGTTGTTTCAGAACATTACTTTCGTGGATTGGCTGGAAACTAAATTCGTTTAATGTTTGGACAGGGGTGTAGGAATTTGCAGGAGCAGGGGTGACTCCCAATACATTATGAAAAAGATTACCAGCTTCAGAAAAATGGTTAAAATTGTCAACTATTTTTTGGGGATCTGAAAAATATTCCCCATTTCGGTTAAGCTTAACGGGCAGATTGTCTGTTTTGGATTCCTTTTCGATAGATTTGATTGTTTTCCAAAAAATCCTGGCATTTCCATGTGATTCCAGGAGAGTGGAGGAAAAGTAGGCATTTTTTGCATGCCGTATTTTTTTTACGCATCTATTCCTTAAAATCCTGTATTCTAGCCAGTCATTTACCAAATTACTTTTCTGAGCACATGCCCAAGCCTTGTCCCTAGTTTTCATGAGCTTTGTAAACAAAGGATCATACCATGGTGGGCGGTTGCCTTTTATTTTAAATCTAACCAACGGAGCATGTTTGTTAAGAATTTGGAGAAACGTGTACCTGAAAGTCTCCCAAGCCGTAGTCAGGTTGGGGATATCACAGACATTATCAATATCCGAGTGAAGCACATCATTTGTAAATGCCTGAGTGCAGAAGTGCCTCAAAGAGTGCTTCTCAACAATTTTAGGGGGGGCTTTGGGTCTGGCTGATGATCTCACCCCAAAAATGAAGGAGTGATCACTAAGGTTATTACCCAGAACACCAGTCAGTGCGAAATTGTGAGGGGCATTTGTCAATAGGACGTCAAGCAGAGTTGACTGTCCCGGATTTTTTAGGTTGGGTCTTGTGGGGACATTTATTAATTGAAACAGGTTAAATTCATCTGTAAAATTTGTGGCCACGGCCGGCGGGTTTAGCCAATTCCAATTTAGATCACCCACTAAAACTACTTCACCTTTAGGGAGGCCCCCAAAAAGCTCTCTCAGTGCCGATGCAGCTTCAACATCCTTCCCACAAGGCGGTCTATAGCAGCACACTACCAATATCTGTTGATTATTTGGGAGAGTTATTCTGAGAGCCAAACCTTCAAAGCAACATTTTTTAAACAAGGAGTGAGCTGGTGAACATGCAATAGTATTACGAACATAGATGGCAATTCCACATCCTTTAAATCCTCGGTCAAGCCGAAAAAGGTTGTAGTTGTGAATCGTAATCTGCAAGTCATTGACGGCAGGAGTGAGAAATGTTTCTGTTAGGCAAAAAAATGTCCGGGTCAAGATTTGAGTATGGATTCCTGCCGTCACGAAAGCTTCAAATCAAGATCGGATTGTCAACAGCTTCACGAACCCTGGCGCGAGGGATTGCGAGCGAGCGCGCACGTGCGTGCGAGCGCGTGCCAATCATCGGTCGTGTTGCGTTTGACGGGCTGCGGCACGAACCCCGATTCACGCTCACGTGGCGACACACCAGTGGCGATTACGTGAATCGGTTTCCGGGCGTCGCCTAGGTCGACTCAGCCTCAAATGAGTAACCCGGTGCCGATGTGTGAACATCGCCGCGGTCGCTGTCCGCCAGCCGGCCCTCGCGTGCCGTGCCGGCCTTCGTAGGCGCTGCTCGCGAACAGCACTCGCCCCCCACCAATGTGGTGATTCTCTACGGGTGGATTTTTGTCTTTGACATAGTGGGTTTGGGGTGGGGGACGGTGGCGAGTGGGAGGAGGAGGGGGGAAGGGGAGGGGTCGTCACGATTTTGAAATTGCGGCGACAATCTTTGGAGAGGGAGAGAGATTGCTCAGCGCGTTGGAGGCGCTCTGCTTTAGAACGCGTGCGTCGAGAATACTTGGGAGACTGTTTGGCTGCAATTCATTTTCGACGCGCTAAGCCACTTTGTTGAGCTATCATTTGTGGGCCAGTCCACTACAATATACTCTACAGACTTTAGGTCTCCCTGAGTAAGTTCCAGGTGTTCCCAGGCCAGCCGGGAGCATCTTTTTTTTCTGTTTGCAAAGTGATTTGTTTACCTTAATAAATAATTCGCAAATCCTATCGCGCCTTTTGTTTGTATCGTGTTTGCTGCTGTAACGTTCTGAACTTACTGGATATCTGTTTAAAAAAGAGCTTTATAGCTCATCGGATTCATCCTGCAGTCTAGATCAAGGGTGCTCGCTCGCTCTCTCCTGATAAGAGATCGGTCTCGCGCATCGGCATTGTGACCGCGCATAAATCCCCTCCCCAGGAGCCTAACGAGCGTAGGGGGGGGGGCAGTGGGTGCCTTTTGCCTACCCCCCCCCTCGTGGCCAAAGCTACGGAGTTGCCCCCCCTCCCCCTTTGACAATCACCACGAGATGCTTTCAACAAGAGTGTAAAGGGGCCTCCGGGTGCTCCAGTTTTTGTTTTTCCATTCCACGTTTTTGAAACGCCAGTCTCGGGAGCATTTGGCTGCAGTCGATTTCCACGCGATGATAAGCCACTTCGTTGAGCTTATCATTTGTGGGCAAGGTCGCTTCTGAAAATGAGCTGCGCAGCTCAGTGGGACATACCCGGTCAAAACAAAGCATAGTTTCGTTCAACAGTTTCATCGCCATATCAAATTGCGGGGGCTCGCCTGCGGATGGAAGCAGTGCAGCGAAAATTGGCTGTTGTACTGTGCGTCTATGCTCCGCGCTTCACCAACCCGCACTGACTCGGTGAGATGAAGCACAATCAACAATCCGTACGCGCGTGGGGACACGCTCGTCCAGCAGTAGTTTGATGGAGGGGCTTGCGGACGTGCGTGCGTGGGAACAACCCGGCGCTTTGCACTGGACCCTGTTGCAGGTTTACTGAACGCGCCGCTGTGACTCGTGTTAAATGCGTCCATTGACGCGTATGCCATTGTGGTAACGATAACAATAAATTCGTGAAATGTATAACGCGTAGGCTTTCGCGGCCAATGTGATCCATCATGTAGAATTTTGATGGTTTAGATCGCGTAAATATTAATGTGTCTTGAAACCCGCCACCACCCAACACAGCAAGGTTTGCACACGTAAAAGAACGCGTTAACGAGTTGTAGCGTAAGAGCGCCGTCTGTTATCGAGCTACGGCAACTGCGACGGACGAGCAGTACGCACGCACGCCGATGAGCACTTACGCGGGTGAGGTGTCGGGCAGGGCGGAGGAACTGGGGTAAGGGTCACAGAGACCACCCCACCTCGTCTTGAAGCCCCTGGAACCCGCTAGTGGGTTCGAGAAGGGAGGCGCGGCCAGGGCGGATGAAAGCAGTTGAGGAGCGGAGAGCTCGTGGCCGCCGGTTCCTGGGAGAGTGGCCTCGTCTCGTCGTCGCTGGCGTCTTCGCTAGACAATTGCGCAGCCGGATAGTTTAACACGCCGTAGGCTTTCGCGACCAATATCATCCATAATAGAGGGTTGTTTTATTTTTGGGGGGTGTTAGATCGCGTAAATATAAAACAATGTGTCGTTAAAACCCGCCACCACCCGACACAGCCAACTAGTGCGTGACAACCCTTGCTAGTTGGCTGTGTCGGGTGGTGGCGGGTTTTAACGACACATTTATATATTTACGCGATCCAACCCAAATAACCTCCATTATAGTCGGATAGTTGTTGGCTGTCTCGGTTGGTGGCGTCAGTGTAACACAGCGAGGGTTGTGGCTAGGCTGGGCTACACGACTCGGGAGAAGCGAGGGTGAACCTGCGTGTTAAATAAAGGTGCCTCCTCAAGAATACTGTCTCCCGCTCCGTTGACACTTGCACCAGTACAGCACGCCGGTTTGTTGAAGAGCAAATCCGCAACATTTACAATGTGAGTACGAAGTTTCGCCAGTAATTACAACTATCTTCTTTGGTTCTTTCGGTAAAGTAACGTAGAATGAGAATAAAATAATAAATTGATAAAATAAAATAACGCAATAAAATTCTCACGACGTTTCGGCCACAACACAAGCGGCCTTCATCGTGAGAATTTTATTGTGTTATTTTATTTTATCAATTTATTATTTTATTCTCATTCTACGTGACTTTACCGAAAGAACCAAAGAAGATGAATCCTTGCAGTCACGAAAGCTTTAAATCGAAATTTAATTACAACTAGCTTCATCAAGCGATAGGACTCAGATTGTAGATGTTGTGGATTTGCTCTGCAACTTATCGGTGTGCTGTACTAGTAACGAATTGGCATGTTCTGTTTACTTGACACAACCTTACTAATTGGCTGTGTCGGGTGGTGGCGGGTTTAACGACACATTTATATTTACGGGACCTAACCCAAAAAAACTATTATGGACCATAAAATGTAACCATTCGCAGCCCATTGCCAATCCGCTGCTAGATTGAGAGTCTCCCAATGTACGTGTCGGACGTAAAGGTTGCTTCAACCATACTTCACCGCGTTTGTTTAATGCGGGTTGCTGGTTAATGTGGGTTAAGGGTGCCCAGGCCCGATTTTAGATATCACTCACCACCGCCACTATCCATCGCCGAATATCATCGGAAGCGAGCTCGTCGGCTTCGTAAGGCAGGGGTGGGGAACCTTTTTTCTGCCAAGGGCCATTTGGATATTTATAACATCATTCGCGGGCCATACAAAATTATCAACTTAAAAATTTGCCTGTTATATTTGGTCAAACATTTAATTAACTCACCCCTAATGTGATGGCTGGAACTGTTTCTCTTTGGTGAGGCGTGTGGTGATGTTAGCCGGTATTGACGATGTTGTTGCTACTCGCAACTGCTTTTCCAGGTTTGCTCCTAAATTTAGTGAATTTCGAGTCCCGTCTTGCGGTTGCCTTGGCAGGGCCACACCAAATGATTTCGCGGGCCTCGTACGGCCCGCGGGCTGGACGTTCCCCACCCCTGTCGTAGGGGAACGTTGCGAAACAGCCACTGCGCCACCGCCGCCACCAACCTTCTGCCCGGGTATTGAATCGCGAATCTGACGCCAGCCGTGGCGGGGAGTCCAACTGGGAGAGAGTGCGCCGGGGCACACAACAGCAGTGGGCGTGCGAGCGAGTCGCAACGCACCGCCGCCTCGGCACGCGACACAGACGACGGAATTTAATCCGGGACAACATTATCCGGTGTCCACGTGTGTGTGTGTGTGTGAGAAAAGCAATTTCTGCAAGAATATCCTTGACCATTTATTAGCTTGTATTACCGCCCCTGCTTGTCACGGGAAGGGTGTAGCAGCAGCAGCAAGCAGTAGCCTTTATTGCAGACTGACAAACGGGTCGTGAAACGCGCTGCATTGTTACTCTAAGGCGGCTGGCTGGGTTGGATAATACAATTAAATTTACGTGCGGCGACGGTGAGAATTGCAATGCGCTCGCTTCTCCTCGAGCGAGACGGTGGAGCTGTCCGCAATATCGGCGAGTTTGGGTATACGAGGAGGAATTTCGGGTCAAGGCAGGATTTTTTTTTGTTCAATTATTTCGTTTTTATCAGTCGCGTTATCGGTCGGTCGGATTTGTGTTTTTTTTTTGCGGTGCCGTACCCCGCACCTCCGATTAGCACGGTTGGAAATGTACGGTGCGAACGAAGTTCAACATAGATACACAGAGACACGTAGACTCATCACACAGAGACCCACAGACTCAGAGACCCATAAACTCATCGCACAGAGACCCATAGACGCACACAGTTACGTACGGTGCGAAAGTTCAACATACATACTTACACAGAGACCCATAGACTCACAGAGACCCATAGACTCACAGAGACCCATAGACTCACAGAGACCCATAGTTTATTGTCCTTCCTCTGCACCACCGATTATCACGGTTGACTACGTACGGTGCAAAATAAGTCCAACATACATTAGAGCCCCCAGAGCTATTAACCGCGTGGCGCCAGGTTCGTAGTGCAGCACGCTAACTAATGCGCTACCGCTCCTCCAAAGAACCTCCGTATAGCTTGAACAGCCTGTTGGGAGCAAGTAGACATTAAGCAAATCGCCTTTACAAATCTGACCAATGCGTTTGTCCAAAGCACATGCCAATTGGGATGCTGTCATCGTTTGTCTGATGGCGGGTCGCAGGGTTCCTAGCGCAGCGCACTAACCACTGCACTACCGCTCCCCCACCTCTCCCCAAAGACAAAGATCCCCCGTATAGCCTTAACAGACTGTTGGGGCAAGTGCTGTTAGCACCTATGAAGGCCGGCACAGCACACGAGTGGGGTCGGTGGCCAGCACCACGCCCAACCGCATTTGTCTCCCTCGTGGCGATGTTTACATACCACACCAGGCAGTCATTTAAAGGCTGCGTCGACCTAGGGGAGGGCCCAGGACCGGTTCAGACATTCGCCACCGTTAGTCACCGAGAGCCGAATTAACGGTGACGCAATGCCCTAACCACTGCGCCACCGCTCCCGAGTCATGCACACGCGCACGACAACAGCCGCCCTTCGCCAATAAGTGGTGGTGACGTCAACCACGGCGCCTGTGCCAGGCCAGGTGCACTTTGAGGCCACGTGAAGCGTCGAAGGCTCGCTGCTCCCAGGAGGTCACGGGACAGACCCAGGTGCCATGGATTGACCGACTGAGATGACCGGTCGATGCACCGCCTGTGCCCCCCTTCCTGTGCCAACTTTAATCATTTTATCTGCCCGGTGCGCCGCTCGTTTGTTGTGAGCGTCGCTCCTCTGCCCTCTGTTGTTGTTGTCGGAGGGCGACCACCTCCAACTGCCCAGTAGCATCCTTCACGAACCCCCTTCATACACACAAAGACAAAGCTCCACCTGTGTAGCCTTAACGGACTGTTGGGGCAAGTGATGTTGGCGAGCACATACACAGGCACCCACACATGCACACACACACGCGCGCAAACGCGTGAACACAAACACAGGAGCTCAATCCCCCTGGTTCAGTGGTTTCAAATGTCATCAGAGGCAGAGATGTGTTTATTCTGCAAGACAAAGTTTTTCCCTGCCTCTCCTGCCCGTACCATCGCGCACACAAACACGCGCCCACGGTGTTTACTCGCGAGGACTAACCGTGAGCCGTTGTGTCCGCTCACTTTTTATTATTAATTTTTCGACAGGGTATTTTTTTTCACATAGCAAGCGAAACACCACCATGGCACCACAGATTGTCGTATTTACCATCCCACGGCATGTCACGTGCGCGCGTGTTTTATATATATATATATGCACACGCATTATAAATCTATGCTGTCATTTGTGATGTGTTGCGCACGCCCCCATCCCCTCTCCGCTGAATTCTTGGCATAGAAATTCCGTATTTGGGACCGCCCGTTGCTCGGAAAAGCCAGCGGTTTGATTACGAGTGTCGCGTGCGATGCAGAATATTGCCCTCGCCAGAATCGCGACAGTGGGGGCGGTGGGAAGGGATGGGGGGCGTACACTTCACCAATCCTGTCGCCATCCCGCACGATATTTTTTTTTCCCATTGTATTCCGAAAACCGTCTCTCCCCCCCCCCCCCCATTCTTTCGGGACGTTCTAAAGCGTAAAGGCGAGCGTATGACTCACTAGCTGCGGTGTCCCACTGCCAACGAAAGATCCTCACCACTCGTTCACGCGCTCACACAACGCTGCACAACGAAGATTTATGGCGCCGTTCGTCCGCCTGTAACGGGTGGTGGTGGAAGTGGTGGTGGAGGTGTTCGTGGTGGTGGTAGCAGTGGAGGCGCCGGGCGGCTAAAATACAGCAAGTTGGCACAATAGGAGTTACAGCTGGTGTGCATCTAGCAGTCACCTTAGTCAGCCAACCCATGGCACCTGCTGGGTCTGTCCCGTGACCTCCTGTCAGCGAGCCTTCGACACTTCACGTGGCCTCAAAGTGCACCTGGCCTGGCACGGGCGCCGTGGTGACGTCACCGTCACTTAGTGGCGAATGGCGGTTGTATTGGTATTGGTTAGCGCACTGCGCTATGAACCCGGCGACCCGAGTTCGATTCCCCGCTCATGGCCAACACCAGTGACTATTATCCGAACCTGTCATGGGCCTCCTCTAGGTCGACTCAGCCTCAAATGAGTACCTGGTGCGGTGTGTCAAAACATCGCCACTGGGGAGACAAAGGCGGTCTGGCATAGTGCTGGCCACCAACCCCCTCGTGTGCCGTGCCGGCCTTCATAGGTGCTCGCTTATGGCACTTGCCTCAACAGTCTGCGACGTGCTACACGGGGGTGATATTTGTCTTTGGTAAAGGCTGCACCATGACCAACGCAAGGACGATCCGAGATGAGCGATACTTTGAGCGTAGCAGAGCCGTGTTGCGACGAGGGAGTCGCATTAGGGAACGCGCGGCACGATGATCGAAGGTTATTGCCCAAAAACTCCGGAGACAAAGAAAAAAACCCCAGAGCAAAGGAGGACTTTTGAAAACATGCAAACGTGCGTTTTGCCTGGACAGCCGCCTTTCCGTCTGCCCGTCCGTCGGCTTTCGCGCGGGCCAATCTTTGCACTCCGACGGTGTTTTTGTACCGTTTGTTGTTGTGACTTTCTGACCCCGGTGGCACTTAACTGGACATCTGTGAAAAAAAGAGAGAGCTCGACAGCTCATCGGATTCCGGCGGCACGCGCAAGCAAAGATTCCGCCTCCGATGCAGCCGAGCGCAAGGGACGGCCTGACGCGGCGCGCCCTTGCGGAGCGGCGGAGAATCCGCGAACACGGTCCTTCCGAACTCGTTTTCCAACCGGTTTCATTTTTGTCGATTTCGAGCGAGGAGGACCGCGTGAATTTCTCCGCCCACCCCCCCCCCCCCCTTGCTTCGTTGAATTTTCTCATTTCGCCTATTCGGTTAGACGCGCGCCGCACCTCCGCGGTTGAAACACCGGAGATGCGGCGGCGTTGCTGCGCGGGCCAGCCTGGGAGGCGAGCGCGCACAGAAGCTCCACCGTGGCGGGGGGGGGGGGGGGTTGCGATTAATAAAGCCATCAGTTCCGTTGTGGATCGATTCTCGGTGTGGGAAGTATCGCGGCGGCGGTAATGCGTTCCTGGAGATCCTCTGCCGGCGCGGTGTCAAATGAGAACCGCCGCATCGAGCCGGGCCCGCCACGTTACAATGTCCAAGGACTCGATTATCAAATGCCCCAGGGCCTTGGAAACCGAAAAAAAAAACGTCACCGTTACAAAACGTACATTCATTTTAGGTAAGTCACCACACCTCCACTACCGCCCAACCTCCACCGATTCCTCCCTCGCCCACTCTCCACCCCAAGAAATGAGACCACAAAGCAAAAACGATGCTTTCAGCGACTGTCGACTTGATAGCGGCCTCCTACAGAGCACGACCTTGTGACCCACCGCCCCCCTCCCCCCGTGACCCTATTTCCAGAAGTCCAAACAAGAGGGGCAGCCATTTTCAGGGTCAGCTGTTCGGAACTCTATTGCGTTGTTTTTGAGCGCGTTTTTTTTTTTTTAGGGGGGGGGGGGAGGAGGAGTGGAAATAAATGTGGAGAGACCGGCTTAGCGTGGCAAAGAGAATTCCTCCGGTATTTAGTCATAGATCTTTTCTGTCAGGCTGGGGAAGGGGGTGGGGGGAGAATATAAAAAAGTGGCTGCAATATAACGTGAACATTACAACCTTGCACAGGTTTCATAAAAATTCAGCGGCTTGCCGTAACTCAAGTGTGCAGGTGACGCGGGAAGGGAAGGAACCAACACGAAAAAAGAGGCACGTCTTGAATGACATTTTATGATGAAAATCCACGTAAACGAAAAGCTATGCGGTTGCATCAGACGCATCATAAAACATCCGATTGCACCTCAGATTAGCACAGTTGGCTATGAACGGTGCAAAATAAGTTCAACATGAATACATGCAAAACCAACCCGCTGGCAGCCAGGACGCGCGCCCCGCTACAATCGGAATATTGCAAGATGCCTCCTACTCCTCCTCCTCTCCCCGTCTTGCCCGGAACGCCCCCCTGCAATTCGTCCACCGGCATCTCCGTGCCGCCGTCACCAACCCAGGCGCGCAGTCACGAACCGTCACCAAACTCAAGCGCGGTCGTCACCAACCCTGGCGCGGTCGTCACCAACCCAGGCACGGCCATCACCAACCCAGGCACGGCCGTCACCAACTCAGGCACGGTCATCACAAACTCAAACACGGCCGTCACCAACTCAAACACGGCCGTTACCAACCCAGGCACGGTCGTCAACATCCCAGGCACGGTCATCACCAACTCAAACACGGCCGTCACCAACTCAAACACGGCCATCACCAACCCAGGTGCGGCCGCCACCAACCTACGCGCCAAGACACAACGAGCGAGGAGGTCACTAGGCAGCAAAAAAAACGAAAATGCCAGCTATAATTGCCTGAGAGATGCAAAATTGCAAAACCAACATGAAGGCAATCGATGTTGCGTTGGGCTAAAGGGCCTAGAGGCTGGGATTATGCTTCGTCGCATTTGGCTTGCGTGCAATTACCATTCTTGATTTGTGCGAAATCGGTTCCCGTTAGCTCTCGATCAGCCACGGCGCTCCTCGAGATGGCACACGGCGCAATGGCGCCAAGGCCTACTCCGAGCAGTTAAACTAAAACAATTTGTATTTTACGAGGTAAGGGCCCAATTAGCCTATATATATAGGTCATTTTCAGGAGTGACCTGGCCATCACAAATGACTTATCACGTGGAAATCCTGCATACCAGGCGAGGTATTTAACATCTCGCCACCGTTACCACTGCCGGCCGTAGCAACTGTGCCAGATGCGCACCTGGAATCCTGCTGGGATAGAGCACCCAGTAGCTTCCTCACTGCTGCGCCCGAAAGTATTCAGAGTGAAAGGCGCAGTCACGGGGATTGATGATCCACTCATTTGCGACGGTCAGTCGCCTCCTTGTCACTCTTAGTAGTCGACTACGACTGTAGGTTATAGATAATACAATAAAATTAGTGTAGAGTCAACGTAATCATCACGTGTTTGCTACGTATGTGGCAATTGACACCCTTGAATAAAATCTGCAAATGAGATGTTCCATCTCAAGGGATTTCACACGTTAAATATTTGAATACGATATTTTAAAGGTTTGGCTGGGCAGGCTGAGCTGGCTGGGCTGGCTGGATAGGCTGGGCAAGCTGGGCTGGGGTGTCTGAACTGGCTGGCTGGGCAGGCTGGAATGGCTGAACTGGCTGGTTTTGGCTGGGTAGGATGGGCTGACTGGGCTGGCTGGGCTGACTGGCTGGGCTGACTGGCTGGGCTGGCCGAATGACCGGCTGTCCGGCTGGCTAGGGTAGACAGACGGTCACGTCCAAAAGTACATGAGCGTCGCTAGTTAAATAAAACATATACTTCCGTGGTTACTGTTGCTGTGAATGTCACAAATTGATTCTTCCTCCACCCATGTTGAGGACGCAGTCAGTGTACCAGTATACCAGACTGACTCTTTCATCTCAAGGCACACTGCGTTCAACCACCACGCTGCAGGTCAAAACAACTCATTCTATCCGGCCACGTGGTTGGTGGTGGCTATGCACGTGGCCTGTAATCCGGCACTGCGAAAGCAGTGAGGGTTGGTGTATCTCGTACAAATGTTGTCAAACTCCTGTGTCCACGTGTGGTGGAGGAGGTGCCATACCCTGACTTGTCAGAAGATGGCGAAACAGCATGGAACGGAAGAATATCCATCTTGTGTGTCGGATCGAGAGTTGCCTCCTCCCAACTGCGGGGTTTCTCGGGGTGCTCCAGAACTTGGGCAATTGCTGGAAGCGCCGGATCCTCACCGGCTGTCTGCAACCTTGCAGGTCGCCTGCAGTTGCTCATTGATTGTGGGAGACGCAAAGTTGCATGAACGATGATGTCGCAATGTACAACACTTAACCATTATTCCTCTGACCTCCCAGCTTTCAACTCGCCACTCCACTTTGCAATTCCCTCCCATCCTTCGTCTCCCCACGCTCTTAGAATCACCTTTGCCCAATTCAAGAGACGCACACAACTCCTTTATCAATATTAGAGGGTTTTTTCGGTGGGGGGGGGGGGGTTCGGGGGCTGGATCGCGTAAATATAAATGTGTCGTGAAACCCGGCACCACCCGACACGGCCAATGGCGGGCGGGTCTTTAACGTGAGCACGTTTATATTTGCGCGATCTGACCCAAAACAAGCCTCCGTTACGGATAACACCGGACGCGTGAAAACAAAACTCTTTGATCCATCGCAACTTGAACCGCTCCCGTTCGCCTCTGGCCACGTGGCGTCACGGGGGCCTGCGCGCGCGCTTCGAGCGTCCAGGCGCGAAAAATAAACGAAGCGAATCAAACAATCAAAACAAACAAACAAACAAAAAACAACACAACGGGCAGCGGACCCATCTCCGTGTAAACAACAACGAAAAACGCGAAGGGAAAGAATCAAAACGGGCGCCGCGTACACCGGGCGAAATTCCGGCGCTCGTCAGAAGGCACCGTTCTAATCGAGCCATCGTTCAAATGTCAGCTCGGAATGCTTTTAGCCGAAGCGCGCGATTTTTATTATTATTATTAATTTTTTTTTAAAGAGCGGCGCTTCTTCATCGTCGTCGTTCCTCTGCCTACAAAAGGCTTGATCAGTATCGCTTTTCGCGGGACACCCGTACACCAAGTGGACGTCTGAGACGCTGCCTAAGCCCCCCCCTTTCCTATCTCACGGCGCCGTGAGGGGATGGCAAGCGCCATTGCAGGATTATTACGCTTCGTAGCTTCGGAGTAGCTGCTGCGCGTATTCAGTTTTTTTTTACATTTTAGTTTCATTTATTTGGTATAGCCCCGTGAGCATATTTGGCTCTTGAATCGGGTGCAACCGCAACGAACAAAAATAAACCAAAAAACGTGAACAAGAAAAGCATCTTAAAGTGACCGTGCGCAAACGGAAAAATCCAGGGGAAAGAAAAAAAACCCAGCAAAAATCTTCCAGAGAGAGAGCACCGTACACCAACGCTGTGTGCACATGTAGCCGCTATACGGGACCCGCACTTTCAAGGGCCCCGCGCTAAATGCTTTCAAGCTATCAACTCCGGCTCAGTGATTCTGCACTTGCTCTATTACTATAGTACTATACCGCCTGCAACTTTTTTTATTTTTACAAACGAACGGGTGTTTAAGGTTTGGCGATTTGTCGTGTTAACTGGCTGTGTAGCAAATGGAAAAATACAATAATTTTACTATGCCCCGCAACTCGTTTTGTCACTCGGAGCGGGCAGCTTCGTCACGAAACAATAAACACGAAAAGAAAAATCTGCGCCGTCGGTTTCGTTGCGTGGCTCACGCTTTGGTGGCAACTGAGATGGACACTTTTCAGGAGGCAGTGAACACCTCGCGTTGAGTCAAGGGCAAGTCGACGTTTCTCACCGGGGATTAGCTGGGAGTTTATCCCCCCCCCCCCCCGCCCGCCCCGACACGTCTCTTCCCAACGGTATTGAAATCGATATTTTAAAGATAGGATTCCCGATTTATAACATTGACCGTGTCGACTGAGATGAGGCTACCGGGGGTGGGGGGTGGGGGGGGTCACGGGCGTGAGTGGAGTGGAGGCGCAGCGGTTAGCGCACTGCGACCACTGTAGACCATCTACAGAAGCAGCGGTGGGGAACGTCCGGCCCGCGGGCCGTATGAGGCCCGCGAAATCATTTGGTCTCTGGCCCTGCCAAGGCAACCGCAGGCGGGACTCGAAATTCAACAAATCTAGAAGCAAACCTGGAAAAGCAGTTGCGAGTGAGTAGCAACAACATCGTCAATACCGGCTAACATCATCACACGCCTCGGCAAAGAGAAGCAGTTACAGCCATCGCATTAAGGGCGAGTTAATTAAACGTTTGACCGAATATAACAGGCTAATTTTTAAGTTGATAATTTTGTATGGCCCGCGAATGATGTTATAAATATCCAAATGGCCCTTGGCAGAAAAAAGGTTCCCCACTACAGTCGACGCGCCTCTGAACTTAAATTTCCGGCCGTGGCTAACGAGAGTGGCACAATATCCCACCCCCCCCACCCTTCACCAATTCGCATTGACCAGTGCGGTGAAGTATGGTCAAAAATTCAGTGGGCTCTACGTGGTAAAATACAAAATAGTAGTTTTTAATTGTGATTTGCTTACTTTTTTTACAGTTGTTATGGCACCTTAATGCCTGTTTTATAGCCAGAAAAGGGTCAAACCTATTCTTATTGTTTCACACGATAAGCCACTTCGTTCAGCTTTCATTTGTGGTCATGACCCCTTCTTAAAAATTAGTGAATAGCTCAGTGGCCGTTTACCTGTTAAGATAAAAAAAAGTTTTGTTTTATTTGTATAAATATTTTAAGCTATTTGTTTACCTTTCCTAGTCTTTGCACTCTCATCGTGTTTTTGTATTTTTTGTTGTTGTAAAGTTCTGACTCGCCCGCACTGGTCATTCTGTGAAAAAGAGCTTTATAGGTCATCGGATTCTTCCAGTATAAATATTCTGATTCTCAACAAATCCACAAAAAACCGGCATGGAAGGGGATGGACGGATGGATCTTCATCCAGTATATAGCGCATGGCAACGTTAAACTATGAACCAAACAACCTGAGTTAGATTCCTGGCTGCGACGTTAACATGAGGTATGGTCAAAGTATGGTGGTCACACACCTCTCATACCTGACATGGTCTCATCCAGCAGTGGCTTACCAAATGGTTGTCAGTAGTTATTATTCAGCGATTAGCTTTGTCTGTGCTTGTCACAAGTTTCCCCTCTTTAATCCATGCTGTAATAAAAAGAAGAAAAAAAATTTGGTAATTGCACTCAAAACGTCGCGAATTTGCTTGCAAAGCCGCGCGGAACACATTTTAAAATGCAATTTTAATTACTATTGCGATGACAATGGAGCCGTCAAAAAAATTGCTGGAAATTAAATCATTACAAGAATATGTTTTTTTTTTAATAATGTCAACTTAATTGCGGACCTAGGTGATTGAGAGCCCAAGCTGGCCGTGCTAATCGCGCCGTGAGTGCGGTGATGTCGAGAGGGGCCACGATGCCTTAGGGAGATTTTTTTTCTTTCATTTTTCAAAATAACCCCAGTGGCATTGATCGCGCGAACATTTAAAATACACTCGGGCAAAACTTTGTGACCTCCTCTCAAAGATGCCTTTTGTACAAATCCAGACAATAACCCCCTGAGTACATAACTACCGTTCTGCTGTTATTTAAATAAAGATACCCCGGATAAGTGCAGCGCTGTGAGATGACTCATTACCGCCACATGACGAGCAATGTGCACGCGAGGTTCCCTCCGTTTAACTCATGCGCTTCCGAGTTGCACTTTTAATTGACTTTAAACTATTGTTATTTTACCAAAAGGCCCACTGAAATATATCGATCTTTTTTCAGAAGCAACCTGGCCAACGAAGTGGCTTACCACACGGAAATGTATAGCAGCCAAGTACTCCAAACGCATGTTTCTAAATGCGGAGGGAAAAACCACACGACCACGGGAGAAGAATCCACACGACCACGGGCAAAGAGAACATGCAAACTCCAAATATACAGGCGTCAGGGTCGGTATAAAACCCACAACCTTCTGCACACCAAGTGAGGAAATTAACATCTCGCCACCGTGGCACTTACTTAAATGCTCCAGCATCTTAAGAACGCCTGGCGTCATATCCCATCTCATTAATTCCAAATTCCCAGCTGTAGTAATTATATATATTTATCCGCCTACGGGGACCCCCTGATGACTGCGGCGCAAGTGGGACATAGCACCGTGCGCGTAAGTGGGAATTATTCTGCATGTAAGGGGCCACCGTTGATCTTGGTAAATTCCACATGAGCCATTTGTACGACAGTGATGCCACCACGCATGGCCTGCCCTTTGTCGACTGTCACGGCATCGTTACCGTTCAACGTGATGCAGATGGCACGCTGTATTCGATGGTTAATACGCCCGCAAAACAAACGGCGAACGCGTGCCTATGGTGGGGAAGCGTGAGCCATAGTGCCACAGCGTTTAGCACGGCGTGCTACGAACCGGGCGAGCTGAGTTCGATTCCCCAGCCACGGATAACGTCAGTGGCGAGGAGCCGTAACCGTAAATCCACTCGGCGTGAAAAACAGAGCACCTAAGAGGTTTGCTTTAAAAAAAAAACATTTTTGAGATTTGTTCATTAAAAAAACGCCACTGTGCTGCAGAAAAAACTAAAAAGTTTTCGTGTTTCTCGTGTTCGGAAACACGGACGATTCAGGTGAAACATCAATAGCGTACCCTGTGGGAAGAACAAAGGCGGCAAGGGATTGGTACAGGCCCGTCGTGTACCGTACAAGCCTTCATAGGTGCTTGCTAACATCACGTGGCCAGTACTCCCAGTCTAATGATGTCTAGACGTGTCACGGGGGGGGGGGGTGAGGGATCTTTGTTTTTTTGCGTGCACGCTTAACGCGGGGGACCAGAGTTTGATAACCCGCTCACGGCCAACATAAGCGACGAATGTCTAAACCGGTCGTGGGCCTACCGTAAGCGCTATTCAGCCTTAAAATTATGACCTGGTGCAGCGTGTAAACTATCAGCACTGTGGATGAGACCAAATTCGGTAGGGACGTGGCCCTGGCCACGCCACCACCACCACCCTGTTTGTGTGCCATCCAAGCCTGGGAGCGCCACGGTGGTGAGATGTTAACTCCCTCACCTGGTATACAGGAGGTCGTGTGGTTCGATTCTGACCTTGACGCCTGCTGTATATTTGGAGTTTGCATGTTCTCCCTGTGGATTTTTCTCTGGGTCCTCCGGTTTTTCCTCTCCAATTTAGAAACATGCGTTTCTAAATGATTTGCCCGCTGTAAATTTTCCACGCGATAAGCCACTTCGTTGAGCTATCATTTGTGATAGCCACGCCGCTTCGAGAAAAAGAGCTAAATATAGTTCAGTGGGCCTTACCTGGTAGAACAAAAAAAATTGTGCACGTTTTTTTGTGTATATATAGCTGCTCGCTTGCAGCAATTTCCCCCTTCCAACAGCCTATTAAAGGCGATATGGCGGGGGGAGGGTCTTTGTCTTTGTCACTGGCGTAAGCTGGTAGGCAAGGGTGAGTCTCTGAGAACGTAACAGAGCTCATCAGAAAAAAATCACGACACCCAGTGGAAATAATCGCAGGGAGAAAGAAACTCCCCAAGCAGCGCGCAAGCAAATTGCTCACGCTGCTGCCAAAACGGGATTATGTTGACGAAAGTTCGCAGATGGAATGCTCCTGCTGGTCGACCGGCCCCGGGGTCCCTTGGTTGAGGCCAGAGGGCAGACAAGCGAAAAATGAACCTCGCCTACTCCGTCCGACCGGGGCGGTGGGTGGTGGTTGGGCTAGCGTTCATGTTTGACACACCTTTACAGAATCGTGATCGGAATATTAATGTATGCTGGAGGAGGAAGCGGATGAGCTGTCGAGCTCTTTTTCACAGATGTCCAATAGGGCTACGGGGTCAGAACGTTACAACAAACAATACAAAAAACACGATAGGAGTGCAAACTCATGTATAGGACAGGTGAACAAGTCACTTTTAAAAGTCTACAAACAAAAATATACATTTTGAATCTTACCAGGCAGAGCCCGCTGAGCTATTAAGTCATTTTTTTCAAAAGCGACCTGACCACATTTGGTAGCTCAACAAAAGTGGCTTATCTCGTGGAGATGTTATGCAGGAAAATAATACGAATAACAAAGGTCCTCCGTATAGCCTTAACAGACCTGTGGGGTAAGTGCTACTAGCGAGCACCATGAAGGCCGGCAAGGACGTCAGATTTTAGGGGTAGGGTGTAGCCACCACGAGCTCCGGTAGAATTCTCAGTGCTTTATATATAAGCGCGACTGGGATGTTCCCTCACCTTTGCAAACAATTGCCTGATACAAGCAGGGCCTGTGGAGATATATTTCATATACATTCATAATCACGTTTTTTTATGTGTTAGATCGCGTAAGTATTGTGTCGTTAAACCCGCCACCATCCGACACCGCCAATTCGTAAGGTGTGTCACGTAAACAAAACGTGCCAATTAGTTACCACTGGAGATGTTCTCTCACCTCTGCAAACAATTGCCTGGGCCCTAACCCAATTTATGTTGTTATAAATGAATACAATTGGTCACGGAAGCCTACGTGTTAAATTAAATGCAAATTATTTCAGGTCCACGTTGACGTCGCTCACTTAATAATCGTGTGCCTCGACAAACTAACATCATCACGGTGTCTTTAAGGTTTGCTGAATGAAACAAAACGACAACAACAAACACCACGGTGATTGTGTCGTGGCAGTGGTGTACAAGCACAGATAACGACGAAACACTCCGCTAACAATGCCCAGAAAATGAAATTGTATTTTAATCGGTGGCCCATCCTACGTTTCCTTGTGTCCCAGCAGCGATATTATTGACCAACGCGTAGCGCGCTAACCGCTGCCCCACCGTGCCAGCAAGAATAGACCGACGTTTCGGACAATGGGCCTTTCTTATGAACCATTGCCCGCGAACATTACGTGTTATCAATATATATAATTTCCCTTCCTGTGTCGCGAGTGCATGGTGTTGTTATTGAATGTCGAGTTATCGTCTTTAAACGATACAGCAGACTGCATTTACTTTGATAATTCCCTGCGGGGACCATAATTGAAATTGTAAATGAACCAATTTAAATTAGTTCGACAGCGAGAGGTGCTCGCTATATACAGTGAGGGAAAAAAAGTATTTGATCCCCTGCTGATTTTGTACGTTTGCCCACTGACAAAGAAATGATCAGTCTATAACTTTAATGGTAGGTTTATTTGAACAGTGAGAGACAGAATAACAACAACAAAATCCGGAAAAACGCATGACAAAAATGTTGTACACGCAAAGCTATCACTCCAACCATGAAGAAGGACCCTCTTGAGGAGCCTTTCAAAACCATTACTTTACCCTACATTGCAGGGATCACAAAAGATATCTCCAAAATCTTGAATAAACACAAGATCCAGGTCCGATTCAACACATTACATAAAATCCGTGATCTGGTTCCGTCTGTAAAATATGTTATTCCGGACATACAGTACGCTGGCGTCTACAAACTAAGTTGCCTCTGTTTGTAATAGTTACATTGGAGAAACCAAACGCCATGTCTCGGACCGCATCCGTGAACACAAAGCAGACCTTAAACACGGTAGGACCAACACCTCGGCCGTGGCAGATCACTGTTATAATTCAGTAGGCTCACATGACATTGACTTCTCCAAGACATAAGTTCTCTGCAAGCCATCTGGCTACCATGAGAGATTCGTTCATGAGGCTATCCACATATACAATTTCAACCGAGAAGATGGATTCTGGCTTAGCAATCATTGGAAGGATTTGATAAACCATTCCGGGTCTTAATTGATTGTTCACGCTTACGGTGGCTTTCAGACCGCATCTATTATTTTCGTCTCCCCCCTCCTCTTTTCCGAACATAGATGGACTCGTCCATCTGAACAAATTGTCAAATCGCTCTCCGTGGTGCTAACGTTAAAAATAACCGCCACATTTTTCAAATTTCCGTGCAGTGGTTTTCACACCTGATGATGATTGCTTGTGTTGCAGTCGAAACGTCGTGATAATTTAACTGTTATATATTAATTATTTTATTGTTTCCCTTCTACGTAACCTTACCGAAAGAACCAAGAAAATGAGACGTTATATTCTTGGTTCTTTCGGTAAAGTCACGTAGAAGGGAAACAAAACAATAAAAATATAAAACAATAAAATTCTCACGACGTTTCGACTGCAACACACGCAATCATCATCAGGTGTGAAAACGTCGTGAGAATTTTATATATTTTTTTATTATTTTATTGTTTCCCTTCTACGTGACTTTACCGGAAGAACCAAAAATATGAGATGTTGTTTGTCGTTGAAGTTATAGATATATCAGGGCTCCCGGTGAATGAATGCGATGTCTATATTTTGAGGGCATACACCTTGCGAGGCTGTAGAGGCCCTTGTGTCGTGTAGGCCCGAGGATCTACAATAGAGTACCATCACAGTACAGTACCACCATAGTGCAGTAGAGCACTCTACAACCACAGTACTGCACAACAACCATAGCACTGTACTAACATGGTACTGTACAGTACTACCATGGTAATGTACAGTACTGCAATGGCACTGTACAGTACTAACATGGTATTGTACAGTACTACCATGGTAAAGTACAGTACTGCAATGGTACTGTACAGTACCAACATGGCATTGTACAGTACTGCCATGGTAATGTACAGTACTACCATGGTAATCTACAGTACTGCAATGGTACTGTATAGTACCAACATGGCATTGTACAGTACTGCCATGGTAATGTACAGTACTACCATGGTAATGTACAGTACTGCGATGGTACTGTACAGTACCAACATGGCATTGTACAGTACTGCCATGGTAATGTACAGTACAACTGTGTTGATCATACCTACCATACTGTACCACGGTTTCACTGTACTAACGTGGTATTGTACAGTGCTGCCGTGGTATTATACAGTAGCATGGTACTGCACAGCACGCGTAGCCGGTAACGGCCTTAATGTAACGAACTGACGCGAACAATTTATCAACGGAGTTAACGATGACCGTGGATTGGAACCCCCCATAGACTCGCCAAGTGGAGTAATCGATTGAGGGGGGGAGGGGATATACGGGGGCACCCATTCGGATTGGGATGGACGCAGTGCAAGGAGGGGGTTGAGCAGTTGAGGCTGCTGCTTTGTTGTAAGGGGCCGTCCATAAATGACGTCACCAGATTTTGGATTATTTTTGCCCCCCCCCCACCCTCGTCACACGGCGTCATAAAAAGTCAGACCCCCCCCCCCTCGATTATGACGTCACAAAGCTAAGCTTTGCCCCCCCCCCCCCCAAAAAAAAACATTTCCATTTTGAAACTAAACCATGCTTCAAATCGCTTTAAACTATTGCCATTGTAGTGTGTGTTTAATGTGGCGCTGCACTCTGATGTTGTAGGTGTGTTGTTATAACAATTAGTGTTGTTGTAACAATTATATGTTTATTTATAGTTGCGCATTTTGATGTGACGTCACATTTCTCACCCTCCCCCCTCCTCGTCGCACATCGTCACAAATGTCTGACCCCGCCCCCCCCCCCCGTAGGTGCGTGACGTCATTTATGGACGGCCCCTTTGATGTAACGTCGGGTCGATTGGCGATTGCCTCTGGTCATTCAGTTTTCAGTTTCATTTATGTTGGTATAGCCCTGTGAGCCATTCGGCTCTTGAATCTGGTGCAACCGCAACAAACAAAAAAATAAAAACATGAACAATAAAACATCTTAAAGTGATTATGTGTGACTGCGCAAACAGAAAAATCCAGGAAAAAAAAAACATCAAAATATTCCTGAAATAGCACCGTACACCAACGCTGTGTGCAAAAATCCCAGTGGGATGCAAGTCAAACAACAACAACAACCACAAGACAACTTAGATTAAGGTCATCAGTCTAACTCCGTACTACAACAAACAAACATGGCCTAACCCAAAAAAAACGTTTTCGAAATCACCAAAATAAATCCATGAAAGCAATGTAACAACAGTGATCATAGTTAACTGTGACCGAAATTTCACAATAAACGACATAAACAACATGTACCACCAAACCCTGTAGCCATAACTGCCTGCATGAGTCACTCCACAACAACAGGAGCATCAGTCGGAGTATCAACATTTTCCCAATGCGCCTTTAAAGATCAGCACGCGAAATCAAAACACAAGATCATCCTTTGCAGCGGTCATCCGGAGCGAAACATTTGACTTCAGGCCACTGAATAGCAATGGCAGCTAGGGTAGCTGCAGGTGCACGGATGCTCGTCAGGAGAATAAATGACGAGTCGACGTTCCGCAACCGCTCCCTCGGTGGTGGGGGAAGTTTATCCACTCACTCGTCGCCTCCGAACTCGCCTGTTGATGTTGTTAACAAGGTAATGTCCCCCCAACTCGTTACGGTCACCGAGAGCAGATGTATAAGGGCGAGCCGGTTACACAAAGTCAAGAATGGAGTGCTGTGCTGGACAAGGATGGAGCCATGCACGTCCTTCACCAAACCACACTGACCCGCATGGTGAAGTATGGTCGCCTACCACCACGACCCTAGCACCACCACGATATTTAAACTACTCTAATTAATATTTTGATTTAAAGCTTTCGTGATTGCAGGGATTCATATTCTTGGTTCTTTCGGTAAAGTCACGTAGAAGGGAAACAATAAAATAATAAAAATATAAAACAATATAATTCTCACGACGTTTCGACTGCAACACAAGCAATCATCATCAGGTGTGAAATTTTCGTGAGAATTTGAAAAATAAAAAGACCATGCTTTCCCTCCTGATGATGGACTCTTCTGTTGCGCCCGAAACGTCGTGAATTATTTTATTTTATACTCTAACAAGCTTTACTACCCGGTTTTGCCCGGGACTTGGATCCACCACGCCCGGCCGCATTTGTCCCCCCAGTGGCGATGTTCACACACCACACCAGTTACTCGTTTGAGGCTGAGTCGACCTAGGGGAGGCCCAGGACCGGTTAAAATAATCGTCACCGGTGGTGGCCGTGAGCGGGGTTCGTAGCGCGGCACGCTAACCACTACACTACAATGCGTTACGCTTCCACACAGACACAGACACACACAGACAGACACACACACAGACACATACACAGCGCGCTAACCACTACACTACAATGCGTTACGCTTTCACACACAGACACACACACAGACAGACACACACCACAGACACACACACAGGGAGCTAACCACTACACTACAATGCGGTACGCTTCCACATGCGCGGGTCACGTGACAGATTTGACGTCACAGCTCACTTGCCGTGCAAAAAAAGTTAATGCATTATTGAGCTCCCCCCGCCCCCCCCCCCAAACAAAAATGTATTTTTTATAATGTTTGCATGGTGTACAGTCTGGAAAGTACCCACATGGCAAATTTAAAGTTTGTTGCATGTCGGGAAGTACGCTAAAGATTTTGAACAGACACACATAATCACAACTTTGCCTTTTTATATATGTAGTGTTCGATTTCACTCAGACAACTTCTGACTATCTACGAACACCGCTTTATTTACAACTCTCAGCATGTCCTCCACATTCCACAGTATCCTGGTCGCCACGGCTCGCTCACCATGCTTCACTCCACTCGCTCGCCACCTTTGTCTCTCCACTCCCCCATGATTACTTCGCTTGCTCCGCCGCTAACTGCTTCGTCTCCGCTCTCCGCTATCACCGTCACTACGCTCTCTCCACTGCTAACTGCTTCGTCTCTGTTCAGCTTCGCTATCGCTACGCTCTCTCCACTGCTGGCTGCTTCTCTTCTTCAGCTCCGCTGTCGCTACGCTCTCTCCACTGCTAGCTGCTTCTCTTCTTCTGCTCCGCTGTCGCTACGCTGTTTTCAAGCTCCGTCTCCAACTCCGTCTCCCGAACTTTGTCTCTCCAACTCTCTGTCTCCAAGCTCTCCACACTTCAATTCCCCGCTGTTGACTCCAACCTTAGTTTTCCCCCCGCTGTTCACTCCAAGCTCTCCAACTTCAACCACCTTCTCCAAGCTCTCTCCACTCTTCAACTCTCCTCTCCAATTGCCGACTCCCCCAATTTATCCCCGCTCTCATTACTCCCCAATTAATTGACCCGCCGTCCCAACGGCGCCCCGCTTGACCTGTACACCTGTTACCTCGCCAGACTTCAAGACGCCCCTCCAGCCTTGACAACGACACCAACCAATCTCACAGCCGTCCACGGCTCTCCCAGCTTAATTTCCCTAACATAACCTGCACTGTGTTTGCCTTCGCTACAGGCTGACCCAACATAACCCGTACTGTCTGTGTTATCGCGTAATCACGCTGTTTCCACTACGCACCTTCCTACTCCACTACATATATATGGAGATTAGTTGCATTGACTACAGCAGCAGCAAAAGTTTGGAGCAGAGGTGGAAACTGAAAACTCCGCGAGGGAAGGATGGAGCGGTTTGCGAGCATTAGGCGCGTTCGTCAAATTTCATTTAACAAAAAAAATAGGCGCCTTACATGACTAAGTATTATTTCTAGTAAATATCAATAACATATCGGGAGGGAAAACAAATTTGTGGAGGATCTCAAAGGATCCTCCCCACAATAGGCGCTCGCAGACACCGCATAGACCCAGCAGCACTATCCTGGCCTGTGCGGGCGAGGGAGTGGTGGGGGGGGGAGAGGCCGGGCCGTCGGGTCAGTGTTGGCGGCCTCGCTCCTTAACAGCACTCAGCCACTTCGCAGCGGCGGGCGGGGCCGAGGTCACACGGAGGAGCCAAATGTCACCGCCCGCGGCTCGATAATGACAATGGATGGCATCAATCTCCCGTTACCCCAGCACACGGCAATGACAGCGGGGGGAGCCATCCCGCGGCCACCACCACCACCACCCTCCACCACCCTCCACCACCACCGCACGTCTCGCTCAACAACCTGCACCGCTAATGGAGCGAAGACGAAAAGGCGGCTGCGAGTTCAATAACGTGGGGAGGCTTCCCCCTCCTCCAAAAAAAACACAACCAGACCGCCGGCAATGAGCGGCCGTGAGGTGTCCCCCCCCGAGTGAGATGGCGCATCGAGCGGTTTTGCAAAGAGACAAGCAAGTTCGCTTGCACGATTCAACTAAATGACAATATTTTACGTGTACTGTATATAGCCCCGTGTGGATGAAAGCCCTCGCCATTCCGTGTCGTTCGTTGGATCGCACTTCATTGGTTTCGGATGGCACTTCCCACCGATGATGGCCGCGGCTGGGAATACAAAGACGGTTAACAGGTAGCAATCGCCAATGGTGTTAGCCGTGCCTGGGAATGGTACTCGGGTCGCTGGGTTCACAGCATCATGCACGAGCGTCCAAACCAGTGCGTTGCGTCGTTGTGCCGTTCCGCAATTACCGTGCATTTATTATTTATTGTCGTGCAAAATTAGCTTGCCAAATGCGTCGCTCCACCACAAAGTAGAGCAGTTTCGCTCGCAAGCAAACGTGCCACCGCCGGTAGATCCGCCATCCAATTAAGTCGGAGCCAAACCGAAATAACCTTGGGCGCAAGAATCCCACTCAATTCATCCGCGTGCCATCATCGCTCCGCGCTCTTGAGCTTTGAAATTTCAGCTTCGCAAAAAAATCTGGAAGTGCGCCAGAAATGACGGCAGCATCTGGCACAGACAGGGTGCATGCACTCTCCACCGTGTGGTTGGTCATCATACATTTTGTTGTTGTTGTTGCCAAGGTTTCAGTCGAGGTTGCAATGATTGCTACGTGAATTCCAATCGAGTACAAACCTTTGTTTAAAGTAATATTGCACAGCTTTTTTTTTTTTGGGGGGGGGGGTCACTTTCGGACCACCGCCACGGCGCACAGCGGGGCCTAGTTAGCATGACGGGATCTTTGCGCGTCCACCATCAAGCAGATGGCACGTATTCTCACGGCTACGCTGGACTTGGAACTGCGACCCTCTCGGCCACTTAGCGGCAAAAAGCGCCACCGTTGGGACACCTCTTCGCGGCAATCCGTGGTCTGTGCGACGCACACGTTTAAACGTCACCGGTTGCAGCCGCGTAAATCCATACACACGGCCGAGCGGTTGCGCGTTATGGCCTCGTGTTGCAGAGATTTGCGGTTCAATTTAACACGTAGGAGGCTTTCGCGACCAATATCCACAATAGAGGTGTTTGGGTCTGATCACGTGAATATAAATGTGTCGTTAATCCCGCCACAGCCAATTGGTAAGGTTTGTCACGTAAACAAAACAAGGAAATTCTTTACTAGTGAGCAGAGAGTGCGACTTTATGAATTGCACTCGTCTGCAATTACCGAGAGCACCATACCGCCTTACTTGCAGACGAGTGCTCGCTTACATACACGGTGCTGTGTTCACCTTGTGCCGCACAGAGACAGCTGTCATTACGGGGCCCTGCTAGGCAACAACCAAATCAATACAACTGATATGCTTGCATATGGCAATATGTTTCTGGAGGTACATGTCAAAGTCGAGGTCTGCTAGCCATGACGAGAGGGCTTCAGGAGAAAATTTGTGTAGTTTTGCTGTTCCTATCCCATTGAAGGAGTTCAGACTATAGCTTTATTATACGTTCCATAGTTTGAGTTGCATGGACACAATCGACACCACTGTGACTTGCGTCTTTTATTTTCCATTCATGAAGGAGAAGCGCGCATCGCCGCGTTGATGTCCTTATGGGGTTGGTGGTTACACCAGCAGTGTATTTGCGAGGAGGAGAAATGTTATATAGCCGGGAGGTTTGCGAAATTTTGGATCTTGAATTCGGTGCTTATTCTGGACGTCCACATTGTTCCACTCTGTTCGCGAGCGTTCTTCCGGATCTGGGTGAGATTCTTGGATGGTGACGGCGCATTCCAGAATGGGGATCGGGAATTCACTCGGTGGCGATGTACATTAAATACAGCTGCCAGCTTGGCATTGGAACTATTGAGATGGGATGTGATATACGTGGCTTTACGATGCTGGGCCATTTCATCTTTCCTGTTACAAACGTTAGCAAATTGCAGGGTGGGTTCCGTTCAACTGTGAATTTCGAAATGCGCAAACAGCTCAGAGTTAAATCTTGACTTAAATCTTTCGTGGCTGCAGGAATTCATATTCTTGGTCTTTCGGTGAAGTCACGTAGATAGGTTCAAATAAATAACAAAAATTATAAAGTTTTGATCGCAACACAAGCGGTCGTAGTTTTTGTTATTTTCTTTGAACCTATCTACGTGACTTTACCAAGAATATAGCTCAGCGTTACTTGTATTTAGAGAGGCATAACGCCATTGTCTTTAAAAACATGGTACAGTGCTCACCGAATTGAACTCTCGCGACACCACCGCACTCTACGATAGCTGGCGCCAAACTGTGCCACACGCCCTCCCGCGTGGTCTTGTGGGAACCTCGGTATCGATAGTTATTTTAGTTTTCCTTCCGGTTCCGTTCCGATGATGTACACGTACGTGATCGGAATGGAATCGGAAGAACGGGACAGGGTTAAGCAAGGGACGTGTAAAAGCACGTCCCTTGCTTAGCATTGTGGCTTTGTGGCACCAAAGCCACAATGCTAATTTGAGCAGGAAAGTCACTTTGACTTTTGTGTACAGCTAAACACGGAGCTATGAGATCTACAAGAGAGAAGCTCCGCTGCTCTTCAACAATACACAACAGACTGTCAGAGCAGTCATAGCAAAACGATGAATGTAAACAAAGGTCACGTTATACAACGAATTAATAGGGTGATGCCATCACAATCAGTGTGCACTGACAAGCGGCAATAAACAAATGCGTGGATTGTTCCATGAGCAACGACGGTGCTGTCCTAACATAACACTATCACAAACCAGGACACTGCAGGTCACAACAGCAAGCTTACTCATCCACTCACTCAACCCACTCACTCACTAACCCATTCGCTCGCGTGCACTCGCTCACCACAGTGCAGGTCGCCTCACTTCTATTTCTGCTTTCTCCCTAACACTGGGTCTGCTGTGAAGTCATCACCATCTCTCCCCCCCCCACCTCCCAAGTTTGTATAATAAATAAACCTTGCTCAATTCACAGAAATGTGTTACACTCTTATCTATGACAACTTAAATCGTGCTGTTTGTTGCTGGCCGCCTGGCGTTTTGAGCCTTTGGGTACTGTGCTCAGCAACACATCGTTCTGTTAACAATCGTGAACATAATAGTATTGTAGTGCAGTGACTTCGGAGACGAGGTTTATTTAACACACCCGATCTCACCTGCACACACTCTGCAGTCGCTAGCCTCTAACACAGCACTAACCGTCTAACACCGACGGCGCTGACGGAGATAGCTAACAGGCTATCTAGCAGCGCAATATCGAGCGAAGATGGCAGCGACGATGGTGACGATCCAATTCCAAAAACTGGCAGCCTCAAGCTCCCGCTCTCGGGCCCCTTTTATGCTACCAGCGTGGCCCTGGCTCTGCCCTGGCCGTGCCGCCCTTCCAGAACCCGCTAGCAGATTCCAGGGGCTTCCAGATGGGGCCCTCCATGACCCTTGCCCCAGTTCCTCCGCCCTGCCGACACACACACCGTGTCTATGCTCACCGGCGTGTGTACTGTTTGTCCACCGCAGTTGCCGCTGCTGGTCGCCAGCCGGCGCTATTACACTACACTATAACAAATGGGGTATTACAACCGACCACAGTAAACAAAGGCACATACAGTAAAACCTTGGATTGCGAGCATAATTCGTTCCGGAAACGTGTTTGTAATCCAAAGCACTCGTATATCAAAGCACTCATATATCAGTTGTGATCACGTGACGCTCGGTAGACAAAGCGTATACGTACAACGCGTATTGCAAGACCTTGCTCGTTTATCAAATTAATATTCACTTAAAATTTTTGCTCGTCTTGCAAAACACTCGCAGACCAAGTTACTCGCAATCCAAGGTTTTACTGTATGTCACATCGTACCAGAAACTACTGCAGTAATCTATCTAAACCAGCTCAAGCCTCCCATAAATCACGTGATATTTACGTGGCCACCCCCACTCTAAATCCCTCATCTCATCCATAGATCGCTATCTCGGCTTCTACAACAGCTCAATCCTAACCGTAAATCACGTGACATTTATGTGGCCACCCCCACTCTCAACCCCTCCCCTATCCCTGTTGCCGCCCACTGTGAAAACAGACGCCGCTCCTCCATGCATCAGCAGCAGTAATAGCATCGATGTCCTCATGCAGCCTCTTCCTGCCGATCCTCACCTCTCCCGACCCCCGTGCCCCCGTTTCTCGGCTCCTTTCCTGTGGTGTGTTGTCATTGTGTGGTCTGGAACTAATTTGATATATATTTTTTTATTTTGTTGCCTTGTCCAAGATTTGGTTTAGAAAAATCGGAAGACATCGATATACCTGTGCAAGTTGTATTTACATACTTTATTTAGTGACTTGGCTCTTCTATACTTTTCACTACTGTCTGTGTTTTTATTGATGCGTCGTTTGTTGTTGTAACCTTCCGACCTGCCCCCCTACTGGATGCGTGTGAAAAAGAGCTTCACGGCTCATCGGATTTTTCCAGTCTAAATAAATATTTCGGTTCTCACTTTCCTCACACTTTCCAATATTTTGCTTCTCCCTTTCCTTTCCCGTTCCTTTCTGTTCCCCCCCCCACGCATCTCATCCATGACTCTATTGTGCCTCGGGTGGTGCGTCCCCCTCCCTCCTCCCGGGTTACAACAGTTGCTTGGTGCACCAGAAATTACAAACTATAATACTGTCAAGAGCGTAACGGCTCTTCATTTAACACTGACATTTCACGACCGTACGACAACACGTTTTACTTACGCGATGTGCCCTAGAAAAAAAAAATCAATTGTCAATGTAACGAGGCACAACACACACACATGTGTAGATCACAACTGAACCAGAAAATTATTAATAAAACCCAGTGTGCAACACCAAGCCATGATAAACAAAGGCACAGGTCACAACAACAAGCTGTAATTACTACAATATCATGGTCTCGTGGGGTACAGTACAGTGATAATAACAACATTGTCCATATTACAATTTTTTTGGGTTAGATCGCGTAAATATAAATGTGTCGTTAAACCCGCCACCACCCAACACAGCCAATTAGGTTTTTATTTTTCACGTAAACATAACATGCCAATTCGTTACTAGTGTAGTGTCATAGCACTGGCTGCTAGCAGAAAAGGGGATCTGCGGCGTACGGCAGTCCTGGCGTCAGCAGGCCACGTGATAGACACCAGAGGGGGACATCTCGGGGAAAGGTCACAGAAGGGGCCCACCAGGAACCCGCTGGTAGGTTCCAGAAAGGGGGCGTGGTCGAGGGCGGAGCGAGGCCACGCTGGCTGTATGAGAGGGGTCCCTGGAGGGCACCTCGGGGCTGCTGCTGGAAGTGGGATCCACGTCGTGCTGCTCAAGTCCATCGCCGTCGTTCTTCTCGTCGTCTTCACCGTTCTTCTCGTCTCCGTCTTCACCATCCTTTTCGTCGTCTTCTTCGTCTTCACCATCTCGGGGCGTCACCAGTCAGGCAGCCTACTAACTGTCCTGGCTGAGTAACGTCGCCGGCAATGGACGGACTAGTTATTATTAAGAGTGTTAAACCCGATGGTGCTCGTTAATAAAGAAGTGCCTCCAAGTCTTATCGTCTCCGAGTTAGTCACTACACTAGTACAGCACACCGGTGTGTTGGGGAGTAAATCCACACTACACATGGTAGCAGCTTCTGCTGCTACCATGTGTAGTGTAATCACAATCGAGTAATTCAAACGTGATTACAAACAAGTTGACTCTTAATTCTAGTTTCATGAGCGGACTATTTATGCGTAAATCCTGTGCATTCTACATGGGTGAGCTTTACGTATATAAAACACAATTTTTGGTGATGCTGTTGCGTTCGCAGTGGTGCACAAGCAGATTTTACTAAAAAATACCACTTGGTTGTCTTAAAAGTCAATATACATGGCGACGTTTCGGCCAAGGCCCCTTTCTGCTTGTGCTCTGAATGAGCATGAAAGGTAATGTGCTCTGAAGAAGGGCCATGGCCCGAAACGTCGCCTATGATATTTTGTTGTTGTAAGACCAGTGTCTTAGACGAGTCTGTTGAGTTTTTCACATATACGGGGTGGCCCAAAAGTCAGGACACACGTAGGGTTATATTTATTTTAACAAATAACATCGGGGTATTTCATTTACTTCAACAAATGTGCAAACCGACTCATGTTAACGTGAATGCATGCATGAATTCTCCCTTGAAATGAAAGTTGAACTTTTTTTAAAGATTACTTATACATTCTTTAGTATACGTACAAATTAAAACCTCGAAATTAATTCGTTCATCTTGAGTAAAAATTTCTTGCCATTTTAAAAATGTCATCTGTAGGGCAATAATAAAAATATATGTATTAATGATACTAGATAAAACATTTACATAAAGAATAAACAATAAAAATGTTTTAAATGTCAGTGTTAAAATAAATGAAATAACCCTGTCTCCTGACTCTTAGGCCACACTATATATATACACATATTGTGTATATAGGGATATACCAGCATTGTCAATACGATCACACACGCTTAGTCACTGGGTAAACAGTCAGTGTACACACACCACATCTGTTTACACTGCTTAACGCTGCGGATTTGCGTGGTGGCCTTTAATTATGAAGCTTAGCGGCTGGCATTAAACACCCAAAGAATTGGGTGTTAATCAAATCATGTTATGAGTGCGTGGGTGCGTGTGTGTATGTGGGGAGCGGGAGTGTAGCGGTGAGCGCGCTGCGCTGTGAACCGAGCGACCCGGGTTCGATTCTCGCTCACGGCCAACATCAGTGGCGATTATCTTAACCGGTCCTGGGCCTCCCCGAGGTCGACTCAGCCTCAAATGAACACCTGGTGCGGTGTGTAAACATCGTCACTGGAGAGACAAAGGCGGTCGGGCGTGGTGCTGGCCACCCACCCCCTCGTGTACCGTTCCGGCCTTCATAGGTGCTCGCTAACAACACTACAGCCTGTTAAGGCCATATGGGGGACTGGGGGATTGTCTTTGCATGGGGAGTTTTGGTGTAGCGCTACGACTCCGGCGACGGTGGTGATTTTCTGAACCGGTCCTGAACCGGTCCTGGGCCTCCCTAGGGTCGAATCAGCCTCAAATGAGCACCTGGTGCGATGTGTAAAAATCATCACTGGGAGACAAAGGCGTCCGGGCGTGCTACTTTCCGCACAACTCTCTCGTGACTTGTGTGATGTGTTGGCCTTCATAGGTGGTGACTAACAGTACTTGCCCCAACAGCCTGTTGAGGCTATACGGGCATGGTTGTAGCTTCACTCCACTCAGTCTAGTCGTTGACGGACCTATGTTCAGTTTGTACCGCGCGTTGTTCGGCATGATGTCCAATGTTTCGCTCCAGGTGGTGGGAGCCTCTTCAGGAGCACAGGCTGGCAAAAAGGGGAGGGTAGTGGCCGGACATCGCTCGCCACTGATGCTAGTCGTGGCCGGGAATCGAACTCGGATACCAAATTCTTGGCGCAGTGTCCCATCCACTGCGCCATTTGTCGACTCTCTCTGTGTGCTGCTGAGAGTGAATGCCAGCTTTGATGCTGGTTTACTCAGCAATGCCTCACCGAGGATCCTGACTATTTTATATCGCAGTATATTCCAATTCCAATTCATTTTTTTCTTCTATAAACACCAGCAGCGCATTGGGTTGCTCTTACAAATAACGCGAGTGAATGTTCGCCAACTTTGAGCGGCGTGATAGAATTTTTGCTTGCGTTTGTTTGTTTACGGTTTATACGACCCGCAGTATTAATCAGGGTCGGTGGCTGTTAAATTCGAACCGTGAGCTTTTGCAACGAGAAGGCGAACGCGCTGCCACTCAGCCACGCCTAACCACATTTTGAGTCTATTTAAATATTTTTTCTTATTTTTTTTTACCAGGTAAGGCTCCCACTGAGCTACGTAGCTCTTTTTGAGAAGCGTGGACCTGGCCGCAAATGATAACGCAACGAAGTGGCTTTGCCACCGCGCGGACATTTACAGCAGCCAAATACTCTAAACGCGTGATGTCGATTCGAAATGTGGAGGGAAACACCCGGAGGACCCGGAGAGAAAAATCCACGGGGATAGAGAACACGCAGACTCCAAAAATACAGCAGGTGTCATGGTCGGGATCGAACCCAAGACCTCCTGTATACCAGGTGAGGTAGTTAACATCTCCTAGCCACCGTGATATGATGCTGTGCACACACGCACAGTCCTGGCCTCCACTCAGCAGCTAAACGCCGCTTCCCATCTCAATGGCCCATTGATGTCAAACTGCATGAATTGTGCGCTTATTAAAACAGAAATTAAGGGTGAACTTGCTTGTAATCACGTTTGAATTACTCGATTGCGATGAGACTACGCAACGTCAAACGGACGTGTCCCGGCAGACAGACGACATTCCTCCCCACACGATGCCCACGCCTCAGCCTGTGGCTCACCGTCCAAAAAGACTTTCGGGGATTTTAGACCCACGGGTCGAGGACCGCCGAAGGAAAACGATCGAGGAACTTTAACCGCGTGCTCTCGTCAAACTCAGCTCAAGCCTCCGGCAAGCCACGTCCGTCACGTCATCCCCGACTCTTACCCCCCCACTCACCCCCCATTCCCCGTTGGCTATGCCACGGATCCATACTGTTTGGTTCTTTCGGTAAAGTCGCGGAGGGCGCAACACAAGCGCCTGTCGTCAGGTGGGACAACAGCAGCAAGAAAACAATTGCTAAAGTCGACAAGAGAGCTTCTGCAAAACAAAAGGTTATATTTAAGTAAGAGGGGGGGGGGAGCTAGGGAGGGGAGGCAGAGGGGGGTGGTTGCTTGGGGCGGGAGGAATGGCGAGGCTGCTAGAGTACGGGGGAAGGGAGAACAAAGGGGGGCGGGAGGGGAAGCAGGAGCGAAGGTGGTGGGGGGGGGGAGCAAGAATATGCCACGGATACAAAGTTGCTGGTTTGACCGCGAGAGAATCGTCAATCTTTCGGCCAACTTCGTACAGCGAGCATAGCACCCCCCCACCTCCACCTCCCCCCCACCTCCACCTCCCACACCCCCCACCTCCACCTCCCACACCCCCCACCTCCACACCCCCCCTCCACCTCCCACCCCCACCTCCACCTCCCACACCCCCCCACCTCCACCTCCCACACCGCCCCACCTCCACCTCCCACACCCCCCCACCTCTACCCCCCCTCCACCTCCCCCCCCACCTCCACCTCCCACACCCCCCCCCGCCCACCTCCACCTCCCACACCCCCCCACCTCCACCTCCCACCCCCCCACCTCCACCCCCCCCCACCTCCACCTTCCACCTCCCCCCCCCACCTCCACCTCCCACACCCCCACGCCTCCGACGCCCCACTTGGCATGAACGAACGAGGATCTTGAATAATTCACTGTCGCCAACCCGCACCCTTGAGCGAACACGCCGGGGACGGGAACGATTGCGAGACATCGCCGGCGTCTGCTTTTGAACACCACCACTCGAGCCGAAAAGAAAGGACCCGGGAGATTGTGTAAAGACCGTCCACTCGACCACTTGCTCTCGTTGTGAAATTCCAAATTCGTGCCATTTTTTGCCCCAATTGCTCAACTCGCTTCCTCTTCACGCTCGCTGCTCGAGTTGTTCACAATTTGGCGCGTTCGCTCAGCAAATGGCGAAGCCCCCCCCCCCCCCCCATTTTTTTTGTGGGATCTCGTGCGACAACAACAAAAGGTCACAGCAATTTCCCTGCTGCTCAAATGGACTTTGGGAGCATTGGGTGATCTCCTCCCGTTTACAGCCAACGTAGAGTCGGTGGTGGAAATTCCACATTGCTGTGGCGGGGACGAGTCTGTCCATAAAAACCACCGTCGTCTATTCCCCGCAAAGGTTTATATTTATATTGTATCTACCCAGGAGGGATGATGGGGTCAAGTCAACCCCCAACCAGGTATTTGAACTCGCGACCTTCCGCTTGCGAGCCGCTCGCTCTACCGCTGAGCCACCTGGCATGTTACCCTTGCGACCTCATCGTCAGCCGTGATCTATCCACTGCTGAATGAAGGTCCCCTCGAGCCGCCGTCACCACCTCCTCTCGAAAATTTTGCGAATGGAACAACTCGATCCATGCAGCGCCTGCGCACGAACTGATTTCATTGCTCCATCTCCTCTGTCGGGACGTTCGCTGGGTAGTCGTTTCATTTCCTCGGCAACCTGGCAAACTTTCCACGAGGGCCCTGCACGTTCAGCAATGAAGTGAGACGACGATGAGCTGGACCCAGTGAAATCACAAGCGAACCAAGCAAAGACATCTGATGAGCACGGTTGGACTATGCACGGTGCGAAAGAAGTTCAGCGTACATAGAATCAGCCGCGGGGAACCCAAGCAGCGCAACGGGGCCATGGATTCGTGAAAGCGAGGAGATATGGGAGGGCGTCAAACACCGCTAGAATTCAAATCTTGATAACACATTTAATCGGGCTCATTAACATAAAAGCCAATTATTGTAATCTATCTCATATTGTCTGCATCTGTTTTCAATCACCTCACTACACCTCTTTGTGGGGGGGGGGAGGGGGGGAGAAGAAGTGGGTGGGGGGAGGTATGTACCCAGAACAGGTTCATACGTTACTGAAGTTGGTCGTACGGGGGTCCATCTCACGTCGCCGGGTTCATAGCGCAGCAGCGGGCGAACCACTGCAGTAACAACGCTACACCCGATTTCACATCCACGACCTGGAATGCGTGTGTCAGAGTTGCAACCGTACCGTCAAACGAGAAGCATTCATACAATTTGTGTGCTCCCCACTACATATAATGGGGAGCGGTAGTGTAGCGGTTAGCGTGACGCGCTATGAATCCGGCGACCCGAGTTCGATTCCCGCTCACGGCCAACACCGGTGACGATTATCTGAACCGGTCCCGGGCCTCCCCTAGGTCGACTCAGCCTCAAATGAGAACCTGGTGCGATGTGTCAAACATCGCCAAATGGGGAGACAAAGGCGGTCGGACGTGGCGCTCGTCACCAACACCCCTTCGGGTGCCGTACCGGCCTTCATAGGTGCTCGCTGACAGCACTTGCCCCAGCAGTCTGTTAAGGCTGCACGGGGGATCTGTTTTGTCTTCATACGAGGTGGTCATTACGTGTTTGTTATGACGCGTGTCAGTCGACACGCTGGGACACGCTTACAGACGAAAAATTCCATCTCCAGGGCTTATCCAGGTTAACGTGGCACAATCAAAACACGAGATCAATATCGATGTTCTAAAGCAGCTCGGTCACATCACCGCCCACGTGCGCAATGAGTCTCACGTTTTGGGATTCTTTATCCAGTTTGCCAGTGGCTCTCAACCGGGGGTCACTGGACCCATGGGGATTACGTGGCAATGTCCCGTGGCGGTGGGGGGGGGGGGGGCTAGGTGAGGTGTGTTATAAATGTGTGAAATAATATCGTGCATGAGAGTCATTGCGGAAAAAAAGTCGCGTATGAGTATGCCAATATTAAATAAGATACAAATTCGATCCGTGTGATAACCTATAACGACGCAGAAGACCTTTCTAAACTCATTGATCGTAAGCGATGTTGGTTTTCAAGAGTAACCAGCGAGCGTCACGCACGCAGAGCGTCATTTGACTTCGTTTTATTGGTATGGTTAAATTTTGATTTAAAGCTTTCGTGACTGCAGGGATTCATATTCTTGGTTCTTTCGGTAACACTAATAACCATAACACTATTCTTGGTTCTTTCGGTAAAGTCACGTAGAAGGGAAACAATAAATAATATATTATATTAATATATAATATACGTGACTTTACCGAAAGAACCAAGAATAGTGTTATGGTTATTAGTGTTACTTGAATGTGTTGTTTGCACAGGAAAACTATTTTACCAAAGGCGTTTCTATTTCTCGTTTTACAATATTTTTTGTAATCTTATTCCTCACTCTAGATGCACTATTTTGCAATATATTTATCTAATCGTAATGTTCACTTTAGTTATATATTTAATTTATAATTTAGTAATATATTGCGTTTTTATTTGTTGAGTTTTTTCATTGCTGTAATTATTGTATTTATAATTTTCATGCGGCCTGTTGCAAACGTCGTGTTTTTTTATATTACAGTTTTTGTTTTGTTGATTAAACCCAATTCAAGAGCTTCTTAGCTCACGGGGCAATTCTAAATAAACTGTTTTGTTCTAACTGTTCTATAAATATTGCCGTGCTGGTTTGTTTAGAGTCCATTGTCTCTCCTCCGGCCACTATGATCCGGAATTCCACGCAACTCTTCTTGTGGAGGAGCGTGGTCCGCCAGGTGGGGTGTTGGCTGTTGTGTTGCCCGGCTCTCTGTGTTGTGTTGCATTGTGTTTCTAAGTTTACAATTTTTTTCCCCATTCATTCTTACCTGATGATGGTCGCTTGTGTTGCAATCGAAACGTCGTATTCTATTATTATTATTTGATTTTACTTTCTACGTGACTTTACCGAAAGAACCAAAGAGTAATTCCTGCAGTCACGAAAGCTTCGAATCTAGTTTGTTCTCTTCGCTTGCAGTTAACTGGCTAGTCAAGGATGCCTCACAAAAAATAGACAATTGGTTAAGATATCGACGTTCATTAGCGATAGATTTATTTCTCAGAACCACGTTGGGTCAGGCAAGGGTGGGGACGGGGGAGGGTTACTCGGTTGAAACAAAATTCAACAAAGGGGTTGTTACAGCAGTGGCCAAACAAGGCTGAGAACCAACGCAGGACGTGGCATGTTACGTGAGTTCGCGTGACCCCTGCAGACGATAGATGCCGCTATATTCACCAAAACCCTAACGATAGAAGTAAACAACAACAAAACAAATTTTGATTTAAAGCTTTCGTGACTGCAGTAATTCATATTCTTAGTTCTTTCGGTAAAGTCACGTTGAAGGGAAACAACAAAACCCCGAATCAACATCCTGCCTGCCTCACGCGAGTTTGTCGAATTTAGCGGCAATTTTAGGAATGCATAATTTGGGACGTATTTAGGGGCGTCGGTTGTGTTGTAGAGAGAGGTTGCGGGTTTATTTTCCCGAAAGCAGTCGAACAGTGCCTCGGTGTGGTTCCACTTATGTAATGCACTGTTGAACAGTTTTAGATGAGAATAAACATCACTGCAGAGTGGGCATGAGATTTTATTTTGCTGGGCAACCTCACGTGCTCACCAACTACGCCGATTTAACTCCATCAAACGGTGCCCCCCACGGTTGTGAGATGTTAACTACCTCGCCTTGTATACAGGAGGTTTGTGGGTTCGATCTCGACCCTGACGCCTGCTGTATATTTGGAGTTTGCGTGTCTCTCTCTCTCATCATCATCATCATCATCACAGTGGCTAGGAGATGTTAACTACCTCGTCTTGTATACAGGAGGTTTGTGGGTTCGATCCCGACCCTGACGCCTGCTGTATATTTGGAGTTTGCGTGTCTTTCTCTCTCTCTCTCATCATCATCACAGTGGCTAGGAGATGTTAACTACCTCGCCTCGTATACAGGAGGTTTGTGGGTTCGATCCCGACGCTAACGCCTGCTGTATATTTGGAGTTTGCGTGTCTCTCTCTCTCTCTCATCATCATCATCACGGTGGCTAGGAGATGTTAACTACCTCGCCTCGTATACAGGAGGTTTGTGGGTTCGATCCCGACCCTGACGCCTGCTGTATATTTGGAGTTTGCGTGTCTCTCTCTCTCTCATCATCATCACGGTGGCTAGGAGATGTTAACTACCTCGCCTCGTATACAGGAGGTTTGTGGGTTCGATCCCGACGCTGACGCCTGCTGTATATTTGGAGTTTGCGTGTCTCTCTCTCTCATCATCATCATCACGGTGGCTAGGAGATGTTAACTACCTCGCCTCGTATACACGAGGTTGTGGGTTCGATCCCGACGCTGACGCCTGCTGCTGTATATTTGGAGTTTGCGTGTCTCTCTCTCTCTCTCATCATCATCATCATCACAGTGGCTAGGAGATGTTAACTACCTCGCCTTGTATACAGGAGGTCGTGGGTTCGATCCCGAAGCTGACACCTGCTGTATATTTGGAGTTTGCGTGTCTCTCTCTCTCTCTCATCATCATCATCACGGTGGCTAGGAGATGTTAACTACCTCGCCTCGTATACAGGAGGTTTGTGGGTTCGATCCCGACCCTGACACCTGCTGTATATTTGGAGTTTGCGTGTCTCTCTCTCTCATCATCATCATCACGGTGGCTAGGAGATGTTAACTACCTCGCCTCGTATACAGGAGGTTTGTGGGTTCGATCCCGATGCTGACGCCTGCTGTATATTTGGAGTTTGCGTGTCTCTCTCTCTCTCATCATCATCACAGTGGCAAGGAGATGTTAACTACCTCGCCTTGTATACAGGAGGTCGTGGGTTCGATCCCGAAGCTGACACCTGCTGTATATTTGGAGTTTGCGAGTCTCTCTCACCGGTGGGTCGCGTAGATTTTCTCCGGGGTTTTTTCTCCGCATAAAAAAAAATGCGTTTTTAAATATATAGCTCAGTGGGCCTCTCCTGGTGCAATAAAAACATTTGCCGTAGTAAAATTCATCATCGTAGCCCCGTGCAGGCTGGCTATCAGGATGAGGAGAGAGAATTGCGGTGTTTAATTAAAACCGCGTAATAAATAATAAGGCCGGGTGATGAGTTTGAGGGAGACATCGCCACCAGCTGCCTAACCAGCCACGTTACCCCCTCCTCCTCCTCTCAATAATTGACCGTTTTATATTCATGTAGAACCAGGCCCGCAAACGTGTTTGGCACCGTAATTAACGATGCAATTAACGATTTGGGGCCGTCCATAAATAACGTCACGCGATTTTGGACGATTTTTGACCCCCCCACCCACCCCCCCACCCTCGTCACCCATTCAGATTGGGATGGACGCAGTGCAAGGAGGGGGTTGAGCAGTTGAGGTTGTTGCTTTGTTGTAAGGGGCCGTCCATAAATGACGTCACCCGATTTTGGATGACTTTTGACCCACCCACCCTCGTCACACGGCGTCACAAAAAGTCAGACCCCCCCCCTCAATTACGACGTCACAAAGCTCTGCCCCCCCCCCCACCCGCCCAAAACCATATTTCCACTTTGAAAATAAAACATGCTTCAAATCGCCACTTCGCCACTCATCGTGGTCTTTTGCGATGGTAGGGGACAAAAAATGAGAATACCCCAGGCACCTGCACGCGAGCAGATTTCACCGCTCCGTCTCCACGGTGCTTGCTCCCTCTTGGGCGAGTTTGCTCCTCTTTGAAGCAAACAAACAAAACACGGTTGCCGATCACCTGGACGGAGAGAACCGTAGCCCGAAACGTCGCCTATTACGCACTGCGCAATACGTATACAATTTACAAAGGACGGTGTTCTTGACGAGCGGCGAGCTCCTGCCACGGATGTAACATTTGTTTTGTTTATCGGTTAAATTCTAAATCCAAAGGGTGGGAGGAGCTGCGGGCCCGGGGCAGGGCGATGTGAACCCCAACGGACGCGAGTTCGATTCCAGGCAGCTCACGGCCACTACGAGATCAGGTAACTGATCATTAATGACCTGATCTGAATCGCTCTCTGTCCCCCTCAAGCAAGGTCCCGCACTGCTGACGACCGGCTTGGTGAAGTATGATCGGACAACCCCCCCTCCCCCCTCAAGGGGCTGAACATCTTTCATGATAATCAGCCAGGCAGAGTGAATTCACTACTGGATGAAGACCTCCTCCACGAAGCCACCGCCACCTCGCACAACCCACGGCGGTGGCAGTATAGCGCCCCCCCCCTCCGCCCCCCCCACCCCCCCCCAACGAAAGTACGTCAGCCGAGGAGACGGAGCGATGAAATCAGCTCCGCATCTCAGGATTACGACGGCATCATTACGCTTAATGAGTTGTCGGATTGGGCCACGCGCGTGCGTTGCACGAGCGTGGCCCAATGAATGAAAGCCGCGCTGCGCTTGGGACGATAAATCTCGCCACCCTCCCTCCAGGGCGACGTGCGTGGAGCTTCTCGGAGTCAGCGGGACGCGCTACAGAGGCGGGGGGCAGGCAGGCAGGAACCCACGATGGGATTATGTCCACGGACTCAGGTGGTTCTACACGCGATGCATCATCGGCCCGACGGGGATCGATCCACTGCTGGATTAAGGCCTCCCCACCTTGTCCCACGATCCTGCGATGGAGTGGTAATGATGACGATGATGACGATGATCCCATCTCCCACGGTAGATTGTTCTCTCAGACTCGTTTCCGTGCCCCCGGAACGTTGAACTTCTTTCGCACCGTGCATATAACCAACCGCGCTAATTGGAGATGCGGCTGCCACTCCGCCAGAGTCAGATGTGGCGAGATGAGCCTCAAGAACCACACGCACGCAAATCGTGCACGTCCATACACACGTTCTGTACAGCTCCTTAGGACCATCCACTGCTGGATGAAGGCCCTCCCCACGCCGTCTGGCTCGTGGGGTGGGGGAAGGGGTATATGGCCATACTTCACCACGCTGGTCCAGCACGACTTGGTGAAGGCGAGAGGAGAAGACACGGGCGCATAGAAGTACGGTACAAGTCTCGCGCTGTATATGCGGCTGATCTTTATCTGCACAACTTTCGCTGTATTATGCGTTGCGAATTCACTCATCCGCGGATATGCGGTCAGACGATGAGCAACATCGTGTGTGTGTGTGCCGTGTGCGCTGCTCAGCAGACGGCATCAGAAATGTGTATTCATACTGGAGGGATCCGATGAGCTTTAAAGCTCTTTTTTCACAGATATCGGGTAGTTTTCACAGATCTCCAGCTGTCTCACAGACATACATAAACATAGAGACACATACACAGCTACACACACGGAGATACATGCAGAGACACACACAGAGATAGATAGAGATACACAGAGAGATACACACACAGAGATACATAGATACATACACAGATACACACGGAGATACGTACACAGAGAGACATACACAGAGAGACATACACAGAGAGACATACACAGAGATACATACACAGAGATACATACACATAGATACATACACATAGATACATACACAGATGCACACAGAGATACATACAGAGATAGATACAGATACATACACATAGATACATACACAGATACACACACAGAGATACATACACAGATACACACAGAGATACATACACTTATATACATACAGATATACATACACATAGATACATACACAGATACATACACAGATACATACACATGGATACATTAACATACATAGATACACACAGAGATACATACACACAGATACACACAGAGATACATACACATAGATACATACACAGATACATACAGAGATAGATACACAGAGATACATACATACAGATACACACAGATATAGATACACATAGCTACATACACAGGGATACATACACATAGATACATTAACATACATAGATACACACAGAGATACATACACACAGATACATACACATAGATATATACACAGATACAGAGATAGATACACAGAGATACATACATAGAGATACATACACAGATACACACAGATACATACACAGATACATACACAGATACATACACATAGATACATACACAGATACATACAGAGATAGATACACAGAGATACATACATACAGATACATACACAGATACACAGAGATACATACACATAGATACATACACAGATACACACAGGGACACACGATTGTCAGGCAGCTGTCTCCTACTCGTGCGGTTTCGCTCTGTGCGTACTTTTATTTTGGATCGCCTCTACCAACGACGACCGCACAAAGCGAGGCGTAAACCTGGCCTGCACAATTCATTCTTGCTGCACTGCCCCCTGCTGCATAGCGGTCGGCAATCCATGCGACGGCCAGGTTCAAACACCCCCCCAACCCCCACCCCGCTCTAAGCTTCGACGGCATCGCTGGGATTGATCGGTCGTAAGCTTTCGCCGTTCCGTAACATTTTGCCGGCGCTCTCATTTTTATTTTTCATTTTGTTGCTCTTCGGGTTGAACGACGTGCTTGATGAGATGGACACAATGGCTCAGGCATCCCCGTTCAAAAATTGTGTGCAGATTACAATACGATTGTCACAGCCGTCAACCCATACGGTTTGCCCCGTATCCTTGTACAGGGAAATTGATTTTTTAAGGTCCATACGGAGTTACAGCCGTTTCAATACGGGGCAATTTTGTTGTTGTCTATTTGTTTGCGTTTCTCCCTTGTGATTGGGACTTTGTAGGATGGACGTTGAGATGTATAAGGGCACGGGGTGACCAATAAGGTCCGAATTGGTATGCAATAAGGTAGGCACTAAGGGTTTGACAGGTATGCATTGTGACTGATAATAGGTCACCCAGTATAATATATATTTTTTTTAATGCGGGGTGATCCATCTATAGTCCAATCACTGATGTATGCACCCTCGTCCTCGTCTCGTGCGCAACGTATGGGGAGGGATTCCTTTCTCGATCGATCGAACAATGTTATTCTTAGCTCTTTCGGTAAAGTCACGTTGAAGGGAAACAATAAAATAATAAAATATATATATAAAACAATAAAAAAATTCTCACGACGTTTCGACCATAACACAAACGGTCGTCATCAGGTGGTTATGGTCGAAACGTCGTGAGAATTTTTTTATTATATATATTTTATTATTTTATTGTTTCCCTTCAACGTGACTTTACCGAAAGAGCTAAGAATATGAATTACTGCAGTCAAGTGAGCTTTAAATCAATTTTTTTCCAGAATGCTTACACGAGGCTGGCTGGCTGGCTCGCCTGGGAGTAGGGATGGTCGGCATAAGGCACTAACACTAGAGTTACAAGGCTATCCATACTTCATCGATCCACTGGGGGGGGAGGTAGTTAACATCTCGGTGGCGAGATGTTAACTACCTCGCCTGGTATGCAGGAGGTCGTGCGTGGCTTCGATCCCGACCCTGACACCTGTTACACGTTCTCCCCATGGTGGTCGCGTGGATTTTCTACCGGGTCCCTCGGTTTATCGCTCCACATTTAGAATCAACATCACGCGTTTAGAGTATCTGGCTGCTTCTATAAATGAACCTTATGTCGGGACCCCGGGGTCCCGAATAAACGGAAGTCAAAATCGTAATTAGTTCATTGATTTTGGGCGACTCCGTCCCACCACGCACATAAACGCCTTCGTTGCCAACATTGCCGTAGTCACAAACAAAACTTTGAAACTTTGACGAGCGCATCGTGTAGAGCTCGTCGAGAAGAATAGATCGCCGTGTCGTTCGTCTTCAACAGACATAAAATGACGTCGCAACGCAGTTTATGCGAGAACCGGGGGCTTGTGGGACCCCGGGGTCCCCTCATAAGGTTAAATTAATGTCCACGTGATGATAAGCCACTTCGTTATCATTTGTGGCCAGGTCGCTTCTTGAAAAAGAGCTGTAGAGCTCAGTGGGCCTTACCTGGTCAAATAAAAACATGTTTTAGTTTAATAATACTATATTACTGTACCCTACATTACAACGAACAGGAAAGGCGTTATAAACCATTTCGGTTCTTAATTAGTTGTATTTTACGTTGACTTTCAGACCGCAGTCCATTCGCTGGCACTGCCTCTGAATACCTTTCACACGACGGTCAATGGTATGGTTTATAGCATGTTGTATAATAATAAATAGTATAACATTGTAATGTTTAACATAATTCATAAGGCAATATATAGTATCGTAATTGTATAGTGAATATACAGCAGTGTGGTATACAGTAGGGTTGGTAGAATAATACATAGTGTAATATTACAAGTCTAATATTTGTAAGTCTAAAGTATAGGGTAGTGTATAGTAACGCATTGTATAATTCAAGGGTGGGTTTGTCTATGGCAGTGTATATTACGGTGTATAGTCGTGTAATGTAGAAACAAGTTTAGTTGGAGACATATCAATATAATGCATAATGTTAGAGCTTACATTGGGCTGTGTATACGATATTATACAATGTATTTTAGATTGGAAGGTATAACATTGCAATGTATAGTAGTCTAGTTTATGGCATGGTTGTAACGCAACACAGGACAGAGGAGTGCATCGTGGCTGTTTCTCTCTCTCCCCCCTCCTCTGTTCCGAGCATAGATGGACTCGTCCGTCTCAACAAAGCTCGTCGCTTTCCGTGGTGCTAACGTTGAAAAGAAAAAAACGCCACCCATTTTTTCGCCATATGGCATTGTAATGTATAACGACTTATTGTTAGTAGCTCAGCTGATTGGAGAGTATATAGAGTTTATTGATAACATTGATGTAAATTTTGATTTAAAGCTTTCGTGACTGCAGTAATTCATATTCTTAGTTTTTTCGGTAAAGTCACGTTGAAGAGAAACAACAAAATAACAAAATATATATAAAACAATAAAAAATTCTCACGTTTCGACCATAACGCAAACGGTCGTGAGAATTTTTTTTATTGTTTTATATATATTTTGTTATTTTGTTGTTTCTCTTCAACGTGACTTTACCGAAAAAACTAAGAATAACATTGATGTAGTTTATATTTGAGTTTTTTATTAGTTCGCTATATGGTATTCATTATATAGTGTAGTGTATACCCAGTTTATGTTAATAGCTCAACTTATTGAAGAATATATTGAGTACATTTATTATATTGATGTAGTTTATACTTTGTTTTTTTCACATCGGTTTATTGTATGATAGTTGGGTAGTTGCAGTTCTTTAGCGTCCATATACTAAATGCCTCTGTTGATATGTAAACTTTGACTTTAACATAGCTACTTCCGTGACCAGTCACATGCTAATCCCTCACATTAATATCATGCTAATCTCCTAGTTACATGCTAATTTCTGACTTTTAACACCCTGCTAATCCAACACTTTAACACAGCTATTTCAATGCTAAATTCTCCTGTTTGATATGTAAACTCCTTTGTCAAGGCGCTGTACTTCTCCCACCTAGCTTAAAAGACGGCGAATCTTAGCAGCGTTCACTGAAGCGCTGTCGTCCCGACAGTTCTGTTCCTTCACCTGAAGAAGGCAACTTGTGTTGTGGCCGAAACGTCGTGAGAATTTGATTTTATTATGTTTAAATGTTTATTATTTTATTTCCATTCTACGTGACTTTACCGAAAGAACCAACAAGATGATTATAGTGAACAAGGCACGCCTATTGATACTATATTATTGCACCGTGAATCGAGTCCTGTCGAGGGCAGAGTTGCGATGGATTGACGATTCCCAATTGAAAGCGCGACCTCCTGGCGGGCTGCAATTGTTGAGCTGCTGTAAACAGATTCATCGGAGTATCGGGGTACAATGAGGACAACAACAACAACGGCAGCAGCAGCAAACAATGAGGCGAGATTGAGATGGCGTGGCGTGCCAAATCAATTCTTGGAACGGCACTCCGGAGCCGTTCCGGCTGAGATTAAGCACTCCCTTAAGAGACGAGGCATTTGTTAAAAACTGGGCCACCTGGGTAAAGCAATTAAATCGTGTGCCCCCCCACCCACCCGCCTCCACCACCACTACCGCAGTAGCCTTACGTAACCCCCCACCCCGCACCACTCCGACTGGGATCGTGTCAAAACGCCCGTGAAAGTGACATAAAATAATGGTGGATTATCCTCGTAGCTACATGTGTAGTAGCTACGGACCCCGCACTTTCAAGGGCCCCGCGCTAAATGCTTTCAAGCTATCAATACCGGTTCAGTGATTCTGCACTTGCTCTATTACGATAGCACTATACCGCCTTCAACTTTTATGAACGACTGGGTGTTTAAGGTTAGCGATTTGTCATTATCTGGCTGTATAGCAAGTAAAAAAAAATACAATTACTTTACTGTGCAAGTAAAACATTTGTGTTTTAATATTTGCATTTTTAATGTAAGGCCCATTTATAACATAGGCTACGGGCCCCGCACTAGCTTAATCCAGCACTCATCAAACCCCGAGATGTAAAACAAAAACAATTGATGATCTCGGCTTAAGAAGCAACAGAATGTTTGCAGAAAAAATCGCCACTGGCCTGACGGCCGGACGAAGTGTGCAATGCGCGTAATGTTCAAATATTTAGCGCGTGTATTGAAATTTGTGAGAGACGCTAAGGGCTTGACATTTAATGATCACTCGAATGAATCCCTGTGTGTGTGTATGGAGGAGAGGTAGTGTAGCGGGTCGCACGTTGCGCTACGAACCTGGCGACCCGGGTTCGATGCCCGCTCACGGCCAACACCAATGACGATTGTCTGAACCGGTCATGGGCATCGCCTAGGTCGACTCAGCCTCAAATGAGTACCTGGAGCGGTGTGTAAAAGCATCACCACTGGGGTGCCAGCCACGCAATTCCTCGTGTACTGGCCTTCAAGGGTGCTCACTAACAGCCCTTGCCCCAATAGTCTGTTAATGCTATACGGGGGATCTTTGGGATATATACAAAAGACAGTGTTTCTTCATTGTAAGGCAAACGGTGGCCCTTAGGTCGGCCCCCGACAATACGCAAATGTGAAAACACTCCCATCGTGCTATCCAACCTCAATGGTTTTAAACGGGTGGCGGCCCTCACACACATGAAAATTGGTGAAGAACACTGATATAGCCAGTCGTGGGTGACCTGATTTTAATTCCGAATGATGTTCTAGAAGGGCCAGAGATAAGTGGAGGATGACCACTGCGAACCGAGTTTGATTCACAGTCTCGGCTAACACATCAGTGGCAAGTTATAGTGGAACCTGATCTCAGTATCTCTATCCACCAATCCGCACTGACCAGCGTGGTGAAGTATGGTTAGAAAAGCACCAACGACCGACCTTGCATGGGAGAGGCCATCATCATCAGGCAAGTGGATCGATGAAGCGTTCGAAAAGTATGAGGCCCAGGACCAGCTCAGACATCGCTTGCCACTCAGATATCACGAGCCGTGACCGGGAGTCAAACTCAGGTGGCTAGGTTCACAGCGCGACACATGAGCCGATGCAACGCCACCCAATTACGATTACGTAATTAAGTGTGGTGTGTTTAATCTATTGCCCTCAATGTTGTCTCACTGGCATTACAATGGTCAAGGAAGCAAATGCGCAGCCCTGCAAATTCTCGCTCACTCCACTGCTGGCGGACTGGCCTCCACTAGAGGGAGCTCGAGGGTAATTGGCCTACTCTTCCATCGACTACAGTGCGCATCTGTATTACCGCCGAGTTAATAAAACTCGCCCGAAGTTTCAACTTCCACGCCGGGAGATGGGTAGAGTCGAACCGATGATCCTCTGGATTTGCAAGTCCAGTGCGGTGCTGACCATTACACCAAGCCAGCGGCACGCCCATCATCGGCAGTGTGCGTACGCAAACGTTTCGCTGTGCTTGCTTCACGAAATTACTGTCACGCAACAATCCACAACCTGGCCGTGCGTTGCGAGCCACAGTGGGTCTATAACGGTCAAAATAATAACCAAAGCGTGGGACAAACATTCATCCGAATCTAAAGGGCGTTTTACAATCGTCCGTTCGTCAATCCACTGCCGGATGAATGCCTCTGCACTCCCGTGTCGGTTGTGGGAGCTGTTTGACCGTACTTCGCCACACGCCGTCGGTGAGGGTCGCAGGGGCTGGCCCAGGACCGGGACCAGGAGTGGTTCGGATATCGGAACCAAATTTAGCCGTGGCCTGAAATCGAACTCGGGTTTTCCCCATTCATGGTGCAGTGTGCTCATCACTCCGGCACCGCTCCACCCATATGCAGGAATTAACATGGGGTTTTGGGAAAAGGCGGGTTTCTGCTGTTGCTGACCAGTCTGCCTGCAATGCCGTAGATTATTTTTTTTATTTACGTCAATGCGCTGTTGAAGCAGTTCTGGGTTCAGAATTGTGGCACATCGTGTGTTAAGCACTAACGTAACTCCCACCCACCTCCTCCCTATACATAGTGGATGGTTCCCGACTGATGCGGTGAGATGTTAACTCCATCGTCTGGTATGCAGGAGGTCGTGGGTTCGATCCCGACCCTGACGCCTGCCGCTGTATTATTTGGAGTTGATTGTGTTGCCTCCGGGGTCGTGTGGACGTTTCTCCGGATCCTCCAGGGGTTTTTTTTTCCCTCCACGTTTAGAATGGACGCGCGTTGAGAGAGTATTTTTCTGCGATAATTATCCATGTGCTGGGCCACCACTTGTTGGAGCTCCCGTTTGCGACGGCCAGGTCGCTTCTGAAAAAGAGCCACGTAGCTCGGGGGCGGTGGGGGGGGGGGGGCTTACCTTGTAAAACAGAACGTAGTTTTAGTTTAGTTTAATATTGGTCCGTCTGTAAGGCATGCAGAAGTGAAGCTGTGCATAAGTGGAGTCGGGTCTGCGTTTCATGCGCCTGACAAATAAAAAAATTGAATTTTCGACTGGGGACTTGAGTTAGAATCGTGGCATGGAGACGTTTTTAATATGAAGGTCTTGAAGGGTTTGAATCAATATATGAGATCATGTTTTCAAATACAAACAGTAAAACGGTTGAGTTTTACTAGCCCCCCCCCCGTCCCCCGAGAAAAACCTCAATCAAATATTGGGTAAAAAAGAATACAACCTCAATTTTTTGTTCATTTTTTCATATAATTTTAGATGTTTGACGGTGCTGGATACAAAGGATGAGATCGGAAAGTATTTTTCATTTAAAAGCCACAAATTGAAAATTGTTGGGCCCCCCACACGCGTGGGGTGGGAAGGGGGGGGTGGGGCGGGGTAAAAAAAAAAATCGCTTTTGAATTAAGGTCTACGAAAGTTTGCGCCTGAAGATTTTCAAGGATGCCCACAACCAAAACGTGACATTGGATTAACAAAGGCTCCCACAATTTTGGCTACGTCACGGTGAAAATCCGTTACCTGCAATGTTACGCCCCCCCCCTCCCCCCCCTTGCAAGTCAACGCTTCACTGCGGTTGGCATTTCAAGTTTGAGCCACGCAAACCCCCCCCCCCCACTACCCCTCCCCACCCCCGTGATCCTCGGCAAAGGCACGGCCAAGCAAAAGCGGGGCAAAGTTACAGGCGAGGTCGGCGTTCGTCGAATTAACCACGAGCGGCCGGTCCCTCCGGTACGCTGGGATTCCGTCAATTTCTAACTTGCACGTGGAGGTCTTGCAACGCCTCGAACGGGGATGGTTTACGTTGCGGCAATCGCAAACGGCGTTCGCGCACGAACGCGCCCCCATTCAGGGCCCTCCCTTCCTTCGCAGACGAATAAAAGCAACAATTTACAAACCGTGTAACGAGCGCAGCGTTCCAAATCGTTGACGCGCATGAAGTCGGTCGCAACGTGCGTTTATTGCTCGATAATTACAGCGAAGGTGCGAACGTGGCGATTGGGCGTCTGCGATCGCGTTCGAGTACATCATGGTGTCGGTGACGATCGCTGGTGACACTCGTCGTCCGTGCGCGGGGGTGTGCGTGCGTGTGCCAATCATCGGCAGTGTTGCAGTTAGCGCGGTGCACTACGAACACCGGTGGCACCAGTTCCGATTACCGCGCACGGCCAACACCCGTGGTGATTATCTGAACCGGTCCTAGGGTCTCCCCTAGGTCGACTCAGCCTCAAATGAGTAACCTGGTGCGGTGTGTAAACATCGCCACTAGGGAGACAAAGGCGGCCGGGCGTGGTGCTGGCCCACCCACCCCCCGGTGTGCCGTGCCGGCCTTAATAGGTGCTCGCTAACAGCACTTGCCACAACTCTGTTAAGGCTATACGGGGGGGGGGGGGGGGGGGTCTTTGTCTTTGTGCGTGTCCGTGTGTGAACGCTCCTGTATGACAGCATGCTTGGGCTGCGTTGACCGGTATATTTGCATATTAAGAACGAGTGTGAAAACAAAACACAACGTTACGTATGCACGTTGGACTTCTTGAGCGCCGCACGTAACCACAACGGTGCTGATCGGAGGCGCGTGCGCTCGCAAAATGGATTTGAAAAATGAAAATTACCGAACACCCGTGTAATTATTTATATTTTTTGTACTGCATTCCCAATTTTAGCCCGATTGTGCTTTTGGGGGTTATATCCGGGGACAGCTCCTGAAATTCCATCAGGGGGCAGTACTTCCCCACCGCCCTGCAACAGAGAGTAAGGTTGGTTGCGTCACAACAAAACCGATGTATTATGTATTTAATTCTTAAGGGCTGGAAATGCAGACCAATTAAATGCAGAACAAACACGTGCTGGGTTTTTTTTCGTTCTGCAGCCATTGGTGAATGGGCTAAGACGACCAACCAGTGGTGGCTGGAACCCTGGATTCGAACCCAGCACCGCAGCTGTGCCGGATGAGTTGCTCTGAGCTCCGAGTCGCCCGGCCGACTCATCGGAGGCTACATTTGAAATTCTTAGGGCAATTAGTTGAAGGCGGATCAGAACCAGATGATCAAACAACCCAGTGACTAAAAGTAGGCTGCAGTGCAATAGGCAAACTGAATTTGCCAATGAAAATGAATCTGCCTCAAGAATCCACTGTTTAAATCGGTCCGCATTTTCAGCCATGACGTAGATTAAAAAAAAAAACACCGACTGTGACAAAAGAGGAATGGAACACGAGCTGAATCATGTGCAAATCGCGGAGATGGTCGCTTGCAGTATCGAACGCAAATCAAGAGATATAGCATCGACCTGCCGAGGACAGCTGTGAGAGGCTGCCCACCGTGGTGACGGTGCGATCAGATCAGCTCCCCGAGCGGGAGCGAGATGAATCGCGGCAGCGCGGGAGCGCGAGAGGCACGCCGACTGTCATGGGGAGGGGCCTTCATCCAGCAGCGGACAGACATTGGCTCACGGTGATTAGGACGACGACGGTGATGACGACGATGCCGATGATGATGTCGGCACGAACGCGGCTCGGAGAGCGCGGCAGTGCCAATTGGGTGCTTTAAACGTAAGACTGCGCGCGCGGGGGCACGGCTGCGGGATCTCCGCCGTCCACAGGCAACTCTGCCCACCACGGCATCCCATCGCCTCCGCGACACCTGCCACCGTGCGGGGGCCGAGAAAAGCGGCGTCAAAAGCCTCAGCGCCGAGACGAGCGGGCGCGGCGCAATATCCCCCCCCCCCGAAACTAAGCGGCGGCCTCCCAGACATCGGAAATCAATGAGCATGCTCGGCGGACCTCCCGCTCGGGGGCCACCTGCGCGCGGAAACCGAAGTGCTCCTCCACTTTACATTTTTGGCCGTCGAGAGCCGACAAAACCTTTCGGCGCAAAAAAAGGAAAGCGGCGCCAAAGGTGGCGGGATTATCCGGCGTGCTGTCCATCACCCGGCAAGATCCCGGTGGGGGGGGGGGGGGGGGGGGGGGGGGTGCAGGGGGCGGTCGGTGGTCCGACTCGGTCGACCGCGGAGTCTCAGTCGGCCCAGTCCTCCTCCTCCTCACCGCCACCGCCGCCGCCGCCAGGGCTGCCGCTCCCCGCGACGGCCGGAGGGGTGGGATGGCGTCGGCCATGCGGGCAAATGCCCCGGACGACGACGACCCCGCGGTCGCGGCGTCCCCGCCGCTCGCCTTGGAGCCCGAGATGCCTGCGCGGGGGGAGGGGGCGCGGGGGGAGGGGGCGCGGGGGGAGGGGGCGCGGGGGGAGGGGGCGCGGGGGGAGGGGGCGCGGGGGGAGGGGGGCAAAGGGCGGGCGAGTTCAGGGGGCGGTGGTGCGGGCGAGGGGGCCGACGGAGCCTCCTCCTCCTCCTCCTCCGCCCCGCTCGCTCGAACAACGGTAGAGCCCTGCAGGCACTGCGGGCGATGCGGTAACGCGCTCGGCTCGCTGTCGATCCGCTTCTGGATTGGGGGTCTCCCCACGCCGTGCGGGTCGTTTGGGGGGGGTCGGGGGGGGGTTATCCGACCGTACTTCACGACCAGGCTGGTCGCTGCGTGTTGTGAAGGCGGGGGGGGGAGCGTAGTCGCCGTGGCCACTGAAGCACGCTACAACAATGGATGTCGCCGCGCGGCCCAACAAGAAGACCGTTCTAGGCGACGAGCGGCACAGAACCTCAGGGTGAGCACGGCGTGGAAGTGGTGCGGGGGGCAGACGGGGAGAGGGCCGAATGCGTCGCAGGCCAACGGCCACGGTGCGCTCGGCGGTCAAGGGGGATCGTAAAGGGCACGACAAACGAGAGGAGATGGGGCACAAGTCGGGGGGGGGGGGGGGGGGCAGCAGGGAAGATAAGTGGGGATCACGGGAGGAGGGTGCGTAGGGAGGTGCGCACAGGAAAGGCTCGAGAGGAAGGGAATGACAAACAGAGGCGGCAGGCGTGAAGCAGCTGGAACGACCCAGGCCGAACACCGAACACCGAACACCGAACACCGAACACCGAACAACACCCGCAACGCTGCTATACGCTGGCCCGGGAGGAACGGTGTGCCCTCACGGTAAAGCACGTGCGTTTGCGGGCTTACATGGCACGCAATTTCAAAGCGCTTCACGACGGCGTCGCCCGCCCCCCCCCCTCCCCTCCCCTCCCCCACCCACCCACCCACCCGAAAAAAACTAACCAAAATGGAGACAGTAGCATCACCGCCACGTTCTGTTCCCAATCTGCCACGCGAAAAGGCGCTTCGCCCTCCGCAAGGACTGGCACAAAAGGGGGTGGGTGTTCGATGGGGGGGGGGGGGGAATTGCGGGTGATCAGGGCTCGTGAATAAAGCATGAGGTGAGCGAGCGCGCTGGAAAGTTTCTGCCGTCACCGCCGTCACCGTAGGGGGAATAAGAAAGCGGCGAGCGGAGGCGACGGAGCGCGCCAAGTGCCCGTTATGTAAGCGCGCGGATTAGTCCGTAACGGCGTGGCGGAGTGCCGACGATAAAATTATAATGCGAGATTCAATTGGATTTTACAAAACGAGGAGGAGGTTATTTAGACGGGATTGCTATGCGCTCTGGGTGCCCCTATGCCGGCGGGTTGGTTCTCTCATTCCCGATCGCTCGCACCCCAAGCCCATGGCTCCGAACGACAAAATACGCTCGCGAAGAGGCGGCGAACGTACTACGTGCGTACGTACGTTGAAGTTCTTTGGCGCCCTACGTAGCCAGCCGCGCTAATCGAAGGTACGGGGGAAGCACAACAAACTAAACACAAAAAGCAGTTCGAAAGAAATGAGTTTTCAGTCTAGATTTAAAAGTGCACATCTCCCAGTGGCTTCCCAATATCGGGCGTGAAAGTGCAGGGAGTCAATTTAACGAGTGCGTTCATTTTCACACGCAGAGAGAAAGATCCCCCGTGTAGTCTTGACAGCCTTTTTCGGGAAAGTGCTGTTTGCGAACGCCTATGAAGGTTGGCACGGCACACGACGGGGTGGGTGGCCAGCACTACTTCTGGCAACCTTTGCCTCCCCAGTGGCGATGTTTACACACGCCGCACCAGGTGCTCATTTGAGAGGGAGTTGACATAGGGGAGGCCCATTTTCACAAACACACACTCTAAAAAGCAGCGGTCCCCAACCTTTTTGGCACCAGGGACCGGTTTCGTGGAAGACAATTTTTTTTTCACGGACCGGGGGGAGGAGGTTCATCATTGGGTCTTTCCCCCTTTTCAAAGAAGCTCTCCAGCGACGTTTGTTTTTTTACTCATTGTGGCTACTAGGGGTTAGCCTGTGGGCTTACTCATTGTGGCTACTAGGGGTTAGCTTGTGGGCTTACTTATTGTGGCTACTAGGGGTCAGCTTGTGGGCTTACTCATTGTGGCTACTAGGGGTTAGCTTGTGGGCTTACTCATTGTGGCTACTAGGGGTTAGAGCTTGTGGGCTTACTCATTGTGGCTACTAGGGGTTAGAGCTTGTGGGCTTACTCATTGTGGATACTAGGGGTTAGCTTGTGGGCTTACTCATTGTGGCTACTAGGGGTCAGCCTGTGGGCTTACTCATTGTGGCTACTAGGGGTCAGCCTGTGGGCTTACTCATTGTGGCTACTAGGGGTCAGCCTGTGGGCTTACTCATTGTGGCTACTAGGGGTCAGCCTGTGGGCTTACTCATTGTGACTACTAGGGGTCAGCCTGTGGGCTTACTCATTGTGGCTACTAGGGGTCACCCTGTGGGCTTACTCATTGTGGCTACTAGGGGTTAGCTTGTGGGCTTACTCATTGTGGCTACTAGGGGTCAGCCTGTGGGCTTACTCATTGTGGCTACTAGGGGTCAGCTTGTGGGCTTACCCATTGTGGCTACTAGGGGTCAGCCTGTGGGCTTACTCATTGTGGCTACTAGGGGTTAGCTTGTGGGCTTACCAACACTGTGACTGTGACAAGCGCGCAGTGCGGGAAAGAGGCGCGGATGGAAGTGGTAAATAATAAAATAATGGGCGGGTTCCACGCGCGGACTCACCGCTCTCACCTCCTGCTGTGCGGCCCGGTTCCTAACAGGCCACGGACCGGTACCGGTCCGCGGCCCGGGGGTTGGGGAGCCCTGCACTAAAGGCATGTTTCAAAATGTGGAGGAAAAAAAACAGAGGACCCGGAGAAAAATCCAAGCGAACACAGGGAGAAACATTCCAACACCAAATATACAGCAGGCGTCGGGGTCGAGATCGAACCCATGACCGCCTGTATACCAGGCGAGGAAGTTAACACTTCGCCACCGTTAACGCAGGGTGGCAGCCGCGATTGTAACGGCGCGCGAGTAGTCACCGGGGAATTGGGTTTTAAAACAAATAACGATCATCTCCGTGTTTCTAAATTGAGTCATGCACGGCAAATTTTGAGAAATCCCATTACGTTAATGTGTTCTCTTTCCGTAGCGTGGCCAATGTTTGTTCGTCGCGTTGGCGTTCGCGTCCTGAATTTTTGCTGCGACTTTCCGCGCAGGCTCAGGTTGAGTTTATCTGGACCCCTGCGAAGAAGAGCTTCGTGGGCCATACGGGGAGGAGGACTCGCGGCACAGTTTGGCGCCGGCTGTCATCGAGTTCGGTCGTGTCGCTACACTTCTCTGCGGTGAAGAACAACGTCTTCGGAAACGACGGTGCTGCCACTACACTACGCCTCTCAAAATAAAATTAACGCCTCTCAACATAAAATGAACGCCGCGGCGCACGCGCGTTCCGAGGTTCAGGAGGCGAACGGTGACACCGACACCCTGCGACTTGCAGACGTCTCGGAACGGGAAAGGGTGAATGGGGGCACGTTGGGACGTTTGTGATCGTTGCAGGCCGTCAGAGTTTGTCGCGGGCTTCTTCTTTCGGCAATTGGGCACGTCCGGCGCGGTATCAGAGTCAGAATCTTTACTCCGGCTGAGAGGCATCCGATGAGCTATGAGGCTCTTTTTTTTTTTCTTCCACAGATGATCAGTATGAGATCACATCACCCCGAAACTCCACTCCCGTCCACTGGCTCCCAATCCAATCTGGGATTAGGTTCAAGGTGGCACCACTCACAGTTCTCAGTATCCCCCCCCCTGGACTCGCCCCCTGCATAACTCTCCCCTCTCACCTCACCCTACTCCCTTCCTCGCACTCTCCTACATCTCCCCTCTCATCTCGTATAATCACGATCCATCCCTCGCACCACGACATGTTGGGTTAGGGAAACGCAGCAGTTCACTCCAAAATGGCATTTTAAAATATCCGGGCATCACGGCACGACACGAAAAATCTATTTCGAATCTCTCGCAGGGCAAGGGCAGCACAATCCCCTTCGGGGCAGAGAACGGTCCACGGAAGTGGATACCAGAGAGCTGCCTCTGAAATCCCTTTCAACTTGACCTCTGGTCAACAGCTAGTCTTAATCATCTAACTTAATTATTGAACTTTTTTCGCTCCGTACGTAGCCATACGTGCTCATCGGGGGGTGCGGGTGTGCGAGAGCTGGACTCGATCCCATTTGAGCTCGGTATCAAATTTGGCGCGATGGATTTTTTGCGCACGCACTGGTCACCGGTCCCGGTCAATCGCCAACTCACTCGCGGCACTTGAGAACCCCGTCTAAGTACGGGCGGTGGGCTGAAGAAGCCCGGATTCGAATCCAGGGGGCCCACCCGTGCTGGCTCAGGGCTCTGCCCTCTGAGCCACCCGATCACAAACACGGCGAGCCGCTTGCATTTGGCACCGTTTGCCGGCTGATTGGCTGGGGAGGAGGGTAACTCTCGCGTCGCTCGCCCGCTCACCCGCTCACCTTTACGACGCAATTGGAGCTTGTTAAAGAGGTCGGACATCAGGTCACCTCCTGCCGCCACGCCGGACGCTGCACACGCACGCGGCAGGCACACGCACACACGGCCACACACAAACACAAAGATCCCCCCCGCAGAGCTTTTAACAGACTGCCGGGGCAAGTGCTGTCAGCGAGCACCTATGAAGGCCGGCACGGGACACGAAGGGGGTTGGTGGGCCAGCACCACTTCTGACCTCCTTTGCTTCCTGAGTGGCGATGTTTACACACCGCACCAGAGTCGACCTAGGGGAGGCCCAGGACTTGTTCCCCACAGACCCGATGGACACACAGACAGAGATAAAAGATCCCCCGTGTAACATTAACAGATTGTCGGGGCTGTTAGCGAGCACCTATGACAGACATGCACACACAAAAGTTGGTGAGCCCTGTGCAGTGGTCACCACTCGAATAAGGTGACTGCCAAATAACAGAGAGAGCCAGCAAGAGATACAGCGAGAGAGACAGCGAGAAAGACAGCGAGAGAGACAGCGAGAGAAATAGCGAGAGAGACAGCGAGAGAGACAGCGAGAGAGACAGCGAGGGATACAGCGAGACATACAGCGAGAGAGACAGCGAGAGAGACAGCACCAGATGCTTGCAGGTGGCCGGCACGGCACACGACCATCATTTTGGCGATGGCACCCGCCACGCATGCAGTACCCAGAAACCTCCACCAACCGGCAGCAGCGGCCCGGCTTGGTGACAAACGGCTGTCTCTCTCCCGCTCTCTCTCGCTCTCTCTCTGTCGCTCTCTCTCTCTCGCTCACTCTCTTGCGCTCTCTCTCTCGTCCGCTCTCTCTCGCTCTCTCTCGCCCTCTCTTGCGCTTGCTCGCTCTCTCACTCTCTTGCGCTCTCTCTCTCGTCCGCTCTCTCCCGCTCTCGCTCTCTCTCTCTCTCTCGCTCTGTCTCTCTCGCTCTCTCTCGCTCCGGGCGCGTTCAGCGCCAGGATCCAACGCGATTGAGCGCAGGTGGCGCGCTTCCGCACGAGCACGACGACGACACCGTCGCGCGCCGTTGGTGACGACGTTTAAAATCGGTCGAGGGCCACCCCTCGTACGTCTCCTCCGCGACACCCTCGGGGTGAAACTCGCAAATCTCGCTCAATGAACGCCGACGACCGGGATGTGCTCCTCGTCAACGCTTTGCCAACAGTCCGAGCAAGGCCCCCCCCCCCCCCCCCCCCGTTCATCGTGTTGCTTGGGCCTGCCCCGGGCTGCCAAGATTGATTTTCGCTGGCCTGAGCCGAGGCGGCCAGGGAGACTGCGGGGGGGGGGGGGGGGGGGGGGCATGAAACCACGAGTAAAATGAGCCAACATTCAAGAGGCAAAACGCTGCGTGGCTCTTCGCACCTAATCCGTAATGGCCTGGCAAAAAAAAAAATCGTACAGGACGTCCGCCGAGGAAGAGGATGGGAGAGATGGAAGCAGCTCGCGCGAAGGTCCTGGGTGGATCGTTACGTTGCCGGATCGCGAGAGACGGCCGGTGGCTTGACGGGTGGCTTCATTCGGCAGTGGCTCGACCGCGGCCGACGATGATCATGATGACGATGATCATGATGACGTTGGGCAAAGATGAGCGATTCACTCCCCGTCTCTCCCGGGCGTTTCGATGAGTTTGTCCTGATTCAGGGTTGCTAATAAGATTCAAGGTTCGATTACATTTTTTTTTTGCTACGTTGCGATAAATGTAGCAGCGGCCACTCGTGGTGCAGAAAATAAGAGAGGGGCGGAGCGGTGGCGCAGTGGCCACCGACAAGCATGGCGATGGAGGTGAAGAGGCAAGAGTTAAAGGCGCAGCCCTGCGATGGCTTGCTCGTGCCACCGCTGGCAGAAGGGCCAGCAGTGTCACTGAAGGAATCTTCGTAACAGACGAATCTCTCCCGGAGAGACAATCGGCATCATCATCATCATCATCACGATCCACGGGCACATAGTCCCGGAGGTGTCCAATGCACATTTCATAATTTGTTTCCACTTTCCTCCATCATGCGCCAATATGCTCAGGTCGTGACGCATCTTTCCGGCACCAATCTCTTACGTCGTCATAAAGCCGTTCTCTGCCATGTCTTCCACTCTTTCCGGTTCGTTACATTTTTTTCCCGCACGACACCACTTCACATGTTCCTGCTGTTGTCCATCACACACACACACGTGCCCAAACAAACGACATCGAGGCAGCAACCTAGCGTTCAGACGCTCGATAAACCGGAGGTGCGTTCCGTCAGCGTTGGCTCGGATTTACTATTATTCTTTTGCAATGTGCCATCGCTGCTAACAATACCTGACCCAGCCCCCGCACACCCGTGTCTCTACGAAAGACAGCGCGCGCAAATTAGGAAAAAATCTCTTAACAAGACGGGACCAGGAGCCATTTGTCGTGCCACGGAGCAACCGACGGGGAGGTGGGGGGGGGGTCATACCGCACGTTTTATGGAACGCAAAATAAGCGTAAAATAAAACTGGCACGTAATTTGATTCGTGTGAAGTGCCTGGCGCAGAGGGAGCGCCGGCCGCGACGGCGGCGACTCCCCCGGAGCGCCAGCGCCGTCGATCAACGCGTCGTGAATGAAGCGACGCTTCAATTGAATAACCGAATACCAATGGCACCGCAACAACGCTGCAAAATCATTTAACAGTCGTACAAAAAAACTCATTGCGCGCTCTGCGCGTGCGTGGACGTCTATTCGCGGCCCTTTTGCAAATCCACGGCCTCTGTGCCCACGCCGTGTGGGTCGTGGGGGTTAGTCAACCTCGACAGGCTTGCCAGTAAGGGCTGCGCCTGGATTGCCGGTGTGCTGCACTAGTAACGAATTGGCCACGTTCTTGAACGTAAAGCTCTCGTGACTGCAGGAATTCATATCCCTTGGGTCTTTGCGTAAAGTAACGAGGTTAGGTTCAAAGAAAAATAACGAAAAACTACGGCGTTTCGATCGCAACTTCGTAGGGTTTTTGTTATTTTTCTTTTAACGAGAGAACCAAAGGATATGGTTCTCTCTTGGCTGTGTCGGGTGGTGGCGGGTTTTATCGACAAATTTATATATTTACGCGATCTAACCGAAACAAAAACTACATTACGGATGATATTGGTTGTCAAAACCTACTACGGGTTAAACTGAAGGTTGGTGAAGGTGGGGGGGGGGAGGAGGGGAGGGTTGAGGAGAGTAGCCGCGGGAGCACAGAAGTACAGGCCAACTATGGATTTTGCAGCGTGTGCCAACGCTGGTACCCACCACCGAGTCCCGGCAGCCCCTCTCGCAAGCCGTAAATGGTGGTCGCCCATCCAAGGGCAATCCAGGCTGAAACCTGCTTAGCTTGGCCTCCGAGCTCTGACGAAATCGGGCGCATTGCGCACCTCCGATTGGCACGGTTGGCTACGTACGGTGCGAAAGAAGTTCAACGTGCATACAGGTGCGCTTCTGCGGCCGTCTGGAACGCTCTTCCTTCCGATATTAGCAAGCCACTGGAGTTATGCACTTGTAACTCATCGGGATTGAAAACTCATTTATTTACAAGTGCTGTTTGGTTTGTTGTCCTTCCCCACCCAACACACGTCCGATTAGCACGGATGGTTACGTAGAGAGCGAAAGAAGTTCAACATACATGTGCACAGTCTAGGTGACGCTGCAATGGATTGGCGGCTATGATGGACACCTGCGATGAAAGACCTTGAAATAAGTGTTGGGTGGTTAGCATGGGGATGGAGACAGCACCAACCACGTGAGCCTGAACACGCCGAGACTTTCTCTATCTATCTCTCTCTCTCTCGCTGTTCTTCTTCTTTCGTACGGCTGATCGTGTAGACGCAGAGCAAACGACAGCAATTTCACATTCAGGTGGCCAAGCCCAGATAACCGCGTCAGGAGACAGCGGAGTAGTGCATCGCCGTGATGTCTCCTTCGCATTTGTGGATCGGGGCACTGCGTCGGTGCATGTCCCTCTCTCTCTAATTGATGCACACAGCATCGAGACGCCGCCCGCTGTCCACCTGTCCTCCCGGCCCTGGCTGGCGATAGTTAAGCGTCTTGCACACATCGCGGCGGCTTCAATTAGCAAGCGGGGAGCAAATGGCACCGTCTCGGATCGATACCGTTGCATTATTCGTCTTGAACGCACACGACCTTTTCAAGACATCGATCGACCCACCGACCCCCCCCCCCGCTTCCCTCCACCCCCCCCCCCCTCTCCGGGGGCATCATCCGCTTCCCTATCCTACCCGCCCCCCATCCTCCCACAACCTCCCAGCTTCGACAGCACACATCCTAACAACTGAGGGGTGTAATCGCTCACGAAGGAAGGAAGGAAGGAGAGAGAGAACGGATAGCGATGGTGGACGGGAGAGAGGCGACAGGGTGGGGGGTGGCGACGGCCGTTGCCGCCGCTGCCCGAGCGGTCAACTCGATTCTCTAGGGCCTCCTTTTGTGTTCAGTTTGTTGTCCTTCCCCCGAACCCGCGATGAGCACGGTTGGCTACGTGCGGTGCGAAAGGAGTCCAACGTAGGTGCAGACAGCCCAAGGTAAGAGCGGTGTCAAATCCGTGGCAAGATGAGAGGAAGTCCACTCCGGTGGCTATGGGGACACGTCGGTTAACGGTTAGGGGCCGAGTCAACTCCTGGGGGGAGGTCCATGTCCTTCCCACGCACCACCGATAAGCACGGGTTGGCTACGTGCGGTGCGAAGAGAAGTTCAACGTACGGTTAGCGGAGTTGCACCGGTTCTCATTCGGGCGGCGGACAGTGGCGCAGTGGTCGTGCCCGTGCCTCAAAGGCAGCTGGGGGCCTCTGGGTTCGAGTCCCCGCCTGGAGCGCCCCCCCCCTCTGTGTGGAGGTTTTTATGTTCTTCCCCTGCTCTGTCCGGGTTACCTCCGGCGCCCCCAAGCTCCCTCCCGCGGTTCCCCGGTTTACTCCCATAGCGAATAACGTGCAACGGGATTGGTGTCACGCAACCATCCCCAATGTAGCAGGACCCTCTTTAAAATCAGTCTTCGGACTCGCTGTGGTTTTCCTGGGTAAAAACGTTAATAATTATTATTCCTCCACAATCCCTCGACGAAACATGTACCTGTAAACGAAAACCAGCAGCGGTGCCTGTGCTTGGTCCGTTTATGCATATTATTCTGCATTAAGTCAAATCGTCTGGGACAGTTAAAATCAGTGTGGGCAAACTATTGTTGCTATTCGTGACCCCCAGCCACAGCCGCCCCCCCCACCCCCACCCAGGGCGCACGGCAAAATGGGGCGACCGCCCGGGGCTCCGTGCTTTGACGGCCTTCCCCCCACCCCACCTGCGCTTTGACGTCACGGTGTCAAATGTAATACTTGCGGTTTAGTTTGAAGACATTGGGGGGGGGTGGGGGGGGGGGTCACACGGTGTGTGATTCGTCTCGGGACCCACAATCCACCTCTCCCTCCCCACCTACGGATGGCTCTGCCTCGCAGCCGGTGTCAGAGACGTCCCCAAATTCTTAACGGCGTTGGCCAATCTCAGTTACAGCACCACGGCCGCTATTGACTCCCCCACAAAGCGGAATTCACTGAATCTATCCCCCGAGCGACACCGGACCCAGTCAATGCCCCAAACCGGGACTTTAAACTCGCAACCTCGCAGCCGTGAGTTACGCACTCTAATCACATCGCTCTCCAGCCGCACGCTATTACCATTAAGCCGCGCCACCATCGTTCAAAAATGCGCACGTGCACAGGACCTCTCGTCAATTCGCCGCTAGGAGTTCACCGACCGGACTTCACCACGTTGGTCAGCGAGGGTTGGTGAAGGCGGACGCCATAGTGCAAAGGAGTGCAGTACAATAACCGCCCCAAACGTAGCTCCACCACAGCAGCTATATCTGACCCCTGTTATGCACTGTTAAAATATCGGTGCCAGAAAGATGTGTCCACTGCTTGAGCGTATTCGCACACGACACTGCAAAGTGGAAAGAACTGACGAAAGGTGCAGCGGACACCCGACGGGCTACCTGCCCATGGATCGTGACGACGGTGGTGACGACGGTGGTGATACATTTCCACTTGATAAGCCACTCCCCTTCGTCGGGTTGCCATTTGTGGCCAGGTCGATTCTGAAAAAGAGCTACGTAGCTCTCAGTGGGCCTTACCTGGTGAAACAAGAATGGTGGTATCGTGTACGTACGTACGTACGTATTCATTCTCGAACTTCTTTCGTGTTTCGTGTAGTAGCAGCGGAGGAGCCACCGTCGTACCTGACTGTTCCTTCTGCTTCTTCTTCTCGAACTTGCGCTCCTTCACCTTGCGCAGGGACGTCTTGCCGCCGGCCTGGCGGATCGACTCCAGCAGGTTAGCCCGGTTCCCCGAGGGCTGCACCACCTCGCTCGGAGCGCCCTGCAGAACCCCTGCGGCAAAGAAGACAAAGCGGAGGAGCACCCACCACCGCCGCCCCCCGCAGGCCCCGTCAATCAGGTCTCACGGGGTGAATAACGCCAGGTTGCTTCTGAAAAAGTAGCTGCATAGATCAGTGGGCAACTTAACCTTGTAAAATAACAAATATATAAGTTTTGATTTAAAGCTTTCGTGACTGCAGTAATTCATATTCTTAGTTTTTTCGGTAAAGTCACGTTGAAGAGAAACAACAAAATAACTCAAACGGTCATCATCAGGTGATGACCGTTTGAGTTAAGGTCGAAACGTCGTGAGAATTTTTTATTGTTTTATATATTTTGTTATTTTGTTGTTTCTCTTCAACGTGACTTTACCGAAAAAACTAAGAATATAAATATATAAGTGTTTATAATTTAGGGGGTGATGTTGCCGAGACTAATCCCGTTCGAGCGATGTGCCCGCGTCATTATCAAAGGCCGAAGCAGGAGGATTTCTCCACAGGTCTGGCTGTCTGCCCGATGATGCCGGTTGTAATTACTGGCGAACCATCACGGGACTCAAAATGTAAACGTTGTGGGTTGACTCGCCAAACCCGCCGGTGTGCTGAACGAGTAACTAATTGAAAGTTTTTTTTTTTAAATTGACAAACCTTACTAATTGGCTGTGTCGTGTTGGTGGAAGGGCTTAACGACACGTTTATATTTCTTCGCGGTCTCACCCAAAAACCTCTGTTATGGGTAGCTCTGTGATATCCGCTTCTGTGGGCCCGTTCTCGAACGCAAAGGGTCGCACTGCGTCGCGAGTGCAACACGCATTGGATGATTTACCATCTTGCCGACACGACGCAACATCACAATCGGGACAAAAATCGTGAAGAGAAAAAGATATTTGACAAGCGGATAGACAGACAGAGAGAGACCTGCGCGCTCTCACCAAACAGGAAGGGTAACGCAGCACCGAGGAACCGGGCAGTCTCACTGCATCGCTTGCCGCTGCACGGCCCAGGTCGATTCCTCGACAGGACGAAACGTCGGTGGAGCACAGAGTAGGCTCTGTCACGTGACGTCCAGGGTCAAGATGGAGCCGAGACCTATCGTTTTATTTGCCGCTCTTCGGTCAATAACGGGGCAAATTACACGGACGTTTTTTCTCCGCCCCCTCTCCCCCGCCCCAAAGCGAATAAACGTGAGGTTACAAACGAGGGCCCAAAACGTTCTCGTGATAAAAGTTATCGACAGAGCTTGAGCTCGTGATGCCACTTTCATAACAACAACCAAAAATTGCCGTTAACGATCGTAAATTTAGACGTGTGGTATAGCATCGCTCAAGGGCGATAAGAGGTCGCACGGCGGTTGAGAGCTGCCGTGCCAAGACCCCGATGACCCGAGTTCGATTCGCGGCGCCCCTGCTGCTGTCAGAGTCAACGTGAGATTTGAAGTGGTCCCTTATCTAGCTCCCTTGAGCAGCCCCAGCCTAACACCAGCATGGGTTAAGCACGGTCGATCAATCCGCACGATCGGAAAAGTTGGCGGTTTGGGGTAGACGTTCAACCAGCAGGAGAGTTTTCAAAGGGTTGCAAATTATTACTGTTATAATTATAGGGCCGCCAAAAGTGGCGAGATGTTAAATACCTTGCGTGGTATACAGGAGGTCGTGGGTTTAATTCCGACCATTGACGCCTGCGGTATATTTGGAGTTGACATGTCTCTCTCTCAGTTGTGGCGTAGATTTTCGTCCGGGCCCTGCATTTTTCCCCTCCACATTTACAATCGTGCGTTTTAGAGCATTCGGTTGCGATACATTTCCACGTGATAAGCCACTTTGTTGAGCTATCATTTGTGGCCACGTCGCTTCTGAGCTATACAGCTCAGTTGGACCTTACCCGCTAAGATTAAAAAAAAGCTTATAGTTTTATAAACATACATTTATTTTTTATTTGCAGTCATCGGTTAAAAAAAACAAAAGGAATTAGCTCCTAAAAATAAATCCTTAACCTGTGGCCAGACGAGATGTATTGATGGCTTTGCACAAGCAGAGATGGATGGCCTAATCTCGCAACGCCGGGCGGCTTGCAGGAAAAATCCTACGCCGCTGCTGCTGCTGCTGCTGCTCCTTGCCGGAGCGCCCGTGACTCAAAACGCCTCGCGAGCTCCAAGCTCAGCCGACCGCGACAGATTGATGGAGGTGGGGGCGGCGTGGCGGGGGTGTAAAACAGATCGAAATTCCCTCCACCGACGCGTGACGCCGGCAAAAACTTCTTATTAGGGCGCGGCACGCGCAGGGAGAGATCGACAGAGAGAGGGCGGCACTCGCGACACGCTTGCGCATGCCGCGAGGCGCTTGCGAGGGCCCCACCGAGCGAGCAACGCCGCCCCCCCCCCCCCCCCGCACACCCCCACAACTTTGTGACTCAATGAATTATAATCCACTTAGTTGGGCGCGCGGACTGAGCTCCCGCGATTGGTCGCAGGGCGCCCCAGGGCACGCGCGCGCGTGCAACGAGATAGCGAACTTCGCCTCTTTAAAAGCAGTTTTAACTCGTCCAATCGCAACGCTCTCGCCACAGGTGAGCCACGGGGGGGGGAGGGGGGTGAGGGGAGGGGGAGCGCAAGGTGGGGGAAACGACGAACAGGGGGACGGATGGGGACTCACGATTCACAGATAACTGTGAGCCCCAATCCAAGGGGCAATTTCCACCCTTTATCTACACCTGGAACGACATCAACCGCTGTCTAATGCGCGCCAAACAAATAAGTGCCGTTTTTCAAAGTGCAAACACCCATGCGCTCGTATTATTGACCTCATCTGGAGAGTAATCTAGTGGTGTGAAGGTGTGGGGGGTTTTTCTAAACCCCCCCCCCCCCCAGCCTTGTTTTCCACAGAGGCTTTTAGAGAGGCTGGTAATTACAGCGAAGGACAAAAAGCATTGATTCCGATTCCTGGCACGGAGCTCGGGGGCGCACGTACCGTGGACGGACGGACCTCACCGCCTGCCTAGCTCCGAAAGAACACTCTCGCGATCGCAGGCACACCAAGGAGCCGCGGAGAAAACGAAACGGCGCCGCTAACCCTCGGGCTAGGGGTCGGGAGGGAGGAGTGGCGGGACAGACGGGTAATAATCCACAGCCCCTGGTCAATCCGCTGCTGGATGAAGGCCACCCGACGCCACGTTAGCCGTAGGCGTTTTCAACTGTACTTCACCACGCCGGTAAGCACTGGTTGGCGGAGGCGGAGAGGATATGCATGTATGCCGAACGTCTTTCGCACCACACGTGGTCAACCGTGCTAATCGGAGGTGTACTGCGCATGGAGGTATAGTCGACAACCGGTTCTCGCCGGTGGTGCCGACGACGTCACCTCCACGTCCGGCGGCACATGCGTGGGGGACGTCGGGGAACAGAGGTGGTGGGACTTGCAAACGATTTCCGTGCGATCGTATCGGTCGAGCGACCGAACCGGGAGAGTGTCGGTAGAAAAAATCCGACCGCCGTGATCGGGGGTTCGGCAACTTCTTCTTCTTCTTCAAAGAAGAAGAGCCATTTGTTTTGTGTTTTTGTCTGTGACCAAAACATTAATATTTCGAGAGCCGCATCGCACACGCAGAGCCACTCGTTCACAAACACAGCAGCAGGAATACATCAGATGACAAACTGAAATGAAGAAAAATAGGCGATTAAACAAACTGCTGTCCACTTCGTTATTTTTCCTTCACATTTTGTCGCCATCAAAAGACTAAGTAGCATGGGAAAGCAGGGTCCGATTTTGCGACGACCTGATCTACTACGGCGTTTCCAGGAACGTAAAAGGGGAGAGGGGGGGGGGGACCGCCTACACTCAGAACCGAATTAAATAAATAAAAAACGGCTGCCCACCAAGTGGGGCAGCAGTCAAAGAGCCGCACGTGGCTCTCTGACTGCCCGCAAGGGGGCAGCCTAAGAGCCGCACGTGATTCCGGAGCCGCAGGTTGCCAACCCCCCCCCTGGTTTAGACCGTCAGATTGCGTGGCTCTAGTGACTAGCCGGCAGCCGGCAAATGCAACCGTAGAGCCCTCGGGCACGGTCACGGCTCTCGCTCCGTCGTCCGCTCCCGTCGTACCGAGCGCCGGCTGAGGGACGTCTGCGCCGGAAGCCGGGCCGGAGAGCGGCGGTGGAGGCGGAGGAGGCGGCGGAGGAGGCGGCGGGCCCGGCGGACCGCCGCCGGCCATTCCGGGCGGGGGGCCCGGTGGGAGCATCCCAGATGGAGGGCCCGGGGGAGGAGGAGGTGGAGGAGGCGGCGGCGGCGGTGGTGGAGGGGGTGCAGCCCCGGAGGGAACCGGCAGCAGCAGGCCATCGCCTGTGGCCACACGGAGACGGAGGAAACCAAGGGAGATGAAGCGTGCGCACGCGTGGGTTCTGGCTCATGCGCGTGTGAACCCTACGGCCGCTGGGGGGGATTGAATTTGCCACGACGCCAAAACAAACAAATTGATTAATCGCTAAACTAATGGAATCAACAGGTGAGGGGAGGGATGAGGGGGATTGTGATTTGTTGCATGCATAATGTCCAATGGTGATCTTGCGGTGCTGGCCGCGGTGAGGGTGACGATAATAGTGGCGGTGGTAAAAGTGGTGGTAAAGGTGGTGATGGTGGTAGTGGTGGTGGTCGCTAAAATAGAAGTCGGTGCAGAAGGGGGCACAGCTGGTGCATCTGCCAGTCATCTCAATCAGTCAACCCATGGCACCTGGGAATGTCCCACATGACCTCTTGTCAACGAGCCTTCCACATTTCATGTGGCCTCAGAGTGCACCTGGCCTGGCACGAGTGCCGTGGTGACGTCACCGCCACTTAGTGGCACATGGCGACTGTTGTTGTTGGTGGCGGTAGTCACGGTGACGAGATGTTTACTACCTTGCCTAATATACGGGAGTCCGTGGGTTCGATCCCAACCCTTACGCCTGTATATTTGGAGTTGACATGTTATCCCCCGTTATTCGCGTCGATTCTTCTCCGGGTCCTCCACATTTAGAATCAACGCTAGTTCACGAGTATTAGGGCTGCTACAAATGTCCACGTGATGACAGGCCCACTCCGTTGAGCTATCATTTGTGATGGCCAGGTCACTTCTGAAACGAATAAAAAAAATAGTTTACTTTTAGTTTAGTTGCACGCGCGCGCACTCTCGTACACGGATGGTAAATAGATAAGCGACGTGCTCGCCGAGGTGGGTAGAAGCACGATGGTGGTGGCGGCCGCGGCGGCGGCGGCGGCGGCGGCGGCCGTGCCAACTTCAGCGAGCAACCGTACCGGGCCCCGGCTCGAAGGTGGGCAGTTCGGGGAGACTGGCAGCCGAGATGGCGGAGGGCGCGATGCTGGGGCCCATGTCCAGCGTGTAGGCGAGGTCGTCCGCCACGCCGGGAAGGTCGGGCAGGTACGACGGCACATCGATCTCGGGAACCTGGCCCAGGTCCGGCACGTAGAAGTAGCTCTCCAAGGTCTGAGCGATGGGAGAGAAGGTGCCGCACGGGTTAGGGTCCTGTGTGTGTGGTGTTGTTATCGGAAACACCGCTATCGTCGTCTCCATCGTCGGTATGGCCGTGGTCGCAAGCATTATCATCACTAATGTCATCATCATCATCATCACCATGGTCACCGGCATTATCATCATCTTCATCACCATGGTCACCAGCATTATCATCATCATCATCACCATGGTCACCGGCATTATCATCATCACCATGGTCACCAGCATTATCATCATCACCATGGTCACCAGTATTATCATCACTAATGTCATCATCATCACCATGGTCACCAGCATTATCATTACTAATGTCATCATCATCACCATGGTAACCAGCATTATCATCATCACCATGGTCAAAAGCATTATCATTACTAATGTCATCATCATCACCATGGTCACCAGCATTATCATCATCATCACCATGGTCACCAGCATTATCATTACTAATGTCATCATCATCACCATGGTCACCAGCATTATCATTACTAATGTCATCATCATCACCATGGTAACCAGCATTATCATCATCACCATGGTCACCAGCATTATCATTACTAATGTCATCATCATCACCATGGTCACCAGCATTATCATCATCATCACCATGGTCACCAGCATTATCATTACTAATGTCATCATCATCACCATGGTCACCAGCATTATCATCATCATCACCATGGTCACCAGCATTATCATCACTAATGTCATCATCATCACCATGGTCACTAACATTATCATCACTAATATTATCATCACTATGACAACCACGATTATCATTACTTACGTCATCTTCATCACCATGACCACCACGATCATCATCACCATGACCACGACCATTATCAGCACTAATATCGTCATCGTTGTCACCAAAGCCATGCCTCCCACTTTTATCATCGATATCGACATCAACATCACTACCAGCACCACCACCCGATACCGCAATTGCTGCGATCAGAGGAATTCTCTAAAATATTATTTCGTTCATTCCCGAATGTTCATCTTGACCGTGCTATCAGTGTCAGATCAGGAGACAGAGGATCCGCTTCGATACTTTACACAGCAGCGCGACCTTTGTGCAAGAGCAGAGAACAGCTCACGGTGTTGGGATATCACAGAGCTACCACTGAGATACCATGACGTGACGTTCGGGGGGGCAGCGGTTCCCCCCACACGCTCCGCATTCGCTCGTCGCACGACAGCCAAAACGAAAATGCCTTTGCTCCTCAGGAGTTGGGATTTAGCCGCATTCAGCGCGGAAACCAAAACTTTACGTGACGGCAATTCATCGCGCAAGTCACCTGTGACGGGGCTGACACGATAAACCCACGAACGACGCTTGAGGAGCCCAGCTTAATCGCAGACGGGCGGCTGGAAATACCGATTCCAACCCAGGAATCTCAAGAGGTGCTAGCTCAGCACTCTCAAGCGGTGATTCACTCGGCCACCTCTCACAATCTCCAGCTGAACCATCATCGTAATCACCATAATCACGGTAACCTCCTGGGCGGGGCGGGGGGGGGTGGAGGGAGAAGGGCGTGCAGCTTCGCCGAGGTCTGGGATGATGAAGGGACAAACCCAGGAGCGCGGGAAGTTTGCAGCCGAGCACAGCCGCGAAATAAAAAATATACCGCGCTTGAAGCGTCCCGTGGAAAATGATGGAAGGACGTGACGCGAAGGAAGCCGTGCCAAGCGGCTGATTTTCTCGACAAATACGCCGGCAACCTCTTTCCGCCAGCACTCTGCTGCCAGCGAGCGCAAGACGCGATGGGCGGCTGCCGAAGGCGACAAATGAGACGGTGAATAGGACCCACTTGCGCGGCCGAATCTCAGAAACCACGGCTTGCCGTGCAATTTGCCGACGGCCCAGTTGGCTGGTGATGGCCAATGGAACGACATTAGCGAGGATCTGCACAGAACACCGTGCCCGACTTGTCTCCAAGAGCTTCCCGTCTGCCGGCTCCGTGCACGCAAAGCTCGCACCGTCATGGGGGCAATGATTATTCACCGGACATGGGGGCAATGATTATTCACCGGACATGGGGGCAATGATTATTCACCGGTCATGGGGGCAATGATTATTCACCGGTCATGGGGGCAATGATTATTCACCGGTCATGGGGGCAATGATTATTCACCAGACATGGGGGCAATGATTATTCACCGGTCATGGGGGCAATGATTATTCACTTGACAACGTTTTGGCTAAACATCGAACAAAGACGGTTTCACTTGCATCGCGCGATTTCAGATGTGCTTCTGCGGCCGTCTGGAATGCTCTTCCGATATTAGGAAGCCACTGGAGCTTTGCGCTTTGCAATCTAAATTGAAAACTCATTTCTTCAGAGCTGTTTTTTGTGCTTAAATTGTCGTCCTTTCCCCGCACCTTCCGATTAGCACGGCTGGCTACGTACGGGGCGAAAGAAGTTCAACATACATACATACACACAAATACCTTCAAAAGTACATTGAACAAAGCCTGGCAAAAAATAACCTTTTAAAAGAACGTGGAAAAACCAAACAGACACCCTCTTGTCATGAGATTCGTGTGATGTATTTATCCAGGGACACTTCGCTGCACTGTGTTAATACTCCTTTTTTTCAGGATGGTCCGGCTACACCAGGATATTTGACCAACTCAAATAATTAGTAACAAAACGGTCAACACTTTTGTCAATTTACACTGTGGCCTTAAAAGGAAAATACATTAAAACAAATATGACAGGTGATATTCTGGGCAGTAGCCCTTGCTGATGGCACGGACGTGAAAAATATGAAAAATTTGGCACGTGGCTGTATGGGATGAAACTGATATACACTGAGAAAACTCGAGCATTTAACCCTCATAGCGATGCACACAGAGATTCTAGAATCCATCGTTGTGCTGCTCACTTCCTGGTTACCACAGAAAAACCTTTTTTTCAATAAAAAAAAACTTTTTTAATTTTAGGACATAAGGCCCACTGAGCTGTATAGCTGTTTATCAGAAGCGACCTGGCCACAAATGACAGCTCAACGAAGTGGTTCATCACGTGGACATTTCTAGCAGCCAAATACTCGAAACGCACGATGTCGATTCTAAATGTGGAGGGGAAAAAAACGAGGACCCCGGAAAAAAACTCGGCGCAATCACGGGGAGAGAGACACGCAAACTCCAAATATACAGGCGTCGGTGTAGGGATCGAACCCACGACCTCGTGCGTACCAGGCGAGGTAGTTAACATTTTGCCACCGCGGCACCAGCAGCAAGACCCTCCTGGCAACGGTTTTGCATACCCACCCATAATTATTTGCGGCATCTTCAGATGCGGTTCCATTTCAGATGCCCTTATAAACTATGTTGTCGATGATGCTATGCAAATCATGTGCAAATGGTGCATTCGTTAGGCTATCGGAGTAGTTACAGGCAATGATAAACATTCATAATAAAGGTTTTTGGGTTAGATCGCGTTATTTACAAATGTGCCGTAACCCTCCACCACCCGACACGGCCAAACAGTAAAAAATGTGTCACGTTTATAAAGGACAAATAGTTCACTACTTTAGCCCACCGGTGTGTTGAAGAGTGAATCAACATCATTAAAAAATTTGAGTACGACGTTTCGTTTGTAATTACATCCAGCATCATCGGGCAATGTTGCCAGAATGGTGAGGCCCTCCACTTGCTCCCGGTCTTAAATAGAGCAGCATGGTGACGTCATATTTAACCCGATCTGATGCAGGTTTATGACACAATAATAAATAACGTGATCTCACCCAAAAACCTTTATTATGAATAATATTGGTCGCGAAAGCCTACGTGTTAAATGATAAACATTGTAAAACAACAGGACGGTACATTTTTGGAGAAAAAAATCAATTCATGAAAAAAATCAATTCATGATTTTTTTTTATCATACCCCACCCCCCTCCCCCCATGGAAATTGTGACAATTTAACTAAGCAATGGGGAACAGAGTGTGTGTGTGTGTGGGGGGGGGGGAGGGTGAATCAATACAATACCTAATAACCAGGGTGCAGCCGCTCACGCATGTTAATCTTTACCGGTTGAATTTCAGCAACAACCCAAGACGAGGAGGGGTGCCCAGGTCTTGATATTCAAGAGCCAGCGCGTGTTCTTACAGCGTAACGAGGACGACTGCCATGAAGTAAAATTAAAAGGCAAATGGTGACGACAGCGTCAAGTCGCCGGCCTGGAGACACGGTGAAACGGCGATGCCACTGTTTTGCCGTTCCACCCAAAACGCAACATATTTTGGGCTCTCACGCGAAGGATTAAGCCCTTGAGAAAAATATCGCCGTTATGCGAATGCCCGTCGTCACCACCGCGAACCGAGGGCACGAGGATCGTCCGCCACGCAGCAATAATCGGGCGCGATTTATTTATTTATTTACTCGCTCGCTCGCTCGCCTTCCTACCGACGCATTTGCGAATCATTTTGAGATGCCACGTTGGGCAGTGGTGCACAAGCACAATGAATGAAAGTAGAAACAAAATCAACAAATCCCTCAATACCACCGTGGCCTTAAAAGGAAAAAAAAAACGTGTAACAGGTGACGTTTCGGGCAAATGGTCCTCGTTCAGAGCACTATATTTATGAGCTTTTCATGAGCTTGCTTATTTATGAGCTTGCTTCCTGTCAAACTAGTATCTTGTTTAACACAATGTATTTACAATTGTGCCATTAACACCATGACGGAAGGGCGAGGCATCAATTGAGATAAATTAATTTTACCCGGTGTGCCATAGAATCGCCCCGTGGAAGTAGATAGCACGGAACTACTTTTGAAATCCATTGGGGGTGACCATTTCTCTTTACCCACACACACGAGGTGGCGCTGACCTTTCTCACATATCCTGCTACAAAGAGAACGCTTGGCCCATGGCATTTAAACTAAATATAATTCTCAGAGCTAGGATGTATCGAAATGAAGCAATGACTTTCTTTGCGTGCAGCAACTGGCTTATCAGACTGAGACCATCAACCCCGTTACGCCTGAGAATCTGGGTTTAACCACGGCCCGATTGAAACCCAGATTCGAAGAAAAATCTCAGCAGTGTCACTTCAGTGCTCCGACGCCTAAACTTCCCCGGCCTTCCCACTCAAAGTGAACCTCGCAAGTTCAATATATTCTTTCAGCTGTACATTTCACGACAATGTTAACGCCACAACGGCTTGCATTGTCGATCGCCGACAGTCCCCGGAGCGGGCAAAGGAACGGAGCACGGAGCTCATTATATCTCTGCGGAAAAAAATACAAATCTTGACAGAGCCACGGAGCGAGCCTTCAGTGATTCTCCCGACCGCGACGCCACCCAGGACCTTGGCCGCTGTCCCCGCTGTGCAGTCCACACGTGCAGGGCCACGTGTGAGGGCGAGTGAGCGAGTGAGCGGGCGAGTGAGCGGGCGAGTGAGCAAGTGAGCGGGCGAGTGAGCAAGTGGGCGAGCGAGCGAGCGTGCACATGAGAACAAACAGATGTGCGTGCATGCAGGGAACGAGCGAGCGAGCAAGTGAGTGCGAATGCGAGTTCCGGTGAGCGTGTGTGCACGTGAGTGAGTGAGTGAGCGAGCGAGCGAGCGTGCGCATGAGAACAAGCAGCTTGAGCGTGCGCGCAGGAGCCGAGCGAGTGAAAACGTGAGCTCAAGTGAGCGTGTGCGCACACGAGTGAGCGAGTGAACAATTTAATGAGCGCGTCATGGCGAATGTGCGAACGAGAGCGCGAGCACACGTGAAAGTGAGTGAGCGAGTACGCAAGCTGGGGAGCGTGCGTTGCCACCCCCTTCTCACCCCCCTTCTCGTACCGTGCGCTCCATCTGCTCGCGCTGCGCGATGGAGATGGGCGCCTCCCCGGGGCCACTGTCCACCTCGCCCTGCAGCGCCGTGCGCGTCTTGGTGACGGCGCCCGACAGCGGGTCCAGCATCACGTACTTCTTGTACCTGGCGCCACGATGCGGCGGGACGAATGGGACGCACGAGATGAACAATCCGTGCACGATTCCGTCTCTTTCATTTTTTTTAGTTTGATTATTTTTTTCTGGAGTTTGAGTTTACGTGATAAAAATTTTTTTTTGCATTATGGATGATCCCATTTAGCCAAACTCCTGGCTATTCTATAACCGAGATGTGTGGTGCGTGAACACTGTAACAACAGAAACAAAAGACAAAAGCATCAATGTTGCAGGGAGCGAGTACAGGGTCCTTTAAGGGGGATATTGCACAACTCACGAGGTACAGTAGAACCTCAGAGATCGAACGCACCAGAACTCGAACAAATCGGTGTTCGAAACGTATTTCCCAACATTTTTTTGCCCCGGAAACCGAACGAAATTCGGAGGTCGAACGGGGCAATCGCGCCTTGAAAGAACCTGTTCACGGCTGAGACGCGTGGTGGCAGCAGCATGCATGACGCTTGCCCAGACAAAGGTTTTACCACCTCCCCCTCCTCACCACCTTCCACTCAAGCCATAAACTCTCCTTACTACAGGTAAAGTGAAGTTCAATGTTCATTTATTTCATTTTTTCCATCAATTTATTCATTTATTCCATTTATTTATTCATTGTGTTTGTTGTTTTTTTTTGTATGATTTTATGCATGCAATTACTGTAAAATTCGAGTAAAAACGCTTTACAATGAAATATTTATTTTGTCTATCTAAGGGGAGGGCCTTCTTCAGCACTTCCTCTGGGCACAAATGAATTCGGGAAAAACCTGGCCAATTATATTCGGCGGGAGGGCCATGCTGCTGTCACTTTTACCAACTACAGTAAAACCTTGGATTGCGAGTAACTTGGTCTACGAGTGTTTTGCAAGACCAGCAGTTTTTTTTATTAATTTTAATTCTATAAACAAGCGAGGGTCTTGCAATACGAGTAGTGTACGTATACGCTTTGTCTGCCGAGCGTCACGTGATCACAACTGATAGAACCAATTAATGTCATTTACATGAATTCTCATGGGGAAAATTAATTCGGTGTTCGAACAAATCGGTGTTCGAATGGCCTTCTGGAACGAATTAAGTTCGATCTCCGGGGTACCACTGTACTTGACTTTTCTAAATGAACCGCACCTGAATAAATCAAACCCAGTGCAAATGTAACGTCACGGTACAGGTGCACGCAAATCTCGATATTTTAGTCTAACAGTGACCTACACATTGAGCATTTTCAGAAATAAATAAAATAACATTTCAAATTGCTTCGTACGACAAGATCACCCCGAATGCACCTGATCTCATCAGCTCTTGCAAGCTGAGCAGGTTTGAAGCCTGGCTGTACGTGGATGAAGGACTGCCTGGGTATACCAGACATCGCTTAGGCTGCATGCTGCAATCGATTTGTGAATCTAATCGTGCCTTGAGCTCTGGGCATTACCACTATACGTGCGTGTGTGTGTGTGTGTGGCTTCCCTCTGGGGAGCGGTAGTGTAGGGGTTAGCGCGCGGCGCGGCAAACCCGGCGACCCAAGTTCGATAAACGCTCACGGCCAACACCAGTGAGGATGAACCGAAGTGGTCCTGGGCCTTCCCTAGGTCGACTCAGGCTCAAATGAGTACCTGGTACGGGGTGTAAACATCGCCACACCACACCACACCTTCGCGCGCCGTACCGGCCTTCACAGGTGCTTGCCAAATGCACTTGGCCTACTGTCTGTCAAGGCTATATGGGAGATCTTTGTATATGTTGGTCCCTCTAGCAACCTCCAGTTTCCCACCACACAAAGTCAAACTCTCATCCGTGGAATTGGCCAAACATCGCAATGCAAGATCCTCCTGAAATAAAAATTTTAAGCCTCGTAGAATGCTATGTTGGATAACTAAAGCACATCATTATGATTACAACTGTTTGGTTTTTCATCTTATTATAAGAGGGTGCTTTGTCAGGTGTGGTTAAATGCTTTTGAATTGTTTCATTTCAGGCTTTCCTGGATAATCAAAGGGCATTATTATCACGACTTACAAAATTATACCAGGCACTAAACGTGAAAAATTGAGTCATGACTTTCACGAAAGTCTCTTAAATCTCACAAAAATACCGCACGCAAGTACGTAGCTCTCATTGCCGGGTGAACCAATTATTGCATTGCGGAAGTCTGGCTAAGGAGAGGGCCTTCAGCACTTCCTCTGGGCACAAATGAATTCGGGAAAAACCTGGCCAATTATATTCGGCGGGAGGGCCATGCTGCTGTCACTTTTACCAACTACAGTAAAACCTTGGATTGCGAGTAACTTGGTCTCGCGAGTGTTTTGCAAGACGATAATTTTTTTTAAATACATTTAAATTTGATAAACGAGCGAGGGTCTTGCAATACGAGTAGCGTACGTATACACGCTTTGTCTGCCGAGTGTCACGTGGTCACAACTGATATACGAGTGCTTTGATATACGAGTGCTTTGGATTACAAGCACGTTTCCGGAACGAATCATGCTCGCAATCCAAGGTTTTGCTGTAAATCGCAGGTAACTTTACTTTTGTACGGACCATTTAGTGGAAGTAATGTGGTGTCCGAAGTCGTACGAATCGGCCTACAAAACAACAAGAGACACCCGAGCCGGCCGGACTGACTGGGAATTGAACTCGAGTCATCAGGTTCTTAGTGCAGTGCGCCGACCATGAATAATCGCACGTCTGCGACACGCACGAAAACACAGGTCTCCCATTAAGGCCTTTCACAGACTAGTGGGGGCAAGTGCTGTTAGCAAGAACCAACGAAGGCCAGCATGGCACACGAGCTGGTGAGTGGCCAGCACCACGCCCGGCCGCCTTTGGCTCCCCATTGTTGACGTTCATACCCCTCACCAGATACTCATTTTAGGCTGAATCGACCTAGTGGAGGTCCAGGACCGGCTGTTTAAATACTCGTCCATGGTGTTGACAGTGAGCCGCAATCGAACCCGGGTTGCTATGTTCGTAGCGCAGCTGCGTGCATTGAGACTATTTTGATTATTTTGCTGCTATGTCCAAATGATGGGCCACTTTGTTGAGCTATCATTTATGGCCAGATCGCTTCTGCGGAATAAGTTAATACCTCGGTACGGCTTTTTCTGGTAGAATGGGGATGGTTTAGTTTTATCTGTATGTGTTTGAGTGATTTGTTTACTTTTATTTAACTTGGCACTACTGTCGTGTTTTTATACTGTTTGTTGTTGTAACGTTTTTACCCACCCATCTGTGGAAAAGGAGATTCACAGCTCATCGGATTCCTCCAGTAACACATACACATTTGGATAAAATAAAAAAACATTATGAACCACTACGCCTTGGCTCCCCATACACTCGCGGACACGCACGCACGCACGATCGTACGCGCGCGCGAGCGAGCGAGCGGCTGGCGTACGTACGGGTTCTCAGCAGTGCTGAAGAGCAGCAGGGAGCTGATGGAGTTGATGTTGCGTGGGAGACCTCCCAGCCCCTCCTCGGCCTCTTCGTCGCCTTGCCGTCGCCTGCGGCTCACGCCCACGTGGTACATCTGAAGCTTCTCCTGCATGGGAGGGCGTGATGGGGAGGAGGGCGGAGGGGGGGGCACAGCAGTGAGTGAAGCTCAAAAACATGGACAACCCCGAAGGATCACGATGACGGCATCGCGGTGGCTAGTGGCGACGAGGGCGGAGCTCACACAAGTGAACGTCGTAGGTGTGCACGGGAGGGCGTCACCCACACGCAGAACGGCGACAACATAATTTTCCGCACTTTTGAGGCATAAGCAATTAGGAAATAACACCTACTACCCAGGAACAACATTTTTTGTTTGTTACACAGTGTTATAACAATACAGTAAAGCCTTGGATTGCGAGCATAATTCGTTCCGGAAACGTGTTTGTAATCCAAAGCACTCGTATATCAGTTGTGATCACGTGACGCTCGGCAGACAAAGCGTGTAGACGTACACTGCTCGTATTGCAAGACCCTCGCTCGTTTATCAAATTAATATTTATTTAAAAATTTTGCTCGTCTTGCAAAACACTCGCAGACCAAGTTACTCGCAATCCAAGGTTTTACTGTAATGCTGGCGAAATATGGAAACTATTATGGAAATTTGTGTTTTAATTGCAATCAGTATGCACACTAAACAAATTGTCTTATAAAAAGATTACATGATGGGAAATTAGCAGTGATGAATGTTATTCAGTTGAAAAATAATATGCATCCATACTAAACCCACGAACATTAACGCAGTTATAATGCAATCAGTGTATTTTCCATCAGAAAAATCATGCCCTTAAAAAAATGCAATGATAAAACCCTGACGTGCAACTCATCTTCACCGGAACACAATACAGCATCTCAAATAAACTCCCCGAGCGAAACAAAGACTCGACAAATATTCCCTGTGTGGCCTTTAACAGAGAGTTGGTGCAATTTAGCTGTTAGCGAGCGCCTATTACCCCCGGCACTGATACAAGGGGGGGGGGGGTGGGGAGGGGTGGGGGCTGGCCAGCGCCACAATCGGCCGCCTTTGTCTCCCCGGTGCTGAGTTTACACACCGTGCCAGGTACTCATTCAAGGCCGAGTCGACCTAGGCGAGGCCCACTACCAGTTCAGACGATCGTCACCGGTGTTGGCCGTGAGCGGGAATCGAGCCCGGGTCGTCGTGTTCGCAGCAGCAAGCTCCAATAAAACAAAGCACGCACACGCGTGTACACGCGTACACGCGTACACGATCAGGGTGCCTGCTCACAAATTGTGGCAAGTACACTCATGGTGTTGGGGTGCGTAGGCCGGGTGTGTAATTGCGCGTGCTTATGCGCGCGTTTCCTACGCGCGGTGGCGCAGCGTGTGGCGCGCTGCGCCGCCAACCGGGCAAGCCGAGTTCAATTCCCGCTCGTGGCCAATAACGGCGACGAGTCAGTTTAACACGGATCGGTTTAACACGCATCGGTTTAACACGAATCGGTTTAACACGAATCAGTTTAACACGGATCAGTTTAACACGGCGACGAATCAGTTTAACACGGATCAGTTTAACACGAATCAGTTTAACACGGATCGGTTTAACACGGATCGGTTTAACACGAATCAGTTTAACACGGATCGGTTTAACACGAATCGGTTTAACACGAATCAGTTTAACACGCATCGGTTTAACACGAATCGGTTTAACACGGATCGGTTTAACACGAATCAGTTTAACACGAATCAGTTTAACACGAATCGGTTTAACACGAATCAGTTTAACACGGATCAGTTTAACACGAATCAGTTTAGCACGGCGACGAATCAGTTTAACACCCAGCCTCAAATGGGCGCTTGGTGCGATGTGTTAAATGGGTGATTGGTGTGATGTGTTAAATGGGCGCTTGGTGCGATGTGTTAAATGGGTGCTTGGTGCGATGTGTTAAATGGGTGCTAGGTGCGATGTGTTAAATGGGTGCTAGGTGCGATGTGTTAAATGGGTGATTGGTGCGATGTGTTAAATGGGCGCTTGGTGCGATGTGTTAAATGGGTGATTGGTGCGATGTGTTAAATGGGTGATTGGTGTGATGTGTTAAATGGGTGATTGGTGCGATGTGTTAAATGGGTGCTAGGTGCGATGTGTTAAATGGGTGCTAGGTGCGATGTGTTAAATGGGTGATTGGTGTGATGTGTTAAATGGGCGCTTGGTGCGATGTGTTAAATGGGTGCTTGGTGCGATGTGTTAAATGGGTGCTAGGTGCGATGTGTTAAATGGGTGCTAGGTGCGATGTGTTAAATGGGTGCTTGGTGTGATGTGTTAAATGGGTGATTGGTGCGATGTGTTAAATGGGTGCTAGGTGTGATGTGTTAAATGGGTGATTGGTGCGATGTGTTAAATGGGTGCTAGGTGCGATGTGTTAAATGGGTGCTAGGTGCGATGTGTTAAATGGGTGATTGGTGTGATGTGTTAAATGGGCGCTTGGTGCGATGTGTTAAATGGGTGCTTGGTGCGATGTGTTAAATGGGTGCTAGGTGCGATGTGTTAAATGGGTGCTAGGTGCGATGTGTTAAATGGGTGCTTGGTGCGATGTGTTAAATGGGTGCTAGGTGCGATGTGTTAAATGGGTGCTAGGTGCGATGTGTTAAATGGGTGATTGGTGCGATGTGTTAAATGGGTGATTGGTGCGATGTGTTAAATGGGTGATTGGTGTGATGTGTTAAATGGGTGATTGGTGCGATGTGTTAAATGGGTGCTAGGTGCGATGTGTTAAATGGGTGCTAGGTGCGATGTGTTAAATGGGTGATTGGTGTGATGTGTTAAATGGGCGCTTGGTGCGATGTGTTAAATGGGCGCTTGGTGCGATGTGTTAAATGGGTGCTAGGTGCGATGTGTTAAATGGGTGCTAGGTGCGATGTGTTAAATGAGTGATTGGTGTGATGTGTTAAATGGGCGCTTGGTGCGATGTGTTAAATGGGTGCTTGGTGCGATGTGTTAAATGGGCGCTTGGTGTGATGTGTTAAATGGGTGCTAGGTGTGATGTGTTAAATGGGTGCTAGGTGTGATGTATTAAATGGGTGCTAGGTGTGATGTGTTAAATGGGTGATTGGTGCGATGTGTTAAATGGGTGATTGGTGCGATGTGTTAAATGGGTGCTTGGTGCGATGTGTTAAATGGGTGATTGGTGCGATGTGTTAAATGGGTGCTTGGTGCGATGTGTTAAATGGGTGCTAGGTGCGATGTGTTAAATGGGTGCTAGGTGCGATGTGTTAAATGAGTGATTGGTGCGATGTGTTAAATGGGCGCTTGGTGCGATGTGTTAAATGGGTGATTGGTGCGATGTGTTAAATGGGTGATTGGTGTGATGTGTTAAATGGGTGATTGGTGCGATGTGTTAAATGGGTGCTAGGTGCGATGTGTTAAATGGGTGCTAGGTGCGATGTGTTAAATGGGTGATTGGTGTGATGTGTTAAATGGGCGCTTGGTGCGATGTGTTAAATGGGTGCTTGGTGCGATGTGTTAAATGGGTGCTAGGTGCGATGTGTTAAATGGGTGCTAGGTGCGATGTGTTAAATGGGTGATTGGTGTGATGTGTTAAATGGGCGCTTGGTGCGATGTGTTAAATGGGTGCTTGGTGCGATGTGTTAAATGGGTGCTTGGTGTGATGTGTTAAATGGGTGCTAGGTGTGATGTATTAAATGGGTGCTAGGTGTGATGTGTTAAATGGGTGATTGGTGCGATGTGTTAAATGGGTGATTGGTGCGATGTGTTAAATGGGTGCTTGGTGCGATGTGTTAAATGGGTGATTGGTGCGATGTGTTAAATGGGTACCTGGTGCGATGTGTTAAATGGGTACTTGGTGCGATGTGTTAAATGGGTGATTGGTGTGATGTGTCAAATGGGTGCTAGGTGTGATGTGTTAAATGAGCGCTTGGCGCGATGTGTAAAACAGAGCAGTACGTTATTATATTCATGTTATTATTTAACCCAGGAAAGTCTCATCGAGTCTCAAGGGTCCTGCCAATGTTGTGCACTAGAGGGCGATGTTGCTGCTGCTGCTGCGTAATTCCAATCGAGTAATCTGCAGGTAACTTTTCAGCATTGAGAGACGTACGGCCGACGCCAGTTACATTGTATATATTTGCTTTTATAACTACAACCCAGAGGGCCCACACGTGGCAGCGCACGGCGACGCGCGCAGCCGTAGGAGTGCTCGATGCCATCCCGTGCGCACGATCGGTCACGTTCAGGGACAAACCAGTTGCGCGGTGTCCACCCACACACAGATCAGCTGATGACTATGCATCAGCCCATGTGGTTTGGGATGCCACTTAATCCCTGCTGTGAATTTGATGCAGGCCACGGTTAACGATGCTCCCCCCCCCCCGCCCCACCCCGCACAGTTACTTATTAAATAAAGGACACGGCACGGCATCCCCACGCGTCTCGGGCCGTGTGAGCTGGAGTCCACACCAAGTGTGGTGCCTTGCCCCCATCCCGTAATACCCTACAGCAGGCTGTTGGGGCTAGGGGCTGCTAGCCAACGCCTCTCGAGGCCTGGAACGGCGCGCGTGGCGGGTGGCGTTGGTCACAGCCTTTCCGTGCGTTTAGTTTGTCGCAGCCATCACTTGGAACGTCGCCCGCATCGAACTCGGGGACCCGCCGGGGTTCATGGGGCGGCGGTGGCGTACCGGATAGAGTACTGCGCTTCCTCCTGCCCCCCAACAAGCTATACACAACAGCAGAGGGGCTCTTCTCACGACAGATTTCACAACTCACGGAAATAACCACATCGACATGCTGCAATGCAATGGGCGGGTCTCTCACGGTTCTGTGCAAATAGCGGGGGGGGCGATTGAATGGAGGTTGGGGCGGGAGGGTTCTGGACTTTTGTTTCAGATCAGAAGGGTTGTCGGGTGAAATGCTACACAGGGCCTGAAGGAGACGAGACCACACATCGGCGGTGAGCGGCATTCGAATCGAACTTGGTGAACCTTTTGTTCGCAAACACTGCCTTCATGAAATATATTACCCGTGAAGTCTGGTCATGGACAAAGGTGGCCGCGCGTCATGACGGTCTTCATAGGCGCTAACAAACGTCGACAGGGTACATGGGGAATCTGTGTGTGCGAGCGCGTGTGCCAAGGAGGAGTGGTGGCACAGCGGTTAGCACGCTGCTCTGTGAACCGAGCAACCCAAGTGCGGTTCCCGAGAGATATCCGAACCGGTCTTGTTCCCCCCCCCCCCACCCTCTAGGTCGACTCGGCCTTAAATGAGTACCTTGCAAGTGGGGTGTGTTAACATCATCATTGGGCAGGCGAAGGCGACCGAGCTCGACCAGCCCAGCGGGGGGCGCCATGCGGCGCTATCACTTTGCTCGCTAACAGCGCTTGCCCCAACAGCCTGTGGAGCTCACACGGGGGCGAAAACTACTTCGCATTTGTCTTTGCACAGTACACTGAACGTTCCGCACACAATGGCGAGATGTTATCTAACCTCGCCTGGTATACAGGCGGTCGTGGGTTCAATCGCGACACCCCTGACGCCCGCCGTATAATTGGAGTTTGCGTGCATCTCTGACCCCTGGTCGCGTGGATCTTTCCCCGTGTCCTCCGACCGCGTCTAGAATCAACGTGCGTTCAGAGCGTGTGGCTGCAATAAATGTCCACGTGATGAGCCACTTCCAATTCGTCGACCTATCATTTGTGGCCAGGTCGCTTCTGAAAAACACGTTACATAAGCTCGGTCGGCCTTACCTAGTAAAATGAAAAAAGTTAACTTTAGCTGAGTTTCACACACACAGACAATCACTCTCACACTGGAAGGTGAATAGATTAAAAAAAAAAAACGTGCTCGCACAGGTGGGCAGTAAAAGCACGAGAGCACGGCGCAGTTTGGTTTCACACACAGACACCGAGTCTCGTACGGCGAAGGTGAACAGAGAGGCAACGTGCTCACGGCACGTGGGAAGTCCAAGTACGAGTGGATGAAGGTCTCGCGAGCCGCAAAGGCCCCCACTCTGGGAGGATGCTTATCAAAGTCGAGCGGGGGGGGGGGGGGGGCTGTCCGAAGCGTGATGGGGTTAAATACACACGCACGGAATACGACTGCGATGTCGGAGGGAACGCACACGGGGCATGATCGGGCGGGGTGGGTGGGTGGGTGAGAAGGGGATACGTGGCACCGGAGCTAAGCCCGACCCGATCTCTACTCTTTCTCTAAACGCCTGGGAGCTGTGGACAGCGCCTCGCTCTCGGAGCGCTCGCTCCCGGCCTAAACCGCGGATCAATCGCTTTGTTGTGCGTTGGGGGGGGAGGGGGGCGGCGGAGGCGCGGAGATGGGGTGGGTGGGTTTATTTATTTATTTATTTTCTCCAGGGCCACCGCAATTCGTCCCAGGTTACAAAATCTGTCAAAGCAGAACAAATTCGCGGCAGGGCGGGGGGGGGGAGGGGAGCTCTCTCGACTCGCACGGCGGTGCGTGACGCTTCGTTCCGACGGGAGCTTTGCGGAGGAGAAATGCAACTACCTTTCCTCTGTGCAGGGGCTCCGGGGGTGGCGGTAGCGGTGGCGTAGAGAGGAATTAAATAAATAAACAACCTCCCCCAGACCATCCTTGCAAAAACCAATGTGCCGCTTGGCTTCACCGCTGTGGGGACTGGCGGGGGTTGATGCATCCTGCCAAGGAGCGGCTCCATCCGAAGCGGCTTTCTGGATCCACTGCGCCGCGGACGGGCAACACAATTTGAAGCCTTTCTGGTCAACTGGCTACCCAATCCCGCCGCCATTCCCCCCCCGCCCCCCCCTTCCACTATCACGGGCGCCTTCCTGCCTTTGATTAATAAGGGGAGTGGGGGGGGGGGGGCTCGGTGGTAGGGCGAGCGGCTCGCGATCGTAATGTCGCGGAGTTCAAATCCTGGTTGGGGTGTCGACTGGGCACCGTCGTTCCTCCGTTGTTTGTTTTTGGTCGCCGATGAGAAATGTTTCCCCGCGGTGAGCCACTCCGTCGAGCTGTCGTTAGTGACAGCCAGGTGGCTTCTGAAAAAGAGCGACACAGCTCAGTGGGGCCTTACACCTGATGAAATAAAAACAAAACTGTTTTAGTTATATTCTTGGTTCTTTCGGTAAAGTCACGCAGAAGGGAAAGAATAAAATAAATAGCACTTTTGCGGGGAAGTCAACAGCAGTTGCCTTTCGACGCGCTCGCCCCCGCACACCCCCCCCCCACCCCTCCCCCAGCCATGTGAATGTGGAATTTCCACCACTGGCTACGTGCTGTAAGCGGGTGATGGGCACAGACGGACATCGCTCCGACTTTGAATAGAGAGGGCGCCCGCGTCAAGGCACGCGAGAACGTTTAACGTCCGTCGCTCCAAGTCCCTGTGAATTTGATTCCTCGTGCCCGTCGCTCAATTGGGAGACCAGCTATGTCATCATCATCATCATCGTCAAAGTCATCGCCAGAGGCCATCATCTATCCGCTGCTGGATGAAGGCCTCCCCAAGCTGTCGCCGATCTCTTTTTTGGCGCTGCGGTGCGGCAATGCACCACAAGCTTCACGCACATTTCATTCTCAAAACAATTGAAAAAATGCCGCTGCAATGTTGGGCAGGCAGAAACAATTTCAGTTGTAAAACTGTACATGTATATTTATAAATGCACGGCCTTAGGGTGCTTTTCTCATTGTTCCACCCGACTCCGATCATTCCAGCCGTGATATTGGTCTAACTTTGTTTAGAAACCGACAAAAGCCAACAAAAATCCACGTGCCAGGAAACGACCTACGTAAGGTGACTCCACAGAACTACTGCCGAGTTCTCTTCAACTGCCTCCTATCTACACATGGTACTAGGTGGCGGTGGGCACCTTCTGACGTACCCCAGTTGCAGCGGCGGTTGTCGTACGGTACATTTAAAATATTTCACAATATTTTAAACATGCCAAATTTCATTGTTGGTGTTTCTGGTGTTGTCGTGTGCAAGTCATTGGTGATAAGACTGAGGCCTTCAACTCACTGCACCTGAGGACCCCCTTATCGCCTGGACAGCGCTGTTAGCGAGCACCTATGAAGACCGAAACGGTACACGAGGGGGTGGATGGCCAGCACCACGCCCGGCCGCCTTTGTCTCCCCAGTGGCGATGTCTTTGACATCGGGGAGGCCCAGGACCGATTCCGATAATTGCCACCGGTGTTGGCCGTGAGCGGGAATCCAACTCGGATCGCCAGATTCGTAGCGCAACACACTAACCGCGACACTGCCGCTCTCCACAACATGTTATTTCCTCCCTGAAACCCACACACGCAACCATAGTTTGTGTGTGTGTGTGTATGTGCGTTGGTGGTGTAGCGGTTAGCACGCTGCGCTATGAACCTGGAGACCCGGGTTCGATTCTCGCTCACGGCCAACACCCAGTGACGATTATCTGAACCGGTCCTGGGCCTCCCCGAGGTCGACTCAGCCTCAAAATAAGTACCTGGTGCGGTGTGTAAACATCGCCACTGGGGAGACAAAGGCGGTCGGGCGTGGTGCTGGCCACCCACCCCTTCGTGTACCGTTCCGGCCTTCATAGGTGCTCGCTAACAGCACTTGCCCCTACAGTCTGTTAAGGCTATACGGGGGATCTTTATTTTACGTGCGTTCAAACTCGCACCCTTCGTTTTGCACTCGCGTTTAATCAAAACACCCCGAGTGTTTTGATTCCAATTTCAGAAGCAAAAGCAATTCCCAGCGGGAGTGTGGCTTTGGGCAGAGTTGTAGATTTCACGGGGGAAGGCGGTTAGTAAAAAAAGGCGGTACCACATATGAGGCTTGACAAGTCCAGTGAAATTGCCGCTGAAACTTACTGCGCGTCAGCCATACGCTTCAAAGCAAAGATGCTGAAGCTATAACCGCATTAGAATCACAATCGAATCCCATTCTCTTGCACGTGTCTGCCATGGCAGAAAGCCTTTTTTTAAATCGCCACTCGATTGAACGGCGATAAACCCCTTTCCGAGTCGCATGCAAGTTGCAGGGCGGGCGGGCGTGTTGCGTTCACCGCCGCCAATTCTCGGAACGAGCGAGCTGCCGGCGTTAATTTTATTTAGAGAGGCGCAGCAGCGCCGCTGTTTTTAAAGACATTGTACTCACTGCAGAGAACTGTAGCGGACACGACCGCAGCACTCTACGATTTGCTGGCGCCAAACTGTGCCACACGCCCTCCTGCGGGGTCCATTTACTTCCGATTCCGTTCCGACGACGTACACGGATGCACGTACGTACGGAAAACCGTGTACGTCATCGGAATGGGGAAAGCGTTAATACCACAAAAACTCTGCACCAAGCGGCGATCGCGGGGACCGCTGGGACACGTCGATGCCCCCCCCCCCCCCCCCCGGGTCACACGGATACCGGAGCCGTAGCAGAGGTGCGCGGAGCGTTCACATGTGTTCTCCAGCCGAGCTCGAAGGCCAACGCGACTGGGCACGTGAGTCGGCAGCCTGGAGGTCTTCCCGCTCCGACACTTTGGGGCAAAGTGTCAGCTGACACACCCGGTGTCAGCTGGAAATTTAGATGGGATGGATATTTCGTGGCAGGGATATTTGTGGTTTTGGCATTTCTATTTTTTTTTTTTCACTCAGCCCCGTGGCATTGCACATCGACGGACACGGGGGCCGCGCGGCGCTGGCAGATGATGTGAAAAAGCGCATCCTTCACGTGCGATTTGCATAGCCGGAGCGAGCGCGCGCGTTCCACACCTTCGCCTGCAATTTCACGAGTCGGGCCGACTCTGTCAGCCCACATTTCCTTTGCGAATTGCGGCGGCTTCAACAGCAATGAAGAAATAAATGTTTCTTAGAAACGGAATCGGCATATAAATGTAAAAAAAAAAAATTAAGGGATCGTGTTTTGCCCGGAGCAAAAGTCGGAATGACGACCGCAGTCGGCTCGTTTCTCCTTCGTACGAATGAAAAAAAAGCCTAAGCAAGCGGTGAAGCGTCGTAATTAATGGCGTAACAAAAAATGTGAAATAGATTACAGCCCTTTGTCAATCCACTGCTGGATGAAGGCCTCTCCCAAGCCATGTTGTTTTTTTTTTAAACTATGAAACTATATATTTTTTATTTTACCAGGTAAGGCCCACTAAGCTATACAGCTCTTTTTCAGAAGCGACCTGGCCACAAATGATAGCTCAACGAAGTGGCTTATTTCAAGTGGAAATTTACAGCAGTCAAATACTCGAAAACCTTTGTTCCTAAATGTGGAGGGAAAAACCGGTGGATCCGGACAAAAATCCAAATATCCAGCAGATGTCAGGGTCGAGATCGAACCCACGACATTCTGCATACCAGGCGAGGGAATTAACATCTGGCCAACGGGTTCGATTATTTTTGGGTAAAGACCGGTTCAAATATTATTCACTACCGATAAGAGTCATGGCTGATCAGCACTCCATTCTGATGATACAATCATCATCAATGCAGCATTAATAATTATAAATGTTGTGGATTCACTCTTCAAACACACCGGTGGGCTGAAGAAGCAACTAATTCGCGTTTTGTTAACGTGACACTTTTTTTTACTGATCGGCCGTGTTGGGTGGTGGAGGGTTGCGACACATTTATACTTACGTAGTGGGTTCACGGAGAGAGCGGAGACGACTCGTAGAGGAAACGCGTTTATTCCAATAAACGCTCACAGTAACAGTCACAGCCTTCACTAAGGCAACGGCCCTTTTTTTACCGATTACCTGGGGAGATACGGCCTCCGGACTAGCGTGTCCCAACACGGGGCTACGGCTCTCAGTCCTCCAGCTATGAGTGACCTAGGGGAGGCTACGCTGACCCGACACTCGGACCCGGCCCTTACAAGGACGTCGGGCCGGGGGTTCCCAGGGTCTCACCACTGAGCCCACAGAGTCCCGGCCCTTACAAGGGCAGCGGGGCAAGGGGTCCCAGGGTCCTAGCTAGCTGGTCTTCTGGCTTCGGTCTTTGACAGGCCCCGGCTTTTATACACCTCCCAGGTGTGTCAGCCTCTGGCCACGCCTTCCTTCCAGAGAGTTCCAGGGGGGGTCCCGGGAGATCCTAGGACACCCCGCAGCCCCCTCCTCTTGGGAGGGGTCTCGGGGGATCCCAGGACACCCCGCAGTCCCCTCCTGCTTTGGGGCTGGGGAATGTAGCGACCCACATGCCGGTGCAAGGTACTGCCCCTGATGGGCCTTGTCTCCTACCGCAGGTTAAGTGCACGCAGCCCATTTACAGCGCTACACGTACGCGATCTAACCCAAAAAGCCTTTATTGTGAGCATTAATAATATTGGTCGAAAAAGCTTACGTGTTAAACTGCAAAAACAGTTAATGGTTTTTAAGCGCACTTGGTGTCAACGCTTCAACCCGTTACTCCACTTCACACGATGCGATACAACGTAGTTGTCTTCTACGGGGGAGGGGGGGGTGCTGGTAAACTTCCGCTGCAAACAGACGGCGTTTGAATAACTTCAAAAGTGAGGATGTTGGCGACTTGTTTTTTTTCCTTACAACGACTTTCTAATGGGTGTGATGTAACTGTAGTGACATAGAATTGGTCACTAAGTACCACAGCGCTGGCTGCTGGCAGGGAAGGGGATCTGCAGCTTGTAACAGCCCTGACTGACAGCAGGTCACGTGATGGACCAGAGGGGGATGGAGGGGAAAGGTTACGGAAGAGACACGTCGAGAGCCCGCTAGTAGGTTCCAGAAGGGGGGGCGTGGCCGGGGGCGGAGCCAGGCCACGCTGACACAGTATAAGAGGGGCCCCCGGGAGGGGACCGCGGGGCTGTCGTTTGGAGTGGGATCCCCGTTGTCGTCGTTGTTGCTGAAGCTCGTCGCCATCGCCGCTGTCGCCTCCACTGCTAAGCGTAGTTGGCCGTCTCGGCTCAGCGCCGTCAGTGTCAGACGGCTAGCGTTTGTGTGTTGGCTAGCGACCAGTGTAGAGTTGTGTATAAGCGAGTGACAGAGAGCGTGTGACAGCGTCGGGTGCGTCTTGTATAAAGCGTACAGAAGTGTGCTCGGTGGTTAATTAGAGAATTGCCCCCAAGAAGTTACGTCTCCAAGTCAGTCACTACGTAACGACGGATAACAAAACAAAACACACAAGGGCAATAGAACAACAGGAGGGAATAAAATATAATGACGTTAACAACAAAAGGAGCAAAACATTGTAGGAAATAATATTTCACCGCTAATGCGCGCGACAATGACTGCCCCGAATATCGTTTTCGGCGACGAGATCGGGCTTTTTTTTAAATCCCGTAATGGAAACGCAACCTCCGCTGGTGGAATGCGCCGCGGCGAAAGGAGAATGAGAAGAACATTAACGGGATATATATTTTTTTTTGTCTTGACGAGTTCATATTAAGCCGTGGCGAAACACGCCGCGCAGGAGGTGGCATCGCATCCCGCCGCTCGGCAACGGATTCCCCGCGGGGGTCGACCCGTGGCTGCGGATTCGGAGGAAGCGCGCCGCCGCCCTTTGCGCGCCACGCGTCCCCTGAATTGCGCCTGCAGAGGACCGTCCAGGTTGCGGTGCGCCGTGGGGGGGCCCATTGACGCGCAGCATCGTAAAAAAAATGTGTCAATTACCGGAGGAATCCGATGAGCTACGAAGCTCTTTTTTTCACGGATGTCCAGTCGGGGTGGGTCAGAATGATAGAGCAACAACGGTGCAATAGAAAAATAAGACGGCAGGAGCGCAAAGTATAAGGCCGAAGCTTGCTGAGGATGGTACCGCCGACTCCTTCGTAAAGCAGGCATTTGATTGCGACGGGCGGTGAAATGCCCACGCCCACCCCTCCTGAAAAAATTTAATGTTGGAATTGTTTTGTTTGCTTCCATAGCCGTAGCAGCGCGTTGGTCGCTTGTTGCAGATGTTCGCGGTTCAAATCCAGCGGCCCGCCCTGGATTTGAACGTTTTTGTTTGTATGTTGAACTTCGCTCGTCTCGTTTTACGTCCCCTGCCGCCCCGCTCCGCTCTCAATCTCTCCAACGAATCCTAACCGTTCCGCCCTCTCCTTGTGCACAGTCCCCGTTTCCGCTCCTTTTCCCTACTTACCCCCTTGCACCGGGAATAAACTTTCCCCTCCCTGTCTCGTTTCCGCTCCTCCCTCAAGACCCCCAACCCTTTTCTCCCTGGCCCATCCTTCCTTCTATCCCTAGGCACGCCCGTAATTCCGGTACCCATTAACCGCCCTCCCTATACCCCCATCCCTATTCACCATCTCACTTTTAGTTAGCCTAATTGTACCACTCATAACCCTCGTAATGCACCTTGGATAAAAGGGCTATAAAAAAATAAAAGATAACTGTGCTAATCGGAGGTGTGGGGCGGAGGGGAACAAGAAAATAAATTTAAAAAAAAAAATCTGTTTTAAATAAATGAGCTTTCAATCTAGATTTAAAAGTGCATGGCTCTAATGGCTTCCTAATCGTTTTGCTGTTGTAACTTGCTGACCTGCCCATACCGGGCATCTTCACATCCCAACGGACTACCCCTCTCTAGTCTCAATGGAGATTCCCATGACTCTGATCACTGCCGCGGGCGTGTTAACCGTGAAAAATTCCGCATCGTCCGCTTCGCGGTGGACGTTGAAGGCCCGCTGGTGACCGCATTCGCAGGAGGAGGCCGTTGTTGCGTGCTGGCGCCGTGGTCAGAATTTGGCAAAATTTTGGAGAGGGGAAAAAAATGTACGCCCGCAAATTACTCAAACGGGCTTATGCACGGCAATCATCGCGCCCTACTGCTGAAACTTGGCAGGGCCTTTCTGATAAAGAGTCAGAAGACTAAGTGAGCCTTTATTGGGGAATTGGACGTGATAATAATTACTATAATACCCATTAAGCATGCCTATTTTCACGTAATGCAACCGAAAGTAAGCCTAGACAATCGGAGTAAGAAATTGTATTACTTCTCTTGTGTAGCTGACTGCATTTGCATTGAAGGCTTATATTGGGTGAACTGCAGGGGCAGAAAGTTTAAGCAATCCTTATTAACGCTGAGAGTACAGCAAAGGAGATAAGGATACAATAAACATATGGCATGCACTTACAATGTTACGGGAAATTCAAATGACGATAATGGTCGCATCGTGACGTTAGCTATGATATCGTCTCTTAGAAGTGCAATGGAATGCATCTAAGAGGGCATCCACAAAGGACATGCAAGAAGCGGCGGCATCTTGGGAAGGCCATCCACCCGGCAGTGGATCGATCACGGCTCAAGACGATGACGACGACGATGATGACGATCGTGTTACGAGAAATTACATCCGAGAGGTATCGGTTGCCTGAACTTTGGAGCGGAGACGCCGTGGTTGCTCTAGCGAAGCGCGCCCGACGAAGAAGCACACTCGTCAATTTACACCGGAGAGTCTAAACGCACACACCAGGGGCTTCCAATTCAACTTTTGCTTCGTGAGATTAATGCGTTTTTTTTTTGTTTTCACTTATTCCCCAATTTAACGTGTTTATCGCGGACAAATCGAGGAGCCCACCGCGTTTCTCGCCAAGCCATTAGGGAGCATTCAGGCGCCGTCAGAATTTTTTTTGTTTTATTTAATCAAACCGCCAAAGTATGCGTTGTTTTCTTTTTCTTCTTCAGCTAAATCGGCGGTTAAGGAACGAGAGTAGAGGACAAAGGTACGGCGGGGCATTAACACACAACAAATAGGCACAAATGAATAAGTTAAAAAAAAAGAAAAACACGAAAAGAACACAACGTTGAATAAATCAGATTTCGGAGCGCGGCATTGTCCGCTCGCACCCCAACGAGGCCGGTGAATAAAATCTGAGCGCAACGGCCTTCGACACGAACGCTACCATGCGAACGTGGCCGGCCGCTTTGTATACGCGCGCGCATTGTTGGGGACGGGAGCGGCGGTTAACGCGGTGCGATTCACGAATGCGGCGGCCCAAGTTCGGTTCCCAGCTACGGCTGATGCGAGTGGCTGTCGACTTATCAACCAGGTCCTGCTTCACCACCCACCTCCCCTTCACCATCAACCAGTCCTCGGTGAAGTTACGGTTAAACGTGGCAAGGAAAGGCCTTCATTAGCCAAGGGCGGTGGGTGGCTATGCGCATGGCTGCCTGTAATCCAGTACTGCGGAGGGTAGCAACGAGGGTTGGTGGACCACCACACAAAGACAAAGATCCCCCGCATAGCCTGAACAGACTGTTGGGACAAGTGCTGTCAGCGAGCACCTATGAAGGCCGGAACGGTACACGAGGGAGTGGGTGGCCAGCACCACGCCCGACCGCCTTTGTCTCCCCAGTAGCAATGTTTACACATAGCACCAGGCACTCATTTGAGGCTGAGTCGACCTAGCGGAGGCCCAGGACCGGTTCAGATTATCGTCACCGGTGTTGGCCGTGACCGGAAATCGAACCCGGGTCATCAGGTTCGTAGCGAAGCGCGCTAACCGCGACACTACCGCTCCTCACATACACACACACACGTTGTTGTGAAACTCCCTTCCTGTGGACATCGAGGAGGTGCCAAATACCCCTGGCTCGCCAGGAGAATGCAGCACAGCAAAAATGTCGACTCCACCTGTTCAGCCTCTACGGGATCGAGCGTTTCCCCCTTACACGCGTGGGTTTTCTCCGGGTGCTCCGGTTTCCTTCCACATGTGAACACTCATTACGTTGGCCGATAGCAACCGTCATACGCAGAGAACCGCAGAGCTCGGGCAACTGTTGACACCGTCTCACCGCGTGGCTGCTGCTGCTGCTCCCTTCGTGCCGGTTTGAGGTTCAACCTCGCGCCTCTGAGCCGTCGCTTTCTGTCCGTTTACGAGAGAGAGAGCGACCACTCTGTGCAGCATGTTACAAACTCTTTGGTTCGATTCGGTAAAGTCGCGTAGGTAAAAAAATAAAACACCAAAAATCACGACGTTTCGGCCACATCGTCGTGATTTTTGTCGTTTTATTTTTTTACCTCCGTGACTTTACCGAATCGAACCAAAGAGTATGGATCCTTGCAGTCACGAAAGCTTCAAATCTAGAAGCATGTTACAAGTCGAAATAATAGCTGTCATCTTTAGCCAACGGTGGAATGGCGTTTAAAATGCAAGCGCGCACATCTGAGAGCTGTGCGCGTATGTGAGCGCCCCGAGGAAAACCAATAAAGTCTGTGAGCCAGCGCAGGTTCGTGGTGCCACCTAATGTAGCAAAGCTCTCTAGTCCTATCGATTTGTTTACATGTATTATGTATGTTTAACGTCTTTCGCACCGTACGCAACCAACCGTGCTAATTGGAGGTGTGGGGGAAAGACAACAAACTAAAAACCCAAAACAAGTGAATTATCTGAGAACCAACTCGTTTTTTGTTCAATTCGTTACCGCATAATTCACCATTATTGGCCGATGTCGACACATTGCACCGGGCACTCATTCGCGGCTGAGTTGATGCGCAAACTCCTGCAGCAAATTGCGCTCACTTCAGTTGGCGGCCGACGTTCCAAGTGAGGACTGCGACCCCCAAAGGAATGGCGCCACCCTCCACGTGGTGACCCCCCCCCCATCCACCCCAATCCCCCCAGACCCCCAGCCCTCCGTGATCCGTGGATCAAACAAATGACTCGAGACGCCGGTTTATGGCGAAAGCTGTCGGCAAGAGGTAACAACGCCTGTGCGTGATGAATGAATTAATGGCCAAGTGGGGGGGGGGGAGGTCCAACTTCTGATGTTGGGCATCACTGTTGTTATCCACGGCTGGGAATGGAACTCAGGTCAATAGGTTAAGAGCGCAGTCTGCCAACCACTAAGCCACTACTCCCATCACAATATAAATAACAACCAGAGATAATAACCGAGATTCAGTGGTAAGTGGAGGTGACCTCATCACGGCGTTTATGACAGGGTAGGCGCGCGTATAAACACACACACACTCACAAGCACACACACATTATATAAACACACACTCACAAGCACACACACATTATACACACAAGCTTGCACGCGCCAAAATCTAAATTGTACACGGCTATCACGAACTGCTCTGGGCATAGATACGTTAATGATGGAGGATTTTTGGGGGGTTTTTAACCCTTTCCCATTCTTCCTTCCGATTCCGTTCCGATGCCATGCACGTACGAACTGGAAGAAAAACAAAAATAAAATAGCTCTATCGATATCGAGGCTCCCACAAGGCCATGCGGGAGGGCGTGCGGCAAGAAGGATTAACGCCGGCTATCGGTTCTCTGCGGCGAGTAACGTCTTTAAAAAATAAACAACGCCGCTGCTACTACACCTCTCTAAAATAAAATTAACGCGGCGGCGCTCGCGCGTTTCCCGGAGATTCGGCGGTGAACGGGACACCGGCAAAAAACCCCGCAGCTTGCGGACGCGTCTCGGAGCGGGAGAGGGGGGTTAATAATCGCGTGCAAGGCTCTCAAATCTTGACGACCGTTCTACTCAAAAGGTGGGGGAGGGGGCTGCTTGTTTGCAAGATGATAAACGGCTTGGACGAGCGCGACGACGTTACCGCTCTCGCGATAGATAAATGGCGATGATTACGCGGTGCTCCTATCGACGACTGTCACCGCCATCCTGCAGGGGGCGCCCGCCCGCCCGCCCGCCCGCCCAAGCGAGGCCCCCAGCTCGCTTTGACGACCGTTTAAAAACTGTGTCGCCGCGGCACAATTAATCTGCGGCGAAGGGAGGCGTTCGCGCTCCAGCGTCGCCGGTGATCGCAAGGCCGCCACCGCGACGGCGTGTCCTCCTTGGCTTGCGTTCCATCATCATTAGCGTCATCATCGTCGTCGTCGTCGTCGTCACCAGCCACGATCAATCCGCTGCTGGATGAAAGCCTCTCCGGGCAGGCGCCATGTGTCGCGTGGTCCCGTGATGTCACAGTTCGTCTAGTTCCATGGGGTGATGTCCACTCCGCTTAGCGGTGTATCGTAACTAAATTTTATTTTTCCGGCTAAGGCCCGCAGAGCTACGGTAGCTCTTTTTTGCAGAGGCGACGTGGCCACAAATGACAGCTCAACGGAGCGGCTCATCGCGCGGAGATCTCAAGCAGCCCAAATACTCTTAACAGCGCGATGTCGATGCTAAATGTGGAGGGGAAAAACCGGAAGACCCGGAGAAAAATCCACGCGACCACGGTGAAAGATAACATGCAAACTCCAAATACACAGCAGGCGTCAGGGGTCGGGATCGAATCTACGACCTCCTTTATTACCAGGCGAGGGCGTTAACATCTCACCACCGCTGCACCCCAATGTTATTCATTACCCCATGTGAACAATATTCGCTGTGTACGATAAAAAGAAAATACACTTACGCACAATCACACGGGTTATCTGAAAAGAAAAAAGAATCCACAAAACCACTTCGCGCTACCTCCACACCGTTTTTTCACGAAGCGCACGTCTGACGGCTCGTCGCAGCGAGTGAAGCGAAAAACCCCCAACATTTGTGGCTGTGGCGTCATAGTCGGTCTTTTGGCTGAGATAGGATCGGAGAGGAGATGAACATTGTGCTTTCCCACCGAGATGAAATCAGCCCTCCACTACGATTGACGTCGCCGCATGTTGAAATCATTAGTCTCGGGTTTCGCTCTGTTTGGCTGGGCCATCGAACGAAGACGGCCGCCGCATCGCGCGGGCGCTTTCAGATGCTCTTCAGCGGCCGTCTGGAACGCTCTCTTCCTTCCGATATCAGGAAGCCACTGGGAGCTATGCACTTTTAGATCTAGATTTAAAACTCGTTTCTTCAGAAATGATTCTTTTTTGCCATTTAGTTTGTTGTCTTTCCCCTGCGCCTCCGATGAGCGCACGGTTGGCTACGTACGGCGCGAAAGAAGTTCAACGTACACACAACACACACACACTGAGATAGAGGCCTGAGGAGCCAGCAGCACCGCTCCTCCCCCGACGTTGCCTCTTCTTCACCGAAAAGGCAAGGCGGCGATCCGCACATTTTAACCGAGGTGGCAACTCAAGAGACGAAGGATAAAGCTCATCTGCATGAGTGACCTGGGGCATTGGTCTGCCGGTAGGGGGGCGGGAGAGGAGGCGGCGGGCGGGGGGAGCAATGATTGCTATGTGTAACCTCAATGGAATAATTTGCCATTTCGGATTTTGGCTTGCTCTTCCGAACGACGTCAAGGTAATGTTTAACTTAAACCACTACGCCCGCAGTATTCAATCAGGGCGGCCCGGCGGATTTTTTAAACCGCAAAACCTCTGCGACGCGCTGCCGCGAGAGCCGCGTCAAACACGGCACATTTTTTTTAAAAGCCGGGTTTGTCTCGCCGCAGTTGATTCGGGCAGTACAAGGACAAGGTACATGCATGTGCACGGACAAAGTGCGTTGATTACCGTGTGAATAACCCAACCAGCAATGGATACGCGTTGTAATTTATACGCTCATCACATCTACGCCTCTATTTAGGGGAACAAAACAAGGAGGACTTCTCCACAAATGTGGCTGTCGCCCTATGAAGCTGGTTGTAATTACTGGCGAAACGCCGTACTCAGATTGTAAAATGCTGTGGCTGTACTCGTAACGGATTGGCACGTTCTGCCTAACGACATTTGCATTTACGCGACGGGACACAAAAAAAAACCCATATCATGGATGATACTGGTTGCGAAAGCCTACGAAGTGTTACACGAACTGTGAGGTCACACACGAAGCTTAAAACCAGGGTGGCAGCAGGGCGGGGATAATTGGGAGCAGGCGTGATGAACGATTCTACAAAAAAGGTAAGGCACGAACAACAACAACAACAACAACGACGACAACAACAACAAAAACCCCAACAAGCACCATCCCAACCGTCGCAGTGAGGTAGTAGGGCTGCGTGAATTAAAAACCGTGAGCGATTTATTTAATCAACAGCGCAACCACAAATTTTCCCAAAAGATTGTTTGGCGCGCATGAAGAAGCGCTCGATTGAACGCGGAAAGGGGGTTAACGCGACCGTGATCAGTGACGTGTTTGGCGAAAGCTGTGAGCATAGACACGGGAGCACAGTAACAGTGCAACGATCGATTTTACCACCCCACCCTCTGCAGCCTACGACAGAGTCCCGCAGCAACCTATGACAGCCGTGCGATGCAACCACTTTCACCCAATAAAGCAAATGCCCAGCCTCGCACCACGCCTAGCGGGAGAGGTCTGTCAATGGTGCGCGCGCGTTTCTTGGCGATTTGGTTACACGTTATTCACGGAAAACACGATGGTTTCGCCACCACTTGCGGGTCGATGCGATACTGGCGAGGATGTCCTGCGTAGGAGCGGGGCCATCTCTGGAGGGCAGTTTATCGCGTGGTAGTAGTAGTAGTAGGGCTTTCAGCGAACAATATTATCCATGATAGAGGTTTTTTTTTGGGTTAGATCGAGTGATTGTAATTGTGTCGCTGAACCCGCCACCACCCCCCGACACGGCCGACTAGTAAGGTTAGTCACGTAGACAAGTGCGTCTATTAGCTAGTACTTCAGCACACCGGTGTGTTGGAGAGTAACTTGTAAATGTCGTGGCACGTTGTTTGTTTACGTGGCAAAACCTCACCAATTGGCCGTCTCGGGTGGCGACGGGTTAAACGACACATTAACTTCCGCGCGATTTGACCCCACCCCCCCCACCACCTCCAAGAAAAAAACAAAAAAACCTTTACTACGTGGAGGACCGGCCTCCCGTGCGACTCACGCCGCGAGAAGAGACTCCCCTCTTCCTGGTCGCGGGGCGGACGCTCGGCAACGGTGACGATGGCGGTAGCGGCGGCAGGCGGCACCGCAGCGCGGGCTGGGGAGGGCCGTGGGGGGGGGGGGGGGCAGTGGTGCGCATGCCCGCTCAACAGCCGTGCCCCCCAGCTAGTAAATTCCCATTAATGAATTAGCCGCTCCCCGACAAGCACCGCCGCCGCCGCCGCTCTACCATCGAACAGCAACGAGCGAATTGTACGAGCGCGCGCAGGATGCCGTCTTAGAAAGTTTACTTGGGGGGGGGGGGCGGGGGGATTAGGCTGCTGCTGCTGCTGTTTCTGTCGGTGGTGGTGGTATTTAAATAAATAACCGTGCTGTAAGGTTTGTAGGAAATAATGCGGCGGCTTGCAACGCGGCGAGACGATGGGTTAGGTGGATTATCATCGCCGCTCCCACTCGCTGTCCCACCTGCTGTGCAGGAGATAACCGATCGTTTTAAATTAATTCGTAAATTAACAATGCATCGCTAATTGAGGAAACATTGACAAGAAGCGTGCGCACCGCTGTGCGAACGTTCGATTAATAGCGTTAAACACCGGAGGTATTTTTATTTTGCCTCTGTGATACGGACTATTTTACGATGATTGAACTTGGGTTAGATGGCATTTTTACGTTGCAAATATTTACAAACCTACGAAACACCCGCTTAAAAAAACAGCGAAACATGTTTAACGGCATAAATCTCAACGGGATTAGGCATTTTTATACAAACAACCTATGATATGGAAAATCAACCGATACAATTTAAATAATGCCAAGAAAGAGAGAAGTCATTATTCACATTGCTCGTGCCTGCCGGCAGGACACGGTGCTTCACAGTTTATCGCGGATTCTTGTAGGAATAGAGGAGATAGGGTGAGTGGGCGGGTAGGGGGGGGATGGGAATTAGATTTTGTCAGATACCCAGAATATGGAGAAGAAAAATGAGCAAACGGTGCCGTAAGAGAGTGCTACGCATTTGGATGTGAGCCAGGTTCAGAAGCGTGATCTAACACCAGGCATCCCTTTTCACGAGAAGTTCATAATACGCTTTCATCCGTGGCACGTTAATCCGCCGTGCAATATTGCCAATAAAGAAACCAGATTATTTACGTTACGGTGTTTACAATGTCCAAAAGCCAGTTGTGGGAATTGCCTGCAACAAATATACGTGCCATGGGACGAAGGACAACAAAACTAAACGCAAAAAAGCAGCTTCTTAAAAAAAATAAGTTTTCAATCTCGATTTTAAAGTGCCACAGCTTCCCGTGGCGAGGCATGGTCAAGCAACGCCCCATAATCGACATCGGCATGAGGAGGCCTTAATCCAACAGTGGATTGACAGAGAGCACTAAACTATGATTGTTAACACTTCAAAAATATAAATGTTATATATATACGTGAAAAGATTAATAGTTTTCCACTGCGCATGCACCATCACCTAGTTTCTCTTGCAAAGGGAGAGATAATGAATCCCAAGTGGATTTCACTTTGGCTTACAAAGTGTAACGGGAAAAAAAAATCACTTCACCCGACAGGAAAACAAAGTGAGAGAACATTCGAATTTTTTTTTTTTTGGGGGGGGGGGGGGGGGAAGCTGTGAAATTGAACGGCTCTCCCGGTTATCGGGCGAGCCTGTGACTTCCGATTAATCTAAAAAAATAGAACGTTAGAACTCCAGTAAAATTAGAGCATTTGAGCAATCAAAAGGAGGGATACACCGAGGTTTATTTCCGTCAAAGAACAGAGGTGGGAAATGTGATTACATTTTTTTTTATCTCATTTTTGGGGACCAGAGACAAGATCAAAGACTAAATCATTCGTGGGCAGGCAGAGTGCGTGCGCGTGTGTGGCTAGGAGGGAGTGTTTTTCTTTCTTTCTTTCTTTCGAACAAGCAAAAAAAAAATGCCTCTTCTTGTTATTTTGGCCGCCGACCAACGTGTTCATGCAAATCGAAAGCGGCTGGGCAATCCACTGCTGGATGAAGGCCTCCCAACCGCCCCCCCCCACCAACCCAACCACGTGGGCTATTTGACCGCAAAGTACTTCAGCGTGTCGGTCGGAGTGGATTGTTGAATGAGGGGGGTGGTGTGGGGGGTGGCGGTGGGGGGGGCCCATCGGCGTGGTTTGGCGCTCGCCGCGATGGTTTTTTTCGCCTTGGCCGCAGACAGAAGTCGGCTCCGCCAGATCTGGGAGGGCACAGCTGGCGTTGAGCGCTGCGTCGCCGCTCGCCGCCCACTTGCGTCGTGCAGAACGCGATGAATGTGTAAAGGCTCACCCCGCTGCCATCATCGGAGGTTAATGGGCTTTCACGAGCAGGCAAAGGGGGACAAGCGCTCACGGCCGTGAATTTCAAATCGACGGGAACGCGTTCACCGTTTCGATTTAGTGACACAGACGGTCCTATAATCTCGGTTCTTTCGGTAAAGTCACGGAGAAGGGAAACAATAAAATGATAAAAATACGAGACAATAAAATTCTCACGACGTTTCGACTGCAACACAAGCAGTCGTCATCAGGTGTGAAAACCACAGCAATATTTTTTTCTTGCTGTGTTTTTTTTTCTTCTTCAGTTTTCAAGTTTTCACACCTGATGATGATTGCTCGTGTTGCAGTCGAAACGTCGTGAGAATTTTATTGTTTTATATTTGTATTATTTAATTGTTTCCCTTCTACGTGACTTTACCGAAAGAACCAAGAATATTAATCCCTGCAGTCAGGAAAGCTTTAAATAAAAACAGATGGTCTTGTTTTTTTTTTGCCGCGGGAGACCGAAATGGAACGTCCGCACAAGTGTAAACACCTCAGGGCTAATATAAAAATACATATGTTAAATTAGCGAGCACTCGTGCACACTCCATTCCAGACGATCAGTGGCGGAGCAGACAGTGAAAAGCAACCTCTGTTCATAAACTTCGCGCGAGAGCTCAAGGGAGAACGCCGGGGCAAGCGCGGAGACGGAATGCGGCTCTTCGGTGGCGATGTATTTTACGTCAGCGCCTGCCACTGCCACTTCTCAACGGGGCCAAGAGAACGCAAGGCACCGCGACAAGATGTTCGGCGCGCACGGCACATTCCCAAAATTAAACTAAAACTCTGCGCGGCCAACGGACTTCAAGAGCCTCCCGCGTCACCTTTGTGAGGCCCGCCCTCCCCCCCCGCCTCCGTGCCTGCGTGTCGTGCCAAGCGCTGAGAGTCGTCATCTCACAGCCCCTGCTTATGTCCAGCAGAGGGCTCTCCCCATCCATTCCTCGGAGCCCACAATCGAATGCACGTATGTTGAACCACTTTCACACCGTGCGTAGCCAACCGTGCTAACCGGAGGTGTGGAGGGGGGGGGGTGGACAACAAACTAAACGCATTCATAATAAAGGTTTTTGGGTTAGATCGCGTTATTTATAAATGTGTCGTCACCCTCCACCACCCGACACGGCCAATCAGCAAAAAAAAGTGTCACGTTGACAAAAGACAAATAGATCACTACTTTAGCCCACCGGTGTGTTGAAGAGTGAATCTACAACATTTACAGTTTGAGTACGACGTTTCGCTGGTAATTACATCCAGCATCATCGGGCAATTCGCCAGAATGGTAAAGCCCTCGCTTGCTCTCGGTCTTAAATAGAGCAGCAGGGTGACGTCATCATTTAACTCATTCAGGCGGAGGGGGGGGGTGTATTGTAATTATATAATCGATTGGTAATCAGTCAATGGTTATGATTAGTAATGAGTTGTAGATTAGTAATTAGTTTTAATGCGTGTTACTGTGATTATATGCTACGTTAGTAATCCGTTAATTAGTATGTGTTTCCCCTATAAGGAATTGTAATATGCATTATTTAATAATACGCTTCCAAGCCGCACTAAGCCTGTAGCTGTCAGAGCGATTAAAGTTATTTACGTGATCTAACCCAAAAACCTTTATTATGAATAATATTGGTCGCAAAAGACTACGTGTTAAACAAATTAAACGCACAAAGCAGCTCTAAAAAAAACGAGTTTTCATTCTAGATTTAAAAGTGCATAGCTCCCAGCGGCCTCCGAATTATCGGAAAGGAAGAGAGCGCTCCAGACGGCCGCAGAAGAGCATCTGAAAGCATGGCGACGCGGTGACCGTCTTTGTTCGATGGCTTAAGCCAAAAGCCGCTGCCGCTGCTGCTACTGCTGCTGCGAGGATGACCGGGGCTCGCCTGATAACGGTATATGCTCTTTGACGAAATCCTCAAGGCATTGGTGGTTGACTTGTGGCCAAGGACTTTGTAATGAGCGTGACCTCACGCCTTTCGCTTCAGTGCAGTCAAAGTGTAAGTAAAAAATAAAACGCCAAATGATTACCTGCTCAATCGAATGGGCAGTGAGGCGGTGCTCATCTGAATTCCAGCAGTGGACATTCCACGATCCCATGGCAGGGGACGAGACTAGCCATAAGATAGTCGCCGCTGTTATCGGCCCCAGAGGGACGATGAGGGTAAGTCAACCCTCGACCAGGAGTTGAACTCGTATCCTTCCGATTGCGGGCCAATCGCTCGACCGCTGAGCCGCCTGGCTCACATTCACGTTGTGCTGTAACATTAGAACATCCGCACTCTTCTTTGCATTCTGTGTATAAAATAAATAACTCATAATAAAAGTTTTTTGGGGTTAGATCGCGTAAATGTGTCGTAAGCCTCCACCTCCCGACACAGCCAATTAGTAAGGGATTTACTCAAATTGTAAATGTTGTGGATTTTGTTACCGTGACAAATCACCTTACTAATTGGCAGTGTCGGGTGGTGGAGGGTTACGGCACATTTATACTTACGCGATCTAACCCCAAAAACCTTCAGTACGAATAATATTGACCGTGAAAGCTCGCTACGTGTTAAACAAATATATAAACATCGTTTCTCTCTCAACTTGGTCCCCCCCCCGTGGTCCAGTCGCCAACAGACGATGTTGCATTTAGTCAGCCAGAGGAACACATCACATCGCGGATGCGTAGCGAGCCAGACTCCCATGGCTGAAGGGCCGGAGAAAGTAAGGATGGATGTGGCCTTGGTGGGGGGGGGGGGGTGTGGAGGGATGACTAAGGAGTGGATCCACTCCTTAAACGGAACACTACCAGAGCTGGCATACACTGGCCGTCGACCTCTGATCCACGGAGAAAACACCGATGTAAAAAATTTCATTTTTATTTCACCAAGTAAGGCCCACTGGCGGTATAAAGATATATTTTTTTTCAAAAGCGACCTGGCCACTGGTATGGTAACTCAACGAAGTGGTTTCCATATCACGTGGACATTTATTGCAGCCAAATACTCTGAACAGCACGCCGATTCTAAATGTGAACGGGGAAAAATAAATGGGGAGAAACCAGAGAGAGAAAATCCACGCGACCACGGGGAGAACTTACAAAAACTCCAAATATACAGGCGCAAGGCTCGGGATTGAACCCAAGACCTCCTGCATGCCAGACGAGGGAGTTAACATCTTGCCATCGGTGTACGGATGAGCGCACTATCGGGGTGAGGTCACGAGACGGATAATCCATTTGGAACTCTTGCGGGGTTATAAAAACGGCGGAAGCAGGCATCACAGAGCTAATTCTGAAATCCCATCTCACAGGGCAGGAGCAGCGCTCTTCCTATTTGCCCGACCACTTGATGGCAATGATCATCACGGCGTGACAATCAAAGCAATATATGAATGTCTTGGAGTGGGAATTCAGCCAATGACATTAAGTGCTAATGAATTTAAATATAATCTGCTACCTGTGTAATCGTTGGTGACCGGTCCGAGACCAACAACTAAGGGTTCAGTGGCCCGCGTGCCATGCGATGAAAAACGCCGCCCTAGAGATTTGGCGGAGTTAAGACGGAGCCAAGATTTGACAAGTTTACACAATCGCCACTGGGAAGTGACGTTATTACCTTCCCCGCAATCAAACAACCCCCTCCAATCCCCCCACTTACTTTTATTGCGAAGGCACCCACTGGCGAGGCTCGCGTGAGAAAAAGTTACTTTGGTTACGTTTGGACGATTAATTAAAAAAAAAACCACTTTATTTCTCATTGAGTTCACGCGTGCCCGTGACCGCATGATTGCAAATATATATATATTATGTAATTTTCTTTATATTTCAACAAAAATCTATTTTTATTTTATGCAGTCGACTTGTACGGAGAAGCGCGGGGCTGCGGGGGGCGGGGGGCGCGGGGGGCGGGGGGGGGGGCTGCGGGGGGCGGGAGGTGGTGGGGGGGGGTGGTGGAAACGCTCAACAGAGCCGAAAATAAACGCCACGCGACATCGAATCCGCGGTGATTTCGCAACTGCGGTGAAGCACGAGCAGTGAATTAAACGCGGCCATTCAATTCACTTCAGCTTAATTCAAGTTAAATTGTACCGCTTTAACGCGACGATTAAATCACGAGCGGGCCGGCGAACCGCAAAAAATATTAAAAAAAAACACTGAAGCAAAAAAAAATCGGAAGCCCACGGCGGATCTCCGCGATGCGCACAATGGGCAGGGGAAAATAATGGAGATCCAAAAGCCTCGATCCCTCGTGAGGTTTACACGCGACGCGGACGTTATAACACACTACCTTTCCCTCTCCACTCGATAGTGGAACGCCCCTTCGGTCGATATAAACTGGGGGGGAGTGGTGGGGGAGTTGGGGGGGTGAGAGATCTACCACTCGTGGAACGGCTATAAATATCTCGAAAACCGCGCGCGTTATCGCCGCGAAAAGCGAACGCCCGTGGACGGTGGCCGTGGTGTGGGAGAATTGCAATCGTAAATACAACGCTAACCCCCCCCCCCACCACCACTACCCCTCCACCGAACGCCCACCATCCCCCTCTCCAAACGTGCGACTTGGCGGAACGCTTTAAGTTGCTCACGTGGTTTCACTACGCGCGTGGATTTGCGCGCGTGGATTTGAGCGCGTGGATTTGCGCGCGTGGATTTGCGCGCGTGGATTTGCGCGCGTGCGTGCGTGCGCTCTCGCGACGCGCGAAGTTACGTCAGGGGCTGTGGACTCGTTTTGGGCGGAAGCGACCTGAAATGTACAATGCGAGAAAATGGAGGCTCATTTGATGCGGGCAAAATTGAGGCTCATTCGTTTTCGACGGAACGCCGCGGTCGGCGCGGCTGGCTACGTGCGGCACATTCGGCGTTCACACAAAGACAATCGCGGCCGTGTCAAAGCGTGTCGTCGTGCCGTGGCCAGAAGGGACACGGCGGCTGGCGGTCGAGACTAAAGACGAGAGAGGGAGCGGCAGCTCAAGGAGGGGGAATGCGCCCGAGGGGTGTCCGTCGGCCCAGGAGATGGAGCGATGGGATCAGATCTCGTGGAGCGGGAGCTTTCGACAGAAGGCCCGAGCACGCAACCGCGAGGGATTGTGGCAGGAGCTCGGTGGAGGAGGCCTTCTGTCAGCAGTGGATAGAGAAGCGCTGGTGAAGGCGGACGTCAAGTGCATCGAGGCCGTCTTACAAGTTTGCTTGAGAAAAACATTCGCACGGTTGGGTTTTGGGATCCCGGGCACCTTGGTGCGCCTTTTTCTTATGGCGCACAAATTAGAACTCATACACCACACACAGAGCACAGACTGCGTTAAAAAAAGTAGATAGATCAAGGTCAAAAGGTCACCATGGGCAAAAGCCGTTAATGTAACCACATGTGGCCATTTATTCCCTCTTCCTTTGTGATAGATCCTGCAGGTGATTCAAAGTCAGCATCAATTCTCAGGATTTGCTCTTATTCCCACACATCTGGCTTCATTTAGGTCATCTCCTCGGGATAGTCGCGGTTTATGAAAGGTCATCCCAGCAGTGTCCCGCCAATAAGCTTTTGCAAAAAAGTTAAACCGGGGTTTTATCACGGGCAAGTTGAACATTTGCGGCAGAGTAGTAGGGGCGGCTTGTGAGCAGCGGTCTGAGCCAACAAGAGACTCTGGGAGTTACGTAACATATAACGTTTCTAACTGTTGTTAAAGGGCTCAATAGCTTTCATTTCATACGGAACTTGGGTGAATGGGGGAGCGGTAGAGCAGCGGTTAGCGCAATTGGCCACGAACCCGGCGACCAGAGTTCGAATCCTGCTCACGGCCAACACCAGTGGCGGATTACCAGAACCGGTCCTGGGCCTCCCCCTAGGTCGACTCAGTCTCAAATGAGCACCCGGTGCGATGTGTAAACATTGCCAGAAGGGAGAAAAATGTGTCTGGCCGTGGTACCAGTCACACCACCCACTCGTGCGCCGTACGGGCCTACACAGGTGCTCGCTAAAAGCACTTGCCAAAAGTCTGTTCAAGGCTATAACGGAGATCTTTGCCTTTGTGTGTGTAATGCTGGCCCTGTTGTTGTTGTTGTTTTAGGGCTCCTTTAATATGCAACTTAAATAAAACAAATAATTTAAAATATTCCTGAGACCCAGGTGCCCTTTCCGTGTGTCCTGCTTGCAAGGGAGTTACCCATGTGTGAAAGCTGTATCTGTGCATATGTACACACACACACACGTGTGTGTGTGTGTGTGTACATATGCATGTGTAAATAGGTGTGTGTGTACATATGCGTGTGTAAATAGATGTGTGTGTACATATGTGTGTGTAAATAGGTGTGTGTGCGTGTGGACCCTCCAAATGGAACATCTGCGCTGGTTAGAAACATTTAGGCTGGCCTGCCTACGATCCATCCTGGGTTTAACCAGGCTGGATTGTGAGGAGCTCACAAATCCTTGAAAGATCTGGGCACGGTCCCATCGGTGAGCTCCTCCAGGCAGGCAAGGCTGCGTTGGCTGGGTCATATAGCCCGCATGCCCAGCCACCGCATGCCGAAACAGCTTTTGTTCGGCTGGATCGAGGGGGCTAAACGGGCGCGGCACGGGCTAGAGAAGAGATGGAGTGATGTGGTACAGGAGGACGTGGAGCTGAGTGGACTTGCCGATGACTGGTACCAGCGGTGTCAAGATCGGCCTCTGTGGAGGAGGCTCGTGAAGGACGCTACTGGGCAGTTGGAGGCAGTCGCCCTCCAACAACAACGGAGGGCGGAGGAGCGACGCTCACAACAACGAGCGGAGCGCCGGGTGGCTAAAGCACAGCAGGTTGGCACAGTAGGGGGCACAGGTGGTGCATCAGCCAGTCATCTCAATCAGTCGACCCGTGGCACCTGGGTCTGCCCCGTGACCTCCTGCCAGCAGGCGTTCGACACTTCACGTGGCCTCAAGGTGCACATGGCCTGGCACAAGCGTCGTGGTGACGTCAACGCCACTTAGTGGCGCATGGCGGTTGTTGTTGTGTAAATAGATGTGTGTGTACATATGCGCGTGTAAATAGATGTGTGTGTGTACATATGCACGTGTAAATAGGTGTGTGTGTACATATGCGTGTTAAATAGGTGTGTGTACATATGCGTGTTAAATAGGTGTGTGTACATATGCGTGTTAAATAGGTGTGTGTGTGTACATATGCATGTTAAATAGGTGTGTGTGTGTACATATGCGTGTGTAAAATAGGTGTGTGTGTACATATGCGTGTAAAATAGGTGTGTGTGTACATATGCGTGTAAATAGGTGTGTGTGTGTACATATGCGTGTTAAATAGGTGTGTGTGTGTACATATGCGTGTAAATAGGTGTGTGTGTACATATGCGTGTAAATAGGTGTGTGTACATATGCGTGTAAAATAGGTGTGTGTGTACATATGCATGTTAAATAGGTGTGTGTGTGTGTACATATGCGTGTTAAATAGGTGTGTGTGTGTACATATGCGTGTGTAAATAGGTGTGTGTGTGTACATATGCGTGTTAAATAGGTGTGTGTAGATATGTGTGTAAATAGGTGTGTACATATGCGCGTGTAAATAGGTGTGTGTGTACATATGCGTGTTAAATAGGTGTGTGTGTACATATGCGTGTTAAATAGGTGTGTGTGTACATATGCGTGTTAAATAGGTGTGTGTGTACATATGCGTGTAAATAGGTGTGTGTGTACATATGCGTGTGTAAATAGGTGTGTGTGTGTACATATGCGTGTAAATAGGTGTGTGTGTGTACATATGCGTGTGTAAATAGGTGTGTGTGTGTACATATGCGTGTTAAATAGGTGTATGTGTGTGTACATATGCGTGTAAAATAGGTGTGTGTGTGTACATATGCGTGTTAAATAGGTGTGTGTGTGTGTACATATGCGTGTTAAATAGGTGTGTGTGTGTACATATGCGTGTAAATAGGTGTGTGTACATATGCGTGTTAAATAGGTGTGTGTACATATGCGTGTTAAATAGGTGTGTGTGTACATATGCGTGTTAAATAGGTGTGTGTGCTTGTGTCGGTAAACGCGCTGCGAACTCGGTAACCTCATTTCCATCCCCGGGCCATGACTGACACCTGAGGTGAGTGATATGTCAACCGGTTCTGGGCCTCACCTAGGTCGGCTCAGCCTGCAATGAGCACCTGGCGCGTTGTGCGAACATCGGCACGAGGGAGACAAAGGCGGCCGGGCGTGGAGCTGGCCTCTCACCCCCTCTTCGTGCACCATTCAGGCCTTAATAGGTGCTCACCAATAGCACTTACGGTCATAAGCCTGTTATAAGGCTATGGGGGAGGGGGGGGGGGAAGGGGGGATCCTTGTACATTTGAATAGGCGCGCGAGTGTGTGCTTGTGCACATTCAAGAGTGAATGCCTGTACCTCGGTATTTTGTGCGTGTAAAAGTTGGTCAGATTAACATAGCAACACGAAGCAAAGGAACAATTCCCCACGAAATGTTAACATTTTTTACTCGCCCAATTTTATTAACCTATGCACAGTCGACGAAGCGGCGGCGATTTGAACCCCCCCCTCCCCACCCACCCCCCGCGTGAATTTGTCTATATAAACACGGTTCTCAATTACCATCAGCGCAGTGCTAGGGCCTTGAATAAAACCAGGGGCGGAGCCAGGATTTTCAGCCCCGGGGGTGACATTCAACAAATTTTAATTTCAAGAATGATTTAGAGAGAGTCAGGCTGTTGAACTAGACGCCATCGGTTGGCGACACACTCTGACAATGCAGTTGCACGGAGTCCGCCAGACCGAGTGTCGTACACTTACACGCAGAACGTCACCCCTGTCACCCCCCCTGGCTCCGCCCCTGAATAAAACACAACGCATTGGCACAGCAGCCCAACGCGTCCGAGGGACCCGAGCTCACGTTCATCATTCCAAAGCGGTGGTGGCCGTCCACCTCAAGTGACATGGACCCAACAAGAAGAAGTAGAAGTGCCAACCCTACAAAAGACCGCTCGCTCCGAGAGGACATCCGCTACCACCGTCTAAAATGTTTTTTTTTATTATAAATATAATAGTGCAGTGGGAGACTTCCGACGCACGCCAAGTGGCACACAGGACGATACACTTCGTAACGCGGCTACACCCAGGCTGTCCAAACACGCAGCCCGTCTCCGTCCCGCGTAGCCACGCTGGCTGGGTGACGAGCGTAGCGGCGGCGACGGAGCTGCTCCTGCAGAAGAACAAGCCACGCGGTCGGAGACGAAGAGATGACGATGAGCAGCGACGCAGCCAGGACCCGGGACCCCGCGCTAACGGAACCAGAGGATCGGTGCCCCTTATATCCGCCTGGCGCGGCCAAGCTCCACCTCTGGCCACGCCCCCCTTTCCAGAACCTTCGGGTTGGTTCCCGGAGCTTCTCGACTGACTCCGCCCTTGACCTTTACCCCAGATACACCCCACCCCCCCCCTTATAATAAGGCATTATGTAATGCAGCTCTAACCGTAATTACCCCGTACAGGTGTCACGCTGTCATTACAATAGTAATACAGTCATACCTCGGTATACGGCAGCTTTGGAATACGTAGAATTTGGTACACGTCGTGTTTTCTAGAGAAAAAAATGTCTTGGGATACGACGTCTTGCTTGGGATAGGACACGCTTGCTAGAACTTGTGTGGGTCGGGATGAGTCACCGCGTACCCGCGTAGACCCCGTTCACGACTGAAACAAAGCGCCGCTCCCTCAGTCTGTAGGCCATCAACTCCTCTCAGCAAGGTGCATTCAATGTATGTATGTTAGTACGAAGTAGTGTCTACATTATGTTATACAACCCCATTAATGTATAATGTGCCATATAAAATATCATTTCTTATTCTGTGGAACGGATTAATTCCTTTCCCTTTATTTCTTATGGGAAACATTCGTTTGGTGTTCGTCATTTTCGGCATAAGTCCTCCTACCTTCTGGAACGAATTAGCGACGTACACCGAGGTGCCACTGTAATAATCCTCAACAAACGTCCGAGACTCGTGTGTTTTTAGACTACCGTCCGGTATGCGGACGTTCGTCCGAAATCGCTTTGTCCACGTTTTTTGCTTCAGACGGGCACTGTAGGAAATAACCTCCCGGCGACGGCACCGAATCCGCGAGGTTAGAGACCCCGCTTGCTGTACTGCCTCCTACCGGGGGGGGGGGCGTGTGGGGGAGCAGGGGAGATGGGGGGGGGGGTATCGGCTCGCTACCCGCACGAGCCTCAGTGCAGTCCGCCATCCCGTATACATCGCGACGGGCGAGATGGTACGTGGGGGGGGGGGGGGGCAACGGGAGGGGGGCTCCGCCGCCGCACTGCGCCGCGACTCGTCGGGAGCGAGGGAGGACGCGCAGATCGGCGGGGGGGGGGGGGGGGGCACGCCGGTGTACAGCCGTAACCCCTTGTGGGCAGGTTCCACCCATGGGACCCAAACTTTGGATAATGCATGGGGGGGGGGGGGCGGAAGGGAAGAGGGGAATCCTGTAGCCATTGTTTACCAACACTGACCCGATGGCGCTGGAAATTTAAGGTTCCCGTCAAGTGTTAAGTGGGCGATAAGAGTGTTTGAACAAGCGGGGTCATTTGTGCTCGTGTGATGGGACATCCCCCACGCCCACCCCACCCCCCAAACGTCCCCACCCCATCCCCTTCAACCGCATACCCCGCCCCAGCACTCGGGCGGGCTTTTATTTGCTATTAGCGAGCGTCAAGAATGATCATTAATCTGGTTCGGGGGCGGCGAATTTGATTCATTGATCGCGTTTAATTTAAGCAGCCGGTGATGATTAATCCTGAGGGGGCCGACTTCGAGGATTATTCACGACGGCCGGCTTGGCTGCGCCACGACCTTTAACCCCGCGAGGGCGACCGCGCGGGCGGTTGCGCACAAATCAACTCTCCCCGCCCCCCCCCTTGATTTATGTGGCCTCCACAGCGGCGGCGAGAGTGAGCTGCACTGCGCGTCACAGCTGAAGGGGGGGGGGCCCGCGCGGGCTTCGGAGCGATTAATTTGAACAAAAATAACCTCGGTGGCGGTGGCGGCCACCACCACAGAGGGATGAGAAACTTTCGGAAACGTGTACGGCCCTTACGCTACTGCCCCCCCCCTCCCCACCATCGTATGTTTTAGATCCTTGAACAGGAATGTCTGATGTTTATAATAACGCAGGGTCCAGTGGGCAGCGAGACCGACGGGGGTAAAAACATTAATAGCCGTATTTGTCAAGCCACTGCCGGACGGTGTTAACACCCTCGCCTGGTATGCAGGAGGTTGTGGGTTCGATCCCGACCCTGACACCTGCTGTATATTTGGAGTTTGCGCGACTCTCTCTCATCATCATCATCACGGTGGCTAGGAGATGTTAATACCCTCGCCTGGTATGCAGGAGGTTGTGGGTTCGATCCTGACCCTGACACCTGCTGCTGCTGTATATTTGGAGTTTGCACGACTCTCTCTCTCTCTCTCATCATCATCACGGTGGCTATGAGATGTTAACTACCTCGCCTGGTATGCAGGAGGTTGTGGGTTCGATCCCGACCCTGACACCTGCTGTATATTTGGAGTTTGCACGACTCTCTTTGCCCGTGGCCGCGTGGGTTTCTCTTCCGGGTCCTCCAGGTTTTTTCCTCCACATTTAGAAACGCGCCGCGTTCACCATATTGGCTGCTGTAAATTCCACGCGGATGAGCCACTTCCTTGAGCTATTTGTGGCCAGGTCGCTTCTGAAAAAAAGCTACATAGCTCAGTGGGCCTCACCTGGTAAAATAAAAAAAAACTGTTTACAATTTTATATCAGACAGCGGGATCTCGATGCATGTCAGCGCATCTTCAAGACTCCCTATGTCAGCCTTCGTAAGGCCACGCTGTTTTTACAGACCTTCTTAACCCAGATCTCTCTTGAAAAGGTGACTTCTGGTCTCAACCGGTTATTGCACAGCCACCCACCCTCCCCCCCCCCTTTGCCATATCCACTGCTCAATGAGTACCTCCCCAACGAATAAGTTGACGATATCTTCTTGGTTCTTTCGGTAAAGTCACGTAGAATGGAAATAAAATAATAAAAATTAAACATAATAAAATTAAAATAAAGTGATAATTTTATTTTATTATGTTTTATTTTTATTACTTCATTGTTTCCCTTCTACGTGACTTTACCGAAAGAACCAAGAAGATGAATCCCTGCAGTCACGAAAGCTTTCAATCGAAATTTAAAGTTGACGATACTTTGCCACGCTGGTCCATGGGGGACCAGCGTGGCATCGAATGAATGGCACTAGAACAAGAAATGAACACAACGGCAGTAGACCAATTTATTTTTCATCACTGCCCTCTGCCACCCCATCCAGCAGCAGCCGAAGACGCCAATATTTTTATGCAAGGTGGTCACCCACGCACACACCACCTGGACTCGACGCTGCTCACCTTCCGAGAACCGATGACAGTGGTTGCATTCCAGGTGATTTGATCAAAGGCGTCAGCGTAAGCACACCGTTGTTTGCTTGGTAAAACGACGGTCCGCTTGGATTCAGCAAAACGTGGATTCATCCCCAGTAGTTATTTCGGCCTACACGCCCACCTCCGCTCACTCTCACGCGGCAGCGGGCTTTGCAGGGTGTGAGCGAGTGGGCGGGCAGGTGAGATCCCGAGTGAGCTCGCGAGTGTGTGGGCGGATGCGTGGATTAATGGGCAAATTAACAGATGGAGGGGAAAATGGACAGGCAGGCAAATAATCGGATGGATGGATGGATACACGGATGGACAGAGGCATAGACAGAGAGACAAATGGGCAAGTGAAGCATGGACAGAGGGACGAACAGATGAACAGTCGCACGGAATGACAGACGAATGGATGGCCGCACAGCCGGATGACGAGATGGACAGACGGACGAATGCATGACAACACAGACACAAAAGACAGATGAACGGACGGCTGGACGGATAGCTGGATGAAGAAACAGATACACGGGACGGACAGACCTGTGGAGAGATGCACATTTGGACAGAGACGGACACAAAGGCCGACCGACCGATGGGCACGGCACCGCGTCAGCGGCCGGGCCCTCACCTTGACGGCTCGCTCGTCCAGCACGCGGTGCTTGCTCTGCAGCTTGTAGCGCGGGCGCCGCACCTCGCCGCCCTCTCCCGCGCCGGTGAACACCGAAACGTAGTCGTCGAGCCCGTCCGTCGCCGGGTACTTGGCGCTGGAGAAGACCTGCGTCCGCGGCGCGCAATCCACCTCCGATTAGCACAGTTGGCCGCCGAAAGAAGTTCGACAAACGTACGTGCAACGTGTTCAAGAGGCCCCCCCCCCCCCCCCCCCAACCGTTAAACGAACAAAGACGGTCGCGGCATCGTCGCGGCGCTTTCACATGTGCTTCTGCGGCCGTCTGGAATGGTCTATGATACAAGGAAGCCACTGGATCTATGCACTTTTAAATTCAGATTGAAAACGCGTTTGTTTAGAAATGCTTTTTTGTGTTTAGCTTGTTGTCCTTTCCCCCGCACCACCGATCAGCACGGTTGGCCACGTACGGTGCGGAAGTAAGATGAACATACGCACGCGCAACAACGTGCAGGTGCGACGACGCGTAGCAGATGGGAAAGCGTACGTCCCCCGTGAGACGTGCGTTCATTCCAATACATCGCCAGGGCCTCAAGGCCTGTGCAGTGCGAGGCCCGTCAGACAACAGGACATGTTTTGTGACGTTCGATTGCAATGAGATGTGGCGGCATCCTTCTTCTGCTATTTGTCCGGGGCACTTGGATACATGGCGGCGAGACCGCTGGACAACTAATGGTTGCCATCTACTATTTATCGGTTGAAAAACAACACCTTTTGAACACTGTGAGAATATTAGAATGTGCATTCACGCTGTGAGCGTGCTCGCGTGTGTGTGTGTGTGCCAAGTGGAGCGGCGGCGCAGGAGTTCGCGCACTGCACCGCTTATGACCAATAACGGTGGCGAATATCCGAACCGGTTCAAGGGCCTCACCTAGGTCAACTAATACACTGCTGATGGTGTATTAACATCAGCACCGGGGAGCCTAAGGGCAGCTGGGTGAGGTGCTGGCCAAACAACCCCCTTGGTGCACCGCGCGGGGCCTTAATAGGCGCTCGCTTAGGGGCACTTGCGCCAAGGGTCTGTTTAAGAGGCGATACAGAGGGATCTTTGTGCGCGTAAAATCGCAGGAAACACGTGCCCCCCCCCCCGCAAGCGGATTTCGGTAGAACGACTCTTCGGGACAATTATATTTAAGGGGAGGAGGGGGGTGGGGTGAAATAAAAATGAATCTCAGGTAAACAAAATCATTCACGTTGTGCGGTCACCGAACGCGCGGTGCTGAAAGCGCACATCAAATTTTCTCGGGACTGGTAATTCCCTACAAGAAGAACACCCCCGGGTTACGAAAACCAATATGATTCCCGCAATCGCACCTGGCCATTGCCGACCATTAAAGAGTCATTTTGAGCACGCCGCTTCGGACATTGGTCTTGGGACGGGCGGGCGGGCGGGCATGTCAGACGAATGCTCGCTGATGAAAGGTTGGCCAAAACGAGAATCCTTGATTAATCTCTTTCATACGGCGAGCGGCGGCGTCACAACGGCAGGGAAATTGCACCCTCCGTCCGCGAGCATGCGCACGGCCACACGTGATAAACAACGTGCCCCCCCCCCCCCGGCCCCACACCTCCCCCCCTCCCCCCCCCCCCCCGACGCGTACCAACGACCCCTGTTCGCCAGGACACAACGCCGGTCTTGTCAAAGGAGGTCGCGGCCCTTGGCCGCGGCCAAAGTCCCGGCCGCGGTTGTCCTAAACTGTTTGTTCAAGGGGATCCCACGATTACAACCGCGCCCGAGCACCAATTACCAAACCGTGACCCTCACGACGAACTGCTAGCGGCGCGCAGCGTCGCTCCGTGTGTGACCTGCGAGCATCGCCGGGGCGGGGGGGGGAGATGGGGGGGAGATGGGGGGGAGAAAACCTTTGGGCCGGGCGCTCCGGTGCATCCTCGGCTAATCGAAAAGCCGGGAGGATCGGAGATGACGATCGTCAACCTTCCCACCGTCAAACCGCCGTGACCCCTGTGAGGGTCCCCAAGCGGGGGGTGGGGGTGGGGGTGGGGGGGGGGCAGGGGGGGAACGTTGCCAACAGGATGAGCGGCGTTGATGTTGCTCACAGCCGCCCCCCGGCGTCACTGGCAGTTGATGCCGGGGCAGCCGAGTCCCGTGCTCGGGGGCTTATCTCGGTGAAGGCAAGTGGCAGCTGGGAAATGAGAACGGGGGGGGTGGGAATCTCAGGGAGGGCATTAAACGCACGGCCACGTCTGCCCTCCACCCCTTGGCCCGGCTGAAATTCCACACGCGGAAGCGAACGCACGCACGCACGCGGAGGTTTCGCGGTTGCAATTTGGCGGCGCCAGCGCGACTTGTCGGCATTGGCGCTCCGCAGCTGCGATTGGCACGGGTCAGCTATGTACCAGGTAAGGCCCAATGAGAGCTAGATATAGCTCTTTTTCAGAAGCGACCTGGCCACAAATGATAGCTCAACGAAGTGGCCTATCACCATGTGGAAATTGAAAGCAGCCAAATACTTTAAATGTGTTTTCTAAAAATGGAGGGGAAAACCGGAGGACCTGGAGAAAAATCCACACGACCACGGGTAGAACACGCAAACTCCAAACTTGCAAATGTCAGGGTCGGGATTGAACCCACGATCCTCCTGTATACAAGGCGAGGTAGTAAACATCATCTCACCACCGTGGCACATACATACAAGCAGAGAGACTCCTTCTCCCTGCCCACCGCCCCGGCTAACCAACAATCAAGTAGATACTAAGTGCGCTGTACACAATACACTACGACGTGGATTTTTAAATGGAGTCTAAATGCATACGCCGGATCCGTAGATGCCGTACCGTAACAGTGGCCGTGTTTATTTCGTAGACAGAGACAGAGAGAGAGAGGTCAGACGTAGGTAGAATATAAAAGGGGGCAGAGGTATTCGGCGAGGAAACGACACTGGAGTCGGTGCTTCCTGTGTGCCGACTATAGGTCGCAGCGGTGATTTTCTGACCAGAGGTCACTTCGGACGAAAGGAAATTAATTGGCAGCGATTCCAGCCGACCATGGAGACGCGTTCCGGCACGGCGAGGCCAGCCGCGCGGCCACGAGGACGACGCGACGGAGTGTGCAACGGTAGGCCATTAGGCGCCGCGACCGAATATTAGCCCGTGGCGTTCAAATCTTAAGCCTGTGGGGCTGGAATCCCACCGCGGGCTGGCTGCGCGCGGAAAAAATGAAGCGAGGCGGGGGTAAAGACATTCCAATTATTGAACGCGGGAGGCAGGGGGATCTGCTTTGGCGGCCAAACAGATTCGCGTCCAGCAGTAGCGGGGGCAGCATGTGCGTGTAACGCTGCTGACGCCGCCGTCCTTGGCAATGAGCATAAACCATCACGCGAACCCCGGTCTTCCTCGCAGCGGCGGCTTTTTGGTAGCCATCAAACAGAGACGGCCATCGCATCGGGCGCTTTCAGACGCGCCCCCCGTGGCCGTCTGCAACGCCCTTCCTACCGATGTTAGGAGGCCACTGGAGCTATGTGACTTTTAAATCAAGATTTCTTTACAACTGCTTTTTTTTGCGTTGAGTTTGACGTCCTTCCCCACCGCACCTCCGACTAGCACGGTTGGCTACACAGGGCGCGAAAGAGGTTCAACAGACGGTGCGACGGGACCGAAAGAACCCCGTCTAAAAATTACACCCCGACCAGCCGCCTGCTAAGCGAGGGCCAGCTAATAGTTAACCGACGTCTCAAGACGCAGCGACGCAATCCGCGAGGTCGGGAAAGAATTGCGGCTCTCAGTCGGGACCCATCGTGTTCATTTTTTCGCGCGCCAAAGCTGCGCAGCGGGCCAAGCCAAAAACAACGTCAGGGAGGGCCGCGGGGTAGCATCGTATGAGAGGACGATTTGGACGCACTGCGTGTGCCCTGTGGGGATGGTGGCGGGTTGATGACCTGAGAGTGAGGGCACCTTCTGTCGAGTCAGAAAAAGCTGGCCTCGAGCGAATTGCTTCGTCCCCTACAGCTGCCCGGTGAGTTGTGCCGGGGAATTTACAAAGTGGCACGTCCGTTGTTGCTGCGGATACCGAGACGCATTACGGGATTATTATTTTTTGTTACACATCCTCCGTTATTATTGCTCCGATTGTGTACGGCATGCACGTCGAACCTCTTTCGCAGCGCACGTAGCCAACCGTGATGAAAGGAGGTGCGGATTATTTGTGCTATCGGTGTCACGAGATGAGCAATCCACTAGGATCTCTCATAGGGCAGTGCTAGCATCACACGGCAATGGGTAGATGTTAATTACATTGCCTGGTATACAGGAGGGCTTGGGTGCCATCACGACCCTCACACTGCCTGCTGTATATTTGGAGTTTGCGTGTCTCTCATCGTCATCACGGTAGCTATGAGATGTTAACTACCTCGCCTGGTATACAGGAGGCCGTGGGTTCAATCCTGACCCCGACACCTGCTGTATATTTGAAGTTTGCATGTCTCTCATCGTCATCACGGTGGCTATGAGATGTTAACTACCTCGCCTGGTATACAGGAGGCCGTGGGTTCAATCCTGACCCCGACACCTGCTGTATATTTGAAGTTTGCATGTCTCTCATCGTCATCACGGTGGCTATGAGATGTTAACTACCTCGCCTGGTATACAGGAGGCCGTGGGTTCAATCCTGACCCCGACACCTGCTGTATATTTGAAGTTTGCGTGTCTCACATCGTCATCACGGTGGCTATGAGATGTTAACTACCTCGCCTGGTATACAGGAGGCCGTGGGTTCAATCCTGACCCCGACACCTGCTGCTGTATATTTGAAGTTTGCGTGTCCTCCCGGTGATCGCGTGCATTTTTCTCCGGGCCCCCAATTATTTTTTCCCTGCACATTTAGAAACACGCTTTTAGAGTATTTGGCCGCAATTAACGTCCACGTGATGATAAGCCACGTCGTTGAGATATCACTTGTTGCCAGGTCGATTCTGAAAAAAGAACTACGTAGATCAGTTGGGGCCTTACCTGGTCGAATAAAAAAAAACACACTTGAGAAACCCGTTTTAAATCGCAAATCGACTGCCTGGATTGTGAACCCAAGATCTCAGCAGTGTCGGCTCAACGTTCTGACCTCTGAGCCTGCGCATCTAGGCTTACTTATAAATGTCACACACGAGGCCTCTGTTATAAATGTCACACACGAGGCTTCTGCCAAGCCCACCCACGTACATTTATCCACGCGTATATATTCGGAGAGAAGGCCAGTTTCGTAAACCAAACCGTGCATCCATGAATATGTAACCCATTGAAATTGGCACCGACAATAGTGATCAGAAGGGGCCACAGGGACATCACATCCCTTGGAAATTCCAAACTGCACGACAATTAGGCTACCAAGTGCAGGAGAATGCGTTTATTAGAAAAAGAGCATTGTCTCGGTCGGGAGGGTATTTGGAGGATTGTGACCCAATTCTTCAGTCATACAACCCCATGTGACTTCCCACAGCCCGGAATGTAAAAGAAGGTTCAACTGACACCCAGTGGCGATTATTCATTTATTTATTCATTCACTGTTTCGCTCAGGAGAGCTCTGCCAAACCTTTGCAGGGGGTCACTTAAATCTTGTTCTCACAATCCCCCCTCGGCCACTGGAATTTATTAACATTTTAACTGGGGAATCTTGTGCGGTACCTACCTTAAAGGGATGTGTATGTATGTTGAACTTGTTTCACCAACCGGTTAAGGGCAATAAGCTAAACGTTGCTGCTGCTGCTGCCGCGTTGATCAGCGAACTGGAATTGCGACCTAGAGGTCGCCGGGTTCCATTCGATGTCCCGGCGCGGCGGTTGAAACAACGGCGCGAGTTTCTTGAATCTCTCTCCCCACAGCCTCTGCGAAACCAGCAGTGTGCATGGGCACACCACAGCTGGTCCAATGGCAGGTTGTCACGTTGGCGCGATGTTAACTACCTCGCTTGGTATGCAGGAGGTCATGGGTTCCATCCCGACCCTGACGATGCTTGTATATAGGGAGTTTGCGTGCGTCTCTCTCTCCCCGTGGTCACGTGGATTTTTCTTCGGGTCCTCTGGATTGTTCCCTCCACATTTAAATGAACATGCCTTCAACGTATTTGGCCGCTATATATTTCCACGCGATAAGCCACTTCGTTGCGCTGTATTATTTGTGGACGCGTCGCTTCTTAAAAAGAGCAACATGGCTCAGTGGGCCTTACCTAGTAAAATAAAAATAAAATAGTTTATAGATTAGTTTAAATTGGTGCGTGTGGTGGGGTAAAGTGTGTGTTTTCACCCCCACCTCTTTCAAAACATCTGCAGCCAGAGCTTGGATGAATCGGCCAAATACTGGCGAAAGGGAGCTCAGAATGAGAAATCTTTATTTACGCTGGGGGAATCCGTTGAGCTGTAATGCACTTTTTCACAGATATTTGAAAGAGAGAAAAGGCCGGAGTACACATATTCCACATTTTCAGAAAAATGAATTAGCAAACCACCACATTCGATAAAAACCAATAAGCCAAGTCGCCCACTATTCGTAAATAATATCCATCTGTGAAATATAATCGCTTATTGATAGCCTTGTGCTATAACTATGGTGCAATTAACAAATTCCATAGCGATTATTATCATCATTAATCACGTGCGAAGGAGGAGGGCCGGAGCCCGGACAAGTCGCCTGTGACGACTTGTTTTGTGCCTTGTGCTTGTGCACAACTGCCAACGGAGCAGCAGCAGCAGCAGCACTGCCAAATCAAGTGCTTCTTGATCATTACTGTAGTGGTGCCACCACCGTGCCCCAGCGTCCAGGGTTGAGTCTGCGAGCGAGTCGAGCGTGCGAGCGTGCGCGTCTGTCCGCCAGTCTGGCCGCGTGGCAGGTGACCACTGGGTGGAGACGCTCCACCGCCACCTCCGCCACGTACGTGGATCGCTACACAGCTCTTTTTCAGAAGCGACCTGGTCACAATGAGAGCTCAACGAAGTGGCTTATCAGCATGTGGAAATTTATATCGGCCAATTACTCGAAACGCATGTTTCTTAATGTGGAGGGAAAAACTGGGGGTCCCAGACGACAAATCCACTCGACCATGTGGAGAACACGCAAACTCCAAATATACAGCAGGTGTCAGGGTCGGGATTGAACCCATGACCTCCTGCATACCAGGCGAGGTAGTTAACATCTCGCCACCTCAGCGTTCAAGGAAAAGGCCACTGGGGGTGGGTGAGGGGGGGGGGGCAGAGGCACACGGCGGCACGACAGACGGCCCGTCAAAGCAGCCTCGAACGCCGCGCCAGAAAAACACGTTTCGCTGCCGCGAGTATAGCGTCAGTGAGCCACAGCATGGCCTGTGTTTGCACCAAACTTCGTGCCCCCCTCCCACCCCTCGGTAAAACACGATGGGCTTGCCCTTTGAGTGACGCCACGGTTAAGAGAAGCTGCCACCAACAATGGGAGCTCAGAGGAGGTTGTGAGCTGTGTGTGCGCGTGTCGAGTGTGCCAATGTGTGTGTAGGACTAGATTGAAAGCGAATTTCTTTAGAACTGCTTTTGGTGTTTAGTTTCTTTAGAACGGCTTTTGCTGTTGGTGTTTGGTTTGTTACCCTTCCCCGCACCTCCGATAAGTACGGTTCGCTATGTACGGTGTGAAAGAAGTTCAACATACATACATAGGCCTTCATAGGTGCTCGTTAACAGCACAGTCCGTTGAAACTATATGGGGTATCTCTTTGTCCCTGGGTAGGCAACGGTAGTGCAGCGGTTAACGCGCTGCGCCACGAACCTGGCGGCCCGAGTTCGCTTCCCACTCACGGCCAAGAACAGTGGAGAATATCTGAACCGGTCCCAGTCCTCCCCTAGGTTGACTCAGCTTAAAGTTAGTAACTAGCATGTGCGTGTAACATCAGCACTGGGAAGAAAAATGCGGCCGGGCGCGGTGTTGGCCACCGGTCGCCTTTGTGTGCCACGTTGACCTTCATAGGTGCTCTGGAGCAGCACTTACCCCTGTCACGAGCGAGAGCACAGCAACATGCCGCACACAATCAGCAAACTCTCGCGCCCGGCGCTTGATAACGCCATAGGTCAGGTGGCACGCGCTCACCAATTCTCTTGCCGGGTGCCCTTTCTAGCAGCTCTAAGCCCCTGCCCTTTCAACTGGCTGGGAACAAAGCTTCTCAGCCGCTACTTGCGCGGAGGCTCCTGGCAAATCGAAGATGTTGGGCGCGCGGCAGCAGCGGCGGCGGCGGCGGCGGCGGCCGCTCGCGCAGTGCCAGAAACGAGCAAGACGGGACACGTCTCGTTTTGAGCGGAGAGGAGAGGGGGGCACCCACGCAATTAAAAATCGGCGGGACGCGTCTGCCGCAGGTCGCGCGCCGGCGGGGAAACCGCGGCGCTCCGGCGGGAAAAAAAGCCGAGGCGCCAAACGCCGAAGCTCGTCGGCGACGCGGGCGGCGGGGGACGTGGCGGGAGCTCAAACGGTGCGGATGCGCGGCGGCCTCTTCACAGCGGTTATCGCGGCGTCGACGATCCACCGGGCGCGTGCGGACACACGCGCACACACACACGAGCCGGTTTCATTGGACGCGCTCTTGGGGGGGCGTTAACCTCGCCCGTGGCCGCCACCCCATCGTCAGTCGCGGCTGCCGCCCATCATCCCTGGACTCGTGATGCTTTTTTTAATTACGTTTAATTGCTTCTTTCATTCAACAACAGCCCAGTATAAAGTACGAGATACGGAGATGGGGGGGGGTGTACAGATATTCCGCGGACGGACAAGCCCCCAGGTCAGCGGAAAGGGAATTGCTGATTGGGCTCACTTGCCCTATTCACATAGGAAGCCCGCTTTCTATTCTAACTTGTCAAAGTTACGTACCGCACTAGCCAATCCACTGCTGGATGAAGTCCTCCCCGTGCTTCCAAGGCCCTGAAGGGGCTGGCTCCTCAATACCTCGGTGATCTGCTGAAACCTTAAGCCCGTGTCCGGCAAACTAGGATCCACCTAATCCGGGCCAGCTGGATCTTCTTCTTCGCCGTGTCTCCTGTCCAACCGGCACGGGTCTTCTTTTCCCAATATCGTGCACGGGCTACCGCATCTGGTGTTGGCGTTGCCAAACCTTGAGGAGTAGCAATGCGGTGCTGCAGGGCATCATAGGGGATGACCCATGGTTAGTTTCTCCTGACCAAGCGCGCACATTGGTCGGGGGTTGTGTAGAAGCCCCCCACCACCCACTGCCCCTCCATGATTTCATGAGAGAGCTGCATCTGCCGAGACCCACTATCTTCAATCTGTTTAGGCTTCGCCATGTGAGCCATTTGGAATTTCAGCCAGACGCGAGCTCCTCACTAGGGGGGGGGGGGTGGGGGGTGGCGGCGATTCCTCGCCGGCTCCATTCAGCAGCTTCGTCAGCTTCATTTATTGTTTTTGTTTGCCACAGGCATAGTTCTGGCAGATTCCGGTGATGTGGCTACAGTGGTACGGTGCAGCACGAGAAGCCGTCTGTCGATGAGAAACGACGACGACGACGGTGGTGCTGGCTGAGGACGGCCACGTGGCGGATGGCGGCCGTCCAACTCGAGCACGTGCCGCTCGTGGTCACCTGGTACCCTCCACCTGACGTTATAGGGGGGGGGGGGCGCCATGCCAGATAGTGCACATGCAGCGAGGGAAAAAAGTATTTGATCCCCTGCTGATTTTGTACGTTTGCCCCCTGACAAAGAAATGATCAGTCTATAATTTTAATGGTAGGTTTATTTGAACAGTGAGAGACAGAATAACAACAACAAAATCCGGAAAAACGCATGTCAAAAATGTTATAAATTGATTTGCATTTTAATGAGGGAAATAAGTATTTGACCCCCTCTCAATCAGAAAGATTTCTGGCTCCCAGGTGTCTTTTATACAGGTAACGAGCTGAGATTAGGAGCACACTCTTAAAGGGAGTGCTCCTAATCTCAGCTTGTTACCTGTATAAAAGACACCTGTCCACAGAAGCAATCAATCAATCAGATTCCAAACTCTCCACCATGGCCAAGACCAAAGAGCTCTCCAAGGATGTCAGGGACAAGATCGTAGACCTACACAAGGCTGGAATGGGCAACAAGACCATTGCCAAGCAGCTTGGTGAGAAGGTGACAACAGTTGGTGCGATTATTCGCAAATGGAAGAAACACAAAAGAACTGTCAATCTCCCTCGGCCTGGGGCTCCATGCAAGATTTCACCTCGTGGAGTTGCAATGATCATGAGAACGGTGAGGAATCAGCCCAGAACTACACGGGAGGATCTTGTCAATGATCTCAAGGCAGCTGGGACCACAGTCACCAAGAAAACCATTGGTAACACACTACGCCGTGAAGGACTGAAATCCTGCAGCGCCCGCAAAGTCCCCCTGCTCAAGAAAGCACATATAAATTCCCGTCTGATGTTTGCCAATGAACATCTGAATGATTCAGAGGACAACTGGGTGAAAGTGTTGTGGTCAGATGAGAGCAAAATGGAGCTCTTTGGCATCAACTCAACTCGCCGTGTTTGGAGGAGGAGGAATGCTGCCTATGACCCCAATAACACCATCCCCACCATCAAACATAGAGGTGGAAACATGCTTTGGGGGTGTTTTTCTGCTAAGGGGACAGGACAACTTCACCGCATCAAAGGGACGATGGATGGGGCCATGTACCATCAAATCTTGGGTGAGAACCTCCTTCCCTCAGCCAGGGCATTGAAAATCGGTTGTGGATGGGTATTCCAGCATGACAATGACCCAAAACACACGGCAAAGGCAACAAAGGAGTGGTTCAAAAAGAAGCAAATTAAGGTCCTCGAGTGGCATAGCCAGTCTCCAGACCTTAATCCCATAGAAAATCTGTGGAGGGAGCTGAAGGTTCGAGTTGCCAAACGTCAGCCTCGAAACCATAATGACTTGGAGAAGATCTGCAAAGAGGGGTGGGACAAAATCCCTTCTGAGATGTGTGCAAACCTGGTGGCCAACTACAAGAAACGTCTGACCTCTGATTGCCAACAATGGTTTTGCCACATACTAAGTCATGTTTTGCAGAGGGGTCAAATACTTATTTCCCTCACTGTAGGCAGGGAACAGGGGCGCATACCTGCAAAACCCCTCATCCAGTGCACTACCTTATTACAGACCAATTCGGACCTTATTGGTCACCCCGTGCCCCTTACAAATCTCAACCTGCAGCCTACAAAGTCACCGTCACAAGGGAGAAACACAAACAAATAAGACTTTTTTTTTTTTGCGCCCGCATTGAAACAGGCCTCGACACGGTATGGGTGGCGGCTCACAGGGCACCCCTGTTATGATTCAGCACGTTCTCATTTGGGGCGGTGTCGACGTGTTTACTGTGGGCTGAGCGTCCCCAGGTGGAGCATGAATATTGAGCCACAGGGAAACACAAAGTGCCAGTGCGGTGGTGCGTGTACCGAGGACAAATCTGCATTGAATGGGCGATAGTTGAGGTTTTAAGGGCTCGTTCGAAAACACATGTATCTTCTCTTGCTTATCTTTCTGTGCAGGGTTATTCAGAGCAAAGGGGTTGTCAATGGGATTCTATAAGAGTTTTTTGGGGGGTTAGATTGTGTAAATAAAATCGTGTCGTTAGACCCACCACCACCCGACAAAGCTAATTAGTAAGACTCACACAGAGACCCATAGACTCACACAGAGACCCACAGACTCGCACAGAGACCCACAGACTCACACAGAGGCCCATAGACTCACACAGAGGCCCATAGACTCACACAGAGACCCATAGACTCGCACAGAGACCCATAGACTCACACAGAGACCAATAGACTCACACAGAGACCCATAGATTCACACAGAGACCCATAGACTCACACAGAGACCCATAGACTCGCACAGAGACCCATAGACTCACACAGAGACCCATAGATTCACACAGAGACCCATAGACTCACACAGAGACCCATAGACTCACACAGAGACCCATAGACTCACACAGAGACCCATAGATTCACACAGAGACCCATAGATTCACACAGAGACCCATAGACTCACACAGAGACCCATAGACTCACACAGAGACCCATAGACTCGCACAGAGACCCATAGACTCACACAGAGACCCATAGATTCACACAGAGACCCATAGACTCACACAGAGACCCATAGACTCACACAGAGACCCATAGACTCACACAGAGACCCATAGATTCACACAGAGACCCATAGACTCACACAGAAACCCATAGACTCGCAAAGAGACCCATAGACTCGCACGGCGACCTATAGACTCGCACAGAGACCCATAAACTCGCACATAGACCCATAGACTCACACGGAGACCCATAGACTCACATAGAAACCCATAGACCCGCACAGAGACCCATAGACTCACACAGAGACCCACAGACTCGCACAGAGACCCATAGACTCGCACAGAGACCCACAGACTCACATAGAAACCCATAGACTCGCACAGAGATCCATAGACTCGCACAGAGACCCACAGACTCACATAGAAACCCATAGACTCGCACAGAGACCCACAGACTCGCACAGAGACCCATAGACTCGCACAGAGACCCATAGACTCACACAGAGGCCCATAGACTCGCACAGAGACCCATAGACTCACACAGAGACCCATAGACTCACACAGAGACCCATAGACTCACACAGAGACCCATAGACTCGCACAGAGACCCATAGACTCACATAGAAACCCACAGACTCGTACTGAGACCCATAGACTCACATAAAAACCCATAGATTCACACAAAAACCCATGATTAGCACGGTTGGCTGAGTACGGTGCAAAAGAAGTTCAACATAGTACATAAAGTGCTGCGAGGCCTTGCTTCAATGGTGTCATATAAAATTGAGTTTTACTTATTTACCTACTCACACGCCATATCCACTGCTCGGCTTGGGCAAGTGACGGAGAGAGGAGACCAAAACGGGTATTGGATATCACCCGCCACTTGTGGTAGCCGTGGGCCATGTTCAAGAATCAAACTTTTGTCGCCGGGTGCATAGCACAATGTGCTGGCATGTATAACCACATTGACAAAATACCGCACGCAGCCAACCGTGCAAATCGGAGGTGTGGGGAAGGTCAAACAAAACCAAAAGCCAAGAAGCAGTTCTCTAGCATTGCATTTTCAATCCAGTTTTAAAAGTGCATAGCTCCAGTAGCTTCCTCATATTGGATAGGAAGTGCGTTCTAGATGGCCGCAGAAGCACGTCTGAAAGCGCGCGATGCGGTAAAAGATGTTTTCTAATAAAACTTGAAGCCAAAAGGCTACTTTGATTTGTAAGAATGTGGCCATGCCCGCATCTGCTCGACGAAATGGGAAACGCATTGGCACTGCACCGAACAGAGTCTTGCGATTAGAGCCGTTAGGTGCGATCTGACGGGACGTTAAAAATGCGCCACTCCGCATTAATGACATTTTACGATGACTCCGAGGCTGAGGGTGTCGCAGGAGGAATTCTACCTCGAGCGCAGATATCAAACGACACCGAATATATTTAAAGCCGTTATTATTCTTATTGTCCTATTAAATATTTAACGCACTTGCCAAAAGGTCATTGGGGGTGGGTCCTCGGAATCGAGGCCTTTTTTTTATTGTAAAGCCCGTGGGCGCGTGGCCTACGGAGACAACGGCCGAGTGAAGGGGGGGGGGGGGGGGGGTGGCGGGCAGCTTCCGATGGCGCTTGATGGTCGGCATCAAAGCCAGCCAATCACGAACCTTTCATTTGCCGAGGTCTCGAGGTTCACCGTCCCCCGTTCGCCCGATTCCCTTTACGCTCGCTCGCGGTCGCGGTGTGGATTATCAAACGTCAGGGGAGCGCGGCGCGGAATAATTACACTCGCAATTTAGTTCACGTCGGGCATCCGCACCGCTCTCACGTCGCAGGCGTCGGCAAACGTGTGTCTCCGGAGCCGCATTAAATTGTGGATGGGAAAAAAACCGAACTCGGTAAAACAAAAAAAACACCTATTATATTCTTAGTTTTTTCGGTAAAGTCACGTTGAAGAGAAACAACAAAATAACAAAATATATATATAAAACAATAAAAAATTCTCACGTGACTTTACCGAAAAAACTAAGAATATGAATTACTGCAGTCACGAAAGCTTTAAATCAAAATTTTAAAAAAAAAACCTTTTACCGCTTTCAGATGCGCTTCTGCGGCCATCTGGAACGCTCTCCCTTCCGATATAACGAAGGCACCGGGAACGGTGCACTTTGAAAACTAGACTGAAAATTAATTTCTTTACAACTGCTATTGGGTGTTTCGATTGTTGTCCTTCCCCACACACCTCCGATTAGCACGGTTGCCTACGTACAGTGCAAAAGAAGTGCAGCATATGTACATACATCTAATACATTTCATCAAACATGACCCCAAACTCGATCATCCGTATTTCATCGATGCGGTTATAAATGTCAGCACATTCTGCTATGCACCCAGTGACATAAGTTCAGAAAAGAAATGGCATGAGCCGCATCAAATTGGCGGCCAGAGAGCGTCCTAAAACCTCACGGGGGTTGATCACGGCATCCGTCTTGTCAAAAGACGACGTCTCTCTCTCTCATTAACGAAGTGGGAAAACTTACACAAGTGCCGCCGCGTTTTCTTTCCTCACTGACGTAAAGTGCGTTTATTAGGTGTAACCGAGGGGCCCAAGCCGTTCCACGGTTAGGTTCCGCGAATATCCCTTTCCTAAATATGCATATTTCAGGGAGATACATTTTGAATGATTAATATCATGATGCGGCCGTGCGAAGAAGACTCTGCGCAGAGGAGACCGAAACCGAGGAACTGAACAACAAAAAAAAATACGCGATTACAAATTCTCACGCCTTAAATTCGCAAGCCTTTACAAAGCGAGTTCAGGGTAGTCCGGCGCTCCAGTGCGCCGCACTCCCACCAACTGTCTGCCGCTGAGCTTTGCCGAGTCAACGGAAGCATCGCCCCCCCCCCCCCCCCCCTCGATGTCTAGGCGAACTCGCTGAAGGAAGCTCAAAGCCGTCGAAGCGAAAGGCGATTTTGTACGATGGGTGTTAAAGTCAGTCACGTGAAGTCTTGGGCCACCGGCGAGGAGCTTTATTGGTAAAAATGTGGTCAATACATTCGCACAACGTATGAATTTGTGTATTGGTAAACGTGACAATTCTGTCAAGTGGCGTAAGGGTAAATGACAAGAATTTTGGCGTAAAATTACGACCACACGGACTAACCCAAAACACTAATACGGACCCTTTTGCGAAACAAGTTTCTGAGCTTTTTTACAGAAAGTGCTGTAAAAAGCTGATCTACTAAGCAATGGGCCGCCGCACTTATACATATTGGCAGCCCGAAGCCAGCCGTGCGGATTCCACATCGCAACGGCTGGGGATATTTTCCGCACAGGACAAGCGACCGTTTGCGTGCCGAGCAAAGTGGTACCGATTTTACTGGATCGCCCGAGGAATCGTGGGGGCTGGTTCGAACCGACAGCTCTTTTGATTGCGAGTCAAGCCCTCCCTATCTGCAGTGTCACCAGGCACCGTGCGTACGCTCGCCCGGCGCGCGCAGAGCGTGCTTCCCCGTTTGCGAATCAATAAAGAAGCAGCCGATTCAGTAAAATGCCGCCCCCGAACAAAGTTGCGCATTAAGAAAATGTGTTAACCAGAGGTCCACATTGTAACCCTTCTGAAAATCACTGCACACGCAATCACCTATTGGCAGGCTGACTTAAGTTAAACAGGCCATGTAAAAACGTCCATTACCCACCTCCTTTGTTCGGTTAACAGTTTAAATCACAAGCGAGAGCCTTGTGGCATTCCCCGGGATCATGAACGGGCATTAGTGGGGGGAAAAAAACAGGAGGGCGCTCGCACATAGTCGTGACAGCTTGAGTTCAAGTCCCGGGTCAAGGTCAACTCGGCTCCATAATAAATGTATTACAGGTGACACTCTATATGCATGTTTAGTGCTGGCACAGTGGAGAGCATACCTGTCAACCCATACGGTTTACTCGTATTCTTGTACAGGGAAATTGAGTAAAAAAAAACACATGTTTCGTCTATTTGTTTGCGTTTCTCCCTTCTGAAGGGACTTTGTAGGATGAACGTTGAGATTTATAAGGGTACGGGCGTGACCAATGAGTTCTGAATCGGTCTGTAATAAGGTAGGGCACTGATAAGGGCTTGACAGGTATAGGAGAGAGTCACATGTCTGAGACGGCACTGGGCCCTTTCTTCACCAGACCGCACTGACCAGCGTGGTGAAGCATGGTCAAACAAACCCCACGAATGCACACGGTGTCGGCGATGGCCTTCATCTAGCAGTGGATTGAAAGAGGGATGTAAATTATTCTTCTTGTTATTATTGTTTTGTATTTCTCATTATACTAGTCGTATGATCACCAAAGGAGGAATACAGGCCAGAAAATGGGACCAGCAGACAGATGGAGCAATTAAATCAGCTTCATAATACGGGCAATAGCACGGCAGACGGTGGCGGCTTCGAGAGGCCTTCCTCCAGCAGTGGATAGATCATGGCTGACGACGACAACGACGATGATCGTCACTCATCCAAGCAGGGCAGTATTGCCCATAACACCGCCGCTCACCCACCAATGTATATCAGTAAGGAAAAAAAAAACTCCACCCACATCAAAGTTGCTTGCCACAAATGAACCACAATACCCCGCTGATCTCATCAAGGGGCATAAACCATCACACGCGAACTCTCCGGTCATCCTCGCAGCGGCGGCTTATGGCTCGCCATCGAACAAAGATGGTCGGTCACCGCGACGCGCGATTTCAGATGCGCTTCCGCGGCCGTCTGGAACGCTCTTCCTTCCGAAATTAGGAAGCCACTGGAGCCATGCACTTTTAAATCTACATTGAAAACGAATTTCTTGAGAACTTGCCTTTATGCATTTCGTTTGTCGTCCTTCCCCCGCACCTCCGATTAGCACGGTTGGCTTTGTATGGTGCGAAAGAAGTTCAACTTACGTACATACACAGGGGACCGCATTCAAGCACATACGCTCTCGTCGCCGCTGAAAATGCCAGCGCGGTCTTCCAGGGTACGCCGAGTGTCAAATACTTTTTTCTCTCTCAAAATTTCGCCACGCACAACTGCGGGCGCTTTCAACTCCCTGAAATGTTTGGCAGTGGGCGGAGGAGCGGTGGCGACTTGAGTTCGACCTTCAGCTCCTAAGAGATGCCTGCGGTAGTGCGTGGCAAAAGCTCGACAGAAAGTTGGAGAACGTGTTTCTGTGTTGAACTTCTTACGCACCGTACGTAGCCAACCGTGATAATCAGATATGCGGGCGAAGGACAACAAACTAAACACAAAACTCGGTTCTGAAGAAATTAATTTTCCTTTTAGATGATTTCAAAGTGCATAGCTCCAGTGGCTTCCTAATATCTGAAAGAAGAGCACTCCAGACAGCTGCAAAAGTGCATCGGAAAGCACGCGATGCCGTGACCGTCTTTGTTCGATGGTTAGCCAAAAAACTGTCTATATACGTACGTCTGTTGAACTTTGGCACGGTACATATCCAATCGTACTAATCGGAGATGCGGGGGGGGGGAGGAGGGGGGGGGGTGGAAGGACAACAAACTAGACACAAAAAGCAGCTCTAAAGAAATGAGCTTTCAATCGAGGCGATTTTAAAAGTGCACTGCGTTTCCAATCCTCAACGTGCAGCTCGAACCCAGACGGCCGGACTGGTCAATGACACCCTGTGCCGCTGCCAGACACTCACCCACCGCCCCCCATTCCCCCACCCCCCCCCCCCCCCCGAGCGAGTGGCCCTACTGACCTTGATGGCCTTTTTGCTGCCCTTCATGTGGTCAATCTTGGCCTGCGCCAGACAGAGGCGTGTGTCCAGACCCTGCAGGCGGCTCCTGTTTTCCTCGATCCTCTGCGAGAGCCTGCGCACGGGCACGCACACACGGCACAGCGCACGTGTTGCGGCGAGGGTTCGAGGTCAGCTGCCAGGGTTAGCGATGGGAGCTCAGCGTCCCCCGTTAGGGGTTAGGGACCGTCCAGAACATACCGCACAACATATAACGACGCAACTCCCGATCCACAAAATACGACGGAGGCATCACGGCGATACGCTACTCCGCTGTCTCCCGACGCGGTGATCGGTTGGCTTGACCGCCTGAGATGTGAAATTGAAGTTGTTGCTCTGCATCGACATCAGCAGCCGTACGAAAGGAGGAGGAGTTGGGAGTCAATGATAATCGTTAGGGCTAGGGGTTAGTGTTATGGGTTAGTGTTATGGGTTAGGGTTAATGCAAGGAGCTATAGGTAGTATCATAAATTCAAGGAGTTAAGTTTGATGCTCAGGATCGGGGTAGGTTTGGGCGTAGTGTTGAAGGTTTAGGCTAGAATTATGTTAAGATCAGGGTTAGGGTAAGTTTAAGGAGTTAGGGTTTTTATGAGAATTGGAGTTGATGGTTAGATTCTGTGTTACTGTTATGGGTTCAGATTCAAATTAGAATCACGGGTTATGGCTTCAGTCACAAGATGGAATTCAGGGGTCAGGGTTAGTGTCACGGACAGAGTCACGGAATTAAGGCTTCGGATTAGGGTCAGCTCGGGCTGGGGGTTAAAATTCGGGGTTGGGATTCATGATTGCTCGGCTGAACCCACGGGCACTGGAAACGCCGCGGTGAAAATTATCGCAGCGCTCTGTGCCGCCTTCTCACGCTCATCCCCGTGAGCAGCGGAGGAGCTTTCACGGCACAGGCTGAGCTGTGCAAGCCGCGTGAGGGGCGTCCATCGCGGCAAATGGCCACGGCCTCTGTCTACGTCGAGGGATCTTCGACTGGCGGTGCCCTCCGTAGGCCACATCTGGCCCGCGGGCGCTCTTGAAGAAACCCCGGCGAGAGATACGGTTTCGCGAAGACGCAAAGAGACAAATTCGCGTGACGAAAGAGAGGAACTTCATTTTTTTTTTTGCGTGACGAGATAGCGAAAAGATCAAAGATGCAGCCGAGTGAGATGAATGGGAGAGAAATCAAACACAGGGATGACAGAACCGGAGACAAGAGATGCAGATTATTGAGGAGAGAAAGAGACAGATAAGCGAGATAAGATAGACGGGATAAGAATTCCGTAGGTAAAAAAAAATATATACAGATGAGCGAGTTGACAAAAGACATAACGGGGGGGGGGATGAAAGCTCTGTCGGAAAGAGGTAGCGATTTAAGGTCATGTACAGGCCGGACGACGTCATGATGCCTCGGGGCGTCGGTAAGCTACAACGTCGAATGGCCTGCCAGCACGCTCACGCTCATTTTAATCCGTGGCCCGCGGACAAAATTTAGTTGACGAACCGTGGTCTCCATGCACTCCGCTCGCGCTCAACTACAGGGGGAAAAAAATCACAGCAATTCCAAGGCATCACGTAGCTTAATGCGATCTCCAAACCACGGACAGGCCAGATAACCTCTCTCTACTCTGAAGAAAGACCACCGCCCAAAATGCCAATGTGCCGTGTGATTTTCACTCGTTACATACAGGCCATCGTGTATCACAATTACTGTAAAAAGGGCTGCGTATGTCGCGTCAGCCATGGGGAATTGTTCGACCAGAATTCACCATGCTGGCCAGTACGGGTTGGTGAAAGGGGAGAGGAACCAGCACCGGTTCGGGCATCACTCGCCACCGACGGGGTTGGGGGCCGTCGTCAAGAATCGAACTTGGGTCGCCGGGCTCCTAGCGCAGTGCGCTCACCTCCGTGCCGATGCTCTCGCATCTCCCCGCTTGTTATCAGTGTGAACCACGGACGGTGCGGAGGTTTGTTGGTTCGCACAAGACCAGCAACATCACAGGACGAGTGTCCGTTTGTAGAGCAGACTTGAATGCGGCCTACGCTTTGGTTTTTACGTACCCTTTAATCGCGATACATTAGTCAAATGCAGTCAGGATAGATTTTGAGCAATTCCCAAACCAAAAATGCATTGTAATTTAAGTGAAGTGAGAACACAATTTCTACACGGTTGGTATTTTTATTCAAACGTGATGTTGGCTGCTATATATCACACACACACACATCAATAACGGGTTGTGAAAGGTTCAACGATGCCTCTGGGCCATTTGGATGAGACCCATAACCAATTCAGCCACACATGGGCAGCACTGCGTAAGACCGGTCCCCCCCCCTTTCATTTGACGGGCGGTCCAACGTAGGCATCCAACAACCGTGGAAGATCTCACACCTCCCGCCCCCCCCTCTATTCCCAAACGCTGCCTCGATTTGTACGGCAGCTGCTCAGGCGTTAGCCAATCTCGCTGCTGAAAAATCAGCGGGGGGGGGGGGGGGAGGACGAAGGTGGGGGGATTGGAACTTGTTCAGCGGAGCTCTGCATCGCGCGTGTACCGTACGCTCAACGACCCGGCGGCACACTCGTATGCCCCTTCATCCGAAACAGTGCAACCGTTATCGTGAGCCACGGGTCAATGCCACTGCTGGATGAAATCCTCCCCAAAGCCAGTCGCCGCCTCGCACGGGTGCCGTGATGCAACGCGTGGCCCGGGAGCGGACGTCACAGAGGTAACTGTCCGGGATCTCGTCAGGTGACCTCTGGTCCACACACGGTGGCGGGGCAGCACTCCTCGACACGAGAGCGATGTTCGTCGCGTGGCAATGAAAGGGACATTTTGATTGTCAGGCCTGAAATTTAACCAAATTAGGTGCAGATCCAAAAGCTAAATGTGACGGGGTTCTTTTTTTTTATTTTTTTTGTGCAGTCACTGATGACCACCAACTTACTTAGCAACATTTCACTTACGAAGAAGAGCAGACATCTGCACCATAACGCAATTATGCAATTTAATGCAGCATTTAATAACGCATTTGAATTCAAGTTGCGGCCAGATTAACCACCCACGATACGATCAAATACAAATTAGCTAACTCTCTAACCAAAAGAGAGTTTCTGCTGGAGGTGTATTCCGCGACGCTTATTACCACCACTCGGCATAAACATATCGCACAATCAAAGGGGATTTAGGACATTGGAAGGACGTAACTAACTGGAAAAATATGGCACGCCAATTTAAACGAAAGGGAAACATAAGACGCAAACACGCAAATGAGAAGTAAACAATTAATTACACTAATTCAAATACAAATTGCGTTATGCGAGCAGCGTTCAATGGGCCCGAAGGTTTTTTGCCTGGAGGGTAAAAGAAAGTGGCGTGTTTGAATTCTCACCGATGGCCGCCACCAAAGCACCCCTTGAGGCCAAGCTACTGCTGGACAATACGCGTTGCGCAAGGGACCCTGGGGCAATTTATGAATCGAAGTACAAGCCTCTTTGTCATTCCACTGCCGGATGAGGAGCCTCCTCTCTCCACCATCATGTGCGGGTTGTGGCGATGAATGGAAGCTGAGATTGGTGAAGGTGGGGGGGGGAGCATAGTTGCGGGAGCAATCGAAAACACAGTACAACGATTATTTTGGTCCACTTCCCTCTGCTGCCCCCTTATAAACCTGGTGGCTGTCGGCGGTGACCCCTTCTTGTTAGGAGATTAAGTGTCCCTTAGGTTCACTCGTGTGTGAGAACACTCAGCGGAAGCAGACATCGCAGAGCTGCAAACTGAAAGCCCTACAGGTGCCCTCTGATCAACAAAGTGGTGGGACACCACTTACTCACACAGCCTGCTCCCGAGACTAATGTCCCTCGCACCACAGTAAAACCGATGTTGTTAATTTTCACAGCTTAAACGTTTTACCAAATGAACTGCATTAGCAAATTAAATTTTGTCTGTGTGTGTGTGTCTTTGTGCAGTCATGGGTGACTGGGCTGAGACCACAGCTGCATTTAAGCCAGTTTAATCGCAGGCGGCTGCCAGGATTTGAACTTAGCATCTCGGTGGTGGTGGTGGTGGTGCCGCCAGCTCAGCGCTCTGACCTCTGAGCAACTTTGGTTAGCTCGAAAAAGTTGAGGCTGAAAATTCACTCGTTACATCCGACCACACAACCTCATTTGCTTGGGCGTCTGGGACAGCTGTTTGTTTTGACGGTCGGCGAGCGCATTTCCGGCAAACGCTATCTCACGCAGCGCTGGCTCATTAGAGCCGAGAGTCGCGTGTGGCACAGACAGATTAGCTTCACCTTCCCAGGCTAAAGGAGATCAAAGACCCACGGAGACAAAACAAAAAAATATATTCAAGCCTGCAAAAGAGGGCGTGTTTATTTCTCTTTGTGAAAAAGCCGCGCCTTCGCATGCTATGAAAGAACAAAAAAAAAGCACTAAGAGCCCCCATAGTTTGAAGAATACTCGCCGCCCCATCCTACCCACCCACTTCACGTTTTGGGCCTCCAGAACTGGCCTCGTTTGCAAGCAAGGCTTTGATTCCCCGGCACTCGTTATCAAACGCGAGCGTCTCCAAAGGCACAATGCGAACCGAAGACTCCGACAGAAAGGACGCACTAAGGGCCGCTACTCTTCAACCTCGTCAACGCGCCGCCACAGCATACTCTCCGGCTCTCCGGCGCAGCTCAGAGTGGACCGACCTCGCCACTTGCCCTAAAGACGCTGCCTGCGCATTGCGGCTTGAGCCAAAGGATTCACCCCAGGGGTTTGAATCGATGAAATGTCGTGACTCAAGTTGGTCGCCGATTGGAAAATAAGCAATTGAATATGGAGGTGGCCAGGTGGCTCAGTGGTCAGAGTGCTGAGCTTTTCACGGTAGGGGTGGGGGGTGGGGTGACGATGATTGCTGGGTAAATTCTAAACCGAGTGATTTTTGGCAAATTTGTACGCAAACACCGGCACGCCGCGGCGGCCCAACTCTTGCGAATGGTGTCAGGGGATCTAAAACATCCACTGGGAAGCAGATGCTGTGTCGTATTATGGCGGGGCACTGCGGTGGCGAGATGTTAACTACCTCGCCTGGTATGCAGGGCTTGGGTTCCATCACGACCCTCACTCTGCCTGCTGTATGTTTGAAGTTTGCGTGTCTCTCTCATCATCACTCACGGTGGCTTGGAGATGTTAACTACCTCGCCCGGTATGCAGGAGGCCGTGGGTTCCATACCGACCCTGACGCCTGCGGTATGTTTGGGGTTTGCTTGCTCTCCCCATGGTCGAGTGGATTTGTCGTCTTGGACCTCCAGTTTTTCCCTCCACATTTAGGATCAACGTCACGCGTTTAGAGTATGTGGCTGCTATAAATAGCCACTGCGTTGAGCTATCACTTATGGCCAGGTTGCATCTGAAAGAGAGCTGATTAGCTCAGTGAGCCATACCTGATAAAATAAAATAAAATAGTTTAGCATATTCTTGGTTCTTTCGGTAAAGTCACATAGAAGGGAAACAATAAAATAAAAATATAAAACAATAAAATTATGAGAATTTTATTGTTTTATATGTGACTTTACCGAAAGAACCAAGAATATGAATCCCTGCAGTCACGAAAGCTTTACATAAAAATGTAGCCTAGCATAGTTTAGTTTATTACACTGTGCAGTATTAATCAAGGCGGCCGCTAGATTTGAAGTACAAACTTCTGCCACGAGCGTGAAACCCTAACAGATAATCATCCCTGATGTTGGCCGTAAGCGGGAATCGAACTCGGTTTGACGGGTTCATAGCACAGCGCGCTTACCGCTGCACGACCACTCCCCCCCGCCCCTCTCCGTCAGTCAAAGATCCCCCATATAGCGATAACAAACTGTTGGGGCAAGTGCTGTTAGCGAGCACCTACGAAGGCCGGCACGGCACACGAGGGGTGGGTGGCCAGCACCACGTCCGACCGCCTTTGTCCCAGAGTGGCGATTTTAACACACCACACCAGGTACTCAATTGAGGCCGAGTCGACCTAGGGGAGGCCCAGGACCGGTTCAGATAATCGTCACCGGTGTCGGCCATGGGCGGGAATCGAACTCGGGCCGCCGGGCTCGTCGCGCAGCGTAGCGCTAACTGCTACACCACCTCTCCCCACACACACACCAACGTTCACATAACCAAAACCCATTGATTTTCATACGTGCCAGACGACGCACGCACGCACGCATAGTTAATCTCGATATCAATCGATTAACCGAAGCGTATCTTTACAGCTGCCACCGGCGGTAGCTATCGAGCGTGCAGGAGGTGCAACTACACTGGGTCCCACTAGCCGGAGGGGCCCAGGCACCGGGCTACGAAGAGGAGGGGGGGGTGGAATTAGAACACGGGGGGCCGCACGCCCCCCCCCCCCATTTCATTCCTTGCATCAGGGCCCCGTGCCCATCACGCTACGCCACTGATCACACCCCTCCCCTGGGCTGCCCATGGACCCAGGCCAGCTTCTTGACGTGCGGCCCGCCAAGGCAAAGTCGCGTCGCTGCTATGGGTGTGCCATCACAGGGGGCGCGGTTTGCTCAACGGCAAGGGCCGTCGCTTAGGGGCTTGAACACAGATTCCACGACAATTCTTCGGTAAGGGCGGGGTGTTACGGGCAATGGTGCCCTGCTTGGATGAGCGATGATGATCGTCGTCGTCGTCGTGGTCACCATCGGCCATGATCTATCCACTGCTGGATGATAAAGGCCTCTCCACGGCCGTCCGTCCGTCACGCTCATGCATGAACCACTTTCGTTCAACTTGGCAACGAGCGATACACCGCCGCCGTCGTCATCATCGTTCGTCGCCGTCAGCCGCGGTCCATCCGCAGCTGGACGACGGCCTTCCAGAAGGCGTAGGGTCTCGTCCATGCCAGGGGGCCCGTGCAACGAGGCCCCGGCGTCACCACCGCTCCACGTTCCAGGGCGCACGTCCCCCCGAGCTCGAAGGCCAAACCCACCACCCGCGTGACTTCCGAGAAGCATCAAGGGCGGGACCACACTCTGGCTGATTTGTTCATAGCCCCCCCTAAATCAGCCTGACCCAAATTACATTCGGTCCAATTAGGGGGGGGGGCGGGGGGCGGGGGGGGGGGAAATAATTAAAAAAAAGTTTTAATTACGGTATAATTGGCCATTGTAGCCGACGAGGCGAGCGCTGACGACGCAGGGCTATCGTTATCCGCGGGCGGCGCGATGCATTTGACGAGCTGCGGGGGGTCGTGAGCAGCAGCTGGGGCGTGTGGGCGGCCGCCAACCTCGCTGCGGTGCTAATGGAGGCGGATCGCTAAGCGTTCCGCGCCACGTGGCCCCGCCGACTCCCGCGGGCTCGCGAGACGGCGTCAAACTTGCACGGCACCCGCGCGTGTACATGCGTGTACATGCGTGTACATGCGTGTGGAGGGGCGGTCGGGGGGTGGTGCTGGCCACCCACCTACCTCGTGCGCCGTGCCGGCCTTCGTAGGTGCTCGCTAACAGCACTTGCCCCAACAGTCTGTTATGGCTATACGGGGGATCTTTGTCTCCGACGTGAAGGGGGGGGGGGGGGAGTGCAGCGGTAAGCGCGCTGCGCTACGAACCCGTCAAACCGAGTTCGATTCCCGCTTACGTCCAACATCAGGGACGATTGTCTGAACCGATCCTGGGGTCGACTCAGCCTCGAAATAGTACCTTGTGCGGTGTGTAAACATCGCCACGAGGGAGACCAAAGCGGTCGGGCGTGGTGCTGGCTACCCACCCCCTCATTTGCTGTATCGGCTTGCACAGGTGCCCATGAACATGCACTTGCCTCAACAGTCTGTGAAGGCTATACGGGGATCTTTATCTTTGTGTATGAAGCTAGCGTCCCGGGATTCGATTCCGGCTTACGACTGACAGTGGCAAACATTTTCACCAGTCCTGGGCCTCCTCTACGTCGACTCAGCCTTAAATGAGTACTGTACCTGGGAGACAGAGGCGGTATGCAGTGGTGTTGGCCACCCACCTTTACGTGTGCTGCACCGGCTTTAATAGGTGCCCGCTAACAGCAGTGGCCTCAACAGTCTGTTTGGCGAATAGGGATTATTATTTTTGTCTGTGTGTGTGTGTACATATATGTTGTGCGTGGAGCTGCTAAGGGTCCAATCGTCGGCAAATCCAATCAGCTCCACCTGGGCCTCTCCCGTCACCTCCCTACCAGCGAGCATTCAACGCGTCACATGGCCTCAAATTGCCCCTACCCCGGTGCAAGCTTGCGGTGATTGGCGGCTATCATTGTTGTTGTTGTTGTTGTTTGGAGCTGTGGCGCAGTGGTTAGCATGCTGCCCTATGAACCCGGTGACTCGAGTTTGACTGCTTCAGTGATGAGCGATGTCTCAACTGGTCACAATTCAAACGGGAAAAGTGGGCTTTATGCTGAAACAAGTGTAGTGTGCTAATTCACAGACACGAGTAGGAGGTGCTCTCTCTTTTATTCCAGCCTTCACAACCTTAGGAGATAACCACACACCGGGTCGGGACAGCCAACATGGTGCCACAGCTTGCAGAGGGCGAAGATCACGACGACGACGAAGATCACGACGACGAAGATCACGACGAGTTTCACTCCAGATCGCAGCAGCCCCGACTGTGAGTCGGAGCTCGCCTTTACTCCTGCCCAGCGTGGCCAGGCTCCGCCCTCGGCCCCAGAGGGCTCCCTGCCTTGCCCACAGGCTCCATGCCCAAAGGTGTAGAACGGGCAGCAACCCCCATTGTCGACAAATCTCCCGGCGGCGCGCGCTACGGTGACTCATTCCCTACACAAGTATGGGCAGGCACTTATCTCCGAGTTTCAACTCTTGAGCTCGTGGTGGAAATGTCACAGTCTAATCACAGCGCAGCTTAATAGAACCCCGTGGCGACAGAGAGGCTCTGTTAATGAAACACAAGTGCAATGTCACTCGCCTCTCAACCGGTCAAAACTCAACAAGGGTATGCTTATATTTTTTCTTCTGCTCACAACAAAGATGAGGTGCTCGTGTCCAATTCACAACCCTTCGGTCGTCCTACAGAACCCCGGGAAGAGCAAAGTCCCACAAGGCGGTTCCCAATTTTCTTGAGCCCCGGAGGGATGATACGCTGCGTTGGAACTTCTGGCCAGGATTTTTATACTGGAGGAATCCAATGGGCAATGAAGCTATTTTTCACAGATCTCCAGCAGGGACGGATATAAGAACGTTACAACAAGAAATAATACAAAAAAAAACATGATAGTAGTGCCAAGTATAAGAGAGGTAAACAAATCACCAAAACACAAATACAAATAAACCATCCCCATCCTACCCGGCGACTTGGCCACAAATGGTAGCGCGACAAAGTGTCTCGTCGTTGGGACATTCATAGCGGCAAAACAATCTGAACAATCTCAATAACTCGGCCGTGCGTGCCAATGTGCTCCGCGTGCTCGTTGTCAACTCGGACGTTGCAGCCCTGAAACGTTGCAGGGTTGGAGAGTGTTGAACGAACCAGCAATTCAAGCCCTGTGCCCGCGGACTAAAACTAAACAAACATTTATTTTTTATTTCATCAGGTAAGGTCCCACTGAGCTTCATAGCTCTTTTTCAGAAGCGAAATGGCAATTACAATTGATAGCTCAACGAAGCAAGCGGCTTATCATCGCGTGGAAATTTACAGCGGCCAAATACTCTCAAACGCATGATTCCTGAGAAAATTCCACGCGGCCACGGGGAGAGAGAGAAAGAGAACACGCAAACTCCAAATATACAACAGGCGTCAGGGTCGGGATCGAACCCACTGCCTCCTGTATACCAGGCGAGGTAGTTAACATCTTGCCACTACATACGCAGCGGCCACAAAAAGACAACCAAAGTGTTGGGCAAAAATGTCGTTCGCGAGTACAGTGAGGGAAAAAAGTATTTGATCCCCTGCTGATTTTGTACGTTTGCCTACTGACAAAGAAATGATCAGTCTATAATTTTAATGGTAGGTTTATTTGAACAGTGAGAGACAGAATAACAACAAAAAAATCCAGAAGAACGCATGTCAAAAATGTTACAAATTGATTTGCATTTTAATAAGGGAAATAAGTATTTGACCCCTCTGAAAAACATGACTTAGTACTTGGTGGCAAAACCCTTGTTGGCAATCACAGGGGTCAGACGTTTCTTGTAGTTGGCCACCAGGTTTGCACACATCTCAGGAGGGATTTTGTCCCACTCCTCTTTGCAGATCTTCTCCAAGTCATTAAGGTTTCGAGGCTGAGGTTTGGCAACTCGAACCTTCAGCTCCCTTCACAGATTTTCTATGGGATTAAGGTCTGGAGACTGGCTAGGCCACTCCAGGACCTTAATGTGCTTCTTCTTGAGCCACTCCTTTGTTGCCTTGGCCGTGTGTTTTGGGTCATTGTCATGCTGGAATACCCATCCACGACCCATTTTCAATGTCCTGGCTGAGGGAAGGAGGTTCTCACCCAAGATTTGACGGTACATGGCCCCGTCCATCGTCCCTTTGATGCGGTGAAGTTGTCCTGTCCCCTTAGCAGAAAAACACCCCCAAAGCATGTTTCCACCTCCATGTTTGACCGTGGGGATGGTGTTCTTGGGGTCATAGGCAGCATTCCTCCTCCTCGAAACACGGCGAGTTGAGTTGATGCCAAAGAGCTCCATTTTGGTCTCATCTGACCACAACACTTTCAATCAGTTGTCCTCTGAATCATTCAGATGTTCATTGGCAAACTTCAGACGGGCATGTATATGTGCTTTCTTGAGCAGGGGGACCTTGCGGGCGCTGCAGGATTTCAGTCCTTCACAGCGTAGTGTGTTACCAATTGTTTTCTTGGTGACTATGGTCCCAGCTGCCTTGAGATCATTGACAAGATCCTCCCGTGTAGTTCTGGGCTGATTCCTCACCGTTCTCATGATCATTGTAACTCCACGGGGTGAGATCTTGAATGGAGCCCCAGGCCGAGGGAGATTGACAGTTTTTTTGTGTTTCTTCCATTTGCGAATAATCGCACCAACTGTTGTCACCTTCTCACCAAGCTGCTTGGCAATGGTCTTGTAGCCCATTCCAGCCTTGTGTAGGTCTACAATCTTGTCCCTGACATCCTTGGAGAGCTCTTTGGTCTTGGCCATGGTGGAGAGTTTGGAATCTGATTGATTGATTGCTTCTGTGGACAGGTGTCTTTTATACAGGTAACAAGCTGAGATTAGGAGCACTCCCTTTAAGAGTGTTCTCCTAATCTCAGCTCGTTTCCTGTATAAAAGACACCTGGGAGCCAGAAATCTTTCTGATTGAGAGGGGGTCAAATATTTATTTCCCTCATTAAAATGCAAATCATTTTATAACATTTTTGACATGCGTTTTTCTGGATTTTGATGTTGTTATTCTGTCTCTCACTGTTCAAATAAACCTACCATTAAAATTATAGACTGATCATTTCTTTGTCAGTGGGCAAACGTACAAAATCAGCAGGGGATCAAATACTTTTTTCCCTCACTGTAGCACCTACAAAGGGCCGGCACAGCACACGAAGGGGGTGTGTATCCAGCACCACGCTGGGCCGCCTTTGTCTTCCCAGTGACGATGTTTACACACCACACACCGGGCACTCATTTGGAGACCAGTCGACCGAGGGGAGGAGGGCCCAGGACCGGTTCAGAAATGCCGTCACTGGTGTTGACCATGCGCGGGAATCGAACTCGGGTCGCCGGGTTCTCAGCGCACCGCGGAGCCGACCGCCGTGCCGCCGCTCCCAAAGCATTGACCTGTGACCCCTGTCACGTGCTGCTCCTGCTGTTGCCGTTACTGCCGTCACCGCTATCGCCACCAGCTAGGCGCGCATACGCAATGTGGCAGGTGTTCTGTTGGTAATGGAACAATTTTGAGGCCCCTTTTTATATTTCGGTTGTAATATGAAGAAAAAAAAATACACGGCAACAAAAAAAAAACCCCGTCATCTCTGCATCAATCGTGAGCAGCCCAACTGAAATTAACTCGTAGCAGGTTCCATGTGTCTCCGTGTGAGTGCGTGTGTGCACGCACGTCTCTGCGCATGTGTGCGTGTTTACGTGTGCGGTGGATAGCGCGCAAGCGCCCCGAACCCGGCGACCCCAATTCCATTCCCGCTCACGGCCAACATCAGCGACGAATATCTGAACCGGTTCTGGGCCTCCCCTAAGTCGACTCAGCCTTAAATTAGTGCCTGGGGCAGTGTGTAAACATCAAGGCGGCCGGTAGTGTTGTTGGCCACCCACCCCATCGTGTGCAATGTTGGCCTTCCTAGGTACTCGCTAACACCGCTTGTCCCAACAGTCTATATGGGGGATCCTTGTGTGGAGGGTGGAGCAGTGGTGCAGTGATCATCGCTCTGCGCTAGGAAATCGGCGACCGGAGTTCGATTCGTGCTCACGGCTAAAATAGTTGGCAAATATCTGAACCGGTCCTGTGGCCTCCCCTAGGTCGACTCGGCCTCAAAGGAGTACCCGGTGCGGTGTGTAAACATCGCCACTGGGGAGACAAAGGCGGTCGAGCGTGGTGCTGCCCACCCACCTCCTCGTGTGCCGTGCCGGCCTTCACAGGTGCTCGTAGCAGCACCTGCCACTGTGCAAGCTGTACGTATTTGTGTGTGTGGAATTGGGTATTCAATCCACCTGTGCTGCCCCCTAACATCACCATGTATGTCTCTATTTAAGTAACGGATTAACACTGAGCTCACTCGCGCAGCACAGCAACACCGCCGAGGTCAACCCAGCGTATCAGCAATCGCGGTATTAATCCCGAAGCTATTACGCAAAGCATCTGGAAAGCCACGTGCGTGTTAACGTGGCCTCTCCTCCTGAGTGGCCTCTCCTCCTGACCTTCGCTCAACATCAATTTACCCGACCGCCCATCACCGTTTCAAGCACTGACATAGGGGGGGGGGAAATAACACAAAAATAAAGATGAAGAGAGAGGGGAGGGGAAATGTAAAACCTGTCTTAATAAATATCAAGGTCTGACCCGAAACATGAAAACAATTTTAGTTCGGCAAATCCACTGCACGCTATTGGCGAGAACTGCAGATTTGCCGTTAATGGAGGGCGCTCAATTCACTCTCAACAGCAGCAATCACAGCACGAGTACAGCAGAGAGGTGGAACAACGGTGTGCGTGCTACGCTCTTTGTCGAAATCCGAACTGGTCCTAAGCTCCCTCCCTCCTCCACCGCGCAACCTCCCTCCAGCCCCCCCCCACCTCCCCCCCCCGCCGCCAGGCACTGCCAGCAAAATTGCAGTGACGAGATGGATCACAGAGCGGGGAAGGCCTTCATCCAGCAGTGGACTCAGTAAGGGCCTTAATAAAAAAATCGGAGCATGGAACTGTTATGAAAAGAGGCTTCACGCCAGCATTTTCGATTTCGGGACCAAATTTCGTGCCAGCAAAATAAATTGAGTAACATAACACAATCAATATGCGTCGAGAGGAAAGAGTTAATAGACCAATTTTGTAATTACAAAAGGCACAGCCAGGAGGGCACTTCCCAGAGAGTAATTCATTCGGTTTTAATTTTGCGTACATATTTGATGTTATTCTATTTCCCATTCATCTTTAAACTCCCCCAATTTCCGACCTAAATGACCACTGAGAGTGGCTGGGAATTACCAAGCGCAGTTTGACTTCGCTCGTTCTTTGGCGGTGGGGGCATCGTCTTCAACTCTCGCCCACAGAGACAAAGATCCCCCGTGCAGCCTTAACAGACTCATGGGGCAAGTGCTGTTTGCGAGCACCTATAAAGGCACGCGCGCGCACATACACACGCACGGACGGACGTCCCCCGATGTAACCCGTTGGGGGTCGCCCTCACCCCCTTCACCCCCTACAGTCCCTCCTCCTCCCCCCCTCGCCACCTCACCTCCTTCACACCCACCCCCCCTTATCCGGGCAACGGGACTCTCTGCTTCGACTTCTCGATGTGAAGAGAGGTATTGGGGGGGGGGGGGGGGGGGTCTGGCACTACAAAAAAACTAAATCATGTCAACGCCACCGTGGGGGGAGCAGGGGGGGAGGCGGGCGGGGAGGGGGGCCATCGAGATTGAGCGGGCGACGCGACGACACGTGGCGAGCACAAGTCACCCACGCGCGGCGAAGCCGACGTTCGGAAAAAAAAAAAGAGAGAGAAAATGAACGACGACGCCGCCTACCTTCTTCTTCTTCTAATTGGCTTCCCCTTTGCGGTTAACGGACAGCCTAATAGCAGCGCTGGGCTTTGGAGCGGAGCGTGCGTCTCACACGGAAAGGTACGGGCTGTCCACAAAGGGGGGGGGGGGGGGGGGGGGTGAGGTGTGAGGAGGGGGGTGTGAGGAGGGGGGAGTTCCACGTGGGAGGGCTGTGTATCCCGACGCTCGTGGCGCAGTTATGAAACCCACAGGCCCGGCACGTTCGGGCGGCCGCCGAACCGCCGCGGGGGGAAAAAGAGAGAGAGCTCCACGTCATAAATTACAGGTGAGGCTGCCGGAGAGAGGAGGAGAGGATACGGGGGCGCGTGACGCGCGAGCGCGTCGCTCTGAGAGACACTCGCTCCAATACGCGAGCCTCGCGAGCCCATATTGTGCGAGCGATCTCGCAGAGAAGCGCGAGCGTTCGTGCAGGGAGGGCCAGCCCGTGGAAGCGGATATCACAGGGCTACCGCTGAGATCGCTTTGAAGTGACAATCGCTGTCCCGGCACGGTAAGGGGGCGGCACTTTCACCAGCCACACTGCCAGTGACGAGAGTAGCAGTCGTTGCATTGCAGCAAACTGGTCATTTTTATTCTCACAGCTAGAATGTCGCAAGTGCAGAACCCAATGTAACGCGATGGCTCTTTTGCACAGTCATCGGTGACTGGGTTCAGACCGTTAACTTACTATGGTCGAGAACTCGGTTTAATAACAACCCGTTGATTTCTGCACGAGTCTGTGTCACTCGTGACCATAAACTCACCACGTTTGAGAATCCTATTTAATCAGAGGAAACAAACCTGGAGTCGAACACAGATTCTCAGCCATGCCAGCGAGCCACTCTTGACCTGTGATCTACGCAGCCAATCTCTTGAACAGGTGATTCTTGCATTTCTCAAACGCGGATTATTTTATTGGGCGACGCTACCAGGGCAATCTTCGGTTTGTGTGCAGTCACACGGCAGCATCCAATCTGTGCGTGAACAACGTGGAATTAGACGGGATTGTAAACTAAGCAAAAAAAATAACTATTTCACCAGGTAAGCTACATAGCTCTTTTTCAGAAGCGACCTGGTCACAAACGATAGCTCAACGAAGTGGCTTATCAAGTGAAAATGTATATATAGCAGACAAATACTCTAAACACATGTTGATTCTAAATGTCAAGGGAAAAACCGGAGGACTGGGAGGAAAATCCACGTGACAACGGGGAGAACACGCCAATTCCTAATATCCTGGGTGCCAGGGTTGGGATCGAGCCCACGACCTACTGGAGAGCATTCAGCTATCATTTGTGGCCAGCTCGCTTCTGAAAAAAAACCTTTATAGCTCAGTGGGCCTTCACCTGGTAAAATGGAAAAGTTTATAGTTTTATAGTTTTTAAACAAACCCTAAAGCACACTCAAAGATCCGCTAAAGATAGGTTCGCAGACCCCTTTGCTCTACTGGCATTTGCTGGTCTCCCTGCAGTCGACAAAGTTTGGGGAGTTTGGCAAATGATGCGTGTGGTTCAGCAACCCTTGCCTGCAAAGCACCGGAGGGCAGGCGCACGCCACCGCGCCCGTATAAACATAAGAGGGCGGCGGCATCGGCTGCGTCGCCCGTTTTTTTTTCTTCAGTTTTTTGTCAACGCTGTCAATTTGGCGGCGTGAGCGAGAGGGGTTATTCAGGTCGATGCTTCAACGACCTTCCCTAAACGCCAACGGGGTCACAGACGCTCGCCTTCACTTCCCTCCAGGGGCCATGAATTATTTCGCACCTTGGGGGGGGGTGGGGGTCTCGAGGCGACTTTGGGGGGTTCGGTAGGGATTGCAACTGCGGGATCCCGCAGGGGGTCTGGACTCATTTTGTTTGCTCCCCCGTCTCGTGCCACTCCGCTCGGCAAACCCGTGCCAACGCAATCGGGGGGGGGAAAAAAAGCATGAATGGCGGCGACATTCTTTGTTATTATTACTTCCTCCACAATTTCGTTGCGATTGTGGTGCTGGCCGTCACGTCCTGAAACGTCCATTCAAATCACTCCCACGGCGGTACAACCACTCGTATCATAGAACTTGCGTCAGGGAAACGGGCATCACACAGAGCTACTCCACCCCCCCCCCCAACACCGAGATCCCTTCGAATGACCTCTGTTCCCGCACAGCAGAGGGTCGGCATTTCTCACCCTTTACCGCCACCGGCTGTAATGCCCGCCGCTTGACAAATCAAACCGACGTTTAATTTCTCACCGATAGAATGCAGGCCAATGACGCTCGGAAACGGATTTCGCGTGACGGCTTATTATAATTATACGCAGCCGTCGGTGACCGGACAGAGACCATCAACTCGCTACACGCGAGAACAAGGAACTCTCATCACAAGGGCGGCTGCCGGAATTCAAACCCAAGGAGTCTGAGAGCAGTGCCGGCTGAATGCTCCGACCTCCGAGTCGACCCGGGGCCCTCGCCTCACCAGCGGCGCGAGTTTAATCTCGAGATGTCTCCGATCGAGCCCGGTGTTGCCGGCGACGGCAAGTGAGCGATAATGAAACCGTGTCCGCTCCGCTCGAGACGCATATGCGGACAAGCCACCCGTTCCCGCACCCCCCCCCCCCCACCACCAAAGCAGAAAGTGAGCGACGCATCTAGCAAATGGAGTTAGTGCCTCGGCGCATTTCGTACGGTCTCACTCGTGAACACGTGACGTGCGACCCCAGGGCGATTCACGCGGTCCCACTCTTCTCCACGCGCCAAACTGGATCATGTTCATTTGCCGCGGCGATATTCTTTTTTTTTGTGGGGGGGGGGGGGGTCGAGGAGGAGGGGCGGAGGTAGAAAATTTGAGGCTGCGAGGGTGGGGGCGCGAACGCGCGTTACTAGCAGCTTCGTCCAAGGTCGCCGCCGGTTTCAATTAAACGGGGAGGAAGACTCGCGCTTGCTCGCGGATTCTGCAACGCTTTCCAAGCGCGCGGAGGCGTTTCCGTTCGCGACGGTCGCCGTGAGAACAGGGCGACGCCACGCGACGACGCGTGACGTCGCCGCTTTGGGCCGAAGAGGGCTCACGCATCTCGCACTCGTTGCCGTGTAACCAATCTCGTTAACTTTGGCAGATATTTCGCGCGCGCGTGCGCGCGTGCGTGCGTTCGTTCGTTCAACCTCTTCCGTGCCATGCGTAGCCAACCGTGCTAACCGTTGGTGCGGGGGTGGCGGGGGAAGCGTGAATAGAAACGCTAAAACAGCAGCCGTTGGAGCAAGGCGTGCACGGCCGCACAGCGAAAATTAAATCCATCGGACGGAAACAAATGCCGCGGGGTCGCCGTATTTGCTGGGCCAGGCAACAAACAAATAATGTGTTATTCATAATAAAGGTTTTTGGGTTAGATCGCGTTACTTATAAATAACGCGATCTAACCCAAAAAAACCTTTATTATGAATAATATTGGTCGCGAAAGCCTACGTGTCAAAGGAAATAATATACGTTTGCTGCTCGGTTCAACGAGGGACGACACGAGAGCCCTTGCACGAGCACCGGGGGGGCATGGGGGAATGGGGTTGCAACCGGTGCCTGCTCCCCAGAAGTGCAGCCAGATGTGGTCCGCAGCCTTATAAGCTGGGTGCAACCCTTCGCTGACCTCTGAACCTTTGTTTTAAGAAAGCATCAATACCTCATTTTGGAGTTGTCAATTCAATTTTTTTTGTCCTCGATTGGCCCGGGCATTTCTAGAGCCGAGCAGTTTTGTCTGTGTGTGTGTGTGTGTGCGCATGTGTTTTGGAGTGGTGGCGGAGCGGTTAGCGAGCACTGCGCTACGAACCCGGGGGGGGGGGGACTTGAGTTCGATTCCCGCATCACGGCCAACATCGGTGACAAATATCTGAACCGGTCCTGGACTTCCCCTGAGTCGACTCAGCCTTAAAGTAGTATCTGGGGCGGTGTGTTAAAACATCAAGACTGGGAAGACAAAGGCGGCCAGGCGTGGTCCTGGCCACCAACCCCCTCTCGTGCTGCACCGGCCTTCATAGGTGCTCACAAACAGCATTTTCCCCAACAGCCTGTTATAGGCTATAGGGGGGATCTTTGTCTTTGTATATGAGTGTTTCACATGCAGTGGGAGGCGGTGGTGTAGCGTTTCAGCACACCGCGCTGCGGACCCGGAGGCCCTAGTTCGATTTCGACTTGTGGCCAAAATCAGCGGCAACATATCCGAACCGGTCCTGGGCCTCCCCTCGGTCGACTCGGCCTTCAGTGAGTACCTGGTACTGGTGCGTAACCTTCACATTGACCAGACGAAGGCGGCTGGGCGTGGTGCTGACCTCTCTCCCACTCAGATACCCTCCTGGCCTAAATTGGTGTTCGCCAACAGCTGTTGCCCAAAACAGTCCGTCAAGACTATATCTTTGTTTACATATAATTCATATATATACACAGCAGATCATCGATTTATCCAGAGGCTTCGGAGGGGAAGGGGGCACTGGATTTTCAATAACGCCGGATAATCACTAAATCGTTATTTAAAACTAGTTCATAAAGCCTGTCGTCGCCAGGCAAAAGTATTCAATAGATATAATAATGAACCTGATATTACTATGTTTTTCAAATTATATCTACAATTACTACTACTAAAAAATGCGTATTTTTCCACCAGAAAACTAAAATTGTTGACGACTTCATTCAACTTGTTATATAAAGATTTACCCATCAGAAACCGCTCAATTTAAAGATTACGTTATTTTTTTATTAGAAAGAACAAAAATGTATCAGCTCAATACTCTATGAGGGGAAGGTCTTATCCTTTACTGTTTTCAAATTATTGAGATTTCAACATTATAAAATGATTTTTTTTTATTCAAAACCGCTTTATTCCGAAATATCTGAAAAACAATAAAGGATAGGACAATGTTTCTAGCTTTAGGCACAAACATGTTCATGGGGCACTTAAATTCGATATCTGGGGGCCTTAAAATGAAAAAAATTAGGCTTTTCAGATTTGTGCTGTTGTGTCCTAAAAGCTACCTATGTATAGTGACATAGAATGGGTCAATAGGGCACATAGCGCTGGTTACTGGTAGAGAGCGGGATTGTGGGTGTAGTAGCCCAGTCTGCCAGCAGGGCACGTGATAGGCCGGGGTGCGGGATGTAGGGTAAAGGTGACAGAGGGGACACGTGGGGCGAAGCCCAGAACACCTTCTGGTAGGTTCCAGAAGGGGGCGTGGACGAGGGCGGAGCCAGGCCACGCTGGGGAGGATAAAAGGGAGGTCCCGACGCTGGGTCGGGGCTGCTGTCGTTTGGAATGGAACCCATCAACTACGCAAGTCTTCGTCCCCGTCTTCACCGCCTCGGCGTTGTGGGTCAGGCAGTGTGTCGGCTGTCCTGACCCGGGTGCAGTTGTCCCCTGCACTGTGGAACTGTAGAATAAACGTGTGTGCCTCCTACTATTAGCGTCTCTGAAATTACTACTACCTACGTACCAAATTTCAGCTCTCTACCTTGTCGGGAAGAACCCTGGAGGTTTTTGAGACGTACAGATCAAGGTCTTTGTTTATGCAAACAGCTTACTTTTGCACATTCTTGCGAAACATTACGTTTTAGGTTTGTTTTGTACATTTTTCCACGTGTTTTTTATGTTTGCTATATGAAATTGACATCGATAAACGTACAAAGAGAAAAAATAAATGTCCCATTGTCAAAAGTTACCGTGTTTATTGTCCCGTAAATACGGTGCACGGGTGATGTATACACGTGCAGTATTTTCATTGTTTGAGTTGTATGTAGTGTATAATGTACTGTATGTAATATTTGACACTAAAATCAAGCATAGCTAAATTTTTGTCACGCACATGGTACCGATCGCCGGACCGGAGCAGATTTGCCGGTTTCGCCGGATCAGCACCGGGACCGCCGGATGTTGGCAGCCTTATAATCGCGAGGTGCCGGATAACCGATGATCAACTGAACACACTTTACAGCACGTTCGGGAAGAAGACCTACGCTTTCCATCTCTCGTTTTGCATGAAAATTACTTGCTCACAATTTAAGTTGGCTATGAATTATTCCGCGAAAGGTAACGATCGTACATTTGTAAACTGCATGCACCACGTACGTCAGGGGGTGGGGCGGTCGATATCGTTCGAATTACAGCTTTTTTTCCCTGCGGTGAAAAAACTCTTCTCGCCGGGGAGTCCATTAGGTACTAACAAATATTGCGGAAAGGCAAATGTCTTAAAAAAAAACAATTAGAAATAAACAAACCCAATCTATCAACAACGTCATTAAGGGGCGAGACATTAAATCTTAATCGGCCGCATTAATCACCGACGCATTTACTCCTCGAGGTAACCATTACATAATTACCGTGATCAATGCGGGGTTGGGTGATCTGGGAAATCTCAGGAGGATTCCTGTCGCTGTTCGGTCGTTGTTGTTGTTTGGAAGCGGTGCGGCGGTCGACACGATCAAGTCGTCGTCAGCGTCGTCATCGTCGCAACCGCCGACGACCGTCACGGCGAGCTGCCACCTACGCTAGCCAATTTTTGACGGGCACGGGGGGGGGCGCTCTCTCGCTCGTTGCACCAGACACTTGCCCGCCCGCTAAAGCCGCGTGGGCTGTAATTGCGAGTAATTATACAGAAATGTCCAACCTAAGTGGTGGCTGACTGCTAAAGGGGAAAGAAGTGGTATATCGTTAATTGGTAACAGAGAGCCAAGATGATGACGGATTCTGTGCGACTGGATGCGGGGGGGGGGGGGGGGGGGGCGTTTATAAATCATCTCTGAAGCAGCCGTGACGAGGTTCTGTACGGTTTGGCTTCGCGGCTTCGTTGACGGAGGCCGCAGCGTGGGAGGAAGATTGAATGCTGGCGGTGGTGGAGTCGTGGGCACGGTGGTTGGCACACTGCACCATGAGCCCGGAGACATAAATCTGATACCCAATTGTGGCCAACATCAGTGGCAAGTGATATTGAAATTGGCCCTGGGCAACCGCTGTGGCAAGATGTTACCTCCATCGCCTGGTATGCAGGAGGTCATGGGTTCGATCCCGACCCTGACGCCTGCTGTATATTTGAGTTTGCATTTCTCTTTCCCCGTGGCCACGTCGATTTTCCTCCGGGCCCTCCGTTTTTTCCATCCCATATTGAGTAATGTGCGCCTAAGGGTATTTGGCTGCTATAAATGTCCACGTGATAAGCCACTGCGTTGAGCTATAATTTGTGGCCGGGTCACTTCTGAAAAAAAGAGCTCTAGAGCTCAGTGGAGCCTTACCTGGAAAAATACAAAAAATCGTTTAAAAATAGAAACCAACATTCTCCGACCCGAACCAACCATAGTGGTGAAGTATGGTCAAACAACTATCAAACATGGCGCGGGAAGGCCTTCATCCAACAGTGGCTTGACAAAGGACTGTAAAATATTATTGTCGGCATTCAACCGATGCAATACCATGGAGAAACAAACCACCCATATTTATCAATCAGCCTCCTGATGGGAAACCACAGCTGAAAGCGGCTTTCAGCGATTCTTTTAAAACAGACATACGTGCACGTACATGACGAAGAACCGATATTGACGAATACGATGAGACTTTCGACATCTCCAAAGAAAGGTTCAAAAATCTAAACTATATTACCCCACCCCCCTCCCCCCAATCACCAACAACCACAGAGATTCAATGAAACTGGTCATGGAAATGAGTTCAGAGGAGAAAAAAAACCGCTCCATGTATATCATTAACTGCAGTGGCTACACATAATCGATGTGGGTGTCATAAAAGCCACAGTAGCACAAACGATACGAGGGATTAAATCTCATGCCCGTGTTCAGGATGAAGCTTTAAACGTCTCATGCTGTAATTGTCAATGCTCTTGTTCCTTCCCCCAGCATTCAATTGGTAAGTCTTAAAAGCTTCCAGCACATGGTAGTTACCGCCTCGCCAAGGTGGCGAGGCGGTAACTGCCTCGCCTGGTATACACAGGAGGTCACGGGTTCGATCACAACCCTGGCGCTTGTACATGAGGAGTTTGCGTCTCTCGCTCCCCATGGTAGCGTGGATTTACCCCCGGCTCCTCCGGTTTTTGCCTGCACTTTCTAGAATAAACGTGCGTTTAGATTGTTTAGCTGCGATACATTTCCGCGTGATAAACCACTTCGGCACGTTATCATGTGTGGCCAGGTCGCTTCAGCGGGCCTTATCTGGTAAAATAAAAACAGTAAAGAAAAAAAGTTTCGTTTTAAACTTCACCATTGTTTTGATATTCTTGGTTCTTTCGGTAAAGTCACGTAGAAGGGAAATAATAAAATAATTAAAATAAAACATAATAAAATAAAATTCTCACGACGTTTCGGCCACAACGCAAGCTGCCGTCCTCACGTGAAGAAACAGAGCTGTCGGAAAGACAGCGTATATTAGGACGGCTGCTTGTTTCTTCAACTGAGGACGGCTGCTTGCGTTGTGGCCGAAACGTCGTGAGAATTTTATTTTATTATGTTTTATTCTTATTATTTCCCTTCTACGTGACTTTACCGAAAGAACCAAGAATATGAATCCCTGCAGTCACGAAAGCTTTAAATCGAAATTCATTGTTTTGACGCGTTCCACAACTCCATACAAGCAAACCAACTACCTTCCGTTAACCTTGGTTATTGCTTTTGTCCACATCCATTGCATTTGGCATTAAGCCATTCAAACAATTTCACGTGACTCCTCCCCATCCGCACACTCGGAAATATTCACCAGATGCAGCATTTCACGTTTGTTTATGCTTTCGCTACATTTCTTGTCGAATCCAATTGCGTCCTTACGAGATGTCCGCGGCGCTCTTAATAAAGCAGACGGCGTCGCACTGTTCATGCCTACTGTCTGTCCTATTAGCGTTCATTGTTTTTATTACCTGCACGTGTTGTTTTTTTTGTTGACACCCAAATCCACCGTGCAAAATTAAAACCCATTATCTCAACATGCTCCCACCGCCCCCCCCCCCCATTCCGATTCGAAGTAAAACAAATTACAAATTGCCGAAAAATTGGACAAATGGGCTTCAAAGGACGGGTTTAGAGACAGGTTGGAAGCAATTAACTGAAGATAAAGTTAACGAGCGGCTAGGGGTGGATGGAAGATGTTGAGTGCCTGCACCCAAAGATTTATTGAGAATAGATTGAATGGATAAATGGACTAGATGGATGGTCGAGAAGGATTGACTGTATATATATGGATTGAATGATTGATGGCTGCCAAGATGGAAAACCTGAGCAATGAATCATTACACGCCACGAGATGGATATTGCAGATGGACATACACAAGGGCAAGGACAGATAAACAGACAGACATTTTGATGGAAAGACGGATAAACATTGCAACGAATGCACGCGCATTAATTAACAGACATGAAGACAGTGTGTCGCATAGATAGTCGTGCAAAGGAGAATGGGACAGAGAAAGTGAAGGACAAAATGTCAAATAGAAGGACGGAATTGTCATGCAGATGGACAGCTGACAGTCAGTGGATAGACAGAGAAACGGACCACAAGTATGTCGCATAGGGATATAAATAATGTAGGAAGGATGAACCACCGGGTGGATTGACAGGCAAACGGATAGATCGATGGATAGAATTCCCAAAGAATGGATGGAAGGACAGCCACGTGACTGGGCACGCAAACATAGATGGGTGCCGCATTCGCAGACAGCACGTTAGATTGTACGTATGTACGTACAAACTTATTTCACACCGTACGTAGCCAACTGTGATAAGTGGAGGTGCGGGGTGGGGGGACAGGACAACAAACTAAAACACAAAAAAATCAGTTCTAAAGAAATCAGCTTTCAATCCAGATGACTTGAAGGCGCACAGCTCCCAAGCGGCTTCCTATCATCAAAAGGAAACAACATTCCCCGGCGCCCGGGGAATGCTGACGGAGACGGCAGGCAGGTGGACGGCCGGACGGCCGGACGGACGGACGGACAGACGCGGCTCACCGTGAGAAAATGTCGATGGAGATGCGCGAGAGAGCCTCGAGCGCATCGGCGATGTGCTGCACCGTCTCCTCCCGTCGCAGGTCAGGCTGTACCACCGGCACGCGGTAAACTTGCGCCTCGCCGCCACCGTCGCCGCCGCACCACTGGCGCGCCACGGCCGGAGCAACGCGCACCTCCCCGCCAGCACCGCCGCTCGCGCCGAGCTGCGCCATGATTACCGCCTGGGGAAGGGAAACACCGTTCAAGCGGGGGACAAATACGCGCGGCAGCCATTGGTGACAATACCCCCACTTGTTTTTGTATTACACTTTCCAACTAGCGTTCGTTAGCTCTGTCCATCTGCTTACCTCTCGCCTCTAAAGGTCTCACAAAATCCCTCGTCTCCAACGTCGAATTGATCCAAAATGCCGTCAAGATTCCTCACCCGCAGCCTAATTACGAGACCACGATACCTCAATCCTCAACTGCCTCCCAATCAAATTCCATATCAATTTCAAGATCTCACTCGCCATCTTCATGCTCTTGCATGGACTCGTCAATACCCAACTCCCTCCCTCAATGACATAATAAGTTAATGTGTGCCATGCATATGAACGAATGCATCATGCACGAGATAATTTAGATGGTCACATGATCGGGTATGCCTATTTAATGGCTCGGGCAAAAAGGAGAGCCCGAGACAACGAATACGTCAGAGAGAATATTGGCTGCCTGTACCCGTAACACTGCGTGCTGCACCAGTACACACGTGCCACCTTGGCGCGTTGTTATTAAACAGCCACGTTGGCCTCACGAGAAGGCTAACGCGCGCAACTTCTGCGTCTCTCCACTCGGTGTAATAAAAAGCGACACAACACTCGGGTGTACGAAACGGTTGGCGAGGAACGCGGCAATCTGTTCGGCTCTCCAAGCTGCCCGGCACGGGGGGGGGGGAGCCTCAAGTGAAATTAAACGGCAGCAGTTGGCATTGGAGAGGTAAAGCTCGGCCGGGCAAAAAAAAGATCAGGGATTTGTGCAGGCGAGGAGGGGGGGGGAGAGCAAGGGGAAGGGAGGGCGGTCAAAAGAGCCGCTGCATCGCACACCCCTGGAAAAAGAACCTTGTAACCCCCCACGCCCCCTGCCCAGCTGTAGATTTAAGCTGTTGCTGTTTACCATCAGAGAGGGTTGTGATGTCCCGTTGTAACCCAAACCCACTCATCCACATCACTGCACCCTTGGCTGCATTAACCAATCGTGTGGAATTATTAAAGCAGGTGATGTATGGTGATAGTTAGGAAGAGCCAGATGAAGAATTTTGTTTAAGCACATTGGTAGGATGATTTTCACTATTAAATATAGTTTTACAAAAGAACTCCGACACTACTGTCACCCACCTCGATATTTCATCATTTCGATTCCGTTCCACCTTAAATAACTGCCCTCGCTATCACGTACGACAGCACTCCACTTTCGCCTTTGCCAGTACCAAAATATCATAATAGAAAGCCGTCCCTTGGTGTGGACCAATCAGTTTCAAGGAAAATGCATATATTATCATAGTATGTTTTTTTTTGCATTGACTGCAGGTATTGTGGTTAATGCAGACATGAATCCTCGTAAAAAAGGTTTCAGTTTTGTTGCCAGAAAAAAGGGGAAAAACCCTATTATTATAGTACTCCACTTTGTTCCGCCGGAAGATACCTCGACAGTTGTTATTGTCCGCGTGCATCACCTGCTCTCTCGCGTGGGTCAAAAAGTTGGACGTGGACAAAGCGAATGGAACAAAAGCGCACGGAGGAGGATGGTGAAAAGGTGCACGCGTGGAATGACACCGGGGACGCAGATAGAATAGCACGTGGACAAGAGGACACACGCAAGTTTGAGACAGCCAATGGCAGGAACGTCACTGAGAATGCGCACCACCGCAGAGATGGGAGGGACGAAATCGAAGTATGTGCATGTACTAATAAAATGTTACATCCAAGGACCGCGAAAAATCAGAACCAGGATCTTTATTTATACTGGAGGAATCCGATGAGCTATGAAGCTCTTTTTCACAGATGTTCAGTAGACGGCGGTGGCCTGGGAATGCCTTCATCCAGCAGTGGATAGACCATGTCCGATGATGATGATGGTGATAAGGACAGGGTGAATTGTAGTGTAACACATTCCTGCGGAGGGAGCTGGTAGGAACGTTGGGTTACTCGGTCAATGGCCAGGGTCAACAGCGGCGTGGTGTATTCCGCAAATATGCCCGACTGTGAGGTCGGGCACAAGCCGGCGTGAATAGGTTAAATGCTGAGTTTAATAAGGGCACCACGGGGTGACCAGCCCCTCCCCACCCAGCCCCACCCCTCCCACCGCCCACCCAGCCCCACCCTCCCCACCCAGCCCCTCCCCACCCTCCCCTCCCGTATTGGTGACCAGCAGGTAACCCTCGGTGACCCCGTGCTAAGGTCACCGTGATGACGGCAGCAGTGAGTGTAGGTTAACGCACTGGTAACCAGCAGGTGGTGACCCCGTGCTAAGGTCACCGTGATGAGGGCAGCGGGTGAGTGTAGGTTAAGGTATTGGCGACCAGCGGGTAACCCGCGGTGACCCCGTGCTAAGGTCACCGTGATGACGGGTGAGTGTAGGTTAACGCATTGGTAACCCGCAGTGACCCCGTGCTAAGGTCACCGTGATGACGGCAGCAGGTGAGTGTAGGTTAACGTATTGGTGATCAGCAGGTAACCCGTGGTGACCCCGTGCTAAGGTCACCGTGATGACGGCAGCGGCGAGTGTAGGTTAACGCATTGGTAACCAGCAGGGTGGTGACCCCGTGCTAAGGTCACCGTGATGTCGGCAGCGGTGAGTGTAGGTTAACGCATTGGTGACCAGCAGGTAACCCTCGGTGACCCCGTGCTAAGGTCACCGTGATGACGGCAGCGGGTGTGTGTAGGTTAACGCATTGGTAACCAGCAGGTAACCCTCAGTGACCCCGTGCTAAGGTCACCGTGATGACGGCAGCGGGTGAGTGTAGGTTAACGCATTGGTAACCAGCAGGTGGTGACCCCGTGCTAAGGTCACCGTGATGACGGCAGCAGTGAGTGTAGGTTAACGCATTGGTAACCCGTGGTGACCCCGTGCTAAGGTCACCGTGATGACGGCAGCGGCGAGTGTAGGTTAACGCATTGGTAACCAGCAGGGTGGTGACCCCGTGCTAAGGTCACCGTGATGTCGGCAGCGGTGAGTGTAGGTTAACGCATTGGTGACCAGCAGGTAACCCTCGGTGACCCCGTGCTAAGGTCACCATGATGACGGCAGCGGGTGTGTGTAGGTTAACGCATTGGTAACCAGCAGGTAACCCTCAGTGACCCCGTGCTAAGGTCACCGTGATGACGGCAGCGGGTGAGTGTAGGTTAACGCATTGGTAACCAGCAGGTGGTGACCCCGTGCCAAGGTCACCGTGATGACGGCAGCAGTGAGTGTAGGTTAACGCATTGGTAACCCGCGGTGACCCCGTGCTAAGGTCACCGTGATGACGGGTGAGTGTAGGTTAACGCATTGGTGACCAGCAGGTAACCCGTGGTGACCCCGTGCTAAGGTCACCGTGATGACGGCAGCGGGTGTGTGTAGGTTAACGCATTGGTAACCAGCAGGTAACCCTCAGTGACCCCGTGCTAAGGTCACCGTGATGACGGCAGCGGGTGAGTGTAGGTTAACGCATTGGTAACCAGCAGGTGGTGACCCCGTGCCAAGGTCACCGTGATGACGGCAGCAGTGAGTGTAGGTTAACGCATTGGTAACCCGCGGTGACCCTGTGCTAAGGTCACCGTGATGACGGGTGAGTGTAGGTTAACGCATTGGTGACCAGCAGGTAACCCGTGGTGACCCCGTGCTAAGGTCACCGTGATGACGGCAGCGGGTGTGTGTAGGTTAACGCATTGGTAACCAGCAGGTAACCCGCGGTGACCCCGTGCTAAGGTCACCGTGATGACGGCAGCGGGTGTGTGTAGGTTAACGCATTGGTAACCAGCAGGTAACCCTCAGTGACGCCGTGCTAAGGTCACCGTGATGACGGCGGCGGGTGAGTGTAGGTTAACGTATTGCTAACCAGTTTAACACGTAGGCTTTCGCGACCAATATTATTCATAATAAAGGTTTTTGGGTTAGATCGCGTTTATTTATAAATGTGTCGTAACCCTCCACCACCCGACACGGCCAATCAGCAAAGAAAAGTGTCACGTTGACAAAAGACAAATAATTCACTACTTCAGCCCACCGGTGTGTTGAAGAGTTAATCCACATTTACAGTTTGAGTACGACGTTTCGCTGGTAAATACTTCCAGCATCATCGGGCAATTCGCCAGAATGGTAAAGCCCTCGCTTGCTCCCGGTTTTATATAGAGCAGCAGGGTGACGTCATCACTTAACTCATCAGGTGCAGTGATTAGAGGCGGAGGGGGGGGTAATGTAATTATATAATCGATTAGTAATCAGTCATTGGTTATGATTAGTAATGAGTTGTAGATTAGTAATTCTTTAAATCAAAATGTAATGTGTATTATTTAATAATACGCTTCCAGGCCGCACTAAGCCGGTAGCTGTCAGAGCGATTAAAGTTATTCTTGTTCCTCTCAATTTCAATGGATTCTCTAATTAGTCTTTGCCAGTAATAATTAGTTTTACACACCACTGCAACATTGTCAAAATCAATTGAGTGTCCTTGTTGACAAGCATGTTCTGCCACTGCCGACAGTTGAATTTGAGATAATTTAATATTTCTCTGATGTTCTTTTAGTCTTACGCTGATGTTACGTCCCGTCTGCCCAATGTAGCAGCTGCCACATGAATAATTAATCCGATATACACCTTCTGTTGATAGTTTACACCTTCTGTTGATAGTTTAGTCACCACCCTGCTAACCAGCAGGGTGGTGACCCCGTGCTAAGGTCACCGTGATGACGGCGGCGGTGGTCACGTGCCCATCAGCTGATTCAAGCAACACAAGGCCTCGCGCACCAAGGATAACCGAGAACCGGGTGGAGGAGGGAGAGAGACTGAGCGAGAGAAACGAGATAGCGTCGGAATTAACGATGAGGGCCAAAAGTGACTGACGTTACAACGCACTGCATTTAATGCTTCGACGATTCATAATTGTACTCCGCCGTTGCAATCAATGGGAATCGATGAGGGCTCACAAACTCCGAGACGACACGTACAGCAAAACAGCATCTCCACCCCACCAACACACCGTATTGGGCGAATGAGCTCATTGGCCTTTAGCTTGTACGAAGATTTAAAACAAAACTAAACATAGTTTGGTTTTATTTCTGTGTATTTGTTAAGCGCTTTGTTTACCTTCCCTATACTTTTGTACCTCCTATCGTGTTTTTTTTGTCGTCGTCGTCGTGACGTTCCGACCCCGTTCGCCCCCCCCCCCCCCAATTACAAACAAGAGCTTTACAGCTCATCGGATTCCTCCTCCAGAATGGATGCAGGCTTGCGACCTCCTCCGCTCGCCTCGCAGGGCCTCGCCTCGCCCCTCGAGGATGGCGTCGGCTGTGGCCTCACCTCGAACGGGGTGGGGAGGAGAGAGACGGAAGCGGACGGACGCTCGCCCGCTGCTCAAGCTGACAACCCCCGGGGCCGCTTTCACTCTCGCGGCGATCCCCGGGCCCACGATCACACGGTGAGATGAGAAGAGCAGCGAGAGAGAGAGAGAGGCGGCTCCGGGCTCCCTCCCTTCCGCGTACGGGAGAGGAAGAGAGAAGGGAGGGGGGTGGAAGCAACGCACACGAATCCTCGCGGTGACGTCAAAATCTCGTAACTTTTTTTTAGCGGAGAGACGTGACGTCGTTAGGAGCATTGCTGTGCTGGTTACGTGCCGCCGCGCTCCGGATGCGCGGTGTCGTCATTGGATTCGCGGTTTTTTGGGTGACGTCATTACGTCATTACGTCACCGCAACTCCCCTCCACCCCCTCTTCCACTCCCCCTCCACCCCCTCCTCCACTCCCCCTCCTCCCCCCCTCCTCCACCCCCTCCTCCACCCCCTCCCTCCACCCCCCTTTCACCCCCTCTACCCCCCTCCACCCCCAGCCTCCACCCCCCCCTCCACCCCCTCCACCGCCCCCTCCACCCCCAGCCCCCCCCTCCACCCCCTCTACCCCCCTCTACCCCCCCCTCCACCCCCCCCTCCACCCCCTCCACCCCCCCTCCACCCCCAGCCCCCCCCTCCACCCCCTCCACCCCCCTTTCACCCCCTCCTCCACCCCCCCCCCCTCCACCGCCCTTATTTTTCTAGGAGACTTTGCTGTTTTTTCCTGGATTTTTCTGTTGCGCGCAGTCACTTTAAGATGTTTTCTTGTTCATGTTTTTGTTTGTTGCGGTTGCACCCGATTCAAGAGCCGCATGGCTCACAGGGCTATACCTAATAAATGAAACTGCAACTGAAACAATGGATATAAAACCGAACAGAAAATATCAAATTATCAATCATTAAAAATAAAAAATCATTGGCCGCTGAGCCGATGGGTTGTCGGAAATGTTATTTTACGTGAAGAGACAAATATCATGGAGGCATTGTCTGCTCACCTATGTCGTCGTGCATAACAGGTGTTACAGGCTGCGCCCTGCTGTTGCTTCCGTTCTACGTTTGTGTGCAGTGCAGCCAACTCCATTGTTGGGATGTACTATGCTCAACAGCGAAACACATTCCTGCGGAGGGAGCTGGTAGGAACGTTGGGTTGCTCGGTCAATGGCCAGGGTCAACGGCGGCACCACGTGGTGTATTCCGCAAATATGCCCGACTGTGAGGGCGGGCACAAGCCGGCGTGAGTAGGTTAAACGTTTAGTTTTATAAGGGCACCACGGGGTGACCAGCCCCTCCCCACCCAGCCCCTCCCCACCTTCCCCACTCTCCTCTGCCCACCCAGCCCCACCCTCCCCACCCAGCCCCTCCCCACCCTCCCCACCCAGCCCCTCCCCACCCAGCCCCTCCCCACCCATTTTTTGGATGCATGACGGACGGACGGACACAATAATCCCCTGTGGGCTGGTGTAACCAGGAGGTTCCTCCCAGTATAATGCTTCCCAACTTCACCTAGCTGGCCGCCCGTACAAAGCCGTTCATATTTCATGTCTACATAATTGGTGTATTAGATCTGATTAAACGAAGCACGCAGAGCGACTCACTTCAACCGACCAACACGAGCGAATCAATTTTGAACTGACTGCTGGCAGAGGAAGGGCTTCTCAACGCTTCGCACCTCTCCTGTCGCCTCCACTGAAGTCCTCTTCTCCCCCCATGTGTGCAGATACTTCTGACTCTATTTTATGTAGGGTGTGTAGGCATATAGGACTACCAAACACTTTTTTTTCTTTCGGGGGGGGGAGGGGGGGTTTGAACAATTTTGTAACTCTGTTGGATCAACTTTTTACCCCGACATCTGGCCGGATCCACTTTCTATAACTTTTTGATTCAGGCCCTCTGAAAGGCTCTCATAATTCAGTTGACGGACAAACAGACACACTGAATGCTGGGCTTTTATAACAGAGATATACTATACGCAGTACTGTGGAATAAACTTTTTTTCTATTCACAGACAGTGATGAGCAAACAACCAATTGAAAAGTAATCATGTTTGTTTCTTATTTGATTCACCAACTCCTACGCAAATTCATTACATATTCATTTTAATAATTTGACCTTATGCACACACACAAATTGGTTTGATCCAACATCACATATGACACCGTATATCGGCACTGTGTTGATATTACATAGATTTGGTTAATGTATATTTTTGTGCCTGTTTACCGAGAGAAGCCCTTTTATTTTATTTTCAGGAGGGTCCTACCATGTATTCACAGTTGGTGGCAGTGCCGCTGCTGTGTACAATCTCAGTTGGGTTTTTTACGGGAAAATTTTCAGCATTGGTATGTTTGGCAAAAAATTTCATTACATTGAGAAAAAAAATTGTAGGTGTAATGACAGGGTCACACCTGCTGACATGACAGGGTTACACCTGCTGGAATGGGAAGGGATTCACGGGTACGGCCACAGAGGTAACAGCCAATCAGAGAAGAAGGTGTATCTGGGGCAAAGGTAACAGGTGGCGCTAGCCGGGATACTCCGGGAACCTCCTCGAAGGTTCCACGAGAGGGCGTGGCCGGAGGCGGGGCCTAGCCACGCCTGGAAGGATATAAGGGGGAGCAGACCCGGGGCTCGTGTGTGTGTGGGGTCCTGGATGCGTCGCTGTTCACCGACATCTCTCTCCCTCGTCCGGCCACGTGGAAGATCTCCTGCGTGGGGGTCCATCGCCGTCATCGTCACGCCGCCAGCCGGCACCGGAGACGAGTGAGGGCGAAGGGACCATGCCGAGTGATCGGCTGTGCGTGTAGCTGGTAGAGGTGTTACTGCCTAGAGTATATTCAGTGGGAGGAAGAACCGGTGTTGGCCTGTATTGTTCCCAGTGTGAGTAATAAAGAAGTACCCTCTATATGACGTGTCGTGGAAAGTCGGTCATTACATAGGTATGGGAGGAAAGTGGGGAACCCAGAGGAAAGCCATTACAAATCAAGGGGAGAACATATAAACTCCACACACACAGGCACCTGAGTCCGGAATCGAATCAAGGATTTTCTTTCTGTGAGGCACAAGTGTTATCACTCCACCACCGTACCACCCATCAATTTGAACGTTCAGTATTCAAACAAACCCATCGTGTCATACATTCTCGAGTGAAAGCAAGGCACTTCCAGACTGTGGGTGCAGCAGAGGGGGAGGAGTGACTACCTCTTCATGCATAAATTGAATTTGAGAGGGGAGGCATTTGTAAACTCTGTTTATGATGATTCGATTATTTTCTGTAACTCTGTTAAGCTGGCTTGGAGTAGGGATTTTCAACATAGAGTACACGGTGCGTCTACGGTCTACCGCTAACGATCCTTTATTATTGTGCCCAATATTCGTATAATCTTATTTGAGGATAAAGTAAGAGGTTCCAGTTAAGTTAAATGGATGTGGCGCATTAATATTAATACCGGAACCGTAATCTGGATTGTTCTGGTATGAAGGGCATCATTGGGAACATCGTCATAATCAGTCATGATCAATCTACTGCTGGATAAAGGCCGCCCCGAAGCGACGACCGCCTCTCACGGAGAGTACGTTGAGATGCAATGACGGATGTAGTAATAACGTGGAACAGGCTTTCGTGAAAATTACACCGCCCCGAGCTTTTAGACACGTGCATCCATTTTTGGCGACATGAAAAAAGGCTTTTAAAAAATATATATTTAAAAAATATATTATCCTTACCCTCTGACACACGTCACCCACTCTGACACAATGAATCCACGCAGGGGCTTAGTTCAATGGCAGTACAGCGGCATAGAGAGAGAGAGAGCTTTGACCGCCCTTAACATAGCTCCACGTCACCATATATAAATCTTTATACATTTATGCTGTCAGCTATTTTCTGCGATTTTGTCGCGACAACTATGAATTTCTACGTTTGCATCAGCCGCATCACTTGTGTCGTCTGTCAAATGCGCTTATCGACCCAACGGTCATGAGCGCCTGGGCACTATGCAAGCGGACTCCGTCACGTGCGGCCAGTGCGAGGACGTGATTGGGGGTGGGGGGAGTCACGTTAAACATCTGCGCAGAGGCTTCGCTGATCTAACGGCGCAGCACTTAGCGATTGAAGAGTCGTGCTCTGCATGTCCCATTCGGGCTAAATGGCATAATGAACGCATGCCCCATTTTGCAATTTTCGGATTGCTCTTTTCATTTTCGCACGTTATTTTACAGACTTCACGTTCTATGCATGTGATGCTTTTCCTCCTCTCTCTCTCTCTCTCTTTCCCCCCGTTTTAATTTCAATATGTTTAAATCATATCGACGATGCTGATGGCACACGTTAATGAGACTTTAATATGGACACACATGATAATAATAAAAACTACTTTAAAACATATAATAGTAACACCCCTAATATAATTTTTTAAATGGTCAAATGTAAAGCACTATTAATTTGCATTCGTAATGTATATCCGGCTGACTAACACATAACCGAAAGTTATTAATTCAAATCCTTCCATCCGTTGGGAATCGATCAAATCAGTACCGACTTGTGAAACGTCAACAGCGATTTGACATGGCGCTCGAGAACACATCCCACCACGGAGATGGAGCGATGCAATGATCTCACGTGCAAGGAGATAGATGGATTGTTGGTATCGTGAGACCGTGAGCAGTGGATAGTTCAGTGCTGCTGCTGATGATAATATCGGTGGCGAGATGTTAACTACCTCGTCTGGTACGGAGGAGGTTGTGGGTTCGATCCCGACCCTGACGCCTGCTGTATATTTGGAATTTGAATGTTCTCCCCATGGTCGCGTTGGTTATTTCCAGGTCTTCTGTTTTTTTTGCCTCCACATTTATAAACGTCCGTTTAAAGTATTTGGCTGCCATAAATATCAACGCGATAAGCCACTTCGTTGAGCTATCATTTTTGTACCAGGTCACTTCTATAAAAGAAGTTACTAGCTCAGTGGGCCTTACCTGGTAAAATAAAAATGCAGTAGTTTAGCTTAGTTTGTATTCCTCTCGGTCATAGGAATCTGAAATACTCATTACTGGATGGAGCCCACCATTTATTTTTAAACGGATGAGAACACCACTCCTGTATGAGCATGAATCAACTTTGACCTTTGACTTTGAGTCTAACAGAGAGAGAGAGAGAAAGAGAAATAGAGAGAAGAGACAGACAGTGGGAATATATGGGTCAGCGAACAAACACATCAGATAATCCATATTGACACTGAGAAAGCAAGGCAACGTCATAGCCCAGAAGGGGTTTGATGACCGACGTACGAGGCTGGTGATGGAATGGCGGCCAAAGGTTGGGAACACAACACCCAAGAGGATGACAGACCGATGCGGTCAGGGGCCGTCCATAAATGACGTCACGCACCTAGTTGGGGGGGGTTGTCAGACATTTATGATGATGTGTGACGGGGGAGGGGGGGGATTATAAATGTGACATCACATCAAAATGCGCAACTTTAAATAAATATAGACAACACGTTGTACTTAATTAAAATATACTTTTTAATACATGTTTTCTCCTACAATGTTAGAATGCAGCGCCACATTAAATACGACTACAATGACAATAGTTTAAAGCGATTTGAAGCATGTTTTATTTTTTTGGGAGGGGGGAGTTAGAGCTTTGTGACGTCATGTTTGAGGGGGGGGTCTAACTTTTTGTGACGCCGTGTGACGAGGGGGAGGGGTCAAAATTGTCCAAAATCGCGTGACGTCATTTATGAAAGGCCCCGCAGGTCCGGCAGAGCACTGAGGTTGTTGCGAATTCAGCCGCTCGATGAAGCTTGGAGAGATGAATGCAGTAATAGGTTTTACCCTTTTAACTGGCACAAAAACTGACACCTTTATTCAAGGCATCATGTTTGCAATAACCACGACACAAGCAGTCAAAATTCAAACAAAAGAGACAACTGATAATAATATGCACTGTCCTTGAATTTGATTGGTCCACACCCGAGACGGCTTTTCTTAGAGCCTAGTCTCCACTGGTGTTGCACCAGTAGACGCCTTTTGGCGCCTTTTGAGATGAATGCAGTCCAATATAACTCAGAAAACCAAACACCTCGTGAAAGACCCAACGCAGGCGACCCCCTGGGTTTTTTTTACCTTCCACGAAGCTCACGGTCCACCCCAAACCCCATCGACTGCGGTTTAGTGGACTTGGTGGTAAGGTTTAGTGGACTTGGTGGTAAGGTTTAGTGGACTTGGTGGTAAGGTTTAGTGAACTCGGTGATAAGGTTAAGTGGACTCGGTGGTAAGGTTTAGTGGACTTGGTGGTAAGGTTTAGTGGACTTGGTGGTAAGGTTTAGTGGACTTGGTGGTAAGGTTTAGTGGACTTGGTGGTAAGGTTTAGTGGTCTCGGTGATAAGGTTAAGTGGACTCGGTGGTAAGGTTTAGTGGACTTGGTGGTAAGGTTTAGTGGACTTGGTGGTAAGGTTTAGTGGACTCGGTGATAAGGTTTAGTGGACTTGGTGGTAAGGTTTAGTGGACTCGGTGATAAGGTTTAGTGGACTTGGTGGTAAGGTTTAGTGGACTTGGTGGTAAGGTTTAGTGGACTTGGTGGTAAGGTTTAGTGGACTTGGTGGTAAGGTTTAGTGGACTCGGTGATAAGGTTTAGTGGACTCGGTGGTAAGGTTTAGTGGACTCGGTGATAAGGTTTAGTGGACTTGGTGGTAAGGTTTAGTGGACTCGGTGGTAAGGTTTAGTGGACTCGGTGATAAGGTTTAGTGGACTTGGTGGTAAGGTTTAGTGGACTCGGTGGTAAGGTTTAGTGGACTCGGTGGTAAGGTTTCGAGGACTCGGTGATAAGGTTTAGTGGACTTGGTGGTAAGGTTTAGTGGACTCGGTGGTAAGGTTTAGTGGACTCGGTGGTAAGGTTTAGTGGACTCGGTGGTAAGGTTTCGAGGAAGCGCTTTCAAAGCAATTGCAAACGAGTACACAGGAGCAAACGCCACTGTTCCCTTATGCCTCTAAAACAACAGCAATAATAATAAGACCAATAATGATTTACCGCTCTTTGTAAATCCACCGCGTCACAAGTGGTGGGGGTTGTTTGACCATACTTCACCACGCAGGTAAGTGTTGGTTTGGTGAAGGGCAGAGGGCGGGAATGCACGGGACCGGTTCAGATATCGCTCTCCACCAATGGTTGCCACGGTCGGGCCCGGAATCGAACTCATAAGGGTAGACGGCCGTGGTTCGTACGTAGCGCAGTGCGCTAACTGTTGTGCCACCGCTCCTGAAGGCAACAGAATCAGCATATTTATTTATGCTGGAGGAATCCGATGAGCCACAGAGCTCTTTTTCACAGATGTCCAGATGTCCAGGTGGGTCAAAACGTAACAACAAACAACACACAACACGATGGGAGTGCAAAGTGTAGGAAGGTAAACAAATCACTTAAAAAATATAAACACAAATACTGCTAAACTATGTTTTATCTTAACAGGTTCCATTTAGTTCCATAGTCCATTTATTTGGTATAGCCCTGTGAGCCATTCGGCTCTTGAATCGGATGCAACCGCAACAAACAAAAAACAAAAACATGAACAAGAAAACATATTATAGTGACTATGTGACTGTGCAAACAGAAAATCCAGGTAAAAAACCATCAAAATATTCCGGAAATAGTACCGTACACCAACGATGTGTGCAAAAATCCCAGTGGGATGCAAGTCAAACAACAACCACAAGACAACTTAGATTAAAGCCATCAGTCTAACTCCGTACTACAATAAACAAAAACATGGCCAAACCAAAACACTTTTCGAAGTCACCAAAATAAAGCCATAAATGGAATGTAACAATGATCATAGGGACTGTGACCGAATTTTTAACAATAAACTACATAAATAACATGAAACAGGTAACGCCCACTGAGCTATTAACTTACTTTTTCAGAAGCGACCTGGCCACAAATGATCGCTGAACGAAGTGGCTGACAGTATGAAAAATAAAAATATATATTCGACCCTTTCTGGCTATAAAACAGGTGTTAAGATGTTCAAACACCGAATTGAAACCTTTAAACAAAAAATAATAAAATGTGCATTAACCACATGTATTTGTGGTGAGCATGCAAACAAATATGCTTTGTATTCTTGGTTCTTTCGGTAAAGTCACGTAGAAGGGAAACAATAAAATAATAAAAATATAAAACAATAAAATTATCACCTGATGATGATTGCTTGTGTTGCAGTCGAAACGTCGTGAGAATTTTATTGCTTTAGATTTTTATTTTTGTTATTATGTTATTGTTTCCCTTCTACGTGACTTTACCGAAAGCACCAAGAATATGAATCCCTGCAGTCACGAAAGATTTAAATCAAAATATGCTCTGATAATTATGATATATGGCATTGGCTTTGGAACTGATTGGCCTACACCAGAAAAAGCCTTCTTTCGGGCCTAGGCTCACCAGTGTGGAAATTGGTAGCAGCCAAAACACATTCCTGCGGAGGGAGCTGGTAGGAACGTTGGGTTACTCGGTCAATGGCCAGGGTCAACGGCACCACGTGGTGTATTCCACAAATATGCTCGACTGTGAGGGCGGGCACAAGTCGGCGTGAGTATGTTAAACGTTGAGTTTTATAAGGGCACCACGGGGTGACCAGCCCCTCCCCACCCAGCCCCACCCCTCCCACCCCCCACCCAGCCCCTCCCTCTCCACCCAGCCCCTCCCCACGCTCCCCTCTCCACCCAGCCCCACCCCTCCTATTTTTGGATGCACGACGGACGGACGGACACAATAATCCCCTGTGGGCTGGTGGTGTAACCAGGAGGTTCCTACCAGCAAAATATAAATAATCACGACTGTTATAGGAATGGCCGTACAGAATTTTTTTACAAAAATATTTAAATATGACGCAAGTCGTTGATTATGAATAACTCTCGGTGTTTGCGCTCCGGGTTACCCAGGGCGAGTCAAATTCATTAATAATGAAACGGTGCTAATTGCATGTAATTATTCAATCCCATTCTAAAATGTAATTAGTTGAAAGCGGAGTCCATTTCTCCATCGTTTGATGTGTCAATGGGTGTGCAGTCTGGGGCAATCGAGTGTGATTCAGGAACTTACAGATGTAACAACACATCCGGGTCACATCGTTATACCTTACATTTTAATTCGTCATTGTATGTTGAACTTCTTTCGCGCTGTACGTAACCAACCGTGCAAATCTGAGGTGCACGGGGGAAGGACAACAAATGATGGGTCTCTGTGTGAGTCTATGGGTCTCTGTGTGAGTCTATGTGTCTCTGTGTGAGTCTATGGGTCTCTGTGTGAGTCTATGGGTCTCTGTGTGAGTCTAAGGGTCTCTGTGTGTGTCTATGGGTCTCTGTGTGAGTCTTTGGGTCTCTGTGCGAGTCTATGGGTCTCTGTGTGAATCTATGGGTCTCTATGTGAGTCTATGGGTCTCTGTGTGAGTCTATGGGTCTCTGTGTGAGTCTATAGGTCTCTGTGTGAGTCTATGGGTCTCTGTGTGTGTCTATGGGTCTCTGTGTGAGTCTTTGGGTCTCTGTGCGAGTCTATGGGTCTCTGTGTGAGTCTATGGGTCTCTGTGTGAATCTATGGGTCTCTGTGTGAGTCTATGGGTCTCTGTGTGAGTCTATGGGTCTCTGTGTGAGTCTATGGGTCTCTGTGTGAATCTATGGGTCTCTGTGTGAGTCTATGGGTCTCTGTGCGAGTCTATGGGTCTCTGTGTGAGTCTATGGGTCTCTGTGTGAGTCTATGGGTCTCTGTGTGAATCTATGGGTCTCTGTGTGAATCTATGGGTCTCTGTGTGAGTCTATGGGTCTCTGTGTGAGTCTATGGGTCTCTGTGTGAGTCTATGGGTCTCTGTGTGAATCTATGGGTCTCTGTGTGAGTCTATGGGTCTCTGTGCGAGTCTATGGGTCTCTGTGTGAGTCTATGGGTCTCTGTGTGAATCTATGGGGCTCTGTGTGAGTCTATTGGTCTCTGTGTGAGTCTATGGGTCTCTGTGCGAGTCTATGGGTCTCTGTGTGAGTCTATGGGTCTCTGTGTGAGTCTATGGGTCTCTGTGTGAATCTATGGGTCTCTGTGTGAGTCTATGGGTCTCTGTGTGAATCTATGGGTCTCTGTGTGAGTCTATTGGTCTCTGTGTGAGTCTATGGGTCTCTGTGTGAGTCTATGGGTCTCTGTGTGAATCTATGGGTCTCTGTGTGAGTCTATTGGTCTCTTTTTGAGTCTCAGTACTATATACGTTGAACTTCTTTCGCACCGTACGTAGCCAATCGTGCTAATCGGAGGTGCGGGGGAAGGACAACAAACAAAGTCACTGCCTATTGCTTCTCACGAATCCTGCGATGTCGTAACAACCCATTCTTGTCCTAGATACAGCAACAACCTAACATCTTTCAAGTATGCAGACGACGGACAGAACCTTCGTGAGTACAGTAGAATATGATACGTTACGATACGTTCCATGCATGTATGATACGTAGCTTTAGCGATTCCATTTTAAGGTTACCACGATACTATACATACGTTCAATGCATGTTAAAAGTTTTGTTTTTATACCAGATAGGATTGTTTCCTGAAAAATACTTTCTATGAAATTGCAGTTCATATAGGTAGGCTAAGAATTTACCTTGTTTTTTTACTTTTAATTTTACTGTGCAATACTGTATTGTAATTAATAAATACATACAGTATATAGTTTATACAGTACGGTACTGTAAATTGATGTGTTTTGCTAAATTATCATTATTCTTTAAGACTCCTGGGTAGGGCTAGGCCATTTTCGACTTACGATAATTTTCGACTTACGATGGGGTCGTCGTAACGCATCTCCATCGTAAGTCGGGGACTACCCTGTACTCATTGGCCTTTAACTGATAAGATTAAAACAAATATGTAGTTGCATTTATATATGTTTTAAGTGATTTGTTTACCTTTCATATACTTTGCACTCCTATTGGCTTTTTGTTGTTATTGTTTATTTGTTGCAAATCTCCGACCCCCGTGCCCCCCAACTGGACACGTGTGGGATAAAAAAAAAGCTTTGTAGCTTATCGGATTTCCTCCGGGGATAAATAAAGATTCTGATTGCGAGCAAACACTTCGTTGCACGCCCAGCCGCCGAAATCGCCCCGTCTCCTCGATGGATGTGCTCCCCAGGGCGGGTTCCCATCCACTCGTGTAGATTATCACCGATATTTAATATCATCATCGTCATCATCGTTGTCGTCGTCACCACCACTATTATTCTTTGGGTCTTTCGGTAAAGCCACGTCGATAGAAACATAATAAAAAATATATATATATCACGACGTTTGGAACACAATCGTCATCAGGTGATTTTTTTTTTCATATCTACGTGGCATTACCCTTTGGTTATTTCGGTAAAGTCACGTAGAAATAAAATAAAATAAATAATAGAGTACGACGTTTCGATTGCAACACAAGCAACCGTCATCAGGTAGAACTAAATTTGAGAGAGAGACAAAACACAGACACGGAGACACACACTGACAGACACACAAGCAGAGAGAGAGACAACACAGAGACACACAGAGAGAGACACACAACATAGACACACAGAGACACACAGAGACAGACACACAACATAGACACACAGAGACACACAGAGACAGACACACAACATAGACACAGACTGACAAGCAGAGAGAGACAACACAGACAGAGACACACAGAGAGAGACACACAACATAGACACACAGACAGACACACAAGCAGAGAGAGACAACACAGATACACAGAGGGAGACACACAAAATAGACACACAAACACATAAGCAGAGAGAGACAACACAGAGAGACACAGAGAGAGACACACAACATAGACACAGAGACAGACACACAAGCAGAGAGAGACAACACAGAGACACACAGAGAGAGACACACAACATAGACACACAGAGACACACAAGCAGAGAGAGAGACTCACACACAGACACACAGAGAGAGACACACAACAGACACATAGACAGACATACAAGCAGAGAGAAACAACACAGAGACACACAGAGAGATACACACAACATAGAGACACACAGACAGACACACAAGCAGAGACTCACACAGAGACACACAACATAGACACACAGAGACACACAGACAGACACACAAGCAGAGACTCACACAGCGACACACAGAGAGAGACACACACAACAGACAGACACACAAGCAGAGATAGACAACACAGAGACACACAGAGAGAGACACAAACCATAGACACACAGAGACACACAAGCAGAGAGAGACTCACACAGAGACACACAGAGAGAGACACACAACATAGACACACAGAGACACACGGACAGACACACAAGCAGAGAGAGAGAGACTCACACAGAGACACACAGAGAGAGACACACAACAGACACATAGACAAACACACAAGCAGAGAGAGACAACACAGACACACACAGAGAGAGACACACAACCTAGAGACACACAGACAGACACACAAGCAGAGACTCACACAGAGACACACAGAGAGAGACACACAACAGACACACAGACAGACACACAAGCAGAGAGAGACAACACAGAGACACACAGAGAGAGAGACACACAACATAGAGACACACAGACAGACACACAAGCAGAGACTCACACAGAGACACAGAGAGAGACACACAACAGACACAAAGACAGACACACAAGCAGAGAGAAACAACACAGAGACACACAGACAGACACACAGAGACCCAATGCCTCTGTGTCGAGGCTTTACATAAAGAGTGGGGGTGGGCTTTACGGAAACACCCAAAGAATATGAATTCCTGCAGTCACGATATCACCACTATTATTACAGTCTTACTTTACATGCGCGATCTATATAGGAAAATCATTCCCGCTTTAAAAAAATAATGAAATCCGAATCGGAATGAGAACTTGTTTTATACATCAACCACGCATTCGTTAAATCATTTCCGTCTCGTATAGCGGTGTAATTGGAGTGAATAATACACCCAGAATGTAATCCGCACGCATCCCCCTTTGTTAGCCGAGACGAATTGTCACATTCTGGGCGTTGTTTCGATTCCCCCCCCCTCCACCCCCACCACCGTGATGGTAAAATATGCAAACCCGAGTGAGAATTGCGTTAGCGTCGTGCAAATGATCGTCAAGTTGGTTGCGACGTAAGTGTCAAGAGACGCCTCTCCAAGTCCGCTAAAGGCGTCGGGGATGGGCGTCGCTACGATATCGATCCATGGGCCAGGTCGCTGCCGAAATTAGACGCTGATAGGCTGTCAGTTTAGTTCGCTTGTATGCAATTTCAAGCCATCTGTTTGACTTTCCTCGATACGTTTGCACTAATTTTGTCGTTTTTTTTTTGGTATTGTTTGTTCATAGCTGTTAACCCACACGGTTCACCCCCGTATTCTTGTACTGGGAAGTTGAGTTTTCAGTTACATGGGACGCACAGCCGTTTCAATACGGGCTAAAACATGTGTTGTGTCTATTTGTTTGTGTTTCTCCCTTGTGATGCGACTTTGTAGGATGAACGTCGAGATTTCTAAGGGGCACGGGGTGACCAAATAAGGTGTGGATTGGTCCGTAATAACGTAGAGCACTGATAAAGGGTCGACAGGCATGTTTGTTATTTTAACTTTCTAACCTTCCCCTACTGGACATCTATAAAAAAAGAGCTTTATAGCTCATCGGATTCCTCCTTTTGATTCTGTTTTAATGAACCCCGTCTCGCCTCGTCCGACAACTACAGCAGCTGGGCACTTCACAGCGCCTGCCTGAACTTCCTTCGCGCCGTACGTAGCCAACCGTGCTAATCGGAGGCGCCTGGGGAAGGACAACAACCCGCAAACAAAAAGCGGTTGTTAAGAAATTCGCTTTCAACCTACATTAAAAAGCGTCGAGCTCCCAGTGGCTTCCTAACATCGGAAGGAAGGAAGGAAGAGCGGCTCCAGACGGCCGCAGAAAGCGCATCCGAAAGAAGCTGCGATGCGAGTGACCGCCGCCGCCGATGCGATGGCCAGCCGGCAAAAGCCACCACCCTCGCTGTGGCTCTTGCTGCTGCTGCTGCTGTGAGGATGACCAAATATCGATTTAAAGCTTTCGTGACTGCAATGATTCATCTTCTTTGGTTCTTTCGGTAAAGTCACGTAGAATGAGAATAAAATAATAAATTGATAAAATAAAATAACACAATAATATTCTCACGACGTTTCGGCCACAACACAAGCGGCCTTCATCAGGTGAAAGGACGAGACTGTCTGTCCACTCCAGCGCTGTCCTACCAGACAGTCTCGTCCCTTCACCTGATGAAGGCCGCTTGTGTTGTGGCCGAAACGTCGTGAGAATATTATTGCGTTATTTTATTTTATCAATTTATTATTTTATTCTCATTCTACGTGACTTTACCGAAAGAACCAAAGAAGATGACCAAATAGTTGGCGTGACGATGGTTCGTGCCGTGGTCCTTGACGAGATCTGCGAGGTCCCCGCGACTCGCTCCCGCCCAGCGCCGCGCGACGACCCCCTCCATGCGCTCGCTATCAGAAGCTTTATTTATCCTGGAGAAAAATCCGATGAGCTGTGAGGCTCTTTCTTTTCTCGCATATGCGTCCGGTGGTGGCGGGTCAGAAAGTTACAACAAACAATAGATCGATATTTAAAAAAAAAACGATTGGAGTGCAAAGTATAGGAAAGCTAAGCTAAGCACTATAAATAAATAGACTAAAACTACACTATTTTTTTATTTACCAAGTAAAACCCACTGAGCTAATAGTATTTTTTTCTAGAAGCGACCAAGCCACAAATGATAGCTCAATGAAGTGGCTAATTATGTGGACATTTATAGCAGATAAATAATCACCTACCCATCCCCTCTCATCTTGCTCCCCCTCAAGCACTCTCCTACATCTCCCCTCTCACCTCACTCCACTCCCCTCCACGCATTCTCCTACCTCTCCCCTCTCATCTCACTCTACTCCCCTCCACTCACTCTCCTACCTCTCCCCTCTCATCTCACTCTACTCCCCTCCACTCACTCTCCTACCTCCCTCCTCTCACCTCACTCTACTCCCCTCCACGCACTCTCCTACCTCTCACCTCACTCTACACCCCTCCACGCACTCTCCTACCTCTCCCCTCTCATCTCACTCTACTCCCCTCCACGCACTCTCCTACCTCCCTCCTCTCATCTCGCTCTACTCCCCTCCACGCACTCTCCTACCTCTCCCCTCTCATCTCACTCCACTCCCCTCCACACACTCTCCTACCTCTCCCCTCTCATCTCACTCCACTCCCCTCCACGCACTCTCCTACCTCTCCCCTCTCATCTCACTCTACTACGCTTCCTGAACCTTCCGCTGCCCATACACTTGCACATGCTGGAGGCATCATGGCCCGAGATGGCATCATTTGCAATGCGATTGTCAGCAGCAGCTCCACCGCTGATGGACGAGGTGTGGGTCTCTGGCTGCACAGCCTTCTGGTTCATCCATCACCCGCACAGCAGATAGCCCCTGAGCGAGCCGAGGGGATTGGTCGATACCACCCGGGGTGACACATTTTATATTAGTTTCCACCATGGGCAGTGTCCACCATGAGCAGTGTCCATCATGGGAAGTGTCTATCATGAGTCGTGTCCATCATAGGCAGTGTCCATCATGGGCAGTGTCCATCATGGGTCGTGTCCGTCATGAGCAGTGTCCACCATGGGCAGTGTCCATCATGGGCAGTGTCCATCATGGGCAGTGTCCATCATGGGCAGTGTCCATCATGATCAGTGTCCACCATGGGCAGTGTCCATCAAGGGCAGTGTCCATCATGGGCAGTGTCCACCATGGACAGTGTCCATCATGGGCAGTGTCCATCATGGGCAGTGTCCATCATGGGTCGTGTCCATCATGAGTTGTGTCTACCATGGACAGTGTCCATCATGGGCAGTGTCCATCAAGGGCAGTGTCCATCATGGGTCGTGTCCATCATGAGTTGTGTCTACCATGGACAGTGTCCATCATGGGCAGTGTCCATCAAGGGCAGTGTCCACCATGGACAGTGTCCATCATAGGTAGTGTCCATCATGGGCAGTGTCCATCATGGGTCGTGTCCATCATGAGTTGTGTCTACCATGGACAGTGTCCATCATGGGCAGTGTCCATCAAGGGCAGTGTCCACCATGGGTAGTGTCCATCATGAGCAGTGTCCACCTTGGACAGGGTGCCCCATAGGCAGAAATCTTCACGTATATAGTACGATATACTGTCTGACTTATATACACATTTCCTATATATTTCAATATTCCGCAGATATTTCATATTACATTAAATTGTCCTCCAAAACTATATTCTCTAACATATTACGACACCCTTATTCAATGATTTTTTTTTCATCGTAAAAGGCTACCTCCGGGATCTTGCTATCATACACATTTGTGATCTCGAGATAAAACGATCCAAGATAATCATTGTTAGCATCTGCCACCCACGCCGGTACCGATCAGCCAAATTCGGGCCGATGTCTCCAAAGATCAAGGAGGCAGGGCCATGAAAACCGGGCCTCACGGGAACCATTAAAAAGGAAATACATCACTCACTATGAATTGCAAATTTGCAAGGGTGTCATTTGTATTGCATAAGGGATGAGGAGGAGGAGGACGACGAGGAAAATGAGGTAGGTGGTGAGGAAGAGGAAATAACTGGAGGAGGAATGAGTAAAAAAATAACCCTCGGATGGTTATGTTATGCGCTGCACATCTGTAAAGCTATTCATTGCATGCAAGCAATGAGTGCATATACATAACCATTGGAAGTGGCTTGACACACTCCTGTGGGACTTGAAACACCGAAATAAATGATCGTGCAGAACAATTCTACAGCGTGCAAGCAAAGGCATAATGCTTGACATAAATGCGAAGCCTCGCATATTGACAGCGATAACTCATCATCATCATCATAATGTACGGCCATTTGTCAATCCACTGCTGGATGAGGGCCTCGCCACGTTCGTATCGGTGGGGAGGGGGGGCTTGTTTGACCATACTTCACCACACTGCTCGGTGCGGGCGGTTGAGAGGGGGGGGGGGGGCAGGCGCGCACCCCCAGTGCCGATGTCACTCGACACTGATTCGACTCGTGGCCGGGCATCCAACTCTGTGCTGTTAGCGAGCCATTATTAAGGTCAAGAAACCAGCCCCGATTTGTACAGCACCCCCCCCCCCCCCCCCCCCAATGCGAGGCATGAGTGCTGCACGCGGCATGAACTGAACCGAGCAAAACTGTAGAACCCCATGCAGCCGAAGGGAATCCAGATTCCAGGCACTTCACAGAGCACGCCCGTATGCACGTATGCTGAACTTCTTTTGCACCGTACGTAGCCCAACTGCGCGAATCGGAGGTGCGGGAGGAAGACAAACGAAACACCAAAAGCAGTTCTCAAGAAATGAGTTTTCAAGTCTCCACTTTGAAGTGCATAGCTCCAGTGGCTTCTTAATATTGTATCCAATTCGCGTCCGCCGTACGTTCGCCGCGTCACGAAAACAACGCGCGTTAGAACGGAGCCGCGCGTCGACGAGGATTGGGTAACAACCCACCGCTGTCAGCACGTGGAGGAGCGATTTGGTCGAGTTTGCTTTAAACGCTGGCGGTAATTATTGGCGCACGTGGCCGGGAAAAAAAGGAAGCTCTCATCCCGTCTGATTGCGACGACGATGATGGTGGTGGTGGTGCTACTGTGTTATTGATGAGCCCCTTGGTAATAGGAGGTCGTGACTCCTTTGCGATGGGTCATGTTGGTGGGGGGGGGGGGGGGGAGGGTCATGGAATCGCCTCCCAACGGGTCACCCCTGGTCATGAATGGGGGGGGGCGGGCAGAGTTTGGGGTCACCAAGAGCTACAATGGATGAAAGCAAACAGCAGCGGCATCCCCGTCTATCCCGTCAGGCAAAGCGAATCCGGTTCGCGATCAGCTCATTAGAGCGACACCAAAAGGCCACCTTCGTGAACCCCGCTTGATTGCCCATAACAAAAAAAACACACACAAACACTCTCTCTAGTTTATTTTCGTCTTACAATCCGTGGCGGTGGCGTAGGGAGATGCTTCATCCAGCAGTGGATTAATCGCGGCCCACGACGACGCAACGTATCTTAACGGAGTGCGCGATCACATTCGGCGAGGGCTCGCGGAGGCTGACCCTGGCTGACCCTGGCTGACCCTGGCTGACCTAGGCTGACCTTGGCTGACTCGCGGCGATGGTAGCGAGCGGCCCGCCTATGATCGAGCGCTTGGAGGTGAGAGGCACCTTCGACCGCACTTGACCGCGCTGCTCAGGACGAGTTGGTAGTTCGTGAGTCGTCACTCGCACAACAACAATAATGATGATGATGGACATTTATAAATCGGGAATCGAACTTTTTGTCGCGTCGGTCGTGCATTGCGGGGGTTAGAGGATCTCGCGCAGATTTCGCGAAACTAACAAAAAAAGCGACGGGGAATAGCAAAGAACAAGTGGGCGGGTTCGTGGACCCATCTGTGCGGATCTTTGAAAGATGCCCCCCTCGTTTGCGAGGTGGAGCTCGCCTGTATCCCTACCACCCCCCCCCCCCCGCCAAAAAAAAACAAACAAAGACAAAGGTCCCCCGTATAGCCTGCAACAGACTGTTAGGGCAAGTGCTGTTAGCGAGCACCTCTGAAGGCCGGCACGGCACACGACGGGGTGAGTGGCACCACGCCCGGCCGCCTTTGTCTCCCCAGTGGCGATGATTACACACCGCACCAGGTACTCATTTGAGGCTGAGTCCACCTATAGGAGGCCCACAGCACCTGCTGAGTTATGAGACGTAGTCTACTCCGACATTTGTTTTCAAAATAGTGGTCGAAAAAGTGAATTTTATGATTGAGTACTGCTATATTATAGCCTGGCCCGGGAACGCCTGGGAATTTCCTTGGAAGAGCTAAAGTCTGTGTACAGTCGTGTAGTGTATAGTAGTGTATAGTGTATAGTCGTGTAGTGTATAGTGTAGTAGTGTATAGTAGTATATAGTAATGCAGTGAATAGTAGTGTATAGTGTAGTGTATAGTAGTGTAGTGTATACTCAACACGCTGCCGCCGCGACCCTCGCCAGGACAATCGGAGTGAGAAACGAATTATATGATGACTGTAGCGGCATCTAGTGGCTGCAGGAAGAGTCGCTGAAAGTCACGATATAAAACATGACGTTATAAAAAAAAAATCCACTGCTGGACGAAGACCCGCCTCCCTTCCCCCTCCTCCCACGTTCGCATCGACCGTGAGGGTTTGTTTGACCATACTTCACCACGCTGCTCAGTTTTAGGTTGGTGAATGCTTCAGATACCACTCGCCACTGATGTTAGCCGTGGCCGCGAATTGAACTCAGGTGGCCAAGTTCGCAGAGCACAGTGCGTGTTTAAGCACTGAGCCACCGCTCCGCTACTTTAATATAACACTGCCTTTCAAAGGAACATTACATTATAGGCGATGCTTTGGGCAATGGCCCTTACTTCATATTATAGCACGTACAATTATTTTAATTTTCTTTCAACGCAGTGCCATTGTGTTGTTACTGTGTGGAGTTGTTGTTTATTATGTGCGCCACTGCCAATGATAGTGTCACCAAATAGTCCCTCCGACTCATCATCATACGGTGCCTGATGCAGTGCCCTGGCGAGGTGAATTCATGAATGCAGGCGGTACTGATTTTCGTGAAGTCTGGTTTATGATGCTGATGATGATGGTGGGCGTACGTGCAAACCCCCACATCAGGAATTGAACTCAGCCTCCGATCGTTCCACGGCCAAATATTTTGGGGGGTTCCCCCCCCCCCCCACCAAGCAATCCCACACAGGAGGCCACGCTCTCATTTCCCACTCCAAATGATGGCCGCACAATCACCCAATGTACGTTGAACTTCTTTTGCACCGCACGTAGCCAGCCGTGTAAAGCAGGATCCTCTTTAAAACGAGTCCTTGAGGCTCTGCGAGACCATCCTGGGTAAGTGACAATGACATTGCCAATGCCACTCTCCCTAACTGTGCAGCTTTAACAAGTGCTGCAAGCGAGCACCTATCAAGGGGTGGACGAGAGGGGTGGGTGACCAGCACCACTCCCCGGCCGCCTTTGTCTCTCTCCCCCCCCCCCCCCCCAGTGCCGACGTTCGCACGCGGCACGAGTTACCCGTTTGCGGCCGAGTCGACCTCGTGGAAGGCCCAGGACGTGTTCAATTAATTCGCCACCGTTATTGGGGTCGGGAGCGGGGATCGAACTCAGGTAGCCCGAGGTTCGGAGCGCAGCGAACTTACCGCCGCTCCCACCGGCACAGCCGTCGTCCGCACGCTGTGGCGAGCGGTGGCGCAGCGGTTAGCGCGCAACGAAGTCAAGCGGATCGACGCATCCGCTGATAATGCCGTTCGTAAACATCGGCACGGGGGTTGGGGGGGGGGAGACAAAGGCGGCCGCGCGAGCATCGATGAAAGTCATCGCGGCTCTGAATAGATGCTCGCCCGCAGCACTTGCCCCGACGGTTTGTGTCGGCTACGCGGGGAACTTTGGCTTTGTCTTTGTCGAGGCGGTCAATCCCCCAGTTGAGTCGTCTTCGTGGCCCTATAGCTCCCGTGTCTGCGCACATGCACAGTCAACGAGCCCTCCAGGTGCACCTAGCCTGGCACAAGCGCCGTGGTGACGTACCCGCCACTTGGAGTCTAACGTTGTCCATGTATCTCTGTGTGTGCGTGTGTCTGCATATGTCAATTTGTTTGTCTCTATGTATGCCTATGTGTGTGTATCTATATCTCTATGTATGTCTATGTGTCTATGTATGTCTATGCCTATGTGTCTCTATCTTTATGATTGCCTATATGTCTCTATCTCTATGTATGTCTATGTGTCTCTATCTCTATGTATGTCTATGTGTGTGTGTCTATGTCTCTATGTATGTCTATGTGTCTGTATCTCTATGTATGTCTATGTGTGTCTGTATCTCTATGTATGTCTATGTGTCTGTGTCTATATCCCTATGCATGTATATGTGTCTCTATCTCTATGTACGCCTATGTGTCTGTGTCTATATTTCTATGTATGTCTATCTGTCTGTGTCTCTATGTATGTCTATCTGTGTCTCTATGTATGTCTATCTGTCTGTGTCTCTATGTATGTCTATGTGTGTGTCTCTATGTATGTCTATCTGTCTCTATGTATGTCTATGTGTGTGTGTCTATGTATGTCTATCTGTGTCTCTATGTATGTCTATGTGTGTGTCTCTATGTATGTCTATCTGTGTCTCTATGTATGTCTATGTGTGTCTCTATGTATGTCTATGTGTCTCTATGTATGTCTATGTGTGTCTCTATGTATGTCTATCTGTCTCTATCTATGTCTATGTGTGTGTCTCTATGCATGTCTATCTGTGTCTCTATGTATGTCTATGTGTGTGTCTCTATGTATGTCTATGTGTGTGTCTCTATGTATGTCTATCTGTCTCTATGTATGTCTATGTGTGTGTGTCTATATCTCATGATAATGTAGTGGTTAGCGCGCTGCGCTATGAACCTGGCGACCCGGGTTCGATTTCCGCTCACGGCCAACACCAGTGACGATTATCTGAACCGGTCCCGGGCCTCCCCTGGGTCGACTCAGCCTCAAATGAGTACCGGGTGCGGTGTGTAAACATTGCCACTAGGGAGACAAAGGCGGTCGGGCGTGGTGCTGGCCACCCACCCCCTGGTGTACCGTTACCGGCCTTCATAGGTGCTCGCTAACAGCACTTGCCCCTACAGTCTGTTAAGGCTATACGGGGGATCTTTGTCGTTTTGTCTCTATGTATGTCTATGTGTCTGTGTCTATATCTCTATGTATGTCTATGTGTTTGTGTCTATATCTCTATGTATGTCTATGTGTGTGCGTCTATATCTCTATGTATGTCTATGTGTCTGTATCTCTATGTATGTCTATGTGTCTGTGTCTATATCTCTATGTATGTCTATATGTGTGTGTTTATGTCTCTATGTATGTATATGTGTCTGTATCTCTATGTATGTCTATGTGTCTGTGTCTATATCTCTATGTATGTCTATGTGTGTGTGTGTCTCTATGTACGTCTATGTGTCTACGTCTATATCGCTATGTACGTCCGTGCGTGCCTGCGTACGCATGGGACTCGCCCGCTGATGAATATTCACATCACATCACAGCGCCCCGCGCAGAGCAAGCAGCCACACGGACACACAGAGCGGAGTCCGAGAGAGGCGCGTGGAAAGGAGCGGACACGAATCGAGAGACAGAGACACACACACACAGAGACAGACACACACAGACAGAGACGAGAGCGGAGAGCTCTCTCGCTCAGACAGCCAACGCAAGGCAGGACATACACGACAGACATCCAGCCAGACAGCGGTGTAGATCACGACACACACACACTCTCGCTCTCTCTCGCGCACGCCTCCCACATGATATGAGCTCTCGCGGCGAGCAGTAAAAGGGAAATGTGCAAGGCAACCGCCACGGTGTGTGTCTGAACGCCGAGACAGACGGTGGGAGAGGAGAGAGAGAGAGAAGAACAGGAGAGAGAGAGAGAGAGCAAATACTACGAGAGATAGACGAGAGAGAGAGCGGCTGGAGAGGAGGAGGTGGAGGAGGAGAAGGAGGAGAGATCATTCAGAGGAAGAGGAGGAGAGAGTGAGCTATGGAAGAGAGCGTTGACAACCCCAACCGCGCCGTGGAGTTCCTCAAAGAGCTCAACAAGATCATCGAGACCCAGCAGGGCCTCATCGCCAAGCAGAGGCGACGCATCGAGGAGCTGGAGGGCCGAATCGCCGAGTTGATCCGGCGCAACGCGGCCATCAGCGAGCTCCACCAGAGGCACCTTTCGGCCTGCCCTCTCGCCCTCCGCCTGGGCCAGAGCGCGGCACGGCACGAGCAGCAGCAGCAGCCCTGCCTCCTGCCTCGGCGTCCCGCCACCTCCGGGACAACACTGCAGCAGCAGCAGCAGCTAAAACATCACTACCACAACGTCGGTGGCCATCACCACCACCAGCACCACCAGCACCAACATCAGCACCAACAGCAACTGAGCACAGCAGCGCCCGGCAACACCTCGGGGTCTGTCGCGGATGACGAGGAGGCCCAACCGGTGATCGCGATGTGCAGCGTCTGTGATCAACATCTGCAGCAGCAGCAGCAGCAGCAGCAAGAGGCGGCTAAGTTGCCGAGCTGCTCGATACCGATGCACAACTACGTCGTGCGGAAAGTGCAGCTGGACGAGGAGGAGGAGGGTGGCGGTGGTGGTATTGAGGATGTGCATCATCATCATCAGCAGCAGCAGCAGCCTGGACGAGAGGAGAGCACAGGAGGTGGTGCTGCGTGCCCGTGTCCCGCCGAAGAGGAGAATCTATCCGTCTCCGCGCAGCAGCAGCATCAGCAGCAGGAGCCGCATCAGCAGCAGGAGCCGCATCATCATCAGCAGCAGCAGCAGCCGCATCATCATCATCAGCAGCAGCAGCATCAGCAGGAGCATCAGCAGGAGCAGATTCCGCCAGCTCTGCCGGAGACATCTGCCCTGACGAGGGTGGCGGCTCCGGACGGAGCTCAGCAACTGTGAGTGCCTCGGTCGCAGCCCCGGAGACTCGCCGGGTGAACTCGTTGCACCTCGGGTCACCTTCGACCGTGAACCCAACCCTGACGCTCATCGTGACGCTGCCCCTTATCCATAACCCTCGCCCGATTAGCGAGCGCGACTCGGCAAACCGACCGGACCTCACCCGGACCCCGTGAACTTAAACCGCGGGTTTTACTCTGCGCATGAACTTGATCCCCAAACCCCATTGCTGTTAATCTCACCCTGACCCTAACATCACCACCCTGACCTTGGCCAGTAAGCACGGCCCCGAACCTAACTCTCATCTAGTAATGACCTGAAACTCACCAGGACGCTGCCCTTTCACCCTAACCATGACCCTAACCCTGACCATTACTCTATCCATGTCCCATAGCCTCTAAGCTGACCTTCGACTCCAACAACTCTTACCCCCCCCCCAACATCCCCCAATGAGAGTCCTCGTGCTCTGCTGTGCGCACTGTATATATTTGTTCGTACATGTATATACACGCGCGCCGTTCCTTTTGCAGGCGTATTAACAAACCTGCCGTCAACTCGTGCCCTTCACTAACTCGAGTCGCGTGCTGGCCAGCTGCGGCGTTCCGCGTGTGCCGACGAGCGACTTGTGGCCTCGCGAAATCCACCCTGGCGCCCGCTTCCCCCGTAGGTAGGGGTTGAGATTTGTCAGGCCTCGGGTAGGGTGGAGAGGGTGGGCATCTACGGAGTCGTCCCGTTCGAGTCGTCATTCCTTCGCAACCCAAACCCGCGAATGATTTCCTGATTCACCGTGAAACTCGACTCCGTCCGTCCGTTCTGTCTGTGTGTGCGGCCTTTAAGAGGAAAACAATACGTCATGGGCGACGTTTCGGGCTTTGGACCTTCCTCACGGCAGAATTTGAGCAGTACGGTGAGTCTGCTTTGTGAGCCTTCGTCGCTGGCAAACGCTGACCGCAAGTATAGTAGACATTCGAGCCAAATGCGTAAAAGACAACCCATTAGCACACAAACACACACACACACGTCAATCTCGCAACCTCCGATGAGCGCGCTTGGCTGCGTACGGCGCGAAAGAAGAAGTCCAGCATTGCATACAGTACACCCAGAATCGCGTTCAACAGAAAAGGGTCTTGCAGCGATGCTGCCAGCATTTTGTGCAGCGGTGCACAAATTGACACGCACTCGTCGCGCTCGTAGATTCGAACAAAAAAACAACAACTCTATCATTAGCAACGATCCTTCTTCACAGCAGTGAGAGAGAGCAATAGAGGTTGGTGGTCTCTGACGAATATGCCGAGTTTGTGGTATTGCACTGCTCGTTTTTATGAATGAACGTGTGTGTGTGTGTATATATACCGTATATGCTGACGGCTGCTGGCACACTTATTATGAACGCGCTCGCGTGACAACAAGGTTTGGCCTCTCTTGCTTGAACAAGCGAAGCGATCTCAACGGGTGTGACAGCGGGGGGCGGTGTGGCGCGGCCTCGCGTTCGAGCTGTCGTCGCTTGCTGCAGACATTTCGCGGTTCGAATCAAACAGGCCGCCCCCCGATTAATACAGCGCTGCGGTGTGCGCGCGCGCGCGCGTACAAATCCTTGAATCGCTACAGCCGCTAGCCACGGGTCCGCTTGCTTCTGCGCAGTGGAAATGAAAGATCCCGTGATGTGATCCACAAGAGAAGGCAATTTTTTGCGCGACCAGCGTCACGGTCTAAAGTTAGCCCGACTTTAAGTGTTTTTTTTTTCTTCTTCTCAAATGGAATTTGCACGGAGCAGCAATCATCGCTGCTAAAGCTCGGCAGGGCACCTCTCGCAATGAGAGTCTTGAGGCTCGGCGATGCCTCCAATGGGTTTTCCGGCTCGTGCTACAAGTTCCCACGTGGTGAAAGCGCCACTTCGTTGAGATCAACATTTGTCGCTTCTTACAACAACAAAAAAGCTCCGTAGCTCAGTGGGCCTTGCCTCCTAAAAATAAAAAAATAAAATAGTTTGTTAGTTAGTCAATAAAATAGATTCCGGAGGATTTTGGGGAAAAACAACATTTTTTTTTTTCAAGGTAAAGGAGGGGCACCGGAATTGCTTGCCCGTGCCACTGCTGACTGAAGGGACTTCCTCCACTCATGAGACTGAGCGAGGCTCTGCTGAGTACACACAGTGTAATAAACGCGACGGTGTATAATGCGTCACGGTGGACGAGATGTTAACTCCCTCGACTGGTATGCAGGAGGTCGTGGGTTCGATCCCGAACCTGACGATGCCTTTATATTCGGACTTTACGCGTCTCTCTCTCTCTCCCCGTGGTCGCGTGGACTTTTTTCTCCAGGTCCTCCGGGTTTTCCCCCTCCACATTTAGAATCAACATCACGCGTTCGGAAGTCTTTGGCTGCTGTAAATGTCCACGTGAGAAGTCAGCCGCCGACTTCGCTGGGCGACCGCTTGGGACAGCACAGGTGGCATCTGACAAAGAGCGATGCGCAGCTCCGTAGGGGACCTTACCTGGTGAAATAACGAATCGTTTAGTTTCAGTTCAGTTTGCAAGCCACGCCGTCGAGATTGTCATCGCTGTCGCCGCCCGTGTGAAATCCTCTTGTTGCGGGGCAACGTACGAGGTCACCGGCCAGTTTGAGTGGCCGTCTGTCCAGCCGTGAATGAACATTACCGGTATCACCCCTCCCCTCCCCTCCCCCTACAACTTGGTTCACGAATGCGCCGGCGAATCGGACGCTTGTTCAACTGCCTCGAATGGGCCAGGGAGCGGGACAGGGATGGGGGGGGATGCATCGTTGAGAGGCGGTCACGTGATGAGCGTGGGGCCAGGCGGGGGGGTGCCTTGCCCCCTCTCCCACCAACCCCCACCACCCCTCCCCCCTGGTGGCCAACATCTACGAGTTGGGCCCCCCTTGGCGGCCACCGTGAGATTTGTTTTCAAGAGTGTTGGGCCCCTTCCCCACTCCCCCCGAACTGATGATGGAGTTGAGATGGGTGGGGAAGGGTTAATAGGGTGTCCAATACAGATGGTAACTCAAAATTGGTGTGCAGTACTGATGGTAAATCATCATTGGTGTCCAGTACTGATGGTAACTCAATATTGGTGTGCAGTACTGATGGTAAATCATCATTGGTGTCCAGTACTGATGGTAACTCAACATTGGTGTGCAGTACTGATGGTAAATCATCATTGGTGTCCAGTACTGATGGTAACTCAACATTGGTGTGCAGTATTGATGGCAAATCATCATTGGTGTCCAGTACTGATGGTAACTCAATATTGGTGTGCAGTACTGATGGTAAATCATCATTGGTGTCCAGTACTGATGGGAACTCAACATTGGTGTCCAGTACAGATGGTAACTCATTATTGGTGTCCAGTACAGATGGTAACTCAACATTGGTGTGCAGTACAGAGAGTAACTCAACATTGGTGTCCAGTACTGATGGTAAATCATCATTGGTGTCCAGTACAGATGGTAACTCAACATTGGTGTGCAGTACAGAGAGTAAATCATCATTGGTGTCCAGTATATATGGTAAATCATCATTGGTGTGCAGTACTGATGGTACATCATCATTGGTGTCCAGTACTGATGGTAACTCAACATTGGTGTGCAGTATTGATGGTAAATCATCATTGGTGTCCAGTACTGATGGGAACTCAACATTGGTGTCCAGTACAGATGGTAACTCATTATTGGTGTCCAGTACAGATGGTAACTCAACATTGGTGTGCAGTACAGAGAGTAACTCAACATTGGTGTCCAGTATAGATGGTAAATCATCATTGGTGTGCAGTACTGATGGTACATCATCATTGGTGTCCAGTACTGATGGTAACTCAACATTGGTGTCCAGTACTGATGGTAACTCAACATTGGTGTGCAGTACAGAGAGTAACTCATCATTGGTGTCCAGTATAGATGGTAACTCAACATTGGTGTGCAGTACAGAGAGTAACTCAACATTGGTGTCCAGTACAGATGGTAACTCAACATTGGTGTGCAGTACAGAGAGTAAATCATCATTGGTGTCCAGTATAGATGGTAAATCATCATTGGTGTGCAGTACTGATGGTAACTCAACATTGGTGTGCAGTACTGATGGTAACTCAACATTGGTGTCCAGTACTGATGGTAACTCAACATTGGTGTCCAGCACTGATGGTAACTCAACATTGGTGTCCAGCACTGATGGTAACTCAACATTGGTGTCCAGTACTGATGGTAAATCATCATTGGTGTCCAGCACTTGGGGAGACCAAGGAGGTGAGGAGTGGTGTTTGGCCACCCACCGTGCCAGCCATAATAGGTGCTCGCTAACAGCACTCTCCCGAACAACCTGATCGGGCTACCGAGGGGATCTGTGTCTCGGTGTGGTGGGTTCACGTCGTAATAACATAACACTCTGAGTTAACACGAACGTCATCACTTCTGCGAAAAATTCTTTTTTTTTTAAAGCACGCTCTTTAATCTTGGTAATTTGTTCTCGGGAAGAATCTTTCAACGTGGATATTTTCCGTGTGTACAGTTTTTCAAGACACGCTGCACTTTCTATTTTCTTTCCTTTTCAACAGCCTACCATTACGGCAATACATTACGCAACTGAAAAGGCTGTCACAATGCTATCGTTGCTGAATCGTTGCTGATGGGTAGGAACAATGTTCAGACTGCATTGCATTGACAGGCCCGTCTTTCTTCCAGTTCATCACCTTAAATAATACAAGGTCAGCCGTTATCGTTACCTTGCTTGTCCTGGCTCACTCAAAGAGCCTAAAAAAACGCCAGGAAAATTGACCTAATATGCTTATGGATGTTTTAAGGGCCACACTCACTTAGGTGCCTAACGACACCTAAGTATTCCCAATGTCGTTTATTTTCGGAAGTTGAGCAGGAGTTGAGCCTGGTTTCAAAGTCAGATTTTAAAAATATATATATATATATATCCTGGGGGAAATCCGATGAGCTATGAAGCTCTTTTTGCACAGATGTCCAGTATGGCCACGGGGTCAGAAAGGGACAACAACCAAACAACAACAAACAACACACAATAGGAGCGCAAAGTGTAGGATGGGTGACCATCACCACGAGGCCATGCGGGTTTCCAGATGCTCACTTGAGTGGGGGAACTTACCTTGCCATCTCAACCGTTCGTGCTCGAACTTGGTGGGGTGCCAAGTTTTTCAAGAAATTTATTTGAAGCTAACCTGAATCCCGGAAGACGCTGCACGTCTTGAGCGACATTGCAGGCGTGGTTGCTGTAAATACGTTCAATACAAGTGTAAGATGTAAGTTGTGATTATATATTTTTTTAAATTGTCGTTATATTCACAACCTCGCCAGACATCACCCTGCGCTGAGCCTTTATATTTCAAGTCGTCTCTAACATCGGCGGACTTGGTTCCATCGCACGCAATCCGGACTTCATCAGACGCTTAAGGAAATTAAAAGCGAAGCAGCCTTGCACAAATAAAGAAAGAAATAGACCAATCGCTAAATAAGTTGATGAATAATTTATTAAAAAAAAATGCGTCAGCAGTCGTCGGTGTGTCTTTTAGCCCACAGGCCTACCAGCTGTCCCGTTTAATGTTTATCCATTGTTCATATCAGCAGCATTGTTCTTAAGCATGCAAGCTGTGCGCAGCTTTATATCTTCAAGAGTCTCATCAGCATTGAGTCAGGCTCGACCAGGAGAATGCTACTGGGTTGCCAGATGTTTTTTTTGAGAAGAGCACTCTACCGACACGACTGGTGCCTCTTCAACGCAAAACAGAGCAATGTCTTGATTTAAAGCTTTCGTGACTGCAGTAATTCATATTCTTAGTTTTTTCGGTAAAGTCACGTATATTTTATTATATAATATATATTTTATAATATATATTTTATTATTTTGTTGTTTCTCTTCAACGTGACTTTACCGAAAAAACTAAGAATAAGAGCAATGTCTGTTTGTGTATTGCATTACCCACAGCAATATGTAATCAACGTCACTTATGTGCTGCATGTTGTGATGAATACACAACATGCAGGCCGCATAGTTTCACCTTCTGCCCGCTAAGATAGGGTTTTTTCCCCTTTTTTATGGCAACAAAACTGAAACCTTTTTTACAAGGAATCATGTGTGCATGAATCACAATACTTGTGGTCAAAATGCAAACAAAAAACACACTATGATAATATATGATGCATTGTCCTTGAAACTGATTGGTCCACACCAGAGACGGCTTTCTTTTGAGCCTCGTCTCTGGTGTGGACCAATCAGTTTAAGGACAATGTATATATTATCAGAGTGGAACAAAACTGAAACCTTCAAACTTCAAATCTAGAATTAGGTCTAACGGTGCCCGTTTAGACTTTGGAATTCTATAGTACCATTAACTTCCTGACGACCACACATCAGCATTGTCATCGTAATAACCTCGTCGCGGTGGCGAGATGTTATCTCCCTCGTCCGGTATGCAGGAGTTCGTGGATTCGATCCCATGTCTGTCAACCCATACGGTTTACCCCGTATTCTTGTACAGGGAAATTCAGTTTTCAGGTTAATACGGCGTACAGTCGTTTCAATACGGGCAATTTTTTTGTCAATCTTTTGGTGTTTCTCCCTTGTGATGGGACTTTGTAGGATGAACTTTGAGATTTATAAGGGGCACGGGGTGACCAATGAGGTCTGAATTGGTCTGTCATAAGGTAGGGCACTGATAAGGGGTTGACAGATATGCAATACCGACCCAGGCACCTGTTGTATATGTGGAGTTTGCGTGTTCTCTCTTTCTCCGCGGCCGTCTGGAAAGCTCTTCCTTCCGCCACGGGATCTATGCAACTTTAAAACGTAGGTTGAAAACTAATTTCTTTAGAACTGATTTTTGTGTTTAGTGTGTCGTCCTTCCCCCCCGCCCCCACCCCCCCCCCCCCCCCCGGCACCTCCGATTATCACGGTTGTCTACGTACGGTGCGAAAGAAGCTCAACGTACGTACGTAGGTACGTCCGTGCATACATTGCTGAAACCATTCTCAAGGTGGCTGGGCGGCTCAGGGGGGGTCAAAGGCCCCGGGGGGGGGGGGGGTGGGGTGGGGTGGGGGGGTCAGAGCCCTGTGCCGGCACCACTGAGTTGCTGGCTTCCAATCCGCGGGTTGCAGCCGCCTGAGACCAATCCGAGCTGGCGAGCGCGTTGGTCTCACGGTGCAAGCACGATGACCGTGGAGGATAGTGAAACGGTGTGGGCGCTGCAATTCCCTGCTCATGCCACTGCTGCCGGTGGACCGAGTTTCCCACCCCCCCCCCCCCCCCCCCCCCACCGGGCGATTCCACTGCTGGATGAAGGCCTACCTCCCGAAGCCGCCGCTGCCCCCGCCGTCGCCCTCGCCAGCACCGCTGCACTCCTCCAAATCGCGACACTTGAGTATCCACATTTTGCTCGAGCAAGCCCGGCGGCGTTTGTTAAGACGTGAATCCCTGCATTCGGCGAGACTGGCAGACGCTCGGCGTGGCCCATTGAGCAGAAGTAGCCTGGGCGCTTCTGGATTTTAAAGTCTCGGTCCCCGTTATCGCATCTGCTGGACATTGTTCTGTTTATTTTTCGCATGTCACGTGTCTCATTCAGCGCTTGCCTTTATTACTATTTCCCTATCTTCATTCTTGACCTTTTCATTTAAATGCGTTCACGTGCCCGGTTTTTTTTTATTTTCTTTCTTTCTTCAATACTTTCCCGTGAGATATCAAAAAAAATGTCATTTATATTCTCGAGGTGCCTTTCCTTCTCTGTGAATATTTTATGCATTCCACTTCGGCTCCACGAATCCCTTGTCTGCCCCCCCCACCACCACCCCTACCCACAGACTCAATCACGACGATGCACACGAAGGAGCGTGGCTGCCGTGGGGCGTGGGGGTGCAAGGAATGAGGAGCCCAGCCAACTGAATGCGCCTCTCGCGTATTAGCCTCTCATTTTAATTGTTTGAAAATATCTTGACACACAAATAGAGGACTGCAGAACTTGGGCAGTTGTTCGGTAGCGCCGGCACCTCGCTGCGTGACTGCTGCCTTCCAGCTCGCCTGTGGTTCCATTGTAATTCATGAGATGCGATTTGCATGGATGGTGCTAGTTAAAGGAAAACAAAAAAAAATCCATTCTAGCTATCCCCCTCCGTCCCCCACCTCCACCTATTGCACCGCCTGCGCACTCGATAGTCACGCCACTGACCACACACCTGTAGCGCCCGTGGCGAGATGTTAACTACCTCGCCCGGTATGCGGGAGGTCGTGGGTTCGATCCCGATCCAGACCCCGACGCCTGCTCTGTGTTTGGAGTTTGCGGTGTCTCTCTCGCCGCGTTCACGTGGATTTTTCTCACGGGTCCTCCGGTATTCTCCTTCCACATTTAGAATCGACGCGCGTTCACAGTATTTCGGCTGCTCTAAATTTCCGCGTGATGCTAAGCCACTTCGTTGGGCTATCATTTTGTGGCCGGGTCGCTTCTGAAAAAGAGAAACATAGCAGCTCTGTGGGCTTTGCCAGGGGCATCGGTTTTTTTTTTTTCCCATGGCAAGCCCCACGGCGTATGAAACGCGAAACCATCATCGCCCCCACTGCTGCTGCTGCAACACAGTTACAGCAGCAGCAGCAGCAGCATCGCACCCACTGCTGCAGCAGCAGCACAGTGACAGCAGCAGCAGCAGCAGCATCGCACCCACTGCTGCAGAACAGTTACAGCAGCAGCAGCAGCATCGCAACCACTGCTGCTGCTGTTACAGCAGCAACAGCATCGCACCCACTGCTGCTGCTGCAGTGACAGCAGCAGCAGCAGCATCGCACACACTGCTGCTGCTGCAGTGACAGCAGCAGCAGCATCGCACCCACTGCTGCAGCAGCACAGTGACAGCAGCAGCAACATCGCACTCACTGCTGCTGCTGTTACATCACAGTTACAGCAACAGCATCGTCCCATCCACATGGACTTTTCGGAGACGCTTGAAGCCCCCCATCCACCCCTCCTCTTGATTACAGGCCCCACGTCTCACATAAACGCCCACCTCACGGTTAACGGTCCAACGTCTTCCTTCAAGGCCCCCACCGCTGTCCCCAGGCTCTCGACTGACACTCAGCTTGGCTGCTCGGAGCCAGGGGTCATTTACGTCCGGTGAAATATTGTGCGCGTTGCAGATTGCCTTCGTGTTAGTGACGATGGTGTGAGACGAGTTGGGAGAGGTAGGAGAGTGTGTGGAGGGGAGGGGAGTGAGATGAGAGGGGAGGGGAGAGGTAGGAGAGTGCGTGGAGGAGAGTGGAGTGAGATGAGAGGGGAGAGGTAGGAGAGTGCGTGGAGGAGAGTGAAGTGAGATGAGAGGGGAGAGGTAGGAGAGTGCGTGGAGGGGAGTAGAGTGAGATGAGAGGGGAGCGGTAGGAGAGTGCGTGGAGGGGAGTGGAGTGAGATAAGAGGGGAGAGGTAGGAGAGTGCGTGGAGGGGAGTGGAGTGAGATGAGAGGGGAGAGGTAGGAGAGTGCGTGGAGGGGAGTAGAGTGAGATGAGAGGGGAGAGGTAGGAGAGTGCGTGGAGGGGAGTAGAGTGAGATGAGAGGGGAGTAGAGTGAGATGAGAGGGGAGAGGTAAGAGAGTGCGTGGAGAGGAGTAGAGTGAGATGAGAGGGGAGTAGAGTGAGATGAGAGGGGAGAGGTAAGAGAGTGCGTGGAGAGGAGTAGAGTGAGATGAGATGAGAGGGGAGGGGAGTGAGATGAGAGGGGAGTGAGATGAGCGGTGAGAGGTAGGAGAGTGCGTGGAGGGGAGTAGAGTGAGATGAGATGAGAGGGGAGTGAGATGAGATGAGAGGGGAGTGAGATGAGAGGGGAGATCTCGGCAGGGTGGAGTCCGTCGAAGATCCCGACGATGGCGGTGCGATTTTGAAATTGATCCGAGATTGGATTGGAAGCCAGACAGCAGCCGCTGTTTGAAAGCGTAGATAATTAAATAAGTGCTCTAATGCCCCCGCCCCCGCTATCTAATTACTGCCTTTAACGCATTCCCTCGGCACGCTTGCACGCGTGGGTCCTCACTCGTCGCTTGCGCTCGTGAGCCCGCACTCATTGCGACGCTGGGAAGTGTCGCATTTTCGCATCGTTTGCTCCGTGGGTCAGCGCCACTAACGGGCCACACCCTCGCTGCAAACACTGGCCAGGCAAATCCCCACACGGAGCCCTCAAAGTAGAAGCTTTCTACGCAAGGGACTCCTCGCATCGCGATGTCGCGCATGCGGGAGGAGGTCGCGAGCACGCGGAGAGACAACTCGCCTCGCTCCCCAGCCTCCCCCCCCCCCCTTGCTAAGTGCCTCGCCTGGTATGCAAGGAGGTCGTGGGTTCGATCCCGACCCTGGAGTTTGCGTGTCTCTCCTCTCTCTCTCGTGGTAGCGTGGGGACTATTTTCCTTCCGGGTCTTCCCATTTTTTTTCAGCCTTCCACGTTCAGGATCAACATCGCGCGCGCATTCGAGGTATTTTTTTTTTCTTTCTGTCCGCTATAATTGCACACGTGACCAGCCATTTCCATTGAGCTGTCTCATTCGCGATGGCCCGATCGCGTCTGAAAAAGAGCTACACGGCTTGCTGGAACCTTACCTGGTCAAACATTTTCTTGACTTTTTTCACTGCCGGGGTTTACGGGGTTAACATCGTCCTGTTTGCGCCGTACGAGTGCCACGCTGTCTCTTCCCTCGCTCTCGGTTTCACGCCCAGAACGGTGTCGTTGTCACGATACGAAGCATCCATTCAGATCTCTCGCAGGGGGCAGTGCAACCCCCCCCCCCCCCTGCGCTTAGATGACAGCCCGCAGAAGCGGACGTCACAGAGTTACCGCTGAAATCCCTGAGAGTGACCGATCACCAAACTTTCCCCACCCGCCTGCCCTCCTACAACGAGACGTGCTCATCACGTGACACGAAACACCAATTCTTTGTTTTTTTTTCTTCCCCATTCTCAGTGGCGGAATTTATCTCGTGGAGAGATGCTATTCCTTTCGCCTGGTACGCAGGAGGCTGTGGGTTCGATGCCGGGACCGTGACGATGCCTGCTGTATATTTGGAGTCCACGTGTTCTCTCTTTCTCTGTGATGGTCGTGGCGTGGACTTTTCTCCGGGTTCCTCCTCCGCTTTTTGCCCTCCTCCACATTTAGAAACGACACGCGGTTACATGATTTGGCTGCTACTTTGAATTCCCACGTGTGGTGGCGATGATGATGATATCAGACACTTCCATGATGAACTATCATCACGTGTGGCCAGGTCACCTCTGAAAATGAGCCAATAGCTTGGTGCGCTTCACCCGGTAATTCATAAAATAGCGGCAGTAGGAGTCGTTATTTCACTCGTGCTTTCTTAACGTTGCTGAAAAGCCAAAATAAAGCATTCAAAATATTTTTTTTAAAGACTGACGCTTAAAGCTCCGCACAGATGCATTCGTGAATCCGTCACTGTATTGCCATATCCTGTCCATTTCCCAGGCCCATTTGCATGGAAGCAGCGGAACGTGGTCTTTCAGGGAAAGGTTGTTAAATGTACAAGGGTTTGTCATATACGACGAATGTTCACGTGTTCTGACGTGTACGTTGACGAGCGACTATTCTCAGTCGTTCACATGCAGACACGTGACAAGGGTAGGGGAGGAGCCGCGGTGCAGTGCTCATCACGTTGCCCTATGAACCCCAGTGGCAATGAGCTCGACTGGCAAAGCCATCGTTCAACGGCGGTCACGGCATCGCTTTCAGATGCGCTCCTGCGCCCGTCTGGAACGCTCTCTTCCTCCCGATATGAGGGAAGCCACTGGGAGCTGCGTCACTTTGAAATCGCCATCTAGATTGACAAACTCATTTATTTAGAACCGCTCTTTGTGTGTTAGCTTGCTGTCCTCCGCAACCTCCGATTAACACGGTTGACTAAGTAGGGTGCGAAAGAATTTCAAGATACAGCCATAGACGCAGGCTTTTGGCTAAACGTTGAAAAAAAAATGGGCACTGCATCGCGCGCTTTCAGACGCGCCCCTGCACCCGTCTGGAACGCTCTCTTCCTCCCGATATTAGGGAAACCACTGGGAGCTGTGTCACTTTTAAATCATCCACATTACAATGTCATTGTGTTGAGTTTATTGTCCATGGGCCGCACCTCCGCTTAGCCACGGTTGTCCACCAACGGCGAGAACAGAGTTCACGCGTACATTCAAAAACACACGATCAACATCAGCGGCGAGTGACATCTTAATCGGTATCCCCCCCCCCCACACCCCGCTCCAACCCCCCTCCTCCCTCCTTCACCAATCCCCACCGACCGCAGGCAAGAGCTGGACATTGGGGAGACTCACGAGTTGGTACGGTCCAAACAGCCATCCACGACTCACAATGTCAGTTCATGCGTCCATCTCCTCCCTTGCATGCTCTCAGGCTCGAGTTGGTACGGTCCAAATCTCGGTGCGCGGTGGGGGGGAGGTTTCGGAGGGGACGGGGGTGAGGCCGTCCTGTTTGTGAGTCTCCCCAATGTCCAGCTCTTGCCTGCGTTTGTTTGACGCGTCGATTTTTGTTGGCAGCAGCCAATATTTAGATTTTCTCGTGGCGTTTTCGTTTCGTGGTTTAGGCCAGTCGTTTTTTTTTATAACCTTTCCTGCAGCCTTGCACCCCTTTGGTTCTCAATGGTTATTTTTTTTTTAAATATGTTTTTATAAATACATAGGGGTTTGATGAAACAAAGTAAGTTGTGACTGACGTGCCCGTGATTAATTTGTGTTTTCCGGTGATTTACCTTCGAAAAAAATCTGGCCACGTCTCGCACCGCCCCCCCCCCCCCCCCCCACAGAAAGGTCATCTCGCACCCGCAGGGGTGCGTGCACCCCCAGGTTAAGAAGAAGAGCCACTTGGTTAGGCCAAATTGGACAACATTTCTGAACCCCTTTCACCACCCGACAAAAAAAGCCAAACGAATGAAAGATACGAAGCCTATCAAATGTATTCAACATCAGCTAATGCGTTCGCACTGGAGGAAATCCTATGAGTTGCGAAGCTCTTTTTCACAGATGTCCAGTAAAATTGTTTAACGTGGTTTGCAGATTGAGTCCTTTCGTTGCGCACCACCCCACGTGACTATTTTAGCATCTTTGGCTGTGTCGGGTTGGGTTGGGTGGTGGAGGCTTTTACAACACATGCGATTGGGTCAGAGCGTTTCGTGGCCGAACTTACAACAACAACAAAAAAAGCTCAGTAAATTATCAATCGTGAGAAATCGCGACAACGTCGCTTCAGGAGTAGGAGTGAGAACGAGATGGCAGCTTTTATTTATTGGAGGTGCGGTTATCTTCGTCGAGAGCTGAGAAACAAATGAAAGTAACAAACCCCGTGAAACCGAAGAGAGTCGCTCGCAGTTTGACCAAGCGCCACGGTGCAATTCCAAGAATACTTAAATCCTTGCAGTTGCTGCACCTCACGTGAAACTGTAAACCACCGCGAACGCGCTCCGTCTTCTAAGAACTCAGACGCTAAGCGTGGTGGAACTTGGTTTAGTACGGTGGCTCTCAGGCTACTGCTGTACACACCCCCCCCCCTTGTTGAATCTTGGTTCAACCCAGTAACCCCCCCCCTCCCCCATCCCTCGCTTGCCTGACCCAACGTGGCTGGCTCTGAGAAATTAAGGTACGAACAATGGACGCAACACATGTGAACCCAATTGTCCATTCTGTGAGCTTTCCCAACGAGCTGCCAGTAACTGCGAGCGAATAAAAAAAAAATTCAAAGGACGCTCTGCGCACGTGACACTCGCTGGTTACTCCGGGAAACCCAACAATTGTGTTCGATCAATGAGTTTAAAAAAAGGTCTTTTATATCTTTCCAGGCTACCACACGGATTAAAATTGTACCGTAGTTTCGATTTAAAGCTTTCGTGACTGCAAGGATTCATCTTCTTTGGTTCTTTCGGTAAAGTCACGTAGAATGAGAATAAAATAATAAATTGATAAAATAAAATAACACAATAATATTATCACGACGTTTCGGCCACAACACAAGCGGCCTTCATCATTCACCTGATTTTTCATTCACCTGATGAAGGCCGCTTGTGTTGTGGCCGAAACGTCGTGATAATATTATTGTGTTATTTTATTTAATCAATTTATTATTTTATTCTCATTCTACGTGACTTTCCCGAAAGAACCAAAGAAGATGTACCGTAGTTTTTATTTTATTTTCGGCAGATTCATACGTGATTATTCGCCAATTACTCACGTGTACTATCTTCTTGGTTCTTTCGGTGAAGTCACGTAGAATGGGAATAAAATAACAAAATAAAATAAGACGATAAAATTCTCACGACGTTTCGGCCACAACACACGTGGCCTTCTTCAGGTGAAGAGACAGGTCTGTCCGGAAGACAGAGCTTGAATGGACGCTGTCATGCAAGGACCGCGTCTATTAAGCTGTGTGGGCAGAGTTAAAATTATGAATTTGCATGTTGACAGCGTTCATTCAAGCTCTGTCTTCCGGACAGACCTGTCTCTTCACCTGAAGAAGGCCACTTGTGTTGTGGCCGAAACGTCGTGATAATTTTATTGTCTTATTTTATTATTTTATTCCCATTCTACGTGACTTTACCGAAAGAACCAAGAAGATGAATCCTTGCAGTCACGAAAGCTTTAAATCACGTGTACTCTATAACTTCACGCATTTAACAAGAAATATCACCCCGCGTGCCACCTCCTGAGACGTTGCCACGTTACTCCCCCCCCCCCCCCGAGGGGGTCCGCGTTACACTTCGGTTGAGAGCCACTGGTTTTGTGCACGAATGGATGACCCCCCCCCCCCGCCAAGGCTTCGCCGGTGGCTCGGAGATGGCAGTGCCGAGTGTGAGCTCCCCGCACGCGTGGCGAGTCGTCTCCGGCTTCTCCGTCGTCCCTCCCGCGTGCGTGAAGCCGAACTCCCAGTGAGTGCAGCCAACACGTGCATCGCGTTGACCGTGGAGCAAAGTGCGCTAGGGCGGCCGGATACGTCGTTGGAAGGGATAGTGGCCAAATTACGAGTCCGCTGTTGGAACGGCAGTCAGTGGAAGGGGATGTGCGACGCCACGGTGGCGAAATGTTAACTGCCTCGCCTGCTATGCAGTAGGTTCGTGGGTTCGATCCCGACCCTTGACGCCTCCTTTATATTTGGAATTCGCGGTGTCTCTTTCTCTCTCTCTCTCTCCCCGTGGTGGTCACTGCTGTGGATTCGTCTCCGGGTCCTGCTCCAGTTTTTTCCTTCCACATTTAGAATAAATATCACACCTAAAATCCACGGGCACGAATTGCCCATAGATTTTTCTACGCGTCCTCGCAGTTTTTTTCTCTCCACATTTAGAATCAACATCACGCATTCGGAGTATTTGGCTTTCATCAAAATCCACATGATGATGCTAATCCACTTCGCTGAGCTGTCGTTTGCCGCCAGGTCGCTTCTGACGAAGATCTGCATAGCGCAGCAGGCCCTCGCTTGGTAAAAATATATATTAAACAAAAAATAGTTGAACAATTTAATTTGTAGAATCGACCACCGTGGAGACGGAGCGATGAGACCACCGCGTGGATCGAGCTGTGGGGGGTTGGGGGTGAGATTGGATTTCTGGTGGCGTCGTGGCAGTGGTGGTGGCGGCGACGTGCTAATGGTGATGATTTCATATTTTTTTTTGTTATTTGTAAAGAACACGAACTCTGCCGGACGGCTTCTAAAGACTTGGGTGGGTGGGTAGGGGAGGGGGTAAATAAAAACAACGACAGTTAAAGAATAGAAATGGGACCGTATCGAGTAAAAAAAAAACAATTGATAACCCTCCTGTGTCATCGTTACACCACTCCGGTCTAAGCGAGACGCACGCGCGAGCTGCCTCCGAGTGCGAAGCTCAAAGCGCCCACGGCCTCTTACTGCGACATCACCTTGAAACGCAGTCGCATTTTAATTCGCATTTCGCCCACCCCCCCACCCCGTCACCCACCCCTCCTCCTTGTCTGTCGTGCTCCGATCACCGAGAGGCGCGATACGCTCGCCACGGTAATTACTCCGCGTGATGCAGCAGCGGCGGCGGCGGCGGCGGCGTCGGGGACGACGTCTCGCCGCTCAGCTCCACGGGCTCGCGACACGTCGACTCTCGCACCGCATTCACGCGTAGGCCGCTCCTCCTCGCGAACAGCGCTCGCCCCCCCCCCAAATTAAAACAAGTATCTGTCAAGGGGGCCAAACGGGGGGGGGGGGGAGATCTCTGCATGTGGGGGTGTGGCAGCGTACTCGTGGAGTTCGATTGCCGCTCACGGCCCAACACCCAGTGACGATTATCTGAAACGGTCATGGGCCTCCCCTAGGTTCGGCTCAGCCTCAAATGCGGCCGGGCGTGGTGTTGGCAACTCACCCACCTCGTGTGCCGTGCCCGCCTTCGTAGGCGCTGCTCGCTAACGGCACTTGCCCCAAACAGTCTGTTACAGGCTACACGGGGGATCTTTTGCCTCGCATTTTATCTTGTGAGCGTAACGCTTTGGCGTTTAATGAACTGCGCTGGCGTTTGGCGGTGGGTGGGGGAGGCACGTGCGTGGGTCCATGGCGTGGCCCGCTTGCGTTGGCATGTGCCAGCGCAAATTGGAAAGCTCAGAGCTAATGCTCGCGTGCACAGGACTCCGCTTCAAAACGCAGCTGACCAAATCCAATTAAAGTATGGTGGGTACGCCAAGTTTCGCAGCTGTGTGTGGGCCTCCCCTAGGTCGACTCAGCCTAAAAAATGAGTACCTGGTGCGGTGTGTAGTAAACATCGCCACTGGGGAGACAAAGGCGGTCGGGCGTGGTGTTGGCCACCCACCCCCTCGTGTACCCGTTCCGTCCTTCATAGGTGCTCGCTAACAGCACTTGCCCCTACAGTCTGTTAAGGCTATATGGGGGATCTTTGTCTTTGTGTGTGCGTCTGCGTGGAGCGGTGGCACTCGTGGTTGTGGCCCGGTACGCTCGAAACTCAGTGACGCTATTTTGATTCCTGGGTCGTGGCTAGCATCGCCGAATCGGGGGTGCTGGACCTCCACACAAATGTGGCTAGGTGTGGTGCAAGCCACACTATAAACTAAACGGTGTATATATATTACTTTTTTTACCAGATAAGGCCCACTGAGCTATATTGCTTTTTTCAGATGCGACCTGGCCACGAATTATAGCTCAAGGAAGTGGCTTGCCACTTGGAAATGTATAGCAGCCAAATACTCTAAACGCGTGATGGTTGATAATAAATATAGAGGGGGAAAAACCGGAGGATCCGTACAAAAATCCACGTGACCACGGGGAGAGAGACACGCAAACACCGAATGTACAGTAGGCGTCAGGGCCGGGATCGAACCCACGACCTCCTGTACACCAGGCGAGGGAGTTAACATCTCGCGGTGTCCTCCCTCCGTCTATGCCGCGGGAATTCCGCCCCTCGGGTTACAGCCCAGAAGCAGCAACCACCACCCCCAGGCCCTCCCTCCCCCTCTTGCTCTTGCCCCAACCGCACCACCGCGCCGCTCGGCCATCTGTCTCGGCAGGGCAGAACGAGGCGCGAGGCGACGGGTCACGGGCATCCGGGTCGCCATGGCGACGGAGTTGAGAACGGCGGAGAGTTCAGGCACCACGGCGATCACCCACCTCCACCGCCCCTCCCCCCGATTCCCTCCCCTCCCCCCGTCTCCCATCCCTCCCCCCCACCTCCAACACCTCCCCCCGCCTCCCACCCCCTTGTGCGCCGTGCTGGTCTTAATAGGTGCTCGCTAACGGCACTTGTCCCCTACAGTCTGCTGGAGGCTACATACAGAGATTTAGGACAATTTACATCCGTGTCGTTTGGCCATACTTCCCCACCCCCTGCCCTATGCCAGATATTCAACTAGACCAAAATATATATTTGTCATTTCACCAGGTAAGGCTCCGCTGAGCTATGTAGCGCTTTCTCATAAGCGACCTGCCACAAAGGACAGCCCAAGGAAGTTGCTTCTCGCGTTGGAAATGTGAAGTGGGCAAATACTCCGAGCGCGTGATTTTGATTATAAATGTGGGGGGGGGGGGGTGGGAGATCGGACGAACCGGAGGAGCTGGAGAAAAAAAATCCACGCAATCGCAACGAGGAGAAAGAGAGAGAAAACTCAAATTGTGAATGTTGTGGATTTACTCTCCAACACACCGGTGGGCTGAAGTAGTCACTAATTTGCGTTTTGTTTGCGTGACAAATCCCCTTACCAATTGGCCGTGCCGGTTGGTGGTGGGTTACGACACATTCACACTCACGCGATCATACCCAACAACCTTTATTATGAATAATATCGCTCGCCAAAGCGCGCCACGTGTTAAACTGACACGGTAAAGCCAAATCTACAGCAGGCGTCAGGTTCCGGGGTCGAACCCACGACTTCCTGCATACCAGGTGAGGTAGTTAACATCTCGCTACTGTGGCACCCCATATGATGTCCATTGTAATCGTGAACGTAGTGGTGGTTTGCCATGTATTGATTTAATTTCCCCGTGCCTGCTTTGGCGAGCGCTAGCACAGAGATACCGGATTCGGAGCAATCGCTGGATTAGTTCTGCGGGCCGATGCGGGGGGGGGGGGGTAGGAGGGAGGGGGGCAGAGAGGCCCCCCTGGGGGGGGGGGTGGAGGGAGGGAGTAGGAGCGGGGGAGAGGGATGGGGAAGAGGCGCGGTGGAGGAAAATCTGGACCGAGTGCATTTAGCTAATCGGGGTGTTGTTCGGGTCAACTCCTGGGGTGCGAAGATCAAAGGAATTCACGCGCGGATCCATCAGAGGCAGCGGTCGGGCAATTAGGAAGGAATCTTGGAAGGCCACGGGCAGCGACGGACAAGCCTCATGGTCATACGGATTAGAAGGTTTGCGGCGATTCTGTATTTGAATATCGGGACGCACGCATCGGCTGCAACGCTGTGCGTGCGGCGTGGGGGGGGGGAATTAAAAAAAAAACTCCCACACGTATAATTAGGCGACGTTTCGGGATATCGCCCTTCGTCATTGCCTTTAAATAAGGCACCAAGGCATGTCGTCCGTTATTTATTTTAATTGTAAGGCCGTGTTGAAATGCTTTTTGTTGATTGTGCTTGTTCACCCCTGCCGACCAGGCAGCGGCAACAGCAGCAGCAGCAGCATCGCCGAATAATAATTTATTTGTACATTTCGATGCTTGTACGCATGTTGAACTTCTTTCGCACCGTACGTAGCCAACCGTGCTCATCGGAGGCGCGGTGGGGGAACGACAACAAGCGGAACGCAACAAGCGGTTGAAAAGAAAATGTATTTATTTTCTAATCCAGATCTAAATGTGCACAGCCTCCTTGTGGCATCCCAATACGGGGAAGGAAGAAAGAGCGTTCCAGACGGCCGCTGGGGCGCATCTGAAAGCGCGCGACGCGGTGCCGTGGCCGACCTTCGTGGCCGACCATGGTGTACCCACTGCTGGACGAGGGGTCTTCGCATTCCACGATCCCGTCTCGCTCCCTTCACGGGAAAGCAATCTCATCGCTCCATCTCCGCCGTGGTCGTACACTCCTCGTGGTGGAATCTATGCTTCAGCTGCGATGCGTCCCCCTCCGAAATAAAAAAAATATGTATTAATATTGATGGCAGAGGTTAATTTTAACTTGTGCATATATATCCCCGCCCCCCCCCCCCCACCTCTTAATTTTGACGTTAATATATGGCACTGGCAAGAGCCCAAGTCTGGCTTAATTGGACGAAGCTACCTTACGTAAAGGTCTTTTAATATCTAAATAAATATATCAGCTAATACCCGCCACACCTGGTTGGTTATTTAGTCAAAGGCCACGGCGCACTGTGCCTAATGAGCGCAGCGCTGGCATCGCGACGCCACAGCTGTTGCCTTCCCACAGTCCTTTCGCCAGTATGGGCGACGGTGGCTATGAGATGTTAGCTACATCGCCTGGTATGCAGGAGGTTGTGGGTTCGATCCCGACCCCGAAGCCTGCTGTATATTTGGAGTTTGCGTGTTTCTCTCTCCCCGTGGTCGTGTGGATTTTTCTCCGTGTCCTCCGGTTTCTCCCCCCCCCCCCCACATTTGGAATACATTTTATGCGTTTAGAGTATTTGGCTGCTACTAAATTTGCACACGATGATTAGTCATTCCGTTGAGCTATCATTTTTGGCCAGGTCGCTTATATATATGAAAAGAGCTATAGAGCTTAGTGGGCCTCATCTGGTTAAATAAAAATAGTTAAATAGTTTGGTAGTGAAGTAGTTAGCGCACTACGCTTACGAACCCCGGGCCACCGTTCACGGCCAACATAGGTGAGGAATATCTGAAGCGGTCCTGAGTCTCCGCTTAGGTCGACTCAGCCTCAAATGAGAACCTGGTTGCCAAGTGTGGAAACATCAGTACTGGGGAGACAAAGGCGGCCGGCGGGTGGTGCTGGCCACCCACAGTGCCGGGCCTTCGTAGGTGCTGCTCGCTAACGCCACTTGCCCCAACCGCCCGGGGATGGGGAGATCTTATTCTTTCCTGGTCCTGGTCCTGCCGTTGTTTTGTTGGAGGCGCCTTTCAAAATTGTGCCCTCCGTGGCAGGGATGGTGGCATGGCCACTCTGGAGGGGTCGTAGAAGTGGCTCGAAACTCAACAAAAATTCGTTTAGTTTTAAAACGACAGGCACACTGAACTATACAGTACAGCTCGTACCACATGGACATTTATAGGGGGAGACGAATCCACAGCAGTGACCACCACGGGCAGAGAGAGAGAGAGAGAGACACGCAAACTCCAAATATACAGCAGACGTTAGGGTCGGGATCGAACCCACGACCTCCTGTATACCAGGCGAGAGAGATAACATCTCGCCACCGCGAGACGTGTTGGATATCGGGATTTCCCCACAGCAGCGCGTGATATATTTTTTTCTTGAGGCTGCCTCGTTTTCCTCTTCCTCTTAGACGAGCCGACGGTCACGCGGGGCATTTAAAATGCACAGCAGCAGTGCGCGCACAGTGGGACGGGTCCTGCGTGAGTCGCCACGAGTTGCGCGAATACTTTATATAATTATCCGACAATGTATCGTCTCCTTAACCCCGTCGTTGTTCTTCACTTGGAGACGATGGGGCTGAACAGCTTCGCTCTGCCCGGTGCACCAGCCTCACCGGCTCCCATCGCTTGCCGCGCACTGCACGCTGAGCTTCTTTCGCGCCGTATTGCAGCCGAGCCGTGCTGATCGGAGACGTCTTTAGTGTCCCACAGAAGCAATGGCCGGGGCGGTGGTAGTGGCTGCTGTGCTGCACGTGGCCTGATGAGAGCACTGTTTTTTTTTATTGAACAAGAGGCCGGTACAGAGCACGAACGATAAGGGAGGGGGGGGGCACAGATATTCCGTGAGCCCTCTGCCCTACCAACTAACGTCGGGATCGGTAACATGGTGTATTTGTTTTTTTAGGGGACTACTTTAACACTGCTGAAATACTTTAGTCACGTGTTTTTTCTTTTGCTCGCTCACTCGATATCTTGCCGGAAGGCTGCCACCGCTGGTTTTGCAGGTAGCGATCACCGGCGCAAGGCACTACCACGACACACAGCGGCACGGTGTTGTAACGCAACGCACGCCCACAATGATAATCCAACATGATTCTACTCAACACTTCTATCGCGCTACGAGGTCGGCTCGTGTGAAACGCGGTATCGTGAGAGGGCAATGGAAGTCGAGGTCAGGAGGTCGGCAAACGCGCGGCTACGCGGCGGCAAGAGGGCCTCTTCAAGCGACAACTCCGTGAGACGTTGTCTCTTTTAAGGCCCCCCGTCTCGTATTCACCACAGTGCTTTGCGGCTGTTGAAATGTTGAGTTTCCTTTCTTTTTTTACTTGACCGAAATCGTAAAAAAAAATGGCTCTCATTGTCGTGCGGGGGGGGGGGGGGGGTGCACGGTGGGGGCAATGCGACGTAATTTTTTTTTTTCAAAAAAAGTTGGTCACCTAAACAAAACGTGACAATTCATTACTGCTTCAGGCCACCGGTGTCTTGGAGAGTAAATCCACAACATTTACAAATTACTGTGTCGGGTGGCAGAGGGGTTGCGACACATGCACGCTTGCGCGATATCAACCCACGAAAACCCTAATTGCGAATAATATCCGTCGCGAAAGGCCTGCGTGTTTAAACGAACAAAAGTCGACACGTTCGTCCCGACGCGATGTCGTCGGCTTCCACGGCCTCTCTCTCTCTCTGCGTTCCGCGAGCGACGTCCGTCCGTCGATGTCCACAGGCGGCTGGAAACCGGGGCAACGCCGGATCACGCACCTCCGATGAGCGAGGCTGGCTACGTACGGTGCGAAAGAAGTTCAACGCACGTACATCACGTGCAAGTGGGAAACGGACGGTCGCCCGCATCGCGCGCTTTCAGATGCGTTCCTGCGGCCGTCTGGACCGCTCACCCTTCCGATTTTAGGAAGGCACTGAAGCTATGCCACTTTCAAATCGAGTTTGAACGCTCGTTTCTTTAGAACTGCTTTTGCGTTTAGTTTGCTGTGCTTCTTCCCCACACCTCCGATAAGCACGGTTGGCTACGTACGGTGCGAAAGAAGTTCAACATACACACACACAACACCCACGGGAAAGGGGAATTTCACAACAACGTTTGTGTGTGTGTGTGTGTCTGTATGTGGCCGGGAGTCAGAGCCATTCCCTGTACACCTTGGGGTGCGACAGGGATGTCCTTTGGCTCCCACATGATTTAACATATTTTTCGACCACGTAGTTCGTGAGGCCTTCAATAGCTGCACCGGAGGAATTTCCATCTGGTACAGATATAATGGGAGGCTGATCGATGCACGGGTGCGGTCAACGGATGGCTCCCGATTGCTCAAACATGCCGATGATCTGGTAATTGCTGCTCACTCAGAGGAGGAGTTGGAGGCGCTGCTGCTGAACCTGGAGCTTGCCACTAAGAGGTGGGGTCTTACCATCAGCCCCACCAAAACTAAGCACCTGCCTGGGTATTTTGTACAATCGTTTCTCATACCTGGGCAGTGTGCTCATGACCGGCTCCAGTTTAACGGCAGAGGTCTCACTCCGAATCAGTCGAGCGGCATTATCTTTTCATCGGTTGCGTAACGCTGTGTGGAAGCTACCTGGTCTGTCGCTCCACATAAAGCTTCAGGTCTTCTTGACTACAGTCATTCCCTCCCTTCTCTACGCTTGTGAAACGTGGACCCCCCCTAATGGAACATCTTCGCCGGTTAGAAACATTTAGGCTGGCCTGCCTACGATTCATCCTGGGTTTAACCAGGCTGGATTGTGTGAGGAGCTCACAAATCCTTGAACGATGTGGACAAAGTCCCATCGGTGAGCTCCTCCGACAGGCAAGGCTGCGTTGGCTGGGCCATGTAGCCGGCATGCCCAGCCACCGCATGCCTAAACAGCTTTTGTTCGGCCGTATCGAGGGGGCTAAACGGGCGCGGCACGGGCTAGAGAAGAGATGGAGTGATGTGGTACAGGAGGATGTGGAGCTGAGTGGACTTGCCGATGACTGGTACCAGCGGTGTCATGATCGGTCTCTGTGGAGGAGGCTCGTGAAGGACGCTACTGGGCAGTTGGAGGCAGTCGCCCTCCACCAACAACGGAGGGCGGAGGAGCGACGCTCACAACAACGAGCGGAGCGCCGTGTGGCTAAAGCACAGCAAGTTGGCACAGTAGGGGGCACAGGTGGTGCATCAGCCAGTCATCTCGGTCATCTCAGTCAGTCGACCTGTGGCATCTGAGTCTGCCCCGTGACCTCCTGCCAGCGGGCGTTCGACACTTCACGTGGCCTCAAGGTGCACATAGCCTGGCACAAGCGTCGTGGTGACGTCACCGCCACTTAGTGGCAAATAGCAGTTGTTGTTGTTGTGTGCGGTGATCCACCAAACCCTCGCTGCTGTCTCCACAGTGCTGGATCACTCCAGGCACCCACGTGCATCGCCACCATTGCCAACCGGCTGAGGCTTTGCTGATAAAAAAAAAAATTGATGTTATTGTAGAGGTGAATTGTTGAACGACAAAAGATAACAAACGAAGAGATGGATACATAACTGCATTAATAAACAATCATGAGCTTGGGAATAATAAGTTGTTAGCGCTCACGAACAATGAACCTTTCAGTGAAAACATTAGATGATTACACTCTTACAAACAGCCACATCCATTGAGTCCGAATAAAATATCCAATGCCGGAGAAATCCTCTGATCAGCAGTGCTGTGGTGAATCACTATCGGCGGATCCCATTATCCGTGATTATCCATGAAAACGAATTCGTGATTCAATAATTGAAGTCTTTAGATCCGAGATTTTTTTGGTAAACAATGCACAACGTCGTCATCATCATCCCAATTATTCGTCTGCCACGATCGATTCACCGCTGGATGAAGCCCTCCCCCTCTCCACGCCCCCCCCCCCCCCCCGACTACACTGCCACTTCTCACTCTCCTGGCGACGGAACAAGCCAAACGAGCACCCACACAGGGAACCCCCCCCCCACCTCCCGACAGTTCGCCCGCGATTGGGTGGGCAAAGGGCCGTGGGGAAAAGTCTGCGGCGCGTCGAAGCCGGAGCAATTGCTGGACAGCGTCGAAGCGTCGAGTGCCACACGACACTACGGTCGACGAGCGCCGAGGGTCGACAAATGTTTTTTGGGGTGCCCCGCAAGCGCGGGCCGACGCTACTCGACGTGGAACGCCGCCACCACGGCGGTGGTGGTGGCGGCGGTGGCGATTCCTATGTCCCCTTGGTGTTTAGCAGCCCAGGGGGGTGGGTGGGGGTGGGGGTGGGGGGGGGAGTCGTCCGGCCTCCCCGCATGGGTCGAGCGTAATCAGCCTGCTGTCCGTCTCGCAGCTCTGAGAAGTGCTGCAACAGCGTGCCCAGGATGTGAAATAGTTCAACGAAACGCACGCGAGGCAAAGGTCGGCACGCTTCAGCCTTCGGCCCGTTTGGGGGAGTGGTGGGGAGTGGTGGGGCAAGTCCTGATAGCGAGCAGCACCTATGGAGGCCGGGAACGGCACGTGACTGGGGGGGTGGGGGGGTGGCAGCACTTCCACGCACGTCAGCCTTTTGTCCACCTAGGCGGCGATGCTTTACCACGCTAGGTACTCATTTTGAGGCTGAGTCGAGCTAGGGGGGGAGGGGGGCATGACCCGTCCAGGTAACCCTCACTGGTCTTATGCCGGGTCCATAGTAGCGCAGCGCGCTAACCGCAGCACCGCCGCTCCCCGTGTGCTATCGTGCCGCTGTCTCTCTCCCCGAGTTCTGCGTATGCAGCGGCGTGCCGTGATGTAAAACGAATGAGTTAAACGCACACCGACAACGGCTGCCGTTCGCCACTCAAGTGGCGGTGACGTCAGCGCGACGCTCGTGCCAGGCTAGGTGCACTTTGTACGGTGCCGTGCGGTCGCCACGGACCGAAGCGGAGGTGACATTTGCACGTGAGAGTCGATCGGGAAGACCTCGATAATCACTTGCGTGCACACCCAGGAACGCGCAAACGTGTAATAAAAATAAGAGAACGAGAGAATAGAGAAGAAGAAGAAGAAACACCATCCGTGACTAAATAATTGAATAGATGAATACAGAATGAGGCCTAAATTATTCAGCTAGTTTTGCTTTCTCAAGAAGATGTTCTTTTTTTTTTTAAAGAAAATGCCTACGATATAAAGTGTTCATTAAATACGTGGTCATCGGGGGAGGAGACGATAATCATGTGTAGAGTCAGGAGCGTGATTAATAATAATAATAAAAATAGTTTGTTAACACAGCTGATTTAATGGTCATTCGTATAATGTAAAAGCTAACAAAAAAAATAAAGGCTCAGCCCTGCAATTGCTTGCTCACGTCGCTGCTGGCGGAAGGGTAAGTGGCGTGTTGACCAGGCGTGTTGGAAGAGTTGGGGCGCCCACACATTACCCCAAACCACACGTGTTCTCACCTGGTGACGGTGAACCGATTTAGATAAGCTGGGTGGACAGAGGCGACGAAGCGAACTGAGAAACTTCTGGCACCAAGATCTTAACGGCCGTGTCTGGAGGTCAAACCGTCTACCTCTGGATTGCAAGTCCAGCGTGCTGACCTGTACAGCACCACGGGGGTTTTACATAAATATACACACACACATATATGGGCAGCAGGGTAGCGAAGTTGTTAACTCGCAGTATTAAGGGGCCTGGGTTCAATTCCCGACTCGGGTGCGTCTCTGTGTGGGGTTTTTATGTCTCTCTCCCCTCCATGTTTGACACGGGTTTTATCTCCGAGTTCTCCGGTTTCCTCCAATAGCAAAACAAAAATGCAGTCTAACTGGTATCGGGCCAATACATCCGAACGTTAAAAATTGCAGTTCCCAATTATTCAATTGGGATCAAAAGACAAAGATCGGCCGTATAACTTTAACAGTCTGTTAGGGCAAGTGTCGTTAGCCAGCACCCATGAAGGCACACGAGGGGGTGGGTGGCCAGCGCCACGCCCGACCGCCTTTGTCTCCCCCCAGTGGCGATGTTTATACAACGCACCAGGTACTCATTTGAGGCTGAGTCGACCTAGGGCAGGCCCAGGACCGGTTCGTATAATCGCCTCCGGTGTTGGCCGTGAGCGGGAATCGAACTCGGGAGCGCGCCGGGTTTGCGGCTGAGCGCGCTAACCGCTCCGACTTACCGCTCCTCGAGTGGGACCACGCGCAGCAGCAACCGCGGCAGGAAACATCGCCACCCTGCTGCAACAAACAAAACAACCTTGGGGCAGGATCCTCCTGGAAGAAAGAAAGAGTCTTGAGACTCGGCGAGAGTCACCTCCGTACAGTACAGTAAAATATCTCCAAACGATTGCAGACCACGTCGAAAGTCAGAACTCGTAACCTGGGATGGAGTCCTTTTCAGGGGCATGCTTGAATTGGCATTCACGGCGTACGCAATGCACGCGCACGCGCGATGAGTGTGTGGATCAAATTGTAGGTCGTCGCGCGCTGACCTTTCCCAATGCTCAGAGAGACTCTGTCGGAAGCAGTGCCGGGCATGGCATGGGGTTTGCGGCGTGGCGTTCGCATGTCTCGCCGTGGCAATGTGACGCCGATGTTATCAACAACAATAAAAACGATGCTCTGTAATCGAGCCACTCGAGTCTCGTGGCTCGTTATCAGGAGGGTGACTTTCGCACGCCAGCAACGCTGTTTCCTCGTGAGTTAATTTTGCAATAGGGTCGCCGCGCAAGTAAACATGTGTGTCGTACAGCCTCCTCCACCCGACGCGGCCAATAAATGAAGCTTTTTTTTTTAAATCGCTACAGCGGCGTTGGGAGAGCGATCCGCACACAATGAACGATTTGGAACGGGCGTTTCTCTGGTAGTTATTTTTTTTAGGAGCGTCCTGCTATGACGTCGTCGGGGATGTTTGGCCGATTCCGCTGCCGTCAAATTAAATTTTGTATCTGCGTGCCATTCTCAGAGCGTAAAGCTCTCACGAAGGTGCTGCGTTTCACAGGCGGTTGTAGTCCGCAGGAGTGTTCACGCTCGGAGGGCAATGGTGCCGCGTGGCTTTGGCCAATTAGGTAATTTGCACATTTTATTTCAATTGAAGTGTGGAAACATTTTGAACCATGACGCTCTGCACGCAATGGCTCGCTTTTGTTTCTGGTTACTACGCTCGCAGTATTGACCAGGGTTGCCCACGGGGCATGAACTGGCACGTGCCGGACCGCTTCCGCCTTGCCACCGCTCATCGATGAGGGTTAAACTAAAACTTGTTTTTTGTTATTTTACCAGGTCAGGCCCACTGGGCTATGCACATACACGTAGCTCTTTTTCAGAAGTGATCTTGCCACAAAATGACAGCTCAACGAACTGGCATAGGAATTTAAAGCAGCAGCCAAATGCGCGAAACGCACATTTTCTAAATGTGAAGGTGAAAAATCCACGCGACCACGGGGATAACACGCAAGCTCCAAATATGCAGGCATCAGGGTCGGTGTCGAACCCACGAACCACCTGTATACCAGGCGAGGTAGTTAACATCTCGCCACCGCAGCTCCCAAGGGAACCTAGATAAAAAAAAAACAGGGTGGGTACGAAATGGTGTTGGGAGAGAGCGGTGGCGCAGTGGTTAGCGCACTGTGCTATACCGATACAAGTTGGGTTTATGTTAGCGTCAAAATGCGACTGCATCTCAAGACGCTGCACAAAAAAACAGTGGGCGGATTTATTTTGAGAAAGAGAGGCTGTTAGTCATGGTCTCTGTGTGAGTCTGTGAGTCAACAGTATATTTATGGATTTATATATTACACAATGCAAAGCTGGCTAGAAAGCAAAATAATCCAATGTGGGTTTACATACAATACAATGCAATGTGGATTTACATACAACACGATACAATGTGGATTTACATATAACACAAATCAATGTGGATTCACATACAATACAATGCCATTCGGATGTACATATAACACATCAATGTGGATTCACATACAATACGATCAAATATGGATTTACATACAATACGATACAATGTGGATTTACATATAACACAAAGCAATGTGGATTCACATACAATACAATGCAATGCGGATGTACATATGACACAAATCAATGTGGATTCACATACAATACAATTCAATGTGGATTTACATATAACACATTAATGTGGATTCACATACAATACGATCAAATATGGATTTACATACAATACGATACAATGTGGATTTACATATAACGCAATGCAATGTGGATTTACATACAGTGTAACATGTCATGTGGATTTATAAATAACGCGATACAACGTGGACCTACATATAACACAATGCAATATGGATTTATCCACATAGCACAATAATAAACAACGTGGATTTATTTTGACTTAAAACTTTCGTGACTGCAGGAATTTATATTCTATGGCTCTTTCGGTAAAGTCACGTAGATAGAAAAAAATAATAGCAATTAAATAAAAAAATAAAAATAAACTTAATAAAAAATAATAATAAAAAATATCACGACGTTTCGATCGCAACAAAAGCAATCGTCATCATCGGCTGATGATGACGTGACTTTGAAAACGTGGATTTCTCGCACTTAAAAGTGACTCCGCCTCTAGACCGCATTCATGCCCCCCCCCACCACACTCCCCACACCCCGCCTCCCCCCCACACCCCCCGCCCCCCCACACCCCCCGCCCCTCCACACCCCCCACCCCGCACTCCTTTGCACGGGACACCACATCCCCCCGCGCAGGCCAACGCTGCTGTCTCACAGTAGCTTTAATTAGTCGGAGTTAATCACTAACTCTAAATGGGGGGGGGGGGGGGGTGGTGGAGGAATTTGTGGGGGGGATAGCGGTGCAAGGTGCTGTTCGTAGAGGGGGGCGGAGGAGAAGGAGGGGGGGGGGGCGATGTCAGTGGAGATTATTCGCGGTGTTTTTTTTTTAAACCGTGGCGATGCCATTCGCGATGTTTGTTCTCTGAGCTATGGTATCCATATCAAGGCCGTAGCCATAGAGTCAACATTGGGGGGGGGGACCAAATCTTCCAGGGGGTCTGGGGGTCCCCCCCCCAGAAAAAATATAAATTTGAAAACGAATTTTCTGCCATTTCCTGCCTAAAATATTAAAAAAATTCACTAACACATGGGATGGACTTTTTATGTATTTTTAACAATAATGTCTAATAGTGTATATTGTATTACATTGCTCTGTTTTTACTTTTTTACCTTTTCTTGTTTCATTGTATGTAATGGCAGAGATTAGGGATTAATAAAGTACAACCATAACCACAATCATATAAACAGAAATCTATTTTATAGCAATATATTGGGGGGGGGGACATTTTGAGCATATTTGAATATTGGGGTGGGGTGTGTGTGTGCCCCCCCCAATATATATGATAATTACGGCCTTGATCCATACCAACAACAACAGCAACACCAGCAGCAGCAGCGGGACGTAACACGAACATTCATCATTGACACCGCGTGCAGCCTCTGGATGGAAATTTTTAAAAAACGGCGACGTTTCGTTTTGGAATATCGCCACGCCCTCCCCCTCCCGTTCTCGGCAGATTTCCTTCTAATGTTGTCCACGTAAAAACAGCTGTTTAAGGAGCGCTGTCTCAGCTATACAATGGATGGGGTGGGTGGTGGTGTTGGTGGGTGGTGTTGGTGGTGGTGGGTGGTGGTGAGTGGTGGATGGTGGTGGTGGGTGATGGTTGTGGTGGGTGGTGGTGGTGGGTGGTGATGGTGGTGGTAGGTGATGGTGGTGGGTGGTGTTGGTGGTGGTGGGTGATGGTGGGTGGTGTTGGTAGTGGTGGGTGGTGGTAGTGGGTGGTGGTGGGTGGTGGGTGATGGTTGTGGTGGGTGGTGTTGGTGGTGGTGGGTGAAGGTGGGTGGTGTTGGTGGGTGGTGGTGGGTGGTGGTGGTAGTGGGTGGTGGTGGGTGATGGTTGTGGTGGGTGGTGGGGTTTGTTTTTGTTCCACTCGACGTCTCGTGGTGACGAGGTGTGGCAGTCCGGAAGCAAACCGACCAAGGTGTGTATGTCACCATACGTTGGACTTCTTGTGCCAATCGGAGGTGCGCGGGGAAGAACGTGGGGCCCTCCCCTAGGTCGACTCAGCCCCCTAATCGACGTGTCCCCCCATAGACAGCTGAGTGGACTTCCTCTCGTCCTGTACGAGATTGGCACCGCTCTTGCCTCGGCTGTACGTATGTACTTCGAACTTCTTTCGCACCGTACGTAGCCAACCCGTGCTAATCGGAGATGCGGGGGGGGGGGGTGGTAACAAACTAAACACACACAAAAACACTTGTGGAAGAGTAGGCCAAATATCCATCAATGAGAGGCTCTTTTTTAAAATTCAATTTAAGCCCCACTGAGCTCTCTGAAGCATCCTCGCGAGTGAAGAGGAGGCCTCGACCTTCCATGCACACCGTTGCTGTGGTGGCGTCTGTGGGCCGGTGAATATTTGCGCGCACAATACGAACGGAGAGGAGAAATACAAAAACCGTTTGGATCCGTACGCTTATTAATTCCACTAATTAATAGACCAACGAAGGGGAAGCACGGTTATCTCGGCCGAGAATTAATGCCGTTCGCCGCTCTCAGTGCAATCTGTGAGATTGCTCTGGGTCCCGAGTCTGTCTGGAGCAGTCGTCGCAATTAAATTAGTCCACCACGGTATCACGATTATTTTTTCCTTATTATTATTTGTTTGTCTCCAATGTAATTTAAAACATTGTATTTGTTCATCGCGTCCCACGAGTATTATTTATACAACGCAATTACACACTTATTGTTGTTGTAAAATTTCACAAAAAATTATATTTTTCACCGTACTTTGTTGCCGGTTATTATGCAATTTATAATTAGTTGTATTTGATAATTTGTGTGATAGGGACGTCTCACCTGTTATGATGACATAATCATCATAAACAATTATCATCATCCTTCCACGAGCAATGAAATAATCACCACTATGCAAAGAGTCTAGAGTTATGGTCCCGTGCATTCAACGGCACCTGCCATAGGAATGTAGAATGGCATTGTCAGTGGCGGCACCGTACGAGTGGTGGAAATTCGGCACTGGCCCAGTACCACTTATACAGACGAGGACTGTCAGTTGCCCGGAAGGACGGCAATGGATGTGGTCCACAGATAGATTTGGTCCACACACGAGATTGAGTGTATACTATTGAATCCATCTGTGTGGAGCTTGAGTGGCTTTATTTGGGTATTCCCGTTTCCTCCCCACATCAAGCGGAAGCACACGTTAAGTGTGTCGATCAAACATTTCAGTGCAGAGACCTCTCTGGTTCTTTCGGTAAAGTCACGTAGGTAGAAAAAATAATAGATCACATTATTTTTTCTACCTACGTGACTTTACCGAAATAACCAAAGAGTATGGATTCCTGCAGTCAAAGAAAACTTCAAATCAAGATTGCAGAGCCCTTCTGAAAAAAAAGACCTGAGGCCCTCCTGGCCACCATATAATCGATACCATCGTTTTTCTTGTTATTACTAAATACAGAGGCAAGGAAGAAGGTAAGAGCGGTGTCCATCTCGGACAAGATGAGAGGAATTCCACTCGGGTGGGCAGTGAGACACGTCGGTTAGGGTTAGGAGTTAGGGTTAAAGTTCAGGGCTAAGGGTTTGGGGTTAGCGGTGCCCATCTCGGGCACGCTGAAAGGAAATCATCTCAAGTGGCTATAGGGACATGTTAGTTAGGGTTAGGAGTTAGGGTTAGGGGTTAGTAAATAAAGAATTAAAGCTTTCGTGACTGCATAAATTACTCATTGGTTTTTTTTTCCGGTAAAGTCACGTATGTAGGGGTTAGTGTTGGGGGTGAAGGGATGGGGTTTAACGGTTCCCATCTCAGACACGCTGAGAGGAAGTCAACTGAGGTGGCTATGGGGACATATCAGCTAGGGTTAGGCTTGGGAGTTAGCGGGTCCCATCTCAGATACACTGAAAGGAAGTCCATTCTGGTGGCTAGGAGTGCATATCGGTTAGGGTTAGGAGTTAGGGTTAAGGGGTTAGCAGTGCCCATCTCAGATACGCTGAGAGGTGGCTAGGGGGACAATACGCCGTGAGAAAAAGGAAATCCACATCAGGAAAAGAAATGCGGTGGGCAGGGATGCACCAGGGGCGGAGACCGAGAGACGGGCTGAGAGTGAGAGAGAGGTGATGGAGAGTGGGGCACGAGGATGTGACGGACTGTGGAGTGGACGAGGAGATGATGGTCCAGGATAGGAATGAGTGGAGGAGAGAGAGAGAGAGAAAAGACCGGGGCGGCATGGGTAGGGATAAAACTATGAGGACAAATATGATGACTATTATTACAAATCAACAGTCCGATGCATGTCTGTGCAGTGTGATAGCAAAACTTTGATGTTTAGTCCTCTCTATTGCAAAACAAAAAACATTGACATGTGTAAACATATTCTTGGTTCTTTCGGTAAAGTCACGTAGAAGGGAAACCACACCTGATGATGATTGCTTGTGTTTCAGTCGAAACGTCATGAGAATGTTATTGTTTTTATATTTTTATTATTTTATTGTTTCCCTTCTACGTAACTTTACCGAAAGAACCAAGAATATGAATCCCTGCAGTCACGAAAGCTTTAAATCATGTGTAAACATTTTAGAAACGCCCAACGCCGCGGTGACACATTCCTGCGGAGGGAGGGAGCTGGTAGTAGGAACGTTGGGTTGCTCGGTCAATGGCCAGGGTCAACGGCGGCACCACGTGGTGTATTCCGCAAATATGCCCGACTGTGAGGGCGGGCACAAGCCGGTGTGAGTAGGTTAAACGTTGAGTTTTATAAGGGCACCACGGGGTGACCAGCCCCTCCCCACCCAGCCCCACCCCTCCCACCCCCCACCCACCCCCTCCCCACCCAGCCCCACCCAGCCCCTCCCCACCCAGCCCCACCCTCCCCTCCCCACCCAGCCCCACCCTCCACACCCTCCCCACCCAGCCCCTCCCCACCCTCCCCTCTCCACCCAGCCCCACCCCTCCCATTTTTGGATGCACGACGGACAGACGGACACAATAATCCCCTGTGGGCTGGTGGTGTAACCAGGAGGTTCCTACCAGTAGTATCACATCATGACTCGCTCTAGCACCACCGACATTACATCATGAAACTGGTCACGCCCTGCTGATGAGGCTCAGAGAAGACGAAGCGAGTACCAGGGCTTCCCTTTGCTTGTACTACAAACGCTCGAACGAAGAAGCCGTCTGGTCGGTGTGGAAGAGGAGGCCAAATGCCCTGTGGAAGGGCTCGCTAGAGATCTTTCTCCAGACTAGAGTTCCTGCTTTGTGTTGGGAGGGGGGGGGGGGGGCGCAGAGTTCAGACAATCGACACCGGTGACGATTTTCTGAACGGGTTCTGGGCCTCCCCTACGTCGACTCAGCCTCAAAACGAGTAGCTAGTTCGGTGTGTAAACATAGCCACTAGGGAGACAAAAGTGGCGGGGCGTGGTGCTGGCCACCCACCCACTCGTGTGCCGTGCCAGCCTAAATAGGTGCTCGCTAACAGCACTTGCCCCAACGGGCTGTTTAGGCTATACGGAGTGTGGAGGGGGGGGAGGTGGTCTTTGTCTTTGGGGCCGTCCATAAATGACGTCACGCACCGAGGGGGGGGGGGTGTCAGACATTTGTGACGATGTGTGACGAAGGGGGGGGGGGTTGAGAAATGTGACGTCACATCAAAATGCGCAACTTTAAATAAATATAGACAACACGTTCTACTTAATTAAATATACTTTTTTAATACGTGTTTTTCTCCTACAACATCAGAGTGCAGCGCCACATTAAATACGCACTACAATGACAATAGTTTAAAGCGATTTGAAGCATGTTTTATAAATATATATATATTTTTTTTTGGGGGGGGGGGGTGGCAGAGCTTTGTGACGTCATATTTGAGGGCGGTCTGATTTTTGTGACGCCGCGTGACGAAGGAGGGGGGGGGGGTAAAAAAATCGTCCAAAATCGCGTGACGTCATATATGGACGGGCCCTTTTGGTGGGTGGGAGTGGGAGTGGACGCACACCTTCTGCCAGCAGTGACGTGAGCGAGTCATTGCATGGCTGCAGCTTTGACCTGTTCTAAACAGACGCCTCTGGGAAACACTGCAGCGGAAATCACCACCCCACTGCTTCCCAACCCGCCCCACGGCCATCGCTTGATGTACTTGAATGTTGTGTTTGTATTGGGAGGTCGGCTGTCCGTGGTTGTTTATTATTGCGCTAATGATGTGAGTTTCTTCTTTTTTTTTAAATACGGCTGCGTTTTTTTTGTTCTTTCTTGCTCACGATATTCCGCAAGCGTCACACGCTGTCCCCGGCTCGAGACGTCCGCTTGATTCTCCTGCCACGGCCGCCTTCGGTAGGGGACGGATGAGACGCGAACCGCTTCCTGTGCTCGCTCTCCACCACCCCCCACTGCGCAAAACACGCACCGCTCAGCCGAACAGGGCATTGGGGAGGCTTCAATCCAGCAGTGGATTGACAATGGTCAGTGCGTCGTCGTAAATGTTAATTTCAATCTTAATTGAAATTAATAAAAAAAAACGATTTTTTCATTTAAATTTAACTCAATAACTAATCGATTAACTCGATTTGAAGCTTTCGTGACTGCAGGAATCCATGCTCTTTGGTTCTTTCGGTGAAGTCATCACGTAGGTGGAAATAAAATAAAATTTAATAAATCACCACGTTTCGATCGCAAAAGACAAGCGAACTTCATCAGGTGGGATAACCGCAGCAAAAAAATACTGAAGTCGGCTTAACGATTAACTACTTAATACAATTAAATAAATTAAATTGCATTTCACTCTGCTGGAGTAAAATCACCCATGTGCTTTAATGTAATCTTGGCTACTCTGCCTCGAGTTCCTGGTATGTTTAAGATGTTTATTTGGACGTGGGACGCGTGCTTCTCTCACTGTGGCAGCGGAGTTCTGGAGTGCAGTGGTTAGCGCGCTGCAGCTGCGAACCCGGCCACCCGAGTTCCATTCCCGCTCACGCTCAACGCCAGTGACGAATATTTTTGAGCGTGTTGTTGGGGCTCCCCTAGGTCGGCTCGGCCTCAGATGAGCGCTGTAGCTGGTGCGGTGTGTAAACATCGCCACCTTGGGAGACAAAGGCGGACGGGCGTGGTGCTGGCGACTCACCCCCTCGTGTACCGTGCCGGCCTTCACAGGTGCTCGCTAACAGCACTTGCCCCAACAGTCTGTTAAGACTACACGGGGGAAGAAATATGTCTTTTTTACACACTTTCACTTAACTCACTGTCTGTTCTTGTTGTCGTTGTTGTTGTCGTTGTTGTATCCTCAAATCTTGCAACTCAACTTTAACCCACTTTCCAATGTGGTATCGACTGAAAACTTGGTATACTTATGTCTTACTGATGACGATTGTCCACGGTCAACTGACGTTGGCTGTAATTGGCAACGGTCCCTTACGTTGTGGCAAGCTTCGGGGCCACTTCCTGGAGTCGTGGAGTTCTTCCATTACTAGTACATTTCATAAAAGCGTGGTTTTTTTTTGAATATTACTTTTTTTTTGTCTCGCTGAACTTGCGATCCACAGGTCGCAGTTAGAACAAGGCGGGGCACGTTTCTTGAACACAACCCACCCAACCCCCTCCGTCTTTGCGCCTCCTCTCCCTCTCTTCTCTCGTCGTAGACATTGCATCACGGTGAAATATTCCGGAAGGTTCACGCAGCGACGAATGTGAAAGCAATGCGGAGGATGGCTGCCCGGCGGTGCAATGGTTAGCAACGCTGGACTTTTTTCGGTTTAAAGCTTTCGTGACTGCAAGGATTCATCTTCTTTGGTTCTTTCGGTAAAGTCACGTAGAATGATAATAAAATAATAAAATAGAATAAGACAAAAAATTCTCACGACGTTTCGGCCACAATATAAGTAGCCTTTTTCAGGTAAAGGAACAAAACTGTCGTCCCGACAGTTTTGATGATGAAGGCTACTTGTGTTGTGGCCGAAACGTCGTGAGAATTTTATTGTCTTATTTTATTTCATTATTTTATTCTCATTCTACGTGACTTTACCGAAAGAACCAAAGAAGATGAACACTGGACTTGCAATCCAGAGGTCTCGACGGTCCATTTCTATCTCACGTGGACACTGCAGTTGAAACAAGTGGAGGGGAGGGGGGGGGGTCAGGGGGTGGGGGTGAGGGGTGAGTTTATCAGCCCCCCTCCCCCCACCACCACTCTCGCCGCAGCCTCTGTCGATCCAACAATGTGAATTGTTTCAGCAACTGGACGTGGAATCCAAAGCTCGCGCGGGTTCATTTCCACCTTAGATTGGCCCTACAGTTGAAATAATGGGAGGGGTGAGTTTCTCAGCGGAGTGAAGGGTAAATGCTCTCAGTGTGAGACTGCTCTCTGTTATGTTGATGGAACAGCGGAGTGAAGGGTTAATGTTCTCATTGTAAGACTGGTCTGTGTCATATTGATGGAACAGCGGAGTGAAGGGTTAAAGTTCTCACTGTGAGACTGGTCTGTGTTATGTTGATGGAACAGCAGATTGAAGGGTTAAAGTTCTCAGTGTAAGACTGGTCTGTGTCATATTGATGGAACAGCGGAGTGCAGGGTTAAAGTTCTCAGTGTGAGACTGGTCTGTGTCATATTGATGGAACAGCGGAGTGAAGGGTTAATGTTCTCACTGAGACTGGTCTGTGTTATGTTGATGGAACAGCGGAGTGAAGGGTTAAAGTTCTCAGTGTAAGACTGGTCTGTGTTATGTTGATGGAACAGCGGAGTGAAGGGTTAAAGTTCTCACTGTGAGACTGGTCTGTGTCATATTGATGGAACAGCGGAGTGAAGGGTTAAAGTTCTCAGTGTAAGACTGGTCTGTGTTATGTTGATGGAACAGCGGAGTGAAGGGTTAATGTTCTCACTGAGACTGGTCTGTGTTATGTTGATGGAACAGCGGAGTGAAGGGTTAATGTTCTTAGTGTGAGACGGGCCTGTGTTAACAGGGACAACCATATTTTAAATGCCGAGCGGCAGAGCGAAGGGTTAATGTTCCGGGGCCGCTTTTACGAGAGATTTTCATGAAATCGTTGCCGACTCGCCGGGTGATTCAATTTTCACCGTGCAAGAGATGACAGACGAACGGCATCCTAAAAAAAAATGACGATTGATCTGACCGCATCGTGGCAATTATCGGTACAACGTGCATCGTGGGAAGCGTTCGGTGGGGTCTGCAGATAACAATACCTGAGGGAGGGCAGCGAGTCTGTGCCGAGAAGTGATGAGCAGCGTGTGGGGTCAGGGAGTGAGGACGCGGGTCGTTGATGAGGGTGTGATCGCGTGGGTGGTGGTGAGGGTGTGATGGCGTGGGTGGTGGTGGTGGTCGTAGTGAGGGTATGAGACGGAGTGAATTGTGAGACGGAGTGAATTGTGGGACGGAGCGAATTGCGGGACGGAGTGAATTGTGAGATGGAGTGAATTGTGGGACTGAGTGAATTGTGAGATGGAGTGAATTGTGGGACTGAATGAATTGCGAGACGGAGTGAATTGTGGGACGAAGCCAATTGCGGGACGGAGTGAATTGTGAGACGGAGTGAATTGTCAGACAGAGTGAATTGTGGGACTGAGTGAATTATGAGACGGAGTGAATTGTGGGACTGAATGAATTACGAGACGGAGTGAATTGTGAGACGGAGTGAATTGTGGGACAGAGCGAATTGTGGGACGGAGTCAATTGCCGGGCACGCAAAGGAGTGTTGCTTGTCGTGACATGGGTAGAGTGGTGGGGGTTGGTGGTGCGGTGCCGTGGATGGGATGGGGGGGGGGGCTCTTGCGTGGCTGTGCCTGCCCCGGCCGTGTGGCTAGGCAAGCTCGTGGCTCGGGTTGCTAATGAAGAGGCCGTTGGCGGTGATGGCGGTGATGGGCGGCAGTGGTGGCCGTCGGTCACACGCTGCCGATATAAAACATCACGGGGCAACGCTGTGGATTCGCGGACTCCTAAATCATCGCTCCTTCCGCGCGAACCATTGATTTATTGATCGATCGATTGACTTTATTTAACCGGCTGAGAACCCCGTTGAGACCCCTCCCGAATGTCTCTCTTGTGGGGGGTGGGGTGGGGTTGACCCGGGTGAGCGAGTGATAACCGGGGCACACGGGGGGGGGGGGCATACGGGGGGGGGTCACACGGGGGTGCCACACGGGCGAGGGCTGGGGGGGGGGGGGACGAGGAAATCGCGCGACACAACTGCAAGCATCAAAACAAAAGGCGGAGGATGTTTAGCAAATCTGATTTCACCTCACCACGGGATTGGGGAATTTCTTCCCAGAGCTTCGCCCCAACCCCCCCCCCCCCGGGGGGCAGCTCCGTCTAAATATGAAGGCCCCCGGTTTAGGCTCTGGTCTGTCGAAGCTCCTTTTTTTGATGCGCAAAAAAACTGCCGCAGCAAAACAGCGCTCACTACCAGCTCGGGCCGGTGAGAGGCTGCGACCCTCGAAGGGAACGGCGCTCGCCCGCCACCACCCCCCACCCCCATCCCAGCGATCCGTGAATAAAAAAAAAAACCTCGAGACGCCGGGGTAGGGCCGCGAGAGCGGCTCGGACGAATGCCGTCGCGAGAGGTCACGCCGTGCGGCACGGGCAAGGCCTCCCTCCGCTTGCTACGCGCGGGCGGAGCGAATTCAATGGATGTGGAAGTGCCGACCGGAGCGTCCTGGGGTGGGAGTTCGAGGAGGCGTCAACGACGAGCGGGGAACCTTCCCCCGGTCGTTCGTTCGGTCGCACGGGCGCGTAGGGGTCGCAGGGCGCTCCAGGTGCGGCGGGTGCTCGGTTGCCCGCGCCCTTGTGGTAATTGCGACGTGCGGAGCGGCGCCTCCTGATGTAAATTGTGAGCGTAAACGGAGGGAGGAGTAATTACGAAAAGTAATTGATTTTGGGACGCTGGGGTTCTGAGATTGGAAGAGAACCAATCCCCACTGGCATTGCCAAATTGGGCACTGACGGGTTACCGGCAGCTGGCCTGGCCGCTCAGCGGCGGAGCGAGCGGCTCGCAACCGAAATGGTTGCGAGTTCAACCCCTGGTTGGGAGAGGTTGACTCGCCAGCAAATCGAAGCCCTCGGTTCGAGTCCGGGTTTCAGCCGACCGCCGTTAAACCGTGTGCTCGAGTGTCGTGCGCTAGCAGGCACTCTCTTCACTGCGTACACACGCTCAATCACATCACACTAAAGTTAATATTTTTCACTTTTTCTTGGATAGGTTCCTGCTCCCGAGGCTTAAATGTATACGTTGGCTTGACCTGTCGCGCGGGAATCTCTTAGCAGAGTGTGTGAGGGAGTGCGCCCGCCTGCCCGCCCTCCCTCCTCTCCCTCCCTCCCCTCCCTACCCCCCACTATTGTGTAAATAATAAAAATACCCACTGGGCGTTTTTGCTGTCCTTCCTGCGCGCATCCGATGAACCACGGTGGGCTAAGTACGGTGCCAAAGATGGTCAACATACGGTACATACTCTGGCGCGGGGGGTGGGGGGCTACGCACTGCTGTTGTGAGATTTCCCAATGGATTCTTCGTCTCTACACTTGACGCCGGGAGTATAAATGGAATGAACATCTACACTTGAGCAAAATAAAAAAATAAAATCGCATTTGAAATGAAAAAAATAAATAATGGAATTGATTTATAATCGCAACGATTAGGCAGGAGTTAGAAAATTGTGGTGATCCTACAGCAGTAGGGTCGCAAGCCCCGCCGGGAGGAGACGTGGTTTAAGTGGTAGAGGGATTTTGTGTGTCTGTGGGACCTTTTGGCAGCATCAAAATGATGAAAACCATAAGAATGGGCGTTAATATGTCCCAACCCACCATGAACCGCACGCACGTGTGGCAAAACATGCCAACACACATACGGCTCTGATAAATTTACACATTGTGTTTGAAACTGATTGGCCTACGCCAGAGACATCGAGCCTTCTTCATGGCCTCGTCTATCCACCGGTGTAAGACCCGAGGTCAAGGCCAAAAGGTGAACAGTTCAGTCCGTGTACTCGGGCAGCAATGTCCATAAAGCAGGAGGCTGTGGTTGAACAAAAAAAAAAGGGAGGTCAAGAGAGGTATTTGCTTCGGCAGGGCAGGTTCTTGATGGGCAAGGGAACCCAATTTGAAAGAGGAGGGAGATCAGTCTCGGGGTGGACGGAGAAATGGGAAATTGAGGCGGGAACGCTCTCCGTGTTTGCCGCACGAATCGGTGAGCTGGACCCTCAGCGAGGCAGCGCACGGAGACGCCGCTGGCGATCGAGCCGGTGGGGTGCTTTGAGAAGGACGCTGGGAACTTAGTGGCAATGCGTCTACGTGGAACTTCTTTCGCACCGTACGTAGCCGACCGTGGTTATCGGAGGTTCGCGGCGGCGTTGGGGGAAGTGGCGGGGGCGGGGGGGGGACAACAAACTAAACACAACATCTGTGAACTTGATCCTGCCTTTGAGAATGTGAATTTTCCCACCGCATTATCAATGGCAGTACGTAGTGTGCGATATTGTTCGAAACATCGGGAGGGAGGGGAGGAGGTGACATCAACTTCTCAGACCACTGGCAGTCCACGTGATGAGGATCTGAAGAGGGTTTCAGGCGAGACGGCAGAGGGAAGCACTCAGAGGAACATGGGCCACGCAGGATATCGGGGGATATGATTTGGACCCCCAAATAATAAAACCGGCGGTGCCACGTGGGACACGTGCACAATGGACGGGTGAGGGTCCGATTTGCTGAGACGGGCACTGGGCTGGTCTCCACCAGTCCGGCGACCATGCCGGAGGCTGTCCCGACAGATCTTGGAGGTCGCCGGGCGACCTGCTGTGCGACTAGCACGGTTGGCTACGTACGGCGCGAAAGAAGTTCAGCCAGCACGCGTGCGCGGTGCACGCGGCGGAGGGGTGGGAAGCATTCGCGAGGGGGTGCGGCGGGCATCGACCGGGCACGGGTTCGAAACGACGACGACGCCTTTGGAGCTCGAAATTATTTAAGGGATATTTCCCCAAACGCCAGGGGGCCCCCCTCTCGGGTGTCCGCGCGCACAAATTTGGCGCCGCGCGAAAGATCCAAATTCTGCCCTGCGCGTTGCCCCGACAGCACAGATCGGCAAACTTGTTTTGGCCCACGGACCGCTCAGCCGATGCAAACATTTCCGCGGAACCCCAACTCCTGGTGACAAAATGTTTTCACTTATCTCTCTCTCTAAATACAGGAATATAACATTATTCATATTCATAATAAAGGTTTTTGGGTTCGATCGAGTTATTTATAAATGTGTCGTAACCCTCCAACACCCGACACGGCCAATCAGCAAAGGAAAAAGTGTCACGTTGACAAAAGACAATTCGTTCACTATTTTAGCCCACCGGTGTGTTGAAGAGTGAATCCACAACATTTACAGTCTTAATACGAAGTTTTGCTGGTAATTACTTCCAGCATCATCGGGCAATTCGCCAGAATGGTAAGACCGAGAGCAAGTGAGGGCTTTACCATTCTGGCGAATTGCCCGATGATGCTGGATGTAATTACCAGCGAAACGTCGTACTCAAACTGTAAATGTTGTGGATTCATTCTTCAACACACCGGTGGGCTAAAGTAGTGAACTAATTGTCTTTTGTCAACGTGACACTTATTTTTGCTGATTGGCCGTGTCGGGTGGTGGAGGGTTACGACACATTTATAAACAACGCAATCTTACCCAAAAACCTTTATTATGAATAAAATTGGTCGCGAAAGCCTACGTGTTAAACTGATTATTCATATTACCAGAATTTTCTTTAAGAAGCTATGATGTATTTTTTTTCACAGGTGGGGGAGGGGGGGCATTTAGATGTTAGGCTTAGGGTATTTTAATCAGGGTAGTTTGCCTAACTTAATTGTCGATGTCAATATCACAATATTCACAATACACGTTTATCGTTAGTGTCCGAATCACCTGGACGAGCGTCGCGGGCGTCAGCCCCGTTGGTCGCGGTCGAACCGCGCTCGGAGAGCCGCTGGCGGAGACAATCCCCGGCCCCGCTTTAGCCTCGTCGGTATTCTCGATCCCGTTGGCTGCTTATTTAAAAGTGAATTTACAGACCCATCCGTGCCCCGCGTGTTTGGTTCTTTGGCGAAGCCCTTGACATGAAAGGTCTCTTTGTTTGGTAACCTTTTTTTGCTACTGCTGCTGCTGCCTTGGATGTGGAAAGTTTAAGCGCTTTGCCAGGCAATTGTGGCGCTCGGTAAATGTGCTCCGGTGTGCGCGTGTGTGTTGTGGGGAGCGGTAGTGTAGCAGGTTAGCGCGCTGCGCTACGAACTTGGCGACCCGAGTTCTATTCCCGCTCACGGCCAACACCAGTGACGATTATCTGAATGGTCCTGGTGCCTCCCCTAGGTCGAATCAGCCTCAAATTAGTACCTGGTGCAGTGTGTAGTAGACACTGGGGAGACGAAGGCGGTCGGGCGTGGTGATGGTCACCCACCCCCTCGTGTGCCGTTCCGGCCTTCAAAGTTCCCCCCTAACAGCACATGCCCCAAAAGTCTGTTCAGGCTATCCGGAGGATCTTTGTCTTTGTTGTGGGGAGTGGTGGTGTAGCGGTTAGCGCGCTGCACTGCGAACCCGCAAACACCGGGTTCGATACCCGGTCAAGGGTCAACGTCGGTGACGAATATATGAACCGGTCCTGGGCCTCCCCTAGGTCGACTCGGCCTTGAATAAGTACCTGGTGCGGTGTGTAATAAACATCGCCACTGGGGAGACAAAGGCGGTCGGGCGTGGTGCTGGTCACCCACCCCCTCGCGTGCAGTCCCCCGCCCTTCATAGGTGCTGCTCGCAAATGACACTTGCCCCAACAGTCTGTTGGGGCTATACGGGGGGTGCGGGGGTCTTTGTCTTTGTGTGTGCGCGCGTGTCTCCTTTTCTCATTTCGCGCGATAACCGTGTCAAATCAATTTCAGACTATCTTGACTCGTGGGCCTGCTTTGAGAAACAAGAGCAATCACTGCGAGGTGCTGGGGCTTTTAGCTTGCTCTCCCCCCCCCCCGCCACCCCCGATCGATGCTGGTTTCTTGTTAATATCTCCGAGCAAGCGAGGAGACGGGCACGCGGCGGATACCAGAGGGCCTGCGCCACGAACGCGGTTGTTTCGATGGGGGGGAAAAAAAAGAAAAAAAAGAACCACGTAACAGAATAAAAGCGATGCGAGTGCTTTAAACGGAGCGCACAAGCCAACAAGTATGACAAATGAGAAAAAAAAGGTCCCTACAAGCTGCCCCCAGTGTGTGTTTTACAGGCTCCTCGGCATGACACAATCTGAAGTAATCTCAATTGTAATAATATACAGGGTGCTTACATTTTTTTTCTTACACTTATATGGATGGGACTATCGTTTTAAATGAAAAAAAAAAGAACGGATAATACACTGTAACTTTTTGATTGAAAGCTTTCGTGACTGCAGGGATTCATATTCTTGGTTCTTTCGGTAAAGTCACGTAGAAGGGAAACAATAAAATCATTTCGGGTCTTAATTGATTGTTCACGCTTACGGTGGCTTTCAGACCGCATCCATTATTTTCGTCTCCCCCCTCCTCTTTTCCGAACATAGATGGACTCGTCCATCTGAATAACTGCCAAATCGCTCTCCGTGGTGCTAACGTTAAAAAAACCCGCCACTTTTTTTTCAAAATTTCTTGCTGTGGTTTTCACACCTGATGATGATTGCTTGTGTTGCAGTCGAAACGTCGTGATAATTTTACTGTTTTATATTTTTATTATTTTATTGTTTCCCTTCTACGTGACTTTATCGAAAGAACCAAGAACACTGTAACTTGATAAAAAAAAGTATGTTAATAGCTAAAAAAAGACAACGAGTCTCCACTTGTTCGCCAACATTGTCAACGCGTCCCTGGAATCATCTCCAGGTGGTTTCCAGAGCCCGGAGGCACATTTATTGTGATATTGTTGCAAACACTCAGAAGGGGTAACATTTGTTTGAAACACCCTGTACATAGCAGCCATCGCCAAGCTCCAGTCTCTTCCTCCTCCCCCCTACCACCCAAAACAAGTCGGACGAACTGCAGCTACACTAACACCCACACTCTTACTTTTTTAATCAGAGGAAGACTCTGTCTCTGATGAAAAATAGTAATTTTGTGAGCTGGCCAGCTTTGAGACTCAAAGTCAGGGTAATTTACCTACAGTTCAATTGATCATTGAGTCATTGGTGATCATCTCCCATGTACAGCCCTTGGGTAGCCAGTGGTGGAAATCACCCCCTTTCTATCGCAGGGCTGAGTCTTCCCATTAAATGGCAAACCATCGTTGACTTCCACATAAGCTGGTTTTCCCTTTATCCACGCTGGAGGGATGATGGAACCGAGGCATCGCCTACCCAGGATGTGAACTATTGACCCTTCCGCTCCGCGAGCCGCTTGAACATCCCAACTGAAACGTTCTGACAGGTTCAGCGCTAGGACTGGCTGGGAAATCCTGAGCGTGAGCACCAGCCATGGTTGCTACTAGAAAAAAAAAAATATTTGAATTTCTTTTTTTTTACACACAACCAACTCTCGTTCTTCTGTCTCATTACATTTTTGGCTCCGAGTGCCTTCTGGCTAGAGGCCACCGGCTTGCGCCTACAGGCAATGACGCATTTGTTAGGTCCACTTCGGTAATTAGTTGAACCCGGGGCATCGATGGGACGGTGAACTAACCTAAAACTGTAAACTATTTTACATGTTTTTTTTGTTTTACCAGGTAAGGCTCATTGAGCAATGTAGATCTTTTTTCCGAAGCGACTTGACCACAAATGATAGCTGAACGAAGTGGCTTATCACGTGTAAATGAATAGCCAAATACTCTAAACGCGTGATGTTGATTCTAAATGTGGAGGGAAAAAGCGGAGGATCCGGAGAAAAAAGTCAACGCGACCACGGGAAGAACACGGAAATTCCAAATGTACAGCAGGCGTCAGGGTCGGGATCGAACTCACGACCTCCTGTATACCAGGCGAGGTAGTTAACATCTCGCCACTGCGGCACCCCGGTGGCGAGATGGACATGGGACAGATCCAGATGCCATGGGTTTACTGAGTGAGATGACTGGCACATGCATCACTTATGCACCCCCACTGTGCCACCTCACTGAGTTTTAACTCGACCGGGCCCACGGCTCATTGTTGTGAGTGTCGCTCCTCAACAATTCATATACACGTGACCAGACACACGGACGCACAGGGCATACATATCAAAGCCCAAGATTGCGACGAAGCCTTTTCCAGGCTGTTGGGGAAAGGGCTGTTCGTGAGCACGTGTGAAGGCCGGACCGGTGGACGAGTGAGTGGTGTGGTCGTTACCACGCCCGGCCGCCTTTTTCTCTCCAGTGCGAATGTTAACACCCTACACAAAGTGCTACACATTTAGATTTAAAGCTTTCGTGACTGCAAGGATTCATCTTCTTTGGTTCTTTCGGTAGAAGTCACGTAGAATGAGAATAAAATAATAAAATAACACAATAAAATTCTCACGACGTTTCGGCCACAACGCAAGCGGCCATCTTCAGGTGAAAGGTACAGACCTGTCGGGACGACAGAGCTTCAATGAACGATGTTAAGATTCGAAGCGACTTTTAAGCTGGTTGGGAGAAGTGAGGCACCTTGACAAAGGGGTTTACATATCAAATAGCTGAGGGATTAGCTTGTGACTAGTCGCAGGAATGGCTATGTTAAAGTCAAAACCTACACATCCACAGAGGAAACTAGTAATTTAGCATTGAAAAAGCTAATCCCTTAGCTATTTGACAAAGGGGTTTACATAAATTACTAGTTGCCTCTGTGGATGTGTTGGTTTTGACTTTAACATAGCCATTCCTGTGACCAGTCACAAGCTAATCCCTCAGCTATTTGATATGTAAACCCCTTTGTCAAGATGCCTCACTTCTCCCAACCAGCTTAAAAGTCGCTACGAATCTTAACATCGTTCATTGAAGCTCTGTCGTCCCGACAGGTCTGTACCTTTCACCTGAAGACGGCCGCTTGCGATGTGGCCGAAACGTCGTGAGAATTTTATCGTGTTATTTTATTCTCATTCTACGTGACTTTACCGAAAGAACCAAAGAAGAAGAGTGCTACACACTTAAGGCTGGGTCAACCCAGGTATCCCTGGAACATTCCAGATTTCACGAAGCACCGATGTTGGCCACGGCCGGGGAATCGAGCTCGGGTTAACGTGTTCATGCGCACGTTGGAGATTGACGCCTTGGGTCAACTTTCCACGTTGCTAAATATACATTCCGGAAATCACACAGCATGACGCCCGTCGCGTTTCCCCACCGCACAGGTGCGACCTGAACGCTATCAACGTTCATTAGGTGATTAATGGGCCCTGTCCTCTTCTCCCATCTCCTTCCACCCCCCTCCTCCCTCCGCCTCCCCCCTCCCCTCCATCCACCCTCCTTCCTCTCATCTCCTCATCGTTTGACTCGAGATGTCATCCACGCATCACTGCCCAGCAGCCCTCCGGTTTGTTTTATAAAAACGTCCGTGCAATCGGCGCACATTGGCTGCGATGTCACAACGCGCGGGTCACAACGCGCGGATGATCACGCATGCTTGGAATGACACTCATCGTGTGTTCGCACCGTACGTAGCCAGCCGTGCAAATCGGAGGTGTATGGGGAAGGACGACAATCTAAACGCAAAACGTTACTTCAACAGAATCGCGATAGGAAGAGGAGTGAGGAAACACGCGAATTATCCCAAGTGATTTGCTCAGAGACTCAATCATGGGCGGGCAGGCGTCACTCGCCATCCTCGTCGCTCAGCTCGAAGCTCGAGGAGCCGCACCTTCTCGTTCCGCTATCGAGGCCGGCGCGTGGAGTAAGGGGTCGCGACCCCCGTACACCCACTCTGCCCCCCTATCCCCCCCCCCCTATCCCACCTCCCACGCTCGCCCCCCATTGAACCCCGTCTCATCCACGGCCTCGTTAGTCTTCCCCTGTTCCCACGCCGCCCGGCCCTCCCTTTCATCTCGACCTCCGGCCGGCATTTGCGCCGCGGTTATAAAATTATTGAGCTGCACCCGGTGAGGCATTTTCGCTGCCGCCTGACCTCCCTCACTTCTCATCTCTCGCCCGACTCGCGTTTATTTCCCTCCCTATGTTCACCCCCCTCCGACGTGCTCTCTCTTCCTCTCTGCCCCCGAAGCCGTAGTAGACATTACTTCACGGTAATGCATTCCGTAGGTGCACGCAGCGACGATGCGAAGCCATTCGGCGATGTCTGCCCGTGGATGCAACGGTCAAGCAACACTGGGCTTGCAGCGCAGAGGTCGTCCATTTCATGTCCACCTTTACGCGGGCAGGCACGGCTGTTGAAACGATGGGGGCGAGTCTCTCTGTTGGCTCGATGGGCAGGGTCGCGTGTTCCTGTGGTAAAGTGTGGGCCTTCCCAGACGTCTGGCCAACGTGGAAGCGGAGGCAAATATCCTCTTGGAGGGGGGGGGGGGGCTGTCTACAGCTCCATCTAGTGTCGGGAGCCCTTCTGCCAGCAAGCAATTGGAGGGCTGCTCCGTTGTTGTACCTACTTATTGAATCAGCGGACTGCGGTGCATGCCACGAAGCATTTTACGTGTCGCGTTCTACACCTCGCACGAGCGTACGGATGCTCTACATTTGTACAACCCACGAGGTCCGGGAGTCCTCGTGGTCGGAGTGTGGAGCTTCACTGACTCGCATGGCTCGCGCGTGTATGCGCGTGTGTATGTGTGTGTGTGTGCGCGGAGCGGCTATCCGGAGGATCTTTGTCTTTGTTGTGGGGAGTGGTGGTGTAGCGGTTAGCGCGCTGCACTACGAACCCGGCGACCCGAGTTCGATTCCCGCTCACGGGCAACACCCAGTGACGATTATCTGAACCGATCCCGGGCCTCCCCTAGGTCGACTCAGCCTCAAATGAGTACCTGGTGCGGTGTGTAAACATTGCCACTAGAGAGACAAAGGCGGTCAGGCGTGGTGCTGGCCACCCACCCCCTCGTGTATCGTTTCGGCCTTCATAGGTGCTCGCTAACAGCACTTGCCCCTACAGTCTGTTAAGGCTATACGGGGGATCTTTGTCTTTATGTGTGTGTTCGGCCTCGATGGAGGAGGCTCGCGAAGGATACTGCGACTGGGCAGTTGGAAGCAGTCGCCCTCCAACAATAGGGCAGAGGAGCGACGCTCACAACAACGAGCGGAGCGCCGGACGCATAAAGCACAGCGAATTGGCACAGTGGTGCATCGGCCCAGTGATCTCAGTCGACCCATGGCACCTGGGGCTGTCCTGTGACCTCCTGCCAGCAGGCGTTCGATACTTCACGTGGCCTTAAAATGCACCTAGCCTGGCACAAGCCCCGTCACCGCCACTTAGTCGCAAATGGCGGCGGTTGTTGTTGTATTCGCGTGCGCGCTCACGCGGACACACAAACACACACACACACGACCCGAGCCGATTGCCAGAGAGCTCCCATCGATCCCTGCTACGTAAAGAAGGAACAAACTACGACCCCTAACCCCCCACCGTGACCTCTGAACCCCCGAATCGAAATTGCAAAGAGTCGAACAGCCAGCGCTTTAGGAACCGTGGGTCCTGCCTTGCTTGGTCGCGTAGCTTTGAAATTTTCCGCTTTTGCGATTTGAGTTCACGGGACCCCGAAGGTCACTCGCACGCGGCGGTGGTGGTGGTGGTGGTGGGACGGGAATGCGCGACGGCTTTTGGAAACGAACGGAGCGAGGGTTGGCACCTCCACGTCTGGCAGCGATGCCTCCAAAAGCGCCGCTCGCCGAAGCTTCGTCGTAGCGACGTTAAAGCCGCCCCCACCCCCACACTCCCCCACCCACCCCACCCCTCCCTTCGAAAAATATAGCAACATCTCTGAAATTCTTCTTCTTTCGTATTTCATTTATTTACGTGCAGAGCCCCCCCAAAAATAAACTGAAACGGTGATACCAGACCCCCCGCCTCCTCCCAGGGCGGGGACGGAAAATGCACAACACGGGCCGGCTCGGGCCCAGCGTGACCACGTAAATCCGCGGTCTTCTCCCAACGTCTGCGATCTCACATTGAGTTGGTCAATCCCAGGCAGCCGCGTCAGGAGCAGCGGAGTGGAGCGCATCGCTGCGATGTCTCCTTCAGCAGTTGTGGACCGGGGCATTGCGTCGTTAGAGGTTGCACGGTCTGTTCTGCATGAGCACAGCTGCACACACCACGGCATCTGCCGAGGGATCACAGCCGCGAGGCATCTGCCGTGGTTTGCGCGGATGCGGCTTAGGGTGGACCATGAGCTTCCGTGGAAGATCAAAACCAGCGATCTTCTGGGTCTTTTTTTTGCAAAGTGCGAGTTATTTTGAACTCCATTCAGCTCTCCAATCTTCATTGCGGTTAAAATGTTTCTCTTCAAAAAAGTTGGGGGTCAGCGACCTGAGAAGTAAGGAGGGGGGGGGAGGGAAGGGTGCTGCGAACTTTTGAAACAATTCGTGACACCTACCCACTGCACGAATCTATCCACCATCATGAGTGACATCGCAGCAGCAGCAGCATCAGCAACGCACAACAATAATGAAACAAGGATCTCTTCGTACGCCTGGGGAAGGGGTCGAGGAGAGGGGGGGGCGAGGAGGTGGGGCGATGAAGGGGGGGGCGAGGAGAGGGGGGCAAGGAGAGGGGGGGCGAGAAGGGGGAGCGCGAAGGGGGGCGAAGAGAGGGGGGGGGGGGAGGAGGAGGGGGGGTCCTCTCTCCGCCCTTAACCCCGTGGTGACCTCGCCGGCAGCCTGAAATATCCCGGGCGCGTGGATCGTTGGGGCTGGCGCGCGCGCGCGCGAGCCTCGCGGCTGTGATCCCTCTATGCCGTGGCGGCGGGCGCATCGCTCCCCTCCGATCTCCGCTCCTCCGACTCGCTCAGTGGGGTCCAGGGAGCCGGAGGCAACAGAGGCGCCACGCTCTGGAAATAAAAACAAAACAAACAAAAAATTCATGGCCCGCTCGGCGCTTCGGGACAAGCAAATTGAATTCGGTAGGTGCTCGCCCATCGGGCTTGGTGGTGAAGGTGTCGGTGGGGGTGTGCGGGGAGGGGGGGGTAGAGAGCGTGTGGGGGGGGGGGGGGGATTGTCGAGGGAACGACGACGTCGATGGCGCGGTCGCATCGTCGGATCGCTTGTATTGGATCGGCGAGACCCATAATAAATTTGCTATTGACCGCATCCCCCCCCCCCCACCGCCAACACCGCCCAGCTCGCCGCCACGCAGCCCATTCGCGAGGCTCCGATTGCTTCTCGTCGCTCGGCGCGCTTCCTCCATTCCCCCGGACGAATGATTACGCGACGAGCCCACCCCCCCCCCCCCCCCCCCGGCTCGAGCCCTGAAGTTGACTGATGCCCGGCATTTTCGCGGCGACGAGATAGGAGCCAACCGCGGGAATCCTTGTCCGCTGCTCTTAATTAAGAGAGAGGGAGAGCGAGAGAGGGGGGGGGGGGGTATTAACGCCGGATCCACATGGCCGGCTTGCAACACCCCCACCCCCTATTCACCCACCCACCACTCCTGACCCCGCGTTACTTCCACTCGAAGCACCCAGACCGACGTCAAATCAATCAGCCGTTCAATTAACACCGCGCGCGCTTGAGAACAAAGAGAGACGTGGCGTTTATCCGAGAGAGAGAGAGAGAGACAAGCAGAGATGCATGCCCAAGATTGGGACAGGGTCATCGCGAGATGCGCGTCGCGTGTGGATCTTTGACGGCGGCCGAGTAGTGGCCGGCGGCCCGTTGCTCGGTTGTAGACGTTTCGCGGTTCGGGCCCGGTGGCCGCCCTGGTTAATAGTGCGGGTATGGATGTATTACGGGGACTTGTTTCGAAACCGTGCGTAGCCCACCGCGCTAATCGGGGGTGCGGGAAACGTGTGATTTGTGTGTAAAGCGCATGGATTTGTTTTTGTTTTACCAGGCAAGGCCCACCGAGCTATGTAGCTGCGTGTTTTTCTGTTCTTTTCAGAAACGACCTGGCCACAAATGATGGGTCAACTAAGTGGCTTATCGCGATAGAAATGTAAAGCGATACGGACATCACAGATTCCGTGGGGTCGTTCGACCAAAAGAATCGGCCGTTGTGCGCCAGCGTCATTGTCTCTGCGAAGTTGCCACATTAAAAAAAAATAATTACACTGCATGTTTACTCATTTGCCTAAAACCACGACGCAACATCGACCCCTTACCGCAAGAATGTGGCAAGCGTTTCTCGTCTGTGAAACGTAGCCGCCCCCACGATCGCCTTGGGCGGCGGTCAGATTGGCGCGAGGACCATGACGGTTCGATTTTACCGAAGAATGATTAATTGATGATGGTTTGTGTACTGCGCTTCGAAGCAGGCCAACTGAGCTCGATTTCCAGCCGTAGGGAAATGGTGCCAAAGGTGGCGAGATGTTAACTACCTCGCCTGGTATACAGAAGGTCGTCGGTTCGATCCCGTCCCTGATGCCTGCATATTTTGAGTTTTGCACGTTCTCACCGTGGTCGCGTGCATCTTTTCCCCTCTGACAATTAGAAACACGCGTTTAGAATATTTGTTCGCTATACATTTATACGTGACAAACCGCTTCATTGAGCTATGATTTGTGGCCAGGTCGCTTCTTGTAAAAGAGCTATACAGCTCCGTTGGCCTTACCCTGATAAAGTAAAAATTAAACCAGTTTAGTTTTAGAATATCGGAGGCGCGTGAAGTCTGGACAGGTCCCAGGGCCACCCACACGCACCTTCGCCAGGCTGGACTCACCAGCGTTATCGTTCTGAATGCCAGCCAGACGTTTGTTTAGCCACCAAAAGCCTCACTGAGTCTCAAGCCTCTTTTTCAGGAGGGTCTTGCCAAGTTGTTGCAGTAGGAGTATAGGGCGCAGCTGCTGCTGCTGCTTCTGCTGTGTGTGTGAAATCACAACCGAGCAATTTACAGGCACGTGTTTTGTTTGCATTGGAATATTGCGTCCATAATAGAGGGGTTTTTTGGGTTAGATCGCGTAAATATATAAATGTGTCGTTAAAACCCGCCACCACCCGACACAGGCAACTAGAAAGGGTTGTCACGTCAACAGAACGCGCCAATTCGTCACTAGTACTTGTCGGCTGTGTCAGGTGGTGGCGGGTTTAACGACACATTTATATATTTACACGATTTAATCCCCCCAAAAAACCTCTATTATGGATGATATTGGTAGCGAAAGCCTACTAAGTGTTAAACGGAATATTATGTTTTGCAATATATTCGATGCCTTGTGTGATGCAGTGCTTTTATTCGCGTCTTTTATGTTCGGAGTGCTTTTCTTCATTTGCCGCTGTATTCATTTTGCTTTTGTCATTTTGGTGACCCCCCCCCCCCTCCAGGCGCAGGTCAACTCACCTATTAGCAAACGAGACCACATCCCGATCGTCCGCTGGTGAGTCCAGAGAGAGAAAGAGAGGGCGATCGGCTACCGGTTACACAAGAAACCAAAAACATCGCCCTCGAAATCCCGAGCGCGATGTGTCACGTGCGATGCGCGCCGCTGTGCTCGCGGTGCGGTTCAGGACGCCAAAGGTCCCCAAACGTTTTGGCACCAGGGATCGGTTTCGTAGAAGACAATTGTTTTTCACGGACCGGTGTGGGGGGGAGTTTCGTCATTGGGTCTTTCCCCCTTTTCAAAGAAGCTTTCCAGCGACGTTTGTTTGTTTTTTACTCATTTTGGCTACTAGGGGTTAGAGCTTGTGGGCTTACCAACACCACGTGACTGAGACAAGTGCGCAGTGCGGGAAAGAGGCGCGGATGGAAGTGGTAAATAATAAAATAATGGGCGGGGCCACGCGCGGACTCACCGCTCTCACCTCCTGCCGTGCTGGCTGATGCTATTCCTCTTCTTATTATTGTTATATTATTTTAGCAGCTGTTCCGCAACAGCCGTGAACAACCATACCGCGACGCCCGTCAACGCTCTGCCACCGAACCACCTTGCCCCGCCGGCGAGCTTCCCGTTGACAAATAAAAATCGTCGACGACTCATGCGGTTGGAAAATTAATGAGCGCTGTGGCAGAATTTGTTTGGGGTGGTGGTGGTGGTGATGGTGGTGGATAGGGAGGGGGTGGGTGAGCAGTAGAGTCAACGGGCTGGGAGCGATCGCCCAGTCTCCCCGGGACTCCCGTCAATTTCTCTCGGCTGGCCGCAAAGTCTCCCACTGCTGCCCTCAACGAATGCCTCGGCCGATGATGAGAATCTTCAAACGACCATCAGCACCGACACCGCCGCCGACACCGCCGCCGCCGCACGTTTTGAATCGGCGCGACTTGAACGGCCCGGTGGGAATCGCCGTTGCCCGCCCCGGCGAATTTACAACCTTAGCGACGTCGTCAGCTTCGCAAGAAGATCGACGCTGCCCGCGGTTTTTTATTGAAGCGGACGAGGGAGGGAAGAGACGCGAGCGGGGGGAAGGGGGGTGCAGACGGAGGGACGGGGAAAAGTCTCGTCAGGTAATCCGAGGCGACGTAAATTGGACAAGCGGTTAAATTTCGATTTAAAGCTTTCGTGACTGCAATGATTCATCTTCTTTGGTCCTTTCGGTAAAGTCACGTAGAATGAGAATAAAATAATAAATTGATAAAATAAAATAACACAATAATATTCTCACGACGTTTCGGCCACAACACAAGCGGCCTTCATCAGGTGAAGGGACGAGACTGTCTGGTAGGACAGCGCTGGAGTGTCCTACCAGACAGTCTCGTCCCTTCACCTGATGAAGGCCGCTTGTGTTGTGGCCGAAACGTCGTGAGAATATTATTGTGTTATTTTATTTTATCAATGTATTATTTTATTCTCATTCTACGTGACTTTACCGAAAGAACCAAAGAAGATGGACAAGCGGTGTCTCAGGCCTGTCCTTTAACGGCCCGTCTCTGTGAGAGTGTTTGGCCTGCTCTTCCAAATTCCCGTCTGTGGGGGCGAGTCAACCCCCTCCCCCCATCCCGAACCAGGATTTTGAAGTCGTCCGATTGTGAGCCACTCCGATGAACACGTTTGGCTACGTTCGTTGCGAAAGAAGTTCAACATACACACAGACAAAGATCACCCCGTATAGCCTTACCATACTGTTGGGGCGAGTGCTGTTAGCAAGCACCTATGAAGGCCAATACGGCACACGAGGGGGGTGGGTGGCCAGCACCACGCCCGACCGCCTTTGTCTCCCCTTGTGGCGATGTTTACACACCGCACCAGGCACTCCTTTGAGGCTGCGTCCACCTTGGGGAGGCCCTGGACCGGTTCAGATAAGCAGCGTGGCACAGCGCAGCGCTCACCGCTACAACCACCGCTGCCCGCGGCGCTCGCGCTCCCGCTGATCCACCCACGTGGCAGGTTCGAATCGTCGATGACCGTCGACGTGACCGATGACCCCTTTTGAAATGAGGTCCATCGTAACCCGACGATGCGCGGACGGTCGTTTTGTTTATTTTCACTTTTCGCAAAGACAACGGTGGGACGGCGGGGGGTGGGTGGGTGGGTGGGTGGTTGGGCGCCTCGTTCGTGCAACGTGATCGACGGGTTCAGGGGTCGGCGCCTCTCACCTGGATGGCAGCCGCGGCAACCTGCGTGCTGCGGAGAAACGCGCGGCGCTGCGGTCAGCTCAGCGGGCGCCGTGCGACGCAGCGACGGAATTTTGCATCTCGTACGAACGACGTCGAAATGCGACGGGCGTCTCGAGGAGGAGACGCTGCGCGGAAACAGCGCGTGCATTTGTGTCGTGTGTTTGCCCGTGTATGCTCAGAGAGAGAGAGAAGCTGTCAGTCATATGTCCCCGTGTAAGTAGGTTGGTCTCTGTGCACCTATGGGTCTCCGTGCGAACCTTTGGCCTTTGTGAGTCAACGCAATGCAACGTGGATTTTCTCGCGTCCACACGCGACTGCATCTCGACACACTGTGCAGAAATAGTGAGAGATATTATTGTGCAGAGAGAGAGAGGGGGGGGGGGGGGCTGGGGGTTGCAATCACATCATAGGCAGAGGAGAGGGAGTATGTACGTGTGGATGTTGAATATCTTTCGCACCGTACGTAGCCAACCGTGCTAATCGGAGGTGCGGAAGGGTCCTTGAGCCTGGACTGGCACAGCGGCGGTAGGGTGTCGACAGCACGGACTGCCTGAGGGGGGGGGGGGCGGGGGGGATTGGAGCTTCCAGCCACGAGTCAGACTCCCCAAGCTGTGGAGACCACAGATTTCCACCTGGACCACCGCGAAGGAGTTCAAACTCTCGGCCATGGCTTAGAGCGGGAGCGGACATGGGCATCTGCACTGACCGGCGTGGTGAAGTATGGTCGAAGCGAACGCCCGATGACCGACGGACGTTATGTTAGGAGGCTTTCGCCCAGCAGTGGATTGAGAGAGGGCTGTCAGTAAGAAATATATATTTTATTTGTTACCATTGCTTATCCGAGAGGTGAAGGAAAAAAACCCCGCGGCTTCGCGGAATGAATCAAATAAATAAGTGAGGTGGTAAATATTTAAGTGTTGTGCCTGCAGCCGTATCTTATGTGCGCACCTGTATCTGAGGATGCTTTTGAATTCGACTCTCTATCACAAGGTTATTTATTTATTCATGCGCTGAGTTCTAGCATCCGGCCAATTGGCTTGGTGGTGGAGTCAACGGCTCGCAATCAGAAGGGTTGCGAGTTCAACGCTCGATTAAATAGGTACCACCTTGTGCGAAAGGGCGAAAGCGGTTCTTCTCTGGGAGAGGTTGACTCATACAATATGGGCGCCACGGAGGCGAGATGTTAACTACCTCACCTGGTATACATGAGGTCGTGGGTTTAATCCCGACCCTGACGCCTGCATATTTGGAGTTTGCGTCTCTCTCTCTCTCTCTGTGGTCGCGTGGATTTTTCTCCGGGTCCTCCGGTTTTTTCCTTCACATGTAGAATCAACATCATGCGTTTCGGAGTATTTGGCTGCTATAAATTGCCACGTGGCGACGAGTCGCTCCGTTGAACTATCGTTGAACCATCAACGAAGTGGCTTTAAAAAAAAATAGTTGAACGGTTTAGTTGAATAGTTTAAAGGACTGTGGAATTTCCGTCCCCGACTCTGCAGGGCTGTACACGGATTATGAGAACCGACATGATCAAACGAACAGGAGAATCACTTAAGATTGTTTTTGTACCGTGGCCAGTGACTTAGTGTCGGTTGCTAAAATTAAAGTTTTTTGCAGCCCGCGGAGATGCAACAGGTGTCGCATGGTTGGGGCTTAAGGGCTTATTTCCATAAGTTGTATAATTTTTCTCACGCGTTCGCGCGAGAACACGGCATTCCGTACTCGGCGGGACGTTTCGGGGGAAGGCAGAACACTCGTTGTCTAACGCGCGCTACACGGCTCATCGCAGACGGGAATCTGTCTCGCCTGCACGTGAAATTCATCACGACAGGACATTGCTTCCGAGTGTGTAATTCATAATATTTATATATATAAAAACATCCATAAGCAATCAAAATAATTGTTGTTATCGTTTTTGGCCGCATATACCAAGCAGAAATTTCCCAGTTATGTTTAAGTTCAATTGCTTTGTTTTTAACTTTAATATTTGACTATTCTAATTTTCCAGGTAAGGCCCTCTGAGCTATTCTCGCTCTTTTTCAGAAGCCACCTGGCCAAAAGCGATAGCTCAACGAAGTGGCTCATCATCATCATCATCATCGTCACGTGGCAATGTATAGCAGCCAAATACTCCGTTTGTTGCCCGGCTATTTTACATGGGAGATCCGTGGCCTGTTGGCACATCGATAACAGCAGAGCGAAGACAAACATGATGCCAATATTGCAGATACGTGATAACAGCTCAGCACATTAATCAATTGCAATTCCGTAATGGGGAATGCGACGTTTCGGGAAATGGCCCTTCCTCGTAGTTGACAGATGGAGTATTTTTTTGTTTAACCAGGTGTGACCCAATGCAAAAAATAAACACGACAGACTCTCATTCGCAAGAGTGCGACTTGGCTCACTGCAAATGAGAAAAAGCAAAGACAAATCGGGAGTGTGCAGCAGCGAAGCGAAACTGGAAATCGGGGGGGGGGGGGGGGGGGAACAAACGGTGTCGCATGAGACATCGAAAAATATTGAGGGGCCTGAGCCAGTGGTTCTTAACCTGGGGTGCACGCCGCACCCCCTGGTGGTGCGAGATGCCCTCTCTGGGGGTGTGAGACATGGGCAGATTTTTTTAAGGTAAATCATCGAAACACAAATTAATCACGTGCACGTAAGTACAACTTGCTTTGTTTCGTCAAACCTCCTAAGTATTTATCAACACTGTACGTTTCATATTCTTGGTTCTTTCGGTAAAGTCACGTAGAAGGGAAACAATAAAATAATAAAAATATATTCTTTTATATTTTTATTTTTCCCTTATACGTGGTTCTTTCGGTAAAGTCACGTAGAAGGGAAACAATAAAATAATAAAAATATAAAACAATATATTTTTAGGAATGAGAGTCTGTCGTGTTTATTTTTTGCATTGGGTCACAATATATATTTATTATTTTATTGTTTCCCTTCTACGTGACTTTACCGAAATAACCAAGAATATGAATCCCTGCAGTCACGAAAGCTTTAAATCAAAACTGTACGTTTCGTTTAACGATTAAGGACCATCTGAGTGCAAGGCTGCAGTGAATGTCAAGAACCGCAGGCTCGAGACATTGAGTGAATACGAGCAGAAGACTGCGGCCTGCATCACGGGGGCCTTGATAGAAATAAAATATTTAGAATGTCTCCAGATGAACAGTTTTCAGTTGGCACCCTGAAGGGTTAGCCATGACTGCACGTTGAAACAAAAATTACAAATGTGTGGATTCACTCTTTTTTTATTAACGGTAATATTGTCCACCATATGAATAAGAATCTTGAGCAAAAAGAAAAAAAGCAACTTCTATTGTCCACAGAGATAGTGGTGCAGTTTGACGACCCAAGGCCGATTCCCTGCCTAATTCTCACTTCATTGGCGGGTGATATTTGAACAGTTCTCGAACACACTCCTCACTCAAGCTCCTTGAACCTGGAATGGACAGTGTGGTGAAGTATGGTCACACGACTCCCATGATTAACGTGGCCTGGGGAGGTCTTTATCCAACTAAAAGATTGAGAGAAAGGGATGACCACGCTTTAACATGCTGGTCAGTGTGCGCTGATGGATGTCCAAGGACTGGTTCAGGCCACCACGGTGGTGATATGTTAACTACCTCGCCAGGTATACAGGAGGTCGTGGGTTCCATCCCGACCCCGACGCCTGCCGTATATTTGGAGTTTGCGTGTCTCTATCTCTCATCATCATCATGGTGGCTAGGAGATGTTAACTACCTCGCCTGGTATACAGGAGGTCTTGGGTTCCATCCCGACCCCGACTCCTGCTGTATATTTGGAGTTTGCGTGTCTCTATCTCTCATCATCATCATGGTGGCTAGGAGATGTTAACTATCTCGCTTGGTATACAGGAGGTCGTGGGTTCAATCCCGCCCCTGACGCCTGCTGTATATTTGGAGTTTGCATGTCCTCCACGTGGTCGTGTGGATTTTTCTCCGGGTCCTCTGGGTATTCCCTCCACGTGTAGTATTAAGAGTAATTTTGTCATCTGCTATACATTTCCACGTGATAAGCCACTTCGTTGAGCTATCATTTGTGGCCAGCTATATAGCTCAGTGGGCCTTACCTGTTAAAATAAACAAAAAATACGGTTACTAACCAAATTCAACTCTGCTCAGCTTCCGAGATGCAATGCGGTTTGGTCGTAGGGTTAAATGTGAGAATTGTGACTCTTTGTAGAGTGGACATATTGAACGCCTGTTAGAGGTAGGTACGCTACTCTCGGGAAATCGATTTCACTTAAACGAATGTCACTTACTTGCTGCTATCTCGCAACCTGGGTGCATGCGAATGAAGTAGCGCATGTATCTAAACGGGCGCGGCACAGGCTAGAGAAGAGATGGAGTGATGTGGTACAGGAAGACGTGGAGCTGAGTGGACTTGGCGATGACTGGTACCAGCGGTGTCAAGATCGGCCTCTGTGGAGGAGGCTCGTGAAGGACGCTACTGGGTAGTTGGAGGCAGTCGCCCTCCAACAACAACGGAGGGCGGAGGAGCGACGCTCACAACAACGAGCGGAGCGCAGTGTGGCTAAAGCACAGCAGGTTGGCACAGTAGGGGGCACAGGTGGTGCATCAGCCAGTCATCTCAGTCATCTCAGTCGACCCGTGGCACTTGGGTCTGCCCCGTGACCTGCCAGCGGGCGTTCGACACTTCACGTGGCCTCAAGGTGCACATGGCCTGGCACAAGCGTCGTGGTGACGTCACCGCCACTTAGTGGCGAATGGCGGTTGTTGTTGTGTTTAACTTATTTCGCACCGTACGTAGCCAAACGTGAAAATCGGAGGTGCCGGTAAGCATAGAGGTGGGGGTTTCGTATGATTGTGACCTTATTTTTTTACGATTATTATTATAGAAGCACGTGAAACGGAACGTGGTGATATCTAAAATATTACCCGGAGGTTTCGAAAAAAATTCCCAGCAGGGGAGTGGGGGGAGGGGTTGTGTGGTTCTGCGGTCAATACCCTGTGTGAATAGTTACTGGAGCAACGTACATTTTAAATATATATTAACTCTTGTTTTATATGGGATCGGTGCCCAGGTTATAATTGTTTTAACAGGGTCACCACGTCCAGGCTGTGAGAAGAAGCAGCGGAAAGTTATTATCTTTGAAGAGTGGTTGAAGTGCCGTAAAAATGTTTTGCAGCATCATGTTCGTTTGTCACTTATTTTTTTTTATTTATCACACTCACTCACTACTTTACTTCTTTATTGCTGTACACATTCTGAACACGCGACGCCTGAATGGTTATTCTGCGTTTCGCGTGACGTGGTTTTGCGTCAAATAAGAACACAAATACAATAAAAAACCGACACGTTACAGAAGGTGTCCTCACCTATGCACAAATTACAGTATCGTCAGCGTTGGTTCAAGCAAGCCTGACACTGAACGTCAAAACCCGTCGCAGAATTCCCCTCGAATTGAACCAGCACTGCTGATGAGCAGCACTCCCAGAAGGCCAAGCGGTAGCGTGGAAAAATACTTTAACATTATTAAAAATACTTTAACATTATTATATATTTTTTATGTGGACAGAAAAGCGATGGGAGGTTACGCGTTAGCTGTTTTTGCTATTAACGTTCTCCACAGTGGCACTCGGTAATTCGGTGGTGGTATGTATGACTTATTCATGAACCACAGTGTTGCCAGCATTGAGAAGGCAATTGATCGTTTTCTCAGACGCCTTATTAACAGGCCTGCGGGTCTCGTAATGTGGCGATAATCCTGCGAAAACCTCTACCAAGTGAACCCGAGATGCTTATTAATTATACATTTTAGGGCCCAACGCCGATGAGCCACATTGAGTCAACTTTTCAAACTGAAATTAACATTTACGCGTGAACGCTCTATCGAGGATGCACAGAGCAGCGTGTACCTGCTGAGATAAAAAAAAAATGCGTGCAATAGTGTTTAAATGTTTTTTTTGTTTGCTGCATTTGCTGCTCAAAGCGCTGTGCTCGCGTAAGCTGTGGTTTGTTTTTTAACGAATGGAGAGTGCAGAATCGAGGGGGTGATTGATGTGAATTGATGTGAATTCAGAGAAATTTTACCTTCGCCAAGATCGTGGCCGGATGGTCGGGGCCTTAACGGACGCCAGGATAAATGGCGCAGCGCCAGCGCAGTGGTTAGTGCGCTGCACCACGAACCTGGCGACCCGAGTTCGATTCCCGCTCACGGTCAACACCGATGACGATTATCTCAACCGGTACTGGAACTCCCCTAGGTCGGGCGTGGTGCTGGCCACCCATTCCCTCGTGTGCCCTGCCGGCCTTCACAGGGGCAACTCGCTAACAGCACTTGCCCCAAGAGTCTGCTAAGGCTACACGGGGAGATAGTTGTTGTGTTTTGTTTTTATCGACATGTGCGTAATTATAAAAATTCAATAACAATGTAAATCACATCTTATTGTTTTTTATATATATGTTCATAGGAGCGACATCAGCCGCCTGGCTGGGAAGAGGAAGGTCTTGACTTGAACGTGGACAGGGAGTCGGCAGCACAGATGGCTGGAGGGGGAATTAATTCCAGACCGTGGAGGCAGCAGAACAGAAGGTGCAACCTCCCACACTGCGCAGAGGTTGCCTGAGGGGTTTCAGAGAAGGCCCTCTAGGTTTTATCCACTTCTTGCACGTGGCGATACGTTCAGGAGCTAGATGCCAATGCCGGCGTCTGCCGCTAGAAATGACAAGAGGGCTTCAGGAGACAGAGAGTTAGTGTCGTTTTGCTGTTCCTCCTCCTTCCGTTGAAGGAGCGCAGACTACGGCGGCTTATTCAGTGTGGTCCGTAGTTTAGGTTGCATGGCCACAATCGCACCACCGTGGCTTGCGTCTTTGATTTTAAATTCGCGAAGGAGATGTTGGTGTGCATGGGCCTGCTGGTGACGCTCTTGTTCATGGCCGCGGAATCTCAACGCCAGGAGGTGCGTTACCTGGCTCTCGAATGAGGTGTTTGTTCTACACATTCGCATTGTTTCACTCTGTTCACCAGCGTTCCTCCGGATCTGGTTGAGATTCTAGGACGGGTGACAGCAGCAGCAGCAGCAGCAGCGCGATCCCAGGAGGGTGATCGGGACTTGAGTGGGCGGCGAGGGACATTGCTGAGGTCTTGGTTGATGGTGGGTGGAGGTTTTTGTCGTTTGGCGATAAAAGCGTGCCAACTCCCTTGCCTCTGCGGATACTTGGTGCCACAATGTTCACCGGAACGGCGAGCTAGGGGGATCGGTGCCAGTTTCAGCGTTCCCGCTATGATACGCGTTGCGTTATGTGAACTTTTTTATTTTTTATTATTTTACCAGGTCAGGCCGACTGAGCGATACAGCTCTTGTTCAGAAGCGCCCCGGTGATAACAAATGATAGCTCAACGAAGTGGCTTATCGCGTGGAAATTTATAGCAGCTGAATACTCTAAACGTGTAACATTGATTATAAATGTGTGGGGGAAAACCAGAGAGCACACGGACAAAAATCCACCCGACCAAGGGCAGAACATGCAAACTCCAAATATACAGCAGGCATCAGGGTCTGGATCGAACCCACGAACCTCCTGCATACCAGGCGAGGTAGTTAACATCTCCTAGCCACCGTGATGATGATAAGAGAGAGAGAGACACGCAAACTCCAAATATACAGCAGCAGGCATCAGGGTCGGGATCGAACCCACGAACCTCCTGCATAACAAGCGAGGTAGTTAACATCTCATAGTCACCGTCGCACCACTTGTGCATACTGGCGAAAATAATGTGGGGAAATAACAAGCATGGGGGAGGCAACGGATGTGGCGTCGCGATGTCAGTGCTCCGGTCATCGGGCACAATGCGCCGTGGCCTTTGACTAAATAACAAGAGCATCCGCCAGTTTTGTGGACGGGCATCCGGACCAGGCCGGGAGCGCAGTGGTGACTCTGCGGAACTGAGTGGATCAGTGCCAGGGTGCCGGAGGCATCCCCGCTCGTTCCTGCAAAGTTGCCGTGACTGGAGCAGAGCGCTCGTGGGAGCGGAGCGAGTTGCGTGACGAGCTTGAGGGCAGGCAGGGTGCCTTGGCCCTCTCCCCCGGGGGCCAAAACTACGAGTCGGGCCCTCCCCCCCCCCGCCCTTGACAACCACCATGAGATTTGTTTTCAACAACCGTGGCAAAGAAGAAACAGCGACACTTATTTAAAGCGAGGTAGACATTTAATTTTCATGAAAATGCTTTCATTAACATTCCACGCTTTAATTCAACGTAATTAGAGCAGTGAAGTGATATTGCTGACAGGTAACTACGGAGCTGCCGTGGCTGCATTGAGCCAAGACGGAGCACCCCTGCAGCGTTACATGTTCGAGACCGTGAGCGTAACGACGATGCGATTAAGGTAAGAGAGATGCGAGAGAGAGAGAGAGGCCGCGATAGGCAATAGCTTGGGCTTCGACCGCGCGAGACAAATCAAATATTGGGGAGCCCCCAACTGAGCTGACAACGTCGTCACGGCGTCACTGAGCGTAGCTCATGGGGAGCTCACGGGAGGAGAACCACGTGGTGGAGGGCAGAGGGGGGGGGGGGGATGTGGGGGGGGTGTAGAAGTGAGATGGGAGAAGCGATGGAAGCAGGCACGGGGGGGGGGGGGTCAAGTCGACTGAGGCCCCTCGAACACGCCGAGTGTGTGACCTCGTGCAGTTGACTCGGGATTGGATTGAGTCTGGTGAAGTGTTGATTTCCCTTCGCGAAGATCAACGGCGCTCGCTTCTGCTGCTCCCCTCCACCCACGCCGACGGCCAGAGAGGAATGCGCCCCGCTCGAGAGAGCGACGAGCAGAACTCACGACGCATCGCTCACCGGCACTCGGAGGTCTACGAGATCGGCTCCAACGTCCTCGGGATTCATCCGAGGCAATCGCGCGGCCCAGGGCCTCGGGGGGCACCATTAGCGGTTCAAATCCAGCAGCCGCCCCGATTAATACTGCGGTGTGTATTAACCATGAACTATTAAAAGCATATAAACAATTTTTTATTCGCTCGACGAAGTTGGCTTATCGTCACGTGGACATTTTTAGCAGTCAAATACTCGAAACGCGTGACGTTGATTCTAAATGTGGATGCGGGCAATTTTGATGCAGATCTGGCCATTAGCTGCATTTGGGGCGTTTTTACGGCGAGATGTCAACTCCCTCGCCTGGAAAACAGGAGGTCGTGGGTGCGATCCCGACCCTGACGTTGTATGTTGTATATTTGAATTCTGCGTCTCTCTATCTCTCTCTCCTTTCCCACGGTCGCGTAGATTTTTCTCCGGGTCCTCCGGTTTTCCCCTCCACATTTAGAATCAGCGTCACGCGTTTACGAGTATTTGGCTGCTTCTCGACATTTGCACGTGATGATAGATGCGCCACTTCCTTTGTCGAGCTATCATTTGTGACGGGCGGGTCACCTCCGGATAATATCGACGTACAAGCAAGCTCAGTGGGAACTCACCTGATGATATATATTTATAAAATAGTTTTTTTAGTTTTAGAGTCCGACAAGGGAGCATCTGCAAGAGATGCCCCGCGAGTTCGACTGTTGCCGGACGCCGGAGCAGACCTGACCTGACTCGACCTGCCCTGACCCGACCTGACCTCCCTCCCCAGGCTGGGCGGTGATAGAAATAAAAATTGCGAGCGGGGCTGGTGAGGCTGTCGGGGGTCTCGGTGGTGGTATGGGGGGCGAGGGGGCACGACAGGCGGCCCAGCAACTTCGGCCTCGGCTCTCTCGCAGCAGAGAGGGAGAGAAGGTGGACGGCAGCGGGGCGGGGCGGGCGGGCGGCATTGATTTCTGTTTCCGTAACAAGGGGCCGCGCGGAGTGCTTCGCTGTTTGGGTCAGTGGGTACGCGTGGATTAGTGGCGCCGACGCTTGCGGAATTTCTATTAGGGGGCGGGGGGGAGGAAGAGGAGCGGGGTGGGGGAATTGCTCAACCCCGTCAACGTTTTTGTTGTAGATTCAGCCAATCAAATCGGTTCATCGCGGCAGTTTAATGAGCGGCCCTGTCACTCGCCGGAATGTCACGCGCGTGGGAAATTAATACAGAGAAGAACTGTGCAGCGTAGAAATGTACTCGAGCGGTGGCGGCGGCGGTCGTTTAACAAGGCGAGAATTGGTTATCGTGAAAGTAAAGTCAAAATCCACCTCTCGCTTGTCGACGTTCCGGCGGGTTTGGCTGAATAACCAAAATCAATTGGCACATTTGCCCATGGCGTGACAACTTGATTTGATTGGCTGTGCGCCGGGTGGTGGAGGGTTATAGTTAAAACAAGCGCCGTGGTGGAGAAATGTTCCCTACCTCGCCTGCTATGCAGGAGGCCGTGGGTTCGATCTTGACCCGGATGCCTGCTGCTGTATATTCGGAGTTTGCACTTTCTTCCCGCGGTCACGTGGATTTTTCTCCGGGTCCTCCGGGTTTTTCCCTCCACGTTTACAATCAACGTCACGCGTTTTAGACTATTTTTGGTTGCTATAATCTTCCTCAAGATAAGCCACTTGGTTTGAGCTATCGATTTTAGGCCAGGCCGCTTTTAAAAGAGAGCTGTACGTAGCTCAGTGGGGCCTTACCTTGTAAAAAAAACGAAACAGATTCTAGTTTAGATCACTGGCGCCGGGCTAGCTACGATGGCGCAAGTGCGCGTCTGTCACTTGAAGGGTGGTGTACTCTGCTTTTGTTGAGCATCGCTGGAGAAAATATAGCGGTGATAATTACGCGCGTATAAATAATAATGAAAAATAATAATTATAAAACTCTTGCCTCCTCTCTCCCACGGACAGGTCCCAAGTGGAATTTACACCACAGCTGGGCACAAAAAAAAAAAAGAATAATTCACGAACAACAAACAACGAGTATATAATGCGCACACGTTTGACATTGGTTAGGGAAAGTAATTAGCGCATTGAGTTATTAAGAAGGGGGGGAGGGGGGCGGGGCGGGGGTTAGTCTTGCGACATAAATGGCTGATTAGAGAATTCGAGGCGAAATCACTTTAGCGGCGGCGTCCCATTTACAAATTAACAAACGTCGTCGTCGGCGTGACTGAATGAATGGGGCGGGCTAATGCCGCGGGTCAGGGCCAGTGCTCTCGCTACCCTTTGTGTGGAGGGGGGGGGGTGGGTGAGGACGGCTCGTTGGGTTTCTGGGCCTCTCTTGAAACGAGAGGCCCTCCTAAAAACGCGGTTTCACTTCCACCGTGGTCACCAATTGTCATCGTCAGCCGTGACCTATCAGCTGCTGAATGAAGAGCTTGAGTCACGCGGTCGACGTGTATGCATGTTGAACTTCTTTTGCGCCGTACGTAGCCCTGCTCAACATGCAGCTGCCGCGACCCTCACCAGGACAAGCGGATTGAGAAACGAATGAACGCACCCACATCATAGCCAACCGTGCTAATCGGAGGTTTCGGATTTACCCAGGGAAAGGCTCACCGAGTCTCAATGCTAACGTTTTAGCAACGGGATGTTTGGCCAATACCGCTTGCGTTGACGGGCACCCCATTATCTCGCGGCGCTTTCAGATCCGCTTCTGCGGCCGTCGGGAATGCTCTTCCTTCCGATATTAGGAAGCGACTGGAGAGATACGGACTTTTAAATCATCATCTGGAAGGCTTTACTGTTTTTTTCCAGGATTTTTCTGTTGCGTGTAGTCACTTTAAGATGTTTCTTGTTCATGTTTTTGTTTTGTTGCGGTCACACCCGAGTCAAGAGTCGCACGGCTCACAGGGTTATCTCCATATATATAAAAGGCAAAGTTGTGATTATGTGTGTCTGTTCAAAATGTTTAGCGTACTTCGCGACATGCAACAAACTGGAAATTTATCATGTGGGTACTTTTCAGACTGTACACCATGCAAACATTATGAAAATACACTTTTTTTTCTTCCAAATATACAGGTACCAGGGTCGAGATTGAACCCCTGACCTCCTGCACACCAGGCGAGCAAGATAAAATCACACCACCGTGGCGCCCCTTATATGAATAAAAGTAGATCAATTTTTATATAAAGCTTTCCTGACTGCAGGGATTCATATTCTTGGTTCTTTCGATAAAGTCACACCTGATGATGATTGCTTGTGTTACAGTCGAAACGTCGTGAGAATTTTATTGTTTCATATTTTTATTATTTTATTGTTTCCCTTCTACGTGACTTTACCGAAAGAACCAAAAAGTAGATAAGTTCAAATTGCACCGAGTGCATCAATTCCCAAGCTATGGCAGCTGTTAGTTGGGGGGGGGGGGGGGGGTCGGCGGGTGAATGAATCGGTTCACCTGGAAATTCGGCAAACAAACTCGTTTTGGGCAAAAGTGGCCGCGTCGTGGTTTATATACTCGCCGCAAAAACAACAACAACAACAGCAGCAGCTGCACGGTTTGGCATCGACAGTCCCATTTGTAACACCGATGTAAGTTTATAAATGGGGCACGGTTCCACGAAGGATTCTAACAACAAAAAGCAAAAGCAATTTGCAAGGCCAAACCGGATGGCGTTTGACACGTGTCCCTCCGAGCGATGACGCGCGGAAAAAAGGTTATCCTGGCGCTCCCTTTGCGATGTCTCTTATCTGACGGTGGCTTCTTATTTTCTCCGCACGGCTATCGTGAAGATTTAAAAAACATATTTCGATACAATGTGCAGAGAGGACGGGTTCCTCCACTCCAATCGCCGTCGCAAGCTGCCGAGAGGGCATGTCGAGTTGACGTACTCGATGTATGTACGTTCTTTGACATTTATTTCGCGCCATACAGAGCCAACCGTACTCGTTCGGAGGTGCGGAAGGGAGGGAGGGGGGAGAAGGACAACAAACTACACACAAAAGGCAGTTCTAAAGAAATGGGTTTTCAATTCCAAATTGAAGCAGGTGGGAACTCGAATGGCCAAGGATATTGACTCAGTTACGCAAAAGCGACCGCTGGTCACCAGAATGGGGGTGGCAAAACCAAAAAAAATCTAATCAGATAAAGTCTAGATTTGAAGTTTTCGTGACTGCAGGGATGCTGACATAGGAGGCAGTTCTCCCGCTGTATCTGTTCCCACCTGATGACGGTCGCTTGTGTAGCGATCGAAACGTCGTGATTTGATTTATTTTATTTTAAACCCACGTGACTTTACCGAAAGATTTATTTTATTTTAAACCCACGTGACTTTACCGAAAGAACCAAAGAGTATAAATCAGATAAAGGTACAGCGCTGAGCCGAATAGAAATCGGATAAAAAACAACTCCACCACACGAGAAATGAAAAACGAGGCACAAACACAAGTCAACGTTGGATAACAAATTGCCTGCAGCGTAAGTCGACTTATGTTGAGACTGGCCGTAGCACAGCTTTAAGAACTAAATTGCAGCCACGTTAAACTGATGGACAGGGGTGACTATTGCACGGATATGTCAACAGACACGGCTATATGACTGCAATTGCAAGTGAAGTTGTCAGAAGGAATTTAAAGCTCGGCATACAACTGTGACTTCGATGGTGTCCTCTCGCAGCAGTGAAACGGGACGCCGCGCCCTTTAAATTGTTGTCAGGTCTGCATCAGCGATCACTCGCTTCTGATGTTTGCCTTGGCTGGGAATCGAACTCAGGAGGTCACACCGGGGTCAAAGCTCAGTGTGCTAACCATTTTGCCACCGCTCCACACGCCGATCCCCGCGCAATGGGGCGGAACAGCTCAGCGATGCTCGCAGATTAAACCAAGGGGAGCTGTCTCAGTTTCTATGGCTGGAGGTTTGCTGCTTCGTATAAATATAGATTTTGAAATTCATGAATTCCCATCAAAGGTTCAGATATCACTGCACTGATGATTTTGTGCTGACCAAAAAAGTTTTTGTTTGTGTTGCTGACAAAATAAGTTTGTACTAAATTCCACGAAACCCCCATCAATCGGGCCAACGAAGCAGAAGTGGCCCCGATGATTTTTTTGGAAGTAGCTCTGTGATATCCGCTTCCGCCGGCTGGTGTTTAAAACGATGGCGGGGGGCAGGGGGAGCGGGGGGCAGGGGGGGGCAGGGGGGGGGCGGGGGGGCGCGATGCTCTGCGGGAGATTCGACCGGTTTCCTCGTGACGACGCGACGCCGGTGGGGGGAGGGGGGGGGGCGCGAGAAAACAAAAATAACACAAACGGTGAAAGCGGTGATTTTGTACGACAAGACGACCATCGCGATGCAGCAATGGGGGGGGGGGGGGGGGAGGGGGGGCGGGGGAGCCGAGTGGGGCCGTGGGTACCCCCCAAGTCGGGCCGTTTCGATTTCGTTCACCCCCCCCCCCCCAACGCGATTTCGCATCGGTGAACGATGGGACAATACGTACGTGCGTATGTTGAACTTCTTTTGCGCCCGACGCATCCAACCGTTGCTAATCGGAGGTGCGTCGTCGTGTGTAGCCAACTGCGCTAAGTACGAACCCACACCCCCTCCCCCCCCACCCCCGGCTTTGATCCTCCCCCACCGATGCCTTTCCGCTCAATTTCCAATCCCAGCCGCCACTCACACCACTACCCCAAAGAGACAACGATCCCCCGTGTAGCCTCAAGATAATGTCGGGGCAAGAGCTGTTAGCGAGTAGCACCTATGAAAGCCAGCATGGCACACAAGTGGGTTGGTGGACAGCACCACGCCCGACCGCCTTTGTCTCCCCCAGTGGCGATGTTTACACCCCGCACCAGGTACTAATTTGAGGCTGAGTCGACCTAGGGGAGGCCCAGGACCGGTTCAGATAATCGTCACCGGCGTTGGTGGCCGTGAGCGAGAATCGAACTCGGGGCGCAGGGGTTCATAGCGCAGCATAGCTCTAACCGCTGCGCCACCGCTCCGGACCACCTCCTCCACGCCTCTTTTAGTGCTTTTTCGTTGGTTCGGAAAAGGCGTGGTCGATAAAGAATCGCTCCGTCGGTCGTTCCGCCTTCTCCGCCACCTTCTGTCGGCGGGGCCACCGGGAGGCTTGGTCGGTGCCAGGGAGGCGTCGTTCATTCAAGCGTGAAAACGAACCGGCCACTTGCTGGATGGTAACTAAATAATTGTGCTCTGAAGGCTAATTGTGAGTTCGCCAATTCGTACGACGTCTCACGGGCACCTCTCTCCAGTCTAGAATCCCCCCCCCCCTCCTCCACCACCACCACCACGGCTCCCTACGATACGAAGTGATGCAATTTGCGTTTGCGTACATGCTTTACGAATCAAAACTGCGTTCCCCGAAGTGCTTAAATAGGTCCCAGCGTGGCCCGCAATCTTGAAATACTGCGGCATATTGCAAGCAGGAGGAATTAGATGATTTGGAAAATAAGAAAGATGTTTATTTAAATTTGCTTTGCTTCCCCCCCCACCTCCTCACCAATCTCCCGATTGAACGAGCGAACGATGCAATCAAATTCGGAATCTTTATTTGGCCTCGAGAAATCCGATTTGATACTCTGCGTCTAATTCATTAAGCGGCCTTGGTCGCATTGTGGGAATGGATGTTGTTGTGGCTGCTCCTTTCCTTGCTGCACCAGCAGGTTTGTTCATTTCGTAGCCTTGTATATTCATGTGCATGAACGATGCGTTATGGGTGTATTCCTTTGGAAGAGTCGTTTTTGCGGTTATTAACGAGTGTAAAATTTCCCCCACATTTGAGTGTAGGGGGTGACAGTGGGGTTTTTGTGGGGAGCGGTGGCTTAGCAATTAGCGCGCTACGCTATGGACCCGGATTCACGAGTTCGATTCCTGCTCGCGGCCACAACACCAGTGATGATTACAACACGGGACCTTTTTTTGCCAGAATAGTTTTACCCTTTCTGTCAATGAAACAGGTGTTAAGATGTTCAAACACCAAAATAGAAACCTTTTGCAAGGAAAAAAATGTCCCATGTTGTAGCTGCTCACCCCGAGCTATGAATGCCCTGATAGTGGCATGGTCTTTGTGCTGTTCGCCTTTTGGCGTTCTCTGGTCTGACGCGATATTCTTTGGGTCTTTTGGTAAAGTCACGTACAGTGAGGGAAAAAACGTATTTTGTCCCCTGCTGATTTTGTACGTTTGCCCACTGACAAAGAAATGATCAGACTATAATTTTAATGGTAGGTTTATTTGAACAGTGAGAGACAGAATAACAACAACAACAAAATCCAGGAAAACGCATGCCAAAAAGTGTTATAAATTGATTTGCATTTTAATGAGGGAAATAAGTATTTGACCCCTCTGCAAAACATGACTTAGTACTAGGTGGCAAAACCCTTGTTGGCAATCACAGAGGTCAGACGTTTCTTGTAGTTGGCTACCAGGTTTGCACACATCTCAGGAGGGATTTTGTCCCACTCCTTTTTGCAGATCTTCTCCAAGTCATTAAGGTTTCGAGGCTGACGTTTGGCAACTCGAACCTTCAGCTTCCTCCACAGATTTTCTATGGGATTAAGGTCTGGAGACACACACAGTGCACACACACAGCGCACACACACACACACAGTGCCGTGTGACACACACACAGTGCCGTGTGACACACACAGTGCAGTGTGACACACACACAATGCCGTGTGACACACACAGTGCACACACACACAGTGCCGTGTGACACACACACATAGTGCCGCTGAAATGCACTCGTCTCACGCACCTTGAACAAATCAATTTGGGGGGGGGGGGTCAATATTTTAAATCGCTAATTGAATAAGCTCGATTATGTCGCGTTTTAACAGCGATGTACAAAAGAAGACCCCTTTTTTACCCGTCTGCTCCCACAGGGGATTACAGCTGAGCGGGATTTTGTGTTTGTTCAAAGCTTGCCACATTCCGTCGTCGTCGTCATCATCATCATCGCCGCCGCCGCTCAGCAATATGAGTAACGTCGAGTGGGAATGACGAGACGAGGGGCAAAAACGACGACGAGACGTTCGTCATCGCTCCATCACGGATTACCGCGTCTCGCGACACGACGCTGGAATGAATATCTCCGCCGCAGCTACCCTGGCCTCTACATCGCCTGCCACAACCGAGACGCCCGCAATGCGCCCCCGGGTCTCGTCAAATCTGCCAAGCTAAGCGGGGCTTCGATCCTGCTCGTCGCTTGGATGGGGCGAACACTGCCAAGCGCAACGCGTAAGAAGGTTGTCACCTTGCCAGCAACATCATCCATAACAGAGGTTTTTTTTTGGGGGGGTGGGGTTAGATGGCGTAAATATGTAGATGTGTCGTTAAGCCAGCCGCCACCTGACACAGCCAACCAGTAAGGGTTGTCACGTAAACAGAACGTGGCCAATTCGTGACTAGTACAGCAACACCGGTGTGTCGTTGAGCCAAGCCACAACATTTACAAACTGAGTGCGACGTTTCGCCAGTAATTACAACCACCATCATCAGGCGACAGCCACAAATGTGGCTGTCGCCTCTGGCACCTACGAAGGGCGACGAGGGCTGTGCGTCTGGAAACGTAACCAGGGCGATCTAACCCTTCCCCACCCCCCCCCCCCCCCCAAAAAAAAAAAACCCAACTCGATTAATGTTGCCACTTTTACTGCGGCCCTTCGCGCCGGGCGGCACAGGGCATCTCGAGAAGAGCCATTCTCGTACCGTCCCCTCGAGACCGCCATCACCCCGAGCGCTCCAGCGCAACGTCTAAGTAACCTGCGCGTTCCGCACGACATCCAGCAGTGGATCGGCACGTGCCCGCCGCTGCCAACGTTCTCGGGCGGGCAGCCGTGGCACCCCCGAAGGCCAACTGGCCGTGGCTCGTCTCCGTCCGCGCAAGGCTTCATCCAGCAGTGGATAGACCACGGCCGGTGGTTAACTGTGACCACGACGACAATGACCTAATCGCATCACCCACCGCCGTCGCGCGTCTGCCCGCGTCTGCTGCCCGCTGCCCCCGCGACCCTCGACCCCAACCACCGCGCCTCGCCGCTGTGATGCCACCTGCTGCTCTGGCGCGTGCTGCCACTGCGCTTCACCGCATCTGAGCGCGCGTGCGCGTGCCTGCGTGCGCGTGCCTGCGTGCGCGCGCCTGCGTGCGCGTGCCTGCGTGCGCGTGCCTGCGTGCGCGTGCGTACGTGGCGGTGGGCGGCGGTGACGCCGTGGTTAGCGCGCTGCGCTGCGGGACCGGCGAGCCGAGTTCGATTCCCCACCCACGGCCCAACATGGGCGGCGAATTGTGCGGAGCCGCTCCTGGACCTCCCGTGAGTAGACTCGGCCTTGAATGGGTACCTGGTGCGGTGTGTGTGAACATCAGCGCCTGCCACACAATGCCGGAGCAGGCCACACCACCCCACTCGTGTGCACCGCGATGGCCATCGTAGGTGCTCGCTAATGGCACTTTTCCCCAACAGTCTATGTGGGCCATGCGGGGGATCTTTGACTTTGTGTACGCGTGTCCGTGCGTGCATGCGGAGACTCGCAGCATCCTCCGCCCCCCCCCCCCCCCACCCCCAAAAACACATTGCATCGGTAAAAAGCTGAACACGTTTGTCAATAACACTGTGTAGCCTTCAAATAATAAGTGGACAATCGGTGACATTTCAGACAGTGGACCTCTTTCATGGCCAATGTAGACGAGTCGCTTGCCAGAAGCATCGCAAGTGGCATCCTTTCCCTTTAAAGGCCCCGCACGTGATGTTATTGTTGACCAACGTGTGGAGTTGTTGTTGTTGCTGTTGTTGTTGTTTTGTTTACTGAGCTTGCGCACCAATGCCACCCGGGGCAGCTGCGGCGGCGACACCAGCAGCAGTAGCAACAAATTGTGTCATTATATCGGCGTTCGCTCAGCGCCAAAGATTAAACGGGCACCCACCGCCACCCACCCCCACCCACCCCCATCCACCCACCCACCCGCCGCCGCCGCCCCCTCCAGCATCTCGCGAGCATCTGCGTTGGCATGCCCGCCCGCGTCTCGAACGAAGCAACGTTGTGCCATCCTCGTTAACCCGGATTCGCGGTCGGATAAATAATATAACACTATGTAACGCGACTTTTTTTTGTTCCTGGGTAGTAAGTGTTGTTGCTTATGCCTCAAAAGTGTTGTTGCTTATGCCTCAAAAGTACAGAAAATGGCTATTATTCACCCACAAACTGTGATTTTGTGACCGGGACTTTACGTGAAGGAAAGCCACAAATTCACACCACGTTTTCTCATTGAAAATAGGCACATTTCAAAATATCACTGTCCTGGTCACAAAAGCAAAGTTTGTGGGGAATAATAGCCATTTTCTGTTACTTTTGAGGCATAAGCAATTCCACTTTGCCCGGGTATGTCGGGAGAGATTTCGGCCGACCCGGCCCTTGGGGTCATCGTCAGCATCGTCGTCATCCATGGTCAATCTACTGTTGGATGACAAGTCAAAGGGATTTCCTGCTCAAATAAGCATCGAGGCGTTGGTTGCTAATCACATGGTTACAGCCCTGAGACAGTGGTATATACAGTATTCCACATTTCTATGGCATGGGTGGACATATCCATAGGACAAGTACTCTTGGCTCCCCACAAAGTGGTACTGCCCTTGCTTTACCGACCGTAGAGGGATAATGGGCCAAGTCAACCAGCCCCCCAGGATTTGAACTAGCAACCTTCCTTGACCACGATGGAGATGTTAACTACCTCGCCTGATTTACAGGAAGTCGTGAGTTCGATCCCGACTCTGATGCCTGTATATTTAGAGTGTGCGTGTTCTCTCTCCTCGTGGTCGTTTGGATTTTTTTGTCAGGCACCACCGGTGTTTCGCACCACATTTAGAATCAACATCGCGCTTTCAGAGTGTTCAGCCGCTTCGAGAATTTCCACGTGATGTTAAGCCACTTCGTTGAGCTCTCATTGTATGACCAGGCCGCTTCTGTTAAAGAGCTACATCGCTTAGTTGAGCCTTACAATCTAAAAAAAAAACACATTTTAGTTTAATAATTTATCCACGGGCCACCATCCCTCCTATCCGTGACTCCATGCTGCCCAAGCCTACATTCCCCCGTCGGAACAATTTTGGATGTGATGGCTCTGAACCTTGTGTTGCGATCGTCAAACTCCACCGTGCGCATTCCCCGTCCCCGTCACTCTCGCTATCGTTTCCCGACGTCGCTTCGTTTGCCGGGCCGCTCCTTGCCGGAAGCTCGCGGGGGAGACCGTCGGCCGGCCTTGAAATGCCAAAGCGTGGCACAGTGATGACATTTAAATCGAGCATTAAAAATACATCAGTGAGGCGCTGAGAAGCGACTGCCTCATTCACTTCGCAGAGGGGAGAGGAAGAAAATAAATAATTTGGCGAAAATAAATAATGGATGCACAAACAAGTGAGTGAACAAAACCGTCCTTTGCAAAGAGGTGGGAGGGGGGAGGAGGGGGGAGGGCCGGAAGAATAACATTTATTACAGAAAGGGAAGCACATATTTAAAATATCCCACTGGAATTGTTTCTGCAAACGCGCATACTGTGTATGTTGAACTTCCATCGCACCGTACGTCGCCAATCAGGATAATCAGAGGTGCGGCGGAAGGACGATAAACTAAAACGCGCGCACACACACAAAACAGTTGTAAAGAAATCAGCGCTGATGTTTTACACACCGCACCATTTATTACTCATTGAAGGACGAGTCCCACCTGACTTAGATGGAGACTCTTACAAGCTGGCCAAGTGGCTCAGCAGTTGAGCGAGCTGCTCCCAATCGGAAAGCTTGAGGGTTCAAATCCTGTTTGGGGAGAGTGGGGGGTGGGGGGTGGGGGGTGGGGGGTGGGGGGAGGGTTCACTGACTCAACCCACCATCATCCCATCAGGGTCGATAAAATAGCAAATGTGTAAGTTGTCTTATTTATCCAGGAGAGCCCAGGCTGAGTCGTGGGACTCTTCATCAGAAAAGGGGGCCGTGCATTGGGCTTTTTGATTTCAAAGTAGCTCTGAGCCAATGAATGACGATTGTTTATACAAGTGTGTGGGAGGAAATCGTAGAACCCTTACTTGAGGGGGAAACACTCTACCCCCCCCCCTCCTCCTCCTCCTCCCCAGTACAGATGAAAACAGACGGCGATTAGTCCACTTTGTGGACCGCCTTATCCTAGGGCGAGCCAGGGTATGGCACCTTGAGGCCCACGGGAAGGGAATTCCGCAGCAGTTGTGCGATCCAACTGACCATCGCTGCTGCCACCGCAGTGCTGGATTACTGCCTTCCACTTCGTGGGGAACCCATCTGTGATCGTCCATTGGATAAACCTGCCCCTGCCGTGTGAATGTAGAATTTCCACCGCTGCCTCAGGGGCTGGAAACGGGATGCGAGCAGGAAATAACTCGGACTTGTGTTCTTTCAAACAAAGACAAATATCCTCCGTATAGCCTTAACATACCGTTGGGGCAAGTGCCGTTAGCGAGCACCTATGAAGGCCGGCACGGCACACGAGGTGGTGGGTGGGCAGCACCACGCGCTCGGCCGCCTTTGTCTTCCAAGTGGCGATGTTTACACACCGCAACATGGTACTAATTTGAGTTCAGAAATCATTACTGGTGACCAGCTACAACATGGGACCTTTTTTTGCCAAGTAGCAAAATATGGGGAAAATAATCATTCGTTTTACTCTTTCTTGGCAAAAAAAAACATGTTGTGTTAAGATGTCCATACACCGAATATAAACATTTTGCAATGAATCATGTCTGCATTATCCACACGTACTTGTGGCGAACATGCAAACGAATATGCTCTGATAATATATGGCATTCATATTCTTGTTTTTTTCGGTAAAGACATCACGTAGAAGGGAAACAATACAATAATAAAAATATAAAACAATACAATTCTCACGAAGTTTCGACTGCAACACAAGCAATCATCATCAGGTGTGGTTTTCACACGACGTTTCGACTGCGACACAAGCAATCATCATCAGTCGAAACGTCGTGAGGATTTTATTGTTTTATATTTTTATTATTTTATTGTTTCCCTTCTACGTGACTTTACCGAAAGAACCAAGAATGTGGATCCCTGCAGTCACGAAAGCTTTAAATAAAAAAAATGTATGGCATTGTCTTTGAAACTGATTGGTCTACACCAGAGACAGCCTTCTTTGGGGCTTAGTCTCAACAGTGTCAAACCAAATCTTGACTTAAAGCTTTCGTGACTGCAGGAATTAATATTCTTTGGGTCTTTCGTTAAAGTCACGTAGATAGGTTTAAAGAAAATAACAAAGCATTATTTTAAAAAAAACTACGACGTTTCGATCGCAACACAAGCGTTCGTCATCAGAAAAAAAACGAATGCTTGTGTTGCGATCGAAACGTCGTAGATTATGTATTATTTTGTATTTCCTTTGAATCTATCTACAGTAAGGGAAAAAAGTATTTGATCCCCTGCTGATTTTGTACGTTTGCCCACTGACGAAGAAATGATCAGTCTATAATTTTAATGGTTGTTATTACTGGCGAAACGTCGCACTCAGTTTGTAAATATTGTGGCTTGGCTCTCCGACACACCGGTGTTGCTGTACTCGTGACGAATTGGCCACGTTCTGTTTACGTGACAACCCTTACTAGTTGGCTGTGTCGGGTGGCGGCTGGCGTAACGACACATCTACATATTTACGCGATCTAACCCCACCCCCCCCCCCAAAAAAAAAAAACCTCTGCTATGGATGATATTGCTGGCAAGGTGACAACCTTCTTACGCGTTGCGCTTGGCGGTGGTCGCCCCATCCAAGCGACGAACAGGATCGAAGCCCCGCTTAGCTTGGAAGATTTGACGAGACCCGGGGGCGCATTGCAGGCGTCTCGGTCGTGGCAGGCGATGTAGAGGCCAGGGTAGCTGCGGCGGAGATATTCATTCCAGCGTCGTGTCGCGAGACGCGGTAATCCGTGATGGAGTGATGACGAACGTCTCGTCGTCGTTTTTGCCCCTCGTCTCGTCATTCCCACTCGACGTTACTCATATTGCTGAGCGGCGGCAGCGATGATGATGATGACGACGACGACGGAATGTGGCAAGCTTTGAACAAACACAAAATCCCGCTCAGCTGTAATCCCCTGTGGGAGCAGATTGGTAAATAAGGGGTCTTCTTTTATACAGTACATCGCTGTTAATACGCGACATAATCGAGCTTTTTCAATTAGCGATTGGTGCGTGAGACGGGTGCATTTCAGCACCACTACATTTACAGAGGCGGCACTGTGTGTGTATCACACTGCACTGTGTGTGTGTCACACGGCACTGTGTGTGTGTGCACTGTGTATGTGTGTGTACTGTGTGTGTGTCACAGTGCACTGTGTGTGTGTCACACGGCACTGTGTGTGTGCCACACGGCACTGTGTGTGTGTATCACACGGCACTGTGTGTGTGTATCACACGGCACTGTGTGTGTGTGTGCCACACGGCACTGTGTGTGTGTGTATCACACGGCACTGTGTGTGTGTGTCACACGGCACTGTGTGTTTGTGTCACACGGCACTGTGTGTTTGTGTCACACGGCACTGTGTGTTTGTGTCACACGGCACTGTGTGTTTGTGTGTGTCACACGGAACTGTGTGTGTGCACTGTGTATGTGTGTGTACTGTGTGTGTGTGTGTCACAGTGCACTGTGTGTGTGTGTCACACGGCACTGTGTGTTTGTGTGTGTCACACGGCACTGTGTTTGTGTGTGTCACACGGCACTGTGTTTGTGTGTCACACGGCACTGTGTTTGTGTGTCACACGGCACTGTGTGTGTGTGCACTGTGTGTGTGTCACACTGCACTGTGTGTGTGTCACACAGCACTGTGTGTGTGTGTCACACGGCACTGTGTGTGTGCGTGTGTGTCACACGGCACTGTGTGTGTGTGTCACACGGCACTGTGTGTGTGTGTCACACGGCACTGTGTGTGTGCACTGTGTGTGTGTATCACACTGCACTGTGTGTGTGTGTGCACTGTGTGTGTGTCACACTGCACTGTGTGTGTGTGCACTGTGTGTGTGTCACAGTGCACTGTGTGTGTGTCACAGTGCACTGTGTGTGTGTCACACGGCACTGTGTGTGTGTCACACGGCACTGTGTGTGTGTGTCACACGGCACTGTGTGTGTGTGTGTCACACGGCACTGTGTGTGTGTCACACGGCACTGTGTGTGTGCACTGTGTGTGTGTCACAGTGCACTGTGTGTGTGTGTCACACGGCACTGTGTGTGTGTATCACACGGCACTGTGTGTGTGTGTGCCACACGGCACTGTGTGTGTGTGTATCACACGGCACTGTGTGTTTGTGTGTGTGTCACACGGCACTGTGTGTGTGTCACACGGCACTGTGTGTGTGTCACACGGCACTGTGTGTGTGTCACACGGCACTGTGTGTTTGTGAGACATTCTACAGCAGCAGTACTGCGTGTGACACAAAAGACAAAGACAAATATCGCCCGTATAGCCTGTAACAAACTATTGGGGCAAGTGCTGTTGGCGAGCATCTATGAAGGCCGGAACAGCACACGGGGGGGAGGGGGTGGCCAGCACCACGCCCGGCCGCCTTTGTCTCCAAAGTTGCAATGTTTACACACCGCACCAAGGTACTCATTTGAGGCTGAGTCGACCTAGGGGAGGCCGAGGACGGGTTCAGATTACCCGTCACTGGTGTTGGCCGTGAGCGGGAATCCAACCCGAGTGGCCGGGTCCGTGGCGCAGCGTAGCGCTAACCACTACACTACCGGCTCACCGCACACAGCACTGTGTGTGCCTGGCTCACGTTCGCAGCATCAGCAGCAGCAGCGGCGGCGGCATGAATGCGCATGGCCTGGCTGCGAGATTATTTACAGAATGTGAGAACGTTCCTGAGAGGAGCCGAGCTCTCGTCCAGATGATTGCAGTTCGATGTTTTTGACATTAAGCTTTGGTGGGGGGCGAGAGGGGCGGTGGGGGGCCTGGGGGGGGCGGGGGGGGGTCCGTGAGTAAAATTGACGACGATGACAATGTGATCGTTCAGTCCCCTCTGGGGTAAAGCCATGAAAAAATCACAACAACGCATGACAAATGAGCATCATTTACCAAAGGTTAAGTTGTGTTAAATGACAGCCTGACATTTATGAGAGGGGGGAGGGGGGGCAGGGAGGGGGTTCTTTGTTTATTTGACGAATTGTTCTCGTGGTGTCACTCGCTAAGCCGGTGATGGCAGAGACCGACCCAGGTGTGTGTGTGTGCGCGTGCGCGCAGATTGATATTTTTAGTCGTGGTTTTGGCACAGTAGGGGGCACAGGTGGTGCATCAGCCAGTCATCTCAGTCATCTCAGGCCGTCGACCCGTGGCGCTTGGGTCTGCCCCCGTGACTTCCTGCCAGCGGGCGATCGACACTTCACGTAGGCCTCAAGGTGCACATGGCCTGGCACAAGCGTCGTGATGACGTCACCGCCACTTAGTGGCGAATGGCGGTTGTTGTTGTTGTTGCAGATTGATATCATTCGTTTTTTTATATTTCAGCGAATCGTTTAACTTTGAGTGATATCAATAACCGATTGATTCAATCTAAGTTTAACCGGTTATTGATATCAATCGATTATTGATACTAATTGATTATTGATGTAAATATATTATTGATCGATAATCGAGAACCGCATTGGAGTATGTCGAGAAGTTATTCACGCGCACAAACACGCAGATTGATTTCGGCAACTGGAGCGTGATATGATCAATAAATAATCTATTGATATCAATAATCAATAAATATTAATATTAATAATAATCCATTGATATCAATCATCAATAATTATTGGTTGCGATAATCAATAATGATTGATGTTAATCATTTATTTATATCAATCGATTATCGATATCAATCTATTAGTGATATCAATAATCGGTTATTATTGATTTCTGAGGATCTTTCAATTTCACATCAATGGGTTATTGATAGCAATCGATTACTGCTATCAATCCGATATTGATATCAATCGGTTGTTAATACAAATCGATTATTGATATCAATCGTTGATTGGTTATCAATCATCGGTTATTATTGATTTCTGTTAATCGTGTGTGCCGGATGTTATTATTGTTGTTGTTAATCGCCCGCGCAGATGAATTTTGTTTTCAATTTCCCCGCGAAAGGGGTTCATCCTTCGGTGGGCCTTACGACGCTGAAATATTAAGTGCATTTCAGATTATGACAAGCGCTTCATAATTTAACACCGGAGTCAGGAAACTTGCGATCGCAACATCAAGCACGCTCCGGCTTCCGAGATCAGAGCGCGTGTTTGTGAGCGCGCGGGATCGTTCTGGAGGTGCGCCAATGACGGATCGATGCAATTCGCTCTCGATCGTTACGTCGCCAGCAACGCTTCGTTGCTGCACGCACATCGTCGATTCGCGTTCGCCAGGGATCGTTCCGTCGCGGTGCTGTAACGATGGGAAGCCCCACCAGCCTGCCCACCCCCCCCCCACCGATATTATTGTATCGTCCATGTGTGTACTTTGAACTTCCTTCGCGTCGCACGTAGCCAACCGTGCTAATCGGAGGTAAGGGGCCACCCATTGAGTATGTACGAATGGAGGGGGGAGGGGGGGGTTAACCTAAATGCGTACGCTTGCGTATGGGGGGGTCTACTGACATTGTGCTTACGCATAGGAAACGGGGGGGTGGGGGTTGAAGCTTCGATAATAATTTGTCTGCATTGGTCTTCAAATGAGCCACAGTTCAGTGTCTTCAGCTGTCAGACAACAAGTACTACCGGGAGAGGTGGGACTGTGGGAGAGGCGTCACTCGTGTGCCACCGTGCCCCCCTGACTGCGAGCTATCACGCAGCTCAGCAAAATAAGTGGCCAAGGTACGCAAACTTAATTATTTAATGCAGCCGGCGGTGGACTATCCATTTGCTTAAACACGTTAATATTATTCATCCTTGATCGTTTCTGCGTGGATTAAATATCGGCCGTTCTGTAGGATTCGGGGGTGGGGGGGAGTGTAAAAAGTACGCGTGCCTACAGGGAAGGGGAGGAAGGGGTCAAGTTTTGAAAGATTTTTGCGTACCTACTAAATAGATGGCTCCTAAGGGGGAGGGGGTGGGGGGGAAGGCAAACTCCCGGCGGCTCCGAATCCGCATGCCGTGGGCTCTTTCAAGGACTGCATCGTCACGACGCTCATTGAGCGACGCGGTGAAGTATGAGTGTCAAACAATCCCCACGACCTTCACGGGCATCCACGAGGCCCTCCCACGGCCGCTAGACCGATACGGACCCCTGTTGAACGCGCGGGCTTTCGCGACCAATGTCATTCGCACTGAAGGTGTTTGGGGTTAGATCAACGTGTCGAAAATCCTCCACCACCCGACACGGCCAATTAGTAAGGGATTTGTCACGTCAACGAAATGCCACCGCCCGATGATGCCGGTTGATGTAATTACCAGCGAAACGTCGTACTACTCAAATTGTAAATGTTGTGGATTTACTCTCCAACACACCGGTGGGCTGAATTAGTACACTACACTATACACTACACTATACACTGCACACTATACTATACACTACACTATACACTACACTATACACTACACTATACACTGCACACTATACTATACACTACACTATACACTACATTATACACTACACTATACACTACACTGTACACTGCACACTATACTATATTAGTAACTATTTGGCGTTGTGTTTACATGGCACATCCCTTACTAATTGGCTGTGTCGGGTGGTGGAGGGTTTCGACACATTTATACTAACGCGATCTAACCCAAAAAACGTTATTATGAACAAAGGCCTGTGTGATAGCTGTCGTGAATTATTTTAACGCCATTCGCCCCAGCTCGTTCCGCGACGTTTTGCTTCTTATTGTCCGTTATCGTTTTTTTGCTTTGTTTACTTACGTCAGGGGTGGGGATAGTCCGGCCCGCGGGCCGTATGAGGCCCGCGAAATAATTTTGTCTCTGGCCCTGCCAAGGCAACCGCAGGCGGGACTCGAAATTCAACAAATCTAGGAGCAAACCTGGAAAAGCAGTTGCGAGTAGCAACAACATCGTCAATACCGGCGAACATCATCACACGCCTCGCCAAAGAGAAGCAGTTACAGCCATCGCATTAAGGGCGAGTTAATTCAACGTTTGACCAAATATAACAGGCTAATTTTTAAATTGATAATTTTGTATGGCCCGCGAATGATGTTATAAATATCCAAATGGCCCTTGACAGAAAAAAAAGGTTCCCCACCCTTAACTTAAGTAAATTAGCGCAGCAGCAGCAGCAGCAACGGTCCAGACAGTGTATCGGGAGTTTTATCAACCGGCCGCATTCGTGCAACGGGGACGTGAAAGGTTGCGAGGGGTACACGGCACGTGTCGAGTTGAAACGCATTTCCCTCCGTGCCACAATTGCTCGTGGCTATCAAATGCCCGCCACATTTACGCAAACGCAGGGAATGAATCTGGCTGGCAGTGTCCTCTCTCTCTCCGCCCCGCCCACCCCCTCCAACACGTCTCTTATGGATGTAGCATTAATAGACTGCACATGTTTGGATTATTGTTGTGCAACAGCAACGTCAAACAACATCGGCCACGAAATGGGGAGGGGGGGGGGGAAACGTTAGAGGGAAGAGAGGCAAAAAAGACTGCCTGCTGTAGTGTAAATTTAAAAGTTGTTTTTAAATTAGTCGGGGACTGGCGGGGCCCGAACGTTCTCGCCGCTGTTTGATGCTCGTCGCCGCACCACCTAAACTAAACTTTTTTTTATTTTATTTTACCCTCGTGTGTCGTGCTGGTCTTAATAGGTGCTCGCTAACGGCATTTTCCTCCCACCGGTTGCTTGAGGCTGCATACGGACGGAGATTTAGGACGATTTACATTCGTTCGTCAATTCACCACTGCATGGAAGCCTCCCGTGCCTTAGGGGAGTCGTCTGTCCATACTTCCCCAACCCCCGCTCTTTGCCGGATATTATGAAAGTTAACTATCGTTTTACTTTACCAAGTAAGGGTTCACTGAGCTATATAGCTCTTTTTCCCCCGAAGAAACGTGGCCACGAATGAGAGTTCAACTTATTTAAACTTTAGGAATCCGATGAGCCATGAAGCTCTTTTTCACGCACGTCACGGTCGTATATGGCAAGAAAAAAAATAAATGATCGCACGTAGAACCTGGCATTAGTCGGGATGCGGATCTGCTGGTGGAATGTTATCGTCATTCGCATCATGATTCTTGCCATAATCACCATCATAATCATCATCACCACCGTCATCGCCATCATTGCATGTATGGCGGTGTCAAATAATTCTCACGATTAAATATTGGTTCAGCGATAAACCGACAAAGGCATGTGAGCCGAATGTCATTGTAATTAGCCTCATCATGGTTGCCATCCCCTGATTCCTTTTCGACCAATTGCATTCAGATCACACTTTCGATATTACGTAAGCGTATATGTTTAATGTTGCAACGCGGTCTCAACGTTCACTTCCGCAACGCTTGCGCGTCCATTGCGAAGGCAACTTCGCGAAGGCCGCTCATACGCGGTGTTTACATTTTAGTGATGAGCGTGGCGTTCGTTCTGCTTGTGGTTTTCTGTTTCGACTCGGCTTCCATTCCATCACCGTACGGACGGAACGGACACGCTTGCACCCGCATATTTTCGATCGCCGGCAAGCAGCAATTAAATAATTGCAGTTATGGGGCGAACAGGCCTCCTGTCACGTGAATGTGGAATTTACGATCATTGACTCGAGAACGACCCAGCATGGTAATTAATGACGATATTATTTTGTGTGAATTGGCAGCCGTTTTCTTTCTGTTCAATCCACGGCTGGATGAATGGCGTGCCGGTCACGCGAGCGGTCGTTTGACCCTTGCGTCACGGCGCGTGCTTCAGTGTGGGTTGATGAGGAGGAGCGTGGCTCGTGACCCGGTTGAGATGTCAGTCCCCCTTACACGGATGTTGGCCGCGGTCCGGAATCGAACTCGGGAAGCTGGGTATACAGCAACGCCGCGTCCGCCACCCGTTTAGATTTTTTTTAATTGCCATAAACAACGCATAGAAAATGCGACTTTAATTTAAATGGACATAATTAATGAACAGATGCATTTTTTTCTTTTCCATGCATGAAAAAGCACACATGCTCTTGTCAAGAAGTTTTCAAATTGCTTTTGCATATTCAAGGCACAATGCGTACGCTCGTTACTGTTGAGGTGTGCGAAACACATTTTTTTTTACATTTATAATGAGCTGAACATATGTAACCTGTGACTTTTTTTAAACATTGTCTTTAGAAATTGTAGATTTTCGTCTGTGCATTTAAATAGTTTGATGTGTTATATTAAACCATTATCCAACTTCCCACGCCTGAAACAACAACAGCAACAAACAAAACCCAGACGCCTGCTGCTCACAAACAGCAGGAAGCCCATGACTGCCATCCATCACGCCTTGCATCTGTGGCACGTGACGACCACATTTCACGTGCAATGCTCTTATCAGCCTTGTCTAGTCCACCAACTCAAAAGAGCTGAACGTGTGGCCATGTTATCCTTTAGCCCATCGACAATGCCGTTGCTTTTTGGCATCCCATGCACAGTTCTCCATTTTGACGGGTCGCATGTTGAACTTCGTTCGCACCGTACACAGCCAACCGTAGCCAACCGTGCCAATCGGAGGTGCGGGTCAAAACAGAAAGTGTCGCATTCGACGTTCCTGGCCATCATGGATAAGTCGATCGAGCGACAGCGCTAACCGCGCTCGAATAGGACGCGCGGAAAGAAATATCTCTTGACGTTCGCCCGCCATTTTAAACAAGGCCCATAATTGCGTTTTTATTTTATTTTTTTGCATTCCCTTAGACTTTTTACGAAACCTACGTCCGACCGCTCGATGCATTATTCACGACGCGCGCCCTCGCCCCAAACCACGGTCACTCGCAGATTTACATTCGCAGTAAAAGCAGAGCGCACGGGGTTGTATCGGACGCGGCCACTGGCCTCGTTGCCTCAAGTCTCGGGCAATAACTCTCGGTTTGTGCAGCGTTACAGCGTTTAACTCTTCCTTTGATCGTAGCCAGTTCTGCCCACTGTAGGCCAGTGAAATATGCAACGTCGGGCCAACCTTGGAATGTGCTCGGAACCGTTGGCTCAAACGTTGGCCCAACGTTCAGTGTTCACTGGGGGCCTCCTTCGTCAATTAAGTCGAGCAAGTGAATTTTAACTGGTTTCCACAGCTGTTTGCGCTTCGTGGTTAGATCCGCACGTGGCTGAGCGCACGTTAAACCTTTTTTGGTATTTATATATTTTTTTACATTTAAGTACCCCCCCCCCCCGCTGGAAAAATACTGGAGGTGGCCGGGTTGGCTCAGAGGTCAAGGCAATGGGCTGGCACAGCTGGGGATCTGGGTTCGAATCCAGGCCAGCCGCCTCGAAATTTAACGGGGTCCTCCAGTGCAGCGAGTTGATGTTCTCAGCCCCGACACACACACATACACAAAATCCATGGCGTAAATAAAATGCGGTACTGCTTGTGATGTCGATTGTTATGCGGGGGAGTCTCAGCACGCGACTTGAGGGGGTTAATATTTTAGGTGCCCAAGGCAATGGATATATTAGTGTGTGTGTGTGTGTGCAGGTGAATTACATTGCACTGTCCATTGGCACTGATCACACGGGGCTGCTGTTGGTTAGTGTACAGTATATGCAGTGATCACAACATTCATCTTGTTATCTGTTTCATTATTTCACGAGCTTGCGTTTATACATTTGGAGTGGTGATGGTGGTGGAGGGAGGGGGGGGGGGGAAATGCATAAATCTTAGTTGTAAGCCCTATTTTCAAACGTAATTTAAAACAAAATTGGACAAGAGCCCGTATAAAATCATAATAATTTACTCGTTTATCCAGAAAAGTCATAGGATTTTTTTTATATATATATAGTTCAGGAGGGTCATGCATTGGGTAGTTTTGTGTTTGTTGTTGCTGTGATGGTGGTGGCATTTTAAGATGTTTCCAGCCAATTAGTGACGAGTGTTTTTCACGATGATCGGTTTGAGAGGGCCGCAACGGACGGTGGCGTCGGCGGTTTGGGGATGCCGTTGAGATGCCGTTGGGACCGAGGGATGAGTCTGGCCCGGGGGGGGGGGGGGTGGGAGTGGTGCCGGTGGTGTTGGGAAATAATTTGTCTGGGAGTTGACATTTGTCCGTTGGAAAAAAAATGTCCTCGGGGAGGAGAGAAAAAAAATAAAAAAAATAAAAAAGTACCAAAATTCCAGCGAGGCTTTGTAGGACAAAGTGGGGGCACCTTAAACCGAGCAACTTTTTGTGCGTGGCGCTTCGCTCCGCGCCTCGTCACAGCGAGACAGCGAGCGGCTTGCGAGAGATCCCCCCGCCCCTCCCCCCGGCCCCCCCCCCATTGCCACCCCCCTCCGTGATTCCACACCTTCAAAATCAAGTCCGTTTTTTTGTTTTAAAGCTTATGTTCAAATAAATCACACGTGGTGGAAATAGTAGGCATGGATTTGCTCATATTTTTCTAGGGGGCTGGTGGGGGGGGGGGGGCGCGGTGGAGGTGGAGGTGGGGGTGGGTCTCCGGGGTGGATGAATGGGAAAGAAAAATCAAGTGGCCAGCGTGTTCGTTACGTCCGCCGCGTTCCGTTTTTGCTCAACACGCCCGCATGTAAAACGCGTGAAGGTGACGCTGTGCGCAGCGCGGTATGCATAGCCGTCGTGCCCTTTGTGGTTTGTTTCATTAATGTGAGCATCAAAAAAAAATCTATGAGCAGAAGTGACCTTTCGGCAAATGGAATCTAGGTTTTGATTACATATTAAATGTTCAAGCTATATATATATATAAAGACGCTATGTTTGGTTGAAGGAAAAAAAAAACTACTTCCCGTGATGGAGCGGTTTCATATTTCGATATAAAATAACCCGAACCTAAATGATATATATTCACACAATAGCACATTACGTGCGCGCACGGGCGTGCGTACTCGCGCGCGCTGTGCGTTTCGTGAGCGAGATGGGAGCAGTGAGGAGCGTTGCGGTGAGCGCTTGCTCCGCGCTACCAACGCGGCGGGGCCGAGTTCGATTCCCGCTCACGGTCAACGTCAGTGGCAAGCGGATATCTGAACCGGTCCTTGAGCCCTCATCCACCCCCCCCCCCCACCCCTCTCCTCGGACGAGATAATTCCTAAATGAGTACCTGGCACGGTTGTGTCAACATCGGCGGTGGTGTAGTGGTTCGCGCGCTGCGTTACGAATCCGGGCACCCAAGTTCGACTCCCGCTTAATGGCCAACACCAGTGGCGATTATCTGAACCGGTCCTGGGCCTCCCCTCGGCTGATTCAGCCTCATAATGAGTACCTGGTGTGGTGTGTAAACATCGCCACTAGAGAGACGAAGGCTGCAGGGCATGGTGCTGGCCACGCACACTTTTGGTGTGCCGTGCCGGCCTTCGTAGGTGCTCGCTTACAGGACTTGCCCCAACAGTCTGTTAAGGCTATTCGGGGGATCTTTGTCTTTGTAAACATCAGTACTGGGGAGACAAAGGTGGCCGGGGAGTAATTCTTACCAGACCGCCCCGTCGTGCGCTGTGCTGGCTAACATCACCGTTGCTCGCTAACGACCCAGGCCCCAACAATCTGTTTGAAGGCTACAGAGAGGAGTCTTCCATGCCGTGTTTGTCTTCGTTGTCTGTGCTGACCTTGTTGTTGTTGTTGGTGCTGCTGTTGTTGTCTTGCTTACCCGCCCCCACCCTCCCTCGGGCATCCTCGATGGCAGGGGCGGGGAACCTTTTTTTCTGACAAGGGCCATTTGGATATTTATAACATCATTCGCGGGCCATACAAAATTATCAACTTAAAAATTAGCCTGTTATATTTGGTCAAACATTTAATTAACTCACCCCGAATGCGATGGCTGGAACTGCTTCTCTTTGGCGAGGTGTGTGATGATATTATCTGGTATTGACGATATCGCTACTCGCAACTGCTTTTCCAGGTCTGCGCCTAGATTTGTTGAATTTCGAGTCCCGCCTGCGGTTGCCTTTGGCAGGCCCAGACCAAATGATTTTGCGGGCCTCATACGGCCCGCGGGCCGGACGTTCCCCACCCCTGCTCTACGGGTTGACACAGCCTTGGAATCGGTAGCTGTGTGACCGTTACGCATCGTCACTCGGGAGACAAAGGGTGGCCGCGTGTGCCACGTGGTGGTGGCACCGTGCACTTTCACCACCACCGTTGGATCTGCCCTCGTGTCGATTTCGCACCGTTGATATCCATTTAAAGTAATAACAAAGAAAAATATTCCGCGGTTACCCGGCAAGACGAGTTGAATGTTTTGCATTTGTTGCGTCCTGCAAGTGACTTCTACGCAAGCCGTATATACACCAGAGTAACATTTCCCCCCCATTGAATTTCACTCACGCATTAAAGGTGGGTGGAAGGAGGGGGGCGGGGAGGGGTGACGGGGAAAGGGGGCGGGGGGGTCTCATCTGTGACCCCCTTCCACCCACCCACCTTTGTCTCACAAACCTTGTGTCCCCACCACTCCCTTCCTCTCGCGATAGGAGACTCGCGAAAACATTTATTATCGTCCCTCTTGCAACAACAAAAAAATTGAGAAAACGCCTCGTTAAATTATTCACAAAATAGCGGCGCTAATTTCTCCCCCACCACCACCACCACCACCGCCGCCCCCCGTAACAAATTGCATTACGCAGATAAATGCGGTGTTTTAAATTTCGCCGCACGTTTGTAACGCCGTGCGGTAAAACAAAAAAAATCCACCAAGCTTATTACCTGCGAACACGTTAGCTGGGAGGCAGAAGAATCAACAATGGGAATGCATTTGAAGCTTTCGTGACTGCAGGAATCCATACTCTTTGGTTCTTTCGGTAAAGTCACGTGGGTAGAAAATAAAATAAATCACGACGTTTCGGGCACAACACAAGCGTCCGTCATCAGGTGGGAAAGCGTGGCCTGCTGCTGATGCAGACTGTTTAAAGTCTCTTCTTTGGTTCTTTCGGTAAAGTCACGTAGAATGAGAATAAAATAATAAATTGATAAAATAAAATAACACAATAATATTCTCAATAATATTCAGTGAGAATATTATTGTGTTATTTTATTTTATCAATTTATTATTTTATTCTCATTCTACGTGACTTTACCGAAAGAACCAAAGAAGATGAATCATTGCAGTCACGAAAGCTTTAAATCGATGTTTAAAGTCTGTTTACAGTCTGCATCAGCAGCAGGCCATGCTTTCCCACCTGATGACGGACGCTTGTGTTGCGACCGAAACGTCGTGATTTATTTTATTTTATACCGTCGTGACTTTACCGAAAGAAACAAAGAGTATGGGGAATGAAGATGTAAGACGAAAATTGGGGGGGGGGGGGGTTGTGAAACATTTTGTCACCGACGATGATGCAAATTCGCCTTGTGATGGCCAGACACGAAACAAACAAAAACACACGTACATTTAACTCTTGATTTGAAGCTTCCGCAACGGCAGGAATCCATACTCTTTGGTTCTTTCGGTAAAGTCACGTGGTTAGAAAGAATAATAGATCACGACGAGTCTGTGTGCTCTGTCCGTCCGTCTGTAGCGGGAGCCACGATACGTCTCGTCACGATGATTTAACGGAAATTAAGTGCAAGGTCTCGTTATGTGTCGCCTTGAATCATTACGGGTAATATCATATATAAACATAACTCAATTCTGTTTCCGCATTCAATAACACAATGTGTATAACCATCAGCCCATTGGCTTTATAAACCAAGAAGACGATGAGACGCAGTTGTTCAAAATCCGTCCAGAGGTCATTTTTCTTAAACACAAATGCTGCTGGATAATATTGGTTCTGGAAAGCCAATTGGGGTGCCACGGTGTTGAGATGTTAACTACCTCGCTTGATATACAAGAGGTCGTGGGTTTGATCCCGACCCTGACGATGCCTGTGTATTTCGAGTTTGCATTTTCTCGTCGTGGTGGCGTGGATTTTTTTCGTGGTCCCTCCACATTTATAAATGTGCGTTTCAAGTATTTGGCTGCTGTATAATTTCACGCTATTAGTCGCTTCTTTGAGCTATCATTTGTGGCCAGGTCACTTCTGGAAAAAAGAGCTATTTAGCTCAATGGGCATTATCTGGTTAAAAAAGAAAACAGTTTGAGTTGAGTTTAGTTTGAAATTGGCTGATAGATTTTAAAATATTTCTACTCATGCGTGTGTGGAGACCCAAAATGGAGCTGCACATCACAGATGAAGCGTCAGTGTAGAGCCGTGTTGCTATGAGACACTCACCCCGGGAGAAAACCGGACACATTGATCAGAGGATTATCCAACATTCGGCAGAAATAGCTCCTCGTTAATTACATGAGCTCTCCCGCAGGATTGCGTACCGTCATCAACCTTGACCTTGTGACATCACCAACCATGGTTTATATGGGTGGGTGGGTGGGGCGAAGGGGAGGAGGGGTTGAACTTGGGAGGCCTGAGTTCGATTCATAGCCACGGCTATATTGAACCGGCTGACATACCTCTCTTTCCCTCCCCCTCGCCACACCGTACTGACTAGCATTGCGAAGCATGGTCAAACGCATCCGAGGAGACCTTCATCCAGCAGTGGATTGACCAAAGGGCTGTATTGTTACTCGTTTTATACCACTGAGAATAATAAAGGTAAAGGTGCAGCCCCGGAAGGGCTTGCTCGTGGCACTGCTGGCAGAAGAGCCTTCACTAGAGGGGGCTCTAGAGAGTTCCTCAAATTAAATTCAATGGAGAATTATGAATGTGACATATATAATTATTGCCACTCGGAATGTATCGCTACAGAAGGATACTGCATCGATGCTGGATTGACCAACGTCGAAGTAAGACAAAGGTCACACGGTGAAGAAGACGACCTGATGATGATGATGATGCAGGCAGTGATGAGAAGGAAACTGGCAGTGTCTAGACGCAAATGTAGGATGGACAACAGCAGGGAAATTAAAAGTGCGTTTAACACGTAGTAGGATTTCGCAACCAATATCCATAAAACAGGTTTGTTTGGGTTAGATCGCGTAAATACGTGAATGTGTCGATTTGTAAATGCTGTGGCTTTGCTATCCAACACACAACCCGTGTGCTGTACTAGTGACGAATTGGCACGTTCTGTTTACGTGACAAACATTACCAATTGGCTGTGTCGGGTTGTAGCGGGTTTGACGTGCATTTATACATTTGCGCGATCTAACCCCCATAAAAAAAAACACACCTGCATTATAAAAGTGTGTTGTTCGGGAAAATGGAAGGAATCGGGAAACGAGGAAGTCCTAACAGAGAATGGCTTGACGACTGACGACGCCGTGCGAGATAGTTGCCAGAAAGATGCGGCACTACCTGAGCACCTTGGCACAAGACAGAGGAAAGTGGAAACAAATGGCATAGCGTGCAGGGTACACCTAAGGACTATCTGCCCATGGATCGTGATGACGATGTAATTAATGTTAAGTTGAAATGAAATTTAAAAAAAAATGCTTCAGGAATCAAACAGAGAGCAGTTTGAGAACAAATCCTCTTGGCAAGCTATAGACTCCCCCTTGTCAAACGAAACCGGAGTGCTTGATCTTTTTTTGCCGCTATGTGCAAGAACAGGGCGCTGACGAATGGCGCGTGTCTCTCCTCTCCGTTTCTCTCTCTCTCTCTCTGCTGTCCTCGGACCTCTGTGACGTGCCTCTCCTGGGGGTCACGTGTGGCCAACCGAGATCGGCTTGCTAAAATGATCGCCCTCGTTCCACGAAGTGAAGTTTGCAGCCGCTAAAAGAGACACAACTATTTTCGAGTTGTTTTTGTTTTTTATAATTATACTGAAACGAATCAAACGAAACGTAACAGATAAGGAGAGGCGCGCGTAACGTTCTTGTCCTCAGCGTCGCCGTGAAGAGACGTTGCTCTGTTGGTCGCGAGAAAAACATTATTTCGATTTTTCCTTTTTGTCAAAATTGTACGTCTGCACCGCGTCTGGCCGATAAACCGCAATGCGCGTACAGCATTGGAGATTTAATTTCAGTTTATCTCTCAACACTTTATTAAAAGTCACGATAAATTATTTGCGGGTGTTTTTTTGTTGCCGTTGTTGATGGGTGGTCGTGTGTTTTATTTATTCTATCCGTGCCGATCAAACTAAACTGAACTAAAATGTAAATTTTATTTTATGTTACCACCTAAGGCCCACTGAGCAACACAGCTCTCTTTAAGACGCTACCCGGCCACAAATAATAGCTCAATGAAATGGCTTATCATCACGTGGAAATTTACAGAGGCCAAATTCTGAGAATGCAGCTTGATTCTAAATGTGGAGGGAAAACCCGAGAGATCCGAAGGAAAATCCACACGAACACAGGGAGAGAGAGAGAGAACATGCAACCTCCAAATGAACAGGCATCGTCAGGGTCTGTATCAAACCAACGACCTCCTGTAGATCAGGCGAGGTCATTGACATCTTGCCAACACAGCGCCCCAAATGCAACTAATGACCAGATCAGCATCTGCATTCCCCGCATCCACATTTAGGATCAACGTCACGCGTTTAGAGTATTTGGCTGCTTTTAATTTCCACGTGATGATAAGGCACTTCGTTGAGCTATTATTTGTGGCCAGGTCGCTTCTGTAAAAGAGCTGCATATAGCCTCAGTGGACCTGACCTGGCAAAGTAAAAAAAAAAAGATTGTTCATAGTTTTAATAGTTCATTATTAATTCACACCGCAGTATTAATCAGGGCGAACCTCAACTGGAGGCTCCAGAGTCTTCCGCCCTTAATGGAGCCCCAATGCAGCTAAAATGAACCACACTGCCGGTCGCGATAGTACAATTAGCAAGCGAAATATGAGTAATTAAATGACTGCGAGGGTAGGAGAGGTTTTTCGGGAGGTGGGATGCTTCTAATCCGACACCCTGTGATCACAGACGAGACTTTCCCATTTCACACCTCCGCATGTTCCGTGTTGTCCATAAAATATATCACGCAATGTGAGAGAGGCGATAAAAAAAAACTCAGTTGAGCCTGGAACATTTAAATTACACGCTTTGCAATTATTAGATATCTTTTTTTTATATATATATAACAAAAACTTATTCGTGTTGTCTCTGATCAAATCAAGCAGAATGAACTCGATCTCACCGGATCGCAAAAGCTCAGCAGGAGGGTTTTGTGTGAGTGCTTTGGTTGGTCGATGTTGTAAGGGCCAGGTTTAAACAGGCTGCTGCTCGGCCACAATATTTACGGTAGAGCGCAAATGCGGCAAACAAACAAAAAAAAACACCCACATTGTTGTACCGTACTTCTACGCTCACCACGTCTAACGTTCCCCGCGTTCACCAACCGGCACTGAACAACGCGGTGAAGTGTGGCCAATAATCTCCGCGACCCGTACGCTGGTGCGGCGAGGCTCTTGTCCAGCAAGTGCATTGGTCGAGGGCTCTGCACGACAAATCTACTCGTATTCGCACATCTCAGCAACCAATACAAATGCACAAACGTCGCTAACTTCACTTCCCTAGCTACACCAGTGACCATTGACATTATTCGTGATGCCTCCGCACTAAACGTGCAACGTCAGGCCAACGTTCGGCCAGCGTCGGTGTCAACGTCGAGTCAAACATTCGAGCTCTGGAGCAGTGGCACAGTGGTTGAGGCAGCGCAACTATGAACCCAGCAATCCGAGTTCCATTCCCGGCCACGACTGATTATTACCAGCGGAGAGCGCCATCTGAAACAGTTCTTGGCACCCTCTCCCCCCCTCTTCTTGTTGTTGTCGTTGTTGTTGATGTTGTTTTCCTCAATTTTAGGCCAAAATGTGGTATCGGAATAACGTCATGAAGCGGATATCACCAAACTACTTCTGAGATCCCTTGAGCGTGACTTCATATCCAGAATGAACAAATGATCTGATAATGCTGCATCGGCGTTGGCGCACGAGCACAATGAACGAAAAAAATAAACCTCAACACACTCATCAGGAAAAATATATGTTCGGCAAACGTTTCGGGTGATGGACCTTCAAATAAATGCGTTCATGTATTTACATGTGCTGTGAAGAATGTGCTATAGAGAAAGGGCAATTGCCTGAAATGCCACCTATTGTATATCTTCTTTTCTTCTTTCCAGACCACAAATAGTTATTGACGAGTGTGTTTATTTTTTTCTGTACCCACGTTAGGAAGGCAGCAAATTTCCCACCCGCCCTGCGATGGAGTCAACGTTGGTCACTTGACAGTCGAAAATACCTTGTGTACATGCTTTTCTCAAGCCTAGAATTTCATCATGCTCCCAATATACACACCTAGGAGGCTTTGGCGACCAATATTATCCATTATACATTGACAATCTGAGTACGACGCTTAGCCAGTAATTACAACTAGAATCATCAGGCAACAGCCAGATTTGTCTGTCGCCTGATTGTAAATGTAAATGTTGTGGAATTACTCTCCAACACACCGGTGTGCTGAATTGCCACGTTCTGTTTACGTGACAAAACTCACTAATCGGCTGTGTCGGGTGGTGATGAGTTTAACGACACATTTATATTTACGCGATCTAACCCACAAAAAAATCTCTATTATGATGCCAATATGTAGATGTGCCACGACTTGAGTGTATTGGCCGATCTACCGGTCATCTCGGTCAGTCAACCCATGGCACCTGCTGGGTCTGTCGCGAGGTCTCCTGTCAGTGAGCATTCGACACTTCACGTGGCCTCAAAGTGCACCTGGCCTGGCACAGGCACCGTGGTGAAGGCACCGTTACTTAGTGGTATTGGTAGTGGTTTTCCACGTGAGACTTATGGGTCCCCGTGGAAGTCTCGGGTTAACAGGGTTTGAAACAATCAACTCCAATGCACTTGAGAAGCCAGTTTTATCATGGGCAGTGGAAACCTGAATTCAGCCCTTTTCTCTCGTAACAATGGCTAGTCTAGAGCAAGGGTAATTGGCTGAAGTGTCAATGTTTTTTGTGTTTTTATCTCAGCAACTGAGAATGGCTTTTCCCCTTGCCGCAACTGTATTATTTATGTATGAACGAATATACATAAAGGACGCACAAAGATAAAGATCCACCTTATAGCCTCAACAGGCTGTCGGGGAGCAAGTTCTGTTAGCGAGCACCTATTAAGGCCGGTATAGCACAAGCGATGTTGGTGCTGTAAGCACCACGCTTGGCACACTGCACTCATTTGAGGCTGAGTCGACCCAGGAGAGGCCCGGCAAGAAAGGTTGTTCAAATCCCAATTGCCACGGTTATTCATGGCCAGGAATCAATCTCAAATCGTTAGGTTCGTAAAGCAAATGCCTGAACAACTGCACCGTGGCTACCCTCCCCCCTCCTCCACTGCCTACCCCCTCCTCCATCGCCTACATCCCCCCCCCGTGCCCCCCGCCCCCCCCCCGTGCACCCCCCCCGCCCCCTGCCCGTTTTGCACTCATCAGACTATTGGGATAAATTGCCATGAGCGAGTACCAATGAAAGCTGACACGGCACACAAGGGGATGGGTGGCCAATTCCACGCCCGGCCGCTTTCGTCTCACCAGTGCTGATGTTTATACATCTCACCCATGCACTCGTTTAAGGCTGAGTCGACCTATGGGAGGCCCAGGGTCAATTCAAATATTCGCTATTGTTATCGGTCGTAACCGGGAATCGAACTCGGTTGGCTGGGTTTGTAGCTCTGTGCTCCACACTGTGCCAACTCGCGACATTTGAGCTGTCCGGCCCTCAACTCGTTGTTGTGTCGCTCCTCCGCCCTCCGTTGTTGTTGTTGGGAAGATTACTGCCTTTGGCTGCCCAGTAGCGTCTTTCATGAACCTCCTCCAGAGACAGACCAGTCCGCGCACCACTTATACCAGTCGTTGGCTAGTCCATTCAGTTCCATCCGTACCACACCAGCCCATCTCCTCTATAGTCCACGTCGCACCTATGTATACGCCTATATCCGTCCCAACAGGCTGCTTGGACATGCCATGACTGGCCATGGAGGCTACATGATCCACCCAACACATCTTTGCCTGCCGGGGGCGCTCACTGATGGAACTCTGTCCAGATCTATTGCATAATCCAGCCTGGTTAAACTGAGGGTGGATCGTAGGCGGGCCAGCTTGAATGTTTACACCTGGCCCAGGTGTTGTTATAAAAAGTTTCCACGTTTCACAAAACATCAGGAAGATAGGCTATAATTGCGACCTAATCGAGCTTCGTGTGGAGTAACAGGCCAGATATATTTTACACAGCGTTAGGCAGACGATAAAAAAATAATGCCTCTTGACTGGTCAGTGACAGCTAGATTTGAAGCTTTCGTGACTGGTTCTATTCGGTAAAGTCACGTAGGTAAAAAATAAAACAACAAAATAGAACAAAAGAGTATGGTCAGTGACACCTCCACTGCCAAACTGTAACTGGCCATGAGCACACTGCCCAGGTACCTCCACAAATGCCACATTACTCATGGAGAGTTGAGGGGGTGGAGTATTCAATTATATAATTGCACCTGGGCAGGTACTTTGCTTTGGTGAGGCCGATAGCAAGGCCAACCACTTGGTGGAATGCTCCAGGTTTAGCAGCAGCAGCAGTCTCGAATTCCTCAAGAGTGAGCTAGAAGCAATTACCAGATCATCAGCATATGTAACATAGTTGGCCAGAAGGGAGCCATTGCTTGACCCGCACCTGAGCATCGATCAGGCTCACATTGAATTTCCACAGATGGAAATTCCACTGCTGCAGCCATGGAAAGATTTTCGAATTACGTGGTAGAAAAAAGATGTTAAATAGTGTTGGAGTCAGAGGGCATCCCCGTGTCACCGCAAGGTGAACAGGAAATGGATTTGACTGCTGACCACACAGCTTTACCCGAGCCTGCCCACCATGATGATGAACCTGAGTGATGACGAGTAGAGGGTCAGAGACCCTGAAAGCACATATCTGTACACACACACACACGTTCCCATTCGCGTGGATACACACATACACACAGTCTATGGATGTAAACTACACGTCGATTCATCACCCAATATTGATTGTTCAGCTCTATGCATATATCCTATCGAGTGTGAAAGAATCGATGGTCTTCAATTTGTTGAATGGATTCAGGTGACCCCTGAAGCCACTAGCGGCCGCTACATTCACCACCACCATAATATATATGTAAAAGTACACGATTGTATAGAACTCTTACCATGAAACTTGACAATTCATCGAGTCACTGGTGTGTGGGTGTTCAATCGTTGCACCTTTCAACGGACACACAGAATGGACAGTGCCGGATTATCCTAGTAGCAAAAGTAGCTACAGATGCTACGGGCCCCGCACTTTCAAGGGCCCCGCGCTAAATGCTTTCAAGCTATCAATTCCGGTTCAGTAATTCTGCACTTGCCCTGTTACTATAGTACTATATTGCCTTCAACTTTTATGAACGTCTGGGTGTTAAAGGTTAGCGATTTGTCGTATTATCTGGCTGTATAGCAAATGAAATAATACAATTACTTTACTATGCAAGTAAAAATGTTGCGTTTTAGTATTTACACGTGTTTTTTTGTTTTATTTAGGGCCCCTTTACAACATATGCTCCACAGGCCGCGCACTAGCTTCATCCGGCACTGATAGTGGAGTGCTAGTACGTTGATATCTATGGGCATGTCGACGCATGATCGACCAGCCGCACAACCGGGTTGCATGCGACCGAATCGCACACACGTGGACGCGTTGCATGCGATGTGAACGGGTTGCGTGCAACCGAATCGCGCGCACGTGGACGTCTCTGCAATCGGCTTGCTCGCAGCTGTTGCGCAACACGGTGTCTCGCGGTCGAGAGACGGCGCTCAGCTTCGCAAGCATCGACCTGCTCGGACACTTTTCAGCCTTTCATCATCACGTGCCACGTATGCGAAAGGTGATTTTGTTCCGTTACGTTCCCGACACTCTCGGCACGCACGGCACCCAGACACGTTGCTTGTCAGTTTAACATGTAGGCTTTCGCGACCAATATTATTAATTATTTCGGTTTTTGGGTGAGATCGCGTTATTTATAAAGGTGTCGTAATCCTCCACCACCCGACACGGCCAAACAGTAAAAAATGTGTCACTTCTTTAGCCCACCGGTGTGTTGAAGAGAGAATCAACATCATTCAAAATTTGAGTACGACGTTTCGCTGGAAAATTGCCCGATGAAGATGGATGTAATTACCAGCGAAACGTCGTACTCAAATTTAAAATGATGTTGATTCTCTCTTCAACACACACCGGTGGGCTAAAGAAGTGAAATATTTTGTCCTTTGTAAACGTAACATTTTTTTTACTGTTTGACCGTGTCGGGTGGTGGAGAGTAACGACACATTTATAAATAACGCGGATCTAACCTCAACAACCGATATAACGTTGCTCGTCGCGCAACTGCTCGCTCGGACCGGGGCAAAGCAGCCGCGGGCAGCGATTTGAAGGTTCTCGAGCGATTTTGTGGCGTGGCTGACGACCGCTCAGGTGTGGTGGACCTCAGGTGGCACATACACCTTGGAAGGGGAATCCTGACGGTTGCAATTCCAAGGCCGAGTGTGCGACCCGGGCAGATGGGCATTGCTATAGATTTCCACGCGATACGGCGACTTCGTTGAGCTATCATTTGTAGGCCAGGTCGCTTCTGAATAATATGTTAATACCTCGGTGGGCTTTGCCTGATAGGAAGGTTTAGTTTTGCTTGTATGTGTTTGGGTGATTTTTGTTTTACCTTTCTTGTACTTTGCACCACTGTCATGTTTTTGTATTGTCTGTTGTTGTAACGTTCTTACCCGCCCCGACTGGCCATTTGTGGGAAAAGAGCTTTATAGCTCATCGGATTTCTCCAGTGTGTTGTACTGTTCTGAGTAAAGCGGGATGGGTGGGGGTGGCCGTGGCAGATATCTCCTCCACCCCCACCATCAAAGATGCCCCGTGTAGCCTGAACGCACGTGCTGTTGGCGAGCACCTATGAAGGCCGACACGGCACACGACGGAGTGGGTGGCCAGCACCACGCCCGGCCGCCTTTGCCTCCCTCGTGCCGATGTTTCACACACCGCACCAGGTGCCCAAATTGAGACCGAGTCGACCTAGGGGAGGCCCGGGCCCGGCTCAGGTATTCGCGACTTATGTTGGCCGTGATCGGGAATCGAAATCCGGGTCGCAGCGCAGCGCGCTGACCGCTACTACACTACCACTGCCCACCGTCACCACCACCACCACGACCACCCCACCCACCCAGCCTCTAAACGCGCCGCACTCTCTGAAATGTGCTTGCGTTAGCGCGCCAGCATTGCCCCGGCTCGCGTTCGATACTCAAGCCAGCCAGCCGTAGCGAATTTAATGCTGGAGGTAGAGGCAATGAAAAATTACTCGCTGTCTGCCCAGACGTGTGATTGGCTGAATTGATCATTGTTCCTTCTCCTTTATCTCCTCTCCTCCTCTCTCTCTCTCAGCCAATTTTTTTTAGCCCTTCCCCGCTTACGTACGTGCGTGCGTGCTATGTTGGGACTTCTTTCGCACCGTACGTAGCCCAACCGCGCTAAGCGGAGATGCGGTGCCCACCCGATGGCCCCCACCACCAACAGCAACAACCTTGTCGGCGAGTCTCCCTCTCTCCACCGAGAAGCCAAGACCGCCACTGCCAGCACGCACACACACAGACACCAACAAAAAGAGAGCCCCGAACATCTCCTCGCCTCTACCAAACCCACAGCTGTCAACCCATACGGTTTCCCCCCGTATTCCTGTACAGGGAATTTGAGTTTGCATGTTCATGCGGAATGGAGCCGTTTCAATATGGGCCAAAACAAAAAAGTATATTTGTTTGTGTTTCCCCTTTGTGATGGGACTTTGTAGGCTGAACGTTGAGATGTATGAGGGGCACGGGGTGACCCAATAAGGTCTGAATTGGCCCTGTAATAAGGTAGGGCACTGATAAGGGGTTGACAGGTATGGTAGTGAGACACTGGTAGTGAGATGCTGAGTAGTGAGACACTGTGTAGTGAGACACTGGTACAGAGACACTGGGTAGTGCATACCTGTTAACCCACACGGTTTTACTTCGTATTCTTGGACAGGGAAATTGAGTTGTCATGTTCATACGGCGTACAGCCGTTTCAATACGGGCAAACAAAACATTATTGTGTCTATTTGTTTGTGTTTCTCCTTTGTGATGGGACTTTGTAGGATGAACAATGAGCTTTATACGGGGCACGGGGTGACCAGTAAGGTGTGAATTGGTCCTGTGTAATAATTGGGGGGGGACGGTCACTCTTCCATCACTGGCCCAACGCACGACAGCCGTGGGATTGTCGACTTTCGTCCCCTCCTCCATTCGGAGACCTCTGCCGTCGCTCCCTCGCCACCCACCCACCCAGCTCGCTCTCGCAGCGTCCCGCTGAGGTTTCTCAGCGAGACGTGAATTCTTTACGCGGCACGTGTTGATTAATGGAAAAAGCGATCCGTGCGACGGCTCATTGATAACGGCGGCGGCGGCGGCGCGTACGCGGGGAGCGCAACGGCGACAGGGACGCCACCACTTTCACAACCACCACCACCACCATCACAACCATCACCACCACAACCATCACCACCACCAACCACCACTTTCACAACCATCACAACCATCACAACCACCACAACCACCATCACAACCACCACCAACCACCACCACCACCACAACCATCATCACCATCACCACCACCACCACCATCACAACCACCACCAACCACCACCACCACCACCAACCACCACTTTCACAACCATCACAACCATCACAACCACCACCACCACCACCATCACCACCACCACCACCACCACCAACCACCATCACCACCACCACCACAACCATCACCACCACCACCAACCACCACCACCACCACCACCACCACAACCATCATCACCATCACCACCACCACAACCATCACCACCACCACCAACCACCATCACCACCACCACAACCATCATCACCATCACCACAACCATCACCACCACCACCAACCACCACCACAACCATCATCACCATCACCACAACCATCACCACCACCACCAACCACCACCACCACCACCACCAACCACCAACCACCACCACCACCATCACCACCACCATCACCACCACCAACCACCACCACCAACCACCACCACCACCACCATCACCACCACCATCACCACCACCATCACCACCACCAACCACCACCACCAACCACCACCACCACCATCACCACCACCACCAACCACCGCCTTTACCACCACCACCACCACCGCCTTCACCACCAACCACCGGCTTCACCACCACCAACCACCACCACCACCAACCACCGCCTTCACCACCACCAACCACCACCAACCACCGCCTTCACCACCACCACCAACCACCACCACCACCAACCACCGCCTTCACCACCAACCACCGCCTTCACCACCAACAACCACCACCACCAACCACCGCCTTCACCACCAACCAACGCCTTCACCACCAACAACCACCACCACCAACCACCGCCTTCACCACCAACCACCGCCTTCACCACCAACAACCACCACCACCAACCACCGCCTTCACCACCACCACCACCAACCACCGCCTTCACCACCAATCACCGCCTTCACCACCAACCACCGCCTTCACCACCACCACCACCACCAACCAGCCTTCACCACCACCAACAACCGCGTTCACCACTACCATCACCAATCACCACTACCAACCATCGCCTTCACCACCACCACCAACCACCGCCTTCACCACCACCACCAACCACCACCACCGCCTTCACCTACACCGCCCGTATTCACCACCACCACCACCACTGCCTTCACCACCATCGCATTCACCCCCACCACCTTCACCACCACCGAAAGAAAGGCAAAGATCCCCCGTGCAGCCTCACCACACTTTTGTGGACAAGTGCAGTTAGCGGGCACTTCCGACGGCATGGCGCGGTACACGACGGGGCGGGTGTCCAGCGCCACGCCAGGCCGCCTTTGTCTCCCCAAGTCACGATCGCGATCGTGACCCGAAAGCCGGACACTCGCTTGCTCACGCTCACCGAGTCACACCGCCCACTGGTGGTGTCAGTGGTGGCCGCCCAACCGCGTGGCCATGCTATTATTGTTTCATTTACGCGATGAAGCTTTTTTTTTTTACTGAAAACTTTCGTGACTGCAGGAATTCATCTTCTACGGTTCTTTCGGTAAAGTCACGTAGATGGAAAATAAAATAAAAATCATAAAATAATAAAGAAATATAAACAAATTATTAAAAACCCAAAAACTGACGACGTTTCGATCGAAACCCAAGCGGTCGTCATCAGGCGGAGAGAAAAAAGGGGCGCTGCGCTCTGGGGGGATGACGTCATTCGGTGGTGCTCGCTATTGTACGATTTTTGGCACAATGGATAATAGGGAACAACAACAATAGAATGTTGACTTTTATTCCCCGTATTCATGCGCACCCAAAAAAAAATCACCTGGGCCACCGCTTACGAAATCCCCCATCTCTGCGTTATGAAGCCGTCTCATCTTTAGAGACAGGGGGAGTCTTTGCGCGTGCGTGCGTCAATGTTGGGAGTGGGGAGCGGTGGCGTAGCGGTTAGCGCGCTGCGCTACGAATCTTGGCTGGTCCAGAGTTCGATTCCCGCTCGCGGCCACCACCACCAACGGGTCCTGGGCCTCCCCTAGGTCGACTCAGCCTCAAACGAGTAGCTAGTTCGGTGTGTAAACATAGCCACTGGGGAGACAAAGGTGGCCGGGCGTGGTGTTGGCCACCCATCCACTCGTGTGCTGTGCAAGCCTAAATAGGTGCTCACTAACAGCACTTGCCCCAACAGTCCGTTAATGCTATATTATTGGGGGAATCGTCGTCTTTTGTGTGTCTATTTTAAGTAAGCATTTTGTGAAATTAACCACCCTCTGCATTCAACGCTTTGTGAGTGGCCGGGAACATGTGGGTGATGATGCCCGGCGATAACAAGTGGCCTGGTTTCTTGTGAGTATTATATATTTTAAAAAGAGCCCTTTGAACGCATGACAAAAGCATAAGAGAGATCTCACTTTTTTCACGGTGTAAAAAAACCATCACGTTCGTCAAGAACGCTGTAAGCAAGCCCGTGCGCGTGTGTGGCCTTAACAGGAAATATAAAATAGGAGACGTTTTTGGGCAATGCGCTTTCTTTATAGCGCAAACAGAAGATAAAGAAGAAGGGCCCTAGCCTGAAAGATTGTCTCGGTGTATTTGTTTTTGCCTTGAAGGCCATGGTGTAACATTGACGAGGGTGTTGAGTGTTTTGATAATTGTGTTTGTGTAACCATTGCTAACTCAGCAGCATCATAATCATCACCACCAAATATGTATATATGATTATTATTGTTTGTTCAATGATGTAGATAGCGATATTTTTGGTCAATTCCAACACATTGAAGCTGTTTCCCTATTTTTTCCAAATTTTCTTGCTGTGGGTTTCACACCTGATGATGATTGCTTGTGTTGCAGTCGAAACGTCGTGAGAATTGTATTGTTTTATATTTTTTATTATTTTATTGTTTCCTTTCTACGTGACTTTACCGAAATAACCAAGAATATATGTTTCCGTATGTTGGGCCGCACATTATAAAAGTTATGTTTGTATCAAACGGAAGATCCTGGCCTCTAGTTGTAACGAATGGAAATTGAAACGGCGTTATAATTATTGTTATTATTAAACAGTGATTTAGAATTCAAGATAGAAAAACAGATGACCGTCTGCCCGTTCTATAATAGAAGCATACGTACGTTTGACTTCTTTAGCATCGTACGTAGCCAGCCGTGCTAATCGGAGGTGTGGGGGAAGGACAACAAACTAAACACCGCACGAATAATGCCACTGAGAACAATTAATGTAAGTAAACTTGATTTGAAATATCTTTGCAACAGAGTCAGTCTCCCAAGTCACACCAGAACGCGTTTAGTAACGCAGCATTCCCTCGTTATCCAAGAACTTGCTCTCTGCGATTTTGACTATCCGCGAATCGCATCTAGAACTCGACACAACTGCATCAAGAGAGAGAGAGAGAGTAAGAGAGGGATGAAATCGAAGTGATGCGAGTGAATGTGATGAGATAAAGCGATGAGAGACGGAAAACTTAGCTAACTTTTCGAAGCATCCGCAGGGTGATGCATGTGCGTACGATATTCGCCGGCCAATGATATCGTCCGCGAAATTTTCTCTTCACGAACATCGCCGGAACGTATCCCTCGCGAATAACGAGGTACTTGCGACTCACCGTCAAAACCAAAGGCTCCCAAACCAAGGCCACATTGAAGAAACGTATCCGAAAACACTCGGAGCTGACGGAGTGTTATCGCAAGCTGCCCGGCAGCATCTTGGCTTGTTTAGAGTTAAAGTTCAAACTATTTATCTGGTGATGCCGAAGCTGCTGCTGCTGCTGCTACTGCTGCGTTGGCAGTTGTGCCACGAGCGCGATTGACAAAAGAACGCTCAACGCGTTCGTCAATACACGTAACGACACTGAGTTGCGGCCTTCAAAGGAATAATAATAATATAATAGGGAACGGACTCCTACTTCCATTTGCGAGCAATGAAAAAAGGGGTTGATTGCCCGAAAAGTCACCTATTACATACACGTGTGCGCGCGCGCGTGCGCGTGGGCGCACTTTTAAAAGCCGCAGTTGTTATTGACGAAATGTGTTGAGTTTATTAAAGTGGGATTGCATGTATTACCAGAGCACGTTTTGTTTGCATGTTCACCACAAGTACGCGTGGCTAATGCAGACACGATTCCTCGCAAAAAGCTTTCTATTCGGTGTTTGAACATCTTAACACCTCCTGTTTGATTTCCAAAAAGGCTGAAACCTATTCTTATATTTTTTTTTCAAACGCTCAAACCGGTTGCTGCAGGCTGCGTGTGGAACACCATGCTTGTTCCCGTGCGTCTCGACGCTTCCCGGTTCACCGCACCTTCAACGACTCCCGCTCACCCGGGTCGGTTGAAAGTAAACCTCGAAGCTTTCATCCAGCAGTGGATTGACGCGATAGGGACAGGGGGGGGGGGGGGGTACTGAGCGTAACCCCGCGCCAGCCCCCTGTGCCTGCTGCCTGACCGCTGTGCACCTCTGCCCCGGTCCGTAGAGCGAGCGGCAGGCTTGGTGGCATGAGAGCGGTGTGTGTGTGTGTGGTGTAATGCCTTAAATAATAATAATAATATGGGAGGGGGCAAGATTGTCATAGACACCTATGGAGCCTATCCCGCGGTGGCATGCAACGGATTTTGAGAAAAGCCAGCTGGGTGATGGGGTGCGGGTGGTGCAGGAGGGGGAGGCATAACGTTAAAGTCCCCTCCCCACGTAACCTCCGGATAGCACGGTTGGCTAAGTACGGTGCTAAAGAAGTTCAACATACGTATACGCATACAACCAGCAAGTCCAACGCACAAACCCACACACACATGCACACTCCCGTAGATATTTCGACGAATCGTCACAAATTTCACACGCCGCGATTGTGATTCGAGAATCCATCAATTGTTATTTTGTTGACATTTTTCGCTCAGCGGCGCAGCGTTGGTTGGGCGCGGGGGCCTTGGCGCAATGAATTTAATTCGGGGCCTAATTTCCCAATCCTCTTCCAATTTATCCTCCACACCCCCCCCCCCCTCCTCTTTTGCCCTCCGTCCTTCTTCGTAGCCCGGTGCTTTGGGCCACCCTCCAGTTTTCTTTTTTTTATCCGAGAGTGCACAGTTGCATCGCCTGTACACAACCGATGGCTGCCCCCCCTGCCGTTAGCACCGTCTTGTTCGTATTGTCCGTTGCTCTTTCAGTCCGTCTCATTTGTTCTGGCTCGTTCGTCCCGTGAACATATGGTGAACTTCTTTCGCGCCGTACGTAGTCAACCGTGCCAAATCGGAGGTGCACTTCTTACATGTAACGGTGGCACGCACTCTGCTAACGTTTTACCACAACAACAAAAGAGAGAGAGAGAGAGCGAGACATTGATTTTGTTCACAAAGCATTTGATGCGTGTGTCCCGTGTGTATAACAAAAAAATCAATCTTAAATCAGTGATCAATTATATGCCTTAATATACATGCGTATCTAATTTGTGTGTATCGTCGTGGTAGCAGTAATAATAACCCTTTGGATGACGGCCTCTTCACGCCGTGTCAGTCATGTGAGTTGTTCTGACCATACTTCACCTACCCCCGGTTGGTTAAAGATGCATCCGGGAGTAGTTGAGTATCACTCGCCACTGTTGTTGGCCGTGGCCAGGATTTGAATTGGGATAGCCAGGTTCGTAGTGCGTGAACCCAGAGGCGCCGTTCGTCCACTAGGGGCGATGGGGCGCCACCCCCACCGAAACAGCTGGAGATTAGAAACGGGTTTTTTTTTTTTCAAATAAAAAAAAATACTGATTTAAAGCTTTCGTGACTGCAGTGATACCTTTCTATTAATAGTTTTCATGTGTTTAACATTTTTTAAAATGTAACGATTCTTTCAAAGTGAATTGCCTAACGAGGGTAACAATTTAAGTTGTTCCTATCAGAAGCCGCTGCAACACCACAGTCTGATTTGTGCCTCTGGGAGGTCTCGGGGTGGCCGTGAAGGCGTCCTTCGAGTGAGACCTTTCCCATTCATTCGTTGCGATTAGCTCAGCATTATAGCCACGCCGTTTGAGACCCCTTCAGGAAGGTGAAAAAGGCGCCCATGGCTATAATGACGATGTCACAACGCGAGGTTGCACTGTGCATATTTAGCAGGTCGCGGCCTACACACTGTAGGCTTTTGGCAGTGTCAATTAAGTCTCAACAATGAGAGAAATGGACTCAAAGCTATTAATAATTACTGCCCATCGTATTTGGCCGCTTCCCAGCATCGCAACTCACGCAGCCATAGACTATCGTGCAAGACACCACGTTCATTTATTTAACGTGACACTGACAGCCACGTGCGTTGTAAGCGTTACAGAATGTCAAGTTGCAATCAATAGAAAGCTTATGTGGAGTGAACTCCAAATCGAAGAACTTTAAACTAATCTTTATTCGTACCGGAAGTTTAGCAAAGCACAAAACACCAAACAGTTAACGTTCAAAAGACACTCACAGAGCCATGGTGAACTCAAATGTTAGAGTGATTTTCTGCTCAAACGCGCATCGCGGCATCAGTCTTCCTCTTCCAATGTACAGCCCTGCAGAGCCAGTGGCGGTCATTCCACATTCCTTTGGCGGCAGCAGGTCTCTCCATACAGCACAAGCACCGTTGACATCTCCACAAAGTGATGATGATGGGTTGAGCCAAGGCCGGCAGTCAGGGTTTGAACTCGCCATCCTTCACGATTGCGAGCCGCCTGCCCTGCCACTGGAGCCACCTTGGCGGGAGACAGGGACACCAAAATCACGATACCAATCGTCAAGTCACATCATGACAAATGAAACCGTCGTGGCAAAAATCTAGCCAGCTACCCCCGCTACGCTTCCCCGCCGCCAACGCCACGGGGCGAAACGCGGCAGGAGACTGTCCCGTGAACTCTCGGTCGCCGTTCCCGGAACAGATTAGAACTCCTGCGGCAGAAAGTTGTTTTTATTTTTTGGGGGCCAAAAGAGACGGCTTCCAGAGTAGGGCGCGAGCCAAGTAGGCGCTAGCCGCCCCCCTCCCCCCACCGCCTTCCTTTGAGTGGCGCTTCTAAGGAGAGAGTATTATTTTTTTCCGAAAACATCTTATTCATTACTGGCGATGCCCGCTTCACAAGCCACGCGACACCTCGTACCCGGCACTTTTATTCCAAAACTTTAAAGTACAGAGCCCCCCCCCCCCCCCCCACACACACACACCACCTCCCCTCGTGAGAGTCGTGTTTATTATTAGCAGTGGCATTTTAAAAGACGCCCATTGTGCGCAGGGGTGAGGATATTTGTGCGTGGAATCAGAAGGTTGCAGAATGTAGACGGACTGTCGTTATTTAAAAGCACGTGGAGGGGGCCGTTGAGACGAAGAGCCTCCATTTAGGTTGGAGACTTGGGTCACAAAGGTGATCAAATATCCTGCATTCTCTGCACAATGATATCCACTTTCCCCACCCCCCCCCCTCTATCCCTGTATTTGAAAACGAAAGATGTGGGTTCATCTTCAAACGTGGCCAGGTGTTATGGCATGATACTTGTTGCTGTGTTTGATGATTGAAACATGCTTTTTTTATTTAAAGCTTTCGTGACTGCAGGGATTCATATTCTTGGTTCCTTCGGTAAAGTCACGTAGAAGGGAAACAAGAAAATAATAATAAATAATAAAAATAATAAACAATACAATTCTCACGACGCTTCGACTGCAACACAAGCAATCATCATCAGGTGTGAAAACCACAGCAAGAAAATTTCAAATTTCAAAAACCACAGAAAGAAAATTTCAAATTTCAAATTTTCTTGCTGTGGTTTTCACACCTGATGATGATTGCTTGTGTTGCAGTAGAAACGTCGTGAGAATTTTATTGTTTTATATTTGTATTATTTTTTTAATTATTTTATTGTTTCCCTTCTACGTGACAATACCGAAAGAACCAAGAATATACTTATTTTTGTTGGCAATATATTTCATATATTTCTTTAGTGTACTTTCAATTATTGGCAACATATTACATACCGTGCATGGAAAATGCTGTTGATAATTGAGGATATATTCCCCACACCTCCGAGTAGCACGGTTGGCTGCGTACGGCGCGACAGAAGTTCAACATACATAATAGTGTGCGTCTTCTGATCCGGAGAAGACATTACCTGCTGGAGGACAGCTCTCCATAGCATTGCATTATCTTGCAGAGGACACGGTTTTAATCTCGTTCTTCGGAACCGACCTTTCTTGAAGACATATCTCTCCATTTTTAACGCAACGCATTCGCAATAACCGACTCCACTGCTGGACGGCTTTCTCGCGATATAAACAACGCATTACTTTTTTTTTTCAAAATCACCCCCAGAGTTTGGAGTTCATCTTACTCTCGCAAATTCTGGGCATAGTTGCGAAATTATTATTATTATTAGTATGACGTTCGCTTGCTCAGGAAAGCCGAGTCTCGAGACGGTATCAGGAGGGTCCTGTCAAGTCTACGCTGTCGGGGATAATGATTTTCTAATTGGGTAGTTTGAAGGAGTTTTTTTCCAGCTTTGAGATCAACGTGCGAGGTGCTGCTGGAATAGAAGGCGATGCTGATTCTGTGGTAAATGATGACGACAACGAAAATGATGATGATGATGGTTATGCTGACAACAGCGATTAGGGTGATGAGGCTGCTGCTGCTCATGATGATGATAGGAGTATTTGGCTGCTATAAATGTCAACACGATAAGCCACATCGTTGAGCTTTCATTTGTGGCCAAGTCGCTTCTGAGGAAAAGAAGCTGATGGCTCGGTGGTCTTTACCTGGGTAAGATAAAAAATATATATCTGAGTTTAATTTGTACATTTTTGTAAGTGATTTGCTTACCTTACCTATACTTTGCACTCCGTAGTTGTCATTATAAACAAACATTCTGATTATAATTACAACAATGATGAAGATGATGGTTGCTGCTGCTACCACTGATGATGGCGGTGTTGATGGCGATGCTGGTGACGATAATCATATTGATGTTGCTGCTGAAGACGATAATAATGATGACGGTGATGGCTGCTTATGATAATAGAATTATGTTGCCAAAGTAGAAGAAGATGATGATGATGATGGTGGAGTCGTTGATGCTCCTGCTGATGCTCACGACGAGACCGATAATGATGACGATGACCGTGACATTTCCAATCTTGAAGAGGGGTGCTAATTAAAAATACCGACCCAGCTCCCTCGTCACATCATCGCAGAAGAGGCTGCGTGGCGTGCGCATCCATTAGCCAGATTAGCCAGGATCACACTCAGCCGCATTGTCGGTAAATGTCAGCAGAAAATCCTATTAACAGATTCATTTCAACAACAACCAGCAGCGCCGGCATGAATTGTGCCATGAATTATATGCACACTGTATCGCCGTTATACATTGGCGCGTTAACCTCCCCATCTCTGACCGATTCTATCGCCTCTGGCTACAATGTTATCACAACAATTAAAACCTTTGCACATTTTTTTTGTTTTGGTTACTTTGGGCCATATATATAGCTGTAATGTTTCACAGGGTTGCGTGTAATTATTTATGTCCTGGAGTAACGGCGCACTGGGGTAGCGAGACGAGCGCTCTCTGCGACCCCTGGGTTTATTTACATCACTCGGCGAGGTTTCTTTGCTTTTTTAGCTCAGAATCATTCGGCTCAGAATCAGAATCTTGATTTGAGACTGCAGGAATCCGATGAGCTGTGAAGCTCTTTTCCAGCGATGTCCAGTAACTACTACACCCACCACTCCGACTTTTACGGATCTCCTCCTCACCAATCAGCCCTCGTCAGCGTGGTGGAGTGTGGTCGCACGAACCTTCATGTCCGGCACGGCATGGAGGAAGCAGTGGCCTGACAAAGGCCAGTAGATTTATACTAAAACGTATGGTAAATATACAATATTAGCTTTCTTAGCCGGCTTCGCCCAGGACTTGGATTCGCCACGCCCGGCCGCCTTTGTCCCCCCAGTAGCGATGTTCACACACCACAGCAGTTACTCGTTTGAGGCTGAGTCGACCTAGGAGAGGCCCAGGACCGGTTAAAATAATCGTCACCGGTGGTGGCCGTGAGGGGGAACCGAACTCGGGTCGCCGGGTTCGTAGCGCAGCGTAGCGCTAACCACTACACTACAATGCGTTACGCTTCCACATGCGCGGGTCACGTGACAGATTTGACGTCACAGCTCACTTGCCGTGCAAAAAATCTATGCATTATTGAGCTCCCTCCGCCACCCCCCACCCCCCCCCCCCCAAAAGTGCATTTTTATAATTGTTGCATGGTGTATAGTCTGGAAAGTACCCACATGGCAAATTTCAAGTTTGTTGCATGTCGGGAAGTACGCTAAACATTTTGAACAGACACATAATCACAACTTTGCCTTTTATATATATGGAGATAACCCGCCACATTCATCAACAACATTACGGCCTTGGAAAAGAAAACGTAACTCATCGACGTGAGATTAAGGGCAGTGGCACTTGTTAATGACACACGCCTGCTCGCTGCATCTCTGCCCTCTTGTTGTGCTGTGAACAAGGGCAGATTGCCCCAAACGTCGCCTATTAAATTCCTTTAGCCTCTCTAAGGGCCACACGGTGTTATTGACAAATATGTTGAGTTTTTATTATATTTTGCTAATTACGCTTGAGCGCCACTGCCAAACAACGCAGAAGCAGCAGCAGCAGCACCACCAAATAAGAGCATTTGTTAGCATGGTCCTAATGTGTCAGCGATTGAATGATTAAAACAAAAAATTCCTATCATTATATAATGAATGTTTTTTTTATTCACGGCGCAAGCTGCTGGCGAGAATCTAATACGATTACCATTCATAATAAATTAGTGCGGTGAAATCGAGAGGCGGATTGGACGCATGAGCACAGTCGGTGGCTATGGACGTCCCGGGGGGTGGGCGACCGGGGCCCGGGCGCGATTATTTATTAACAAAATACCCGACGCGCGTGCCCGCACAAGGCTCGCCAAGTTCATTAATTTGTTTTCTTTTTGGGTGAGATCAGACCACCGCGTGTGCGCGGGGTTTAAAGCAAATTGTCGGGCGATGCCGCAGCCGCTGGTGCTGCTACGTTGGCCAGTGGTGCACAAGCGCACGTTAATAAAAACAAGAAAACACCAACACACTGTAGCGTTAGTGGTAAAATGCACAACAGGTGACGTTTCGGACAATGACCCATCTTCATAGCACGTAAACAGAGAAGCCAGTCGCGAGATGGAGTGCATGATAAGAGTTGGAGACGGCACTTATTTACACCTCGGGGTTCTGATGAGATTTACATTTTAGAAATATTCTCTGATAAGTTTTTTATATATATTGGGCATATCGGATAGTTTCCTAACATTAGTAATAGACAAAACCTTCAACGCTCGAAAAATATGACCGAATAAGCTCGTTTATTCTCGAAGACAACATTATACAATGTTGCTGGCACATTGCATTGTGGGAAAATGTGTTCTCGTGAGCACAAGGCACGGCAGTCCCGCCGAGCAACGCATTCCCGGGCCCAATCGCTCTTTCAATAAAAGGACATTTTACTGACCACTTTCAATAAGGGGGCGGGTGTTACGTCACGTAATGTCGTGTCCCCTCCAGCACCGAACACGGCAAAAAAAAAGCAGCACAAATCGAGCTGTCACGTGGTGGGCAAAATGTTCCAATTGATTTTATTTTCCGGAATAAAACACCGGTTACGTTGAAAATCAAATAACGGAATTTGACAGTTTGTGTTCGACGTTTCGCTGGAGGTTGCACCCGGCCCCGGCGTGAGGTGTTGCTGAGAGCTCAGACCTCGAGTGAATGCGCTTCTCTAATCTGGATCCAAAAGTAGGCCACATTACATCAACGCGAGCATTCCCCCGCAAGGTTCTACGGGTTCCACCTGGTGATTAAATTGTTGTGTAACGAGAGCTCAAATGTGCAGAAACCTACAAACGTGGGCTCCGGTGTGAATGCATTTCAACTCCACAAAATGGTGTAAAAATAATTGCGTCGTTTCCATTCGCTTGTTTTTTTTTTTAACGATGCTTACTCATCTCAAAGCTGTTTGAAACGTATGGAGCTTTGGATGTCTTCATGATTTAATAAATATATAATGAAATAATACGGGGTTTGGAATGTTTGGCATTTAACTTCAATTCTTTGTGAGCATATCGGTTTGTCTGTCAAAACCTAAGAAAATACGACCAACGATGCTTCGACTCGTAATAGACGTATAGGTCAGATCACAATCTCGCCACATCCGTGTCGCGAATCCTTCCACCACCCAATGCAGTCGAACACATTTAATTTGTCCCGTGTACGAGCGGTTTCACGTGCCAATTATTGTTTCAAAAGGAAACAAAATTATTAGCAGCAGGGTCCATGAAACAAACGGCCGATCGCACTGTGCAACGGCGTGAGCTCCGTGAAAAAAAATGAAGGTGGAAATTATAGCCGAACGAACGGCAAGCGCACGAAAGATGATTACAATAATAATCCTTGCACGTACGGAACAGATTATTTGGCGACGCTGCTGCTGCTGCGTTGGCACACATGATGACAACAACTCAACACTTTCATCACGAAGACTGCGTGGCCTTAAAATAAATAAAACATCATAATAGGTGGCATATCGGGCAATGGCCCTTCCCGGAATTCGCTCTTCATCACGGCAACGAAGATGGGCCTTTGACAGAAAATGTCACCTATTTATATATTTTGAATATATAAAGGCCACCGTGTTATTGATGAAGGTGTTTTTACTTCTTGCTTAAGTGACCCAGCGTCTGAAAGCACCTAACATCATCTCATCTCAGCCACTCAAAGACAAAGATCCCGTGACGTTATTTGAAAAAGAGCCGGGTGTATTTGCCGGCGTCACAATACGAATTTTGTATAAAAAAATATATAAAAATACACCGCAAATTATTCCATTGGGCATTACACACATCAATTCCACCCCCCCCCACCTCCGCTAGAAACTACCGCAGACTCTTGTTTGCGACGCGTAGCGCTTCCCTTGTACCATGCGTACGTTGGACTTCTTTTGCACCGCCGTACGTAGCAAACCGTGTCCATCGGAGGTGCCGGGCGGACGGACAGCAAACTATAACACAACAACAAGAAGTTTGATAGCCTTGCGCTAAAAACAAAAACAAAAAACACGTCCGCGCCAATACCAAATGCGCCGATGATTTGACGATTTTAAAATAAAAACAACCTTCGATCGTTCCGTGGGAGCAAAATTACTATGAGAAATGAAATCGCGCGCACGAGTGAGGCCTGGGAAGCAACGCAAAGCACCTCGGATTGTCACGGTTGGCTACGTGCGGTGGGAAAGAAGTCACCCCACAGCACGTGACAACGCGTGCGAGGAGGACTCTTCTGCGACCGAATGCCGGGTGTTCGAGCGATGCCTTGGCGCGAGTTTAAAAAATAATAATTTTAAAATGAAAAGGGTGAGAGAGAAAAAACTATGTGGACAAGTAAAATTTTTTTTAATTTTGTTTGAAAACATGACGTTAAAGAAGTTTACTTCGCAACTTAAATAATGAGCATGTTGGGATGACATGATTTTAAGCGTGGGACACAGGTCGCCAGCGTGACCTAAACGCACCGTTCGGGCAAGTGCTGTTAACGAGCACCTGTATTAGAGGCCTCTTTGGCGTGCGAGAGGTGAGCGCCAACCACGCGTGGCAGTGCTGGATTAAGCTAGCGCGGGGCCAGTAGCATATGTTATAAAGGGGCCCTATATACATAAAAAGTACGTATTAAAACACGCATTTTTTTTACTTGCATAGTAAAGTAATTGTATTTTTTTCATTTGCAATACAGCCAGATAATACGACAAATCGCTAACCTTAAACACCCAGTCGTTCGTAAAAGTTGAAGGCGGTATAGTACTATAGTAATAGAGCAAGTGCAGAAACACTGAACCGGAATTTATAGCTTGAAAGCGTTTAGCGCGGGGGCCACTGAAAGTGCGGGGCCCGTAGCATACGTAGCGACTCGTGCTGCGAGGATAATCCGGCACTGACATGGCCTTCCTTTGTGTCCACTGTGCCGAATGTTTAAGCGGAGAGAAGACGACCATTCTAGATTTGAAGCTTTCGTGACTGCAAGGATTCATACTCTTGGGTTTTTTCGGTAAAGTCACGTAGGTAAAATAAAATAAATGAAAACAAACTAAATTAAATCACGACGTTTAGGAGGCAACACAAGCTTCTGTCTTCAGGTGGAACAGTCACAGCAAAATAGCTGTATCAAGTGAAGAGCTCTGAGACACCCGAGATTATATATACAGGTTAAGGGGGGGGGGGGGGGGAGAAGCCAGGAAGGGACGTGGGTGGGGAGGGGAGGGCTAAGTTAAGCCGCCTTTTGTTATGCTGCAGGGGGTTCAGGGGAAGTGGTGGTGCACTGCACGAAAGCGAGTACAACCACTGGTAGAAATGGAAATGGCTGTACAATTATAAGGCAGCTAAAGTTTGACTTGGTTGATGACATCTTTCCAATGGTTGCTCAATTTAAATCCATCATGGAAGTGGAAAAATATGGCAAGCTGCCATTCTTGGATGTTCTGTTTGAGAGTAGGACTGATGGCTCTTTGGGACATTCTGTTTACAGGAAGTCCACCCACACAGATTCCTACTTGAAGCCTGATTCCCACCACCACCCGGCTCAAAAGAATTTTCTCATCAAAACATTATACCATAGGGCCCATTGCATTTCTGACCAACACCACCTGGCCAGTGAATTAAAACATGTACATCTGGCCCTCAAGATGAACGGATACTCTGACCGTACTATCCGCCAAGCTGTTTCTCCCACCATACAGAAACAACCACCTGATACTCCGATCAAAAGCATCACACTGCCATACATAGCAGGCATTACCAAAAAGATTTCCAAAATTCTAAACAAACACAAGATCCAGGTCCGGTTCAATACAGTACACAAAATCCGTGATCTGATCCCAACCATAAAGGATGTCATTCCTGACTTACAGTACCCTGGTGTTTACAAATTGAGTTGTACCTGTGGTGACTGCTATATCGGGGAGACGAAGCGACATATTTCTGACCGAATTCGCGAGCACAAATCAGGTTTGAAACACGGCAGAACGTATTTTTCGTCCGTGGGTGATCATTGTTTCAACACAGCGGGTTCTCATGACATTGTTTTCTCCGATACCAAAGTACTCTGCAAACCTCCCGGTTATTACCAAAGATTTGTCCATGAAGCCATCCAGATATACAAACACAGACACAACTTCAACCGATAGGATGGTTTTAAATTGAGCTACCATTGGAAAGATGTCATCAACCAAGTCAAAACTTTAGCTGCCTTATAATTGTACAGCCATTTCCATTTCTACCAGTGGGTTGTACTCGCTTGCTTTCAGCGCGCCACCGCTACCCCCGAACCCCCTGCAGCATAACAAAAGGCGGCTTAACTTAGCCCCTCCCCTCCCCACCCACGTCACTTCCTGGCTCCCCCCCCTTAACTTAGCCCCTACCCTCCCCACCCACGTCACTTCCTGGCTCCCCCTCCCCCCTTAACCTGTATATAATCTCGGGTGTCCCAGAGCTCTTCACTTGATACAGCTATTTAGCTGTGACTGTTCCACCTGAAGACGGAAGCTTGTGTTGCCTCCGCAACGTCGTGATTTAATTTAGTTGTTTTCATTTATTTTATGTTACCTACGTGACTTTACCGAAAGAAAAAAAACACAAAGAGTAGAAGACGACCAAATTTCGCCGCTGATGCGAAGCCATGGCTGGAATTCCAACTCGGGTTTGATGGGTGGCGGAGCTGAGCGCGTGAACCTGCGCGTTACAGCTCCCCACCAACACAGAAAGAAAAAAAGTTCACCCGATGCAGCCTGTATCAGACTGTCGGAGCAAGTGCTCCTCGTGAACACGTGCGCACGTTGAATGTCTTTCACGCCGTACGTAGCCAACCGTGATAATCGTAAAGGTGTACGATAACAACACCATCGATCGCAGCTTCCGTGTGCCACCGAGATGACGGTAATGTCACGACAGCGCGTCCGTGCCAGGTTTTGTGGCCGTTACGGCGGCCACGTGCAGTGTACACGAGGCTCGCTGGCACGGGGTTCACGGGGCAGACCCACGTGATTATCGGTTGACTGAGCTGACTGGCAGATGCTGCCCACGGCGCCAATGGTAACGCACGCGCACACATACACACAGCCACACGTGAGTAAAGCACGCACTCGTCGGCACTTATGAAAGGGCACTTAATTAGACGTATTTGAAGTTAATTATTCATTCAAATCCATTTCTATTTCCGAGCTTGGCAGCGGCCTGGGTGCCGGAGACGCCACTCTTCGTTACGATCTGCTGCCTCCCACCCCCCCCCCCCCCCAGCCAACTCGCTAATTGGCTGCACTGTGTGGGGGGAGGGGAGGGGCAGTGAGGTACTCGGCTGGGTTGGGGTTTGGTGGGAGGGGCGGTCAAGTGTTGGTGTGTCAGGGGGGGGGGGGGGTCCTGGGTTGAGAAGGGGGGAGGCAAGGGAAGAGACACAGAAGGGAGAGAGAGGCGCGCTTGCTCGCGACGTCTCGCTTCATCTCGCCAAGGAGGATGAACCAACTCCGGTCAGCGGACAAAGACGGCGGTCGCCGCATGGCGCTGCACTTTCAGATGTGCTGCTTCTGCGGCCGTCTCGGAATCTCTTCCTTCCGATATTAGGAAGCCACTGGGAGTCATGCACGATTTAAAACGCACGGTTGGCTACGTACGCTGCGAAAGAAGTCCAACACATACAGTAGACGCAGCCAATACCGAGCGACGCCCATCCATTCCCATCACGTTCCGCAGAGCCACCTGGCCCCTCTCTGGCCCGTGGCTCCTGGTGCAGTTGCACCGCCTGCGCTCTCGATAGCTCTAACACTGCATGACATAGAGCGTGCTGGATTATTTACTGTATGAACGTGCGTGTGTGTTTATCCAGGAACGCCTGAGTTGCGCTGCTCTTCTTCAGATTGCTGTGTAAATTCCATTCGAGCAGTTTGCGATGTAAAAAAAAATGTATTAAAAAAAATGTGGGCAATGTGGCCCACGACGCTGGCACGCGATGGCCTGAGCGGCTCTTGCACGTTCACGGCTGTTGCACCCACGGATATTAATCCGGGCGGCTGCCGAAAATCGATCCACGATCCTCTGCAACGAGATGGCGAAAGCGCTCCCGCTGGGCCACGTCACCTCCCTCGTAGCACGGTCGCATTGCAAACAACAACAACAACAACAACCACCACGGCGCTTGTGCCAGGCTACGTGCACTTCAAGGCCACGTGAAGTGTCACGGGGCAGACCCGGGTGCCATGGGTCGACTGACTGAGATGGCTGGCCGATGCACCACCTGTGTCCCCTACTGTGCCAACTCGCCGCTTTGTTTCTGCCCGGCGCTCCGCTCGTTGTTGTGAGCGTCGCTCCTCTGGCCCCCGTTGTTGCTGGAGGACCGACTGCCTCCAACTGGCGTCCTTCGCGAGCCTGCTCTTTCAAGCGCGCAAGGCACGGTCACAGACGCTCGCAGGGAGCAGGATGTTCTCGGAGCCATAGCGGTGGGGAGGGGTTGGGGGACAAAGGTCAGAGCGCCATTCCGCTCCTCTTTCTCTTGTAGCCTTAATTAAGGTGCCCTCCATGGTCTGTGCGCAAACACACACGGATAGTGGGCAGTGCCGCAACTCAAGAAACGGTGGTGGCACCGTGTCGGAAGCAGCCACGTCCACCAGCGGACAAATCGCATAGAGAGTGGCAGATGGGGCAGCAGACACGTTAGCAGACACATCGCATAGACCACAGAGAGTGGAAGATGGGGCAGCAGACACAGCAGCAAACACGGTGGCACAACGCAATAATAATATACATCAGCAGACCGTGGCACAATATTTGTCACGGTGGCAGTTCACGGGACAGGCCCGGGCGTTCTGGGTTAACTGAGATGACTGGCAGATGCACCGCCAGTGCTCCCCAACGTGCCAACGAGACTATATATATAACAAAGACTCCCCGTATAGCCTTCACAGGCTGTGGGGGCAAGTGCTGTTAGCGAGTACCTATGAAAGGCCGGAACGGTACACGAGGGGGTGGGTGGCCAACACCACGCCCGGCCGCCTTTGTTTCGTCAGTAGTGATGTTTAAATGCCGCACTAGGTACTGATTTGAGGCTCAGTCGACCTCGGGGAGGCACAGGACCGGTTCAGATAATCGTCACCTGGTGTTGACCGTGAGCGGGAATTCGAACTCGGTTCGCCGGGTGCGTAGCGCTAACCGCTACACCACCGTTCCCCACAACAAAGACAATGACACAACTCTTTGGATAGTCACGTCACATGCGGATGCCGGTCCAAAAACCCCTCTCGGTCAGCGCAAAATGGCAGTAGGAAGCAAGGCCGTGGCCACGGAGTCAACATTGTGGGGGACCAAATCTTCCAGGGTGTCTGGGCGTCCCAATCCAGAAAAATATCTAAATTTGAAAACTCATTTCCTGCCTAAAATATTTCTAAATTCACTGACACATGCGATCGACTTTTTTTTTACAATAATGTCTAATAGTGTATTGTATTACATTGTTCTGTTTTTACTTGTTAACCATTTCTTGTTTCATTGTATGTAATGGCAGAGATTAGGGATTAATAAAGTACAACCATAACCACAATCATATAAACATAAATCTATGCATTGATTTACATGAAGACAAGTCCAAATATTGTAGCCAAGGTTTAACAAATTGTTTTTTTTTTTACATAGCATAGCAATTGTTTTTATAGCAATATATTGGGGGGGGACATTTTGAGCATATTTGAATATTTGGGGGGTGCGTGTGTCTCTACCAATATATATTATAATTACGGCCTTGGTAGGAAGAGAGCGTGAGTCCTCGTCGTTGACAAACCCGTCCGCCTCGCACGTGGCAAGCCTGGCAGGGGAGAGAGTTCGTTGACTTCGTTCTATTCTAGATTTGAAGTTTTCGTGACTGCAAGGATCCAGACTCTTTGGTTCTTTCGGTAAAGTCACGTAGGTAAAAAAAAAGTGATTAAATTTATTTGGTTTTATTTTTATTATTATTTATATATTCCCTACGTGACTTTACCAAAAGAACCAGAGCGTGTTCGTGGCAGCAGACTTGACAGGTGGCCACAACTGGGAGTTGATCCGCATCGGTGAGGCCGCTCCCGGATCACGCCAGGCTGACACAAACTGCCCGCTCGCCTGCCAAACGCAAGTGGTACACAAACAAACAAACGGACGTTTAATAAAAGTAGAAAATGAAATCCCCGCTTTGTTGACGTGCGTGCGTGGAGGCTGGAGAGGCTGTGGGGCGAAGGTGTGCGGGGAGTGGAACGGTGGTGGTGGTGGTGGCGGTGGCGGTGGTGGCGGTGGTGGTGGTGGCGGTGGTGGCGGTGGTGGCGGTGGTGGTGGTGGCGGTGGTGGTGGTGGCGGTGGTGGCGGCGGTGGTCGTAGATCGTTGTGAGCGGCCGACATTTGTGGCGGCTGCAAGCGCGGCTGATCTCCGCGAATATCTCCGCCTCAAACCGCTCCTGTCACGAATCCCTCCGTGAATCCCACCGGACGCCGCCGATTCGTGTGCCCGTAAGCACCGCCCATCGTCTGTCCCCCCCCAACACCACCACCACCCCCTCCTTCGCCCCCCGATGTTGATGTTAAACTCCGCACGCAAGAACCGCCAGCGTTATCCAGAAGATGCGCATTTGCGGTCCTCTTGTTTCGGGTTCACCGTCAGCATCAGTTTGAGCCAATGTGATGCAGTGGTGCAGTGGAAGACAGCTGTGGACCGGCGCGCAGTAAAGCTCCCCCTGTAAACCACGTGTGTGCATGCCCCACGTGCTCTGTGGCATTCGGCCAGCGTGAGCGGCTCTTCTGAGGCTCACGGGGCAGCGAAGAGTGATCTCGATTGGCGGGAGGGAGGAGGTGGGGGGGGGATGGGGGGGGGGGCACACCAGCAATACCGAATTCTTATTCACTAAACATCAACACATTCATCAATAACAATACGGTTTTGAAATGAAACAAAGTATACAGTGAGGGAAAAAAAGTATTTGATCCCCTGCTGATTTTGTACGTTTGCCCACTGACAAAGAAATGATCAGTCTATAATTTTAATGGTAGGTTTATTTGAACAGTGAGAGACAAAATAACAACAACAAAATCCAGAAAAAAGCATGTCAAAAATGTTATAAATTGATTTGCATTTTAATGAGGGAAATAAGTATTTGAACCCCTCTCAAACAGAAAGATTTCTGGCTCCCAGGCGTCTTTTATACAGGTAACCAGGTGAGATTAGGAGCACACTCTTAAAGGGAGTGCTCCTAATCTCAGCTTGTTACCTGTATACAAGATATCTGTCCACAGAAGCAATCAATCAATCAATCAGATTCCAAACTCTCCACCATGGCCAAGACCAAAGAGCTCTCCAAGGATGTCAGGGACAAGATTGTAAACCTACACAAGGCAGGAATGGGCTACAAGACCATTGCCAAGCAGCTTGGTGAGAAGGTGACAACAGTTGGTGCGATTATTCGCAAATGGAAGAAACACAAAAGAACTGTCAATCTCCCTCGGCCTGGGGCTCCATGCAAGATCTCACCACGTGGAGTTGCAATGATCATGAGAACGGTGAGGAATCAGCCTAGAACTATACGGAGGATCTTGTCAATGATCTCAAGGCAGCTGGGACCATAGTCACCAAGAAAACAATTAGTAACACACTACGCCGTGAAGGACTGAAATCCTGCAGCGCCCGCAAGGTCCCCCTGCTCAAGAAAGCACATGTACATGCCCGTCTGAAGTTTGCCAATGAACATCTGAATGATTCAGAGGATAACTGGGTGAAAGTGTTGTGGTCAGATGAGACCAAAATAGAGCTCTTTGGCATCAACTCAACTCCCCGTGTTTGGAGGAGGAGGAATGCTGCCTATGACCCTAAGAACACCATCCCCACCGTCAAACATGGAGGTGGAAACATTATGCTTTTGGGGTGTTTTTCTGCTTAGGGGACAGGACAACTTCACCGCATCAAAGGGACGATGGACGGGGCCATGTACCGTCAAATCTTGGGTGAGAACCTCCTTCCTTCAGCCAGGGCATTGAAAATGGGTCTTGGATGGGTGTTCCAGCATGACAATGACCCAAAGCACACGGCCAAGGCAACAAAGGAGTGGCTAAAGAAGAAGCACATTAAGGTCCTGGAGTGGCCTAGCCAGTCTCCAGACCTTAATCCCATAGAAAATCTGTGGAGGGAGCTGAAGGTTCGAGTTGCCAAACGTCAGCCTCGAAACCTTAATGACTTGGAGAAGATCTGCAAAGAGGAGTGGGACAAAGTCCCTCCTGAGATGTGTGCAAACCTGGTGGCCAACTACAGGAAACGTCTGACCTCTGTGATGGCCAACAAGGGTTTTGCCACCAAGTACTAAGTCATGTTTTGCAGAGGGGTCAAATACTTATTTCCCTCATTAAAATGCAAATCAATTTATAACATTTTTGACATGCGTTTTTCTGGATTTTTTTGTTGTTTTTCTGTCTCTCACTGTTCAAATAAACCTACCATTAAAATTATAGACTGATCATTTCTTTGTCAGTGGGCAAACGTACAAAATCAGCAGGGGATCAAATACTTTTTTCCCTCACTGTATGTATTCGGCGACGTTTCGGTCAATGGCCCTTCGCCAGACAGCAGGTAGGAGAGGCCAGAGATGCAGTATAAATTAGCCGTCTGGCACTGGTAACCCGGTGAACAGACGTTCCTCCCGTACAGCTCAAGGCACAGAGCCTTAAATCTGTGGCTTTGCCACCTGAATTGGTGCATGAGGAAACTTGGGAAGTCTTCACAGTGGGCCTCCTGGTATCCTGTTGGCCATGTATGTATGTATGTCTGTTGAACTTCGTTCGCACTGTACGTAGCCAACCGCGCTTAATCGTAAGTGGCGAGATGCTTTGGTTGTGACATTGTTGACGGTCATGGACTTACGAACATAATTTTTGTTCCTGGGGGCCCATTCGTAGGTCTGACTGTTCGTAAGTCGGAACACGACAATGGAATCGTATTTCAACGCCCGCACGGTCAGCGTTACAAAATGTGTTACGGGTCAACAAAAACAGGGGAATCATCTTTAAAACGTATTAATAAGAATAAACGTTGTACATTGGCATGCACAATTGGAATAAGTAATAACAAAAACATAAAATAAAGTAACATGAATCGAACAAAAAAGAATGAGGCCAGGCTCACGTTCGTGTGTGGCTGCCACATCGGCCGCGGAAAGGGTCAAGTTCAACTGACCTGGCCACAAATGGATAGGTCAATGAAGTGACTGATCGTGTGGACATTCATTGCAGCCGAATACTCTGCTGCTGATTCTAAATGTGGAGGGAAGCACCGGAGGACCCTGAGAAAGATCCACGCGACCACGGGGAGAGAGAGAGACATCAACACTCCAAATATACAACAGGCCTCGGGTTCCGGGTTCGAACCCACGAACATCTTGGGCCGTCCATAAATGACGTCACACGATTTTGTAAGATTATTTACCCCCCCCCCCCCCGCGTCACGCGGCGTCACAAACATTCAGACCCCCCCTCAAATATGACGTCACAAAGCTCTCCCCCCCCCTCCCCCCTGCCAAAACCATATTTCCATTTTGAAAATAAAATATAATTCAAATCGCTTTAAACTATTGTAATTGGAGTGCGAATTTAATGTGGCGCTGCAACTCTGATGTTGTAGGAGAAAACATTTATTTAAAAAAATCTATTTAATTAAGTAGAACGTGTTGTCTATATTTATTTAAAGTTGCGCATTTTGATTTGACATCACATTTCTCAAACCCCTCCCCCCCCACTCTCGTCACACATCGTCACAAATGTCTGACCCCCCCCCCAGGTGCGTGACGTCATTTATGGACGGCCCCCTCCCGTCTTACCAGGCGAGGTAGTTAACATCTGGCCACGGCGGCGAGCTTGCTCGCAAAAATCCCATCGAGTGTCGAGCCACAGCTCCTCGCAGCTGGGACGGTGGTGATGGTGGTGGTGGTGTGATTGGGACAGAAAGTAAATAATTTAATATAAATTTGACGAATTATGGGTTGTGGAGTGCTGTCACATTTTATGGCTCGCGCTGTAAATCAAACACGAAATTAATTTTGAATTAAACTTTTTTTTTGGGGGGGGGGGGGGGGTCGGTGGTGGGGGTGGGAGGCGGTCTGTATCTCTGTTAAGAATGCTTGCAAGAAGAGTCTGTGCGTGCATGCGATTGTCTCTGTGTGCGGATGTGATTGGGGAGCGGTGGCTCAGCGGTGAGCGTGCGACACACTACGAACCCGAGTTCGATTCCCTCTGAAGGAATATCCGGAAACAGACCTGGTCCTCCCCTAGGTCGACGCAGCCTTAAATTACTTCCCGGGGCGGTGTGTAAACATCAGCATTGGGGATACAAAGGCGGCCGGGCTTAGTGCTGGCCATCAGCCCCTTGTGTACAGTGCAAGCCTTCATAGGTGCTACTCGCCAAAAAAACACTTGCCCCTGCAATCCGTTAAAGGCTATACGGGGGCTCTTTATCTTTGCATGCGATTGAAACCTTCACTGGCATCTGAAGTTGCAAGGGCCATGCCTGCCCTGGTTTGTTTACAGTGTGGAGCGCTGTGCTTTTCAGGCCGAGTGGATCCGAAGGTATCACTCGGCTACGTCTTGGAGAGACCTTGCATGTATTTTGTGTTATCTCTTAGGCTCAGTAAACGTTGGGGAAGGTCCATCGATAGGCAGTACTTTCAGCCGGAACAGCCCCGAACACCATTCCTTGGAATCGTTTTGGCCCATGCCGCAGCTGTCTCACCGTCTGTTTGCCCCCTGCAAATTTGTATCAATCTGTTCATAGGACTATAGTAATATAGGGCTCTTTCGGTAAAGTCACGTTGAAGGGAAATAATAAAATAATAATAATATATATGAATCACTGCAGTCACGAAAGCTTTAAATCAAAATTTAATATAGGGCTGTTATTTTTTTTCCATCACCGTATCATTACTGGCAAGCCCACCTCGGAGATGACGTCAGATGGGCTACTGCTGCCGTTCGGAACGCTCTTCCTTCCGATGTTAGGACGTCAGTGAGAGCTATGCCCTTTTAAATGCAGATTTGGAAACTCATTTCTTAAGAACTGCGTTTTTGTGTTTAGTTTGTTGTCCTTCCCCCGAAACCCCCCCCCCCTCCCCAAACAACTAAAATTGTCACGATTGGCCACATACGGTGCAAAAGAAGTCCAGCGTACACACTTTAAATCACTGTTTAGTCGTAATATTTGTTTACTACACACGTGCTCGTGATCTCAATTGCCATACGTTACAACTGGAGGGCAGGAGCTTGCGTTCAGATATAAACGTAACCTTTTATAATGTGCGGACCAGAGATAGGGAAACAACTTACATAGACATGAGTCGATCAAAACAATATCGCCATTTACATCATAAACAAACAACAGCACCAATGTATGCTTATACATATATTTATTTGGTGATGACGCTGCTGAGTTGGTAATGGTGCACGCAAACAAAAATAAACAGAGGTGGAGTTTGACTTCGACAATTTTTTTGGGCGGGGGTTTCGCTTCATCCTTCACATTAGGAATTGCGGGTGCATACAATTCACGTATTTTTTAAAAAAAATCTTCATTGTAAACTACAAAAAAGAAATGAATAAAGGTGTCCAGTTTGGGGGGGGGGGTGCGTGCCACTCTCCCCTCATCCCCCCCCTCCCCCCAACGCAAACTCAACCCATGCGTAAGAGACGTCGGCTGCTTGGAGGAGACGTTCGCGGCCGAACGCGATGGTGACTGTGGTATCGGCGTGCCCTGCACTCTCGTGGCGCTGCCTTGACGCATCTTCATCCCAGCTCCTCAAGCCAGCGTTTTGAGAGGGCAACGTCCAGGGAACGTACCGGCTGAGAATTTAGGCCCCGCGTGCGTGGGTACGCACGTGGGGAGCGGCGGCGCAGCGGTTAGCGCGCTACGCTACGAACCCGGCGACCCGAGTTCGATTCCCGCACACGGCTAACACCGGTGACGATTATCTGAACCGTTCCGGGGCCTCGCCTAGGTCGAGTCAGCCTCAAATGAGTACCTGGTGCGGTGTGTAGTAAACATCGCCACTGGGGAGAAAAAGGCGACCGGGCGTGGTGCTGGCCACCCACCCCCTCGTGTGACGTGCCGGCCTTCATAGGTGCTCGCTAACAGCACTTGGCCCCAACAGTCTGTTAAGGCTACACGGGGGATCTTTGTTTAATTTTTTGTACATACGTATGTTCAACTTCTTTCTCCGCCCTGACCCAGAGCCGTGACCATCAGCACCATCGTCGTCGTCGTAGCTTGTAGCTCCGAAACCGCAGCCCGCGAGACCCTTATCTGGAACACGGAGATGGTGACACAGGGGGCAGCAATACATTGGGCGGTGTTCAAGTGTCTGCCACAGGCTCGACGCATTCACATTTGGGAGTCATTGCACATCTTCCACTCGGTCTATACCCTAACCTGTCATTTCCACCCCAGCTCTCGCTTGATTTAGAAGTTCGCCAAAGTGTGTGCGCTTTCAATCGTTTTCTCGGTGATTCCCGCGGTCTTGAAGGCGTGGATTGATTTTTTTTTTCTGGCAACAGAAGTAGCCCATGAGCTGAGACGGTGGTGCTGAGTTGGGGTGTTTGGTCGGTACGAACTGGGGTTCCAAATGGTACCACTATTCACCTTAACCAGTGTCCACCTTAACCAGTGTCCACCATGGGTAGTGTCCACCTTTTACAGTGTCCACCTTAACCAGTGTCCACCATGGGTAGTGTCCACCTTTGGCGTTGTTCAACTTAAGCAGTGTCCACCATGGGTGGTATCCACCATCGACAGTGTCCACCACAAGCATGGTCCACCATGGCCAGTGTCCGCCATGGCCAGTGTCCACCGTGGACATGAATCTTATCGTAATATTACATTTCTTCATTAATCCCGTAGATATTTCATACCCATGTGTTTTTCTTGTTCTTTCTCCAAACACTACATTCTCTATCAAAGACGCGAAAGGCACGCTTCTTTAACGCCTATTTTTTTCTCATCAAAGGCGACCACCGTCACTCGTAATATCGTCGTACATACGTGGCATCTTGAGACGCAACTTTTCAAGAAAATCACTGTCAGCATACCTCGCCCTGTGTGGTACCGACAAGCCACGTTTTGTAGCCATTTGCTTCCACGATTAAACGGCAGTCTTGCGACGCAAAACCTCCAGTTTTTTGTTGTTGTTGTTTTTAGCCAGAAACTACTGCTGTTGCTGCTGTTTGGCCGTGACGATTCCCCCCCCCCCCTTCCCACTGTGCCCGAGGTTATTTTCACCGCGCTCTTACCGTGCTCAAGATGAAATCGCCTTGCCGAGACGTTCGCGAGACGTTGGGGCGCTCGCTGCCGATGCGTCTCTCTCTCTCTGTCTCGCAAGAGCAATGATGTCCGCCCTCGTGGTCAAAGCAGGATTTTTAGGTAGTGAATAACCTAAAATCAAAACGTAAATACGCTATTAAATACACGAACATTGTCAAAGCACAACGCAATAAAAATTGAGAACAATAAACATTAACTAAAAAAAACAATGCCTAAAAGAATTGTTGATGAATGAACGCATATTACTTAAATAATAATTCAAATTTATAATGCGCATTCCATCCTAGGATCCCAGTGCGCAATGCATGGAAAGCAGTGAAACAAAAACAGAACCCAGGGGGCAACCGGCCACACTAAAGAGAGAAGGCCACTTAAAAGTGATGGGTTTTCAAAGCAGACTTAAATATATCTACCGACTCTGATAACGTATCTCATCCCTTTATCTCATCACTTTCTCACATCACATTCTCTCTCATCCCTTTATCTCATCACTTTCTCACATCACATTCTCTCTCATCGCTTTATCTCATCACTTTCTCTCTCTCTCGATACAGGCGTGTAGAGTTCCATGTGCCATTCGCGGATATCCCAACATCGTGAATAACGAGGCTGTACCGTGCTGCACACCACTTGTTGTCGATGCCCACTCGTGTCCTCGATCGTGGCGGTCTCTTCGGCCACGTTGCGAAACCGACAGCCAGCGAAGGCAGCAGCAGCAACTTAACCCTTTCTCACGTGTACGTCATCAGTTTTTCTTCCCATTGAGTTCTGATGATGCACATGTGCCATGATGTGCGTACACGTCATCGGAATGCAACCGGATTTGTTTTTACTTTATCGTCACCGAGGCTCCCACAAAGCCATGCGGGAGAGGCCTCTGGCACAGTTTTGGCGCCAGCTGTCGTAGAGTGCGGCGATCGTGTCGCTAAAGTACTCTGCGGCGATTAACAAGGTCTTCAAAAACAACGCCGCTATGCCTCTCTAAATAAAATCAACGCTGATCCGCTCGCGCGTTTCGAGATTCAGCGGTGAACAGGACCCACCCACCCAACCCTGCAATTTGCAGGGTGAGTGAGTGGGTTTGAAAAGCGATGCAACGAAGCCGTTGCATAGCTTTTAAAACTTTAATTTTGGAGATTTAAGTCGCTACTCACTCAGCCACAGGCCGCAAGAAGATTATACTCTCGGTGCGCATTGTAAAATGTGGCCTCCTCCCCGTTGTTGCAGTGGGACATTAACATGGGGTCAGGGCATAGATTTATACAACTTGACCTCACTGACCCAGATAGTCCATGTTAAACGCTTTGTACCTGTGGTGGTTATGCAATGCCCCATTCACGAAGGAAGTCATGTGACTCAGATACCAGAACACTCTCACTTAAGAATGACTTAAGAACAATGTTTTAATTATGTCTTTCCCATAATTAGCCACGAGCCCGGTTTTATGCGTGAGCAGATGTTCGTTTGGGAATTATAAGTAAATAATAAAACGCATATGTGTAACTGTGTCAGTGGGAGAATTAATTACCGTGACCGCAAGCAAAATAGAGATGAAGTGATTTGGCTATTTAACTATCGTTCAGGTTCTTACATTTAATTGAAATATAATTAATTCAAAATAACGGAGCGATCCTCCGATAGTTTAACTCCACATCACAAACATTTACCTGGAAGCAATGCCGTGGAGGATAACAATGATAGTATAATCGCTGAGCCAGCACTGCAGAGATTAAACTAAACACTAATTTTTATTTTATTTTACTGGGTAAGGCCCACTGTGCTATGCAACTCTTTTTCAGAAGCTACTTGGCCACAAATGATAGCCCAATGATGTGGCTTGTCACGTGGAACATTATAGCAGACACAAACTCTGAACGCGCGTTGATTGTAAATGCGGATGGGGGGGGAGGGACTAGGTGAAAAGTCCACGCGACCACGGGAAGAGAGACACGCATACTTCAAATATACAACAGGCGTCAGGGTCGGGATCGGGATCGAACCCACAACCTCCAGTATACCAGGCGAGGTAGTTAACATCTCGCCACCGGTGGCGCAATAAGATCTTGAGTCCGAATCCGGGTTTTTGTTTTGTTTTTGCCCATCGTGATTAAACCGGGTTCTCATGTGTGCAGCGAGAGTCGACGGGCATCAGCACGGTCACCAGTGACTGAACAAGAAAAAAAGCAATTATATTAAATGCGGCTTTTCGCTTAATTCGTCTGAACCCAAAACTCTGAAGGATGACGCTTCAAGGATTGCTCATGTGAGAAAGAGCTTGTATGATTACACAGCATGAAGGAGCAATAGATATTGTCGTGTTAGAGAGACCTTTTCCTTTTGGTCGTGGCATGCGTATTGCCAAATTGTGACGCCACCCCCCCCCCCCCCCTTAACAGACTGTAGGGGCCAAGTGCTGTTAGCGAGCACCTATGAAGGGTGGCACGACGCACGAGGGGGTGGGTGGCCAGCACCCCGCTCGACCGCCTTTGGCTTTACAGTGGCGGTTTACTACACACCGCGCCAGGTTACTCGTTTGAGGCTGAGTCGACCTAGGGGAGGCCCAGGACGGGTGCAGATATTCGTCACCGGTGTTAGCCGTGTGCGAGAATCGAAGTCGTGTCGCCAGGTTCGTAGCACAGCGCGCTGACCGCTAACACCACCGCTCCTCTCATAACACCTTAAGATAAAAATACAAAGATCCCCCGTATAGCCTGAACAGACTTTTGGGGCAAGTGCTGTTAGCGAGCACCTATGAAGGGCGGTACGGCACACGAGGGGATGTTATGTGGCCAACAGCACACGTACACACACACACACGTGTGCACGTGAATGCATACGTACGTACAGCAGGGTACAACTGTGGGTCGGAATAATTGAAGTGAGAGACGTGAGGCTGGGACGGCCTGGCCATGTCTCGTTGGACAGTGAGGAGGTGAACACCAACAAGAACAACAACAACAACAGAGTTTGCTTTGAACACAGAGACGAGAGGGCGGAGGGGAAACGCGAAGATGGGATGGAAGGATCCCATAAAGCGGGGATGGGAGGGCGGCCGTTTGACAAGGGAGCGGGTGTGGTAGGGAAGAGAAGATACCTGGGCAGTCGACCCCCACGGCAGAGTGGGAACAAATGTTTGTGTTTAGTTGGCTGCGTAGTACGGTGCGACAGAAGTTCAACGTGCATTCGTACAGAGAATCACACAGAGACGACCCAAAGGCTCGCACAGAGATCCATGGACTCGCACAGATACTCATAGACTAGCACAGAGACCCATAGGCTCGCACATAGAACCACCGACTCGCACAGAGACCCATAAACTCGCACAGAGGTCCATAGACTCGCACACAGACCCATAGACTCACACAGAGACCCATAGACTCACACAGAGACCCATAGACTGGCACAGAGACCCACAGACTCGCACAGAGACCCACAGACTCGCACAGAGACCCATAGACTCGCACACAGACCCATAGACCCGCACAGATACCCATAGACTCGCACACAGACCCATAGACTGGCACAGAGACCCACAGACTCGCACAGAGTCCCACAGACTCGCACAGAGACCCATAGACTCGCACACAGACCCATAGACTCGCACAGAGACCCATAGACTCACACAGAGACCCATAGACTCGCAGAGACCCATAGACTCGCACAGAGACCCACAGGCTCACTCACAAACTCCCGCAGCGATTCGATGAATCGTCACACAATTCGCGGTCCTGATAGTGATTCGTTAATCCATGATTTTTTTTTTCTGCTCAGTGGCGCAGCTTTGGTCGGCGTGGGGCCTTGACGCAGGGAATTTAATGGGGCCCTCCTTTTCCAATCCTCTTTCAATTTATTCTCCCACTCCCCCATCTCTCGCCCGCCCGCCCGCCCGCGCGCACCCCTCCGCCCACCCCTCTTCGTAGCCCGGCGATTAAAAACAAAACGTGCAAGAAGCGATCAAGGAAAAACGACCTCCCAAACGTCGTTTGGTGCGATTGGCGGCGGAGTCGGAAGAGGCGCTGTTACTGTCGTGTTTTTTTTTATTCGCAAAATGTTTGTTGTTGTAACGTTCTTACCCGCCCCGGCTGGACATCTGTGACAAAGAGCTTTGCAGCTCATCGGATTCCTCCTGCGGTAAAAATACATTTTCTGATTCTGAACTGGAGCGTGACCGCGAAACCATAGCTGCCGAGCCTCTCTCTTTCTCGCCACCGCCGCCCGTTATTACCTACGTGTGTTTAACTTCTTTTGCACCGTACGTAGCCAACCGTGATAATCGGAGGTGCGGCGGGGGACTGGGGGCGGGGGACAAACAAACTGAACACAAAAAAGCAGTTCTAAATCAATGAGTTTTCAATATAGATGAGTTAAAAGTGCATCGCCTTCCCCGGTGACTTCCTAATATCGGAAGGGAGGAAGAGCGTTCCAGACGGCCGCGTCTGAACGCGCGCGACGCGGTGACCACCGTCATTGTTCGATGGCCAGCCAAAAGCCGGTCTCGCCCCTCTGTGTAAATCCTCTACCCCACTCCCATTCGTCCCCTGCCCCCCACACCCCCAGCCAACAGCGGCGTCCCCTAACTCACAGTAATTGCGGTAAAGCGTGGAGGTAACTTTGAATAATTTATTCGGTGTCGTTGGCTGCAGATTTTGGCAGGAAAGTGTGCGGGGTATTTTTTTTTTACCATCCCCTGCTCCCTCTGTCACCCCCCCTCCTCCTACCTCCCTTCCCAGATCCTCTCTTCTGCTGCTCCTTATCTGTTTCGATACTTTACCATTGCATCACCCACCCGCTCACTCACGCACTCACTTGCACACTCACTCAGTCAATCACTCACTCGCCCATTCACTCACCCACCCACTCACTCGCACACTCACTCAACCACTCACTAAACTATTCACTCGCACACTCACAAACTCACTCACTCACCCACGCACACGCACTCACTAGCACACTCACTCAGTCAACCACTCACTCACCCACTCACTCCACCCACTCTCTCTGCACACTGCAAGTCACAGCGCCTCTCTTTGCGTTTCATTGCCCACCAAACGCGCGCCCCTCCACTTTGGAATCTGCTCCCAGTCTTCTCTTTTAACCCAAACGCTTACGCGACGAACCTTGCTCATCTCATCGACCACGTGATAACTCTCACCTATCGTGCTGTTTGTAGCCGGCCGCTAGATGTGTGAACCGGCGCCTCTGGGCCTGTGCACGGCGAAATTTATATAATTATTATTTTAAAATTTTTGACTTAAAACTTTCGTGACTGCATGAATTCATATTATTGGTTCTTTCGGTGAAGTCACGTAGATAGAAAGAAAAAAAATACAAATTCAAGCAAATAAAATAAAAATAAAACGTACGACGTTTCGATCACAACACAAGCATTCGTCCTGATGACGATCGCTTGTGTTGTGATCGAAACGTCCTCAGTTTAATTACTTTTATTGTTTAATCTTTTTTTCTCATCTCCGTGACTTTTACCGAAAGAACCAAGAGTATTATTGTACAAGTGTAGCTCTTTGCACGTCGAGATTTAGTTTGTTCTCTCAACGCAACTCGGACGAGAGCGACGGGGTACATTTTAGCTTCCTGCTGTGAGCTGGTGGTGGTGGTGGGGGGGTGTTCGGGGTCGTGCGCACGGAACTGCGATTCGTTTGATTCCACCGCGCGTCAACAGGCCGAGGGTACTGCGTGTGTAGGGGCGGGGGCATAAGAGGCAGGGGGGTTAAGGGGGGAGGGGTGGGTAGGGTTGGAGGGGGGGGTGGTTAAAGATGGGGGGGTGGTAAGGGCCGGGGGGTTAAGGGTGGGGGGGTTAAGCAGGGGGAGGTGTAAGGGGGGGATAAGCGGTGGAGGGGGGGATAAGAGGCAGGGGTGGTTAAGGGTGGTGGTAAGGGGCGAGGTTAAGGGGGGGGGGGGACAAACGGCGGCGGAGGAGGGACAAGGGGCGGGGGGGTTAAGGGGGGGGGGCAAGGGCGGGCGGGGGGGGGTTAAGGGCGAGGGGGTTAAGGGGTGGGGACAAGGGGCGAGGGAATAAAGGGGGGGGGGTAAGGAGCGAGGGGGGGGGGGAGGACGTCTGGTGAAGGGAGGTAAATAATTGGGAGTGCAGTCAATTGCAATCAAGTCCTGCGCCGCCTAGGCACACGTGGGAGTTGCGAACTCATCAAAATCCCCTCGGACGACAGAAAAAAAAGGACACCTGATTTAAGAAATCCACGTGTCAGGTTCCCATCGACTGTGCGGTCGGCCGGTAGCCTCCTTTTGTCCTCGAGTCGAGCAAATCATAATTGCATTTTCAATCTGCATCGACAAGGGTTCCCCCCCCTCCCCAGCCTCGTAGCTCACCCTCGAGTGAAGCTGAATCAAGAGGTAGCACGCGTGCCGTACAGCAACGTGTGCCTGGGTTTGCCAGCGTTCTGCGTGGAAGTCTGTCTGTTTTCGCCTTGTTCTGAATGGGGTTTCTCCGGATTATTCGGTTATCTGCCGGTCTATTCGGGCGTGGATTCATTGACATGATAATTTCTCTGCTCCAGCAGCTGCCCCAGCAGACCCACCTCTCTCCCTCTCTCTGTCCCCCCCCTCTCTCTCTATTTAAGGCTTCGACACAGAGGCATTGGGTTTCTGTGTGTCTACGTTGCGTGTCTCTCTCTGTGTGTCTGTGTTGTCTCTCTCTCTCTCTGCTTGTGTGTCTGTATGTGCGTGTCTCCGTGTTTGTGTTTTGTCTCTCTCTCAAATTTAGTTCTACCTGATGACGGTTGCTTGTGTTGCAATCGAAACGTCGTACTCTATTATTTAATTTATTTTCTTTCTACGTGACTTTACCGAAAGACCCAAAGATTAATTCCTGCAGTCACGAACGCTACAAATCAAGTAAAAAAAACAATCACAAAACAACGTAGCAGGTATTGGCCAAACCATCACATTGCTGATAAATGACCAGCAAATTTCTCTAATTGGTATCGCACCCAGCATGCACTCATGTAGAGTAGATTATCTATTGTCCGGCACCGCGTGATTATGCGGCTCCTTCAAACATTATCCGGCGGTCCCGGGCCGATCCGGCGAAACTAACAAAAAAAACCGCTCCAAAGGCTGTAACCAGGTCCGGCGTTGGGCACTTCGCAGCGTGACAAATATTATATACAGTACATGATACACTGCATGAAAATACTCCGCGTGTATACATCACCCCGTGCAGAGCTTTCGAGATTGGGGTGGTAAGGACGGTACAATAAATACAGTCACTTTTTCAAAGTAGCATATTTATTTTTGTCTATTTACGTGTTTATGTAAGAAAAAAATCGCATGTTAAATAAATTTAAAACACTAATACAAACGTATAACAACACCTAAAAACATAATGTCATTGAAGCACGTGCAGAAATAAGCCCCTGACCCGGTGCCCCTGCTAATCGGGAGGTGCAGGGACATTGCCCCACCTACCAGAAAGGACAAAAAAAACACATGGCAAGACCCTCCTGAGACTCAATGAAGCTGGTAAACAAGTCTAACAACTTTGATTTGAAGCTTTCGTGACTGCAGGGATTCATGTTATTGGTTCTTCGGTAAAGTCACGTAGAAGGGAAACAATAAAATAATAAAAATATAAAACATTAAAATTCTCACGACGTTTCGATGATGATTGCTTGTGTTGCAGTCGAAACGTCGTGGGAATTTTAATGTTTTATATTTTTATTATTTTATTGTTTCCCTTCTACGTGACTTTACCGAAAGAACCAATAATATAATTCTAACAACAACAACAACGAAACCACCAAAAAACACCTACTGGAATCACGCGAGAACCCCTCTACAGGGTGTTTGGCCTACTCTTCCACGTTGGACAGACGTCTTGGAAGAAGCCGGGTGTACCCACACTTTACCCCACCGCACGTGGCCTGCCGATAAACTAACCGTGGTGAATACATTTCTACTGCTGGGTGGACATTGCAGGGTGAAAGCCTCAATGAGTCTCACGGCTTCTCTTTAAAAGGAGATCCTGCCTTTGGATGTGTGGCCAATTTTCCACGAGCAGCCGTTTGATATTCATCCCAAAGGGTGAATCCCACAGCTAGAGACTGAATTCCGCCACGCTACTGAGGGCGCCACGGTCTCGAGATGTTAACTACCTCGCCTGGTATACAGGATATCGTGAGTTCGATCCCGACCCTGACGCCTGCTGTATATATTTGGATTGTGCTTGTTGTCTCTCTCCCCGTGGTCGCGTTGATTTTTTTTCTCGGGATCCTCCGGAATTTCCCTCCACATTTACAATCAACGTCACGCGTTCAGAATAATTTGGCTGTGGTAAATGTCCACGTCGTTGGGCTGTCAATTGTGGCCAGGACGCTTCTGATAACGAGCTATATACAAGCTAAGTGGTGCCTTACCTTTGCAACAACAGTTCAATGACCCGCCAGTAAAAACAATCCACGTTGGTTGGTGGTGGGGTTGGAGTGGGGAGCGACTTTGCGTATGGATAACAGCTGGAAACCGACTTAACACGGCCCCAAGCCTGAGAAACTCGACGCTCGTGAAGCCCTGCGGTGTGAGTCGGGTGCCATAATGCCTTCGGACGCAGCTGGACATGTTCGAAATCAGCCGTCTCTTTGCCGAGGAAGGCCCCATTACCCATAACGCCTGCATTTTCAATTCGTTGCAGAGGTCGGTGTTAACAATGAGCCGTTTGCAGTTTGAGGCCATTCGCGACTTGTTAGGTTCTGTATTGTTTTTGTGAAAGAGTGCTGCTGCGTTTTATTATTGTGTGGGTATGCCGTTATGCAATCGTCTCTGCCTTATATATATTTTGTTTGTTAAAATATTTTATTCCAAGCCTTTCGCGGACTCTTAGCTCGAGCCGTCTGTTACAGGATTTATATTTGTAAAAAGTGAACTGACAGAAGGAACTCCAATTGCCCTCCCCCCCCCCGCCACCGCCTACTCAACACAAAATACCCGAACAAAGTTTCAGCTGCTGGGCAGCCACCATCTCCGAGGCGTGTCCACGGAACGTCGCGAGTGTTTTGTTTACGTGTTGCTCTCTGTGTGTTTTTACGGAATACATGAAAAGGCCCTTCGCCAACCCGCGCTGACCAGGGCGGTCACCTGCGTCGCACGGCGCTTTCAGATGCGCTTCTGCGGCCGTCTGGAACGCTCTCTTCCTCCTTCCGATATTCGGAAGCCCTACTGTGGAGCTATGGCACTTTTAAATCATCAACATTTTAAACAGATTTATTTTAGAAGTGTTTTTTTGTGTTTAGTTACACCCCCCCCCACCTCCGATTAGCACGGTTGGCTACGTACGGTGCTAAAGAAGTTCAACATACGTATACGCATAAAACCAGCACGGTGAAGCCGGTCAAGTAAAACAAAAGCATCGATCACTCGGTGAACTCGTGGCCGCTGTGTTCACTCTGAGGAGTGCTGCATGTAACACAGTCACTCTCACGCGAAGCCATCAAGCGCTATGTAAATTAAAATGAGATAAAGTTCAACGGGAATTCGAACTTTGGAGTCGATTGATGATTTGATCAACACATTGCATGCGTACGCAGGAAGGGAGACATGCACTGTGTCGGGAGACCTTCATCTCGCAGTCGATTGACAGAGGGATCTAAATGATGATGATTATTATTATTATTGTGTACACATCGGCCAGGTGCGTTGAGAGGTGAAGCGATGAAATGCGTTAATGTGTCGCTGCGAGTGTGGCCATGCCGTGTGAGACAGCTGCTTTGGCAGGTGCTCGTTTGCTCCTCAGTGTACCCCCACGTCTGCACGCAGCGGCAATTAACGCGGCAGAGCAGGTGAAGAACCCCCTTGTTGATTCCATGCAGCTGTTTGTTTCACTGCTCACACAATCGCACTCGCTGGTTTCGTGCCACCGCCACTACCCTGCTCGACATCTCGCTCTGTCCGCGTGAGTACAGGCGCCCCGGTGACTAGGAGATGTTAACTACCTCGGCTGGTATGCAGGAGGGCGTGGGTTCGATCTCGACCCCTGACGCCTGCTGCTGTATATTTGGAGTTTTCATGTCTGTCTCTCTCCCCGTTGGTCGTGTGGATTTTTCTCCGAGTCCTCCGGTTTTTTGCCTCCACATTTAGCACCATCATCACGCGTCTGGAGCAGCGGCTCTTAACCTGGGGTGCACGCAGACCCCCGAGGTGCGAGATGCCCTTTCTGCAGGTGCGAGACGTGACCAGATGTTTTTTTTGGAATGTAAATAATCGAAACACAAATTAAGCACGGGAACGTAAGTGCAACTATACTCTTTGGTTCTATTGGGTAAAGTCACGTAGGTGGAAATAAAATAACAAAAAATCACGACGTTTTGGCCACAACAGAGAGACTGTCTGGAGGACAGCGCTTCCACTCCAGCGCTGTCCTCCAGACAGTCTCGTCCCTTCACCTGATGAAGGCCGCTTGTGTTGTGGCCAAAACGTCGTGATTTTTTGTTATTTTATTTCCACCTACGTGACTTTACCCAATAGAACCAAAGAGTATGGATCCTAGCAGTCACGAAAGCTTTAAATCTAGTAAGTGCAACTACTTTGTTGCTGCTGTTAAGAACCACTGGTTTTTAGGGTTTATGGTATTTGGCTGTGATAAATGTCCACACGATAAGCTACTTCGTTTGGGGCTGTCAATTGTGGCCGGGACGCTTCTGAAAAAGAGCTACATAGCTGAGTGGGCCTTACCTGGTAAAATTAAAAAAAATATATATAGTTTAGTTTTAGCAAGGTGATGGGGAAAGCACCTCACCTATTCGTCTTTCGTCGTGAATGGAGTGGCGACTCTACAGCAGGTGTATTTGCGATACAATAAATAAGCAATTATCACATCGTCATCATTACTGAGACTTCGCAGTGGACGTCAAAGGTCGCTCCAGGATATTCGACGACGAGCGACGCCAATGTGTGCGCGAGTCGCGGTCAACATTTTTTTGGCAACGTTTGAAAAATGAATCGCGACTGGACTCAATTCGCAATCGCTGCCTCCCCCCTGCCGTGAAGACTCTCCCCGTACGCGAGGCGTAGCAACGCCTTTCGCAGGAAGAATGGCACAAGCACGGCGCGTGCTAATGATTAGATTTTTAATGAAGATATCTGATCTTATTTTACATTTATAAAGCGCCTTAGCCCAAGGCGCTCTATAACATAGTTTAAAAAGACGGAGTGATTTAGATGGCAGGAGCAGTGTGCAAGGCACCGAGGAATGAGCGGCCGTAGCTGAGGGCAACGTTGGGGGTCACGAAAGGGCTTTAGGGGAGGGACGGGAAGGATTGGAGGGGCGAAGGGGAGGGAGTAGGAAGGGAGTGAACGGGCAATGGAGAAGGGATGAGGCTTTGAGAGAGGAATGACAGAGGAGGTGTCGGAGGGCGACTGCTCAATGTACAAGGGGATGGTAGTAATACATGTTCTTGGGTTAGATCGCGTAAGTATGAATGTGTCGAAAACCCTCCACCACCCGACACAGGGATTTGTCACATAAACAAAGCGCCAAATAGCTACTACTCCAATTGCAAATGTTGTGGATTTACTCTCCAACACACCGGTGGGCTGAAGTAGTCCACTACACTATACACTACACGATCTACTACACTATACACTACACCCTACACTATACCCACCCAGCCCCCTCGTGCGCCGTGCCGGCCTTCGTAGGTGCCACTCGCTAACGCCACTTGCCCCAACAGTCCGTTAAGGCTACACGGGGGCTTATCGTTGTCTCTGTGGGGAGCGCAATGGTTAGCGCTTAAACTCCGAACCCGGCATTCCGAGTTCGATTCCCGCTCACGATCAATCTACAGTGACGAATATCTGATCCGGTCCTGGGCCCTCCCCTAAGTCTACTGAGCCTTAAATGAATACCCTGGTGCGTTTCTTTTAAAACTAAACATCGGCACCGTGGAGACAAAGGCGGCTGGCCGTGGTGGTGGCCACCCACCCCCTCGTGTACCGTGCCGGTCCTAATAGTTGCCACCACCACCAACACCACCGTCGCAGCGGTGGCGGCAGTGGTGATGGCAGATGGTGAGCTCCCACACAATGCTCCAACAATGTGGATTTATTCCAGCGGAAACAGTGGGCACGTCTTGCGTTATCGTTGCAATTCCGCCAGTTTGTTCCAGGAAAGCTTCACCGAGTCTCCTGGCTCTCGTTCGTAGGAGGAGGCGGCAGTGGTGTTTTTGCCCGCTGCTGTGTGTGCTTGTAATCGCAACTGAGTGATTTGCAGCAGATGTTTCGGCACTGGGACGTTTGAATGCGCCTTTTTTTATTTAGCTACTAGCCTTTTGCCCGTCCAAGGACGTGTGTATTGCAGTAAATCTGAAGCTTGTAAGCGAAAATCAGGCCGCGACGTGAGATATTCATTGCATCCATTCGTGTGCGATTTGTAAGGCCGCGGTGTCACAGACTTATTTCATTTAAAGGCTATAACCCCTTGTTCGTCGTGACGTCCTTTTTACTTTGATGTCTCAATAGCGTTACGGAGATCGCGTGACGTGAGGGTTCTGCCTTTGTAGTGAGCGTTGTGAGTTGACGCCGAGGAGGGGGGAGGAGGCGCCTCGCCCCCCCCCCCCCATGTGGAGTGACGTCACCCGCTAATTATTATAATGAAGGGGGGGGTCCATGTGGAGGATGTCACATGTTCATGATTATTAATGAGGGGGGCTGTTCTATGTAGAGTGACGCCACCTGCTCATGATTATTAATGAGTGGGGGGTTCTCCATGCGGAGTGACGTTACCCGCTCATGAGTATTAATGAGGGGCTGGTCCATGTGGAGGACGTAACCTGTTCATGATTATTAATGAGGGGGGCTGGTCGACGTGGAGTGGCGTCACGCGCGTTACACACTGATATTCTTGGGTAAATATCGTCGTCAATGGCAGAAAACGGGGAAATCTAGAGGAAACCCATGGAAGAACAGGGGCAGAATATACAAACTCTGCACGAATTGGGAATCCAACCCAGACCCCGCGTTATCACTGCGGTCACCCTGCCACCAATCCACTTTATGTGCGTAGAGGCACGGGCTGCTGTTCATGTTTTATGGCGCTGTGAATTAGGTTTACAGGAACGGGGAACTTTTAATAGAGGGCTTTCGTGCCACTGCTAACTTTGAGCCGAACCTAAGCCACGGTCTAATACATAGTCAATAAAATTGAACCGCGGTCCTCATAGCTTCAGTCAATTTACGAGTGCGGTATGATGTGGTTCCCAGTGCATGAAATGTTTCTATTTTTAAGTCTGGTTAATGAATTCGTTATTGAATCTTCTACCTTTTTTTTACATTAGGGTTTTGCATTGCTCTCCCTAGCGTCGCTCAGCAACGTGAATACTGGCAACGGGTACGGCGGAACAAAAGCCGAACTATATGCAAATTAAAAACTCGCCGCATTATTTTCTGTATTTTACAAGGTAAGGCCCACTGAGCTATGTAGCTCTTTTTTCAGAAGTGACCTGGCCACAAATGATAACGTAACGAAGTTGCGTTTCACGTGGAAATGTATAGCAGCCAAATACTCGTTAATGCATATTGATTCTAAATGTGGAGGCAAAAAAACCGGATGACCTGGAAACCACCCGACCACGGGGAGATCATTCAAACTCAAAATATACAGTCGTCAGGGTCGGGATCGAACCCCAAAAACCTCCCAAGGCAGGTTCTCCCTTTATCAAGAAGTCTTGAGACTCATTAAGTCTTGAGACCCGCCAATATCCGTCCAACAGTCGAAATTAATTCACCACGGTTAGTTTATCGGCAGGCCACGTGCGGTGTGGTAAACTGTGGGTAGACCCGCCTATTCCAAGACGTCTCTCCAACGTGGAAGAGTAGGCCAAATACCCTCTAGAGGGTCTGTCTCGTGCTCCCTGTAGTGGAGGGCCTTCTAGCCAGCAGTGGCGTGAACAAGCAATTGTTGAGCTGTGCCAGGGTGGCGAGATGTTAACTACCTCGCCTGGTATACAGGAGGTCATGGGTTCAATCCCGACACTGACGCCTGGTGTATATTTGTAATCTGTATGTCTCTCCCTCTCTATCATCATCACGGTGGCTAGGAGATGTTAACTACCTCGCCTGGTATACAGGAGGTCATGGGTTCAATCCCGACACTGAGGCCTGGTGTATATTTGGAATCTGTATGTCTCTCTCTATCATCATCACGGTGGCTAGGAGATGTTAACTACCTCGCCTGGTATACAGGAGATCATGGGTTCAATCCCGACACTGAGGCCTGGTGTATATTTGAAATCTGAATGTCTCTGTCTCTATCATCACGGTGGCTAGGAGATGTTAACTACCTCGCCTGGTATACAGGAGGTCATGGGTTCAATCCCGACACTGACGCCTGGTGTATATTTGTAATCTGTATGTCTCTCTCTCTCTAATCATCACGGTGGCTAGAAGATGTTAACTACCTCGCCTGGTATACAGGAGGTCATGGGTTCAAACCCGACACTGAGGCCTGGTGTATATTTGGAATCTGTATGTCTCTCTCTATCATCATCACGGTGGCTAGGAGATGTTAACTACCTCGCCTGGTATACAGGAGATCATGGGTTCAATCCCGACACTGAGGCCTGGTGTATATTTGAAATCTGAATGTCTCTGTCTCTATCATCACGGTGGCTAGGAGATGTTAACTACCTCGCCTAGTATACAGGAGGTCATGGGTTCAATCCCGACACTGACGCCTGGTGTATATTTGGAATCTGTATGTCTCTCTCTATCATCATCACGGTGGCTAGGAGATGTTAACTACCTCGCCTGGTATACAGGAGGTCATGGGTTCAATCCCGACACTGACGCCTGGTGTATATTTGGAATCTGTATGTCTCTCTCTCTATCATCATCAGGGTGGCTAGGAGATGTTAACTACCTCGCCTGGTATACAGGAGGTCATGGGTTCAATCGCGACACTGACGCCTGGTGTTTATTTGGAATCTGTATGTCTCTCTCTCTCTCTATCATCATCATCATCACGGTGGCTAGGAGATGTTAACTACCTCGCCTGGAATACAGGAGGTTATGGGTTCAATCCCGACACTTACGCCTGGTGTATATTTGGAATCTGTACGTCTCTCTCACTCCCCGTGGTAGCGTGGATCTTTCTCCGAGTCCTCCGAGGTTTTCTCTCCACGTTTAGACACACGCGTTCAGAGTGTTTGGCTGCTATATATTTCCACGTGATGGGCCACGTCGTGAGCTATAATTTAGGGGCCCAGGTCGCTTCTGAAAAAGAGCTGCATAGCTCAGTGGGCATCACCTGGTAAAATAAAAAAATAGTTTAGGTAGGGGGTGGGGAGTAGTGGGTGGGGGATTAGGGGTGGGGGGTAGGGGGTGGGGGGTAGGGGGTGGGGGGTAGTGGGTGGATAGCGCAATGAGATGTATGCATGAGGTCGTGGGTTCGATTCCGACCCTTACTTCTGTCTATTTGTCGTTTGCATGTTCTCCCAGCGGTCGCTTGGATGTTTCTCCGGTTATTTTCCCCCCCGTACACATTTTGAATGAAACGTGCGTTCAGAGATTTTTACCCGACATGACTTTCCACGTGATAAGCCACGTCGTTGAGCTATCATGTGGTGGCCAGAAATCAAATGTATTCAGCAATAGTATTGCTCCGTGTGAATTCATATTGAGTCGTTTTGCGTGCAGAAATTGCGAATATGGCCAACGTGGACCGTGCAACCAGCACACAATGACGGTGCACTCTTGCATAGTGACCCCTCGGGACATTTAACATCCCCTGTGAAGCAGACCTCGTTGAGTATTATTACATATTAAGCTATTACATGCGCAGTCAACAACAACAACAACAGCCGCAGACCACTGCAAGACAACAAAACACGCAGTCCCAAGGAGAACACTCCAGAACACAAGTCATGCGACTCAGTAGCGGCGATAATTGATTCTGGAATACGGTACAACTTTACAAGGTGAAGGTGCAGCACTGTAACTGCTTGCTCACGCCCCTTGCTGGCGGAATGTCCTTCACTTCGGCGGATCTCTGGAGAGCGCCTCGAGAGAGGGTATGTATTTTAAAGCTATTACATTTTTTATTTTAACCAGGTAAGGCCCACTGAGCTGTATAGCTCTTTTTTTCAGAAGCGACCTGACTTTCACAAATGGTAGCCCAACGAAGTGGCTTATCGCGTGGAAATGTATAGCAGCCAAATGCTGTAAACGGATGTTGATTCTAAATATGGAGGGAAAACCCGGAGGTCACGGAGAAAAATACACGCCACCGCGCTGAGAGAGAGAGACACGCAAACTTCAAAGAAACAGCATGCGGTCAGGGTCTGGATCGAACCCACGACCTCATGCATACCAGGCGAGCGAGGTAACTTCTGGTCATAACCAGGACGGCGGGTCACATTGACCGGTGAACTTCACCAACGAGTGGTGAATGCGCTACCCTTAGGCCAGGGGTCGGCAACAATTCAATAAAGAAGATTAGACAACATTTTTCTCTGACCAAAATTGTTCGAGAGCCAGCATCACGCGTAGAGCTACTTGTCCACAGACAGGGGGAGGTTTGCAGCACATGACAAACACATTCTGACTTTCAAAGAAAGGTCACGGAATAAGCTACGTCTATTTCGTTCACCACCCACCTCTCCCCCCCCCTCCCCCCCCCCCCTTGGATACTCTTTAACGATACCGTCTGACCGGTGCATATTTTGTCGGCCACCAAGACATTCCATCGTGACCCAATTCCTGCCATATTTAATACGTTATTTTTACGTTAAATTACCTTCAATATTTAAGGGCGCAGCCAAAGAGCCGCAGGGGACGGCGAGAGGGGGGTGGTGGGGGGGGGGAAGCCAAAAATCTGCACGTGGCTTTGGAGCCGCGGGTCGCTGACCCCCGTGCTAGGGCCAACGTCGCAGGCCCCCGAGGCCGCGTCAAAATTGAGTCAGTGGCCGAAAATTCCTGGATATAGACTTACACGTAAAGAAAGATTACATTTGTTATGAACGGATAAAGGGGGTAGCGAGGGTTTAGATATTCAGAGCGGGAACCAATATTCGTTCGTAGGAGTGGGGGGGGATATTAATTCCCGGAGGAACACTTTTAAATCAAGATTGACAACGTATTTATTCACAATTGCCTTTTTGTGTTTAGTGTTGTAGTCCTTCCCCCGCACCTCCGATTAGCGCGGTTGGCTACGTACGGTGCGAAAGAAGCTCAACGCACACACACACACGTGTTCAAGTGGAACGCGAATGTTCTCTGACACCGGCGCGAAGGGCGGTTAAATTGTTGCTCCGACGAAGGGGACAGATTCAGTCTCAGTTGATTTATTTTGGTATAGCCCTGTGAGCCATTCGGCTCTTGAATCGGGTGCAACCACAACAAACAAAAACACAAAAACACGAACAAGAAAACATCTTAAAGTGACTATATGTGACTGTGCAAACAGAAAATCCAGGAAAAAACATCAAAATATTCCTGAAATAGCACCGTACACCAACGCTGTGTGCAAAAATCCCAGTGGGATGCAAGTCAAACAACAAGAAAACTTAAATTAAGGCCATCAGTCTAACTCCGTACTACAACAAAACAAACATGTCCAAACCAAAAAAACTTTTCCAAATCACCAAAAAATAAAGCCATAATTGCAACGTAACAGTGATCACAGGGACTTACCGAATTTTTACAATAAACTACATAAACAACATGTAACACAAAATCCTAGAGCCATAGCTGGCTGCATGAGTTACTCCACAACAACAGAGGCATCAGTCGGAGTATCAAATTTTTCAATGCACCTTTAAGATCAGCACGCTAAATCAAAATACAGATAATACTTTGCAGCGTCATCCGGAGCAAAACATGTTATTTTATTTTACGCCAATGAATAGCAGTGGCAGCTAGGGGTGTACAACTCCTCTCGAGCAGTTTTGAGAGACGATCTCATTGGTAGCGATTCAAGTTGCAGATTATTGGCAATAGCGTTCCAGACTCTGGGGGCATCAATAGCAAAGGCCCTTCCTCCAGTTTTTGTACAGCAATAGGGTATGTGAAGCTGGTAAATGAGCGAAGACCTGGAGTCAAATTTGTTCTTTGAAACAGAGAGGAGAACCAGCAGGTAACCGACGGAGCGGCCGCGAAGCTCACGGGCCGGGTCTCTCCGTGGGTTTCCGAGCGCCTAGAGACCGGTCAGCGATTCTCGTGTGCACGCGGCTATCAATATCCAAAAAGCGTAGCGCTGCCTCGCAGGGATTCTGGAGGAGAGGAGTGTGAGAGAGGGCAGGAGTGAAGGGGGGGGGGGGGATTACGGAGGGATGGGGGAGGCAGGGGAGGAATGGTCGGAGGTGGCAGTAAACGAAGCAGGGATTAAGTGTGGGGGGGGGGGGGGGTGACAGGGATGAATGTAGGGAGGGAGGGGGAGAGGTATGGAGGCAGGGACGGAAGGTCGGGGCGGAGGTAGTATATAAATCAAGGAGAGAGAGAGAGTTGTATCAAAGGAAGCAGTGAGAGAGGCAGGGAGGGAGACAGGGTAGAGTTTGGTAGTGAAGGAAGCAGGGGTGAGAGGGAAGGAGATGGGGTAGAGTGTGGTAGTGAAGGAGGCAGGGAGGAAGACGGGGAAGAGGGTGGTAGTGAAGGAGCAGGGTGAGAGGGAGGGAGATGGGGAAGAGGGTGGTAGTGAAAGAGCAGGGTGAGAGGGAGGGAGATGGGGAAGAGAGTGGGAGTGAAGGAGGCAGGGAGGAAGACAGGGAAGAGGGTGGTAGTGAAGGAAGCAGGGGTGAGAGGGAGGGAGATGGGGTAGAGAGTGGGAGTGAAGGAGGCAGGGAGGAAGACAGGGAAGAGGGTGGTAGTGAAGGAAGCAGGGGTGAGAGGGAGGGAGATGGTGTAGAGTGTGGTAGTGAAGGAAGCAGGGGTGAGATGGAGGGAGATGGGGAAGAGAGTGGGAGTGAAGGAAGCAGAGTGAGAGGGAGGGAGAGAGGAAGACGGGGAAGAGGGTGGTAGTGACGGAAGCAGTGAGGGAGGCAGGGCAGGAGCGAGGGCACGCTTTTAGCCGGGCACCGCCATGCGTGGCAGTTAGGGCTGAAATGAGATGCTGCTGCTGCTGCTGCATTACGCTAATTGAAGCGGTGCTGAGCACAGAGTCGAGAACGTGTGCCCAAGCCCTGGACTCGTTGAGCCGTGCCGGTGAACACGCCACAGAGGAAACGTCCGTGGGCTGCCTATTGCAATGCACCACTTCGCATAATTGCTTAATTTCCTCCGTAATGTTTCGTGATTTATAAAATAATTGCTTTGTTTAAATGAACACACATACTTTGCATTCCTCGGAGTGATGCTGCAAGATGCTCCCCCCCCCCCCCCTTGCACCGCCCGGCTGGCTGGCGATAGTCACCCCCACCAGGATTTGTGAGAGGAGAGAGAGAAACGATACAAAGCAAAACTGAGCTCAACCGTAGCTGAGTGGCACTGAGGTCACAGCCGCTGAGCTGGCACTACCGATATACTGGGTTCGAATCTTGCTTTTTTAGTCGCCCGTGAATTATAGCCCGGTCACCAACGACTGCACACACACACACACAATAAACTTTCACATAAAAATGAGTTATTAGCTTAATTTGGCTCGACTCCACATATGTGAATTTAAACATTTTAATTTGACAGGCAAACGATGAGCATTGCTTGGAAGCAGTGTGGGATAATGCTGCCTCACTGTGTTGATAAGTGGTCGCTTGAAGCAACTTCAGCAGTAGTTCTGCGATATCTGCCTCTGCGGAACATTTTAGAACTGTTGGGGCAATACGCTGCTTTGGAAGAGTTCCGAATGCACCTGAAAGCACAACTGGACTAAGATTGTGGAAAAGGTAAGAAAGGGAATACAACTTAACGAACATTCTTGGGGGGTTACTTTTAAAGGAAGCCACTGTTTTTTTTCATAGTGGGGAGCAGTAGTGTAGTGGTGAGCGCGCTGCGCTACGAAGCCCAGCAACCCAAGATTGATTCCCGCTTCCGGTCGACACTAGTGACGATTATAGAATTATTATAACCGATCCTTGGCCTTCTCTAGGTTGAATCAGCCTCAAATGTGTACCTGGTGGGGTGTATAAACATCGCCACTGGGGAGACAAAGGCGGCCGGGCGTGGTGCTGGCCACCCACCCCCTCGTGTGCCGTGCCGTTCTTCATAGGCGCTCGCTAACAGCACTTAACCCAAAAAGCCTGTGAAGGCTATCCGGTGGATGTTATCATTGTTGCTGTGTCTGCGGATGGTTTTTACAAGTGGGCAAGTCTGTTAGTCTTGGGACGTGGCCTATCCCGATGCTCAGATGAAACCTCATAAAGGAAAGCCATATCACATTTCATATTCATCGTTGAACATAAATATATATGGATGAAAAAAATAAGTAAATTAATACAATAGGAAATGAATGTGCATACACCTCTTTAGAATATTTCTCGCAGACCCAGAGGGAAAAAAGTGGGTGTGCAAGCCAGAAACATGTAATTAAATATTGAAAAGATGTAAATTTTGCCTTTATTAAAATTCTGTCATTCATATTTGGGAATTCGGTATGGGAGAGCTAGGAGCTGAGGCTTCTACCCACATGGTGTGCTCAGCTCATCAGCTGACACGGAGGGGGCTCTGTGGATCCCTGGACACCAAGGATGCACTTCGAAAAATATCTTTCTCTCGCACGACGAGGAGTTGATCACATGGGTTTATGCATCATCTTAAGGTTGGTGAAGTGGGCCAGAGGATGGCTTTCGGGAGTAGCCGCGTGGTTGGTAACTTTGTATTTATTTATTTACTCCAACTATGCGCAATGTACCAATGGATGAAGGCCTTTTTCTTCATGGTATGTGTGCCGTAATTGTGTTTTACCATACTTCTCCATGCAGGGTCATTGCAGGCTGGAAAAAGTGATACCAGAGGACAGGAATGGTTCTGACATCACTAATATTAGCTGTGGTCGGGAATCGAACTCGGGTGAGTCAGGTTCATAGTGCAGCACGCTAACCGTTGCACCACTGCTCCAACCCGAATTGGCAGTTGTGTACCATGTGGTCACTGGTTTGAAATATGTACCCCGCACGTCCGATTAGCACGGTTGGCTACATACCGTGCGAAAGAAGTTCAACATACATACAGACATATACTCGCATGGAGGTTCATAGACGTAACATCGAGATGCATACTCTTAGATGGAGAGCCGTGAACTCAAATAGTCGCTTCTCTCATCCGGTGGGGAATTTCTCAGCAGTGTTTTATAAATCCGCGTTGAGGTGGGCGAGTGAGCCAGTGGACGGCTTCAGGAGTAACCTGGTGAATATTGGAAGTATATTTCCAGCGTATGTTTGTATGTATAACTTCTTTCGCACCGTACGTAGCCAACCATGCTCACTGGAGGTGCGGGCGAAGGACAGCAAACCAAACACACACACAAAAAAACTGTTCTGAAGAAATTCGTTTTTCAATCGAGAAAATTCGTTTCCCATGTGGATGTCACAATGTGGTCCACGTTTTGAGGTTAGTGAGTGCAGTTGCACTATGGGCTGTTGTTGATGTCATATCAGTGGTGGAGACAGCTGTATTTGCCGTGCAATGTTGTGATGCAGTTCAATAGAGAGCCGTTGTTGTTGGGGGTACATTTAAATGGGTAGGTCCTTCTGTGATGTTTCTGGGTTCAGAGCCATCTCGTGCTTGGGATAATATTATTGATTTGGCCGAAGCGATGGGTAATGGCATGTAATTGAAATAATTACATAATTAAAAATAATGATTTTCATCCTTTTTTGTCAATTCAGCTGTTGAAAGAGTAATGTCTCCGTTGCAACTGCGTTTGGTTGTTGGGGTTGTTTGACCATACTTCACCATACTGGTCAGTGTGGGTTTTTTTGAACGGTGGGTGCCCACCACAGCTGATGCTCGCCATGGCCAGGAATTTGGAACTGATCTCCAGGGAATTGTGACGTGGTTCAGATGTGCCCCATCCGCCGTGCCACTGCCCTCGCCAATATAACTTGTCATGCTTTGCCCGCGCTTGTGTGTTTTAACGGAAATAAATCTGTAACTTAAAATCGACGACAGCCGAGGTCGGGCAAACCCGCGGCTCTTTAAGCACTTCGTCGCGACGTTGTTTATCAAGGACCCGGCCGTTCGCGTGTCCACCACCAGAGTGCATTCGCCACTCTTGGAATACATTTTTTTTGTTTGTTTACCGAATTCGAATTAAAAAAATGTATCTGCTTGTCATTTTGGGCTGCGGCGATGCGAATAAAGGTCATCGCCAGTTGCCTCGTGTCGATTTTACATCGCGATAATTACGCGTGTTTGCCTTCGACCAAAAAAAAAATCACTCGGTATGCGCCTCTGATCTCGCTCAGCAGGGTTGACATCGGGTGCTGTGGGGCTATGCCGTGGGGAGCAGTGTGCGGTGCAGCAATGCTGCACATTCCTCCTCAACATCAGCCGCATCTCCCTCCCCCCCCCCCCCCTTCAGAATTCGATTGGACAACACGGCCGCGCTCGCGCGTCTACTCGCGTCGAACAATTAACGTTAATCAAGTGGCCGTGGCCGAAGTCGCCACTTTACCTCTTTAATTGCTTCCGCGCGCGCGCTGTGATGCGCTGGTGTGGTGAAGGAGGCGGGAGGGGGAGGAGGGAGGAGGGAGGGGGGGGCCTCGTTACGGTGGAAATGAAAAGGCCCCAGAAAATTAAATCGCGTACCGTGCGTAAGCGTCGCTCGGGCTTTAACGTCAAGCCTGCGTTTAACTGCCAATAAACGTCGCGATACGCAAAGGCTGCGTTTTCGCGTTTAGCAGCTTTGTGATCGCAAGCAAGCGGCGGTATTTTTTTTTTACTTATTTAAAGAGTTCGTATTCGCGATATTTTTAAGTGAGAAGAAATAAAGACCACGGTTCAATTTTGCGCAGCGTTGCGCGCGTTCGTGCTAGCGAGTGGAGGAGCCTCTCGCCTCACTAAGCGCGTGATTTATCTCTCGGTATTTTCCAGAATAGAGTATGCATCTTCGTGTTGAGTCTAAATGAACTTCCACTTGAGTAAATGTGTCAAACCATAGGCCGCACGATACGCCACCACTGCCCGTTCAGGGTGGAGCCGCAGTACAGCGCTTAGCGCGCTGCACTATGAACCCGACTAGCCGAGTTCGATTCCAGACCACAGCTAACAGCAGTTGGCGAGTGATGTGAGAACCATTGCTGCCCTCCCCTATCGCTTCACCAACTGCGTTTGGTTGTTGGGGTTGCACTGGTGAAGTTATGGTTAAAAAAAAAACATTCCTGAAATTCCATAGAGAAGGCCTTCATACACTGGTTGGTTCGGAATGACTTTACCGAAAGAACCAAGAAGAAGAAAATACATATATATAAAAGTTCCCCACGTCCGATTAGCACGGTTGGCTACGTACGGTGCGAAAGAGGTTCAATGTACATGCATAGATACAAGACTCAACCAATGAGCAGGAAACCAGTCCGGTTAGTTTGGCCACCGTTTTTCAACTCTTTGAGTCGGCGGTCTAAAGCGACCAATACGGCCGCACGTGCAGTTTCGTTTGAGCTGGTGGTCTGCGCAAGGCTGATAGATCTTGATGTATCGTCACGTGTCGATCCCGATTGAAATATATCGATGACGAATATTAAAAAATGGTTGCGAAAAGCCCCCCCCCCCTCCGTGTTAAACATACCGAGGGATTTTTTTGGTTTATCTGTACAAAGCAACGCGCATCGCATGCCCGTGTTATTAAATCTCGAGGCATGAAGTAGTGTCTAGCATCACGAGACCTCCTTTGCCGGTACCAAAATATAACCATAGGGTTTTCCCCTTTTTTTCTGGCAACAAAACAGCTGTGCTAAGATGGTAAAACACCAAACTGAAACCTTTTACAAGGAATCATGTCTGCATTAATTACAATGCTTGTGGTTAAAATGCAAAAAAACATACTCTAGTGTCTAGCATATGCCTCGTTCATCTGCCCGGCTACGATGCGTTAACGGCGGCAGCCCCCTCAGCCCCTTCTACCCCACCCCCCATCCCCACCGCTATCCCGCGAGCTTTGTGCCATAAACAAATCGCGCGGGCGTTTGGCCTTGCCGCCGTTGTAACGGATTCACCTGGACAAACAAACGCCGTGGTGCCGGCGGATTTGTGTAGAGGCCGAGGCAGGCGACTCGGGGACAGAAAGAGGAGGAGGAGTGACGGAACACAGAACGTGGTAAAGACACACGCACGAGCAGCAACAACAACAACACCAATTCTAGATATTGAAGCTTTCGTGACTGCAAGGATCCCTACTCTTTGGTTCTGTTCGGTAAAGTCACGTAGGTAAAAAAATAAAATAACAAAAATCACGACGTTTCGGCCACAACACAAGTGGCCTTCATCAGGTGAAGGGACCGTGCTGTCATGAGGACAGCATTGGAGTGAAAACAGCCAAGCCCAGGTCGCGTCCTTTAAGCTGCGTGGGAGGAAACAAAACGCTTTGACAAAGGGATTAGCATAAAAATGAGCATGATGTACGTAGGAGGTACATGATGGACCATAATGGACCAGGCGCGGGTGGGGACCATGACGGACCAGCAGCAGAGTGAGTGAGTGGAGTGAGTGAGTGGAGTGAGTGAGTGGAGTTGCGCAATTTATGCACGAAAATATGATAATACCGCTAACAGCATTTTTTGTTTTTAAAATGTGTGTGCAATTGTGAACAATTTGCCGTATCAGACATCAGTACATCTCATCGGCCGTGATCATTGGGTTCACTGCAGTTCAAAGGCTCGGTCCCTACAAGGCGTGTGGTGAAGTTCGGGTTGATGCAACACGTGTGCGCCTCGACATTTGAAGGCCTGCAGACCTGAGTCTCGGTGATTTCGCACGACAATGAGTTCATCGGAGAGGCAGTTCCATATCCGGACAGCACATTGACGGAGGGAGCTTCTGTCCAGGGAGAATCTTCTGTATGTATGTTGAACTTCTTTCGCACCGTGCGTAGTCGTGTGTGCTCATCGGAGGTGTGGGGGAAGGACAACGAATTTAAATGCCCCCCCAAAAAAGCAGTTCTAAATATATGATTTTCATTTTTAGACTTAAAACTTTCGTGACTTCAGGAATTCATATTCTTGGTTCTTTCGGTAAAGTCACGTAAACAGAAAAGTGAAAATAAAAAATAAGAGCTAAAAACCCACGACGTTTCGATCGCAACACAAGCGGTCTTCATCAGGCCGAGAGAAAAGTGGGGGCAAGCCAGCAAATGTAGCTGCTTATAAGGGCTGCAGAGTGAGTGTGCGGGGAGAAGAGCTGCGCGAGAGACAGGGGGAGAGATAGGGAGGAGGGGTAGAGGTGGGAGGAGGGGAGAATTACACCTCGGTACATATTTAAAAGTGCATCGCTCCAGTGTCTTACTAATATCGGAAGGAAGAGCGCTCCAGTCGGCCACAGAAGCGCATCTGAAAGCGCGCGATGCGGTGATCTTCATTGTTGGATGGCTTCCCTAAAGCCGCTGCGAGGATGACCGGAGGTCCCATGATAGAATGAGCAAAACAACATCCCAATGCAGGACCCATCCTGGGTAAATATTTGAAATTGTTATTGATGCGACGTAAATAAACAGATACCAATTAATAATAATACTGTACGGCACTTTGCCAGTCCACTCCGGGATGAAGGCCTCCCCACGAAATGTGTCGGTCATGGGGGTTGTTTGACCATACTTCACCACGCTGGTCAATGGGTTGGTGAAAGGGTTAACGGGTTCACTGAGGTTAGTTATTTTGTCGAAATTTTACTTTCCTGGTTCGTAGCACGCTGCACCACAGCCCACCCCTCACAATATGGCAAGTCAGTACATTCCAAAAAATATTTAACAAAAAAATATATATGAAACTAATTTTAAAGTATCTGCCATTGAGTTAATGACAGTATGATGGACACATGCACACTGGCACGCGTAAAGAGTGCCACTTATTTCATAGTTTACCCAAAAAAAACGATGGCTTCGCCTAGTTATAATTATATTCAGCCAAGCACTCGTAATGGAAACTCTTGTTTTGAATAACCAAAGATGAAATCATTTGTAATTGATGACAATTTCTACGGGCAGGCTGTAATTAAATTACATTTTAAAATGTTTTTACTTAAAAGTGAAAAAGGTTGTTTTACATTTTTTGAGACGAAGGCGGCGAGATGATATCCAGAGATTACTCCATCGACGACCGGTGTTGCTGGAGTTGCATCGGGGCCTGTGCGCGCATCCCATAATCGCGATTGCTCTGCCAGCTGGCTTGAGGGGGGAAGAGCGATTGCGAGTTTAAATTCTGGGTAAGGGTTCACTCCGTAAATTATCTCTCTGCGGGGGGGGGGGAGTGGGTGATAAAATGAATACCACTTTGTGGTAGAAGTCAGCAACGGATTCCGCCGCTGTGACTTGGAGTCAGTGACTTCAATTTGGGCTGGAAGAGTCCGAGAATTATGTCCCGGGATATTATTTTGGCACGCCACATCCGTCTGGCCTTATTTTATCACAACGATGACACCGCGGTGGTGTGTGTGGTGTGTGCACTATCCTACACAGTATATAGGTGTATATGGAGACGATAATGTCATATTTGTAGGATTACTATGGAATAGGCGTAGCTTATTTCCTCTCGTTGTGGTTCCTTGCCATTGATGAATCCTTACTCCAAAGCCAACCTTGCAAGCGTTCCGGTAAATTATCCTCATGTCGGAACCCCGGGATACCAAATAATACAAACTGTCCGAGGTAATTAAATATTTTATTTCTGGGACACTTTTTTTTCCAGGGGTGTTACTTAACTCCGCGACTGGGTTAACAATCAATCCGAAATCAGTGCCACACTCCGCGATGTCGAAACGCAGCGAGGACGATCGCGCCGAAACCCTGAACGCTCGCGTATGCACCGTAGTGGCGGTGCATCGTGAGTACAGCTCTTCGAGATTAGTCGATTGCCGCATCGCCGACCATCAACAGATTAAAAAATGACTGCATCACGGACATCATGCGAGAGCCGGGGTATTATTGTACCCCCGGGGTATCCGCCAAAAGGTTCTAATGTCGAGTTCTAATATTGAGCTCTGCCCTGGTGATTCGATGGCTTTGCCCGAGACGATCGTCATCCTCAGTGCGGCATATCCGCGTGCGCTGACGGCCGCACGCACGGACACACGCACGTGCGGCAACACACGCACGTACGCACCACACATGACGCACACACGTACGGTGGACACACGTACGCACGGCACACGCACGTACGGCGCACGCGCGCACGTACGGCAGCACACGCACGCACATACGCACGACGCACACGTACGCACGCACGCACGGACACACGCACGTACGCACGTACGGTGGACACACGTACGCACACACACACACGTGTGTGTGTGTGTGCGTACGCACGGCGCGCGACTCGCATGTGAAGTGGATGCCAATTTGCATACAAATTGGGGCGGACCGGTCTCGCGACAAGAAAGTGCCGGGCACAGCCGCGTGGCTCCCCGAGGACTCGAGCCGCGTCGAGGAGGTGCCGCGTGAGGAGCACGAGAGGTTATGGGGGTGGTGGTGGTGGTGGTGGCAGTAGCGGCGGTGATGTGGTGGGGAAGGGGTGGGTGGTTGAAGGGGTGGGTGGGGGAAGAAAGGGAAGGAGGGCGTGTGCTAGCAGATCTTAAATCAGCGACGGAGCGTGGCCGCGACGACACGGCCGTACATCGCGTTGTTTACTCCGCCGCTAGCACGGAGCAGCAGAGAGACATTAGCCGCATTCCCCGAAGCCGTGAGGTTTGGATGGACGGGGGGTTGGGTTGGGTGGGGAGGATGTTCGCTCGACCGAGTCTCTTTTTGTTTCACTGTTCCATCACCGCCCCCTCCAGCACCACCACACCTCCAGTCCAAGCTGCGTACGCCGCAGCCTGTCCTCTCTCTAACGAGCCTGGGCTTGCCGAGACGTGGGCCGTGATTTAGGGTCTAGAGCCTTCAGAGCTGGGGGCCATTGGCCGATACGCCTTCCCAGGGGCCACGCGTCTGGCATCCAGCCTCCCTCAATCCCCCCCCCCCCTCCTCCACCACCACCACCACCATCATCTTCTTCGTCTCCCCTCCCAATCTCCTCCCGCTTGATCTCCTCTATCTCTTCAGCATCCCCCCCCTCTCTCCCTCCCTACTCCTCATTTTCCTCCCACTCTCCGCGCGCACGTCTCACTCCTCTCTCTCTCTCTCCCATTCTGGATCACAGTCGCACGCATTGACATTCAAAGAGCAAAGCACTTCTGTGGAGAGAGAGAGAGGCGCAAAAAGGCACGACCCTCCACATTCTCAACGATGCCGCGACGTGCCGAAACAGTTGTACGATGCAGAAGAGACTTTCACCCTCGTCGTCACTCGGCGGATTACGCTCACGTTAGGAGTGAATATCTTCAGATGCCTCCATCGCTCACAAAACGCGCACAGACATTGACCCCCGCGTGAGCTTCGTGCACTGCGGGTGAACGCTGTGAGCGCCCTGAAGCTGGCAGAGTAGCCGAGGAGCGGCGTGGTGTGGCCGGTCCTCCGTGCCCACTGCTGCCTTTGTGTTCACCCAGTGCCGCCGTTTCCCACCCGACGAACACGGGAAGTCGCTCAACCTCGCGGACGTGTCGGGCAAAGCTTTGGTGTCACTTGACTCCTGATGCTGCACGGTGCTGTATTGCCCATGGCCAGCCATCTAGCTCGGTTTGTTTTAAAATTCAGCGTGCGAACCACAGCCGTGCCACCGCATCCCTCACAGCACATAGCAGCATCAGCAGCGGCAGCCGCCAATCACCACGACGTGTCGATGGCGTCATGGCAGTGCTTGTGGCAGGCTAGGTGCACCTCGAGGCCACGTTGAGTGTGGAAAGCTCGCTGACAGGAGGCCACGGGGTTAAGATTTAGGCGTCACGCGTTTGCTGACTGAGATGACTGACGAGATCCATCACCTGTGCGCCCAAACAGATCAGATCCACACAACACACACCCACAGTCAAACATATACAATACATATTATATATATTTTCGTGTGTGTGCAGCAAAAGCGTGGCGCTGGCCACCACAGTAAACCCCATTGTCGTGGCCGGCACTTCATAGGCGCTCGCGAACGGCACTCGCCCAGGCGATCAGTATCGCCACGAGGCGCGGGCGTCTAGGCCACCTTTTTATTATTATTATTACTACACGCTTTTATTTAACTCACTCTGTTGTCGTTTTTGTTGTATCCTCAAATCTTGTAACTCAATTTTAGCCCACTTCGCAATGTGGTATCGACTGCAAACTTGGTATACTTATGTCATATTGATGACAATACTATATCCTATCATAAATATATATATTTTTAAACGTTCTTTTTTATATGTTATGTTTCGGCTTGGGTCTAATTGTCCACGGTCAACTGACGTTGGCTGTAATTGGCAACGGTCCCCTTACGTTGTGGCAAGCTTCTGGGCCACTTCCTGGAGTCGTGGAGTTTTGCCATTACTAGTACATTTCATAAAAGCGTGTTTTTTTAAAAAGTTGTTTTTTAAATATTTGCTCGTCGAGAGCCGTGAACGCGGCCGCGGTCGCTGCACTGCGCCACCCAATGGGCCCGCCAAGAGCGAGGTTTCATCCCCTTCCACGGCTAACGAGGGTGGGGGACGGGTTCGTGTCACAGCGCGTGTCCTCGCCGGGAGCGTCCGAGGTGGGACGCAGGCTCGTTTTGAAACGTCGGCAATAGGAAGAGACAAAGACGCCAGCCTCAATAGGTGCTCGCTAACAGCCAAGAACCCCATTGGCAGCACGGAGGATATTCGCGTGGGTGCGTCTGTGCATACAATTGTGTGTGGGGGGGGGGGGGGGGGGTCGGCAGTCGTGAGCGCACCGGCGACCTGAGTTCGATTCACGCTCACTGCCAACACCGGTGACGATTATCTGAACCGGCCCCGGAGCCTCCTCTAGGTCGACTCAGTAAACATCGCCACTGGGGAGACAAAGGTGGCAGCGCGTGGCGCTGGCCACCCATCCCCCTATTGTGCCGTGCCAGCCTTCGTATAGATGCTCGCTAACAGCACTTGCCCCAACAGTCTGTTGGGGCTATACTGGGGAATCGTTGCCTTTGTGCATAAATACGCCTCTGGCATTCCAGTGCGGTGGACGGCTCGCGCGAAGTTGCATTCAGTTCACCCTTCGATGGCGCGACCTGAAAGTGAGGAGTGAGCGCACATACATTACTAAGCGGCGACGACGCGATCCGCTTCAGACAGGTCAGGGATGGCTGCAGATACAAAGGACAGACGCACGCGCGCGCGAGCACACACACACGTACACCCACACACACACCCGTACACCCACACACACGTACACCCACACACACACGTACACCCACACAAACACGCGTACAGTGAGGGAAAAAAGTATTTGATCCCCTGCTGATTTTGTACGTTTGCCCACTGACAAAGAAATGATCAGTCTATAATTTTAATGGTAGGTTTATTTGAACAGTGAGAGACAGAATAACAACAACAAAATCCAGAAAAACGCATGTAAAAAGGTTATAAATGTATTTGCATTTTAATGAGGGAAATAAGTATGTGACCCCCTCTCAATCAGAAAGATTTCTGGCTCCCAGGTGTCTTTTATACAGGTAACGAGCTGAGATTAGGAGCACACTCTTAAAGGGAGTGCTCCTAATCTCAGCTTGTTACCTGTATAAAAGACACCTGTCCACAGAAGCAATAAATCAGATTCCAAACTCTCCACCATGGCCAAGACCAAAGAGCTCTCCAAGGATGTCAGAGACAAGATTGTAGACCTACACAAGGCTGGAATGGGCTACAAGACCATTACCAAGCAGCTTGGTGAGAAGGTGACAACAGTTGGTGCGATTATTCGCAAATGGAAGAAACACAAAAGAACTGTAAATCTCCCTCGGCCTGGGGCTCCATGTACGATCTCACCTCGTGGAGTTGCAATGATCATGAGAACGGTGAGGAATCAGCCCAGAACTACACGGGAGGATCTTGTCAATGATCTCAAGGCAGCTGGGGCCATAGTCACCAAGAAAACAATTGGTAACACAATACACCGTGAAGGACTGAAATCCTGCAGCGCCCGCAAGGTCCCCCTGCTCAAGAAAGCACATATACATGCCCGTCTGAAGATTACCAATGAACATCTGAATGATTCAGAGGACAACTGGGTGAAAGTGTTGTGGTCAGATGAGACCAAAATGGAGCTATTTGGCATCAACTCAAATCGCCGTGTTTGGAGGAGGAGGAATGCTGCCTATGACCCCAAGAACACCATCCCCACTGTCAAACATGGAGGTGGAAACATTATGCTTTGGGGGTGTTTTTATGCTAAGGGGACAGGACAACTTCACCGCATCAAAGGGACGATGGTCGGGGCCATGTACCGTCAAATCTTGGGTGAGAACCTCCTTCCCTCAGCCAGGGCATTGAAAATGGGTCGTGGATGGGTATTCCAGCATGACAATGACCCAAAACACACGGCCAAGGCAACAAAGGAGTGGCTCAAGAAGAAGCACATTAAGGTCTTGGAGTGGCCTAGCCAGTCTCCAGACCTTAATCCCATAGAAAATCTGTGGAGGGAGCTGAAGGCTCGAGTTGCCAAACGTCAGCCTCGAAACCTTAATGACTTAGAGAAGATCTGCAAATAGGAGTGGGACAAAATCCCTCCTGAGATGTGTGCAAAGCTGGTGGCCAACTTCAAGAAACGTCTGACCTCTGTGATTGCCAACAAGGGTTTTGCCACCACGTGCTAAGTCATGTTTTGCAGAGGGGTCAAATACTTATTTCCCTAATTAAAATGCAAATCAATTTATAACATTTTTGACATGCGTTTTTCTGGATTTTTGTTGTTGTTATTCTGTCTCTCACTGCTCAAATAAACCTACCATTAAATTTATAGACTGATCATTTCTTTGTCAGTGGGCAAACGTACAAAATCAGCAGGGGATCAAATATTTTTTTCCCTCTCTGTATGTGTGTGTGTACGTACAGCCGCGCACGTGATATGTATGAAGAACGCGTTGCTATTGCAGGCAATTATTTACAGAGCTCGGACAAAAATATTGCGACGTAGCAAAATTAAACAGACTTCACTGAAATCCACACGAAAATCCCAACACGTTCCGTGTCAATAACACCGTGTGTTTGGCCTCATAAGGAAAACAATATATAATAGGCGACGTTTCGGGCAATAGTCCTTCTTCATAGCACATGTGTTGAGTTGTTTCTTGCTGTTAATGATGCTTTATGAACCACCTGCCAAAGGAGCAGCAGCATCGACAGATGTATACATTTATTTATTTTAACTGCAATTTGTTGACTTCCACGAGGGAGTGGTGGCACAGTGGTGAGCACACCGCATCATTAATCCACTGTCACGATTTCGATATCTGAACTGGACCGGTATCACTCCCCACCCACTATCCAACTAGCCTTTAATCGCTGTCATTTTATAATTTTTTAGTTGAATATCTTTTTTTTGGGATGAGCGTGTCCTATATTGTGTGGAGTTATGGCGCATTGAGCTGTTAATCCTGGTGAGACCTTCACGTAACAACTTATTGACAACAGGCCTTGAAATGTTATATCAAAATTGTGAATGTCATTATTAGAATTTCAACAGTCATCAACACGCCCCTAATTACGGCAAACGACTATGAAACAATATATATAATCTACGCCGCGAGTTTCCTGGCTGGCTACTGGCTGGGCTCCGTGCCACCCCGACAATCGCTCCATTGTTCGTGGCTGCGGGCAACGTTGCCACGAAAACTAGCCAGGGTAGCTGGCTCAAAGGCGTTTTCCGTGTAACAAATACATGAAGAAGAAGAAGAGGAAGAAGAAGAATAAGAAGAAGAAACGTGTGCTCCTTCGGAAGACGTTTCGTAAATAGCAACACCGAGGCGGTGGGATTAGCGAATATGAAGCTTTTTTTTCACAGATGTCCAGCATGGTGCGGGTCAGCAAGTTACAGCAGCAATAAATACAAATACACTTTCGGAGTGCAAAGTATAGGAAAGGTAAGCACGTTACGAAAATAACTAAATAAATACAAATAAACGAAGTATATTAATACAAATGACAAAAGTATATCCATTCCTGCCGATTTTTTTTTTTTACAGAAGACTTACCACAAGTTCATTTAGAATGGCTCTAACTTTGAAACGTGTGCTCCTGCGAATGCAATTCTTTCGCCGGAGAAGTATACGCTTCAAATCCTAGAGAATATAATCAACCAAACCTCGCAACACATATTATCTTGGCATCTTATTAGTACGTAACAAAAACGGATTACTTCTAGTGCTCCGAGTACAGAAGGATTGCGAGAAAAGACCATGCACATGGCATTCGTGTCTTATTTTCCATTACAGAGCAAAACGGCTTTTCGACTCGTTAATCATAAAAAAAACAACAATGACAATCGTAATAACTGCGGCAAAGCTCATGCGAAGCACGTGGATAGAACAACTTTCTAATTTGCATCGGTCAAGCGATGCCTCTTATCATCCAAAGGAGCTAGCTCTCTCGTTTGCCTGCGACGCTAGTCATTTCCCTACGTTAATTATTCTTACTCGCGCCATGCAATTTCCAATGTCCGGTGCGCACGATTGGGAAATTCCCAGCCGCGGAGAGGACCGTTGCTCTCGGATGTGGTGATGTCTCTCGCGGAGCCCAGTTGGCATGATTGTTTTTTTTTTGTTCATCCTGGAGGTTTTTTTTTTTTTCCGGCCCAAAGGTCGTTTCTCCGAAAACGTTCTGTGCGTTTTCAGAATCGATTCTCGCGCCTCGGTGGTGGTGGTGGTGGTGGCGGCGGCGCCAATAAATCCACCGTTATAAATCACGGGGCTGCCCGATCTTGATAGGTAACGTAAATTATGGATTCAGAGCGAAAGATTTGAACCACAATATTCGCGCTCCCCGCTTTTAATGGGCTGCAGCGTTCCCGAAAGAAAAATATCAGAACATTAAAACTTTTTTTTTTTATTCACGGCGAGTGGCTTGTGATTGATCGCGTTGTTGTCTTTGTCGTAGTTGTTAATACTACGATTGGGATGTCTATGGTGGAGATGGAGCGATGAGGTCGGCTCATGTGCTAGAGCGAGTCGAATCATGGCAGCATTGGATCGTGAGGGAGGCCTTCATCCAGCAGTGGATAGTCCATGAATGCTGTTTATTATGCTGTTTATTATTGCTGTTACTCCACTTGTTCCCTCGGTAAAATCTGCCTGAGTCTCAAGACTCTGTTTCAGGAGGGCCCAGCCAAAGTCTCGCCACTGCGGGCACAACGGTGGCGAGATGTTACCTCCCTCGCCTGATATGCAGGAAGTCGTCAGTTCGATTCCAGCCCGGACGCCTGCAGTATATTTGGAGTTTGCATATTCTCACCGTGGTCGTGTGGATTTTTCTCGCGATCCTTCGTTCCCCCGCGCCCCCCCCCACACAAACATGCCTTTAGGGTACTTGGCTGCCATTAACCAGGACGGCCTGTTGGATTTCGAACCTTGGAACCTCCTGCAACAAACTCCTTTTTTGTTATTATTCATATTCTTAGTTTTTTCAGTAAAGTCACGTTGAAGAGAAACAACAAAATAATAAAATATATATTTTAAAAAAATTCTCACGACGTTTCGACCATAACTCAAACGGTCATCTTCAGGTGTGTTGGTTTGCATAAATTTATTTTTAAACGGCGCATTTATTTATTTATAAAAAAAACGTTTGCGTCACACGCAGCAATTTGGCAGTTTACCCAGGACTAGTCCATCTATATTTTGAAAAGAGGAGGGGGGAGACGAAATTTTTTATAATGTATGCTGTCTGAAAGCCACTGTAAACGTGAACAATCAATTAAGAACTGAAATGGTTTATCAAATCTTTCGAATGATTGCTAAGATAGAATCCATCTTCTCGGTTGAAATTGTCTCTGTGCTTGTATATGTGGATAGCCTCATGAACGAATCTCTCATGGAAGCCAGATGGCTTACAAAGAACCTCTGTCTTGGAAAAGTCAATGGCATGTGAGCCTACTGAATTAGAACAATGATCTGCTACGGCCGAGGTGTTGGTCCTACCGTGTTTAAGGTCTGCTTTGTGTTCACGAATGCGGTCCGAGACATGGCGTTTGGTTTCTCCAATGTAACATAATGCACTAGCTTGATACGCGGTGGTTTGGCTGCTGCAGTTCTTTATTGTAAAATTGTCCCTTCCTTTATTACTGCTAATCCTACATAATACACGAGCATAATATGACTTTGAGACCCCCCACCGCCTACACATTCCACAAGGAGTGACTAACCCCATATCTGCATTTGTCATCAACATGCTAAATTCCTCTGTTGATATGTAAACTCCTTTGTCAAGGCGCTCTGCTCCTCCCACCCAGCTTAAAAATACGCTGCCAAGCTTAGCAGTGTTCATTAGGACACTGTCTTTCCGACAGCTCTGTTCTTCACCTGATGACGGCTGCTTGCGTTGTGGCCGAAACGTCGTGAGAATTTTATCATGTTTAATTTTCATTATTTTATTATTTCCCTTCTACGTGACTTTACCGAAAGAACCAAAAATATGAATTCCTGCAGTCACGAAAGCTTTAAATCGAAACTCTTGCAACAAGTTGCGATGGCGCTTTCCGCTGGGCCACGTCGCCGCTTGCCGACGACCGGTGTCAGGATGGGCCTCCTCCGTGGAGGGCAGCTCGTGCTTGACCCGTCCTGAGCGATGCCACGGCTGATGGGCGAGACCGGTCGACGGCAAACGGCGCTACCGTGTGTGCGTGGTTGACCGCAGCCACGTTCCAGCTACAGCCCTCCTGGGGGAGCGACGTAGAAACTGCGGCCAGAGCACCGACTGGGTTAAAACAAAAAAAAAAGCACACCATCGCTTTGTAACGTGAGGAGCGCTGTCCGTATATATCCATTAGCCACCGCTCGTAAGTTGTCGCGCACCTCGAACCCCCCCACCCCCCACCCCCCACCCCGCTCCCCGCCGGGCAAAGCCCGCGCCTCCGATTATAGCGCGGTTGGAGACGTGCGGCGTGATAGAAGTTCGACGCCACGTACGCGAAAGGCGTCAGCAACTCCACGTGGCGCCGGCGTGCATTCATTGCGCTTGGCCAGGCGCGCGGGTACGGCGTTTGATGCGCGTGCGTGGAATGTGTGAGTTTGGATCCCAGCTAAGTGTTGGATTGAAATTGCCGAGAGCGCAGGCGGGATTAGGAGCGATCGCCTCGCTCCGCGTTTGCGTGCGGAATAATCCGGCGGACGAGGAGGCGTGCGGACACAGTTGCAAAGTAACGGGTGTCGTCGCCTGCGTCTGCGTGTTTACGGGCTCATTAAACGTGAATCTCGCCACCCGTTAATAAGCAATGTAACATTAAAATAATATATACGCGTCTCGCCACAGAAGCAATTCATGTAGGCTTTCTGTTTTATGGGCAGATTCTAAAGCATGTATCCATATAAACACAATGTCTATTAAATAAAAGAGACTTTTAACTACTGGTTTACTAACAACATCTGCTACTTGCAAAGGGTGAAATCAAATCCAGTTGCGGAGAAGGCGTCTGGAGTTATAGCAATACATATTAAAGAGAATGTAGGTAATTGTTTTTTTTTACCTTAATTATTTAAGATTGTTTCCCTCCAGATGTATTGGAATGTTTGCTTTGGACGGCGAATGCGTTCGGAAACTTGGACAGAGACAATGCATCGCCATGCCTTAGATAATGACGGTATCACAGAACTACTTCTGAGATTACTTCCAGTGACCTCCTATGTCCACACACACCTTCACATGCACCCCGGTGACTGATAAATATTTTGGTTCACATCAATCAAACGGCTGAAATTGAACCAATTTAAGTGGAACCTCATGTCTGATGTCGATGGCTTTTTCCTGTAATAATTGGTGACAAGGCTGAGTCCATCCATACTTGAAACGTAAACTGCATTATTTGACATATCCTGTCACTTCTCCTGTTCATGCTTTCCGTGCGTCTATGACGATGATGATGACGACAACAATCAAAGCGATGCCGAATTGACACTGGCCAAGATTTGAATTTCACCAAATGATCTCATCATCAGCATCATAACTATCTATAGTTTTGTTTGCTGCTGTTTGAAATTCCGTTTGTCATCACCATCTCTCACGGGCCTGGAGATGACACAATCCATCTCGCTCCTGCGCCCGTGGGCTGATCTCATCACTCCGGATCCACCGGCAGTAGTCCTCCTGGGTGGGTGTTTCTCCCTTCCCCCCCCCGTTTAGCTATCGTTCCATCACCAGTCAAATCCGTCACGCGTCGTCCCCCCTTCCAGCCATGTGGTCTTGCTCAAAACCCGCGTGCTTATCTTTGACGGTCAATACGATATCTCAATCTCTGCATTTGTTATTTGAGCCGCGTCTTCCCCTTCCCGACTCTCATTGTAATTCTCATCAAGCACATACGCCGTGTTTCTTTTGCACAATGACGCCTGCGCACGAGAGTGAAACAACGCGGACTTGCAGAATAATTTGAGACCCAAACAACCTCCTGGCTTTGGCGCTCCTTCTCGAAGGCACTGGTGGTGGAACCATCAACCGCATCAGAACACCGACAGCAGACCGCTGCACGCATCTCCATCACGAATGGCAACACGAGCCACAGCGGTGCGATCATAGCCATGCAACCCAAACTACGGACCGCATCACAAACCACTGTAGCCTCGGATCCTTCAACACAGGAGGAGCAGTAAATTCAAAGCGAGGTTTGGTTGATTTAATTCTCTAGGATTTGAAGCATATACTTTTCTGGCTAAGGAATTGCATTAGCACACGTTTTAACGTTGGAGCCATTCTAAATGAACCGTGGTAAGTCTTCTGTAGTAAAAAAACAACCTATCTCTCTCTCTCTCTCTGTCGAAGCCCTCTCGTCGTGGCCAACAGCAGACCTCGACACTGGCGTTCAGCTCCTGTTCATGTTGAGCAAGAATATAACGCACATTATGTGGCATTTCATGTCAGCATTAAAAAATAACAATAGGTTTTACCCTTTCTGGCATTAAAACAGGTATTAAGACGTTCAAATACCAGCTGCTCACCCTGAGCTATGAATGGCCTGATAGTGCATTGTCTTGGTGCTGTTCGCCTTTGGGCGTTCTTCTGTCTAACACTTTGAGACTAGGTTCAAAAGAAAGCTGTTTCTGGTGTGGACCAATCAGTTTCAAAGACAATGCATCATATATTATTAGAGCACGTTTGTTTGAATGTTGACTACAAGGATGTGTGGTTAATGCAGACTTTACTCCTTGCAAAAGGTTTCTATTTGGCGTTCGTTTATCTGAACACAACTGTTTAATTGCGTGAAATGGTAAAACCTATTGTTACAATATAACGCACACTTTTAATATTTTGTTACCATCATCTAAATTTGGCCAGTGAAAGCCCCACACAACCCCTCAATAAAGCTCGAGACTTATTTTTCAGGAGGAAGGGGGGGGGTCACGCATTTAAATCCTGGGCAATTCCATTGTGCGCGACGGTCTGAAATTCCGTCCCTCAGTTTAACGCAGAGTAGGCCTTTCTCGGCCAACATTATCCACAATGGGGGTTCTTCGTTGGCTTCGGTCACGTTATATGAACGCGTCGTCAAAACCCGCCACCACCCGACACACCCAATTAATAAGGTTTGTCACGTGAACAAAACGTGCCAATTCGTTACTAGTTCAGCACACCGGTGACTTGGAGAATCAACCAATGGCATTTACAACTCGAGTACGACCAGACCAGGTGGGGGGGGGGGGGGCATGTATGTATACATCCATTGTCAATTATATGCATAAATTAACCCCCCTCCCCTCCGGTCTTCGTACCTGATTGGCTCTCGAGTGATGACATCACATCTATCCCTCTATTTAAGACCGAAACAGGAGGAGGATTTCTCCACAACTCCGGCTGTCACCTGATGATGCCGGTTGTCGAAATTACCGGCGAAACGTCACGGCTTTCGAATTTTTGAAATGTTTTGGGTTTACTCTCCCAAAACACCGGTGTGCTGAACTAGTAAGGAATCGGCACGTTATTTTCACGTGACAAACCTTACTAATTGGCTGTGTGGTCGGGCAGTTGCGGGTTTTAATGACACGCTCATATTTTTACGCGATCTAACCCAACAAAACAAACAAAAACCTCTGTTACGCATTCCGCCCCTCTCGCGCGTATTCTTCGTGAACAGCTACGGCATCCGCGATCGGGTAGAACATACAAAAACACCGTTCCGCGTGGCCGATCGGCAGCTCGCTGTTGAACGAGCAGAGTGGCTCTTGACGGCTAACCCCGCCGCTTTACAAGCCCCGGTGTGTTTTTTTTTCTTCCGGCTGTAATTGCAACGTGGGACCCCCGCGCTGCGGTAATGGCCACAGTCACTGAAGCTGGTAGGTTGCGCGAATGAGCTGTTGAATTTACAACCTCTGTCAGACGGCCCTCTTCTGCCACCCTAACTGAAAACAACATCAATAATTGCGTGACTCTGGGAGGTGGGGGGGTGATGGTGGTGGCTAGGGGCATTTGCCAGGAATACTGAGCCAGCAATTCTGATACATTCTGAAGGTTTTCTCTTTTTATGGGTTGTTTTGTTCTTGTTGCTGTTGCTATTGTGTGTGTCAAGCTCATAAGGGGGGGGGGGGGTGGGGGGTCGAGGGGAGAGGATAAATGCATGCAGAGTCGCAGGGATTGCTAATGGGCTAGGGGAGGTCAGGTTCACTCTTGTTGATTTCTCGTCTGCCGTGGCTCTCCCTTGATTCGTAATTCGTTTTTTTTTTGTTGGGCGAGATCGAGCGGGTGAAAAACACGGGCAAAATTGGCGTTGTGCACGGCATGCTACAGCCCAAAAGAAACTAATTTACCATGATGATATTTGGCTGTGAGAGCCTAAATATAAAACCACCCGTTCTCTTCCTTTCATTGATCTTTTTCTCTCTGTCCGGTCTCTCCTATTTATCTCCCAATTTTCTCTCCCTCTGTCCAGTCTCTCCCCACCACAACCTTCCGCAGCCCCCACTCCAGCGCTCTCTTCATCACAATTGTTGAAGTTTATTTCATTTTGTTGCACAGATGATTCCGTGTAGCAAGTGTCCACACCCCCCACACCCCCCGGCGATTTTGTTCAGGAGACATTCGTGGTGCTGCGTGAGTGCAGCAGCAGCAGCAGCAGCACAACAGGCAAAGTTTTTTGCCACAAATGAATGAATCACAATCACCTCGCTGATCTCGTAAAGGAGCATAAACCATCATCACGTGAACCCGGGTTATCCTCGCAGCGGCGGCTTTTGGCTGGACGCCGAACAAAAGACGCTGGTCACTGCGTCACGCCGCACTTTCAGACGCGCTTCTGCGGCCGTCTGGAACGCTCTGCCTTCCCGATATTGGGAAGCCGTTGGAGCTATGCACTTTTACATCCGCATTGAAAACGAATTTCTTCAAAAACTGCTTTTTGTTTTTTGGTTTGTTGTCCTTCCTCTGCACCTCCGATTAGCACAGTTAGCTACGTACGGTGCGAAAGAAGTTCAACATGCATACACTGAACATGCAAACATGGAATTGGTTTTATTTATGGTATTGCGTCATCGTATTGTACTGCAGTGCCGTCGTATTTTGGTGTTATGCTTTGGTACCCATTATGCCATGATGCTGCAGTGTCTTGTTGCCATGGTTATCGTGTCATGTTGCCATGGTATCAACCGAACCATTATATATTGCCATAGCATCAACCATATTACTTTATGTTGCTAAGGTATCATCTCATGTTGCCAGGGCATCAACCATAGTATCTCGTGCTGCCTAGGTATAATCTCGTGTTGCTATGGTGTCAACCGATTGTCGAGTCGCCATGGTTACCGCGTTAGCAAAATAAGCGGTTTGCAAGATACGTTAAATTACCTTAACTTAGATAGGAAATGTCACTTACGTGGAACATCACCAATTTCTGGCGCGTTGCGTAACTTAGATTCCTAATTACAAGTTCCAAACGCAGTGAATTGACAACGCAATTCCGGTTACATGCTCTCCATCTGTGGACCATATCCCGCGGTTGCCCTGGCGTCGGGTTGCCATGGCGTCGCGTTGCCATGGCGTCGCGTTGCCATGGCGTCGCGTTGCCATGGCGTCGTGTTGCCATGGCGTTGCGTTGCCATGGCGTCGCGTTGCCGACGCCGCGATGGTTACCTCTGCAACCCCGCCCCCCCGATTCTCGCCCGCTGCCACTGCGGCGTTATCCGCTGCCCCCCCCCCCTAACAATTAACGCCGTTGCCGTTAATTGCGTATCCGTGACAACCACTGGGAATGCTCGCTGCTGTTAACGCTTTGCTGCTTGCGGGGAGGGGGGGGGGGTGGGTGGGTGGGGTGGACTCGCAGTAGCTCATGAACCTCGCGGCTTTACGCATTCAATATCGTTAAGCCGCTCGATGCGGCGTTCATTAACGGGCTCCCGCACGTATACACGAGGGCCCACTCAATATGAGATCTGGCAGCGGTGGTGGTGGTGGTGGTGGGGAGATCTTGACATTAAACAAGGCCCACGACCGCCGCGCCACGCATCACCCTAACTAATCCCCCGTAAGCTGCGCGGAGGAGGAGGAGGAAGAGGAGGAGGGAGGAGGTTTCTTTTTGTTCACTGTTAGGTCTCCAAGAACGACGGCGTGTTGCTGGGATCCGCAGGTGGCTGGGCATTCCGAGCCGCCGCCGCCGCCTCTTTGGCCTCGTTCGCTTTCGGCCCCCAAACGTAGCCCCCTGCTTATTTATTAGTTCTTAATGTTATTATATATATTTTTGCCGCTATTATTCATCGACATCGTCGGCTGTGGTCAAAAATCCAACTGGTGAGCGAGGGACTCTCTCTAAACTCCACTGCCGCTTGCGTTGTGGTCAGGGCAACTGGGCCACATGCACGCGAAGCAATTGACATCGCTCCGTCTCCTCGTCAAATGTCAAAATCAAAATCTTAATTTGTACCGGAGGAGGAATCCGATGAGCGATAAAGCTCTCGTTGCCACAGGTGTCCAGTAGAGGGGCACGGGGTCAGAACGTCACAGCAAACAAACGATACAAAAGCACGATAGGAGTGCAAAAATTAGGAAAGTAAAGCAAATCACACGAAAAAAGTATAAAATTAAACTAAACTATTTTGTTTAACCAGGTAAAGGCCACGGAACTATTCGCTTTTTTTCAGAAGCGACTTGGCCACAAATGATAGCTCAACGAAGTGGCTTATCATGTGGAAATGTATAGCAGATAAATCATCTAAATAATCTAAATGCATGCTTCTCGGCTGATTATCGTGGCTGCTGTTACGATACCGATAATAATACACGTAGAATAATTTTGCCAATCAACTGCCGGATGAAAGCCTCATCCACCATGCAATGTTTAACATCGGAGTCACTTGACCATATTTCACCCGCTGGTCAGTGCGTGAAGAGGGTGGGGACTCCGAAACACGTCAAACCAAAAGCGCTCATCTCCACGCTTACAGCTCCGAGCCAGTGGTGGAAATTCCACATTCCCACGGCAGGGGTGAGTCTCTGCATTGACTTCCCCGCATAGTGATGCTCAGGGTGGGTCCAGACGAACATTACCTTGGGCATATTTGCTACCGGTGTTTTTGCCTTGCCAATGTATTCATCAGATCCGTGTACAAATATTGGCCAGGACTCAATGGAGTGCTGGCGAACGTAACCGTGTGTCCCCTCCTGGCCAGAGAGCGCGGGTAACGCGCCTAGCACGGACACGCGCCGTTTTGTGGATTTGCCGATCCACTCGCTGCGGACGAAGGCCATCCTCGAGCGTGCTTCTCCACTGCCGGGCGGCGCGGGTTGCTGGTCTCGGGACAGCCCCGAGGAATGCTTCAGGTGTCACACGCCACCGACGGCGTCGGCAGCGCGGCTCCTAAAAATCAATGTCAGTTGTCACGTGCCAGGCGCAGGTGTTGCGCAAAGTGCCTTCTTAGCCCCCGCTCCGTTCGCTTTTGGCCTCGCTCCTTTGTGCTCGAATTGATCCGCCTCATTTCGTGGTCACATTTCAGACGATATCCATGAACACCGAAAAACAACAACAACAACAAAAAAACAAAAGCGCCCACAGACCCTAATCAGAGTGGCCGCTGATGCCGTGGATGTTGCCCCGGGGTGGCTTCTCGGCGAGGTGGAGGCCGAGGCTGTCGTCAGCGTTGCCGACTCGGCGATTTCGTCGCTGCATCCAAACGACCCTTTTGTGGGTTTCCCTCGTGACAGCTTTTCCGTCAGAGCCACTCGTGGCAGATCTGACGGCTACCTCTGTCCCATCTCATCCTCCACGCTCCCCATCTCCGCCGTGTCTCTTTGTGCCTCCCTCGACCTGCGCTCAGTCTCGCTCTCTCATTCCTTTTCAATTCTTGCTCCCGTTCACTGGAAGAAAAAAAAAATCTCCCACTGCACGTGAAACAATCATTTTCACTGACCTGCTTCCTTCCTTCCTTAAAACAACCACCCCCATCTATTCTCCCCGAGCCCCGAGCCCATCCTGCTACTCCAGCTACAACCAGGGCTACCACAGCCCCTATCACTACCCCAACCCATATCACCAACCCAACCCCTATCACTACCCCAACCCCTATCACTACCCCAACCCCTATCACTACCCCAACCCCTATCACTACCCCAGCCCCTATCACTACCCCAACCCCTATCACTACCCCAACCCCTATCACTACCCCAACCCCTATCACTACCCCAGCCCCTATCACTACCCCAGTCCTTATCACTGCCCCAGTCCCTATCACAACCCCAACCCCTATCACTACCCCAGCCCCTATCACTACCTCAATCCCTATCACTACCCCAGTCCTTATCACTGCCCCAGTCCCTATCACAACCCCAACCCCTATCACTACCCCAACCCCTATCACTACCCCAGCCCCTATCACTACCCGTACCCCTATCACAACCCCAGCCACTATCACTACCCCAGCCCCTATCACTACCCCAGCCCCTATCAATACCCCATCCCCTATGACTACCCCAACCCCTATCAATACCCCAGCCCATATGACTACCCCATCCCCTATCACTACCGCAACCCCTATCACTACCCCAATCCCTATCACTACCCCAACCCCTATCACAACCCCATCCCCTATGACTACCCCAACCCCTATCACTACCCCAACCCCTATCACTACCCCAACCCATATCACTACCCCAACTCCTATCACTAACCCAGCCCCTATCACTACCCCAAACCCTATCACTACCCCAACCCCTATCACTACCTCAATCAATCCCTATCACTACCCCAACCCCTATCACTACCCCAGTCCCTATCACTACCCCAGCCCCTATCAATACCTCAATCCCTATCACTACCCCAGCCTCTATCACTACCCCAGCCCCTATCACTACCCCAACCCCTATCACTACCCCTATGACTACCCCAACCTCTATCACTACCCCAGCCCCTATTACTACCCCAACCCCTATCACTACCCCAACCCCTATCACTACCCCAACCCCTATCACTACCCCAGCCCCTATCAATACCCCAATCCCTATCACTAACCGAGCCCCTAACACTACCCCAGCCCCTATCACTACCCCAACCCCTAACACTACCCCTATTACTACCCTAACCCCTATCACTACCCCAGCCCCTATCACTACCCCAACCCCTAACACTACCCCTATTACTACCCCAACCCCTATCACTCCCACTATCAGTACCCCTTACCCCTATCACCATCCCAACCCCTCCTTAACCACTCCCACCTGTCTTCCTTACCGTCACCACACCTACAGCACCACTTTTAACAACCCCAATCTTTATGTTTACCAACATCACCGAATGTACAATTTTAGAATGATTGTCAAAAGCGCTTTGGTCTCGAACGCTATATAAATCTACCTAAGGCAAGATGAGACTTTCACCGTGGGGAAACAATTTTTTACGCAGAGTTAGGAGCGATTCCAAGGTGTGTGCGTGTCTGTGAACGATTCTGCATCAATTCACCATTCATCAATCATCGATCTCCCGCTCTCCAAAGCAACGCCACAAGCCACGGTGGCTATACTCTGTCCTGATGATTCCCAATGAGGATGGAACCGGTACCACAGTTGTCTCGTTGTCCAGCTGCTTCTGTCACTTACATAACATGACCACAATTTCGACTCGTCGGAGTTGGTCTACAATTTGCCTCTGGCACCGGCTACCTGACTTCTCTTCGCTGAGGGCCAGGAACAAGTGAGTGACATCTGTTCACGAGGTGTGAGACAAGCCCTCCCCCATACTTCACCACCACCACCCCCCTACCGCAGTGACCGATGTGCTGAAGTATGGTCAAAGAAAGCGCCCTCCGTGCCCAACGCAGTGTGCGGGGATGCACGTTTCGCGCCGCATCGGATTGACACGGGGCCGTGAATCATTACCGACATTATTACATCTCCCTTGCAAACGGGGAAGATAAATCTCAGGGGGGGGGGGGGCGTCGCCTCGCTTGAGTAAATGACGTCAGGGTCAAATTGTTATTGGCGGCAGCTTTGGTGCTCCGGCGTTTTCATTGAGGGGTCACGAGCGAAATAAATCTGCTTCCCGAGGTAAAGGGCACCCCTTCGCGTTCGCTGAGTCTGTGGGGTGCAAAGACCATTTGTTTTTTTTTTGGGGGGGGGGCGGGAGCGGAGGGCGGGGGGCACAGGGGCCGTCTATAAATGACGTCACGCGATTTTTGACGTTTTTGACCCCTCGTCACACGGCGTCACAAAAAGTGAGGACTCCCCCCCTCAAATATGACGTCACAAAGCTCTACCCCGCCCTCCCCCAAAAAACATATTTCCAAATCGATATAAACTATTGTCATTGTAGTGCGTGTTTAATGTGGCGCTGCACTCTGATGTTGTAGGAGTGTTGTTATACCAATTAGTGTTGTTGTAACAATTCTGTATTTATTTAAAGTTGCGCATTTTAATGCGACGTCACATTTCTCAACCCCCCCCCCCACCTCGTCACACATCGTCACAAATATCTGACACCCCCCCCCCCCTCTAGGTGCGTGACGTCATTTATGGACGGCCCTACAGACTGTGGCGTGGAAACGAATGCCTTTACTGGGTCCGTGCTGACTGCATATCTGGGTGTTGTGGTCTCACTCACCTCAGTTGTGCTTAAGGAGGGCCAACATTCTACGTGACAAACGGCCGTTCAAGGAACGTGTCAAACATTCCGATGCAAGGAGCCTCCTGAGAGAGTGTCCCGAGACTAACTGAGGCATTCCACGGTGCCGAGGAGATGTTAACTACCTCGTCTGGTATGCAGGAGGTTGTGGGTTCGATCCCGATCCTGTGTATTTGGACTTTGCGTGTTCTCTCTCTCTCTCTCACACATTTTGAAACACGGCTTTAGAGTATTTGGCTGCTATACATTTCCACGTAATAAGCCACTAAGTTGAGCTATCATTTGTGGCCAGATCGCTGCTGAAAAGGAGCTGTATAGTAGCTGAGTGGGCCTCAAATGGTAAAATAAAAGTAATTTGTTTCTTTTTTTCATGGGAGTTTTTAGGCTATTGTCAGTTCTATTATTCAACGCGAAAAGTCTTTCTTGATTCGCAATTTTAAAATTAAACCATCAATATGAATATGAAGACTCTCCACCAGCAGCAGTGACACGTATTACAATAAACCATCATGGACATCTTTACATACACACTCCGCCCTGTAGTTATCTAAAATCGGCTTGCCACGTTTGTCAATAGATGGTCACGATGTCTGCTCAGGATAATCCGCACCTGACAAAAGTTACACTTTTCTTTCATCGTTGCACTATCAACGAGACAAAGAATCCATTCGGTGTCTCTTGCAGAGCAGCGCAGCCCTCTGCGTTAGAGAACGGCCCACTGAAGCGGATATCACAGCGCCACCTCTGCAAATTCTTACACGTGACCTCTATTTCAGTCAGTTGGCGGAGAGAGGTGCGGTGGGGGGGGGAGTGGAGACGCTGCGCTTTCCCGCTCGCTCTACCACCGAGACTAATATTTGTCGCATGACAGTCAAACAGAAAAAAAAACATTCTCAGAGGAGAACCAAATGTCATGCGACGGTTGTTTTTGCAGACTTCAGCGACTGGGTTTGAGCCAATCAACTCACCGTGATTGAGAACACAGTTTAACCACAACTCAAGTCTATTGGTGAGCCCGAGGGGTCTCCCGACGTGCATCTACGGGTCCCTGTGTCACAACTATGAGCCTCTTCGTAAGCCTACGGACTCCCTAAGTTAGCGGATATTTGTTGACCGAGCTAACGCCATCTACCCCGCTGCGCTCGACAGCAACGATTTGTCCACGGGCAGCTTTGTCACCGGTGCTTGAACCCAGGATCTCAGCGGCGGCGGCAGCTCAGCGTTGCAATCTCTTACTGGGGCAAAGGTTTGTCCACTGTTGCGGGCAGACCACGAAGACAATTGGACGTGAAGAGAAAACTCTGTGCTCCTCACACACAAAGACAAAGGTCCCCCCGTGTAGCCTTAACAGACTGTAGGGGCAAGTGCTGTTAGCGAGCACCTGTGAAGGCCGCAACGGTGCACGAGGGGGTGTGGTGGCCAGCACCACGCCCGGCCGCTTTTGTCTCCCCAGTGGCGATGTTTACACATCGCACCGGGTACTCATTTTGAGGCTGAGTCGACCTCGGGGAGGCCCAGGACCCGGTTCAAACAATCGTCACCGGTGTTGGCCGTGAGCGGGAATCGAACCCGGGTCGCCAGGTTCGTAGCGCTGCGTATCGCTAACTGCTAGACCACCACTCCCCACACACACACAGCCACGCGCGCTCTGTGAGTGCCTCGTTCAGGACATTAATCATCATTAAGGGAATAAGCCCCCAATGCCCTGGGGAGCATCATCTGCTTGTGCGGACAATTTCGGGAGAGAAAAATATGTACTCGTGCCGCGTAGCTACTTCATTTACTCCAGCGGGGGTGGCGGGGAGGTGGGGGGTGTGCGGGGGGGGGGAACCTTTCGAGGTCGTCTGCCGAACGAGCGCTCAACCGGCGTCTGCCAGTTAGTTTGTTTTTTTTAGTTTCCCATCTTCTTTGCTTTCTTTAATCAGCGTTTAATTGTTTTTTTTTGTCGCCGGTTATTTAAAATCATCATCATCATCAGCAGCATCACGTCAGCTCGCGGCGTCGCCGGGAACGTCCTTCGGCAAGTGCGCGGCGTGGGACGCGTTTATCTTCCCGCGCTCGCTGCATTTGGGGCTCCGTGCTGCCTGGCGGAGCGGGTTGTTCGAGGAGCGGACATCCAAAGCGGCTGACGCTGCGCGAGCGACTCCGAGCGCTTTTGACATTGAGGGCACTTCCGCTAATATGACTCTGAAATTAACGAGGTAGAGAGGGAAAAAAAAACATTTACAACAATTGTTAGAGCCGGCGTCGCGTTTTTTTTGGGTGTTGCTGCTGCTGCTGTTGTGAAATTTTTGTGTCGCCTTTGCTCTTTTTCCAACGTTACATCGATAATTTTTTGTTTATATATATATATTTTTTTACTTTATCTCCTCCTACATATTTTGTTGGCGCGATGGCACGCCGTGATTCAAGCTGACGCTGTCCCCGATCACGCTTACCGCGGCTGAAATGTAATCGCCGCTCTGCCGGAAAGCCGTTACGGTTGGGATAGCCTCTCAAATGAGCAAATCTCGCAGTGCCATCCCTTCTCCCGGTGTGCGGTGGGCACCGGCACACAACAGCCTTGTCGTGCGAGCCATCTTTATTGGTCTCTTATAGAGCGACCCATGCGCTGGTTCTAACGACGTTCTGACCAAGCCGTGGCCAAAGCGGAGAGAAGTTTCGGGCGAATGTTAAACCCGAGCAGGGCTTTAGTTTCCTTCTTTCTCAGAGGCTCGGAGTGCCGCACGCGAGAGCTCGTTGCACATGGCAGCTTCGTGGCAAATTGGCGGCGGGGACCGATGGTCCGTAAGGTTCATGCTTCGTGACCCTTTCCCCGAGGGCTCTGATGCCGAAGATTTCATCTCTCTTTAAAAAGAAAGGGGGGGGGGGGGCGGCGGAGTGGGGACGGACGGACGCGTGAGGTTTCTCTCTCATCTCTGTACACTCCACGGTGCAATGGCAATATCCCCAAGGTGGCAGGGCACAGCTCGCTCGGTAAGTTACCCTTCTGAATCGTAGAGGAGTCACTCACCCCAGCCGACGCCAGATCTAGACCAGCAGCCCAAGGGGTTGGGTTGGTGCCACCCAGGGAGGCAGATGCTCTCGGGGTCCACCGTGGGTATAAAGTTTGGGGTAAATACCGTCGGTTTAATATGCACGCTTCTTGGGTTATTTTTTTTTATCATTCCGCGGACGTTTCATATTGCGCGATGCATTTCGTATCGCTTGCTTTCAAGAACAGAAGCCTTTGTTTCATGACATTTTACTCACGAGAAAAAAAAATCCTACCACGAAGACCTCGCTATCCTCTCCAAATTTGTAATCTAGAAAATAAAAACATCGCCAAATTGATCGTTAGTTATTTTGCCACGCGGGGCAGTACCGATGAGCAAATTTTATCTTTCAGGGGCCCCAGTGGCTTGAGGAACCGCGGGCCTCATCGGAGAACGAGCGCGCCGCACTTGCGGAATCCGGGATTTATATGAATCGCGGCCGGGGAAGAGGGGGGGGGGGGGAGGTAAGGAGGTCTCCGCGGTCCGTTCGCCCCCACGCGCTCGCCGCAATTATTCAACGTCAATTAGCGACGCGCGCGCCCGAGGAGTTACGGTCACGGCCGCCTCCACTGCCCCCCCCCCCCGGCTCGCTTGACAACGGCCGCTGGGTGAAAGCCGAGGGGCCACCGTGGGCTCGTCGGGAACCAAGGGGTGGGCGCTTGGGGCCGAACGAGCGGACGCTAGGGAACTTCTTTCGCGCCGTACGTAGTAGTAGCCAACCACGTGATCGTCGGGAGGAATGGAAGACACATTGCCCGTACTCTTTGGTTCTTTCGGTAAAGCCACGTAGGTATAAAATAAAAATAAAACATATTGCCCATTTTAGAAATTTTACCTGTTTTGGGGGATTCTTTCTGCAATTATTTTTTCACCAGCCAATTATTACCTAAACCACGGAGAAAACAACTTCTTATTTTAGCAGTCAAGTTGACAACAATTTGTATTCCACGCAGTGTTTATTAAGGGTGCGTCAGTTATATTGCGTGATCATGCAGAATGTCTGTTAGCTATTGTTTCAATCATTCTTTTATATTATTCCCATGTTAATTGACTCGTATACATAGTGTTAAGCAGCAATTCACATTGGAAAAATACTTAAGCAATGTTTTAAGCAACGGGACTCCTCATGGCTTTGGAACCTGAGAGATTAATCATCTCCATTATTTGGGTCATATAGCTTTACATTTTTATAGTGGAGCAGTTGGCGAATTAAAAATGAATGCAATGACTAGGATCAATGATCTAATTCACCTTCTTTTGATGAGCAACTTGGGGAATGGAAATGAGTATTTCTTTATGAGAGTGTCTTCATGAACATCACCACATTTATATCTGATAATTACAACAGTCTTCTGCAGACACCACCGCACGTAATAGCCAACCCGTGTTAATCGGAGGAAGGGCCAGCAGTGGTAAGTTACGAGGGCCCCACGGTGGAGAGATGTTAACGCCCTCGTCTGGTATGCAGGAGGTCGTGGGGTCGATCCCGACCTCGTATATTTGGAGTTTGCGTGTTCTCTCTCTCTTTCGCCGTGGTCACGTGGATTTTTTTCTCCGGGTCCTCCGGTTTTTCCCTCCACATTTAGAATCAACGTGCGCGCCTTTGTTATAATTTTACTCCTGTCTGCCTCGAATGGCTTTCTCTAGGCACTTTTTCCTATAATGTATATATAATTTATATATATTTAGCTCCAACAGATATGTTCAATTCCTTCGCGAATATTGGCAAGACTTTTGTTTTTGCTCGTATTCATATTGTGCCCAGCTTTGCAGCATTCTGTTTTTAGTATTCTTAACTCAGTCAATAAATTCCTTCAATTAATTTCCATTGGTTGCTATAATGACTCATCACCATACCAGGGTAGCGTAATCGTTTGTCCATTTATGGTTGAATGCTTTAATTTCATCCAGTCCAATTTTCGGAAACGCATCAAGGCCGAGAACCAAAAACTAAATTTCGAAAATGAAAAAAAAAGTGTTACACGATTTTCATTCGAAGGTTGTTCAAACACAAAATTGACTTCGATAGCTTCTCCGGAGTTACCACCCCTGCTCTACAAATTCCCCGTGCGCACCCAGCGGAGAGCGGCGTCACAGTGGCTGGTTGCCGCGTGCCACGAACCCGCTGAACCCGACCCCGGTTCTCGCCGAGCGACATCTCGACCGGTCACGTGCGCTGTCTTCAGCAGCCCGCGCCGACCAGCATGGTGAAGTATGGTCAAACAACCCCCCTTACCGACACAGCGCGGGGTGGAGGGGGGGGGGCGGGACAAGCTTCAGGCAACAGCTGATTTGACAAAGGGCTGTAGGTTGTTACGATACGCAGAGCGCGTCGAATCCATCGTTCACCATCACGGACTCGCCAGAGTGGCGAGGTATGATCAATACAACTCCCCGCATGGCGTGGTGCGGCCCATTATCCAGCAGTGGATTTATCAAGGGCTGTACAGTATTATATTGCCAGTCTTTTCAGTCATTATTTAGCAATATAAGTTAACACGGAGGCTTCCGCGACCAATATCATGATTAAAAATATACTTTTTTGTGTCAGATCACGTGAGTAAAATGTTGCGTCGTGTCCTCCACCCGACACAGCCACTGAATAAAGATGTCACGTGACGAAGAAACGTGAACAATGTATTGCTGCTTCAGCGCCACCGCTGTGATTGAGAGCGATCGGCACACGTTTAACAATTGGGTTCCGGGCGTTGCACCCATAGTTACAACTAGCATCATCAAGCACGTTGCCATGACTCTAGCAACTCGCATGCTTGTTCGCGGATGGGGGCTGCACGCCACCGCATTGCGCTTACACGATCTGACCCAAAAAAATAAAAAATAACAATTGCGAATCATCGTCGTGTTATTGTCATTTCGCGAAGAACGAGCGGGAGGGTGACGATACGGAGCCGGATGTCGCCCCCCCCCCCCCCCGCATCGGAAGATTTCTGCGGTAGACTCATCCTCAGCTCTTGTCTTGGCGACGCCTTTGAGGGCCGGCTTCGGAGGAGACAGCCGTCGGCGAAGTGTGGGGGGGGGGGCGCGAGCAGGCAGCGCTTTCTTCTCCTGCCGACACGCCCGCACTGCAAAAGAGCTTCATAGCTCATCGGATTCCTCCTCCACTCTAAAATGCTGATTCTGATTCGCGGTCACCACGGCCGCGTTTCTCCCGCAGTGTGCGCCGTGCTCCCTCGCGGTATCCCGTGTGTTTCCTCCACACTCCCGTAAACATGCAACCTAATAACAACAAAAAACACCCATCCCAGAGTGGGAATCTTTGTTCAGATTGGAGGAGGAATCCCATGAGCTATAAAGCTCTTCATCGCAGATGTCCGGTGGGGACACGGGGTCAGAAATGTGCAACAATACAACGACCGAGAGGGGTTCAAATTGTATGGAAGGTGAGCAATTCACTGTAAGTGAACGAATCAAAATCGAGAAAGTATGTGAGTACAAAATTGCTCAAATATTTCAATTCCTGCCGATTTTTTGACAATAAATGAAAGCTTGGGAACGGAAGCAGAGCTACAACAACAAGAGCAGCTGCAGACCACTGCAAGACAACAAAACACGCAGTCCCAAGGAGAACACTCCAGAACACAAGTCATGCGACTCAGTAGCGGCGATAATTGTTTCCGGAATACGGTACAACTTTACAAGGTGAAGGTGCAGCACTGTAACTGCTTGCTCACGCCCCTTGCTGGCGGAATGTCCTTCACTTCGACGGATCTCTGGAGAGCGCCTCGGGAGATGGTATGTATTTTAAAGCTATTACATTTTTTACTTTTACCCAGGTCAGGCCCACTGAGCGACCTGGCCAACAATGATTGCTCAACGAAGTGGCTTATCACGTGAACATTTTCTAATAACCACTTACTCTGAACGCACGTTGATTATAAATGTGAAGGGAAAAACCAGAGGACTCGGAGAAACACCCACGTGACCACGCTCAGAAAGACACGCACACTCCAAATATACACCAGCCGTCAGGGTCGGGATCGAACCCACGCCCTCCTGTATACCAGGCGAGGTAGTTAACATCTCGCCACCGTGATGCCAATATCTATTTTCTGTTGGACTACTCTTCCAAGCTCGCCAGAACTCTTGAACGGGGTGGGAGTACCCACACTTTACCCCATCCCGCACTTCCGATTAGCACGGTTGGTTACGTATGGTGAGAAAGAAGTTCAACATACATACGTACGTACTTACGTACATACGACGTGCCGAACCCACCGTGGTGTACCCGTTTATACTGCAGGGAAGGACAACATGCATGTAAGTGTAATAGCACCGGCTGGTGGACAGCAGCGGCAAATGTGGTGGGCAGACAGCGCAGACGCCGGTGAGCGTGTGCACGGCTGTGTCGGCAGGGCGGAAGAACTGGTGCAAGGGTCATAGAGGGGATCCATCTTGAAGCTCCTGGAACCTGCTAGTGGGTTCGAGAAGGGGGAAGTGGTCAGGGCGTCGCCAGGGCGGAGCCAGGTCACGCTGGTAGGATAAAAGGGTGCTGAGAGCGGGGAGCTCGAGGCTGTCGTGGGAGTCGGGGTCGTCTCGTCGTTGCCGCCGTCCTGGTCGCCGCCGCCATCCTCGCTGCCGTCTTTGTCATCGCTCGACGTCGCCGCTGCTAGATAGGTCAGCCAGCTATCTAGTCAGATCGCGCCGTCGATGCTAGGCGGTCAGTGTTGCGTTAAGAGCTAGCGAGTGTACAGCAGAGACCGTGTGTATCAAGCCAAGAAGGTGCCTCTACTGTCATTGTCTCCGGAGTCGTACACTACGTAAGTATGGGTGGAGAGAAGCGGGTGGGTTTTGAGACAGTTGCTCCGTGGCTTTAACTGCTGCCCCGGGAGATGAAATCTAAATGGCAACCGCACCGCAATACCTCGACTATCGACGTTTGCTGTCCAGTGTGCTTACCATTATACCACGACAGCATCCCTCATGCCCGAAGGCACCACGCAACAATGAAGATTCCTCGGTACATACTCCGCTAAGCAAGTGTACCTGTTTTCTCTTCGTCATGACGTTTGTTTACTCGGTAAAGTCTCACTGTGTCTCAAGGCTCATTTTCACGAGGGTCCTGATGAGTTTTTTTGTTGTTGTAGTTGTTGCTGCTGTAGGGGGTACAGCTGGTGTACATCTACCGGTCATCTCAGTCAGCCAACCCATGGCACCTGCTGGGTCTGTCCCGAAACCTCCCTGTCAGCAGCGAGCCTTCGACACTTCACGTGGCAGCCTCAAAGTGCACTTAGCCTGGCACAGGCGCCGTGGTGACGTCACCGTCACTTAGTGGCGAATGGCGGGCTGTTGGTATTGATGACGATTATCTTGAACGGGTCCGGAGCCTCCCCTAGGTCGACTCAGCCTCAAATGAGTGTGTAAACATTGCAACTGGGGAGAGGAAGTCGGCCGGGCGTGGTGCTGGCCACCCACCCCCTCGCGTGCCGTGCCGGCCTTCATAGGTGCTACTCGCTAACAGCACTTGCCCCTACAGTCTGTCAAGGCTATACGAGGCATCTCTGTCTGTTTGTAATCCCAACTAAGTGAGTGATTTGCAGGATATATATTTTCAGCATTGGCGGTGAACACTGGATGTGTTTCAAGCTATGTGGAGGAAACAATGGAGAACCCAGGAGGAAACCCGAGCAGAACAGGGGTAGGGCTGGTGGGAGACTATACAAACTCCATACAGCAAGGTGCCCAAGGTGGCACATCAAGCCCAGGCCACGAGTGTTGGCGCTGCGCCCACCGTGCCCTCTGTGATTTCATGCGAAGGGGGGAGGGGACAGAAGGTCAACGCCGAGAGGGCAGCTGCCCTGGCAGTTGAAGGGTCTCGTGCGGCGCCAATGTTCGGGCCGGTAGCCAAAATGTGAGCGAACCGCACTCGCAATGCAGCGGGGACGGGGGACAAGTTCGCCTTTTCATCTGACTCGATGCCAGAAGGCAGAGCGCGCCGGCGCTGTACGGGTGGAGGAGGGTTTGCGAGTTGTGAGCTGCCTTTGAACGAGCTAGGAATGCCACTCGGGAACACCGCGATGAACCTGAAAAAGGTCTCCGCCGTTGTCGGCCCGTAACTTAATGAAAAGCACCACGGCAAATACCGCCGGCAGGACAAACCGCGGTCAGGGGAGTTGTTTCCTCCAAAGCAAAACACAAATATCTCCCACCCTCCCTCCCGCAAGCGATGTCAGCGAGTATCACCCATGAAGGCCGGCACGGCACACGAGGGGGTGGGTGGCCAGCACCACGCCCGACCGCCTTTGTCTCCCTAAGTGCTTCCCCACGCATCAACAACAACAACCGCCATTCGCCGCCAAGCGGCGGTGACGTCACCACGGCGCTTGTGCCAGGCTATGTGTACGTGACGGCCACGCACGTGCGCACCAAAGTGCCTCCTTCTTCCCCTGTGCCGGTGGCAAAAAAAAACGACGTAACAGCGCTTTGCCAACGAGCGGAACTTCTTTCTCCCGTTTCGCTCGCACCTGCGGCTCGGCTTTCCTTTCTCTCTCGAGAGAGAGAAAGGAAAGCGACATGGCTACAAATGATAGCTCAACTAAGTGGCTTATCACCATGTGGAAATTTATAGCAGCCAATTACTAAATGTGGAGGGAAAAACCAGAGGACCAGGAGAAAAAAATCCACGTGGCCAAAGGGAAAGACACACCATAAACTTCAAATATACACGCAGGGATCGGGGTCGAGATCGAACCCACGACCTCCTGCATACCAGGCGAGGTAGTCAACATCTCTCCACCGTGGCGCCCATGTTTATATTGTTTGTTGGACTACTATTCCAAGCTCGCCAGACCTCTTGGACGGGTTGTGAGTACCCACACTTTACCCCACCCTGCACCTCCGATTAGCACGGTTGGTTACGTATGGTGAGAAAGGGGTTCAACATACGGCGTGCCCTGGCCTCCCAGAAACCTCTTAGTGGCCCTGGTTGTGATGGAATCTCAACACTGGACGGGGGGTCCTCGACATGAAGCAATGTGTGTAGCGCTCGGTGTGTGGTGGAGAAGGGGGGGGGGAGAAGGAGGGATTTGGGGAGGGAGGGGAGATTGACTGATTCTGACCGACAACACGTGACTTCACTAGGTGAGAAGCCACTGCTGAGACTTGAAGTTGCACACTTTGCCGCTGACAACTCAAGCGTGCATAAGGGTAGACTCAATCAGAATCATCAGTTTCTGTCCTGGACAATCCCGATGAGCTATGAAGCTCTTGTTTATAGATGTCCAGTCGGGGCCGGCAGTGGGGGGGGGGGGGCAGTTAAGCGCATGTTTATCACCCTCATTTATTAAGGTGGCTAATTTTAATAATCTTATTCCAATTCTTATATTTTGACATTGGCAAGAAAGGCCCCATGATAACAGCTAATTATTAGCCTTCATGCCCACCACCCCTGGTTACTAAGCCCCCCCCCCACCCCCACCCATCCCATCCCACCCCTGGCTAAAACACCCCGGCAACCACAGCGCTGACAGTCGCGGCATAAAAGGGAATTCGTTATCTCTCCGTCGTGCAGACGACTCCCCCCCAAAACCCCCCAAAGTTCCGTTCTGTTACGAATTAAAGTCACACGGGCAGGCTTAAGATATTGCAGTTCTTGTGAACTGGTGGTTTCGCAATGCACGAGGCTGTGGGAGCTGTTGCCAATGCAGTGCACGCGTGTGCGGTGTGTGTGTGTGCGTGTGCTCTGTTAAATCAATTTATTTATTTCCGGCCTGCACTAAATGTTTCTGTTTGGGATTCATATTCTCGTCATTTACAGATTCATACATTAAATCGCAAGGCACGGGAATGAAATAATAAATGATTTTCTTTTTTTTTCCCTAAATATTGCTACGAAGCGATTAAATGATGCTATCGCCACAGCGCTATATCTTAATTGCTCCACCCCGGGGCATTATTAAGCTTTCACGACTGTCCCTGGTAATTAAATACTAAAAACAATTAATTTTTTTTTACCAAGGAATGCCCACTGAGCTATATATATATCTCTTTTGTCAGAAGTTACCTGGCGACAAATAATCAATGGCTCAACGAAAGCGGACAGTTTTAGCAGCCAGATACTCTAAACGCGTGGTGATGTTTATTCTAAATGTGGATGGAAACAAACCCGGAGAAAGAAAAAAAATCCACAGAGACCGCGGGTAGAGAGCGAGAGAGAGAGAGACACGCAAACTGCAAATATACAGGCGAGGTCAGGGTCGGGATCGAACCCACGAACCTCTTGCATACCAGGCGAGATGGTTAACAACTCCAAATACCTCCGCAGCACTCGAGAGGAGCGTGATACATCACTCGTTTAGTGCATAAACGCTCACACCCCCCCTCCGCCTCCAAATCCGCGCGGTGAGTGACCGCCACTAGCACCACGCGTGACGATTTGCAGCGAGGCAGGCCGCGGCTCTGCGGTCTGCCGTGTGCCTTCCTCATTCCGCGTGTGGGAAGGATGCGGCGATGTGGTCCCCCCCCCCCCAAACAAAACAAAAAAAACACTCGTCGTTCAAATCCAGCCGGATCCTATCATCTCTAAAAAAAACCCACATCCGCGCAGAGGCGGTGTTCAATAGCGAGGCTGAGCCCCTGTGATCACCCACCCACCACCACCACTGACTTGTGTCTTCCACCAGTAACCTCCCACCATCACCACCACCACCCTTTCTCACTTCCATCTACTAGCCCGGTGGTCAGTCCGAGGGTGGGGCGAGAGATCCTGAAAGTCCACGACTTCATTGATTCTTGAGCAGAGAAAATACACGGGACGCTTCCTTCCCATTTCATCGCCCTTGCATCTCTGCTGTTTGTTTCCGAGATCATAACCCAGAGCTTGTGTGTTTTTTTTCTACGTGCCCGAAAATTCGATCGTTTGGACGTCGTTGCGACACCAGTTCTCTACTCGTGTCTACCCATTGTTGTTGTTGTCTGCAACATATATGACACGAAAAATAAGGATGGGCCCTGTGCGTTCAGCGATGGCGTGACGGTGATCGCGAGCGCCTTGGCGGCGAGCCGATCTCGCCAGGCCGTGCCCGCGGAACCCGTGACGCGGTGGCTAGGAGATGTTAACTACCTCGCCTGGTGTGCAGGAGGTCGTGGGTTCGTTCCCAACCATGACGCCTGCTGCTGTATATTTGAAGTTTGCATGGGGGGTGGAGGGTAGTGGGTGGGCGGTAGTGGGTGGGGGATTAGGGGGTGGGGGGTACGGGGTGTCGGGTAGGGGGTGTGGGGTAGGGGGTGGGAAGTGGGGGTAGGGGTGGGGGATAGGGGTGGGGGGTGGGGGGTAGGGGGTTGGGAGATGTTAACTGCCTCGCCCCGTATGCATGAGATCGTGGGTTCGATCCCGACCCTGACTTCTGTATATATGTCGTTTGCATGTTCTCCCCGTGGTCGCGTGGATTTTTCTCCGGGTCCTCCGTGTTTTTTCCTCCACATTTAGGATCAACATCACGCTTTTAGAATATTTGGCTGCTATAAATGTCCACGTTATGATAAGGCACTTCGTTGAGATATAATTTGTGGCCAGGTCGCTTCAGAAAAAGAGCTGTAAAGCTTAGTGGACCTTAGCTGATAACTTAAACAATAGTTTAGTTTATAGTTTATTTCATATCGGTCAAATCTCATGCGTTGATAATGTCAGCCATGTTCAGGTATCGAACTTAGATTGCCTGGCTCATAGCGCGGTGCCACATGCAGTGAATCAAATTTTTGACTCTCCGTTAATTTTTTAAGTGGAGAAAAAAATGTCGATGATTTAGAATGTAGGTATTACCGATCTTTTCAGAAATGTAGTTCGTGTAATACTGTTTGGTAAAAGTAATAATATAATTTATCCATGACAGCCTTGCTGGGTCTTTGTCCTCTTTTATTTCCGAAAAACAAAACTTTACTAGGAATGTTTAACCAATTCCCTTCGGAATGTTCGTGTTTTCACCCTTGGGCCTGGCTGCATGCAATGCAAAGGCGTCGACATTGATGGAGAGAGAGAGGACTTTAATCTTCTCTCCAATTCCCTCTTTGACCCTTGAACGGACCACACTTCCTTCGCTTGCACCTCCGATAACCACGGCTGGCTACGTACGGTGCGAAAGAAGTTCAACATACCTACAAGGCCTCTCCAAAACAGAAGCGAGGTCACGATCGCAATCGTGACGTCTCGATTACGTTGACGGTGATTACGACGACGTTCCATTTACGACGCTTGCGCGAGTCTGAATCGAATTCAAATTACACAGATGAATACGATGCAATTCGAAGGGCCGTGGAGATACCACTCGAGCGGCATAGGAAGGGTTGAGAGAGACCGAGGGTGAGGTGGGAGGGTGCTGGCGGAACGAGATACGGGGACGTGGGGGGCATGTGGCTCGATAAGAGGCGGATTTTCATTCGCTCTCTCGAGCAGCCAACACCGTTCAATGTGTACGTACGTGCGTTGAACTTCTTTCGCCAGGTAAATAGCCAACCTTGATCATCTGAGGTGCGGGGGAAAGACAACAAACATAACACAAAAATCAGTTCTAAAGAAATGCGTTTTCGATCTCGATATTAAAGTGCCTTCCTAGTGTCGGAAGGAAGAGCGTTCCAGACGGCCTCAGAAACGCATCTGAAACCGCGCGATGCGGTGACCGTCTTCCGCTCGATGGTCAGCCAAAAGCCGTCAGTGTGTGATGCCTCCCTGCGAGTCTAGGGGTCCCAATGTAAGGACCGTGGATGTGACGAGAGAAGTAGCACAGAACAGAAATAGACGGAGAGAGAGAGACAGAAGGGAATTGCAAGCGGCTCACAAAAATGAATCTAAGGCAAGATTTTTCGGGCGTGCGTTGTATTGTCTCGTCAGTCACAAAGTCGTTGAGTCTGCATTCGAATGACTCGTCAGTAAAACAAAAAAATCGAATCTCGGCGTTTAGCGTCGGCAAACAGATGTCTGCCTCGCGATTCGTGACCCTGGTTTGGCAGTCGCGATTTCAATTAAAGGCGGGGAAGGGGGGGGGGGGTGCTTTAATTATCCTCCCTCTCGCGTTCGTTACGACGAAAATAAACAACAACCCCGAGGTGGACGTGAAATTTCACGCCGCTCGCACGCACGCAGACGGCCGCTCTCAAAGCCGCCTCGTCAAGATGCAGCGACGTCTTCTCGTTTCCTCCTTCGAGGAGCTCCAGCCGCCGCCTGAGACCGCACGGGAGAAAGGGGTGCGTCTGCGTTTCGCATCGTGTCCCACTGGACGTCTGTAAAACGAGACAAAAAAAGGAGCTTTGAAGCTCATTGGATTCCTCCACCATGGGACCTCCTCGTACGCCTTTTGGCGTCCTCTGGTCTCACACCGTTTGAGACTAGGCTCGAAAGAAAGCCGTCTCTGGTGTGGACCAATCCGTTTCAAAGACAATGCATATGTTATCAGGGTGTGTTTTTTGTTTGCATTCTGACCACAAGCATTGTGGTTAATGCAGACATGATTCATTGTCAAAGGTTTCAGTTTGGTGTTTTAACATATTAACAGAGCTGTTTTGTTGCCAGAAAAAAAGGGGAAAACCTATTCTCGGATTCCTGCAGTATGAGTAAATATGTATATTCTGTTTCTGATCATCCACGCGCCTGCCTGCTGGTCGTGATTGCGTGCCACGGTGAGCCTGGAGTCGCACTTATTCGTCAACGTGTATGAATGTGGGGAGCGGCGGTGTAGTGGTTAACGCGAACCGAGATCGATTCCCGCTCACGGCAACCCACAGCGACGGTTATTTGAACCGGTCCTGAGCCTCCCCTCGGTCGACTCAGCCTCAAATGAGTGCCTGGTGCGGTGTGTAAACATCGCCACTGGGGAGACAAAGGCGGCCAGGCGTGGTGATGGCCACTCAGCCCCTCGTGTGCCGTGCCGGCCTTCATAGGTGTTCGCTAACGGCACTTGCCCCGACCGTTTGTTAAGGCTACACGGGGGGGGGGGGGAGATCTTGGTCTTTGTTTGTGAACCTAGGACCGGTTCAACGGGAATCGAGCTCAGTGCGCTAACCACTGCACCACCGCTCCAACCACCGCAATTTGCGTTTTCAGACTCATACTAGCTGAGGACCCTTAAATAAAGGGAGGTAATTTTAATTGAGCGTTGTTGAACGGGCACGGCTTTAGAGAAGTAGAAGAAGAAAAAACACGTGTAATTTAATGTAGTACATTTGCTATTAAGGCTATCACGTACGACAACCACGTGGGCAGTCGTAGCGTGGCATCATCCTCCGTACCTCCGATGAGCACGGTTGACCACGAACGGTGCGAAAGAAGTTCAAAATACATACTAAACATACAAGGGTCTGCTGAAAGAAGATCCTGTGTTCCGCTATTTATTCAGGAGGACGTGGGCTCGATCCCGACCCTGACACCTGGTGTATATTTGGAGTTTGCGTGTCTCTCACTATCACCATCATCACGGTGGCTAGGAGATGTCAACTACCTCGCCTGGTACGCAGGAGGACGTGGGCTCGATCCGGACCCTGACACCTGCTGTATATTTGGAGTTTGCGTGTCTCTCACTATCACCATCATCACGGTGACTAGGAGATGTCAACTACCTCGCCTGGTACGCAGGAGGACGTGGGCTCGATCCGGACCCTGACACCTGCTGTATATTTGGAGTTTGCGTGTCTCTCACTATCACCATCATCACGGTGGCTAGGAGATGTCAACTACCTCGCCTGGTACGCAGGAGGACGTGGGCTCGATCCGGACCCTGACACCTGCTGTATATTTGGAGTTTGCGTGTTCTCTCTCTCTCTTCTTCTTGTTCATGTTTTTTGTTTGTTGCGGTTGCACCCGATTCAAGAGCCGAATGGCTCACAGGGCTAAACCAAATAAATGAACTATGAACTATGAACTCTGCCCGTGGTCGCGTGGATTTTCCACCCCACATTTGGAACCAACCCGCGTGTATTCACGCGATAAGCCACTTTGTTGCGTCATCATTTGCGATAGCCAGGTCGCTTCTGAAAAAGAGCTACGTAGCTCAGTTTGGCCTTACCTGGTGATATAAAAAAGTGTAAATGCACGTCGAACTTCGTTGACACCCTACTTAAAGCCAACCGTGCTTAACCGGAGGTGTGGCGGGGGGGGGTGTAAGGACGACATCGCTCCCTCGCTCACGCACTCCGACATCCCCCCCTTGTGGAGCGAACGAGAACGCCGCCTCCTTAACCTAACACCCGGAGGAGGAGATAGTCGATAAATACATTATTTTGTTAAAAGGTGCGTGCGCGATTTTCCATTTCATTCGTTCGTGCTCGGTCGACAGTCCAAGACTCCCGGCCACGCTATTTGCACGGTGGTGTGGTTTCTCTCCCTCCCCACGAAGGCTTGACTTGCACCGTGAAACTGCCATCGCTTTGTTCACGCAACGGGAATGAAACGTTGAGGAAATGGGCAAAACAAAAACAACGACAACAACAACAACAGAGAAGGGTAGTCAGTCGCGTCGCGGCCACATTGTTAGCTCAAGGGGTGCGGTGATCGGTGCGGTGTGGCACCAATATTTGATTTGTCTCGCACGGTCGCACCAAGGCTATTCCATATCTCGGTATCTTCTTACCTTAATAACATCACTACATACGGGTCGTTGTTCTTTTACACCGTGGTTGACAACAATTCGCACGGTGGTTGTCACGGGGACCCCAACTCATAGCTTTCGCCACCGCGGGAGCCGGGGGGGTGACAATGCCCCCACGCTCGTTACGCTACTCACGTTGGGTGATATCCGCCGCCCTCAAATACACTTAGACGTTAAAATCTTGACTTAAAGCTTTCGTGACTGCAGGCATTCATATTCTTGGGTCTTTCGGTAAGGTCACGTAGATAGGTTCAAAGAAAATAACAAAAAATAACAAAAAAACCTACGACGTTTCGATCGCAACACAAGCGGTCGTCTTCAGGATGACGAACGCTTCTGTCATCAGGATGACGACCGCTTGTGTTGCGATCGAGACGTCGTAGTTTTTTGTTGTTATTTTTTTGTTAATTTTATTTTAACCTATCCACGTGCCTTTACCGCTTTACCGAAAGATCCAAGAAAATAAACTAAGACGTGTGTTTAGCACGCAGATGGGCCCTGTCTACCACTCCCGTCTCGTCTCCCCGCCCCATTCCCTCGCTGTCTGCTGCTCCCATTGTCTAGAATGCCACTCCTGACCCCCCCGCCCCCCACCACGAGCTGCCTGTGCTGTCGACTTCCTTCCCCTGTTCAAGTCCCGCCTCTTGACCTTCCTCTGCGTTTGACTGACTTTCTCTTCTCTTGTATATAATATATACAATTTATACATCAAACCTTTTTTTTTGTCCCCTGCGTAATAATTTAAATGTGAAATGTTAAATTGCAAACCATGTCGGAACCTCACCAAAGGCATGTTAACTTTAATGAGTGTTTGAAACCTTTATATCACAACTCTGTCGTCTTGCGTAGTGAATACTATGTAGTGTGTGCAGTAACTCCTTGCTTAGCACACAAAAAAACATTCGCTTTCACATCTCTGTGATGAGCGTGTCCTGTTTTTTTTTTCTTTTTTGAAGATGCGGTTCCATTTCGAAGCGATGCAGATTGTATTGTATGGGTCTCTATGTGAGCCATTGAGTCTCGATTTGAGTCTATGGGTCTGAGTGTTCCTGTACAGAGGCTTGAAGTGCTATCACAATTAGACGCTACGTAAATACAAATTGTGTTGCACGGGTCTCTATGTGAGCCATTGGGGTCTCCATGTGAATCTATGGGTCTCCGTGGGAATCTGTGCATCTCCCTTCCTGTAGAGCATCTCGAGATGCTGTCAAAATTAAACGCTGCGTAAATACCAATTGTGTTGCACGGGTCTCTGTGTGAGCCATTGGATTCTCCATGTGAATCTATGGGTCTCCGTGGGAATCTGTGCATCTCCCTTCCTGTCACAATTAAACGCTGCGTAAATACCAATTGTGTTGCACGGGTCTCTGTGTGAGCCATTGGATTCTCCATGTGAATCTATGGGTCTCCGTGGGAATCTGTGCATCTCCCTTCCTGTACAGCATCTTGAGATGCTGTCACAATTAAACGCTGCGTAAATACCAATTGTGTTGCACGGGTTTCTGTGTGAGCCATTGGAGTCCCCACGTGAGTCGTCGGCTCTCCGTGTGAACCTATGGCTCCTTGAGTGTTTCTCTCCAGCAACTTGAGATGATGAGGTTGCGTGTACACGAGTTCTAGTCGCTTTCCACGGCCAAAACCGCAACGTCCAACAACAAAACAGCGGTGCCTGCAGGGGAGCTTATGGAGGCTCTGACAGCTCCGTGTTTTTCGAAGATGGCTGCGCAGTTTTTTGTTTTTTGGCCAGAGGGCATCAACGGCGCAGGAGCGTACCGGGGCGCCAGACGCACGTTTAATCGCCCCTCTAATTCACGGCTCCAAGCGGCTGTCAACGGAGCTGAGCCAACGCGGACTTATAGCGATCCTCGGCCACCTTGTTCCCTTGTGGCGATGAGTATCGGATTACCTTGTTATATATTTTTTATCTCGTATTTTTTCCAGAAGTTTAAGGACAAATTTGTGATCTTTAATTGGATTGTTTTTTTGGGGGGGAGGGGGGGGAGGAGGGATCGTTTACGTTGCGTTCGGATGTAGACTGTCTTCCTGCTCGCGAAGGTGATGCCACCTCAATTCCAATTTTGGTTCAACCCGAATCAACCATCCTGAGAAATGTCACGTATATGCCGGACAGCTGTGAAAAGAGCTTCGTCGCTCATCGGATTCGTCCCAGTCTAAATGAAGGTTCTCATTCTGACATGTTCGCTTGATTTTGGGATATTCGGATTGATATGAAAATCGAGAACTCGTTCCCCTTCTCGAGATTCAGGGCACAGACAGAAATGCTGGAGGCATTTCATGGGGAATTATTCATGCTTGCGGACACACCTTTAGAATGTGTGTCTAAATGTCTAAGAAGCTTATGTGAGTGGGGTGGGGGGTGGGGTGGTGGTTGACGCACTGCGCTGTGAACCCAGTGACCGAGTTCGATTCTCGCTCACGACTAATAACAGCGGCGAATATGTGAACCAGTCCTGGACCTCCCTTCGGTCGACTCTACCTGAAGCGGTGTGTAAACATCAGCAATGGGGAGACAAAGGCCGCTGGGCATGGTGTTGGCCACCCACCCCCCTCATTAATGTGCTGGCCTTCACAGGTGCCCGTTAACAGCACTTGCTCCCAATATTCCGCTAAAGGCTATTCGGGGGTGATATTTGACTTTACCCTGGATCTTAAGTGCCGCTTCACCGCTCTAGCCTGGCTTCAGGCACAAGTAGCTACTTTCAAGGGCCCTGCGCTAAACGCTTTCAAACTATCAATTCCGGTTCAGTGATTCTGCACTTGCTCTATTACTATAGTACTATACCGCCTTCAACTTTTATGGACGACTGGGTGTTTAAGGTTAGCGATTTGTCGTTTCGTCTGGCTGTGTAGCAAATGTAAAAATACAATTACTTTACTACGCCAGTTAGAAATTTGTGTTTTCATATTTACGTGTTTTTTTTTTCCATTATTTAGGGCCCCTTTATAACATACGCTACAGGCCCCGCACTTGCTTAATCTGGCACTGGGATCAGCGCGTGCCTCCCGAGCCTAGATGCGACCATCGCCATTGACGGGGAGCGGCGCTGCACTCGCGCACATGGCGCCGGTGACCTGAGTTTGACTCCTCGAAACGGTTAACATCGGTGGCAAGCGGCGTCAGAACTCGTCCCGGGGCCTCACCACCCAGGCCTACGGAGCCTTAAATTAGAACTTTGGTGCAGTGTTTAAACGGCCGTGCGGGGGCGGTAACGCACGCGTCCATGCACGAAAAGCCTGGCCACAGCACCCCGCTCACGCGTCCTGCTTGCCTTAATAGCTTGTTCAGTACTGGCCTTTGCCCCCAGCAGTCTGTATGGCTACACAGGGGTATTTGTCTGTGTGTGTTCGTGCGTGCCACTGATACGCAGCTACATGATTGGAAATGCCACGAGGGTTAGTGTTGTTGGTATTAATGGCTCTACTATCATATCAGGCGTATTTCACCCTCGCTCGCATTTTTACAGTCTATTATATTTCGTAACTCAGCCCCCCCCCCCTCTAAATACAATAACAACAGACACTTTTAATCTCGATGGGTCCTCATCTGGTAAAAACAAAAAAACGAAAAGTCTAACTGTTTAACGCGCAGGCTTTCGCGACCAATATTATTCATAATGCATGTTTTTGGGTTAGATCGCGTAAGTATGAATGTATCGTAACCCTCCACCACCCGACGCAGCCTGTAAGCTTTGTCACATAAACAAAACTCTACACCATACCGGTGGGCTGAAGGAGTAACTAATTGGCACGACTTGGTGGCCTCCCTTAAGTTGACTCAGCCTCAAATGAGCACCTGGTGTGCTGTGTAAACATCGCAACTGGGGATACAAAGGCGGCCGGGCGTGGCGCTGGCCACCCACCCCCTCGTGTGCCGTGCCGGCCTTCATAGCTTGAGAATACTTGCCCCAACAGTCTGTTCAGGCTATATTGGGGGATCTTTGTCTTTGCTGGTCGCGAATCCCACGCAATGGAGAACTCGCCGTGACTGTCCACAATTGGAATCGCCCGTCCCCTCCGGCCTGCGAGGCACAGCATCCCCTTCCTCTCCCCCCCCCCCCCCTCTCTCTCTCTCGCCAAAGCGCCGTCCGCTGGGCCTTGGCGAGCCAAAGTGAGAGAGGTTCGAGACGGAGACGCGCGCCCATGGCGAGACGCCGGGGCGAGGTCGCGAACTTGACGCCTCGCCCGCTAACGAGCGGAGGGCGGCGCGTGGGGGTAATTAAACGAAAAACAACAACAACAAAAAACAACAACTCATCATCGCGATTTGGCGCGTTGGATGCGCACGGTGGCAGCCAACGGCTGCGCGTTCCGCGGGACGCAGCTGGCCAATCGGAGGCAGATTGACGGCTACCCCGACATTGTAATGCATCTGCCGTTCGTACGGTTTGAACAACTTTCATCACACCGCACGTAGCCAACCGTGCTCATCGGGGGTTGCGGGATGGGGGGGGGCATGGTGGAGAGGACAATAAACTGGACGCAACAATCGGTTCTGAAGGAACGAGTTTTCCATTCTGCCGTTGCGTTGAGCACCTCGCCTGTTTTTGCCGCGCGATCAAAACCGCGTCGAGCGATCGAGCGAGGGGCAACCGCGCGTGCTACCGTTGGGGTAGGGGGCAGTCCATAAATGATGTCACGCACCTGGGGGGGGGGGTCAGACATTTGTGACGATGTGTGACGAGGGGGGGGGAGGTTTGAGAAATGTGACGTCACATCGAAATGCGCAACTTTAAATGAATGTAGAATTGTTATAACAACACTCATTGTTATAACAACACTCCTACAACATCGGAGTGCAGCGCCACATTCAATACGCACTACAATGACAACAGTTTAACGCGATTTGAAGCATGTTTTATTTTCAAAATGGAAATATATATTTTTTTGGGGGGGTGGGAGGGCAGAGCTTTGTGACGTCATAATTGAGGGGGGGTCTGACTTTTAGTGACGCCGTGTGACGAGGAGAGGGGGGTCAAAAATCGCGTGACGTCATTTATGGACGACCCCTAGGCGGACAACAAAACCCCCTCCGCGGCGAAGAAGGGAATCCGACGGATGGAGACGTGAGGACAGCGGCTGCGACTGAAGAAGATGCCCGCTGTTGCTAGCTCAGTGGTTTTGTCCCCCGACTTAGCGGCTCTTTTGGATTACCTATCGGCGGAGTTGGACACAAAGTCGCAAGGGACGGACGGATCGAGCAGAGCAACGTTCACCGCAGACAAAGTTTGGCAGGTTTAGGAGCAGATCCAAGGCGCGCGCTGAGGATCGCACATCACTTTACAGTTTGCTGTTTTGTAAATCGGCGAGCGAGATTTTTTGTTGACAAACCTTAAACACTGCTACCCTAGCAATTGATTTTTCGCGGATCGTTTGCCGACTTTCGAAGGTGTTGCCAATGCCGGCTGTCGTTCCAGCGTAGCGTAGTATAGTGAAATATCCGCCCCCCACCCCACCACCAGTTGTACGTAATGATGAGGCCCTCATCCAGCAGTGGCTTGATTCGGGGGCTGTGCAAGGACACGGGGGAGGGGGGGGAGGAACATCTAATGAGCTGACCCCATGAAGTAGAAAGAACATGGAGAGTTGCATAGTTCAGTCTTGAAGCGATTGCCTTTCTATTAGCTGAATGGCATACAAACCCTTAACTTTTGAGACAATCATGAAATCAATAATTCAGCGATAAAAAAAATGTATTTAGGTTGAAGCGGTTTCATTTCTTCATCTTCACACAGTTGGGGTTCGGCGGAGAGCGAGGGTACTCCATTCATATCCGAATCCGCGCCTGGGCACGCGCCTTAGCGTTAATAATCAATGGGAGTGATTACTTATTGAGGACAATATCGTAGGAGATCCGGCTTAAGTGGGCACTCCGTGGCATCTGCCTCGTGACGCTGAGACGTTTTAAACATTGAGGTGTCCCGGTGGAAGTCTCCGTGCCAGGTCACTGAGCACAGGACCCGATGTGAGGCTTGGGTTTTGAGTCTCAGATTCTCACCCAAAGTAAAAAACAAACGGACGTCATCTCAGCACCGCCACTTACATGAGGTTACATTTTCAAGAAAAACATTTTTATTATTCATAATAGATTTTTCTCTGGGGGGAGTCGAATCGCGTGAGTAAAAACTGAGTAACGTGTGTCGTATAACCTCCTCCACCCGACAATACTAAATTGGCACGTTTGTTCACGTGACTATTTTATTTATTTCATTGGTCATGTCAGGTGGAGGGTGCACAGCACACATTCGCATTGTCCTCACGTGATCTGACCGCAAGAACAATCACTATGAATCATATGTGGTTCATTCAAGATTCAACCGAACTTATAGGTTCGGATTAGCGGCATTCCAACTGTTGTCCGTGAATCAGCTGGCCCGGCGGGAAGCGCTCCGTGGAACTGTGGCAATTGTTCAGCAGTTGTGCAACCACGAGTGACCATACATCATGGAGCCACTGGATATTCAGGACACCTGTAACATCTGTAATTGACACATTTAAAGAACAATAATCGCGTGACAAATTTGGCAGGAGTCTGTAATTGTGTCCGTTTCAATGTCTTAGAAATAAATTGAAAATATCTCCCAATTTTGTTTTGAATCCTTAGCTTAAGATTATGTTATCTTTTTTTACCACGTGGTGGTCCACTAAGCGTTTTTTTCTTCTTTCAAAACTGACAGCGAGTGGCACTGCAGTTCAGAAAAGGTTGGCCATACACGTGGTCTAGGTAATTGCGACAGAATGAGAGATCGCCGCTGACAGTTTATGGAGTGGCTAGTAGTGGCATCATCTGGCAACTGCTGTGTGAGCTGACGTCACGGTCGATTTCTCATTCGTTCCACGAGGCTCGTGTTTTGCCCACCGTAGCAGCAACGGCATTTTACGACGTTCAACGCTGCATTTTGTATTTCATTTCACAAGAATCGCTCGTGTCGTTACGCCGTATTTATTTGTCCCAGGGTTTCCGATGGAAAATATACTTCTGTAATCGGCGGGTTCTTGCCTGGCAAATCAATACATCATGAATTGAATTGGAGGAGGTTCAATAAAAAATAAATTAAATTTGTATCAACTCGGGTTTTATTGCCTTCAAATGCGACCGGTGCATCTTAAGATGATGCATAGATGGGGGGGGGAGGTGGGGGGGGGGGAGGGAGGAATGCACCTGAGGAAGATGTGAAAGAGAAAAGAGCGGGATCGTTCTTTAGATGCTAACTACCTCGTCTGGTACACAGAAGGTTCATGAGTTCGATCCCCGATCCAGTATTCGTCCGCTCTTGAAGAGACAGAGAGAGAGGACGACTCACAGGGACGACGAGGAACCAGTGATGAGTGAGAAATGCAGCAGCGAGGCCGTGAGCCGGCGCCAACAATTGCCCAAGCTCTGCGGTCCTATATATATATGAAAAGTGCAATCGGTCAATTGATGAGTGTTTGCATGTGGGAAGAAACCGGAGCACCCGGATAAGAACCCACGCATGCGAGGGGACAACGCTCTATCCCCTACTGATGGAATAGGGTACGGGCACCTCGTCAGCGCCCGCGGGAATGGACTTTCGCAACATCTTTGTGCGATCCACCAATCCTCGCTGCCTACACAGTGCTGTATTCCAGGCGGCCACGTGCATAGCCACCATCACCTTGGCTGAATCTTGCATGCCGATGCAGGTGAGTCGTCTGGCTCCAGCATTCTGGATGTATTCGAGCGAAATCGGTGATGCGAAATACACTTACACGAAGATTTACATGTCAGGGATTTATTTGCAAAGCTGCCGCGCTCAGTGTGCGGGCAAGAACGTAGCCTCTGTTCGAGCACGCGCCGAGGTTTGATGAACACGACGTCGTACGCTCCATTCGTCCGCGTCGTGCGATAGTAATTCATTGGGTGACACATTACGTAATTACTTGCGGTTACAAAACACTCGCTCCCCAGATTTAGAAGAAGAGAAATTATGAAGCATCAATTATCTCATTCCACCCCCCACCCACCCAGCACCACCCCTGCAGTCTGTCTCCTGGTCGTGTGTTTACACAGTTTAGCTCCAATAAGCCACGCGCAGATGGCTTGGGCGGGAGCGTCCCACTAAAAAAAAAAAGAAATGACGTGGGAGAGCGCGTGGGGCTTCGGTTCACCATGCGCGCCGAGAGGCAACGCGCTCGCAATTCGCATCGCGAGACGGAGAGGGCGTCGCGCGCGGAATTAGCGACGTGCAACGGGTTAATGAAAATCATTCAAAGTGTCGAGGCAAGCAAAAGTAGAGCTTGGGTGGGGCACGTCGCGGCTCGAGTGGACGACGGCTGACGGACGAGCATAATGACGGAGCGGGAGCCAAGGCATGCGCCGCGATAGCGAGGTGTTAATTACCTCGCCTGGTTTGCAGGGGGTCGTGGGTTCGATCCCGACCGTGACGCCTATTGTATATTTGGAGTTTGCGCGTTCTGCCCGTGGTCGTGTGGATATTTCTCCGGGTCCTCCGGTTTTCCACCTCCACATTTAGGCACATGCGTTGAGAGTATTTTGGTTGCAAAACATTTCCACGTGATAGGCCACCTCGTTTGGCTATCATTTGTGGCCAGGTCGCGTCTGAAAAAGAGCTGTATAGCTCAGTGGTTCCTTACCTGGTAAAAAAAATAAAAGTTAAAATAAATGAAATATTGTAAAATAGTTATGCAACGCGCCCGAGAGGACGCCCGCCGCCGAAGAGATGGAGCCGCGAGATCGGTCCTGCCCAGGTGCCCGGTGGATAATCATCACGCAGCAGGATCGTGAGTGGTGGCGGTGGCTTGCGGAGAGGCCTTTCATCCAGCAGTTGATTGACCACGGCCAATGATGATGACCACGACGACGACGATGATCTCTGGGCATCAAAAAACCAACGCAAACCCGGGCCCTGTCGCGTTCGCTGGCCGCCAGTTATCGTCCGCGCCGTCGTCCCGATCGCTCCGTTCTTCAGTGCCGCGTGTCTTGGCTCTTGCCGCACGCTTCGCGAACGCTTGGCTAGCGCTGGCATCTTTTGTCGGAGGCTCGTTCTACCAGGTCGGTTTACAAAGGGAAGTGTTTGTTTTATTTTTGTACATTTTTTTTTACTTTTTTTGAAAACTGGGTATATCATACATATTAAAAAAAAACATTTGTATCGATTCGCTCGGCACAGTGGCTTCATTGACATGCGCTCGGCTTGTTCACAAGACGGCCCCGCCGCGGATCGTATGAATGAGAGCGCTTTAGATGTAGGATGGAGACGCGCACGTGCAGGAGACGCACGGGAAACTGTGTGTGTGTGTGAGATTGAGGACAGGTTAGGCTCATGCACGCACGTGGACAGAACACCTTTTGTCTGCCCCCCCCCCCTCCCCAATGCCTTAGCGGGTTGTGGGAGTTGTTTGGCCTGGTCAATTAAAATGAGGAGCGTGAACGTGAAAGCGTGGAAGTGCAGTGCAATTTTAAATGGAGTCCGCGCGAGTCGTGCTGCTCAGAGAACTCTGCTTGTTGTGTTGACGTCGTCACGAGCACTCGCAGGGCAGGCGACACAGCAGGAATCACAATCAGAGTCGTTATTGATACCGGAGGAATCCGATGAGCTACAAAGCTCTTTTTTACATATTAAACCAGAATAGGGGTTTACCCTTTCTGGCAATGAAAGAGGTGTTAAGATGTTCAAAGACCGAATATAAACCCTTTGCAAGGAATCAAGTCTGCACTAACCACGCGTATTTTCTTTGGTTCTTTCGGTAAGGTCACGTAGAATGAGAACATGCAAACAAACATGCTCTGATGAATAATATACGCATTGTCCTTGAAACCGATTGGCATACAGCAGAGACAGCCTTCTTGAGGGCCTAGTCTCACCAGTGTCAAACCAGAGAACGCCCAAAGGCGAACAGCACGAAGACAATGCCACTCACTATCAGAGGCATTTACAGCTCGGGGCGAGCAGCTTCATCATGGGGCCTTTTGCCAGTGTCAAAGTATGAAAAAATAAGAATAGGTGTTACCTCTTCTGGCAATAAAACATGGTGTGTTAAGATGTTCAAACACCAACTGGAAAGATTTTGCAAGGAATGGAGCTCTCTTTTTTCACGGATGTCCAGTGGAACACCTGGGAGGTCAGGGCAGGCACAGCGCCGATGCGTGTAGGGAACGAGGGGCTCGCAGGTTAATGTCCAGCCTCATCCTCCCAGGAGCCCCCCAAAGCCCTCGTCCCAACCTATCGCAACTAAAGCGATTTTGCGTTGAGAGAATGCGGCCGCTGTGAATGTCCACACGATGGTAAGCCGCTTCGCCGAGCTATCAATTGTGGCAAAGTCGATTCCATAAAAGCGATGCGTCGCTCGGAGGGCCTATAATCTGGTAAAATAAAAACATAGTTTAGTACCGTGGTTGTATAGTATGTAGTCACCAGCACAATGTACAAGGGTGAAGATAAAATCCATTAGAAAAGGCTTCGGACGATGAAATTTGGTTTGAAATTGCAGGGCTCTCTCTCGCATTGTGGCAACTTACCAGCAGGAACCTTACAGTTGCACAGAGGAGGTTTGCGGTTCGAGCCCCACCACCACCCTGGTTAATATTGCTCGTATCTTCGTGGTATTAACAGCTACACAGAGGACGTTAACGAGCCCGTGATGGTCTTTGGAATGAGCTACCTATTGCGTCCGGCGTCACGGCCAAAAGTTGCAAAAACAGTTGAATATTTTAACCGTGCGATGACTCGATTGGGAACACACATCGCCGCTGCGTTCCCAAACCCAAAACCTGTCGAGGAGACGCCGTGGAATAAGTCTCGAGGCTCAGCGAGACCTTTCCTGGGCAAACAAATGTTCACGACAAAATGCCAAAACAAAAGCTCACTCGATCTCACAAGGAGACAATGTCCGACGCCACATTGTGCGTGGCTTTTGAATCCCACCACCAGCACCACCAGCACCCCCACCCGACGGCCCGTTGACACCATTGTGGTTCTCGTGTTCGCAGATTGCCCGCTGCCTCCCGCCGCCCCCGTGCCAACGTTGTTATTCGCGCGTGGCTCGAGAGGCCCTCTGCCGGCTTTAATTGATTCATTTATTTTCACTTCGCGTGTTTGCTTTGTGTGGTGGGTTTTTTTTTTTTGGGGGGTGGGGGGGAGAGTGGCTTGGCACGGGGCTTACTCCGTGCTGCGTGCAATTAATCAGGACGCGGGTTTTTGTCGGAGCGGTTTGGCGTAAGACCCCCGGTGACACTCCCGAGATCTCCTTCTCGCCCTCACGTGGACTCGGAGAGAAACGCATCTTGACGCGGAATAAAATGTGAAATGAAGCGAGGGCGATCGGTGATCCCGCACTGGCTTATCCACTGCAGTCGCGAGCTGTGCCGCAAGTCAGTCCCCTCCTCATCACTCTCGTATCGCTGCTACTGTGGTCGCTGTTGCCGTGAACTTCACTCGTGGATTCCTCCTCCATCCACGTTGCGCACTCCATACCAGGCACTGCCTGTTCTCTCCGTTATATATGTATGCATTTATACATACTGTGTTCAAATACCACTGTGCAAGTGACAATACACTAGCCCGCCTGTTCACTCGGCCACCCACCCACCGACTCAATTACTCACCTACCCACTCATTCACTCACCCAAGCGCTCAATTACTCACCCACCCACTCAACAAATACACCGCGGGTCACAACACTCCTTTATAGCTCCTTCTTGCCCTCGCATCGCTCCACTTTGGAACTCCCTTCCCTCCCCGTCGTCTCTTTTTACCCACAACAACCCTCGTTCCGTTATCAGGTGCGACGCCGACGGCGCCGTTCGTTGCTGGCCCCTCGGCGTTTTGCGGATCTGTGTTCAGCAACGTGTGCGTTAGTTACAAACAAACAGAGAGAGAGAGCTCTCGTCCTGCTCGTGGAAATTATTCGTCGCAGGTGGGTTGACCTCCTCCTGACCCCCCCCCCTCGCCCCCATTCAACGTTTACCAAACAGGTGCGGTAATTTGGCCAAGTTCGTTTTAAAAATCACGGGGGAAGGAGGTGAGGATGGACAATAGTGTTAGCGAAAGTCCTCACTACGTGTTAAACTGTGAACAAGTGTTGATCTTCTGAGAGCAAAGGCGGAACAAACCCACCCCCCATGCGATTTGGTTAATTTGTATTCAGGATTTTATTACCCGTTGTGACAAGCGAACGGATTGGATTAAATGTTATTGTGTTCTTCGTACATCATCACGACCTGCATGTTTTTTTTTAGGAGCATTTTTTTCCGGTACGGTTGGTTCAGAGCCCCGTTGAAACATTTCCGTACGCAAGCTCGCCTCAATAAAGCCGTAATGGACAATGATAAATTGGACATTTGCCCAAGTGCGTGCGCGTGCTTTAGTGTGGCGTAGCGGTTAGCGCACTGCAATGTGAGCCCGGCGAATCGAGTCTCGTTCCCGCTCACAGCCAGCGTCGGTGCCACATATCTGAACCCGTCCTGGGCCTCCCTTAGGTCGACTCAGCCTCAAACGAGTACCCACAGCGGTGTGTAAACATCTCCACTGTGGAGACAAAGGCGGCCGGGCGTGGTGTTCGCCGCCCACCCCCAAGTGTGCCGTGCCGGCCTTCATAGGCGCTGCTCGCAAACAGCACCTGTCTCAATAGTCTGTTCAGGCTATATGTGTGCTTGCATCTCTGTGAGTGTATTGAGTGTATGTTTACGTGCATGAGCATGTATGTGTGTGTAACCTCGTGTGTGTAAGAGGGAGATTACACCATTAGCAATGTTGGCGAGCGTGGCTGTGCTGTGCTCGTGTGTTTATGTCAGTATATGTGTGCGTGCATATTTGAGTGCGTGAACGCATGTGTATGTCTATGTAAATGTGTGTGGAGGGGGGGTGGTGGTGGTGCAGCGGTTAGCGCACAGCGCTACGAACCCGGCGACCCGAGTTCGATTCCCACTCACACACATTTACATAGACATACACGAGTGACGTTTATCTGAACCGGTCCTGGACCTCGCCTAGGTCGACTCAGCCTCAAAATAGTACCTGGTGCAATGTGAAAACATCGCTACTGGGGAGACAAAGGCGACCAGGTGTGATGCTGCCAATCCACCCCCTCGTGTGCCATTCCGGCCTTCATAGATGCTCGCTAAGAGCACTTCTTATGTGGGAGGGAGATTATGCCATGAGCATGTTGCCTAGTGTGATTGTGATATGTATGTGTCTGTATATGTGTCTGTGGACGCGTGAGGAGTAGTGTAGCGGGTAGCGAGCTTCACTACAGAACCTGGGTTCGAATCCCGCTCACGGCCAACACAAGTGACGATTATCTGAACCGGTCCTGGACCTCCCCTAGGTCGAGTCAGCCTCAACTGAGCACCTGGCACGGTCTTCAATCATCGCCACTGATGAGACAAAGGCGGCTCGGGCGTGGTGCTGGCCACCCACCCCCTCGTGTGCCTTGCCGGCCTTCATAGATGCTACTGACTAACACCACTTGCCCCAACAGTCTGTCAAGGCTACAGGGGGGATCCTTGTCTTTGTAAGTCGATGTAAGTTGGCGAGCGCGGCTGTGCTGTGGGTGCGTGGCTTTGGCCAAGTTCCCATTGGCACAGATCTCCCAATTACCCAAAGTGAGCAGGCGGGTGGGCGGATGTACGAGCCATTCAATTCTGCATCAGCGACCTTATGACCTTCTTACCCCCTTCCCCCCCCCCCCCCCCGATCCACCACCCCCTCACTACCCCCTAGCCCCCCTACAGATGTGTAACAGATGACAGACAGCGACCATATGCCTGCAGCGTGCGCGTTGTCTCGTTTCAATATTTTTGCTGTCACGATGTATCACCATCGTCATCAGACATGATCAATTCGAGTTGTTCTCCATCTCTCACGGTCCTGGGATGTAAGAATGCACCTGGCTACCGCACACGAGCTCACTCCGCTGTGGCAAGATGTCAACTACCTCGCCTGGCGTGCAGGAGGTCATGGATTCGATCCCGACCATGACACATTTTGTATATTTGGAGTTTGCATTTATCTCTCTCCCCCCACCCCCCCTCGTGATCGCATGGATTTTTCTCCAGGTCCTCTGGTCTTTCCCTCCACGTTTAGAAGTCAAAATCACGCGTTTAGAGTAATTGGCTGCTATAAATATCCACGTGACAAGCCGCTTCGTCGAGCTCTCATTGGTGGCCAGGTCGCTGTTTTAAATTCGTGTGTGGTGGACGTCATCCCGAGCGCGTTCCTTCAACTTGGCCACCGTTCGATCTCACCTGGCCATAACGGGGGTTCTTTTTGGGTTAGATCGCGTAAATGTCAATGTGTCGTTAAACTCGCCACCACCCAACACAGCCAATTAGTAAGATTTGTCACGTAAACAAAACGTGGCAATTAGTTACTGGTTCAGCGCACCGGTGTGTTGTAGAGTACTGTAAACCCATAACGTTTACAATTCGAGTGCTGTGAAGTTTCGCCGGTAATTACGAGCGTTGACCAGTGGCTGTCATCCCTTTCGGGTGACATATCCTGCCCAAGGCCCTGCTCAACTTCTCTTGGTGGTCAACGTTACGTCTCAAAACCCGCGTATTTTCCCACAATCCACGTATCTCTCGACGCAATGCCAACGTCCGTGCGCATCTCTCCGCGCTTCGTCGCTGCTCGGACTTTGAGTCGTGCTATTTTGCCCGCTAATGTTCACGTTTCTGGGCAACGCGAGCCGTGGGAGAGAGCACCCGGAACGTAGACATACACGTGAAATATATTTCTGAAGGTGCGGTTGGAATGCCCGATGAGCTCACACGGACACCAAGAGGCTCATTTTTTAACGAGAGAGTGCAGATTTCCCCATCCCGTTCGGTTCGCTAACCAGCGAAATTACAGAATTGGGTCAAGCATTGGGGTGTAAAGTAACGTGATATGATCCTTTAATGCATTTTATTCCTTTATTCATTGCGATATTACGCAATATCTCTCTTTCCCAGCCGTCCACCCATCCATTTACCCCACACGCTACGGCAGTGACGCTGGCCTGGCCACGGCACGTTCCATTCTCGTCGTTGAAGTTCGCGGTTCGATCGCAGCGGGCCGTCCCGGTTAATGCCGTGGTGGGTGTATCAACCGTGAGAATGAGTGCCATCTGCTTCGCTCGCCGTGGACGTTTTAAAGGCCCCCTCCGACCCCCGATGCCGTTCGCAAGAGCGACGCCATGGTGTGCCGACGTTTCGCGTCCGAATGTGGCAAGCGTGCAACACCGTAGGTCACTCGATTTTGGGATCGTCCGCTACTCTTCTCGCGGTGCTTCTGTACTCGGAGCCAATGCGTATGCGCAGTCTTCGATTCATGGACGCGGTTCGTTCCCGATACCTCGTTCGTAAGTTGAACGGTTCGGTTGTCTAAAACACGATCATGTAACTGTATTTCTAATGCCCACACAGTCAGCGTTATGAAATGTGTTTCGGTTCAACAAAATGTGAGGCATTGCTAAACTCATAAATAAGAAGAAATATTGATAATTTGCGTAGTTCGTAAATGCAGGCGTTCTTAAGTCGGGTGTTCGTAAGGCAATGCCCATTTGTATTTTGAGTTTTTGTAAATATGTATTCCATATATTCTCCAATATACAGTATTCTCTTTGATTTAAACAATATTTTGGCTACATTAAGACAAGCACCAATTGAAAAGTTAGAACAGTCTTCCGTTGTCGTTATTCCCACCTGTTCAGTGTGTCGCTATTATTATGATTATCATTCAACATCTTCCAAACTTCTGCCATTTCAATTCAATGTTTATTTGTATCACGAAAAATCCCATTTAGCCAGTTACCCAGCTAGTTTCGGTGGCAATGGCCCTGTAGCCACTAACAACGGAGCTATTGTTGGAGTGGTGAAGATGATCCCAGCCAGCCAGGAAACTCAAGGCATAGATAATTGTTTAAATAGTACTTTAGTACGATGTATATGTGTGCATATTAAACATTTTTCGCACCGTACGTAGCCGACCGTGCTAAACGTACATAGATGCGGGGTTAAGGTCAACAAACTATTGCTTTCTGTGTGAGTCTATGGGTCTCTGTGTGAGTCTATGGGTCTCTGTGTGAGTCTATGGGTCTCTGTGTGAGTTTATGGGTCTCTGTGTGAGTCTATGGGTCTCTGTGTGAGTCTATGGGTCTCTGTGTGAGTCTATGGGTCTCTGTGTGAGTCTATGGGTCTTTGTGTGAATATATGGGTCTCTGTGTGTGTCTATGGGTCTATGTGTGAGTCTATGGTCCTCTGTGTGAGTCTATGGGTCTTTGTCCGAGTCTATGGGTCTCTGTGTGAGTCTATGGGTCTCTGTGTGAGTCTATGGATCTCTGTGTGAGTATATGGGTCTCTGTGTGAGTCTATGGGTCTCTGTGTGAGTCTATGGGTCTCTGTGTGAGTCTATGGGTCTCTGTGTGAGTCTATGGGTCTCTGTGTGAGTCTATTGGTCTCTGTGTGAGTCTATGGGTCTCTGTGTGAGTCTCTGGGTCTCTGTGTGAGTCTTTGGGTCTCTGTGTGAGTCTATGGGTCTCTGTGTGAGTCTATGGGTCTCTGTGTGAGTCTATGGGTCTCTGTGTGAGTCTACGGGTCTCTATGTGAGTCTATGGGTCTCTATGTGAGTCTATGGGTAGCTATGTTAGTCTATGGTTCTCTGTGTGCGTCTCTGTACGAATGTATGTTGAACTTCTTTCGCACCGTACGTAGCCGACCGTGCTAAATGTAGGTGCGGGGGAAGGACAACAAGCTTAACATAAAAAATCAGTTCTAAAGAAACGGGTAGAGATGTACGTACTCGACAACGCAACCGGAGTGAAACACGACCAGAGCACAGGGGGTGGGGGTGGTGGGTTGACTGGATGGGTACAAGCGAGCGGATCCCCAAGGAGCTCCGAGTCGTCGTGGATCTCAAGCGGGAGAGAGAATCGAAGCGGAGGGCTCACCTGGCGGTTTCTAACACATGTCAAAATTACTGGATATCTGTGAGAAAGGGCTTCATGGCCGTATAAATGTATGCATCTTGAACTTCTTTCGCACCGTACGTCAACAACCGTGCTATTCAGAGATGTGTGTGTGGGGGGGGGGGAAGGATAACAAACGAAATACAAAAAAAATCAGTTCTAAAGAAATTAGTTTTAAATCTAGATGATGATTTAAAAGTGCCTATGCTCCCAGTGGTTCCTAATATCAGATGGAAGAGTGTTCCAGACGGCCGCGCATCTGAAAGCGCCGCACGATGCCGTGACCGCCTTTCGTTCGATGGTCAGCCCAAGGCTGCTGCTGCTGCTGCTGCGAGGACGATGGTTTACTCTCCTTGAAGCAAAGATGCCGATGCTGAAATCAAAAAGGGGGCCGTAAATCACCGCCGGCTTGCCTCAACGTGAGGGCATCAAAATCGCCATCGCGCGAGGCCCACCTTTCCCTTGCCACTCCCCTTGCAAGTCAGCTTCGAGGCTCAAAATCTCCGACGACGGAAGGTGCCGGCTTCCCCTTCGCTGCGTCGCTTCATTATCCTGCTGCTCGGCGAAGGAGGGAGCCGGCCTCCGAGCTTGCTTCTTACCGCACGTCCTCCGTTCCGTGTCAATCACCGGCAGCACGGAGGGAGGCTGCGGGTTTGAGTCCGCGCACCGTGCTCAGGCCCTGGACGAGGGAGACACGAGCGAGATTTGTTTTACCGGAGGAGTTTTGCGGCGGGGTGTTAAGGGGTGTTTTTTTTTGGGGGGGCGCTCGCTTCTTTTCGTTGGAGCCGATTCCTCTCTCGGCCGCATCCTGAATGGGTTTGGATGTCTCGACACCTGCCTGGGGACGCTGGGGAACGTGGGAGAGGTTCTCGCTCAGAGTCGTGGGGGCGGCTGCGAGGGATAGCGAAGCGGAACTCTGCTTTCAAAGTTCCGAAGGTGCGAGATTTTTTTTAAAATATATACACGTAAAAAAAAAAGTGTCTCCACCCTCCAACGCCATCCAACGCCATCCAAAGACCGACAACCTGTCCGCCCGCGTGATCTCTTATTTGAGAGATTTTGCGCCGGTTGATTGAGCGAGATGGAATTGAGTGCGATGAAATGCACAGATAAATGCAGCGTGGATTCATTCGGCGGAGTCTAAAGGCGAGCCCGACAATTGGGCACCTTCATTTCATCGGGAGTGACAGTCAGTCATGGGCCTTCGTGTGAGTCAATGGGTCTATGCGACTCTATGGATCTCTGATTGAATGTCCCTGTCAATAAATATATTTACGCAGTTAAACTTTGACTTAAAACTTTCGTGACTGCAGGCATTAATATTCTTTGGTTCTTTCGGTAAAGTCACGTAGATAGAAAATAAAAATAAAATTGAAAATAAATTATATAAGCAGTTGGATTCGGAGGCTTGCCCCCTCCTTTCTCTCCGACTGATGAAGACCGCTTGTGTTGCGATCGAAACGTCGTGGGGTTTTTTTAGCTTTATTATTTATTTTTTACTTTAATTTTATTTATATTTTCTATCCACGTGACTTCACCGAAACAACCAAGAATATTTACACAGTTTTTTTCTGGCGTCTGAATACGACTGCATTTCTCAAGACAACATTGTAAGCAGTGGGTGTGTTTGCTTCATCGAGAGTGAGAGAGGCTGTCAGTCGTAGGTCATTGCGTGAGCCAGTGTGAATCTATGGGTCTCTGCGTGAGTCCGTGTGTGTGTGTGTGAGTCAACACAATAATACACTGTCGATTTTTGAGCCTCTAATTTGCGGCTGAGTCTTTAGACCACTGCATGTCAACAACGGTGGTGGATGTGTCCATATCACAGCGAGTGGCAGTCGGGCGTAGGCAGAGTAGGAGCATTTCAACAGGGACAGGGAATCGACAGCACAGAAGGCATGGGGGTATAGTTCCAGACTATGGGAGATACAAATTAATATATTAAATCGGTCTGCTGGCCTAATTGTTAACCAAGTTTGTATACACGCACACGACTCTGAACTGGTTTCACGCTTCTGGGCCTCATCAGCAGAGCCAGTCACTCAGTGGACAAACAACTATAACACAGTAATACAGTGAAACCTTGGATTGCGAGTAACTTGGTTTGCGAGTGTTTTGCAAGACGAGCATTTTTTTAAAGAAATAATAATTTGATAAACGAGCGATGTCTTGCAATACGAGCAGTACGTACACAGTATCCGCTTTGTCTGCCGAGCATCACGTGGTCACAACTGAGCCAATGGTTATTCTCTCTCTCTCTCTGCGGGATTGTGGGTAATCTCTTTGTCTGCCGAGCGTCACGTGATCACAACTGAGCCAATGGTTCTTCTCTCTCTCTCTCTGCGGGATTGTGGGTAATCGTCTCCCATGCTCGGTCTCAGTCGGCGTGCCTCACTCGTATAGTCAACATCCGTGCGAGCGTATACTGTTTACTATAGTACTATAGTGTTGTGACCACGTGTATACTGTTTACTACAGTACTATAGTGTTGTGACCACGTATATACTGTTTACTATAGTACTATAGTGTTGTGACCACGTGTATACTGTTTACTACAGTACTATAGTGTTGTGACCACGTGTATACTGTTTACTACAGTACTATAGTGTTGTGACCACGTGTATACTGTTTACTACAGTACTATAGTGTTGTGACCACGTGTATACTGTTTACTATAGTACTATAGTGTTGTGACCACGTGTATACTGTTTACTACAGTACTATAGTGTTGTGACCACGTGTATACTGTTTACTACAGTACTATAGTGTTGTAACCACGTGTATACTGTTTACTATAGTACTATAGTGTTGTGACCACGTGTATACTGTTTACTATAGTACTATAGTGTTGTGACCACGTGTGTACTGTTTACTACAGTACTATAGTGTTGTGACCACGTGTGCACTGTTTACTATAGTGTTGTGACCACGTGTGTACTGTTTACTATAGTACTATAGTGTTGTGACCACGGGTATACTGTTTACTACAGTACTATAGTGTTGTGACCACGTGTATACTGTTTACTACAGTACTATAGTGCTGTGACCACGTGTATACTGTTTACTACAGTACTATAGTGTTGTGACCACGTGTATACTGTTTACTACAGTACTATAGTGTTGTGACCACGTGTATACTGTTTACTACAGTACTATAGTGTTGTGACAACGTGTATACTGTTTACTACAGTACTATAGTGTTGTGACCACGTGTGTATACTGTTTACTATAGTACTATAGTGTTGTGACCAACTGTATACTGTTTACTACAGTGCTATAGTGTTGTGACCACCTGTATACTGTTTACTACAGTACTATAGTGTTGTAACCACGTGTATACTGTTTACTATAGTATTATAGTGTTGTGACCACGTGTATACTGTTTACTACAGTACTATAGTGTTGTGACCACGTGTATACTGTTTACTACAGTTCTATTTTGTTGTGACCACGTGTATACTGCTTACTACAGTACTATAGTGTTGTGACCACGTGTATGCTGTTTACTACAGTACTACAGTGTTGTGACCACGTGTATACTGTTTACTACAGTACTATAGTGTTGTGACCACGTGTATACTGTTTACTATAGTACTATAGTGTTGTGACCACGTGTATACTGTTTACTACAGTACTATAGTGTTGTGACCACCTGTATACTGTTTACTACAGTACTACAGTGTTGTGACCACGTGTATACTGTTTACTACAGTACTATAGTGTTGTGACCACGTGTGTGTGCGTAAAGCATTTTTTTTATATTGTGTCCAAGTGTAGTGACTGTTCTTTAGTAACTGTACTGCAAGTGAAAGTCGTCCTACACGATAACCCTCCTCCTCCTCTCTCTCGTCTCCCTCACACCAGCCACAATTTAATGTAATGAATACATTTGATTACTTGATATAAAATTTAAATAATAAAAATATTAAAAGGTATTTTTTTATTAATAATTTTTATATGAATACAGTATTTTTGGGTTGTGGAGCGAATCATCTGAGTTTCCATTATTTCTTATGGGGAAATTCACTTTGATATACGAGTGCTTTGGATTACGAGCACGTTTCCGGAACGAATTATGCTCGCAATCCAAGGTTTCACTTGTGAAGTATTACTAATGGTGCCATTTAATTAATTAGCAAAGCCTCACAGACACCGGTCTCCTTTTCAGGATGGTCCAGTATTGGGATGCTTGGCCAATTCATTTTTCGAGGGGCGTTTTGTCTACAGTTGACGGACGCTCATGTATGGTTCTTGTGATTTAGCATTCATGTCTTGAGGCTCATAGAGCCAGACTCAATGCATCTCTAGGATTTTGTCATTCAGTAGTAATGCCTGAAGCTCAGAGAGCCTTGCCAAAAGGCACAGCATTCATGCCTAGGCTTAAATATATCCAGACTTCGGGACACATTTTTTGTTTTATTGAGGAATGTTTTGATGCCTGAGGTTCATAGAACCAGACAAAGACACCTTGAGTATAATTACGTTTCAGCATTAATGCCCGAAGCTCATCGAGCCAGACCTGGGCGCACTTAGGACATGTATTATTCAGTGTTAATGCCCGAAGCTCTGATAGACATTTTGTCGAGCGGTCTAGCCACGGGAAAGCACCTCCTTTGTTGCAACAAATTGGAGAACATTTCCCTAAACTAAGCCATTCGCTAAGAGGGCACGTGGCGCCACGGGGCAGGCTCAGAGGAGCTCAGCATGTGTCTCATGCACTGGTGGCCGACGCTGTCGCTCAAGATGAGAAGGCGGGGGTGGGGGAGGTGGGAATCAGAGTCCCGTCACGGAGACTACATTATTATTTTTATTTTACCAGGTAAGGCCCACTGAGCTATGTAGCTTTTTTTCAGAAGCGAAGGGACCTGGCCAGAAATGATAGCTTAACGAAGTGGCTTATCGCGTGGAAATGCATGGCGGCCATATACCCTAAACGCGTGATGTTGATTCTAAATGTGGAGGGGAAAAAAAAACGGAGGACCCTTAGAGAAATCTACGTGCCCACGGGGAGAGACATGCAAACTCCAAATATACAGGCGTCCCAGGGTCAGGATCGAACCCACCACCTCCGGCATACTGGGCGAGGTAGCTAACATCTCGCCACCGACGCGCCCTAAACGCATGAAAGCATCGAGGTCTAACCGCGAGCTCACTGTGGCCACCTCGAGGGGCTATCTCATTCCCCCACCTTGGCTGACAGCTGACACCAACTGCCCAGGCTCCGAGGGCAGTGCAGGCGCCGTGATCGACGGCGTTGTCCGCACCGGCGCCGCCAATTAGTCCCCCCGGCACGTGTGGTCTCGAGCAAGAATAATGAACGCCGTGGCTGGGCAGGTGACAATTAACACCCCAGAAGCAAAGGGGTCAAAGTCTAAGGTGGTTTTATTTGCTCGAATAATAGTACTACTATTAAAAATAATGCCTCGAGTTTCCTGGATGGATTTCTGGTTGGACTCCTCCCTGGACGTCTGCGAAGTACTGGACATCTTTACAGCTCATCAGATTCCTCCAGTGTAAATACATATTCTGATTCTGATACATAGCTATTTTTCAGAAGAGAAGCAGCCATGCCACAAATGATAGTCCAACGATGTGGCGTATCACCATTCTCTCCATTTCCGACAACAACTCAGCTGTCGGTGGCTGCTGCGTGGCCGTTGCCACTTTAAGAAGCCGGGTAACTGTCCTAAAACGAGATTTTCCGTGGAAAAAAATGAACGTTGAATCGAGTTGAGACGGTGGAAAAAGTTCGGAAAACTTAATAACAATAATGAATAACAATAGATCGCAATACCGCAGAGGTTGGAGGAATACATATGGAAGACTGACACGGTTCGTTTACATTTGCTCTTTTCAATTTGTGCTTCCTGCTCATATAATTATTTCGCGAGAATATTCTTGAAATCCTAGAGAACATATATATGTTTTAAATAACAATCTCTGCGCTTCTTTTCGAATACAGTCATACGTCTGTCTGCCTGTCCACTCGTTCGCCTGTCTGGTGGTTTGGTGATAGTGGTGGTGGTGATGGTAACTATAAATTTCACGTGGTACCATTGCGAGTAAAAAAAAAGAGAGGTGGCACCCTTGGTGTCATTTGAAGGGCATTTCTTAACTTTGTAGATCACTGATTTGAGAGGAAATGCCTGTGGCTGAATGCTTAGCCCTCTCGCGTCCCGAGACGTCTGCAAAGTTGCTGGGTGGGGTCGCGTTCACCGCTGAATCTCGGAACGATAAAGTCGTTCGCGTTAATTTTATTCAGAGAGGCGTGGCGCCGTTGTTTTTAAAGACATTGTACTCACCACAGAGGACCATAGCGGCACGGCCGTACTCTATGACAGCTGGCGCCAAATCGTGCCACACACCTTCCTCCCACACGGCCTTGTAGCTAGCCACGGTTACGTCCTCCGACGTGAAGACGTACATATAAAGTATTTTTTTTAGTTATTCTTCCGATTCCGTTCCGATGACGTGCACGTTCGCGACGTACGTGCACGTCATCGGGGCGGAATCGGAAGAGACGAAAAACGATGGCGTGCATATGTATGCACGTATGTCATCGGAACGGGAGAGGGTTAAGTTGGAGTGCTGGGAACAACAGACAGACCGTCCCTTCAGGTGGCCCTGCATCGAGATGCCCTCAACATGATCCGTGAATTCACATCGGCGGTCGCGCCGGGGTAGCCAGGCGACCGCTGGCAAGCGAGCGAGAGCGGCGAAAAAACCTCTCCGCGTGACTCGCCGCTCACTCGCTCGGCGACGTGTGGTGGCGGGAGGTTAAAAGCCTCGCGTTGGTTTCTCTCGCGCCCGCACGCTGCGTGCGTGCAGGCAGATAAATGTTAATGACTCCTCTTTACTTCACATGGCCAATTTGAAGAAGCGGTGGCGGAGAGAGTGGGGGGGGGGTGGTAGGGCAAAGGTTGCGGAGGGCGAAGCAAAGCGGAGTCAAAATTAAATGATGTTTTTAAAATGCTCGCTTTTACCGCGTAATTAGGCTGGCACCCGTGTCACCGCCAAATGTCACCTTGTGTGTTTAACCGAGGAAAAATGTGCAGAGACAAATAACTCGCTTTGTTTTGAAATCCGATTGTGCTCTCTCGTCGTGGTCTTTGTGTAAAAAAGAAAAAGAGGAAGTACATTCGGACACTCTCACGCAGCGTTGCATCAACCCACGGTCAGCGAACGGTCAGTGGAAGCAGATGTCTTCGATTGACCTCTGTTCCGCACGGAGGAGGATGACACATTCCCAGATTGCGCTGCTGTAGATGATTTCTCCACGTGGCAGTCAAAACCAGATTTTTTTTTATTTGCAATGCTGAAAAGTGTTTTGGTCAAATCAGGTGGGGAAAAAAAACCTCAAAACAAATGCAACTCACGCGAGGATTTGTTATTTTTTGCGGTAATTGATATCCGGGCGGAAGCAATCAGCTCACTGCACCTGAGCACCACCCGGCTTTAATGGCCGGGTGGCTTGGTTAGAACCCAGGATTCTCAGGGATGCCAACACTCTGCTCTGACCTGCCCCCCGCCCCCCGATTCCACCCAGGAAACTCATGACGGCAACGGTGAAACATCTTCATCGTGCGCTTGTTGAAATGTTCCGTGACCTCTTGCCGAGTCATGGAACATTTTCAAGTGGGTGACTGAAACCCTGCGCGGACCTTTCGTCTTTTGGCCGAGAATCACTCACGCAAGTTTTGTGGCGCCCTCGTCGGAGTGAAATGCATTTAATTGCGCTTGTCGGCTCCGGCGACCGTAATTGAGTGTGGAAATCGTAGTTAATGGCAGCATTAGCAAATAAAGCAGTCGCTCGGCATCTTTAACATTTTCAGCCGGAACAGCACCAGAATGCTGTTCTGGGAATTATATTGACACATGCCACATCCGTCTGGCATTTTCGTTAATGACAACCACGCTAACAGCAACGCTGAGTCCATGCCTCTCATCTTTCTAAACCCCCTTCATATGATTACATGAAGTGTGGATAAGCATGCCTTGTAATCTCGTGGTAGTGCCTTTTATGATGATTCCTACTCCGAAGTAAAACTAGCAGTGTTCCGAAAAAACGATTTAGTGATTTTTATTTGTTTGCCCTGACAATATTCACCGGGGTCCATTCACCTGTAGAGCACCACCCAACTTCCAAAGCGTGGCTGTGGCCCCATTGAGGGGGGTGCCTCGCCATGATCTAGACAGCCTAACGATCGGACAAAATTGGTCGTGTGTGCACGTTGAACTTCTTTTGCACCGTACGTGGTCAACTGTGCCACCTAACTTCCTCCACCGCCCGACCTCCTGGATGTTTGACCCTACCTCCTGGGTCTTGCCCTGATGACGGTCGTTTGCAAAATTGATTTTCAACTCAATTGCCGGTGAGCTGAAAGAATAATAAAGCGTGTTGAGATGGCAATATAATTTATTTGGCTGTCTCAGGTGGGGGAGAGTCTTGACGTTACAAAGTTTAGTCAGATCATTACTTGGCATAACGACATAATGAATTATGAATCTGCACTCCCAGTGTCTTGCTGTGTGAGTGAGTTATCCGCAGCTGACTCTTCCATAAGAGTGCGTCTCAGCGATAAGTTATAGTTTTAGTCATGCGTGTCTTTCTTAAATTCATGGCTTAAATCCCCACTTTTCTTGCGAGTATGTGGGAAGTTGTCTTAGTGAGGTGACTGAGCGAACAAATTAGTGAGTGGATTTGTGAGTGAGCAGTTGAACGAGAGAGTAATTTGGTGAACGAGTGACTGAGCGAGCTGGTAATTGATTGGGTGAGTGAACTTGTGAACGATTGAGTGAGTAAGTGAGAAGGCGAAGTGAGTCGATGAGTCAGTGATCAGGTATTTGAATGACTGAGTGGATGAACCCATCGGTGAGTGAGCGAGATAGTGATTGAGTAGGTGAGTTTGTGAGCAAGTGGGTGAGTGAGCAGGTGAGTGAGTGAGAAGGTGAGTCAGCGAGTGAGCGGGCGAGCTAGTAATTGAGTGGGTGAGTGAGTATTGGCCCGTGGAGTGATACGGACTGTGGACTGACAGGGGCTAACCGATTGGAGGTTTGAGAAAGCAACAACACTGGGTGTGCTGGAGATCAGATGAAATGGGCTTTGTCATATCATCTATGAGGATTAACCTAACGTTTCTCTGCCTTTGTGGCCTGAAAAAAAATAACTGGCTTTTAAAAGAAGTTGACGTTTATTTATTTGTGAAATAAAGCGTTGCTTGAAAAGAAAAATACTTTGTCATTTATTTATTTTTTACTAAGAATTTGCTGACTAACACTTCGAAGTTTTTTTTTTATCCAAAAAAATAAATTTTACTTTTGAAAATGCTCCTTTTCAACAAACTCTCTTTCTCCCCACGCTCACCCCCCTGCCCCCCTGAAAATAACATGAATGGCAAAGAGACCCAGAAATTCCACCTTCAATTTTTACACCAGACAAACTGTCGCTCGCTTTCCCATTTAAGTCGGAGGTTCTCGACCCACGGGTCGGGGATAACCTCTTCAGTGGTGGCGTAGGCCGCGAGCATGGACACCGTGCAGGGGAAATGTCAAATGTGCGCACGGGAACGTCCGGTGCCAATTCCCAAGGACAATGTCAAAGAACATCTCCGATTTCGCACGGTTGTTAACCGGGTGTAGACTCCATACACGACAACGCACTATTGAAGATGTTTTTACATATATATAAAGTTCCATTAGTATGCATGGGGTGAGGGAGGGTTGGTGAGTGGGGAGGGGTGTAATTGGGGGTTGAGGGAAGCAGTGATTTTGATGGGAGGGTGTCACCATACCGAAAGGTTGAAAAGCACTGCACTGTGAATCTACGTCCGCATGCGCTACTCGTTATGATGGCGACGATATTGATGATGATGATGATTATTAAGAATAAGTTGACCCTAGATGGGATTTGAACCCACGAACCCTCATGGTTTAGAGCCCGACTGTCCATCCAAAAGGGCCATGCCCTGGTCGCAAATTGAGTAATCTTTATTTATTTACTTACTTACTTTCAAATCTCATTCCTACACGAAGCAAAAAAAAACAAAATGAGGATTGATGATCTTATTACAACTTCGAGATTCAATTCTATTTGGCGGGAGACTCCCAAATGCCTGACTTTGCGTTCTGCCAGAGTCCATTGTCGCATATCTGCACGGCCACCACAGCTGCCCCCGCGGGGTATTTGGTGAATATCAGAGATTGGTAACAATGCGGAAAGCGGGTTGTGTTCGCAAGGCTGTGTGGGCGAATTGTCTGTCTGTTTGCCTGTGTTTTCTGGTCAATCTGCATGTCTGTGCCTGTATATCAGTCTGCCTGTCAGTTTGTCTGCCTGCCTGTCTCATACATCCGGTCTTTATGCCTTGCTGTTCGGCCTGTCGAGTCTTTCCGGCTGTCTGCCCCGTCTGTATTTTCAATCAGTCTGTCTCGATGACCAACCCAGGCTGGACATTGGTGGAAAAAAAAGAGCTTGAAAGCTCATTGGATTCGCTCCAGTCTAAATAAATATTCTAATTATGATTCTGTCCGTCAGCCTGATTGTCTGTTCGTCTGCCTCTCTGTCTGTGTCAGTGGTCTGTCTGATTTGTTAATGTCAGGTATATATATACATTTCTGTTGCATGTTTGTCTATCAATTGCCATATACTGTACATGTCTGCCTGCCTGCGTGTCTGTCAGTCTGTCTACCAGGCTGTACGTGTTTCTTCTGTGTTTTCCCCCTCCGCCCCCCGTGGCAATGAGTCCATATTTCCACAGTGCCTTTCATAATGGAGCTCACCAATTGTCCCGACCTGTTCGTTCTGTTACAGCGATGCCCCGCAGCCCACAATTCCCAGCACCGCGCGCGCAGGTAACGAAGAAGCTCTCTCAAAGCCCTGAGCTGTGTCCCCACCCACTCAACCCCACGTGGCAGTCAAATGGGAACGCGGATTTTAAAATGAGCAAGAGAGAGGCGAGAGATTTTGTACGATTTTGACTCGAACAGAGACATTTTTATCCTACGTAATTTTTTTTCCCCCAGCACGTTGTTTTACGTAACACGTAGCTTTTTTTTGTAATGTTTGATCCCCGATCTGCCTTGCTGCTGTTATTATCAGCTTGGAATAAAAAAAAAAACTAACAATGTTTTATTTTACCAGGTAAGGCCCACTGAGCTACACAGCTCTTTTTCAGAAGCGACCTGGCCACACATGATAGCTCAACGAAGTGGCTTATCATCGCGTGGAAATTTATAGTGGCCAAATACTCTAAACGCGTGGTGTTCATTCTAAATGTGGTGGGAACAACCGGAGGAGCTGGAGGAAAATCTACGTGACCACAGGGAGAGAGAAAGAGAGAGACACGCAATCTCCAAATATACAGCAGGCGTCAGGGTTCGGGATCGAACCCACAAACCTCCTGCCGACCAGGCGAGGGAGTTAACATCTCCTAGCCACCGCAGTGCCCATGTAACTTCCCACCGCTGTCCAAAAGCCTCCTCGCCCTTCGTCTTCGATTCCTTGCTCTCCCCAATTGCTTCTGTCCATTCGTGACCTCCGACCTCTGTGATGTCGTCTTCCTCTATTGCTGTCTCTTCCGCTGTCTTCCCCTGTTTCTCTTCCCCTTCTCCCTCTCTCTCTCCTGTCTCTCTCTCTCTCTCGCCTTTTTCTCCGGCCACCGCTCCGTAGGTTAATTCCATCTCGCATCTCACGTCAGTTGCTGCTCGCGACGCGTTTGTCCTGCCCAGTTCCGGTTGGGTTCTGTTGTTGCCGTTGCTGCTTTAACTGCAGCGTTGGTGATCCACGTTCTCTTCCCCGCCCATGACTAAATGGACTTCAGAGCCAGCCCATCGCTCGGCTTTGGTGATGTACACGATTTGATTGCTTTGCGAATTGATTGGGAGAGGTGGCGATTGACAAGCCAGTCGACTAATTGAGTCTTGCTTTGTGAAGAATCAATGTGGATTTGCCTTTCCCCGGCTCACGTTGACAAACCTTGCCCGCTACTCGTTTAAGGCTGAGTTCACCTAGAGGTGACCCAGCTCAGAAGCATATACTACATTGCCGCCGCTGTTTTGCATGTGCCTAGGAATCAAACCCAGGCGACTGGGCGTCCAGTGCAGGGCATGAATCTTCATCACACACACACATACAAAGATCTGCTGTATAGCCTACACTTGCTATTGGGGCACTTGCTATGTGGCAAGTGTTGTCAGTAAGCCCCAATTAATTCCATTACGGTGCACAATAAGGGGGCTAATGTTTTTTTACACACTACACCACGCACCCATTTAAGGCTCCGTTGAGCTAGGGAACACCCAGGACCAGTTCAAATGTCACTCGCTAGTAATGTTCGTCCGAGACGCCACTCCAACCTAGGTTGTCATATTTGTAGCGAAGTGCACAATCATTGTAAACCACTGTTCCCCACATACACATACTCGCTACACACCCTGATACACACAGACAATAGCAGTGAGCAGGTAATCTACGCCACTACTGCCTAAAGACAAAGATCCCCCGTATATCCTTAACAGACTGTTGGGGCAAGTGTTGCTATGGAGGCCCGACCGGCACACGAGGGGTAGGTGGCCAGCACCACACCTGGCCACATTTGTCTCCCTAGTGGCGATGTTTACACATCACACCAGTTACTCATTATAAGGCTGAGTCGACCTAAGACCGGTTCAAATAATCGTCAACGGTGTTGGCCGTGAGCGGGAATCGAACTCGGGTCGCTGTGTTCGTAGCGCGGAGACCGCTCCCGCTCTCACACACGCGTTCACACACACACGCGCTCACACACACACGCATATAAACATACTCAGACGCACGCGCTCACACACTCACTCACACGCGTTCACACACGCGCGCATATAAACAGACGCACGCGCTCACACACACACGCATATAAACATACTCAGACGCACGCGCTCACACACACACACGCGCAGAGAGATAACAGCAGCGAACAGGTAATCTCATCGAGGTTTCCATTTAGCAGGCACCAAAGATAAAGCCTTTGGGGTCTAAATGAGTTGCGCCGAATGGCCGTCACGTATTCCAGTGGCCGTTGCCAGTGGGGGGATATCGCGTACGAAGAGCTCGAGTGCAGAGTTGTTGACGTGCTGGCTTTGGACACTCCCGATGCTCAATAAGCTCTGAGCCCGACCTCAGCTCGGTGGTGCTGATGCCCTCAAAACAACACCTCGGTTTATTCGCAGAACGCGCTGGACCGACAATGAAAATACGAGCAATTTTTTTTTTACAACAACGCACGGCAATGAATGTACTTTCTTTAATGGCGCCAAAAACACGTGCGTAGACTCTTTATCGAGCTCGACGTAGATGTAAAAGAGAGAGAGAGATAACAGCAATTGGCAGCCCATGGTGGCTTAGCGGTAGAGCGAGCGGCTCGCAATCTGAAGGGGTGTGAGTTCAACCCCCTGATTTCGGGGGGTTGACTCTCGGACCCCCATCATCAACCCTCCCGAGTCGATGCAATGAGGAGCACTTTGCGGGGTAAGTCAACAGTGGTCGTCCTACGGATGAACTCGCCTCCGCCATAGGACAGGTGGAATTTCCACAAATGGCTCTGCAGGGCTGTCCACAAGCTACGAGCACCAATACCTCGTTGCTCATTGGAGCAGCAGGGAAATGAGCCTTGACTTTGGACTTTTGTAAAATGTTTTTTTGACTTTACGCTACGTGGGCTACGTACTTGCCTGCGGCCATCAGCATAGAATGCCTAGGGTCGCCATGGTCGCTATGAGATGTTAACTACCTCGCCTGGTATACATTGAGGTAATTGGGTTCAATACCGACCCTGACGCCTGCTGTATATTTGGAGTTGGCATGTTCACCCCGTTTCATCTTTAACTTCACACTCACGCTTTGCGTTTCACAGTTAACAGGTCAGTATTATTTATTCATCATTATTTTCGAAAATCACAAAAATTTCAACGGTTAAATTTTTTTTTTAATCAAAGTTAACATCAAATAAGACATCTCATGGCGTCACGGCGTCAATGGCAGCGCCCAGTATCACGGGGCTGTGGGCGTGGATCTGCCGCAGCTGTTTGCGGCACGCGTTCCTTGCTGCAAGCTTGCGAGAAACTCGCCTTTTGCCCGTCCAAGGACGTGTGTATTGCAATAAATCTGAAACTTGCAAGCGAAAAGCAGACCGCGACGTGAGATATTCATTGCATCAATGCGTGTGTAATTTGTAAGGGCGCGGTGACACAGACCTATTTCATTTAAAGGTTATAATCCCTTGTTCATCACGACGTCCTTTTTACTTCGATGTCTCAATAGCGTTACGGAGATCGCGTGACGTGAGGGTTCTGCCTTTGTAGTGAGGGTTGTGAGTTGACGCTGAGGAGGGGGGATGAGGCGCCTCGCCCCCTCCCCCCCCCATGTGGAGTGACGTCACCCGCTTATTATTAATGAGGGGGGCTGGCCGACGTGGAGTGACGTCACGCGCGGGACACAGAGACATTCTTGGCTCATTATATTAGTAAATTATTGCGTCTTTGTCGGCAGTAATCTATTTAAATCTTATACCTATTATATGTTATTAAACTCCTTTAATATTTGTTGTAATTTTAATTTTGTCGTCATTATTATTAAGTATTACATTTGTATGTATGTTGTAAACTCATGGGCTAAAATACAAAAAAAATAATACTTCAAGTTTTCTTCGGTAACGCAACCCCTCCGCTATAACATGCATGTCTATGGAAAAATCGGCTTCGTGCAGCGCGATTCGACTTAGGAGGCGATGTTTTGTCAGGGAGGCGTTGCCGCGTGCTGTGCGAGGTTAGAGACGCCTGTACACGCCGAGCGAAGACTCTCCACACGCCGGTGGTGAATGCATCACCACAGCGTTTAGCGCGACGGGGGCCGACCCAACACGCGCCGTGGATTAGAGGCTCGGCCTCGAGTAGGCGGGGGCGTGGGTGGGGATGGGGGGATGCGGGCTGACGGTGGGAGGGCTGATACGGATTCAATTATTAGCCTTGTTCATTGCCTTTTTCAAGATACAAGTCTGATTAAATTAAAATGCAGGCATCAAAACAACATCGCTTTAAACCACGTCCTTTCTTCAGCTGTAATGGTTCTCTGATTGTGCGTGATTAACGCGCGCTTATCTGTTTAGTTCATACGGCATCGGCGGTTTTGTTATGGTTTTATTTAATTAAAGGACACATTTGCTCATCATCATCATCATTATTATCATCATTCTAAGTTGTCCAGGCAGCATGCTCACGCACACAGATCAGCCACTGTTGCGTAAGAGTGAAACTTCTCGCACTGATTTCTACAGGGAATTACCAAAGCGTTTCATCTTCCATGCAGCGGATGTTAATGTCACTGGGATATTGCGATTTCATTTTAAGCAGGCTATTGTATGGCTGAGTCTAATCTCTTCCAAATTAGAGATTTAAGACCGTACCCAGATATAATGAGGGAGTCGTGGCGCGGTAATTAGTGTCACGTGGCGCTGTATACCTCGTGACCTGAATTTGATTCCTGGTCGTGGAGAACCATCGGTGATGAGTGTCATCTGAACCGGTCCTGAGCCCTTGCCCCCCCCTGCCCCCCCCCTTTCAACAACCCAACACGGAAAATATCGGCAAAGGATGGTCAAACAACCAACGTGACCGACGCTGCATCGGGATGCTTTCATCCAGCAGTGGATTGCCTATGGCTGATGATGATGACGAATGCAATTACAGTTACCAGGTTTACGTTGAGAGAGAGGTGTGAAATTTCAGCGGGCTCAATTTATTTCTTGCGTGTGGAAATAGGTTCAGGATCTGCATGCCCATGTGGAGGTCTGCAAGCCACGACGAGAGGGCTTTGAAAGACAGCCTGTGTAGATCTTTGCTTTTCCTCCATTGCAGGCGTGCACACTAGAAGTGGCTCACGGCATGGTCAACAGCTTGGGATGCGTGGCCGCAGTTGCACAATTGTGGTGCACTCTTCAATAATACATTCGTGAAGGAGATATGTGCACCCTGCCTGGTTGATGTTTTGATGTGGTTGATGGTCCCACCAGTGCCCTTCGATGAGTTGGCAGAGTAGGGGGCACAGCCGGTGATTCTGCCGGTCATTTCAATCAGTCGACCCATGGCACCTGCTGGGTCTGTCCCGTGACCTGCGGTCAGCAGCGACCCTTCGACACTTCACGTGGCGGCCTCAAAGTGCGCCCGGCTCGATCCAGGCGCCGCGAGGACATCACCATCAATTAGTGGCGAATGGCGGCTATTGGTACATTGGTATTCGATGAGGAGTGTCAAAGCGAGGAGGCGTGATGATGTTTGCGCCTCGAGTGAGGAGGAGTTGTTGCTTCGCTGACGTCTGCCGCGTTGTTTCCACTCCGTTCGCCAGCGTTCTTCCTCATCTGGGTTGAGATTCTATGCTGGTGACAATTCTCGAATGGATTCCCACCTGGATTATTAAACGGTGCGCGTCGCCCGGCCGCCCGCGATGAGGGAGACAGACTCTGGTGGCGAGAGATGTCGAGGGGTCGTGGGAGGGGGGAGGGGAGGGGGAAGGGGATAGGTGGGGTGCGTTAAATCACGTTCGGGGGTTCGCATCGCTCGCAGGTAGCGACGCCGACTTTCTCCCTTTTGTAAAAACGATGTGAACAGAAACGCCGAGAGACTTGAGGCAGCCTCCCGCGCGCACACAGGAGGATGACTTCCTGCTGCCCCGTCGCTTTCCGCAGTGGAGGCGCGGTCTAGATCCGTGGGGCGGGGGGGGGACAAACTACAACGGGCAGGAAATAAATGCAACCGAAAAGAAAGCGAGAGGAAAAAAAAAAACACGTTCTCGAGAATGTGACATTTATTCATTATCGCCAGCTTCACGGAGGATTTTTTTTTTATGTGCGTTCCATTACAACGTCCGATGTCAACGATTGCATCAATTTAAAAAGGTGAGAGGAAAAATAATCTGACTTTTATTTGGCAAAGAGTGAAGGCGCAGTCAGTGTGCACCGTGGCCATCTATCGAGTGGTAATTGTACCCTGAAGAAGGATGGGGAATGTTAATAACTATGGCAATAGATCTGCAGAGAGCCAGAGTGTGTGTGTTTGTGTGTGTGGGTGAATGCAGTGATTAGCGCGCTTGCGCTACGAACCCGGCGACCCGAGTTCGATTCCCAGTGACGATTATCTGAACCGGTCCTGGGCCTCCCCTAGGTCGACTCAGCCTCGAATGAGGACCCGGTGCGGTGTGTAAACATCGCCACTGGGGAGACAAAGGCGGTCGGGCGTGGTGCTGGCCGCTCACCCCCTCGTGTACCATTCCGGCCTTCATAGGTGCTCGCTAACAGCACTTGCCCCTACAGTCTGTTTAAGGCAATACGGGGGATCTTTATATATGTGTATGTATGCGACATACATCGGAGTGTCGCGGTTAGTTGGATTCACGCTCACAGCTCAACACCAGTGACTGTTATCTGAACCGGTACTGGGCTTCCCCTAGGTCGACTCAGCCTCAAATGAGTCACTGGTGCATTGTGCAAACATCGCCACTCGGGAGACAAAGGTGGTCGAGCGTGGTGCTGGCTTTCATGGGTGCTCGCTAACAGCACTCGCCCCAACAGTCTGTTAAAGCTACACGGGGGATCTTTGTCGTTGTATATTTGTGCAGTGTGGGTGTGTGCGCGTGAGTGTGTCCATGTCTACACGTGGGGAGTGATGGTGTTGTGGTTAGCGCGCTGTGTTACGAACCTGGCGACCCGAGTTCGATTCCCGCACACGGCCAACACCAGTGACGATTATCTGAACCGGTCCTGGGCCTCCCCTGGGTCGACTCAGTCTCAAATTAGTGCCTGGTGTACCTGGTGTGGCCGGGTGTGGTGCTGGCTCACGAACCCCTCGTGTGCCGTGTCGGCATTCGTCGATGCTCGCTAACAGCACTCGCCCCAACAGTCTGTTAAGGCTATGCGGCAGATCTTTGTATTTATACGCATGCATAAAATGCCGACGGAAGTCAGTGTTGATATATTTTATGCTGCTTGGTTGAAATAATGGGGCTAGTCGGGGGTTGGAGAGGTGGAAGTCGCATTACTAAACTTGACAGAGATTCATAATTCAAAGGCATTTAAATTCTCCCCCGCAGTCATTTCATTGGGATTTCAGAACGAATGAAGGCCTCGGCTGAAGCGGTGGCTGCGGTGATTGGTAACAGAGTGGCCCCGACGTCATGCGGGGTGGATGAGAAGCAATGGGTGGCATCTCCTGTGCGTGATTACACCAATGCCGCCCCAGTGACATTGTGACCCTGCAAATGGACACCAGCAAACGGGGGTGGTGGGGGAGGTGGGAATGCAATTTGATACCGAGAAAATGGGAAAGTGGACGCGCGGTTCGGGATGTGAGATATTTTCGGCTGGATTAAATTCTGTTTGAATGCACATACTGCAATTATTATCTCGCTATTACTTTGCTGGTGAGGAGGTGGCGGCGGGGAGATGGGGAATGAAGCCGTATTTTTAGCATTCGAAAGCGTGACACAATCTCAACGTACCGACAAGGACTTGGCGTACAGTTGGGTTGAGTGGCCTCGTGACACTGGCGAGATAGGGCGTTGAATTGTCAATGATTTCCTCTCTTACCGCTCAACAGCCTGGGAAGGTGCAAGGCACGGGTGGCATTTAATGCCGGGTGGCAGAGCTCTCTTAGGAGCGAAGTGGTTCCTCGTTGTCTTGGCCAATCTGGTGATGATGGGCGCCAGATGGTTGCGAAATTATTCGCGCTCAATAAGTATTAGGGTTTATTTTACGGCGTTCAATTTAATTGAATCGAGCGGCGCGCCTCGTCGAGAGACGCCTGCGCCGCCCAGCTCTGGGCCAACTTCACGGAGCCGACGGCGGTGTCAATCCGGGGGGAGGGGGTAGGGGGCGGGGAAAGGGGGGCACGAAGAGGGCCTGTCCCCGGGGACAGGAGTGGCGACATCGTAGCCGAGACGTCGCTTTGACGGAACCGAGCGGGTGCAGCGCTGGCGAAAAGTGGGGCAAATAATAAAGAGGGAGGGGAGGGAGGTAATGGAGGGATGGAGGGAGAGGAGGGAGGCAGGGAGGAAGGGAGGGAGGAAGGGAGGAAGGAAGGTAGATAGGAGAGGGAGAGAGGGAGGGAGGGAGGGGATGGAGGGGATGGAGGGAGGTAGGGGAGGGAGAGGGAGGGAGGGAGGTAGGGGAGGGAGGGAGGTAATGGAGGGATGGAGGGAGAGGAGGGAGGGGGGTAGATAGGGGAGGGAGAGAGGGAGGGAGGGAGGGGATGGAGGGAGGTAGGGGAGGGAGGTTTTCGCCGTAGGCCGAGGGCACCTCGCTTCGCCGTGGATTTGCAGATAAGGCGTATTTCATGCTTAAGCGATCCCCCTTTGATTAGCGGCTCAATTAATGCATTATTTGGATACGGCTTATGAATAAAGGAAACGCCTTGCGCGCGCGCTCACTCGCTCCCCACATCCACTTTATATTGTCCCCCCGAAGGGCAGGAATCTTGCGTTGTAGGAAAATGAGCATCGGAGCCAAATGCGCAGTGAAATTTGCAAGCAATTGTGGGTGAAGTATGATTTATATATTTGTATTATTATTGTTCGCGTAATGTTATTCTATTTTTGTGCAGGGGGAGTGGGGGGGGGCGTCGTTTAATTGTTCGTGTCATTAAGCATAATGCGTGCGCTTTAACGTATTATGTTCATTGCGCGGCGCTAACTTTTTTTTTGCTGTGCACGCGGAGTTTGAAAATGCAGACGAACTTTGCCATCATCGCGTTTAATAACGCTTTTCCCGCCTACATTAACAAAATAGATTTTGCGCTGTAATAATGAAAAAAAATCGTGCAAATTAAGAAAAGTAACAACCACCAGCGTTTGCACAGAAGCTCGCCTGGACCCTGTGTTCACAATTCCCATCGTAACTTTTTATAAATATGTTAAAGTGCGTGTTGGCATGTGTATTCATATTCGAATGTGGGGAGCGGTAGTGTAGCGGTTAGCGCTACGCTGCGCTACGAACCGGCTTCGATTCCCGCTCACGGCCAACACCGGTGACGATTATCTGAACCGGTTATGGGCCTCCCCTAGGTCGACTCGGCCTCAAATCAGTACCTGGTGCGGTGTGTAAATATCGCCACTGGGGAGACAAAGGCGGCCGGGCGTGGTGTCGGCCACCCACCTACGCGTGTGCCGTGCCGGCCTTCATAGGTGCTCGCTAACAGCACTTGCCCCAACCGTCTGTTGAGGCTATACGGGGGGATCTTTGTCTTTTTAACATGCGAGGCGTGGAGTGATGGCGCAGTGGTTGGTGAGTTGCGCTATGGGTCCGTCATCACCTGAGTTAGATTCCGGCAAATGGCCCACAACGTTGGGAGGCTGTCGATGAACCGATTCTCGTGGCCGCACCTTTCACTAGCCATGCACTGACCATTGTGAAACAAAAAAATGGTCAGCGAGTGGACTAATCGCCGTCTGTTTCCATCCGAACGCCGCCCCCCACCCCCTCCACCCCCGCCACCCCCGCTCGCACGCGTGAGTATTTCTCCGTGTGCTCCGGATTCCTCCCACGTGTGTTATAAACACAACCCATCGTTGAATAGCTAGCTGTGCGCATCTTGAAAGGATGAACACCAATGCTGGGCCCTCCTGACGAATATCCTACGACTCAGTGCGGCTCTCCTGGATAAATAATGAAGTCAGCAAAGACAAAGATCCCCCCCGCGTGGCCTTCACAGACGTTTGGGGCGAGTGCTGTTAAGCGAGGAGCACCTATGAAGACCGGCACGGCACACGAGAGGGGTGTGTGACCAGCACCACGCAAGGCCGCCTTTGTGTCTCCTCGGTGACGATGTTTTACACACCGCACCAGGTGCTCATTTGAGGCTGAGTCGACCTAGGGGAGGCCCGGCACCGGTTCAGACAATCGTCACCGGTGTTGGCCGTGAGCGGCGATCGAACTCGGGTCGCTGGGTTCTGAGCGCTAACCGCTGCACCACCGCACCCCATCGACTGCCTCCACACCTCTTTATTTCCTTCTTGTTCATGTGAGGGGTGGGCGTGGGGGTAAGGAAACGATATGGCCGATAAAGAATCGCAAAGGCTCCCTCTAAGCCGTTACGCCACCGCTCCCCACGCACACACACGTGCACAGTTGTGCACGTGCACAGTTGTGCACGTGTGTGTGCGCGTGCCAACGTTTGCTAGGGCAGCCGCGCGCGCGCGTGCGTACGTGCGCGTGCGTGTGTGTTCCTGTGCGTTTCCCTCTTTTTCGCCCGCTTTGGTCCATGACTGATTGAGCGGAGTCTACGAACGGACAGGCGCATCAAGACGAGGTCACGGGCGCTGGCGGCAGATGCAGAGAAGAAGCGGTGATGGACGGGCGAAACGCGCAGAGCGTTTTTTGTGCCACCCGCGTCCCCGTTCTGGGGCTTTCCGCTGTGTGGTGGGGGAGTGGGAGGGGCAAAATACTAATTATTATTTTTTATATATATAACAGGAATACAAAAGTAATGATAAAAAAAATCCTAAAAACGACAGCGCCGCGCGAAATGAGATAATCCAAAGTTATTGTCTGTGGATTGAGATTGTGTTGGCACAAGTCGACTGTGTTTCAGGAGCTTGACACGAGCGCTGCCCGGGTGTGTGTGCGTGCTGTGCTGTTGGGTGTGCACGAGTGGGTGGGCTTGTGAATGTGTGCGTGTACACTTGACGATTATGTGAAGCGGTCCTGGGCCTCCCCTAGGTCGACTCAGCCTCAAATGAGTCACTGGTGCGGTGTGTAAACATCGCCACTCGGGAGACAAAGGTGGTCGGGCGTGGTGCTGGCCACCCACCCTCTTACGTGTCGGCTTTCATGGGTGCTCGTTAACAGCACTCGCCACAACAGTCTGTTAAAGCTACACGGGGGATCTTTGTCGTTGTATATTTGTGCAGTGTGGGTGTGTGTGCGTGAGTGTGTCCATGTCTACACGTGGGGAGTGATGGTGCTGTGGTTAGCGCGCTGTGCTACGAACCTTTCGACCCGAGTTCGATTCCCGCACACGGCCAACCCCAGTGACGATTACCCTGGGCTTCCCCTAGGCCGACTCAGCCTCAAAGGAGTACCTGGTGCGGTGTGTCAAAATATCGCCACTGGGGATACAAAGGTGGTCGGGCATGACGCTGGCTACCACCCCCATTGTGTGCCGTGCTCGCTAACAGCACTTTCCCCAGCAATCTCTTAAACTTATACGGACGGGTCTTTTGTCTCTGTACGTGGTTGAGTGTAGTTTTGTGAATGTGTGTCTCGCCGTTGTGCGTACGCTTGTCCGCGTGCGTGCGTGCGGGTGAATCGGTGGCTTCGTGAACGATGGGGTTCGCCGTGGTGGGAAGACGTTAACTACCTCACATGCTATACAGGAGGTCGTGAGTTCAAGAATTCGATCCACCCGGCCCTGACGCCTGTGCATTTAGAGTTTGCATGTCTCCCTCCGTGCTCGTGTGGATCATTTCTCCGGGTCCCTCCGTGTTTTTTTTTTGCCCTCCGCGTTCAGAATAAAACGTGCGTTCAGAGTGTATTTGGCTGCCACAAATGTCCACACCATAAGCCGCCACTTTGTTGAGCTAGCATTTGCGATAGCCAGGTCGCGCTTCTGACAAAAAAAGAGCTACTTTGCTCGGTGGGCCTTACTTGCTGAGATGAAAAAAATATATATTTAGAGTTTTTTTTCTTTATGCGCGCGTGTGCCGGTGTACGCGCGTGCGTGTGCATGTGTGAGCGTGGAATATTTGCGCGAGCGGTGCCTCTCATCGTTGTAAACAAGGAGGCCCAATTCCCCGTGGAGGACTACAACCCCAATACTATCCGCCCGCCTGGGTTCTGATATCCGGAGACGTGACCTCGCACTGCTCAATCGAGTTCCAAACCCGAATAATGACTCCTGGCGTGCAGCAAACCATGCATGGGGGGGGGGGGGGGGGTGTGGCTTTACGTGACAACTCAAACTCTAGCCGTGGTGCAACACACAAACGAAGAGGATGACGTCGCTACATACTACTGGACATCTGTGGAAAAAGAGCTTCATAGCTCATCGGATTCCTCCAGTCTAAATAAATATCCTGATTCTGACTTTATGAGAATGGCGAAGCCGCTGCTGCCTCGCTAAGGGCCGCAGACACCACCGAGCTGCTGGGTTACATTTGTGTGTGCACGTTTGCCTTGCCTTTGCTGTTGTTGAGTGAGAGCGCCTGGGTGTATCGGCACGTGTGCCCATGTGCGTACGTGTGAGTCTTTGTGGGGGGGGGGATTTTTTTTTGTGTCTGAGTGGAGGAGTGGGAGTGGTTGGATATTGTTCGGTTAATTGGCGCGTTGCTAACACACCAGGTTCCACGTTGCTAACACACCAGGTCTAAGTTGCTAACACGTGCTGATTGTTGTGTGCACGTGTAAGTTGGTGGGGAGCTGTAGCGTAAGCGGCTAGCGCGCTGCACTACGAACCTGGCTCTACCCAGTGACAATTATCTGAACCTGTCCTGGGCATCTCCTAGGTCGACTCAGCCTTAAATGAGTACCTGTTGCGGTGTGTGTAAACATCGCCCCTGGGAAGACAAAGGCGCCCGGGCGTGGTGCTGGCCACCCACCCCCTCGTGTGCCGCGCTAGCCTGCATAGGTGCTCGCAAACAGCTCTTGCCCTGACAGTCCGTTAAGGGGTATCTTTGTCTTTGTTTCGTGGGGGTGTAACAAAGCGGTTAGCCAATTGCGCTACAACCCTAGCGATCCGAGTTCAATTCCCGCTCACAGCCAACAACATTGGTGACGAATATCTGAATCAGTCCTGGGCCTCCCCTAGGTCGACTCAGTCTGGCCACACCACCCCATTGTGTGCCATTGCAGCCTTCATAGGAACCCGGTTGCCACACTTGACCCATCAGCCTTTCAAAGGCTATACGGGAGATATCTAATTGGCTCTACTGTGTGTGCAGACATAGATTCATACGGTGCACATCGACACACAGCAAAGTGTATATATGTGTGTGCGCACGTGTGCTTGGGAAGTTGTGTGTGTGTGTGCGCGTGTTATGGGGAGCGGTGGTGTAGCGGTTAGCGCTACGCTGCGTTACGAACGCGGCGACCCGAGTTCGATTCTCGCTCACGGCCAACACCCAGTGACGATTATCTTAACCGGTCCTGGGCCTCCCCTAGGTGGACTCAGCCTCAAATGAGTACCTGTTGCGATGTGTAAACATCGCCGCTCGGGAGACAAAGGCGGCCGGGCGTGATGTTTTCACACCCACCCCCTCGTGTGGCGTGCCGGCCTTCATGGGTGCTCGCTAACAGCACTTGCCCCTACAGTCTGTTCAGGCTATACGGGGGATCTTTGTCTTTGTGCGCATGTTCAGGTATTGGGATGGGTGTTCGTATCCCCTCGCCAAACGCAGTGGAGGGGAATTAATTCCACGAGTGACAAAACGCGTCGGAATATTCGCGCTCGATATTCAAGCCGCGTCTGGAATGCACGAGGTGGTCCGTGAGAGAGTCCTCAATTCGCTTAAAGACACGGCCATCCCAGCCAATGCGAAATCGATTCTCCCGCCCCCTTTCGCTCGAAATAAAAATATATATCGGAACTCAGCTAGTCCAGTCCTGCCCATCATCTCTTCCCCTCCTCACCCCCTCCTCTCTCTCTCTCTCTAACCATCCTTTTTATTTTACGATCAGAGGAAACAAGAAGATTATCGGTGTAGTCGACACTTTGCTTCGTTCATCATTTCGTTTTTTTAAATTTCAATGCTTTGCTTTATGCGCCCCTCCCCCTTTTTAAATGAAAGATTTCACAAAAGATTTAAGCTCTGCTTTCCTCCTTCTTACCCCTTCCCTCTCTCTACCCCCCCCCCTCTCTCTACCCCCCACCCCCCCTCTCTCTCTGCCCCCTCTCTCCCTCCTCGATGTCTATGTTCCCCCCTAACCCTCCTCCTCCTCCGACGGGGATTCTGTGTGTAGTTATTCGTGCGCTTATATGGTTGTTCTGCAGCTCGGTGCTGCTGCTGTTCAGAGTAATGGGATGAGGCCGGGGGTTAAATCCACATGGTCACACACCCCGCGTTATCTCCCCCCCCACTCCCCACCACCTGAGGGAGGTGGGGTTCATCCCTGTCCTGGGTTTATCATTCTTATCCATAGCCAACACATTCCAAATATAAGCACCCCCCACCACCACCACCACCACCTTCACTGGTGAGGAGTCAATACCCCCCCGAGCTAAGACTACAATAGCCTCATCCTGCAATACCCGTCCTCAGCTAGAGCGCATGAAACAAACACACTGGGCAACGCATTTCGTGTTTTTTTTTGTTGCATTTTGCTGAGTAGCACAACGGCGACTGCAATCGTGAACATCCTGGGCCTGAGCAGAGACAAATAAACGGGCAACGTCAATGCGCACGATTCGTTAAGCAAAGGTAAATACTAAAAACAACTAATTCCAAAACGCTTAAATAAAAACCCATCCCAGTGCAACTGTCATAATGAATAATTCAAATATGTTAAAGTTAGCTTTATTAATTTTGTTATTGTATATTTGCATTTTTGCTCGTGTGCGGCTATGCAGTTGTGGGTTTAATCATCAAACAACCATGATCAATCCACAGCTGGATGAAGGCCTCCCCCAAGACATCACTATCCCTCCACGGTTCTTCGTTCCATCAAATCAATCATCAGGCACCCGCACGTGAGCTCATTTCATTTCGACGTCTTCACAGTGTACGTGTACACCCTGATTTGCTATAGGTTTAGCAAAATGAAGAGATTTTTCTCAATGATCAGTAAGTCCATCCATCAACCCATTCATCTGCCCGAGTAACCATTCATGCATCCACACGCTGATCTCTTCACCCATTCATCTGGCTGCACCATTCATCGATTCTTCATTCATTCATTAATGTCACGACTTCATCTGGCTCATTCATTCCCACGTCTGGCCGCGTTATTGCATCCGAGCGCGGATGTGACGATGCTTCCGATCGCCGCGACGCGAGAGGCTTTCAGATTTTTCCACTGGTGAACGTCGGACGGGCGACGGGGGGCGTGGGGGCCGTGGGGGCCGTGGGGGCCGTGGGGGCCGTGGGGGCCGTCACCGCGATCGCTGCGACTGCGACTCGGTGCATCCGAGAGGTGCAACGGCAGCCCGCTTGTGGCGCGGGGGGGGGGGGGTCACGTTTTAGGATTTAGAGGCCGCCCTGATTAATGCGACCTGTTGTGTTCACCGCAACGGACGTTTGCTATCCCCTGAAGTCATTCTCAAGAGGTAGGCCATTTTAGAACCAGCGCCTTGGTCCAAATTGGCCAAGATAAAACGTGTTTTTTTGCAATATTCAATTGGGATTACACGTAGCATGTATAGTCTCCGAAACAGTGAATATTTTCCACGAAACTCTCCCGAAGAAGAGTCTTGACTCGGTGAGGTTTTACCGGGGGGGGGGGGGGGGTGGGGGGAAACCAAGCGAAATAACAATTATTAATGAGGTCACTTGAAGGGATTCTCAGAAGTAGTTCTGTGATATCTCATTCCTCGTGCTGTCCTCAGAAATACGGCGTGGATGCAACGCAATGTTCCGAAACTGAATGCTTATTCTCGTGACGATCACGGCGATGGCTCAATCAGAACGAAATCAAATAAAAATGGGCGTTTGTTCTTGCAAACTCCCTCGTGCTCGCGCTCGTTTCTGACTGCCCCGTGTGAACGAATCTCCCTGTGGGCTCAGTGGGCAGTGTTGTGCCCGGCCCTCCTAAATCGCCCCAATAACCACAAACACGTCTGCCGTGCCTTAAAATTTGTGACCGTAATTACAGATCCCTGATTTGCGAATGCCGCCTTATTATTGCTGCGGTGTATACTACGAACGCTTTGTTTAACGCGGTGTCGCAGGATTTTCTGAATTATGGAATTAGCAGCGATTGAGTCGAGCATTCCTTTGTGCTACAAAGGTTAACGTTGATATTCCTTTTTGCGATTATATTTTTGTCAAGTGCATTGATTCCGGCGTCAGACAACGAGCGTTCCCCAAGAAAGCCCATGCACTCAAGGGGATAGTTCTCAAACTCTGCACAGGTAGGTCAGAAGCATACTTGCTGTACTGCGTCCTATAGGTCACAGCTTTATGGCTCCACGGTCAACTGCCTAGCATTTGATGGCTTCATTTCTGCGTGATCATCCAACCCAAGATTAAAGTCCCGAAACACTGCCGCCCCCTGTAAAATAATTAGGGAGCCGAAGTTGCCACCCACTTTTTTGGGTATTTTTTTTGTTTATCAATGACTCACAGTGCATTGTCAATCTACTGCTGGATGAAGACTCCACCAAATGCCGGCTTAATTACAGGGGCTGCATGACCCCATACCTCACCACGTTTCTCAGTTCGGGATAGGTAAAGTTTTGCCGAGGACCACTTCAGATATCGACCGCTGCTGACGTTAGCCATGGTCGTGAATCGAACACAGATCTTCAGGTTCACTCCACCCCTACTGAAAATAAACAACAGGCCTTAACCTAACCCTTAACATGAGCCCCAAACCCAATTTCTGTTATGTCTCGTCACTCTGTTCCAGTAGGTTCCTGCTAAATGTTCGCAGTCGGGGGCAATTATCGCTGTGTATATTCCCAATTGAGTAATTTGCTGTGTCACTTGACGAATTTGCCTATTCATGATTATTATTATTATTTAGACCGTCACACCGGGACACAATGGCCTACTCTTGCGAATGACGTCGCGTGATATTTAGCGTCCCACCGTGAGCGTGAACACAGCCGTGGGTTATTAACCAGGGCGGCCGCTGCATATCGAACCGCGAACCTCTGCAACAGAGCGGCGAGCGCGCGATTTCGAGGCCCCGAACGCGACCGCGGGGGGACGTCGATCTCCACCGGAGCGGCGGACGTTCCTCAGCGTTTAACGTCGCGCTCACCCTGGGCCTTTTGTCCACAGAGCGGCGGACCGGATCACGGGGAGCTCGATTTACGCGCGCAAGGTGCGCGCCCCCACGAGGTACCGCGCCTCTCATCGTCGTCGTCGTGGGCCGCCGCCAATTGCGCTATCCGCTCTCACAAAAGGCCGCGAATAATCGTGCGCCCGTGGACGTTGTTGCAGGTCACTCAAATCAGTTTTCTTAATAGATATTTTTTTTGCTCTTCGCCCCCCCCCCCCCCCCACCCCACTACTTCACAATTTTCTGGGCCTCCAAATTGCTATTGATTCGCGCGCGTGCTTATTTATTACGAAGCCAAGGCGAGGCAGCCGTTTCGGCGATCAGTTCAGGCACGGTTGGGGCTTTGATGGGTGGCCCTAAGCGCGCGTACAATGATAGCAGCGGTAACGTTGACTGTTGATGTAGCAGCGGCGTTCGTGCATGGGGCCACATCCCCGCACCTCCCGCTCAACAAACTTGGCTACGTGCGGCGCAAAACAAATTAAACAAGCACGCAGTGCTGCGCAATCCACGCAACACACAGAGAGGCACGCATTGATTTTAAACAAAAAATGTTTCCCGAACAATGTGGTGAGTGTTCATACGTGTGGGAAGAAAACCCACACGTGCCAGGGGGGGCCTACACTCCGTGCGGATGGAAACTGATGGCGATTAGTCCACGAATGTATACGCACATACACACGGTGTACGCATTAAGGGTGTGACTCCTCAGTGACGTGCACGCCGAAGGGAGTTTCACGACATTTGTGCAACACACCAACCCTAGCTGCTGCCTGCACAGTGCCGGTTTCCAGACCACGTGCTTAGCCACCACCGCCCGTCAAATAACACAATCAACGGTCGTGATATGTTATCCGTGCACGTAATCATAATACAGTCCACTGAAACACGTGAATAATATATGCATAGGTACGTAAATAATACATGTGTGCAATGCTACATGTATACACACGTATAATAATAATAATAAAATGAACAATTTGAATGTATATGGCATCAAAATGTTAAAGTCTCCAGACTCTCTACTATAGCAACCAATGTAACATTTAGAGAAAATACCAAATAAAATAAAAACATACAAAAAGACGAAGAAGGAAATGTAACACGTTACCAAAAACATATAACTGTAGACGAAATAAAAATACGTGGTTGGTAGATTGTGGCCCATGGCTGGTAGATTGTAGCCCGTGGCGGGTAGATTGTGGCCTGTAGTGGGTAGATTGTGGCCCGTGGTGGGTAGATTGTGGCCTGTGGTGGGTAGATTGTGGCCTGTGGCGGGTAGATTGTGGCCTGTAGTGGGTAGATTGTGGCCCGTGTTGGGTAGATTGTGGCCCGTGGTGGGTAGATTGTGGCCCGTGGTTGGTAGATTGTGGCCTCTAGCAGGTAGATTGTGGCCTTTAGCGGGTAGATTGTGGCCCGATGTGGGCAGATTGTGGCCCGTGGTTGGTAGATTGTGACCCGTGGTGGGTAGATTGTGGCCTGTAGCGGGAAGATTGTGGCCCGTAGCGGGTAGATTGTGGCCTGTAGCGGGTAGATTGTGGCCTGTGGTGGGTAGATTGTGACCCGTGGCGGGTAGATTGTGACCCGTGGTGGGTAGATTGTGGCCTGTAGCGGGTAGATTGTGGCCTGTAGAGGGTAGATTGTGGCCTGTAGTGGGTAGATTGTGGCCCGTAGCAGGTAGATTGTGGCCCGTGGTGGATAGATTGTGGCCCGTGGCGGGTAGATTGTGGCCCGTGGTGGATAGATTGTGGCCCGTAGCAGGTAGATTGTGGCCTGTAGCGGGTAGATTGTGGCCTGTAGCGGGTAGATTGTGGCCCGTGGTGGATAGATTGTGGCCCGTAGCAGGTAGATTGTGGCCTGTAGCGGGTAGATTGTGGCCCGTAGCAGGTAGATTGTGGCCCGTGGTGGATAGATTGTGGCCCGTGGCGGGTAGATTGTGGCCTGTAGCAGGTAGATTGTGGCCTGTAGCAGGTAGATTGTGACTCGTGGTGGGTAGATTGTGGCCCGTGGTGGGTAGATTGTGGCCTGTAGCGGGTAGATTGTGGCCTGTAGTGGGTAGATTGTGGCCTGTGGTGGGTAGATTGTGGCCCGTGGCGTAAGTACACTCCGTGTGCGTGCCGCCTCAGCCGGGCCGGATCAAGGCTATGAGGGTCCGAAGGCGAATACGCGGGAAGGGGCTAAGTATGTTACTCAGCAGATGTGGCCAACCTGTAACAGACCAAGAGGCAAAAAGTACCCTTGAGTTCTGCAAAGAGCCAAGTGTGTGTGTGTGTATACGTATATATTGAGAGATTTCGGCACAGCGCAGAAGGCATTCATTATTCTTTGCCCCGACTGTGACAGCGTGGTTCTACGTTATGCCCCTCTGATAGAGCCACGTGCGATGGATGAAAGAACCCCATTCAGCTCGGGGAGACGCCAGTTGGCCATCGCTGATATTACTGTATTACACACGTATTGCGAGAGAAATATACGAAGTCATCAAACATTTATTTACCTATCTATTTAAAATGAACACATTCATTCGTCTCGAGGTAAATTGATGAAATATAAATCGCTCTTCCAGTCATTTCTTTCAACGGGCCTTTCCCTACCCCCCCCCCCCCCCAACTTTAGCCGTGGCAACAGTCACGAATGATGTCGTAATTCAAAGGCAAATATTTACCGATGGCCTCGCTACCGTCGCCCGGCTGTTACGTCAACATAGAATGGAGGGCCTGGAGGAGGGCCTATATAATTTGAGGGCCTATAACATATGAGGGCCTGAGGCCTTGTCATGTACGTTGAACTTCTTTCGCACCGTACGTCACCAATTGTCCTAATCGGAGGTGCGGGGGGGGGGGGCTACAACAAACCAAACACAAAAAGCGGTCTTAAGTAAATGAGTGTTCAATCCAGATTTAAAAGTGCATTATCTACAGTTTCAGTCTTCAGTTTCATGTATTAGGTATAGCCATGTGAGCCATGCGGCTCTTGACTCGGGTGCAACCGCAACAAACAAAAACATGAACAAGGAACATCTTAAAGTGACAACACGCAAATAGAACAATTCAGGAAAAAACAGCAAAGTCTTCCAGAAAAAAAAAACACCGTATATCAACGCTGTGTGCAAAAATACCAGTGGGATGCAAGTCAAACTAACTATAAGACAATTTAGAATAAAGTTATCAGGCTCTGTTCTTCAACAAACAAACATGGCTAAACCATACGTTTTCGAAATCACCAAAATAAAGCTATGAAAACAACGTAACAGCGATCATCGGAACTGTGATTGAAATGTATCAATAAACGATATACATAACATGTACGACCAAGCTTTGCAGCCATAGCTGGCAGCATGAGTCACTGCATAGCAACAGGAGTACCAGTAGCAGTATCAAAAATGTTCAATGCACCAGTAATGTGAACCTGTGGATTAATCCGACCCGGCTTCTCCAACCTCCACGACCGGCCGCTCTGATACCGATCGTGTGGTGAAACGTAGAGAAACATCGACGTGACACGTTTTCTAAATGTTGTACAGTGTGGGGATGTGGCACATAGATCTAGGGGTTAAAATGTGGAAAGTGTGACGGTTAGATTTCGATTTAAAGCTTTCGTGACTGCAATGATTCATCATCTTTGGTTATTTCGGTAAAGTCACGTAGAATGAGAATAAAATAATAAATTGATCAAATAAAATAACACAATAAAATAAAATAACACAATAACACAATAAGCTTAAAGGCCGTGATCTGAACGTGGCTCTTTCACTCCAGCACTGTCCTACCAGACAGTCTCGCCCCTTCACCTGATGAAGGCCGCTTGTGTTGTGGCCGAAACGTCGTGAGAATATTATTGTGTTATTTTATTTTATCAATTTATTATTTTATTCTCATTCTACGTGACTTTACCGAAAGAACCAAAGATGATGTGACGGTTAGGTTTGAGGCGAGAGGACGGAAGAAAATTTTGTTTATGATCCCTCGGGCTACAACCATTTCAAACCTTTAAAACAGCCTGCCTCAGCAGCTTCTCCCCTTATTTTTTTCCTCCTGATGACGATTTCTTGTGTTGCGATCGAAATGTCGTAGTTTTTTCGTTACTTTTTTTTTGTTCTTACGTGACTTTACCGAAAGACCCAAAGAATAGAATTTTGCTCGTCGATTCCTTCAGCCGTATTGAAGGAACTTGGTCATGTATTTTTTTTGTGTTACCATATTTCACCACGCTGATGAGTTCTGGTTGGTGAAGGCAGGGTTAGGGTCCACCCAGCACCAGTCGTGTGTACGTTGAACTTGTTTCGCACCGTGAGTAGCCAACCGTGCTAATCGGAGTTGCGGGGGGGGGGGACAACAAAAAGTAATGAAAGACAACCGCTAAGATATTGCTCGGCATTGATGGTAACCGTGGCCAGGAATCGAACTCTCACCTCCGGGGATTATAGTGAATACTGGCGGAGCCAGTGGAGGGGGGGGGGGTGGCACGTGCCCCCCAATGATCCGATCGAAATCCCTAATTTCGATCGGATCATTGGGGTTTATTTGCAATAAATCGGCATTTTGCGACCCCCACTGCCACTGTGTAGCATATTATTACGTGCCAGGGACTCTATGAAATGATAGGACAATAGTCTGAGTCCATAATTGGCAATAAGTAACGGCAAAGCAGTTATAAGTGACTCACAGAATTGTGCGCAGTTGCGTAACAGTTCACGACTTCCCTGAAGGCATCGACACCTTCAGCGAGCGAGATGCCGATCACTAACAACGCGGATCGAATTGGACCCTCGGTCGATGGCCGCGCCATCGCCGCACACGCGTCGAATAAAAAGCAAGGGACAAGTCCTTACTACTAACAACTCCTTACTTACTAACAACTCCTTACTTACTAACAAGTCCTTACTTACTAACAACTCCTCTATCATTTTTGATTCCTGGAGGGGTTACCCCCCCCCCCCCGCACCTGAAAATCCTGGCTCTGCCATTGATTGTGAAGTGTCACTAACAGCTGAGTCACCGATCCATGTGCGGAATTATAACTTCGAAAACGCGGCCTGAAAGTTTAAAATTTGTCCACCTGGGGCCCCATCTATATTACAGTCGTAACGTCAATGTTGAACAACAAAGCCATGTAAACATAACGATCACATTCCTCAAGCACCCAGTTCGACGTTGAGTCACCCGGTGGGGAAATATTTCCTTTACCTTGTCGCAGCCATCCAGCGGTGACCGTGTTTTCATTAAGAGGCAGGAGAATGACTCAATTTATCGTGATCAAAACCACAGTGTTTTTTCTCTCTCAAATATGTTGAATAATGCTGTCTCTGGGGTTTGTTTTATATATTTGTTTATCCTTAACGGCCACTACTGGTGATCTGTGCTGTGATTAATGCAGTCCGTTTTTTTTACATATTTTAGTTAATAAGCAATTAAAATACGCAACGGTTTGTCAATCCATTGCTGGATGAAAGCCTCCCCTATGCTGTCAGTCATTATTATTCCACATGTATCATTATTATTCATACGATTGTTTACCGAAGAAAGTCTTGATGAGTCTCAAGACTCATTTGCAGGAGGGTCTTGCCAAATATTCGCAGTTGGGGGGTGGGGTGGGGGGCGATATTTCTGCTACGTGTAATCCAAATGTGGCCATTTGCAGGCACTTATTGTCCAGCACAGGGATGTTTGGGCCCATTCCAGTGACATTGCAAACATTTGCTTTGCAGGAGTTGCTTTAATCATACTTCACCGTGTGGGGTCAGTATGAGTGGGCGGCCGGACGGGTTTCGGCTATCACTCGCTCCAGGTGTTAGCCGAGTGCAGCAACCTGCGGGCGCTCATCGTGCAGCGTGCAGACCGCCGCGTCACCGGCACTCCACCGCCCCAGTTTAGCGCCGTGACTTTTAAGCAATCCACCGCATGCAACTTAATTAAACTTCTCTCCTATTCACTGCTTCCTTCGATAAAGTCTGACCGACGCGTGCATTTTTAGGCTGTTTACGAGCGGCTTACGGTCTTTTTTTTTGGCGGGACGAAATCATTATTTTCCGTCCCATCGGTTTTCCCAAACAACCTTTGTTCACAGGGCTCTACTCGGTCACGTGGCAGAGCGGTGGGTGCGTTTAACACGTAGGCTTTTGCGACCAATATTATTCGTAATAAAGGGGGGGAGGGGGAGCTTTGTGGAGAGATCGCGGGAACGGTGGCGCATTTGCTGCTCATTGCAGGGGTTCGCGGTTGGAGCCCTGCGGCTGCCCTGGTTAATACTGCAGCGTTGCATTGACTAATATATTTCTGAGAGCCGTCTTTTGCGTCGTGGACGTTCAAAGATTCCGTGACGTTGTTCAGACAAAGGAGTAGGCCGCTTGTGCCGGCGACAAGTTCCAAATTTTCGGCTTTTAAAACAAAAATAATACACCGCTTATTTCGGATTAAAACCACGTGGCAACATCGCTCCCGGCTGGCAAACTATACCCATCTGTGAGACATAGCACCTTCGCGGTAGTCCTCTTCGTAATAATAGTGCAAATACACACGTGGACTAAATCGTTATTATTTCGATATATTTTTAAAGTGAATGTCAACTCATGAAGGGGCTTATCCGAACTCGTTGACATGGTCTCAGCACATCGGACTGGAAGCGAACGGCTATCCCCCCTCCTCCCTTCCCCCCTCCCCCCAAACCCACCACCTCTACCCCCACCTGGGACTTGAATTCAATGAGTCCAGTTGCTGTTTCAGCACCTCGGCACCGTGAATTCACTCCACATCACTTCGCCACCTCCCCGCTCGCCGCCCCCGCAGGGATAACTTTTTAAAGGCGATCCTCGGGATCGTGAGATAAATGTTCAAGAGTCACGGTTTTGGGGGTGGAGGCGGGGGGGGGGGGTTTGGGAGGGGGGAAAAAAGTTTGGAAAACGCCCGCGGGAAAATTGGATTTCTTCCCAACCACTGATTACATCCTTGCGTGATCAGCGACGGCCGCACCCACGACACAGCGCAGAGCCCCCCCCCCCCATGGAACCTGCTTGCACACCGAGTGGTATTCTCATCGCCTCTTGTTTGGTATTCTCGCGCCGCGCTTTGCCCTCACGAAGCCCTCTCGCCTCGTCACGTTTTGTTTTTACGTAATCGGAGCCTCGACACTAAAAGGGGGGGGGGGGTGGGGGGCCCTGGCGGTTCCTCTCTCTCTCTTGCTACTCTCTTCCTCTCTGTCCCGCTCGCCAATAAATTCCCTATAAACAAACCGCCGGACGCATACGAATGCACAAACACCCCCCCCCCCCACCAACCAACCAACGCTGCCGCTCCATGGTTATGAATGAGAGACGGCGACGCGAGAGTGTTTCGCTCGGGAGACGGCGGTTCCCCGTTCCACCGCCCGTCGCTGGCTGCTCGGCTGCTCCTCCTCCCGGGGGGGGGGGGGGGTTGAGGAAAGAGCGAGCCGGACAGCGAGGGCGCAGCAATAGCACGCAAGGAGGACAAATGATGAACCGGCCGGCCGTCACGTGCCATTGTCAGGCAGGGCCGGAGCTGGTGCGGGTGTTGGGGCTGGCCCTGGACCACCCGAATTACCCCTTGTGGCCTACCCAAGTTCAACTCGCCTTTTAGCTGGGGTGTCACTGTTTTGATAGCCTTCCACCCACCCCCACCACAGCCACACACAACAGCTCCACTGCCCCACACCACCACAGGCACACACAACAGCTCCACTGCCCCCCCCCCCCACCACAGCCACACACAACAGCTCCACTGCCCTCCCCACCAACCCACCCACGCCCATCCAAGAGAAGCTGGGGCCAGGGGCCTGTTGTGAGGTCAGAGTGCCCAGCCATGCGTAGCGAGAGAGAGGCGAGCGATGGATTCGAGAATCTGAATCTTTATTTAGACTGTGCAGGAGGAGACATCCGATGAGCTGTAAAGCTCTTATTTGTTTGTTTCACAGACGTCCAGTTAGGGGGGCACGGGGTCAGAACGTTACAAAGCATTGCAAAGTATAGGAATGGTAAGCAAATCACAAAATAAAAATGCATTTTTTTATTTCACCAAGTAAAGCCCACTGAGCTATTAGAGTATTTTTCAGTGGCGACCTGGCCACAAATGATAGGTCAACGAAGTGGCTTATCACGTGTAAGCGTCTGTGACAGCTACGCGTAGCACAAATGACATGCCACACGGGGGCAGAAGCGAGGGGGGAGTGGGGGGAGAACGCCCCTCAAAGTATGCAACGTAATGGCTGCAAAGTACAGTTTTTAATAAACATATCAGAATCTCTCCCCCCGGCTGGTCTCATAGAATTATTGAAGTTGACTATATAAAAAAAATAAAGCCAGAAGCATCACTGTGATATATATTTTTTTCATGTGCATTACAAATGACACGCTTCTTGGTTGCAAGAAGTGTCTGATAATCTTCCAGAGCCGGCTTCCAATCACAACTCTTGCTCCGACACGTGTCCAAATGTTTCTCATTAAGGCGGATTTGTCGTTCATATCATCGCTACTAGTGTGGAAGGGTGGTGCAGTGGGAGAGAAGGTGTAATTCCTTTGAACTCGCATGTTACGGCCTCCCACTCTTTTCCCTCACTCGTGCATTTGCACCGTCCGTCTGAACCGACTTGATCCCAGCCCCGTGTGCAAATGTGAATGCGTGAGTTCCACCCCTTTCGACGCTGTGACCTCTGGCTGGTGCTGGTTCCAAGGGGGTGCTTTTGTTGTGAGTGCAAGTGCCCTCATTACGGAGCATACGAAACCCCCAATGCCAAGCCGTTCCACCGTGGCCGCTAAAGTCCTTGGACCGATATGGGACATTCCCCCCGGCGTCTCAGCGCGTCTGTCTCTCTGCGAGTAGTTTACAAATTTCAGAATCGGAATCTTTATTTGTGCTTTGGGAGAAATCAGATGAGCAATGAAGATCTTTTTTTTAAGATTTTAGAAATTTAGAACAACACAACTATGCAACAAACTATCGGCGTGCAAAGCAAAGGAATGGAAAGTAAATCCCAAAAAACAAATACGTTAAGTAGATAAAGTATACCAGTTCAAATTGCATAAGTACACCAATTCCCAAGCTTGGGCAAGGCAGCAAAACAACAACAACAAGAACAGTACCAGACCACACCAAGACAACAACGGGTACCTTAATAACATTGCACATTAACATTGAGTTATCAATACGCGGTTAAGGATGAAAGTAACAAATCACATTCGCAAATGCAGTTGTTTCCGGCACTCATCTTCTGCGTCGCGATATTTTCCGAAGGAAGAATTTACGATGTGAAGGGAGGAAACTAAAGGTTGCTCCAAAGCGTTGGATGCCGCAACGGCAAAGGCATTGCCACCTATTCCTATCCTTGTCCTTGGGATAGTTAATTAGAGGCCATCGGCCGGCTTTGGTTCGTGACGCCGGCACACCGAGGCCTACGCTTCTCCACGGACGTCTTGGACAAGTCCGTCGCGAACTAGACGGCGCGTGGTTGATGCGTCGCTTCCTTATACACCGCAAGTATTAAACCTGGGCTGGCCAGGGGCTGGGCTCTAAGCCGCGAAAAGCCACGAAAAGCCACGAAAAGCAAAGGGGCCTCCGGCAACGAGCGGCGAAAACCCCTCGACGCTCGCCCGCGTCGCCGCCCGGCCCGCTGCCGTCGCCTCGCACGGCTCGACGTCGAGAACGACGCTCTCCGTACGGCGGTGTCTGGATTCACAACGAGGTGCTGTCGTGTTGCACAAACCTGTTGGGGCCCACTTGGGGGTAGGTGTAGCAACATGCACCGGTGGGTTGGGCGGGAGTAAATGGCGCGGAGGAGGTAATTCGCTTGCAGCTGCGCGGAACGCAAAGTCCGGAGCGATTAACGGTGGGGGGAGGGGGGGGGATGTACAAATAAAACATAACAAGACAAGAAAATGTTATTGCCCGTTCGGCACGCATAAATGGACAGTGAGAACGCGAGTGAGTGAGCGGGTGGGCGAGCGAGAGCGGCGCGGAGGAAAAAAAAGGCATACGTTATCAGTTTTGCCGATGCTCCCACCTTTAAAAATATTGGTAATAGCCTGTGCCATTGTGTTGACAGTCACAATGGCTCATGCGGCAAGATGTGTTTTGCCGCCGCTGCGGTTGATGTTGGTGTTGAAGGAGGTGTGCGCGTGTGTGGGCTGGTGTTGTTTATTTGTGTTTTGGTGCCATTTGCAGCGTTCTAAAATGTTGAAATGTTTTATTGCGTTTTGCTGAGTTCGTAGCTTCAAGGCAGAAAATATAAATGAAATGGATTGCCTTATCTTCAGTGGTGTACGTGTGCGCGTGTGTTTAATACGCTGTATATATTTATTTGAAGCCATATACACCCCGAGGAGCGGCGATGGTGTTGGGGTTTTTGTACACTGAGCTCTGGTCCCCGGATGCGCTGGGTTCGATTCCAAGCCCTGGCTGGTAGCACCAGTGGCACGCGATATCTGCACCAACACTGAACAGCAAGGTGAAGTATGGTGAAACAACAACCCGTGACCGACACGACAAGGGAAGGCCATCTATCAGTCTGTAATTTGGTGATGATTATTGTCATTATTATCAACATATATATGCATTGTGCTTTGTCAAGGTAATGGCTGGGTGGTGGCGGCTGTTCACATCTTTAATACAGCAATGTGAAAGCAAGGATTGGTGGATCACACGGACGTTGTGAAATTCCCTTCCCGTGGACGTTGAGGAGCCATACCCTGGCTAACCAGGAGAATGCGGTACAGCGAAAACGTAGACCCCACTTATTTCCTATTTTTACGATTTTTATTTTAGCAGGTAACGCCCACTGAGCTGTATAGCTCTTTTACAGAAGCGACCTGGCCACAAATGATAGCTCAACAAAGTGGCTTATCACGTGGAGGGAAAAACCGGAGGACCCAGAGAAAAAATCCACGCGACCACGAGGAGAACATACAAACTCAAAATATAGAACAAGCGTTAGGGTCGTGATCAAACCCATGACCCCCTGCATACTAGGCAAGGAAATTAACATATCACCACCGCTTCGCCCGTTCCATTTGTACAGGATAGAGTGTTTCCCCCTCGCACGCGTGGGTTAACTCCATCTGTTTTAGCTTCCTCCTCCCACACGTAAACACTCATCAATATGAATACACGTTAATTAACTGATAACACCTTCATATGCAGAGGACCGCAGAGCTTAAACAATTGTTGGTACCGACCTATTGAGTGACCTTCCCCTTATTGCCGTCTGTGGTTCATCCACGCATCTCAGAGTCACTCTGTCTACGAGAGCGAGCAAATACTCTTCGGCATGTTACAAGTTGAAATTATTGTTATATCTGTTATTATTCAATCAATATTGTTTCCCTGCATACAACAAGGGCGAATTATAATCTTGAAATATGTTCGAGGTGGCAGTGGGGAAAAACATTTTTTTCTTTCGTAAACAAATATATTTTGGGGCGTTCAACTTGTACATAAACAGACAAAGGATCAATGTGGGTCTCTCACAAAAGCCATTGTCCCACGTTCAAGAACGCTCCGCAAACCGAGACGGGAGAGAAATCTTCATCGCCATGGCAGTACGGGCCAATGTTTTCCCCTCTCGGAGCTGGAATGTCGCCAAGTGTTTAAGTGAAGAGAAACAATCTCACGCATTCATTTTTTCTTGTTTCTTTGTGTAATCAACGTTGACCGGCCTGAGACCAATCACCTCGCTCAACCAGATAACCCGATTCCATCACGGGATGGCTGGAACCTGGATTCAAACCCAGGTTCTCAGCGGCGCCGGCTCAGTGAAGCAACGTTTCTCTCACGCCGTCATTGCCCACGACTGCTGCGGCGAGCGCTTTTGTTGTTCATGATAGAGGATTTGGCTCTCCAACACACCGGTGTGCTGTACCAGTGACGAGTTGCGATCCTTACTAGTTGGCTGTGTCGGGTGGTGGCGGGTTTTAACGACACATTTATATATTTACGCGATCTAACCCCCCCCCCAAAAAACCCCTCTATTATGTATGATATTGGTCACGAAAGCCTACGTGTTAAAATCTTTGGTTGTTGCCCATTTCATTCAAAGCCTTTAACTTAAAATACACATTTGGAGCAGTTTTTGGGGCCCCTTTTGTGTGCTCGATTAAATTGGATTTTAAAACAAAAGGGTACATTTACATAATTCTCAGGCGCTTAAATAAGAGGGCATTAATGGGCCCGGTGGGGAACCACGAGTCACATTGCAGACTGCTGCTGCAATACAATCTTTGCGTGCGTGTGTGTGTCTGTGTGTCTGTTTCTATTTGTGGGGAGCGGTAATGTAGCGGTGAGCGCGCTGCGCTACGAACCTGGCGACCAGGGTTCGATTCGCCGCTCACGGCCAAAACCGGTGATTATTATTTTAAAGGGTCCTGGGCCTCCCCTACGTCGACTCAGCCTCAAATGAGTACCTGGTGCGGTGTGTAAACATTGCCACTGTGGAGACAAAGGCGACCCGGGCGTGGTGCTGGCCACCCACCCCCTCGTGTGCCGTGCCGGCCTTCATAGGTGCTCGCTAACAGCACGTGCCCCAACAGTCTGTTAAGGCTACACGGGAGATCTTTGTCTTTGTTTCTCTTTGTGCGCGCGTTTGCATGGAGCGGTAAAGTGCAGCGATAAGCAACACCCCCCCCCCCCCAAGTTCGATTCCTGCTCACGTCCAATCACACCGGCGAATGTCTGTGTCGGTCCCTGGGGGAGGGGGTCTTCCCGTAGGTCGACTGGCGTCTTTAAACGAGTCACCTGGTGCGCTGTGTCGACATCGGCACTGGGGAGACGAAGATGGCCGGGCGCGGTGTTGGCCGGCCGGCCCCTTCGTATGCCGTGTCGGCCTTCAGAGGTGCTCACAAGCGGCACTTGTCCCCAGCAGTCTGTTGAAGGTTGTTTGTGGAGGGGGATCTTTTTTTTTTGTCCGTTGTAGAGTGGTCACGCAGTTCTATGAATCCAGACGACGTGAGTTCCATTGCCGAGTCACATCAGAACTGGTTTTGTGTCTCCGCTAAATCAACTCAGCCTTGACGGTGTACTTCGTGCAGTGTGCTAAGGTCAGTACTGCGGAGACAAAGACGATCAATCATTGTTCAGGCCACGTCGTCATCCCGTGTCTATCCGTGCACCGTACCGGCCTTAATAGATGCTCGCTAACAGCGCTTGCCTCGGCAATCTATCCAGGCAATACGGGTTGTCTCCACGTTTTGCAAGTGGAGTCAGAGTGGTTTACATTTGTGCACGCAGTCTATGAGGATACATCATGGATCTTTGCCTTTGTGTGCACACAGTCGCTGCGTTTGAAGTTATCTGAACAATTGATGTTAACATAACGACGTCTCATGCATTCATTTGGCATCTCTGCTGCTTTAAAACGAAGTAATTTTCCCGCAGAGACGAGAGAATACAAAACCCCAGCAGCATGCTCCCTCCGTCTTGTTGGAGCAATGGGCACTGCAAATTCACAGCCTTGGTCAATCCGCTGCTGGATGAAGTCCTTCTCATGCCCTTAAGTCGTGTGGGTTGTTTTTTTGTTAACGGGAACACTTCACCACGTTGCGGGCCGAACTCGTTTCTGCCCAAAGCGATCACCTGGCCAGTCGCCAACCTTCGAAGTGAGGCTTGGAAGCTTGTGCACATTATTTATTCTGCTCGTTTTGTTATTGCGAATAATAATATGGGACCTTTCTTGCCAGTGTTAAAATATAGCCATTAGGTTTTACTCTTTCTGGCAATAAAACAAGTGTTAAGATGATAAAACACGAAAAAGAATCCTCATGCAAGGAAGCCTGTCATACACCATACAGAATCCTTGAATAATCCTTGAATAAGGATTCTGTATGATGTTTTAACATCTTGACACCTGCTTTATTTCCAGACAGGGTAAAACCCTATTGTTATATTTTAATATTGGCAAGAAAGGTCCCATGTTGTAGCTGCTCACCTCCGAGCTATAAGTGTCCTGATAGTGGCATTGTCTTTGCGCTGTTCGCCTTTTGGCGTCCTCTCGTCTGACACTGTTTGAGACTAGGCTCAAAAGAAAGTTGTCTCTGGTGTGGACCAATCAGTTTCAAAGACAATGCATCAAATATTATCAGAGCGTGTTTTTTTGTTTGCATATTCACCACAAGTACGCGTGGTTAATGCAGACAGGAATCTTTGAATGATGATTCTGTTTGGTGTTTTAACATCTTGACACAACTGTTTTATTGCCAGAAAGGATTAAACCTATCGTTGTATTTTGACGAATGTTTATCGATGATAAGCCTCGGCCTCAAGGCGCTTTTCCAGCAGCGTCCCGCCAAATTATGAAAATAAATTAAAAGGCTCTTTCCCCCTTTCTGGCAGCGAAGCAGGAAGACACCAATTGATACCTCCTGTCGCAAGGCATCAAGTCTGCATTCACCACGGGCACTTTGTGGCAAAACATGCAAACAACAAACACGCCCTGATGATGCAGTATATGCATCATCAGTATATGCAGTATATGCATCATCATGGTACTGGCAAAAAAAGGTCCCATAGATACAGACACATGTTTACATTGGGGAGCATTGTTGCACTATGGAAACCCAATTAAGTAATTTTCTGGTATTCTTTTAGCGGATATTTTTTCGGGGTTTTTTTAGCTATAGGGTAAGACTGGAGAACCCGGATGAAACACGTGCAGAACAGGCGGATAACACACAGCCCCATGCAGAAAGGGGTCTGGAATCAAACCCATGCGCCTTCTTGCTTCGAGGCACAGCACCTACTGCTTTGCACGAGGACCCTGCAACCGCACGCGAACGGTGAGGGTCAGATCTTTTTTTCGCGTGTGTTCTGTGTGCGCGCTCGCGTGGACTTCGTTTGTTGTCATTCCCCCGGCGCCTCCGAGTAGCACGGTCGAACCCACGCACGGTGCGAAAGAAGTTCAACGCGCACGCGCAGCACGTACACTGTACGTAGGACCGACCTACGGGCAACCCCTCCCGTCGCGCGCCGCGCGTCCTCACACCGCCGGCCGAGACAGGGAGGAGGGCGACGGCGGGCGGGTAGAGGCTGGGGGGGGGGGAGGACCCCACGAGGCGCGATCGGAAAACCCGCGCGAGTTCACGGAGCGCGCGCCCTCCCCTGCGGCGCAGGCCTCTCCGTCTTCATTCCACAGCGCGATCCGTCTCGCTGACACATCCCGCAGAAGCGCCGATCGCCGCCGCCGCCGCCGCCGCATGCACGCGTGGGCCACGCGGGCACGGCGGGCATCCCGAACGCGCAGTCCCTCTCGTCGGCCTCATCCCTTTCATTCGATCACGTGTCAAGAAGACCCGCGGTGCCGCTTCTGTCACCGCCGATGCTGTTACCGCTACTGCTGCTGCTGTTGTTACCGCTGATGCTGTTACCGCTACTGCTGCTGCCGGTGCCGCTGATGCTGTTACCGCTACTGCTGCTGCTACCGTTGCTGCTGATGCTGTTACCGCTACTGCTGTTGTTGTTACCTCTGCTGCTGCTGCTGTTACCGCTTCTGTCACTGCTGCTGCTGCTGCCGCCACTGCTGTTGCTGCTGCGTGCAGTTTCATACTTTACGTGATCGACAAGGCTTGTATCCGGTCAGGTGGCTCAGCGGTAGAGCGAGTGGCTCGCAGTGGGAAGGGTTGCGTGTTCACATCCTGGCTTGGGTCACGACTCGGCCCCATCATGCCTCCTGGGTCGATAAAGCGAGTACCGCTCTTTGTGGTACTCGAAGTCAGCAAAGCATTGCTTATGGATAGACTCGCCCCTGCCATAGGAATGTGGAATTTTCACCACTGGCTTCTGCCTGCAAACGGGAAACTAGCGCCAATGCCTCAATGTTCACTTGAGCACGAAATTACACGGAGTTTAACTTGATTATTTTTATTACCTAAACAGTTTTTTTTTTACCAGGTAATGCCCAACTGAGCAATGCAGCTCTTTCTCCGAAGCGACCAGCCCACAAATGATTGCCCAACGAAGTGGCCCATCGCGTGGAAATGTATATCAGCCAAATACCCTAAATCAGTGTTTTTCCACTAATTTTCAGAGCGGCGCCACTTTCGCCGATAAGGCATCATCAGTGCGTGAGGGCCGCCACGCATTTCAAACAATTTGCTGGGGTTTGGTTTTTTACGATTTGTGAATTGTCGGGGGGGAGCCGCACGTCTGGGCCCGAAACTAAAGGCCACCAGGGACGACCATCGGCCCGCGCGCCTTGCGCCCAAGAAGCGCTGCTCTACATGCGTGTCCCGCACACCTCCGTTGCAGCGACAGCAGAAGCGCGCATCGGGCGTGCGACGTTGCGTGGATTCATCGGCGAGAGTCCGTCGCTTCGGTGAGGTGGAAGGCGGGAGAGTGTGGCGAACGTAACCGGCGGGACGGCGTGAGCGATGCCACTGACGACGTGGAACAGGGGATGGACTCATTCATCAGCTCACGACCCAAAATTGCGATCATTCATCAAAATCACCGGGAGAGGTTTAGTGGAGGTGGGGGGGGGGGGGCGGTCGCCCCAATGTATGTCGTACATATATCTGCACGCATGCATCACAAAGGAAGCAATTGACAAGTTAAAAGCACGCACTGCCGCAACTCCGAATAATAATTTGTCTTCGCGAGAGGGCTCTTCACGCTGATGACATCTTGGAGGGGCTTTGCACGCGATGACCGATTTATATCCTATCTCATCTCAACACGAATGAAAGGGCACCCCCCAGTGGCAGCTGTCCCTGTGTGGTGCAAGGTAATTGGGCACTTGGCCATGCGAGCGGACAATTAGTCTGCCAAGTAGGGGAACGCTCATTGCTGTTATGTGTTTTTCCCAATCGAATAATTCTGCGGGTAATCCATAACAGGTGTTTTTTTTTTGGTTTGGTTAAATCGCGTAAGTATAAACGTGTTGTTAAACCCACCACCACCCGACACAGCCAATAAGTAAAGTTCAGTCACGTAAACAAAACGTGACAATTAGTTACTAGTACGGCACACCGGCGTTTCGGAGAGTAAACGCACACCATTTACCAACGTATTTTTCCACGATCTAACGCAAACGGACCTCTGCGGGTAAATGTTTTGAAATGTGGCAAAATCTTGACCGTTCCGCCGGCACGCAATAGCGGTGACAGCGCCCTGGATCTGTTGGCCGCGTGGGCCATGGGATGCGCCAGCCGCTGTCCACCACAGCGGCTCTTTCGCGTGTTGGATCGGCGCAAGTTCTCCGAGAATTTGGCTCAACGACGAGCAACCTTGGCACGGAATCGCGAGGAGCCACGCTGAGCCAACGTGTGTTTGAATAAATTATTATTTTATATCATCTTAATTTAAAATACGCACACAAAATATATAAGTAAAAATACCGACAAGTGTTTGGCTGAGCTAGCGCGTGTTTTTTTTTCTAAATTGTATTTGATATTATCTTCATTTAAAAAAAAACATATATATACATGCCGACAAGTGCTTGCGGTTATTTGTTTGCGCCATAATTAATTCCATTAGCAACGGTAATGCACCTACGCTGGATATTGGAGCAGGGCCCCTTTTGAAAGCAGTAGACTCTGCTCTGCTTTGCGAGTTGTTATTAATATGACTTTAGATCCGACCGTGTCCGTCCAGTGCTCGCTGAGCTGCATTGGCTTGCGGTTAGCCTGAACGAATACGTGATGAGGCCGTGCTCTTTACGCACACAAAGTGCTGCGCCAAAAAAACGAATCACAATACCTCGCTGCTGATCTCGTCAAGGGGCATAAACCACCATCACGCGAACTCCGATGGTCATCCTCGCAGGCAGCGGCGGCTTTTGCCGAACCATCGGACAAAGAAGGCGGTCGCCGCCTCGCGCGCTTTCAGGTGCGCTTCCGCGGCCGTCTGGAACGCTCTTCCTTCCGATATTATGTAGTCACTTTTGAATCTAGATTAAAAACGAATTTCTTTAGAACTTCCTTTCGTGTTAAGTTTGTTGACTTTTCCCCACTCCTACTGTACGTAGTCTCGTACTAATGAGATGATAAATGCATAACGGTGTGAATACAATGCGGCAAGCACTCCTCCGCAGTAGGGCATGTGGAAAAGTGGCGTTCCGCTCGTGTGTATGTGGGGAGCGTTTTGCGCGCTTTGCTTCGAACCCCACGGCCGGAGTTCGATTCCCGCTCACGGCCACCAACGCCAGTGACGATCATTTGACCTGGTGTCAAGCCTCTCCTAGGTCGACTCAGCCTCAAATGAGTACCTGGTGCGGTGTGTAAACATCGCCACTGGGAAGACAAAGGCGGCCGGCGTGGTGCTGGCCACCCACCCCATTGCGTGCTTTGCCGGGCTTCGTAGGCACTCGCTAACAGCACTTGCCCCAAAAGTTTGTTAAGGCTGTATGAGCGATATTTGTCTTTGGATTAAGATCCCGCATCTCTGTTTAGCATGGTTGGCTACGTGCGGTGTGAAATAATTTCAATTTCCAGTATACTGTATACAAAGAAAACAAGTTACTTGAAAGGATCTCAGTAGCAGTTCAATGATATTTCCTTCCCCGGGGCTGATGCCCACCACATGTGCCGCTCTGCGAGAGTTCCCAACGGACCACTCACAGCACGATTCGTGTTCAAATTAGAAGGGAAAATAGCCACCAAAAAAGTGTACACTGTGGAAAAGCATAACATCGCATTCCTCGTGGTGGGGCAAAAATGTGGGTGGGCTATCATTGGCCTGCCACACACAAAACTTTATTTTAAATGAATGTTTATCTTTTTAAATGGATCGGCACCGAAATCTCAAAGCTGAGACTCTGTGGGACTTCTCGGGGGGTAAGGATTTCAAGCTACCCTATATTGTCCCTCTGATGTCTTTTATATATAGGAATATATATGTAGCCCTCCCTCATCAGTCTCACCACAGTAGCTCTGCTCCTGGGTTGCAAGCAGCTGCTGCGACTGAGACTTTCTCCGCAATTTTGTTGAATTTCGCTCGGGGGCTCCGAAACAACTTGACGGCGGCTCTTCTGCGCCTTTCCTCCCACGGCTGACGGCAGAACCCGATGTTGTTTGTCCTCTTCAACACTTTGAAGGGCAGACCCGTGACACGGTTGTGTTGTCGTCTGTGACGGGTTTGTTAAGCAAAGTAAAAAAAACCCAAAGACGCTTTCCATAATAGGGGGGCGGGGGGGGGTGGTGATTTGGGTTAGATAGCCTAAGTATATAAATGTGTCGTTAAACCCGCCACCACCCCACCATACAGACAGTAAGGATTGTCACGTTAACAAAACGTGCCAATGCGTTACTACCTTCTTTGGTTCTTTCGGTAAAGTCACGTAGAATGAGAATAAAATAATAGAATAATAAAATAAAATAACACAATAAAATTCTCAGGACGTTTCGGCCACAACACAAGTGGCCTTCTTCAGGTGAAAGGAACAGGTCTGTCGGGACGACAGAGCTTCAATGAAGAAGGCCACTTGTGTTGTGGCCGAAACGTCGTGAGAATTTTATTGTGTTATTTGATTTTATTATTTTATTATTTTATTCTCATTCTACGTGACTTTACCGAAAGAACCAAAGAAGATGAATCCTTGCGGTCACGAAAGCTTTGAATCGAAATGCGTTACTAGATCGGCACACCCGGTGTGTTGGAGAATTGAATCCACACCATTTACAGTTTATATTTACGCCATCTAACCCCCCCCCCCCCAAAAAAATAAACCTCTGTTCTGGATAATGTTAGTCGCGAACGCCGACGTGTTATAGCAAAGACACTTGCCACGTGTGTAGCTCACACAGCATGTTCGGGCGAGTCCTGTTTGTTAGTGAGCACCTATTAAAGTCCCCGCGGCACTCTCGAGAGGGGCGGTGGAGCCAGTCTCACGTCTATGCCGCCGCTGTCTCTTATTGTTTTTGTTTTCCACATTGCTCGAGGTACTACCGATTCAAGACTGTGAGTCGACCTACGGAAGCCTCAGCCGCAGTTCCTCTGCCAATCGCCACTGATGTTCGCCGTAGTCGAGAATGAAAGGAAGGTCCCCGTGTTGGTCGCGGCAATGCGCTAAGGTTGTGCGCCACCGCTCTCCATAACAAAGAAAACGCAGAGATTCTAGATTTGAAGCTTTCGTGACTGCAAGGATCCATACTCCTTGGTTCTATTCGGTAAAGTCACGTCGGTAAAAAAATAAAACAACACAAATCACGACGCTTCCGTCACAACACAAGTGGCCTTCATCAGGTGAAGGGACCGGACTGTCCAGAGGACAGCGTTGGAGTGAAGACAGCCAAGCCCAGGTCGCGTACTTTAATGTGTGGGGGAGGAAACAAAAAAACGCAGAGAGACAAAGATCCCCTCCCTCCCCCCTCGGCATAGCTTACATCAAATGTGCTGGTGAGCAAACTCCGATGAAGGGCAGCTCCGCGCACGGATCACCTTTGTCTCCCCAGCGCGAATGTCTGCACGCCACACGAGGTGTTCATTGAGTCCGCGTCGACCTGGGGAAACTCCAGGAGCACGTTCAAGATAATCGCCATGGCAATGAATCAAACGGGGACCCACGGGGTTCGAGGCATTGTGCGCTAGCCACTCCGCACGACAAAGTACACATCTATATATATAAAGCACACGCGCGTGTGTGCGTCAGTACCACGTAATTATTGTAATTTCTGCAAAACACACGGATTGACAGGTCTTTGTTGTAAGATGACAAAAAAAAAGTCAGATCCAGGTAACGGGACAAAAATCAAAGATAAAATGAACCTGCCAATTTGTTGTTGTTAAATGACTTCGGTTGTTTTGTAGCCTGTAGCTTAGACGCTTTGTAGCCTGCAGCTTTCAACTTTCCACAAATGCTGTACGCGAAATGAGGTTTTGCCATGTGTGAGGCATGCGTGAATCACGGTAAACGCAGCAGCAGCAGCAGCAGCAAGCCGGGCAGGCACATCATGGGAATTCACGATCTCGCTCTCTCGCTCTCGCTCAGGTGTGCGTTCACGCTCGCGTGTGCCTGCGCCGTTAACGCATCCGCTCAAAACAAACACTCGCTGCGTGCGGTGCGAGCACACAGGGGAGCATTTGTTCAACAAATGTCAGGCGCACCTGCACGATAATTCGCATACATGCGCGCAGCTCAACGTCTAGACATTTTAAATAGTATTTTGAAACGTCCCCCCCCCCCGTATCTCTCTTCGGCCCCCGTGTCACCGTGAGCTACAGCTCACCGCAGAACTCTCCGTACCAAGCTGCGTGCATTTCTGTACGTCGAACTTCTTTCGCACCGTACGTAGCGCAACCGTGCTAATCGGATGCGCGGGCGGTGGAGAGGAGAGGAAAGAAAAAAGCCTGACTCGCAACCTCCTCTTGTCTCTTCCAACGACCAAGTAACCGTCACTGTCAGCCCGTCATGTCTCTTGGGCAGGCCCCGAATCTCTCTGCTCCTGTCGCTCTGTACCACAGCTCAGGGTAGAGCTCTCCGTAGCAGCAGCAGCAGCAGCGCGACTCACAACCACCTCCTACTCTCTTCACCAAGGAACAGCCACCGTCACTGCCAGGCATCGTCTCTCCATGGCAGTCTCCAGCTGGAACGCCACCCTACTGCAAATGCACAGCGTTCAATCCACACCGATACTTAAAGGGCCACACCCCCCCCCACACCATTTCTCTCACCCAGCATTCAAGCGACACTGAGCTTGGCTCAACGCCTCAGAGTCACGGTCATTTATGTCTGCTGTGAAATATTGCGCGCGTTATAAATTGCCTGATTATTATTATTATTACATCGCTTTACATACCCAGGGCAGTCTTATCTGGGTCTTCTCCCCAAGATGGGCCACCTGCTTGGGTTTGGGCAATCACATTGTGAGCGATTTGACCCGTGTAAAGGAACTAGAGTAACCGGATACGTCCATCCGCAATGCGGAGACAAACCCCTGCGATACGCCACGCGTGCAGGGAGGGTCAGCGGCTCGCTCGCTGTAATTCCGCCCGTTGGCTCCTCCAGCCGGTCCTTGAGGCGGATGTCTCACAGGATGATTTATGCGTGACCCAGCAGCCCCGCCGTCTCCACGATTGATTTCGGTCGTGTCGTCGGCCTATGTGGAAACAACAGCGCGCAAAGATGTGCTGCTCACTAGCAGCATGAAGGCCATGACTCTCGTCATGGACTTGCATCGATGTAACCGACGCACTGCATGTGCAGTGCTCTCAGCCTTGTCTCGACCACCAATTCAAGGGGGCTGCAAACGCGGCCTTATTTTTGTCACGCAAAAAATCGTGCATTATTTTCCGAGTCTGTAAACTCATCTTGGGTTTGATGTTCAAATGCGTCTGGCCATGGCGTTGACTACACAACAACAACGACGACATAGCCTGCGTATGGTGCCCCCTATGCACTTCGTGCCATCCCTGCACTATGCAGGCCCAATCCAGGCTTAGCTCCTGAGATGTGACAAGCTCGGGCATATTCCAAATGCTCTGGTCACAGACACCTGGTGCTGGTGCCACGTGATATGTCGACGCGTTCTTCCCTTGTTTTGGCTCAAGAACCAAAGGCTGGACGCGCAATGTTGCCACGTGAGAAGTGAGGAGCGAAACCAGATTGACGGGGAGGGAGTGCTCCCGTCAATAGCATCTGTTAACGCAGTAGCGATTGCTTAGCATGCCTGACTGCTGATGAGCCCCATAAAGTCAAAGCCGCTTTCGAGTTTGAGTGCCTAAAGCATTGGAAGGTCGGTAGGCCGATAGACCAAAATATATTTTATTGCCATGTTTCAAGTTTCACGATTATTTTGTGTAACCGGGAAATTACTCAAGAGACCACAATGAATCTAATTTCCTTGTGTATGTAAATAAACGGAAGGCGAATTGACATATGTGTTAAGTATAGGATTTGTATAATCACCTAAACATGTATATGTAGCCATATAATTAGTGTTCAGTCTTCCTTCGATAATTGAGAGTAAGGCTGCTTTGGGTTTTATTTCTTTGAGAAGGCCGATGTCATGTTTGGTCATTGTAATTAATTGGATGATCAATGGTAAGGTTTGTGTATTAACACGTTAAAAAAAACGCATTAATTGAATCAGTTTTCAGGGGCACCTTTGTTAATCGAGAGTGAGGCTGCTTGGTGGTTTCTCTTTTTTTTTAGAAGGCCGGATGTCAGGTTTGGCCAGTGTAATTAATTGGATGATCAATACGTACCCATGAAAGGCACATTAAATCCGCAGCTCTGCCGAGGCCATCCACAGAAGCCGAGCCGGGCAGGCTCGCTCGCTCTCTCTCCCCCACCTCCCCAGAGCCCCCCAGCCCACCCACCCCTCCCCGCACTCCACATTGTCAGGCGAACATTGCGCCCAGAGTGATATTGAAGGAGTAAGATTGCATATCATTCGGTGGCGAAATGAAAAAAAAAGTGACGCGAGCTTGTGAGCTATGAATCCCCGATGATACAACTCGTGTGCCTGATGAATTCTCGCAGTCAAGCATCATTATAATTTATAGTACGTCACATTGCATCGCATTCAGTTCGTAAGCTTCGAATGTCGAAATTAATAGCGTCGTGACAAATTCAACATTTTCCACTTTGAAAACCAAACCGCGCTGGAAAACCCTGACTCTGTGTGCGTGTGTGCGCATGCGAGTGAATGATGCTGCACCGGGCCGCGATATCAGGCATCTAGTACTGGATATCTGTGAAAAAGAGCTTTATAGCTCATCGGATTCCTCCAGTATAAATAAATATTCTGATCGGATTACGATTTCTAGCTTGATTCCGGTGGCATTGCAGCGTTGTTGGCACAGGGCCATGGTGCAATGAATTAGATGGGGGTCACTGTGTAATTCCCTGGTGCAATGAATGAGATGGGGGTCACTGTGTCATTCCCTGGTGCAAGGAATGAGATGGGAATCACTGTGTCATTCCCTGGGGCAAGGAATGAGATGGGGGTCACTGTGTCATTCCCTGGGACAAGGAATGAGATGGGGGTCACTGTGTCATTCCCTGGGGCAAGGAATGACATGGGGGCCACTGTCATTCCCTGGTGCAAGGAATGAGATGAGGGCCACTGTCATTCCCTCGTGCAAGGAATGAGATGGGGGTCACTGTGTCATTCCCTGGGGCAATGAATTAGATGAGGGTCACTGTCATTCCCTGGTGCAATTAATGAGATGGGGGTCACTGTCATTCCCTGGTGCAATGAATGAGATGGGGGCCACTGTGTCATTCCTTGGTGCAATTAATGAGATGGGGGTCACTGTGTCATTCCCTGGTGCAAGGAATGAGATGGGGGTCACTGTGTCATTCCCTGGGGCAATGAATTAGATGAGGGTCACTGTCATTCCCTGGTGCAATTAATGAGATGGGGGTCACTGTGTCATTCCCTGGTGCAAGGAATGAGATGGGGGCCACTGTTTCATTCCCTTGTGCAAGGAATGAGATGGGGGTCACTGTGTCATTCCCCGGTGCAAGGAATGAGATGGGGGTCACTGTGTCATTCCCTGGTGCAAGGAATGAGATGGGGGTCACTGTGTCATTCCCTGGGGCAAGGAATGAGATGGGGGCCACTGTGTCATTCCCTGGTGCAAGGTATGAGATGGGGGTCACTGTGTCATTCCCTGGTGCAAGGAATGACATGGGGGTCACTCTGTCATTCCCTGGTGCAACGAATGAGATGGGGGTCACTGTGTCATTCCCTGGGGCACGGAATGAGATGGGGGCCACTGTGTCATTCCCTGGTGCAAGGAATGGGATGGGGGGCCACTGTGTCATTCCCTGGTGCAAGGAATGAGATGAGGGCCACTATCATTCCCTGGTGCAAGGAATGAGATGGGGGTCACTGTGTCATTCCCTGGTGCAAGGAATGATATGGGGGTCACTGTGTCATTCCCTGGTGCAAGCAATTACATGGGGGGCCACTGTGTCATTTCCTATGAAGGCAGTGTCCTTTCCCTAAACGGCATGTTAAGCCTATATGGGGGATCTTTGTCTTTGTGCACACAGGAACATGCAGGATCGTGTTTTTTAACCTTCCTAATCATATTGCAGTCAGGTAGCACCCTCTATTATTGTCAAAGGGAATGACACCTAGGAATTTCGAGCAAGTATTTAAATCCGCCCAAGTAAGCTCCACTCCGGGAGCCGTGTCACGCTCAAGACGCCAATGGCATCGGCTCCATCTCTCGGAGGACACCGGCGCCACTTCCACCGTGACGAACAAGCAAGCCCCTGCCGCTCGCCTCTGCAGGCCTGCCCAGAACGACTCTCGCCCTGGTTACCGCGCCCGTGCAAGCGCGCGCTTCTTATCAACGGTGGCACCGTTGCAAGGCAAGAGCCAAAGCTAGAGCCCTATGGACATCGGACTGCGCGAATCGATTGCCCGCGCCCTGGGGCCCGTCCAGAGGCTGGCCGTGGCCAAAATGCCGGGGATATTTCATTTGCCGTGGCCAGAACAGGGAAGAGTGGACACATATCGTCCGGCCTCGTCGTTGTCCCGCCTGTTGACAGCTGCCGTGGGCGCGAAGGGAAAAAAAGCAGGGCGAGATGAGACCAGCCTGCCAGTCGCCGGCGTGGATACAAATCAGTGCCAGCGGCAATTTGGTGTCTGAATGCGGCCCGAGTCTGCCCTGGGGTTGACTCGGTGTCAAATAATTGCCCCTTTCAATTTCCGTTGAGTCTACTACCCACAAGGCGTCATCGCCGAATTCAGCTTCGCCGGTCGCCCGGATTCTGTGGGCAGACAAAAGCCGCCCACGAACCGCGGCAGAGCGACAACAGCGGCGTCGGTGTGGGGAGCACGTGACCCGGTGTCAGCGCCATGGCCAACTGCACTGACGCACGTTGATCGGAGCGTGTGTGCGTGTGCGCGCGCACACGCACACGCGCGCGGATGCCAACGACAATGCATTGCATGTCTCCGTTCAGAACAAAGGTGTCGCACAGTGCTTCCTGATCCCAACTGCTACGTGCAGTCAAATTGGCGATGCGATCGACGAGTAAAAACACATTCCACTGCCGGTAAATCAAATGTCGGTCAAGGCCTTATTGAAGGGATGTGTCATCAGTGGTGGCTCAAAAATGGACACTGAGTAAGGGAGTTTCCGAAGGTCGGAAGCGTTCACGTGAGAGTGTTCCTTCACCCTGGGTGCACAATGGTGCACCGGAGAAGTCTATACTAGTCCAGGGTCTCTTGAACGGTGGGAGGCGACTTGGTACGTACAGAGACAGACGTTCTGTGTGATTAAAGAGGGGGCCAAGATCTTTCAGTGCCTCTTAAGGCAAAGGACCTTGACATCAACGCGGCTCGAAAATGAACTGGGATGCAATGTAATTAGGCCAGAATTTGCAACGACGTAGACGTATTTCTTAGAATTTGTTCAAACTTTTGCCGGCAAAATATTTTGTTACAGCTTGCAGCCGGGACAGTGCCTCGGCAGATGTTTTCATAAACAGGTCCTTGCAGGGTGGGCTGGTAGGAACATTGGAATTTTTTTTTTTACACCCAACAGCACGAGATTTCACTTCGTTAAAGTATTGAAAGGGGACGGACGGACGGACGCATTAATCTATTGCAGGCTAGTACACTCAGTTTACAACTTCGTTCCTACCAGTAATAGGTGCAATGCAGTGATCAAGTCCAGATGGAATACAAGAGCAGGTTAGCTTTCATCATCATCTTATCGGCGATGGGGGTTCTGCGTTTGCCCATTTGTCAGCCACGTCTAAAGAGAGGCCCTGGTACCGCATATAGATGACCTCAAAGAAGAGGTCACGATCAAAAATAATTACACAGCCATTGACATCGACTTTGGAAGAGTTCTCGTTGGGAAAATCGACGTTTTGAGCCCAACATATTTACTTTTTATTATTATTTTCTGAGTGTTACTAAAGAAAGTTATTGCATCGAGCATTTAATGTTTGTGAGACGTGCAGAGAGCACGGCCAATCCTGAGCCCGGATCAGACTTGACTGAAAGATAAAAGTGCGTGTTATTGGCATCGACATCAAAGCCCGTCCCAAAATGTGCCAATTTATATTTCACAGTGGTAGCGTCCAAATAGAGAAGAGTAGTTTAGCAAAGTAAGAAGTGGATTTTTTTGTGCAAAAGTCAGCGTTGATGAGTGACGTTACTGATTTCCCAAACAAACGCAAGTGACCTACGGTGTGGACAGGGCCACCCAGAGGTTCCTGGAGGTCCAGGGCTGGATTCCCAGGAACGCAAAACCACAGTTAGTCCGAGCACTCTTTCTGAAGAGGGTCCGGCATTGGATTTGCTTTTTGTTTTAAGATGTTTTCAGCCAATTAATGAAGTGTATTCATAAGTGTGAGAGGAAACCCCAGGGGCCCAGATAAAACCCACGCATTTGCGAGACGGGGAAACACTCTTTACCTGTACAAATGGAAAGGGATGGCGATTAGTCCGCGAATGTGTGCACAGACACACGGTGTGCACTTCAAGCGTGTGACACCTGAGCGATCCACACGGGAAGGGAGTTTCACAACATTTGCACGATCCACCAACCCAACAACCCTGGCCGCTTCCTCCACCGTGCTGGCTTCCGGACCACATGCTCGCTCTTTCCCCGTGCAGATGGAAACAGATTTCCGATTAGTCAACTCGCTGTACCGCGCTCTACTGGCGAGCCAGGGTACTGCACCACCTCGATGTCCACAAAGAGGAGGGGGGTTTAACATTTTGCGCGGTTTTGGCCGGCCATCGAACAGAGACGGCCACCGCACCGCACGCTTTCAGATGCGCTTCTGTGGCCGTCTGGAACGTTCTTCCTTCCGACATTAGGAAGCCACGGGAGCTATGGCACTTGTAAATCTAGATTGAAAACTGATTTCTTTAGAACCGCCTTTTGTGTTTACCTTTGTTGACCTTCCCCGGCCCTCCGATTAAACCACAGCCCTCCCTGTCCCCAGAGCGCCGGAACACAGTCAGCCACGTGCATAGGCGCCACCACCAACCATTATTCGTCTTTGCGAACGGGAAAAGGCCCCATTGTGTGTGGGGGCCCTGTGTCCTGTCATGGGGCCCGAATAAAATCGCCACTTGTTGTTTCCCCCGCCCTCCCCCCCCCCGGTCTCTGCACCACCCTGTGTATGTATGTACATGTATGTACTTGTATGTACATGTATGTATGCTGAAATTATCTCGCACCGTACGTAGCAGACCGTGCTAATTCGAGGTGCGGGTCCGCAGGGGGACGGAAGGACAACAAAACTAAACACAAAAAAGCGGTGCGGGAGACACACGAAGGGGCAGGGCCCGCTGCCAGAGTGGGCACGTGCCCCCCCCCCCCTGCCCCACGCTGACAAATGCCTCGTCTTCATCCCCCGAGCGGCCGATTGGGACCTGTCCGCCCCCCCCCCCCCCCCACCACTGAAGTCCATTTCCTGCCCGAATCCCCGACGATGGCACTTACTTTGCCTAATGGTGGGGGGGGGGGGGGGCGGCCGGCGCTCACAGCGGGCCATCGCGCGGGCAGCCCTCGACGCGTCGCTCGCGTCAGCGGCGGCGGCAATTTCCACGTCGCGCTCGTTAAGGATTTTCTCAGGTTTAGTGACACGGCGCGTTCCACGAGGCGGGCGGGCGGGTCGGGTCGGGTGGCTTGGGTTGGGGAGGGTCGGCCGGGAGAAGGAGGGGGAGTGAACTCGTGCGGCAGCGGCGGCGGCGGTGGCGAGGACGCCGAGCGGTCGTCCGAGCTTCCCTGCGCCGGCAGCGAGGGCAACGGGGGGCCGTGGTCTCGGCGGGGCGGCAAAAACCGCAACAACCGATCGGGACGCCCGCGGAGTTGGGTTCATCCGCGGTGCGCGGCTCCCCACGCACCCTTCGCCTGCGCCCGTGTGTGCTCTAAGCAGTGGCGGAGTGCTGGGAACACTTGGCCTGTGCGGTGCAGCTGACGCCGATGTATAATTCGCGAAACGACCACCACACGAGTTGTCCTCCGCGTCACAGTCGGTCGCTCGCTCACCCGCGGCGGGTCAGTCGTCCCCTCGCCGCTCTTCCATCGCTATCGCCAGGGTCACCGGTTCGTCCGGTGAGCATCACTCAATGATTCACCCAGCCACGTTGAGGAAGCGGTCTAGCGAGCTCACCGTTTCGTCTCGTCTCACGATGTGTTCAACCACCACCGCACTGCAGGTCACAATAATACAAAGGCAAAGGTCCCCCGTATAGCCTTAACAGACTGTTGGGGCACGTGCTGTTAGCGAGCACCTATGAAGGCCGCAACGGCACACGAGGGGGTGGGTGGACAGCACCACGCCCGACCGCCTTTGTCTCCCAAAGTGGCGATGTTTACACACCGCACCAGTTACTCATTTGAGGCTCACGCCACTCCACTTTGACATTTCCTCCCGTCTTCACTCTTTCCCCAAGCCCTTATTAGGGGCCGTTCATAAATGACGTCACGTACCTGGGGGGGGGGGGTGGTCAGACATTTGTGATGGGGGGGGGGGGTGTTGAGAAATGTGACGTCACGTAAAAATGCGCAAACTTTAGATAAATATATAATTGCTATAACAACAACAACACTTCTACAACATCAACACTTCTACAACATCAGAGTGCAGCGCCACATTAAATACGCACTACAATGACAATAGTTTAAAGCGATTTGAAGCATGTTTTATTTTCAAAATGGAAATATGGTTTTGGGGGGGGCGGGGCAGAGCTTTGTGACGTCATATTTGAGGGAGGGTCTGACTTTTGTGACGCCGTGTGACGAGGGGGGGGGGTCAAAAAATCGCGTGACGTCATTTATGGACGGCCCCTTAACAACATCCTTGCTTAATTCAAGCAACGTGCTCACTATTATTTATTGCCACATTAACGGCGCCCTTATTGTTACCAGCCGCTCGATGTTTTTTTGAGGGGGGGGGGGGCTTCGGGCACTGTGCTCTGTGGCAAAGACGTGAATGAAATGACACGGACACACGTTGTACTCGGAGTCTCTTTATTCGTGGCACAGCAGCAACCATCGTCCCGGCTTCATCTTCTCGATTGAAGTTCGCACTCTCTCTCTCTCTCACGACCCCACCCCTTGTGCTCTTACCCTTTTATCCCTCTCGAACCTTCTCTCGGTTCCCAACCGTCGCCTCGAGGCTCAGCTTCTTCCAGATTTTTGTTTCCCGTTTGAACTTCTCCCTCTGATCCTTTCAAACGCTGCCTCTCGACCAATGATACCGGAGGCATCTCCACACCAATAGGAGGCCGTGGCCTACTTCATGGAAGTCCGTTTGGCTGCACATTTGCTTGGGGGTAAGCGCTTTCTAATTTTGTTAATTACATCAACTTGAAAATCAGTTACAGCAGTCGAAGCAGCGGGGTTTGGTGGGTCACCTGGCGAATCGTCTGGTGAGTCACGCTGCTACACTCCAGGCTTGCGATTGGCACGCGGCGTGAGATGGCTCTGAGCGTCGCTCGTGTCTCAGTGCGCGTCTCAGGATGAGTCTCAGAGTGAGTCTCAGTGTTAGTCTCAGTGCGAGTCTCAGTGCGAGTCTCAGTGCGAGTCTCAGTGCGAGTCTTAGTGCGAGTCTCAGGATGAGTCTCAGTGCGAGTCTCAGGATGAGTCTCAGTGCGAGTCTCAGGGTGACTCTCAGCGTGAGTCTCAGGATGAGTCTCAGGGTGAGTCTCAGGGTGAGTCTCAGTGCGAGTCTCAGGGTGAGTCTCAGGATGAGTCTCAGGGTGAGTCTCAGGATGAGTCTCAGTGCGAGTCTCAGGATGAGTCTCAGTGCGAGTCTCAGGGTAAGTCTCAGTGCGAGTCTCAGTGCGAGTCTCAGGGTGAGCCTCAGGATGAGTCTCAGAGTGAGTCTCAGGGTGAGGCTCAGTGTGAGTCTCAGGGTGAGTCTCAGTGTGAGTCTCAGTGCGAGTCTCAGTGTGAGTCTCAGCGTGAGTCTCAGCGTGAGTCTCAACGCGAGTCTCAGCGTGAGCCTCAGGGTGAGTCTCAGTGCGAGTGTCAGTGTGAGTCTCAGCGTGAGTCTCAGCGTGAGTCTCATCGCGAGTCTCAAGGCGTTCGCAGTGACGGTCACCATTGTGACGTCTGTCCACCGTACGGAGAGATAACCCCCCTCCCCTCCCCAGGATTGGTTGACGCCAGCGAGAGCCGTCATCCCATTCGTCACACGATCCCCGTCGGCCCCTCCCCCTCCGCGCCTGCCGCTGGAGCACGTGTGTGGTTATCTTGACAACAAATATATCTATAGATGTTTGCAGAATGTTCCCAAACAGCGGGGATAAAGAGCAGGAATCTGAACTTTAAACAACGCGAGCCATTTAAAAATGTATGAGGGGCTATCGGGGCGGGAGGGGGGGGGGGGCGTTTGAAGCCGCTCCGTCTTGATCGTTTGAGGCAAAAGGCCGCGTCTATATATTTTTTTTGGGGGGGGCGAGGGTGAGTGGGCGTTTAGTAGCTGAACCGCAGCACTGGTTAAGTCGCCCCCACAGTTGCCCTCCTATCAGTTATTTGATAGAATTTTCATGAGGTCACTCATACTGAACCCGTCACTTAAAATAAATGTAGAGGCGAGCGGGGGGAGGGGGTGTGAAATAAAGACTGGTGTATGTGTGTGTTTGTGTGTATGTGGGGCTCGCGAACAGCACTTTCCTCAATAGTCTCCTGCAGGCTATACGTGGGATCATTGCATGTGGGGAGCGGTGGTGTAGCGGTTAACGCGCTGTGCTACGAACCCGGGTTCGATTGCCGCTCACGGCCAACACGGGTGACGATTATCTAAACCGCTCCCGGGCCTCCCCTAGGTCGACTCAGCCTCAAATGAGTACCTGCTGCGGTGTGTAAACAACATCGCCACTCGAGAGACAAAGGCGGCCGGGCGTGGTGCTGGCCACCCACCCAACCCGCTTCGTGTGCCTTGCCGGCTTTCATAGGTGCTGCTCGCTAACAGCAACACACACACACAAAGAAAACAAAGACCCCCCCCCTCCCGTATAGCCTGCAACAGACTGTTGGGGCAAGTGCTCTTAGCGAGCACATATCAAGGCCAGAACGGCACACGAGGGGGTGGATGGCCAGTACCACCCCCGGCCGCCTTTGTCTTCCCAGTGGCGATGTTTACACACCGCACCAGGTACTCGTTTGAGGCTCCGAGTTGACCACACACGCACACGCACAAACGAAGATGCAATGCAACAGAAATTCATTTCGTTTGATCAGAGGTGAGAACTCAAGAGACCAGGACGAGTCTCAATTGCTATCGTGACCTAGGGGTCACCAAAATTATATTTAAAAAAGCAAATATAAATAAAGCCACAGCGATGAAGCTAACATGATTCAGAGCAAACACAACCGTGCCACACGAGATCACTTGTATCGCCTTATAGACTTTGTAGTGCAGTGTCAACTCACTCTGCTATCACTCCAAAGACAAATATCCCCCCCCCCCCATATACGCCTAACATACTATTTTGGAGCAAGTGCTGTAAGCGAGAAGCAACGGCACGCGAGGGGATGGTGGGTGGCTAGCACCACGCCCCCGGGCCGCCTTTGTCTCCCCAGTAGCGATGTTGAAACATCCACACCAGGAACCATCGACGCGTTGCATACCGGGCTTGCGTGCTTTCCACATTTGAGGTTGAGTCGACCCCTCGGGGAGGCCCAGGACTGGTTCAGATAATCATCATCACCACTGGTGTGGGAAGCGAACTCGGGTGACCGGTTTCATAGCGCAGCGCGCTCGCTAACTGCTGCACCACCGCTCCCCCACTCCACACACACACACACGTGCACGCACACTCGCATTCAAAGTCATTTGAGCAACAGTAGGGGAAGCCAGTCAATGTACAGGTTTTGCCAGGATTGGTTTAATCACCACGCGAATGTGGCTCGTGAAGGGTCCGCTTAAATCTCTGTAATTCGTCAAAATAGCATAATTTCATTTCGTGTATGCAACCTTTGAGCCTCAGACCGTGTTGCATAATGTTCAGCTAACATTCTGTCTCCGTCACGATTTATTTACGCAAGTTTTTGTACAATCTTATTCCGGCGGACGTCGTGTGTGTATCTGGGGAGCGGTAGCGTAGCGGTTAGCGCGCTGCACTAGGAACCCCGGCCGCCCGAGTTCGATTCCCGCTCACGGCCATACACCTCAAATGAGTACCTGGTGAGGTGTGTAAACATCGCCACTGCTGGCCACCCCCCTCGTGTGCTGTGGTGGCCTTCATAGGTGTTCGCTAACAACACTTGCCCCAAAAGACTCTTAAGGCTAAATGTGGAGTTAGGATCAGACGTTGTAATCGTGTGATGAACTTTATTCAAAGCTGCAGAATAAAACGTTGAACAACGTGCGAATCACAAAAACGATCAAAGCAATTTTCAAGCTTTTTATTTGACTGTTCTCTCAATGTACCCTTGGATGGGTCACCTTTGCATTTTCATATTTTTTTACCAGGTAAAGCCCACTGAGTTATGTAGCTCTTTTTTTAAGAAGCAACCAGGATTTCACAAATGATAGTTCAACGAAGTGGCTCATCACCACGTGGAAATGTATAGCAACTAAATCATCGAGACGCGTGTTGATCCTAAGTGTGGAGGGACAAACCGAAGGACACGGAGAAAAATGCACGCGATCACGGGGAGAGAGAGAGAGATGCAAAATTCCACATATACAGCAGTCGTCAGGGTCGAACCCACGACCCTCCAGCATACCAGGCAAGGGAGTCACCATCTCGCCATCCCAATTTAAGAGAGGCGTTAAATCTGCTGGTGGGCAGCCAGTGCACCGCGGTGAAGCTGCTCACGAAGGACACGAATTTAAAACTCTGGGCCGGAGAGGAATTTGAGCCGCACATTTAGGGCGACGATGTGGGGCGCACGCGCGCCCTGCGAACGACGATGAGCCGGCACTTAGTCACCACTACGCTCTGACCTCGCCCGCTTGGCCCTCCTCCATTTAGTTGTAATTGTTATTGCAATTTCGCGACTTCCCAAGTTCACTTTTGCACTCGGCGCTTCGGAGTCATTGAGGGTACAGTGAGGGAAAAAAGTATGTTATCCCCTGCTGATTGTGTACGTTTGCCCACTGACAAAGAAATGATCAGTCTATAATTTTAATGGTAGGTTTATTTGAACAGTGATAGAATAACAACAAGAAAATCCAGAAAAACGCATGTAAAAAATGTTATAAATTGATTTGCATTTTAATGCGGCAATAAGTATTTGACCCCCTCTCAATCAGAAAGATTTCTGGCTCCCAGGTGTCTTTTAAACAGGTAACGAGCTGAGATTAAGAGCACACTCTTAAAGGGAGTGATCCTAATCTCAGCTTGTTACCTGTATAAAAGACACCTGTCCACAGAAGCAATCAATCAGATTCCAAACTCTCCACCATGGCCAAGACCAAAGAGCTCTCCAAGGATGTCAGGGACAAGATTGTAGACCTACACAAGGCTGGAATGGGCTACAAGACCATTGCCAAGCAGCTTGGTGAGAAGGTGACAACAGTTGGTGCGATTATTCGCAAATGGAAGAAACACAAAAGAACTGTCAATCTCCCTCTGCCTGGGGCTCCATGCAAGATCTCACCTCGTGGAGTTGCAATGATCATGAGAACGGTGAGGAATCAGCCCAGAACTACACGGGAGGATCTTGTCAATGATCTCAAGGCAGCTGGGATCATAGTCACCAAGAAAACAATTGGTAACACACTACGCCGTGAAGGACTGAAATCCTGCAGCGCACGCATGGTCCCCCTGCTCAAGAAAGCACATATACATGCACGTCTGAAGTTTCCCAATGAACATCTGAATGATTCAGAGGACAACTGGATTAAAGTGTTGTAGTCAGATGAGACCAAAATGGAGCTATTTGGCATCAACTCAACTCGCCGTGTTAGGAGGAGGAATGCTGCTTATGACCCCAAGAACACCATCCCCACCGTCAAACATGGAGATGGAAACATTATACTTTTGGGGTGTTTTTCTGCTAAGGGGACAGGACAACTTCACCGCATCAAAGGGACGATGGACGGGGCCATGTACCATCAAATCTTGGGTGAGAACCTCCTTCCCTCAGCCAGGGCATTGAAAATGGGTCATGGATGGGTATTCCAGCATGACAATGACCTAAAACACACGGCCAAGGCAACAAAGGAGTGGCTCAAGAAGAAGCACATTAAGGTCCTGGAGTGGCCTAGCCAGTCTCCAGACCTTAATCCCATAGAAAATCTGTGTAGGGAGCTGAAGGTTCGAGTTGCCAAACGTCAGCCTCGAAACCTTAATGACTTGGAGAAGATCTGCAAAGAGGAGTGGGACAAAGTCCCTCCTGAGATGTGTGCAAACCTGGTAGCCAACTACAAGAAACGTCTGACCTCTGTGATTGCCAACAAGGGTTTTGCCACTAAGTACTAAGTCATGTTTTGCAGGGAGGTCAAATACTTATTTCCCTCATTAAAATGCAAATCAATTCATAACATTTTTGACATGCGTTTTTCTGGATTTTCTTGTTGTTATTCTGTCTCTCACTGTTCAAATAAACCTACCATTAAAATTATAGACTGATCATTTCTTTGTCAGTGGGCAAACGTACAAAATCAGCAGGGGAGCAAATACTTTTTCCCCTCACTGTATAGAAAAGCATTGAGTAGAAGTGGCAAAATGGCGAAGTCGTGAATCCCAGCCGCTTGCTGGCTTCCGAGCACAGCGAGTGTGAACCACTCGCGTCTCGGACAATGCTCACAGTTGGACGCTCGTTCGCACGGAGCTCCGCGCCCACCACCTCCCGTCCAGTGGCACACCTTTCGGAAGAGAGGTAAGATTTTTTGTGGTCCTTTTTGCAACGATTCGCTTTTTGTTGTCCAATTGTTCGAGTACTCGAATCGATGAATGGCGGAGTAATCGATTGCTTAAGCGATTGGAGAGCACAGCTGTCGCTTTGAGCACATTTCACTGCGCTGCCACGCCAGGGTTAGCGGCTCGCTGTCGGAAGATTATGACTTCCGATCCTCGTTGGGGGTTGGGTCAGCCCATTATCCCTCTGGCGGTGGGGGGGGGGGGTCAATAAAATGAGTACCACCTTGTGGTGAAATCAAAAGTCATTGTCCTCTGGATAGACCTACTGCTCGCCATATCAACACGGACTTTCCACCACTGGCTCTGCAGGGCTGTAAACAGGAGGTAGATACGCACCGATGCCTCATTATGAACGGTTTTTTTCTTCCAGATTCGATCGTGTAAAATGTATTTACTCGATGAATTGTTCAGAATACATACCGGTCGCGACAGCCGACGTATTCAAATCACCGATGCCTCGATGTCCATTTGAGCATCACGAGGAGGATGACTTCCGGATGCGCGCGTGCCCCTTCGCCGGTGCAACTGTCGTCGTCACAATCGTCACATCACCTCCTGCCCAATCGCAGCACAGCCCCATGCCAAACGCCCCGCCCCGCTCGCCCGCCCTGCTCGCCCACCCCCTGCCTCGCTCCCTGCAACAGCCTCTCAAAATAAGTAATATTTTAAAAAACTTTTTTTTTAAACACGCTTTTATGAAATGTACTAGTAATGGCAGAACTCCACGACTCCAGGAAGTGGCCCCCAAGCTTGCCATAACGTAAGGGGACCGTTGCCAATTACAGCCAACGTCAGTTGACCGTGGACATTTAGACCCAAGCCCAAACATAACATATAAAAAATATTTAGTAATAGGTTTTACCCTTTTAACTGGCACAAAAACTGACACCTTTATTCAAGGCATGTTTGCAATAACCACAACACAAGCAGTCAAAATGCAAACAAAAGAGACAACTCTGATAATAATACGCACTGTCCTTGAATTTGATTGGTCCACACCCGAGACGGCTTTTCTTAGAGCCTAGTCTCCATTGGTGTTGGACCAGAAGACACCAAAAGGCGTACAACTCAAAAACAGCGCACTATCAGAGTATTGAGGGCTCGGGGTGAGCATTTAAATTATGAGACCTCTTTTGCCAGTAACAAGATATAGTAATAGGTTTTTACTCTTTTAACTGGCACAAAAACTGACGTATTTTTTATGATAGAATATAGTATCGTCATCAGTATGACATAAGTATGCCAAGTTTGCACTCGATACCACATTGGGAAGTGGGTTAAAATTGAGTTGCAAGATTTGAGGATACAAGAACAACAATAACAACAGACAGAGTGAGTTAAATGAAAGCGTGTAAAAATAACAAACGCCGAGTGGGAAGGAGCCACGGAGACTCGGGGACACGCCGAGTGGGAAGGAGGCGTCGCTTCAACGAGACACGAGAGATATTGTTAATAAAACAAAGTGGCATTCAGTAAAGCGCAGAAGCTGCCTCTAATGCAATAAAACGGAGTTCCAATTTATAATCTTAACTGCTGGCGCAGCAACAACAAAAAAGCTTACAATTTTGGCAACCAATTTTACGGGGCTGACTTTATATTCAATTACTGTTCGGCGAAAAGGAAAAAAATGCGATACTTCGTCGTAACGCAGTCGATCTCTTTACTTTTGCTCTCAACGAGGTACAAACTGCACCGCATTACATTCACACCTCCATTGTAATGCAATTTCTTCTACCTGTCAAATGGATTTCGCGGGGCTTACGGGCAGAGCTGCATTCGAGGGAACGCCGGCGATCCTGTGACGAAAAAAAATGCGTTGGCGTGGCTAAAGAGGGCATTAAACTTTGGGGGAGGCGGCCCAATTCCGTTGTTGGGGGAGTTCGGCTCCTCGTGGAGCGGGGGGGGGCTCCTTACGCTGGTAAAATGTTGCGTTTCATCCCCCAACTCTCCCAATTCTGCAATGAGCCAGAGTGTGTGTGCACCGTGTGTGTGTGTATGTGTGTATCGTGTGTGTGTGTGTGTGTACCGTGTGTGTGTGCACCGTGTGTGTGTGTGTACCGTGTGTGTGTGTACCGTGTGTGTGTGTACCGTGTGTGTGTGTGTGTACCGTGTGTGTGTACCGTGTGTGTACCGTGTGTGTGTGCGTGTACCGTGTGTGTGTGTTTACCGTGTGTGTGTGTTTACAGTGTGTGTGTGTGTGTACCGTGTGTGTGTACCGTGTGTGTGTGCCGTGTGTGTGTACCGTGTGTGTGCGTGTACCGTGTGTGTATGTGTACCGTGTGTGTGTGTGCACCGTGTGTGTGTGCACCGTGTGTGTGTGCCGTGTGTCCTCGTCGCTTGCCCAACCGCTTCTTTATGAGCCCATATACGGCACCGTTAAAGTCATGTCCTTGCTCGAATGAACAACGAGGTGATGCTCATCTTCCGTTTAGAGAGCCCTGGAAGTTACCACATTCCTATGACGAGGGCGAGTTGATCCATATGATAACAACCACTGTTAACTTCCCCAGAAAGTGGAACTTATTTGAAAGATCTTGGAGGGATGATGGAGCTGAGTCAACCCCCTACCAGCATTTCAATTTGTAAACTTCCCATTGCGATTCACCTGGCCGCATCCATCAGTTACAGCCCTGTGTAGATTGACTGGTGGATGAACGTCTCCCCCATCTTGGCTGTAATAGGAGTTGTTTGACCATACTTCACCACTCTGGTCAGTGTGTGATGGTGGGCGGTCACAGGGCCAGTGCAGATAGGGGCCGTCCATAAATGACGTCACGCACCTGGGGGGGGGGTCAGACATTTGTCACGATGTGTGACGAGAGTGGGGGGGGGGGGGTTGAGAAATGTGACGTCAAATCAAAATGCGCAACTTTAAATAAATATAGACAACACGTTCTGCTTAATTAAATAGACTTTTAAAATGTTTTCTCTTACAACATCAGAGTGCAGCGCCACATTAAATACGCACTACAGTGACAATAGTTTAAATCGATTTGAAGCATGTTTTATATATTTTTTTGGGGGGGGGGAGGGGGGCAGAGCATTGTGACGTCATATTTGAGGGGGGGGGGTCTGACTTTTTGTGACGCCGTGTGACGAAGGGTGGGTGGGGGGGGGTCAAAAATCGTCCAAAATCGCGTGACGTCATTTATGGACGACCCCATATCACTTCGTCACCGATGTAAATCTTTGTCGGAAATTTAAACTCCTCCGGTGTCTCCGAGTTTGCACAACGACGGTTTCCGTTTTGCACGTCTGAGCAGCGTGCGTTTGCAAGCTGCTCAAGTTGCTGAAAGGACCCTGACCTAAAATATCCCGGTCGTTAAACGTCTGACCTCGCAAATTCGCTCGCGGAGGTCTCCCGACACAGACGGGGAGAGTTTCTCGCGCAGCGCGCAACGAGCTGGCCTTTTAAATTTGTATTTAAAGCTTTCTTGGTTCTTTCGGTAAAGTCACGTAGAAGGGAAACAATAAAATAATAAAGATATAAAACAATACAATTATTGTTTGATTTGAAGTCACGTAGAAGGGAAACAATAAAATTATAAAGATATAAAACAATACAATTATAGTTTGTCTTCTTTGGTTCTTTCGGTAAAGTCACATAGATTGAGAATAAAATAATAAATTGATAAAATAAAATAACACAATAATATTCTCACGACGTTTCGGCCACAACACAAGCGGCCTTCATCAGGTGAAGGGACGAGACTGTCCGGTAGGACAGCGCTGGAGTGTTTGATTTGAAGTCACGTAGAAGGGAAACAATAAAATAATAAAAATATAAAACAATAAAATTTATTGTTTGATTTAAAGCTTTCGTGACTGCAGGGATTCAAATTCTTGGTTCTTTCGGTAAAGTCACGTAGAAGGGAAACAATATAAAGTCACGTAGAAGGGAAACAATATAAAGTCACGTAGAAGGGAAACAATCAAATAATAAAAACGTAAAACAATAAAATTCTCACGACGTTTCGACTGCAACACAAGCAATCATCATCTTGTTGTGGTTTTCACACCTGATGATTATTGCTTGTGTTGCAGTCGAAACGTCGTGAGAATTGTATTGTTTTATATTTTTATTATTTCATTGTTTCCCTTCTACGTGGTGACTTTACCGAAAGAACCAAGAATATGAGCTGGCCTTTTTGTTCGTTGCGTTAAAAAAAAATATGCGCGGCAGGGGTGAATGACTCTTCGTCGGGATTTCTGAGTAACGACGATCGCTCGTCCGCTGGCATTGGCTGAGCGGATGGGGAAAATTAGCCGCGGTTGATGTATAAGTATATATTTATTTATTTGTTTAATACCGTCCGCCGGTTTTCGTACACGTTTCACATCGCAGTTGCTGTGTCGGCGAGTCTGCGGCCTCGTTAGGAAGGCTCTTTGAGAATTATACGTAGGGGTGGGAGAGGGGGGGAGAGGGCGAGCACTGGGTTATGTAACGACGAGATAGGTCGCCAGTAAATGCGAGACGGTTAATATTCTTTGGTTCTATTCGGTAAAGTCACGTAAAAGTATAAAACAACAAGAAAAAAAATCACGTTCATCATGCTAAGTCCGCCAATTAAATGCTAATTGTGATGCTAATTCCTTTGTCAAGGCACCTTAATTCCTCTCACACAAGCTGAAAGGTCGCGGTCTGAGCTTGGCTGTGTTCACTCCAGCGCTGTCCTCGAGACAGTCTGGTCCCTTCACCTGATGAAGGCCACTTGTGTTGTGGCCGAAACGTCGTGAATGTTTTTTTTTATTTCTTGTTGTTTTATACTTTTACGTGACTTTAACGAATAGAACCAAAGAGTATGGATCCTTGCAGTCACGAAAGCTTCAAATCTAGAACGGTTAATATTATTCCCTACCCCCTCCCCCCGGTTTACGTTGAGGTCGTTTTCATTTTGTCCGATCTAATTCGCGTAAAATTTCGCTTCGTGACGCTGCGGATAACTTTGGCGAGGATGACGAATGCTGTCCGATTCCACTGCCGATTTGTATCCATGTCGCTTTCTGTGCACGCCTCCATGTTCATAGAAGTGCTTTTGATCATTTCCACGTAATATTTTACATTAGGGGAGCTCGGATGACCATCAATTTCTACTCCATCAAGTCCCCTTTTGAAAGTCTACAAAGCCGGGCCTAACATAATAAAATTTTCATTTGTCTTGCATCGGCTGATTGATCGTAGTTGCGCGCAGTCAATGGCAGATAAACATTTTATGAATCAATGGCAGATAAACATTTTATGAATCAATGGCAGATAAACATTTTATTAATCAAAACCTCCCTCATATGGGTGGTTAGTCTCGACGCTGTTCATTATTATATTCCTCCAAAATGTGTGAACTATTGATGTATTCGTGCCATGGCGGGGGGGGGGGGGGGGCTTAATGAGACTGTCATCCTTAAAATCAGTTCGTCGCCCTTTGTTGAAATGAAGAACGATCGAGGCATCATTCCGCGATTTTTTTTTGTCTAATTCCCGTGTGCAACGTTTGGTGAACTATATCCACTTATTAAGTTCCACCAACTGCTCCCACTTCTTTGAATGCACGAGGAACCACGTGCAAGCGGGAAGGCAGCTACGTGTTAGGTCGACGCGATGTGGTCTCCATATATATATCACGGTGTTTTCGGCCGATTAATGAGTGTTTACATGATGAAAGAAAGAGTCAAGCGATAGCAGCCTGGAGTGCTTTTGTAAACCCTGGCTTGGTAATGAAAAGTAACGGATCAATGTGCCTAGAGAAGCAAGTGGTCGATGAGTGCATCGCACCTCCTGTGACATATGAAGCGGAAACACACCCCCTAATGACACAACAAATGCAGGAAAGGCAGGGGGAAAAAGTTTGGAATGGAAGCGTGCAGAGGCGCGTGCTTGAAATTACAACGAGGTACGGAAGGAGGAACACGTGGGCCAGAGAGCATATGCAAATTACCTGTTAGGAAAAGTGAGTGGGCTCTTACAGGACACGGATTGACTGCGTGAAATAGTCATAAAGACTGCCTGACAAGCCGGGCAGTCAAAAAGTCAAAGAGATTTTCTGCTCAACCGACCACTCAGCTGGTGCCCATCTGCCGTTTGCAGCCCTGAGCCAGGAGTGGAAACTCCACATCGCTATGGTGGGGGCGAGTCTATCCATAGGACAACCACTGTTGGTTTCCCCGAAGAGTGTTTCCTATCGACCCCAGGTGGATGACGGTCTGAGTCAGCCGCCCACCTCCCCCCGTCCACGCCAACCGTGATTTGAACCCACGACCTTCCCGATCGCGAGCTGCTCGCTCTACCGCTGGAGCGTACGGAGTGTCAGCGATATTCTTTTGCAAGGGCTCTGCTAAACCGATTCGCCTCCGAGCAAATGGTTAACCCCCGGCCTGCGGGACAAATTACTCCTTCCCCGAAGCTCCCTGCCAGCCGTTTTTGCTCGGCAGATGTTTAAAGGGTCCCCGAGGGGTGGACGAGGAAACCATCTGCACTGTTTATCGCAAGGCGGCACTTTAATTCATTAGCGCGTTTATGTTTAATCATGTGTGAAGGAGGGCAGGCACGTCGTGGGCCCCCAACTCTCTCCCCCTCCCCACCCACCCCTCCCCCCCCCTCCCACACGGGCGCCTATAATACGCTCTCGAGATGTGGGCGCCCAGCAGGTGCCAGCCAGTGATGCAGCAGCTCCCGTTAATTCGACACAAATGGCTTTCGTGAACTCGCCGTAACCAACCCGGGCGGTGGTCTCGGTGCGCGTGGGTGAGCGCTGCGCTACGAACCCGGTGACCCAAGTTCGACTCCCGCTCACGGCCGCCACCGCCAGTGACGATTTTCCGAACCGGTCCTGGACCTCTCCTAGATCTGCTCGGCCTCAAATAAGTACCTGGTGCGGCCGGGCGTGGTGTTGGCGTATACCGACCCCCCCCCCCCCCCCGTGTGCCGTGCCAGCCTTCATAGGTGCTCGCGAATAGCACTTGCAACCAACAGTCTGTTAAGGCTACACGGGGGGATCTTTGTCTTTGGTACACGTCACGCAATCCAACGACTCTATTGCGGTATAACGTTGAGTTACTTTTCGGATTTCATGAGCGTCTTCGTGTGACTGCATTTCAAGACGCTGCGCATTGATTGGCACAGGGACCCATAGACTCACGCAGAGAGCCGTTGCAACGTGCATTACAAATGTGCATTCCAACAGAGGCCGTATAAAACAGCGGGGGCAGGTCCTGTGTGCACCAGAGGTCACGTGAAGGAACGTCAGAGGGTAGCTCTGTAGTGTCCGCTCCCACGGGCCGTTCTCCATCACGTGGGATCGCCGTGCCCTGGCGAAGCGCTCCGAGTGAATCGCTTCGCCTCGTCACGTGACGCGCCGTCGACGAGGGCAATCCGTATAATGTTTAAATCTGGAAGAGAACACTGACGAATTTAAGTCGCAACAGAAGACAATCAAACAAGCACACGCTGTATATCCTATATGTGAATGATATTTGGTCGCGAAAGCCTATACGTGTTAAACTGACACTATATTACACCTACTATAATCAGCCAGAAATGTCTGTCCGTCCCGCGCGTGACGTCACTGCACATGAGGCCCACCCCACCTCATTAATATTCACGAGTTGCTGGATTTTTACACGAACGCAGAGGAAGAGCGAGCATAATTAAATTATTTACTACGCAAAGTCGCTTCAAATATGACGTCGCTTTACAGGAAGTGACGATTAAATAAATCTACGCAGCACTGCTACATCCGTGCGTGACGTCACTGCAAAAGAGCCCCCCCCCCCCTCGTTAATATTCATGCCCGCGTGGAAATTTACACGAACGCACACGAAGGTCACGCACTCCACATGCCGCACCCCTCCCCTCATTAATAATCATGAGCGGGTGACGTCACTCCACATGCCGCACCCCACCCCAATAACCATTAGCGGGTGACGTCACTCCAAATGCCGCACCCCTCCACAATAACCATTAGCGGGTGACGTCACTCCACATGCCGCACCCCTCCACAATAACCATGAGGGGGTGACGTCACTCCACTTGCCGCACCCCTCCACACTAACCATGAGGGGTGACGTCACTCCACATGCCGCACCCCTCCACAATAACCATGAGGGGGTGACGTCACTCCATATGCCGCACTCCACAATAACCATTAGCGGGTGACGTCACTCCACATGCCGCACTCCACAATAACCATTAGCGGGTGATGTCACTCCACATGTCGCACCCCTCCCCAATGACCATTAGCGGCTGACGTCACTCCACATGCCGCACCCCTCCACAATGACCATTAGCGGGTGACGTCACTCCACATGCCGTACCCCTCCACAATAACTATGAGGGGGTGACGTCACTCCACATGTCCCACCCCTCCCCAATGACCATTAGTGGCTGACGTCACTTCACATGGGGCAACCCCCCTCCCCCTCATTAATAATCATGAGCTGAACAATTTTTCTATTGAATATTTCAGATTTATTGCAATATACACCCGTCCTTGGACGGGCAAAAAAAGCTCGTGTCAATATACTCTGATGGGACGGGGAGGCTCTTTGGCTCGGCAAGTGCTCGCGAGCGCCGCGTTCTGACTGCCGTGCGTCGATGAACCCTTGGGGGGGTGGGGTGGGGTAAGGGTCTCTCTGCGCCGCCTTCTCCTCGTGTCTTTGTATTCACGGCACCGCCACCGCGTGATGGATGCGAGCGGCTGGGTGGGGCTGTGTCATTCGAAGGGAGGAGCAGGAGGCGTTGGGGGTGGGTGGTGGTGGGTGGATGGGTGGGGAGAGAGACCGAGGGGCGGGCGCGCCTGTGCGTCGATATACGCCCCGAAAATTGCCTTGGGTTGCGAGAGCGAGACTTTTCTGAAAACATTTGTGGCTCGGGTGACGGGGGGGGGGGGGCACGGTCACCACCCCCCATCCCCCGCCCCCTCCTCTCCCCCCCCCGGCTTCACAGCCACAAATCAAAGCCACGGTCGGTCACGTTATTGAGCGCCCCTCCGAGTAAAGAGGGGGCGAGAAGGAGGTGAATATACAAATGAGTCAACATTTTTGTTTTTTTGTCTTCGTCAACCGCCGTTAACTCGCTACGAGATCCAGCCTGGTCACCAATGACTGCAAACGGTAAACGCAAACCATCACTGCACAGACAGATCGTCACGCTGAGATTGTGTGGTTTTGGTGAGTTCATTTTTTTCTCATCCCGGGCACCGATGGTTACGCGGAGGAAATCGCCACGTCACGTGTTGTTCTGTAACCTTAACGTGACTAAATTTGATTTCTACCAGAATCTGAGGATCAGGTTGGAGCGGTGTCACGCGACGAACAATTACCAGGGACGCGTATGGGGGAAGATAAAGGTTTGACGATGAGCAATAGTGGGTTAAGTGGTAATGTGGATTATAAAAATCAGATGGGCCTAAAAATCAGATGGGCCTGAAATGGCTGAGCGCTCCCTCCCCCCCCGTCCGAAATAATTCCGAGCTCGTGAGGCGTTTCAGCAGTGACGGGACTAACGCGTAAGCGTGTCGAGGGATGAATCCCCTCGGATTTCTCTGGTAAATCCAGTTTCCTCCCACGCACAAAACGTCTTCAAAGCAGTAATTTGGCCAAACACCCGCTGTAGGGATTGTGCCAAGCCTCACTAAACCTTCGCTGGGTAAACAGAGAATTGTTTATTATTATTATTAACGCGCCACCTAAATCCTGACCCTTTCGCTTACATCCCTGAGACGGCCCTTAAAGCCCTCACTTGCCGACAGTGAATGTAACCGCTTTAAGCAGTTAACGCGCACATAACGCACTTAATGAAAACAAATTCGCTGAAAGCTGCCCGGTGCCTTAATGCGATGGGAAACGATTTGGCAGGAGAAAGTTTTAATCCGAATTTTCATAATCAGGAAAAATGCACTGCAGGATTAACATATGTCACCGTGCTGCCGCGAAAAACCACTCGCTGGATCCACGCAAAACAAAGACAAAGATCCCCCGTGTAGCCTGTAACAGACCGTTGGGGCAAGTGCTGTTAGCGAGCACCTACGAAGGGCCGGCACGGCACGCGAGGGCGGGGGGGGTGGCCAACAACACGCCCGGCCGCCTTTGTCTCCCTCGCGGCGATGTCTACACACCGCACCAGGTACTCATTTGAGGCTGAGTCGACCTAGGGGAGGCCCAGGAGCGGTGCAGACAATCGTCACTGGGTGTTGGCCGTGAGCGGGATTCGAACCCGGGTCGCCGGGTTCGTAGCGCAGCGTAGCGCTAACACAGCTGAACCACCGCTCGCTCGATCCAGCAGGCTGACGCAACCCGCACACACGCACGCACACGCACGCACACAGACGCACGCGCAAGCACGCACACGCACGCACACACGCGCACAGACACACGCACGCGCAAGCACAGGCACACACGCACACACACACGCACAGACACACACACACGCGCAAGCACAGGCACACACGCACACACACACACGCACGCGCAAGCACGCAAATGATTTCCCGGTACTCACTTGGTGGGGGGAGTAGGCAGAGTGGAGGTGGGGAGGGCTGGCGCTTCATTCTAGACCAGAGGGCGATGATTGCTTCTCATTTCGGTCGTTTAGCTGCCAAGCAGCTCCACGCTGGTTTTGATATTCGCCGGTGCTCAGTGTCCAGTGCCTAGCCGGTGGCGGTGCATGCGATGGGCTCCCTCAGCCCAGAGCTAGGAATACGATTTACAGATTCGCAGATGAGTTTCTGAGTCAGAGATTTCCACGGTAGTCGGGGAGGAATGGGGAGGGGGGTCTCTAACAGCCCACAAAACCTGCACTGCTCTATAATGATCAACTTGGGTCAATCTCGATGGAACCAGACCAGATAGAACCCAGACCAGATAATCTTGATTTGAAGCTTTCGTGACTGCGGGAATCCATACTCTTTGGTTCTTTCGGTAAAGTCACGTAGTCAGAAATAAAATAAAATAAAAACAGAAAAATAAAAAAAAAATTTCACTCGTCGCTACCACCTGAAATAGCATCGCTTCAAACGGTACCAATTGTCTCGTGGCCAAACAAACAGTGAATTTACGTGATGAGGACTTGAAATGAGTCACATTACTGTAGCAGGCATGTCACTTGCATTAGCCACATCAACAAATCCGTACCGCTAGAGGTATGCCACCTCAGGCGATACCAATTTCTGCAGTGGCCCATGAACTACGTGGCACGTGCAGGCCGTAATTTATTTTCGTTGTCATTTTACAATGACGATTATTGACCCAGAAAAAAAGCCTAAATGAGTTTTCACAACTACTTTTTTTTTCTCAGGAAGGCCGTGCACTAGAAATATTTTACCAGTACAGGAAACGTGGACTCCCACCACCTGTTCCACCTGTATGAGAATAGAGCGTCCCCCCCCCCGTCACGTTTCCGCTACTTTCCCTCCTGGCTCCCCTCCATTGCTTCATTGTAATAAACTCCCACACCCCATCACACAGGGCAACTTCACGAACCATTCTTGACTCGAAGCTTTCGTGACTGCAAGGATCCATACTCTTTGGTTCTTTCGGCAAAGTCACGTAGATAGAAAATTAATAGTTATCCTGCTGTGTTGGTCTCACCTGGTGACGGTTGCTTGTGTTGCGATCGAAACGTCGTGATCTATTAATTTTCTATCTCCATGACTTCACTAACCATTTTTTCTTCCTCCCTTGAGACTGATCTTTTTTCAAAAGCGTATTCCTTTACGGCTTCCTCTCCTCGTCCTTAACCCCCCCCCCCTCCCCGATTCCCTCTCCTAACCTCGCCCCTCCCTTTCCCTACCATCACCCTTCCTTGCCATCCCTTCCCCTCCCCAACACTCAAACACCCATCCCTTTTCCCCATCGGCCAATAACTAATGTACCATTTATTATTCTTGTAAAGCGCTTTGACAAAAACACCGTATAAAATCCTATATAAGATAAGGAACTGTGCTCCGGTTCCTTCCTACACCCAGACACTGATTGATTGGCTGATTACATCTTTCTATAGAGAGGACTGCAGAGCTTGGGGGGTGGGAAAATGTCGCTTTGACTGCGGTGCCTCCTCGCGCCTCCGAATCGTCTTTATCTCTTCAGGAGTGAGTGGAGGCTGTGTGGGCGCTGCAAATTGAAATCGCGATTCTTCGTATCATTATCATCACCATAGGGGCCGTCCATAAATGACGCCACGCGTTTTTGGACGATTTTTGACCCCCCCCTCGTCACACGGCGTCACAAAAAGTCAGACCCCCCCCTCAAATATGACGTCACAAAGCTCTGCCCCCACAAAAAAACATATTTCCATTTTGAAAATAAAACATGCTTCAAATCGCTTGAAAGTATTGTCATTGTAGTGCGTATTTAATGTGGCGCTGCACTCGGATGTTGTAGGAGTGTTGTTATAACAATTAGTGTTGTTATAACAATCAGTGTCGTTTTAACAATTAGTGTTGCCATAATTATATATTTATTTAAAGTTGCGCATTTTTGATGTGACGTCACATTTCTCAAACCCCCCTTCCGTCACACATCGTCACAAATGTCTGACCCCCCCCCCCCCCCCCAGGTGCGTGACGTAATTTATGGACGGCCCCATATGAATAGGAACATATTTCAGAGATCCCTTCTTTTTCAAGCAAATCCGCAACCCTTTCTCGTTTTTGTCATTCCAGGAACCAGCCATCAAACCACCAAGACCTCTCTCTCAACATCTTCCAGAGGTCAGATCCCTTACACCTATTAATCAACTCGATACATGGAGATGCACCCACACACGTATATTCATATAATTATAGAATAATACAGTTTCCATAGCGGTTATGGCGCTCATATGCCTCAGTAACTCAATACACCTCATCTCAAAACATTTGAAGGGCACCCCCCAGTGGCAGCTATCGCTCTGCGGCACGAGGTGACTCAGCACTGGTCTGCGATCGGGCATTAGTCTTCTATTATGTGACCATGATTGTGATGTGTAATCCCAATTCAGTAATTTAACGGTTAATTGTTTAAATGTGTCACGGTGTCGAGGTTAGCCACCTCGCCTGGTACACAGGAGGTCATGGGTTCGATCCCGACACTGACGCCTGCTGTATATTTGAAGTTTGCGTGTCTCTCTCCCCATGGTCGCGTGGATTTTTCTCCGGGTCCTCCGGTTTTTTCCTCTACATATACAAACGTGCTTTTGGAGTATTTGGCTGCTATACATTTCTACGTGACAAGCCTCTTCATTGGGCTTTCATTTGTGACCAGATCGCTTCTGAAAAAGAGCTATACAGCTCAGACGGCCGTTACCTGGTTAAAATAATAAAAAAAAAACGTTTATTTTAGTCAATGACCTCGTCTCTAATGACGTCTGAGAAGTTATTTCGCGTCCGTTGCGAAGGAGGCGCGCGCACACACCCGCACACCGCAGTCATAACCAGGGTGGCCTGCCGGTGTGCAACCGCGAATCTCGGCGACGAGCGGCGAGCACGCTCCGGCCGGGCCACGCCGCCGCCCGCCCAGAACGCGGTGCGCGCTCCACGCACTGAGCTCGCTCTCTCTCTCTCTCGGACATCTGCGAAGTGTTCCATCATCTCGAAAGCGATTTTTCCATCGAGCTGACATGAGCCGGAGCGCGCGTGTTTCGGTCCCTGATTTGTGATAATCGCGCGCGTGTTGAGTGTTTCGACTGGAGCCTACGGAACCCTGCCGATGGAGGGCGTCGCTTGTCTCTCGATCCGGTTCATGCCGAGGTCACTGACGCGCGCGTCGATGGCTCTGCAGAGTACCCCGGGTGTCCCGAAGGTCAAAGTACCCCTGGTGATGTGAACAGGTCGAGCGTACAATGTGACCCAGTCCAATGAAAATGTCGCAATTTAAATGGGCGTTATGGTGGCGCTGTGGTAGCAATATTCGTGCCTCAAGAATCGGGGGCGGCTCTCTGTGTGGCGTTTGTGCATTCTCGCCCTGTTCTGCATGGATTTTCAACGCGCTCTCTACAGTTTCCTCCCATAGCTAAAAAAAAAAATGGCACACAATGGAACATCGGCCAAATTTGCCAATGCTAAACTACAAAAATCCTACAAATGACTCAATCGGCATTACACGTATGTACACGTATGTTGAACTTCATTCGAAACCGTACATAGCCGACCGTGCTAACGGGAGGTGCGAGAAAGGACAACATAGAGCTGTCATCAACCCCCGACTGTGACTTGGCAGGACCCTCCCCAAAAAAAAGAGTCTTGAGACTCAATGAGGCTTGCCTGGGTAAAGCAAGCGTAATAATAAAAATAAATTACAATCCCGCCAACAACGTTTCGCTTCCCACTGGCCCCGCCATCATCCCCCCCCCCCCCCCCCACCTTGCCAACCCCGCCACTCACTACAATAACATTTACAAGCATCACGAAAGTCGCAGTTAGGCCCCTGCTGTGCACCTGGGGGAGCCGCAGATGGGAAGGCGTTGCTCTGGCACGGGAGTCGACTCGAGTCTCGAGTCTCGAGGCCAGCGCTGGCGGCGACAGGCACGAATTAAGCCGAGCGACAAAACAAAAGCTTACAGAACCCCAAAAGTTGCTCAAGCGCCCTCACCACCACCCCCCCGCCGGAGATTCATGAAAAATGACGTGACCCAAATATCAGCTCGAATTCCGTGTTCCCCACGAACATGACGGTCTAATTAACACACTCAATAAAAGTAAACTTCTCTCTCTCTTCATTCTGTATAGCGTAGCTGCATCTCCCTCTCGTCTTACAACCACCGCTCTTTGCCTGTTGTCGGCATCTCTTTAATTTCGCTACATCATCGCCGTCTGCTCTGTATCTTCTGTCATCTCGCTATGTATCCTCTGTCATCTCACTAGGACTTTATGCATCGGAATGACTACTTTCCTGCTCAGCCCCCCCCCCCCCCCCAATCCGCCCCCTTTGTATCGCGGTGGCGAGATGTTAACTACCTTACCTGTTATACAGGAGGTCGTCGGTTTGACCCTTGACCCTGACGCCTGTATATTTCGAGTTTGCATGCCTCTCCCCCGTGGTTGCGTGGATTTCTCTCCGGGTCCTCCAGTTTCCCCTCCACGAGTAGAATCACGCGTTTAGAGTGTTTGGTTGCTTTACATTTCCACACAATAAGCCGCTTCGTTCGAGTTATCATTTGTGGCCAGGTCACTTCTGGAAAAAGTGCGATGTCGCTCAGTGGGTCTTGCCTGGTTAAATAAAAGAAAGAAACATTGTTTCATTTTTAGTTGAGCTTAAGAAGGTGCGATGTTTTTCACCGGTACAGTTTGCAGTATTTTCGCATTAGCGGGTTATTTTTGCTGTTGAAGCCGAAATGAGTAGTTTGCAGATTTGAACCATAGCGTGGGCACACAAAGGCCTACTCGTTATGAATGTCGTCAGGGAATGTTGAACGTCCGTTGTGGAGCATTTCATGGTTAGCATACCAACAGTAACAACCAGGGCGGCAGGCCAGATTTGAACTTCGAACCAATGAACAAGCGGTGACCGCCATAGCGCTGGGCCGCATCACCACACAAAAGCATATCCATGGGAAAAAGATTCCGAAGGGGGAAATAAATAAATAGATAATCGTTATTTTTGACACTTTAAGGCAACGTGTCGCGCTGATGTTACTCATGAAAAACAACGTGAGTCCACAGAACTAACTTATTTAGAAACTGTTAAGTCCTGCGCAATACAATAACCATTAGGGGTTGTAATGCGTCTTTAGTGCAATCGCGTCTCGATCTCAAGACCGTACACAATTGTGTCTGTGTGTGTGTGCATCACGGGGGAGCAGGGGAGGCTGGGGGGGGGGAGGGTGGGATGGAGATCAAGACGTCATCGCAACCAAACATCGTTCATGCCACCCGCACCTCCTTGCCAATGCTCTCCACCCTCCGCCAGATCCCGCAGCCGCTGCACGGCAGAGACACGCGGCGACCACCTCCCACGATCTGCCAGGGACAGTCTCCGCCATCTCGGCCTTGCGTCTCCTCTTGCCCAGACTCCAATGTCCCGTGCATGTGTGTACGTGCATGTGTGTACGTGCGTTTCTTTTGAATATGTTGCCGAATTTTTATTTTCGCACCGTGCGTGGCCAACCGTGCTAATCGGAGGTGCGGGGGGGAGGACACGTTCCATGGCACATCGGATGAGCGCAACTGTTTGTACGCAAATGCTTCGCGCCCCGAGTTCCATTCGCAGCAAGCGGCCGACCTGGTGCGGTGCGTGAACAGTCGCAATGTGATGAGACACAGACAGCGCATGTGGGAGACCCCCCCAGCGCCCCCACGCCCCCCGCCCCACCGCCGCACCCCCCCCCCCCGCCCCACCCACCTCAATAGCGGCGTGACGGCTTTTTAACAATAGGTGCTCGCTAACAGCGCCTGCGTCGCCTCGACAGGGGGTGGGCGGCGGTGGGGGGGTCTTTGGAGCCACCTTCATTTGTCCACGGGAAGATTCCCATTCGTTTCGACCGCAGCAGCAGCGGTCAGGATTTATCTTGACGCGCGCATTTTAATCATCCGCTAACGAGTTCCGCATTTTAAACGGGTGACAAACTCGGGACGACCGAGAGCGCCGCGGGGGGGGGGGGGGCACGGTAAGGAGGGGGGGTAGGAGGGGGCTGGTGGAACGGGGGGAGGGGTCGTTTAAGTCGTGGGGGACGTTGGGACGCCGCGTGCTTAGTGATGATCGCAGTCACGTGGTGGTGATGATGGTGGTGTTGGTGGTGATGATGGTGGTGATGGTGGTAGTGATGGTGGTGCTGATGATTGGTGGTGCTGATGATGGTGGTGTTGGTGGTGATGATGGTGGTGATGTTGGTGATGATGGTGGTGGTGATGGTGGTAGTGATGGTGGTGCTGATGATGGTGGTGCTGATGATGGTGGTGTTGGTGGTGATGATGGTGGTGATAGTGGTGATGATGGTGGTGGTGATGGTGGTAGTGATGGTGGTGCTGATGATGGTGGTGCTGATGATGGTGGTGTTGGTGGTGATGATGGTGGTGATGGTGGTGGTGATGGTGGTGATGATGGTGGTGGTGATTGATGGTGTTGGGGGTGATGATGATGGTGGTGATGATGGTGGTGTTGGTGGTGATGGTGGTGATGATGATGGTGATGGTGGTGGTGATGATAAACCTGCATCGTACGGGACGGACGATCCTTCCTCAACGATGTATTTTCTCCGCTCCTCGCAGTGGCGTACATTGCCGACCCTGCCGATTTAACGCGTGGAAATTATTAGATTTGCATGTATAATTAATACAGCAGATACACCTTTTGGTTACATATAACTACATACTATTAATGTAAATATTAAAGTACGATTTCAATGTGTCCCAAAGCATTGTCTTCCACGGTGTGTGTCTGAGCCGACGACTGTGTATGTGTGTATTATGTAAACAAAATACTGTATTCAACGCGCTCGTGAATAATTATAACACTGTGTGTGCGTGGTTGGCCTGTGTATTTGGAATTTGCGTGTTCCTATCTCTCCCCGTGGTCGCGTGGATTTTTCTCCGGGTCCCCCGATTTTTTTTCCCCTCCACATTTAGAATCAACATCGCGCGTTTTAGAGTAACATTTCCACGCGATAAGCCACTTCGTTGAGCTATCAGTTGTGAAAGCCAGGCCCGCTTCTGCTAAAAGGGCGACATAGCTCACTGGGGCCTTAGCTGGTAAATTTTAATTTTAAAAAGTGTTTTTTTATTTATTTTAGTTTATTCCGGTGCCTGGAGCCCTTCGGCTTATGGGTGGCGGTGGTGGTGATGATGTGGGGAGCGGTGGCATAGCGGTTAGCGTTACCTGCACTACGAACCCGGCGATTTCAATTCCCGCTCACGACCAACACCAGTGACGATTATCTGATACAGGTCCTGGGCCTCCCCTTGGTCGACTCAGCCTCAAATAAGTACCTGGTGCAATGTGTAAACATCGCCACGAGGGAGACAAAGGCGGCCGGGCATGGTGCTGGCAAACCCACTCCCTCGTGTGCCGTGCCGGCTTTCATAAGTTCCACTCGCTAACAGCACTTGCCCCAACAGTCTGTTAATGCTGTACGGGGGATATTTGCCTTTGGTGGCGATGATGACGACACTTGCTTTTGGAGATTTCGTCTGCCCTCTAGTGGATAATCTCGATCGTTCAGGAAAATTCCCCCATTCCAGTGAATAAAAAAGCCATTGCAGCTTTTGCCGATTCGTGTACGAAATATTGACCTGGGTGCACACCTGATGGCAACGGTGAGGAAACCTTGTCCAGCCGAGCGTTTATTAAAAAGCGAAACTGCAAATCAAAAACGTGGAACATCTTACACGTAGGCTTTCGCGACCAATATTGCTGTATCCATCAAGGTATATATTTTTGGGGGGGTTATATTGCGTACATAATAAATGTGTCGTTCACCCACCACCACCCGACGCGAACAATTAGTAAGGTGTGTCACGTAAACAACACGTGCAATTTAGTGACAATTTCAGCACACCCGTGTGTTGGAGAGTAAACCCACAACATTAACAATTTGAGTAGTATGACGTTTCGCCGGTAGCTGCATCCATCTTCATCAGGTGATTTGCCAGAATTGTGAAGAAGAGTGAAAAGGTGATGGCATCACAGTGAGCGAATCAGGTGTGAAGATCACGGGGAGGGGGGGGGGGGTTAATATCGTCATATAAATGACAATGGATTATGTTAATCCGAGAATATGCATATACTGTAACGTATAAATTGCCGAGAAGCAGTGAGATCTCGGCGCGGAGTGAAGCCACTCTCTCGGAAACAATAAGAACTGTGAGCACGTCCCAAATATAGCGGCCCATTCCTACCCGCTCAGGAGCAAGGGAGAACAATCACGCATACGCATGGAGATTCGGCAAAGCCTTCCAACACGCGTTCATCTGTGACAAAAAAAAAAATACTTTTTGTAGCTCATCGCAATCTACCAACCCTCGAGGACTTGCACACGACAAGGTCCATGAGGCGAGCGAGGAAGATTATGGCCGATTTCTCCCACCCTGGACACTCTCTGTTTCAGCTACTCCCCTCCGGCAGAAGGCTTCGGTCCATCAGGACCAAAACCTCACGCCATAAAAACAGTTTCTTCCCATCTGCTGCTGGCCTGTTAAACAAGGCCAAGGGCTAACACTGTTTTTAACATTTGATCTACATAACGACACCTTGCCGATATTAACTATGTTACCCTATTTGTATTTTTTATTTTTAAATTATATCTTAAAGCTATTTTATATTCGATATTTATTTAATTTTATATACTTCAGCCCCTTGGTGTTGGACTTTTAACCCTTATTATAGTAAGACTTGTTTAAAACTTATTTAAGATTTTAGATTCCTATATGTTGAATGTATGCACCATCCTACCAAAGTAAATTCCGTGTCGGTGTGAACTTACATGGCGAATAAAACCCTTTCTGATTCTGATTCTGATATTAGCGATGATGCTGTTGCTTTTTCCGAGCCACACAACGACATGACGTCACACGTCAGGTAAGTCACCAGCACGTGGCGTGTGACGTCATCGCCTTGGCCGAAAAGGCTTAAAAAATCTTATTCTTGGTTCTTTCGGTGAAGACCGCTTATTTTGGCGATCGAAGCGTCGTGGGGTTTTTTTTGCTTTCATTTTAATTTTATTTTTAATTTAAAACTCATGTTATTATTTATTTTCTATCTACGTGACTTTACCGAAAGAACCAAGAATATGAATTCCTGCAGGCACGAAAGTTTTAAGTCAAAGCTGAAACTCTTATTAAAGCGCAGGTTTTTTTTTTTCTCGCGACGATTTGGGCAATACTTTTGTGTTTTTTTTTGGCCGCTGTTTGTTTTTTGTGTTTTCAAGAGCGTCTGTTCCGCACGAGCAATTTATAGTGAAATGTAATTTATATTGGATCATCGTTACAATCATATATGTTGTTTTTATTCTGCTCTTGCATACGGCAGCAATGCGTTCGGGAGCTGAATGCTAATGCCGAGGTCTGCTCGCCAGAGTTCGTGAAGTTCAGCTATCCCTCCCCGTCCGTCGCAGGAACGCAGACTACAGCGGTTCACTCTATGTCCCAATAACTCAGACAGACCGATGGAAAGAGCCCATGCATAACTCTTTTAACCTTAGCTGTAAAGGTTAAAACCCACTTCTGTTTAATGCAGGATATATATATGTGTGTGCGGTATTTGTTTTTTGCAGTATGAAGATAAAGTCAAAGATTCCATGGATAGCCTTTAAGCATACCGTTGGGCAAGTGCCGTTCGTGAGTGGCCGTGAAAGCTGTAATTCATCACGTGAGAAAGCGATGCAGCCGCTACCACGCCAAGCTTGCCTTTGATTACACATCGCAGGCACTCATTGAATGCTGAGTCGACCTAGGCGATCCATGGACTGGCTCAGATATCTCTCGCCATTGATGTTAGCCATAGCTGGGAATTGGAAGTCAAATTATAGCACGGTATCAAAATCTATAAACTTTAAACTAAACTATTTTTTTTATTTTACCAGGTAAGGACCACTGAGCTCTATAGCTCTTTTTCAGAAGTGGCCTGGCCACAAATGATAGCTCAACGAAGTGGCTTAACACGTGGACATGTATAGCGGCCAAATACTCCAAAAGCACGTTTATAATTGTGGAGGGGAAAAAAACAGAGGACCTGGAGGGAAATCCACGCGACCACGGGCAGAACATTCAAACTTCAACTTTATAGGCATCGTCAGGGTCGGGATCGAACCCACAACCTGTAATACCGGGCGAGGTAGTTAACATCTCAGCACCGTGGCGAGATGTCCATCATTCTTTATCTTTGTGTTTATACATGTCCACACACACAACTCAAATCTTTGGAAGACAGAGTATTTTTGGCTGCTATCTTGAAAAAGAGTCTAACGTTTGATATTTCCCTAACGCTTCCTGAATGTTTACACACGGCTAATCCTAAGTCTCTGCTGTAGTCCAAAAGAAAGTTTTTTTTTGTCAGACATGGAGGTTGAGATTTGGCTTTGTGTGTACAGAACTTACATGTATGTGTGTGTCTGTGTGTGGGGAGCGGTAGTTCGATTCCCGCTCACGGCCACCACCAGAGACGATTATCTCAACCGGTCCTGGGCCTCCCCTAGGTCGACTCAGCCTCAAACGAGTACCTGGTGCAGTGTTTAAACATCAGCAGTGGGGAGACAAAGGCGGCCGTGTGTGGTACTGGCCACCAACCCCCTCGTGTGCCGTGCTGGCCTTCATAGGTGCTCACTAACAGCACTTGCCCCCAAAAGTCTGTGAAGGCTATACGATGGATCTTTGTCTTTGTTGTTGCTAGCGAGTAGTCACATATTTTCAATTCCGGGAGGTGGAGTGATGCTCACAACAATGAGCAAAGCACTGGGCGACTTTGAAATAATGCAGCGCGTTGGTACGGTGGGGAATGCGGGGGGGGGGGGGGGCGGGCATCTGGCAGTCACCTCAATCACTCCGCCCACAACACTTGGGCCTGTCCTGTGACCTCGTGTGGACCGCGAGGTCATCCGCACTTCACGTAGACTCAAAGTGCAACCTCGCCTGGCGCGGGTTACACGGTGTGGAGAAAGGCGTGTGTTCGCTAAAACGTAAATAACGCCTCTCGTTATTGATACATTTTGCGCTTTAATAGTTAAGGTTTTTTTTAGGGCAATTAAGTCCTTTGCGCATGATAATTATGAATGGTTAATGAATGGCGTTCCTTCCGCAAACTGTTTGCACAACTTATTTTTTGCAACATACCGTTGTTCACCGTCACATATTGAAGCGTCTTCAGGGTGGGCAGCATACACATTTGCATGTCGTAATTGGCACTGATGGATTCATGTCTTGTCTGTCGGTACAATAGTTTGCGAAAAAAAATAATTCTAAATCCATTGCAATGCAGATTTTTTTTTTTTACAGCCCACTCACTTCAACCTTCAAAGTATGCTAATTTAATGTTAGCTGATAAATTCAATTTACATATCATTCTTGCCAACATGGATATTTTAAAGTCGTCTCATTAAATTGCGTATTACATTGCTTGCACAGCTTTCCTTGTTAAGTTGCCCGCGTGTTTAGGGCAACATTTGTCACAGTGGTCTACTTAGTTCGACTGCTGTTCAATCCAATTTTGCACATAATTCATTGCCAATTTTCCACGCTCGCTTCACAACATCCTCTGCGTGCTGCCACAGAGCCAAGGGTTAGCCGCACCGGGCTTGCGATACAGAGGTCGCCGGTTAGATTCCATCTTCCGGCACCGGCAGTTGAACAATAGCAGAAAGTTTCCTGCTACAGTGGTAAATGGGGCCATCACAGTTAGTCGATTGGCAGGTCGCGTTTGCCCACCGCTTCCAAGAAGTCTGACCAGCGTGGTGGAAAGATGTTAACTACCTCGCCCGGTACACAGGACATCCGTGGGTTCTATCCCAACCCTGTCTGCATGTTCCCTCTCCCCGTGGTCGCGTGGATGTTTCTCCGGGTCCTTCGGTGTTTCCCTCCACATTTAGAAACATGCGTTTAGAATATTCGGCTGCTATGCATTTCCACATGATGACGAGCCACTTCGTTGAGCTATCATGTGTGGCCAGGTCGCTTCTGAACAAGAGCTATATACTGTATCTCATTGGACCTTACCTGGAGAAATAAAAAGCAGTTTCGTTCATAGTTTAGTTGAGTAGACCAAAACACCATCGAGAGAGGCATCTCTCGAGCAACTTCTAGCGGTGGCGCTTCCACCAGCAGTAGTATGAGCACAGTATCCTAGGGTCCCCTCTGGATCATTACACGCTGCCTGATCGCAAGATATGTTGATAGTGCATTACGGAGAGGAGTTCTGGAACTATAATTAACAAGTGGAAGTTTGAAGTAGTGATGCTTAATATCAACCATTTCCACGTCGGAAGAATGATTGCCCTGGATCAGATGCCGACAAGGTTTGTCGGGTTGAGTGTACACGGTGCTAACGCTTTGAGGTTGGCGAATGACGGTGCTTGCAAAAAAAAACCTTAAGTGGGTGACTCAATCAACGGCACTTTGCTTCGGTTGTGTTCCAGGCCGATTTGTAATCGCGTAGACTTGTCGAGGTTTGCTTGGGGGAGCTCGGAGGTCGCCCAAGCGCTGAGCCGCCGCCACTGCAGAGACGCCGATTTCAGATCCTCGTTTCTCCCCACCAGCGATTGAACTCGGTTCTCGAGCGTCGTGAGTTGACGATGTAGCAACGTTGACGATGTGAGGTAGTAAACTTGGTGGTCTCAGCTTGGTCACCGATGGCTGTGCGTGCAAAATGCAATCATGCGAGAGGTTTTTCCGCTGAATTTGGTAAATTCCAGCACTGGAAATTGAAATTGTTGCTTCGTTAGGCACGTGACAAACAATGTTTTACAAAGGGGGTGCACAAATCGCCCCCAGCCCCTCGTGTGAACAAAGAGGTCGATTGAGGTGACTTCAGAAGTAGTTACCTGATAGAAGTACTGTAGTTGTCTTCTGTGGGTTGTTCTCTGACATCGGGACCCTTACGCTGCTGGCTCCCGAGTTTGCCGAAAGCAAGGATTTCCGGCGCAACTTGTTTTTCCTATTTTATTTTATACCCACGTGACTTTACCGAAAGAACCAAAAGGTATGGATTCCTACAGTCACGAAAGCTTCAAATCAAGATTGTTTTTTTTTCCCCCCCGAGCATTTACGAGTAAATGGAGGAGAAAAAAAAGCAACGCAACTTGCGCATTATTTATAATACTAATATATAATTATTATCGTGTAGGTCAGAACTGCGTGTGCTCTCTGAGTAAAAAAAAACGTGGCACCGAGAACAGTTAAATAATTGATGTTGCGATAGCTTTCAGAAGCATGGGCGCAATATGTTCCCAAAGAGCACTGTGTTGTGTATCTGCATTGCCGATGAAGGTGTGCTTTAATCACTCGCTTTGCCCCCGATGCTGGGTGAATGATTCATAAAACTCTCAGGAGCTCGGTGGATGAAGCCCCGAAGGCTCAAAGATCGGTACCGAGTCGGCTTTGCGCAACGGCGTGAAAATGTGAATTTGAAAAGGAGGGCGCGACTTGAACGGCGCTGCGGCGAGCAACGTCGTCGCAGAAAATGAAGCACCGCATGAGTCGGATTGGTGTTTGCTGGGAGGCTATGGGTGGAGAGTTCGAGTGTTGATCAGTGACCAGGGCTGTCTTAGAAAGCGTGGTGTGGGAGGGGGGGGGAAGTTTACCCCTGGCCTCGTACAAAGGAGGGCCCCATAATGGGGCTCGTAAATAAGAGATCCCCCGTGTGGTATTCCGCCCTAGGGCCCTCTCCGTGGTCCTCCCGGTGGCAATTTGGATATGAAACTGGCCAAAGCCTTCTCGCGCTAACCACTGCGCCACCGTTCCCCCCCCCCCCACCTTGCGCACGCAACAAAGACAAACACAGACACACACGTGTGTTGCGTGCTCACGGTTTCACTCGATTAATAAAGTCGCGCGTTTATGCCGTGCGTTCATTTGCATTGGGTTCGGACGGATGGCAATGCACGCCGAGATGAACGTATTCCACGCACGCGCGATGCTTCATCGGTCGCTAATTAACGAACCCCCCCCCCCTTCCGAACGAGGCGCCCCGGCTAACACCACCCCCCCCCCCCCCACCGGCGCTCATGCAGGGGTCGAGGCCCATCCAACACCCCCCACACCCCCCGGCCCCCCCCCGGCCCTGGTGATTTACCGACCGAATTAACGAGGAGGGAACCGGGTGGAGAGAACCGAGTGCAGCTCCGCGATTATGTTTTAAACATTTATTAAGCTCCGCTGTGTTACGGCTCACGCTAAATTCCACGTACAACAGGCGGGTGCTTCAACTTAATTTGACACCTCCAGTGTTACGCCGTTTGCTTATTTCGCGGTTGTAATGAGTTTCTTTTTTGTGCCGATTTACAGGGTGCTTCAAAAAAATGTTAAGACTTATATGGGACTCTCGTTTTGAATGGGAAAAGAACGGATAATGCACTGCAACGTGATAACGAATGTATGTCAATAGCTTGAAAGAGTCTCCCCACTCGTTCGCCATCGTTGTCAACGCGTGGCCTGGAATCTTCTCCAGGTGGTCTCCAGAGCCCGGAGGCGGCGGCGCATGTCACGTGGTGTTGTTGCAAATTTCTCAGAAGTTTTAACATCTTTTTGAAGGACTCTGCATTTCTCGATGAGCTAATCTGGTTCATTGTGCTACGTTCCCCCCCCCCCCACCCCCCCCCCCAAAAAAAAAATATGTAAGTCATGAAATCAACGCTCATCGCGCGTTGTTTTCGTTTTCAATGTCAAGTTCCTCGGCGTCTCATTATCGGGTTGATAAATTGCGTTTGAATAATTGCAATTAATGATTCGAGAAGTCAATGATGGGGTTTGCCGAGGCCAGTGTGTGCGGGAGGGGTTTGTGTTTGTTTTTCGTGTTTTAAGCGGAGGCAGTTTTTATTACTGAATCGCCGCAGTAATTAACCTTAAGGCGGACACGTAAACCCAGATACAAACGCATTCTTTGAAGGCTAAACCTGTTCCTTAAATGTAAACGATTTTCTGAACCTTAATTACAAACGCGTTATTTGAACGTTAAACATGCAAACACATGCTCCTTAAATCTCCAAAAACACCTTAATTCAAAGCGAACACGTTCCTTTTGAATACGAAAACAAAAATAAGGGCGCAGCCCCTGCAATTGCCCGCTCACGCCACTGCTGGCGGAAGTTGCCTCCACCAGGCGGAGCTCTAGAGAGAGCCCCTTTGTGGCGGAATATTTAGAATCTATTATTCCACCCCGACCAAGTACGTCTTGGAGGAGGTGAGAGTACACAGACGTTGCAAGGCCACGGGCCAGCTGACAAATTTCCCAACTGCGGCTTACTCCATGTCGAGCGCTGGGTGGGACAGACAGCGGCGGCCAGAGGAGCTGACAGGCGGGTGGAGATTTAAGGGAATTAATGAAGTTCATTGCCAGCAACGTTACTCGAACGCAGCATCACTTGAATGTACCGCACCTCCGATTAGCACGGTTGGCTACGTACGGCGCGAAAGAAGTTTAACATGCATACGTATCTATCAGCAAGGTTGATTACGTCGGGCGCAAAATAAGTTGAGGGGCCGTCCATAAATGACGTCACGCCATTTTGGACGATTTTTGACCCCCCCCCCCCCCCTTCGTCACACGGCGTCACAAAAAGTCAGACCCCCCCTAAAGCTCTACCCCCCCCCCCCAAAATAAAACATGCTTCAAATCGCTTTAAACTATTGTCATTGTAGTGCGTATTTAATGTGGCGCTGCACTGATGTTGTAGGAGAAAACATATAACAAAAAGTATATTTAATTAAGCAGAACGTGTTGTCTATATTTATTTAAAGTTGCGCATTTTGATGTGACGTCACATTTCTCAACCCCACCTCCATCTCCCCCCTCGTCACACATCGTCACAATTGTCTGACCCCCCCCCCCCCCCCCAGGTGCGTGACGTCATTTATGGACGGCCCCTGAACACACACACACATACATACGTATCTATCCATGACAGAGGTTTTTGGGTTAAATCGCGCGATCCAACCCAAAAACCTCTATTATGGATGATATTGGTCGCGAAAGCCTACGAGTTAAACATACGTATCCGTGTTGAACTTATTTCGCGCCGCACGTCTCCAACCGCGCGTGCCGGAGGTGCGCGGCGTTAGGACAACAAACTAAACACAAAAAGCAGTTCTAAAGAAATTAGTTTTTAATCGGGGTCTAAAAGTGCACGCAGCTCCCGGTGGATTACTAACAAATCGGTGGATTTCTAACAAATCGGTGGATTACTAACAAATCGGTGGATTACTAACAAATCGGTGGATTACTAACAAATCGGTGGATTACTAACAAATCGGTGGATTACTAACAAATCGGTGGGTTACTAACAAATCGGTGGATTACTAACAAATCGGTGGATTACTAACAAATCGGTAGGAGGAGCGTTCCGCGAAAAAAAAGCGCGCATCTGACCGCGCGCGCGATGCGGGTTGCCCGCCTTTGTTCGACGCAAAAAGGCGTTCCCCCATCAGTAACAACAACAACAACAACAAAAACAACACAAACCACGAACGCGTTAACCCCCCCCCCCCCCCCCTAAGTCAACGGCGTTCTGTTCAGCGAGACCCGCTCGAGTGGCTGCCCCGGGGAGTGGTGCAGGGCGCGGGGGGAGGGGGGTGGGGCAGGGTGCGGGGGGGTGGGGCAGGGCGCAGGGGGGAGGTCACCGGCGAGCGAGCCGACGATGATGGCCGCTGATTTGATAAATAATTTATTTGGTGGTGGTGATGATGATGACGCCGCTGCCGCTGCTGCTGCCACTAATGCTGCTCCCGCTGCGTCGGCAGTGGTTGCACACACGAGTGGATGAGACGAAGGGTACGTACACGCTGCGTCGATAGCGCTGTGGCCTTCGAAGGAAACAAGTATGGGGTACAGGCGACGTTTCGTGCCACGACGAAGAACTCTGTGGCTGCGCGTCGTGGTGTTTCAGGTGGCCGTGGAGGGTGCCACGCCGCGGTGTGAACGACGCGCGGCGCAGGGGGGTTTGCTTTCTGTGCCATGCGCGCCATCAGAGAGCTATCGCCAGCTCGGGCTGGCCTGCGTCTCCCCTCTCGGTTGACTCGGACTAAAATAAGCAACCGTCATGGTGTGTGAACGTCGCTACCTGGGAAACGTTGCGATGAGAGTTTCTGAGCCATCGCTATATACTTAGTGGGGGCGGATGGGAGCAGGGATGGCGGAAAAAAAAATAAGGAATTCGAGTCTGGATTCATCTTCGCGAATTTTTCAGGTCACCTGCCCGTGCGCGCAGAACCGTTACGCTGCAGTAGCGCTGATGGATGGGACGCTCTTTGACCCCTCCCCACGCTCGTCCGTGACCTCCTGAGGTCACGCGACATTCGCTCGCGAAACCGGAGAATTTTGCGTCTCGCCGCAGAAATGCGCTCATTACATTTTTTTTTAACCAGGTAAGGCCCACTAACCTACGTAGCTCGTTGTCAGAAGCGAGCTGGCTATCGCAAATGGATAGCCCAACGAAGTGGCTTATCACGTGGACATGTATAGCAGCCAAATATTTCCAACAGCACGTTTCTAATTGTAGAGGGGAAAACCCGGAGGGCCCGGAGAAAAATCCACGCGACCACGGAGAGAGAGAGACACACGAAAACTCCAAATATGCAGCAGCGGGCGTCAGAGTCGGGAACGAACCCACGACCTCATGCATACCAGACGAGAGAGTGAACATCTCCTCGCCATCGTGATGATGACGAGAGAGAGAGACACGCACATTCCAAATATACATCAGACGTCAGGGTCGGGATCGAACCCACGACCTCCTGTATACCAAGCGAGGTAATAAACATCTCCTAGTCACCGTGGCGCCCAAGAGCATGCATATTCACGGTCGATTTGCCTATTTTATTTTTATTCTTTTTGCCAACGCAAACGGTCGTCGATTGTCAAGGCGGAGTCATCGACGCGCACACACACACACGCAGGCTATATAGGGGGCACATTTTTCCACGAGCACTTTTTTCGAAGATGATTTTTGCAACAACAAAAATACATGGGGGGGTGGGGGGTTAATGTTTTATCCCCCCATCTCGCTCGCAGATAGTGAAGTGTGCCGACGAGTGACAGACCCCCCCCCCCCCCCAATCCACTGTGAGTGCTTTTGTTATGCAAGTTTGCTTGACAAATATGTTCATACTGGTAGGAACCTCCTGGTTACACCAGCCCACAGGGGATTATTGTGTCCGTCCGTCCGTCGTGCATCCAAAAATGGGAGGGGTGGGGCTGGGTGGAGAGGGGAGGGTGGGGAGGGGCTGGGTGGGGCTGGGTGGGGAGGGTGCGGCTGGGTGGGGGGTGAGAGGGGTGGGGCTGGGTGGGGAGGGGCTGGTCACCCCGTGGTGCCCTTATAAAACTCAACGTTTAACCTACTCACACCGGCTTGAGCCCGCCCTCACAGTCGGGCATATTTGCGGAATACACCACGTGGTGCCGCCGTTGACCCTGGCCATTGACCGAGCAACCCAACGTTCCTACCAGCTCCCTCTGCAGAAATGTGTTTAAATCTACCGATCTTACCCCACCCTTGCACGCCCGTCGCTCCCACGGCCAATTTTTTATTTGTTCGTCTCTCAGTCCGCTCGTCCTGGTGGGGGTCGTGGCGGCAGCGTGTTGAGTCATGGCGGTCCCAGACCTCCCTTTCCCTGGCCACAGACTCTAGCACTACATTACTATACACTACTACACTATACATTAATATACACTACTACACTATACACTACTATCCACTACACTACCATACACTACTACACTATACATTAATATACACTACTACACTACACTATACACTACTATCCATTACACTACTATACACTACTACACTATATATTACTATACACTACTACACTACACTATACACTACTATCCACTGCACTACCATACACTACTACACTATGCATTACTATACACTACTACACTACACTATACACTACTATACACTATAATACACGACGCTACCATATATTACTACACTATACATTACTATACACTATACATTACTATACACTACTACACTACACTATACACTACTATACACTACTATACACTATAATACACTACCATACACTACTACACTATACATTACTATACACTACTACACTACACTATACACTACTATACACTACTACTACGCTATGCACTACAATACCATACACTACTACACTATACATTACTATACACTACTCTACATTATACATTACTAAAATACACTACTACACTACACGACTATACACTACACTATACACTACACTCCTGTACACTACTACACTATACACTCCACACTACTATACACTACACTACTATGCACTATTACACACTACTACACTACTATACACAACTGTACATTATACACTTACTATGCACAGACTCGAGCTTTTTCCTGGGGGAATTCCCAGGCGTTCTCAGGCCAGCGACATCGTCCCACAGCCAGTGGACCGTGCTGGTGCTGCTGCTGCTGCCCGGTAGAGTTCCAGGGCGAGTCTCCCAGGGGGGCATCCTTACCAGATGCCCGAACCACCTCTTTCTTTTACTCTTTTTTTTCATTTCGCCAGGTAAGGCCTCACTGAGCTGTGTAGCTCTTATTTTTTCAGAAGCGACCTGGCGATCACAAATGATAGCCAGGTCGCCAAATACTCGAAACGCGCGGTTGATTCTAAATGGTTGGGGGGGGGGGTCGGTGGAACTCACGTTTAAGTCGTGAAATGGCCAGCACCACAACAAGTACGCACACGCATGCTGAGACGGCGTGAGTTTCTCATGAGCTCATTAAAAGTTAAAGAGAAGTCATCTCTTTGAACAAACCAAGACGAGCGCGAAGAAGCAGATGGCGTTGTGGTGTGCCGCGCGATTTAACCCCCCCCCCCACCACCCCACCCCGTGTTATCCCCTCCCTTCACACACACACACACACCGACGTGACGGTGCTCTTGCGCTTGGCAGCTGGTGGCCGCTGATGAATTGGAAGAAAAAAATACCACCAGGCTCCGACGATTCCGGAAGGGGGGGGGGGAAAGACGCGCGTCCCCTTCGTCTCCACCGAGCAATGCGAGCCCAAAACAGACGCCCTGACCTTTCGAAACCGTCGACCGGCAGCGGCTCCTCCTGTGATCGAATTAAATTATGATTTTGTTTCACCGCCGTGCAAAAAGGTTTTGCAGCAGCAGTTCAATCAAAACCTCCAGCTGTGAATATATTTCATGAACAAAAATCCGACGCGTTTGTTTTGTTTTTAATTTTCTTTTGATTTATTAAGGAAACAGCCGTGCGAGTTATGCCTGCGCGATTTCCAGCTTTGATCTTTCAGCACGTCGCTTCGAAAGTGTGCCCAATTTAAAAGAGTTCCCCGAGAGCTGTGATGTGCCACATTGCACGCGGGAGGCTTTCATGACCAACGTCGTGATTCCTAATTGGTTTCTTTCGATCGTCGTCTGCGTACGTTACGTACGTAACGTAGCCCATCGTGCTAAATGCGAAATGTGTAGTGTATAATGTCAATATTTATTTTTAAGTTTCCACAAGAATTCTCCACCAGCCAGCGGGAGCTGATAAAATCAAGCTATCACGTCGTGGGCAAATACGCCAACTGATTTGGCTCATCAGCCAAGCCCGGAGGAGGTGGAGGAACTTTGGAAAGGAAGCAAATTGTTGATCCTTTTACGCGACGTTTCACTGGAGATTGCAAAGAGCTGACCTTGAACGTAACTAAACTTTTTTTTTTGCAATTTTACCGGGGCAAGGACCCACTGAGCTATGTAGCTCTTTGTTGCAGAAGGGACCTGGCCACAACTGATTGATCAACGAAGCGGCTTACCACGTGGAAATGTACAGCAGGCAAATACACGAAACGCGTGATTTTTATTCAAAATATGGAGGGACAAAACCGAGAAAAGTCCATGCGACCACGGGGGGAGAGAGAGACATGCACACTCTAAATATACAGCAGGCGTCAGGATCGGGATAGAACCCACAAACCTCCTGTATACCAGGCGAGGGAGTTAAAATCTCCTAGCCATCGTGATGAGAGAGACACGCAAACTCCAAATATACAGCAGGCGTCAGGATCGGGATAGAACCCACGACCTCCTGCATACCAGGCGAGGGAGTTAACATCTAGCCATCGTGATGACAGAGAGAGACATGCACACTCTAAATATATAGCAGGCGTCAGGATCGGGTTAGAACCCACGGCCTCCTGCATACCAGGCGAGGGAGTTAACGTCTCCTAGCCATCGTGATGAGAGAGACACGCAAACTCCAAATATACAGCAGGCGTCAGGATCGGGATAGAACCCACGACCTCCTGCATACCAGGCGAGGGAGTTAACATCTAGCCATCGTGATGACAGAGAGAGACATGCACACTCTAAATATATAGCAGGCGTCAGGATCGGGTTAGAACCCACGACCTCTTGCATACCAGGCGAGGGAGTTAACATCTCCTAGCCATCGCGATGACAGAGAGAGACATGCACACTCTAAATATACAGCAAGCGTCAGGATCGGGATAGAACCCACGACCTCCTGCATACCAGGCGAGGGAGTTAACATCTCCTAGCCATCGTGATGAGAGAGAGAGACATGCAAACTCCAAATATACAGCAGGAGTCAGGATCGGGATAGAACCCACGACCTCTTGCATACCAGGCGAGGGAGTTAACATCTCCTAGCCATCGTGATGACAGAGAGAGACATGCACACTCTAAATATACAGCAGGCATCAGGATCGGGTTAGAACCCACGACCTCCTGCACACCAGGCGAGGCAGTTAACATAACGGCACCGCGGCGCCTATTTTGTTAACACAAAGATGTTGCAGGGTTTAATCTCCAGCGAAACGTAGGGCAAAAATATCGTCATGTATGCTTGCGATCAAAATTCCTCCTCCATCTCCTCCTCTGATTTGGCCGATTAACAAAATCAATGGGTGCACGTGCCCACGACGTGACAACTTGATTTAATAGGCTCGGGTGGTGGAGGGTTATCGTAAAATAAGTAATCTTTAAAAACATATATTTTTAAAAACACGCTTTAATGAAATGTACCGTAAGAGTAATGGCAAAACTCCACGACTCCAGGAAGTGGCCCCGAAGCTTGCCATGACGTAAGAGACCTTGGTGATTTACAACCGAACGTCAGTAGGGGTGGACAATACACCAAGCCGAAACATAACAAATAAAAAAAGAATATTCTTGGTTCTTTCGGTAAAGTCACGTTGAAGGGAAACAATAAAATAATAAAATCTATATAAAACAATAAAATTATCACGACGTTTCGACTGCAACACAAGCAGTCATCATCAGGTGTTGAAACGTCGTGATAATTTTAGTGTTTTATATATTTTATTATTGTTTCCCTTCAACGTGACTTTACCGAAAGAACCAAGAATATGAATCACTGCAGTCACGAAAGCTTTAAATTAAAAAAAGAATGTTTACAAATATATTTTTTTGTTTATATGATAGAATCGTCATCAGTATGACATCAGTATACCAAGTTTGCAGTCGATACCACATTGGGAAGTGGGTTACAATTGAGTTACAAGATTTGAGGATACAACGACGACACCGACAACAACAACAACGACAACAACAGACAGTGAGTTAATAAAGACCGTGTAAAAAGATTAAACGTGGACATGTATGTGTGTTGAACTTCTTTCGCACCGTACGTAGCCAACCGCGATAATCGAAGGTGCGGGGGAAGGACAACAAACTGAACTTAAAGAAGCATCTGTTTTTTACGAAATTAGTTTTCAATCTAGATGATTTTGAAAGTGCATAGGTCCCAGTAGCGTCCGAATATCGGAAGGAAGAGCGTTCCAGACGGCCGCAGAAGCGCATCTGAAAGCGCGCGGCGACCGTCTTCGTTCGATGACTTAAGCCAAAAGCCGCTGCGAGGATGAGCGGAGAGTTCGCGTAATGATGCTTTATGCCCCTTGACGAGATCAGACGAAGTAAACATTTAAACAACAACAACAAGAACAACAACAACAGCAACGCGCGATGATGCGCTGCTCAGAAAGCAGCCTGGGGAAGGCACGTGTGAGAGCTCCCGTGCGTGCAGCGTGCCGACACGGTTGGGAGCCAGAATCGGAATCGTTATTTCCACCGGAGAAATCCGATGAGCTATGAAGCTCGCTGCAGTTCGCGTGACGATGGGATTTACGGCCCTTGACGAGATTGGCAGGGCATTGCGATTCGCCGTGCCTTGCACGGAGTGTAACCCCGCAAGGGAGAGCGACGGCGAATCGGCGCAGCGCGAGTGGGCGCTCGGCTCGCTCGCTCGCTCGCAACGGCGGCTCCGAATTTTAAAAATTTAAAAATTCGGAACAGCGAACCTCGCCGCGCTCATCAGAATAGCCCCCGCCACGTCCCCCCGTGTAATTGTGGCCACCATAGCAATCGCTTCCTTCGAAAGCTCGATCCCCGCAGCCACAGATTAATGACTTCTCCCTCCTTCACAAATAATCAATCAAATAGCGGCCCATTTATTGTGGGTCTTTTTTTTTCTTTCGAATCTCTCCTTTTGCATTTTCTGAATTATCTGAAAGCTTTTGGTTTTTTTGAAAACGTGGACAGCAGTTCAATGCAAGCGAGTGGGGTGGAGGAGAAAGGATTGGTAAGTGGTAAGACATCTTAAAAGGGAGCTTTATTGGTCGGATGATTAAACGTGAAACGTTCCTTCTCGATTGGGAGCACTACCTGTGACCCTACCTCGGTGTAAACCGCTCTTCATTAATAGACGAGATTCACTTAGAGTTTAGACAACCCTGCCCGGGTACTGAACTAAACGCTAGAAATCTTGACTTAAAGCTTTCGTGACTGCAGGAATTCATATTCTTGGGTCTTTCGGTAAAGTCACGTAGATGGGTTAAAAGAAAATAACAAAAAAAACTACGACGTTTCGATCGCAACACATGCGGTCGTCTTCAGGAAAAGCGGGGTTAGCTTCCAAGGTAAACTGTTTATAAGGGTTTGAAATGGGCGTAGCCCAAATGTCAGCAGCCAATGATAGGCAGCCAACGCGACGGTGATTGGGTTTCCACCAATCAAAGGGCTGCCAGCTGAAAATTAGCATGTTAATGAGAGATTAGCATGTTAATGAGAGATTGGTATGTTAATGAGAGATTAGCATGTTAATGAGAGATCGCAGAGCTGCAACCAAGGGGTGGTCACGCGAAGTGGCTGTGTGAGTGTGAACCATGTGAAAGCGCAAGTTTGAAATTGGCGTAAAGCACAGCTAACATCGGAAGGTGGTAGGATGGGAACATCACAGCCAGTTATGACTTAAACTTGTTGATAACGTCCTTCCAATGGTTGCTCAGTTTGTACCCATCTTCTCGGTTTAAATTGTGTCTGTGTCTGTATATATATGGATGGCTTCATGAACGAATCTTTGTTGATAGCCAGTGGGCTTGCAAAGTACCTTCATCTTAGAGAAATCAATCTTGTGTGAGCCCACCGCATTAAAACAAGGATCAGCCACGGCCGAGGTATTGGTCCTACCGTGTTTCAGATCTGCCTTGTGTTCACGGACACGGTCCGAAACATGTCGCTTAGTTTCCCCAATGTAACTACTGCCGCAGACACAGCTTAGTTTGTAGATGCCGGGGTATTGCATGTCAGGGATCACATCCTTCACAGACTGGCTGCTGACATTTGGGCTATGCCCATTTCAAACCCTTATAAACAGTTTACCTTGGAAGCTAACCCCTCTTTTTCTGAAGACGACCCGCTTGTATTGAGATTTTTTTTTATTATTTTTTGTTATTTTCTTTGAACCTATCTACGTGACTTTACCGAAAGACCCAAGAATATGGACGCTAGAAAATGTTTTTTTTTTCAAGTTACCAGGTAAGGCCCTCTGAGCTTTATATATATCTCTTTTTCAAAAGCGGCCTGGCCACATGACAGCTGAAGGAAGTGGCACTTCACGTGGAAATCTATGGCAGGCAAATACTGCGAAACGCACGTTGGGTCTAAATGTGGAGGGGAAACCTGGAGGACCCGGAGGAAAAAATCCAAGTGGCCGTGGGGAGAGAGACACTGCAAATCCCAATATATACAGCAGGCGTCAGGGTCGGGTTCGAACCCACGACCTCCTGTATACCAGGCGAGGTAGTTAACATCTCGCTACCGTGGCGCCTCTGAACTGAAGCCGGAGCCCCAGTTCACGGTGTTTTGCTGATGTTTGGTGAAAACACGTCCCATGTCTCCATGACTATCAATAGGGAAAATCGCCAATCAAATGCGAGTGAGTGAGTGAGTGTGTGTGTTGTTGTATGAGAATTGGTTAGCGCGCTGCGCTACAAACACGGCGACCCGAATTCGATTCCCACTCGGCCAACACCAGTGACGATTATCTTAAGCAGTCCTGGGCATCCTCTAGGTAGACTCAGCCTCAAATGAGTACCTGGTGCGGTGTTAATATCGCCCCTAGGGAGACAAAGGTGGCCGGGGCGTGGTGCTGACCACCTACCCCCTCGTGTGCCCGGGGATGTCTTTGTTGCGTGTGGAGCGGTAGTGCCGTCATTAGCGCACTGCGCTGCGAACCTTGAGGGGACCTGAGTTCGATTCTTGCTCACGCCCATCCAATCAAAGCGGCGAATATCTGAACCGGTCTTGGGCCTCCCGTAGTTCGACTCAGCTTCATGTTAGGACCTGGTGCAATGCTAAAAAAAAACATCGCCACTCGTGGCACGAGCCAGCCATCCCCTCGTGCACCATTCCGGCATTCGTAGGCCGCTCCTCGCTAGCCGCACTTTCCCCAACAGTCTGTTAAAGGCTATACGGGGATTGTTTGTCTTTGTTGTTGAGCCGTCCGCTTTGTCAAGATGCAAGTCTGGCCCCCTGAGCAGTGCGGATCAATAAGTTGAACGATCGTGTGTCATTTCTAAATATATATATATATAAAATACAAAAACAAAGACAAAGATCCCCCGGATAGGAGCAAGTGCTGTTAACGAGTAGCACCTATGAAGGCCGACACGGCACACGAGGCGGTGGGTGGTTAGCACCACACCCGGCCGCCTTTGTCTCCCCAGTGGCGATGTTTACCACCCACCGCTCACATACCCTGTGTGTGCGTTTGAATGCATCGGTGTCTCCGGCTTGCTTGCAAGATCCTCCATGACCTGTGTGACCCCTCCCCCCCTCCTCCCCCCATCACCTCTCCTCACCTCCCCTGTCCACGATCTGTCTGCACACTCACCGACTCACCTCCCCTCGCCCTCACCTCATCTCACCTGTACGCACATCTCAAAACATCTACGATCATCGCGGTTGGCTACGTACGGTGCGAAATAAGTTCAGCGTGCGTACATGCAAATGATTCGTTGCATCGAACCATGCACACGACCCGTGTCTGAGAGAGAGAGAGAGAGTCCTTGCCTCTAACACGTGGCAGCTTCAGCAGTGTCGATTTGACGACGCATGAGCACTGCCGATGAGTGCCGAATCCGATCCGGAGGTGCTGCTGAACGTTTGCACTCCCTTCCCACAATGCAGTCGGGCTGACGGGTCGTGTAATAAATATTTTTTTTATAGTTTTTTTACCTGGAGTGACAGTTTTATGGAGACAGATTGTCTGCTCGTGTATCGAGTACTAATAATATAATCTATAACGTAATGCGGCCTGTCTGACCCCTCTCCCCCCATCAGCTCTCCTCACCTCTCCTGACCATGATATGTTTGCACACTCGCTTACTCACCTCACCTCCTCTCACCTCACCTGTACACACGTCTCAAAAAGAATCACATCTGCGATTATCGCGGTTGGCTACGTACGGTGCGAAAGAAGTTCAGCGTGCTTACGTGCAAGTGGTTATTTGCATCGAACTACTAATTATCGATTGGCCTCTGTTCACAATCACCAATCGCCGTCTCCTTCCCATCGCCCGGGTCAGAGTTCACGTGTATAACGGGTGGTCGCTCTCGTCTCTTCTGATGTGCCCATTGTCTAGATTTATTTTCTCTTCCACAGATATTCTGTAGTGAAAGTTCCATGCCCGTGTTTTAAGTCAAAATTCAGGTCTCAGATTATTTCCACTTGTACATAATACAGGTTTTTTGGGTTATATCGCATAAATATATAAATGTATCTTTAAACCCTCCATCATCCGATACAGCAAATAAGTTAAGTTTGTCACGTAAACAGAACATGCCAATTCGTCACGAGTACAGCACACCGGTGTGTTGGAGAGCCAAGCCACAACATTTACAATCTGAGCACGACGTTTCGCCAGTAATTACAACTAGCTTCATCAGGCGACAGCCAGATTCTTGAAGTCCACCTGTTTCGTTCCTTACATAGAGGCGTAGATGTGGTGACCACATTTGTGCGCTCTTCTCGAGTGAAGTGGTGGCGGAGGGGGGTGGGGGTTAATGAGTCAACGCGCATTCCGCATGCGCTTTATGCGAGCCCATCGATCTTGTCCTTCCTACTCATTGCGTGACGCACACGCGCAGACATCCGACGTAGCATTTCGAACGGGGTCCCGAGATTATCCGGTTCCTCCAGTTTTCTTCCCCTCCATATTGCCGAAGAATGGTTTCCTCCTGTAGAGGGGTGTGTTGACGCTCGGTCAGGCATTCGTGAGTGGACGAGGGATGATGTTACTTTATAACACGTGCGTGTGCGTACGCGTGCAGACAAAGCTGTGTTAACATTCGCGTAACGGGGGCGTGCACATGCACAGCCCTTGTCAATCCACTGCTGGCTGACGGCCTACCCACTCCATGCGGATCATGGACATTGTCTGACCCATACTTCACCGTGCTGGTCAGTGTGCGTTGGTGAAGGCAGTGAGAGTGTGCGTAGGTGGCAGAGAGGTACGGCACAACAAATGAGTTTCCTCCACTACGCCCTGCTGCGCCACAATGCAAATTTCAGACAAAACTAATCAGCATATTGCCAGACTGGTTTTTGGTACCCACAATTGAGATTCATGATCTCTTTCGTAAAAGAGACCTATTTCCGCAGACAAAAGTATTGTTAATGTGTTCAGTTGTGTGTGACTGTTTTATTTGTTTCTCTGGTAAGTATTTATTAAGACATATTGTTACCTGCGGCAACTTAGGTTTACTTCACTCGAAACAGTGAGAATTGATGACTTTAATTTTTTTTGTTTAAATCAACGTTTGAACGAAAAAAACATTTTCAGCCAAGCCCAGCTATAAAATGTAAATTCACCAAGGTGGCGAGGATGTTAACTACCTCGCCTAGTATGCAAGTCGTGGGTTCGACCCTGACCCTAGCTGCTCGACCCGAACTGTTCTGATACTTGCATTGTCTTTGTGCTGTTCGCCGTTTGGCGTTCTCTGGTCTGACACTGGTGAGACTAGACTCTAAAGAAGGCTGTCTCTGGTGCAGATCAATCAGTTTCAAAGACAACGCATATATTATAATGTTCACCACGAGTACGTATGGTTAATGTAGACATGATTCCTTGAAAAAGGTTTATATTTGGTTTTGAACATCTTAACATCTGTTTTATTGCCAGAAAGGGTAAACCCTATTTTTTTTCCATAAATTAACCTCCGTGGCTGGGGAAACGTTGAAGACGCAGGGGTTACCACCTGCGCGCCACGGTCCCAAGCTCTCCTTGTCAAGAAGACATCGTTCCTCTGCCCTCTCTTGCTTCAAACCCCCCCTCGCCAAAGTGTGGCCAGCCAGGCCACACGATCTCCACGCCTCCCACGGTCACCAAACGCGCTCGCATCACCCGCCGAGGCCTCGCGCCTTCCTGCATGAATTCGCAAAAAAAATGTAATGCCGATTCGGAAACTTCACGCCTCGACGTTTTGCATTTCTGAACGGCAGCTTCACCAGTGCGGTGTCCGGTGTGGATCGAGCCAAACGGGATGCAAGGGCCCCGTCGTGGCGAGGTGTTTATATCCCTGGCCTGGCACGCAAGGAGTTCGTGGGTTCGATCCCGGACCCTGCTGATGCCTGCTATATATGTCTGGGGTCCACGTGTTCTCTCTCACTCTATCCTCGTGGTGGTTGAGTGGACTTTTCTCTGGGTTCCTCCTCTGGTTTTCGCCCTCCTCCACATTTAGAAACGACACGCGTTTAGATTATTCGGCTGCTACTTTGAATTCCCAGGAGTGGTGGCGATGATGGTGATGATGTTAATCAGCCACCTCGATGATGAGCTATCATCACGTGAGTTAGTTAGCCTTCATATTTGCGCAACGTGTACATGCAGGTTGTGCCAACCCACTTCAGAATGAAGGCAAGCTACCCCTCCCCCCACGCCACGCCATGCAGGGTCATGGGTTGGTAGAGGCGCGTTGGTTGAAGGCAGTGAACACGATCTTCCGTGCGAACGCGGATCGGAGGGGGTGTATATTGGGGGAGGCCGAGCGCCGAAGCTTCAAATGTCAGCGGACGTGCGGTCAGTGGCTAACGAAGAGCGGCGAGGGGGGCGGGGAGGGGGGGGGCAGGGAGGGGGGGGGGCTCTCGATCGACCCCCACGGAGGGAAGCCCGCCGTGCATCGTCTCGCAGTCGTTTTCAGCTCGAGCTCAGCGAGAAGTGGATGAGCGACACGGCCGACGCTCACCGCTCAGCGCCAACCTCCCCGCCCCCTCCTCGACCCGAGCTCGTTTCGTTTACTTACTCGCTCCGCTACTGGCCGTCTGTGGAAAAAAAGAGCTTCAAAGCTCATCGGATTCCTGCCAGGATAAATAAAGATTCTGACGATTCTGTTCCCGAGGCGAACCCCCCCCCCAACCCCCCGCCTCCTCGCTTAGCCGCCAAAACTTTATTTTTTTGACATTTTCTCAGACGTGCGCGTGTTTTTTTTTTAAGCGTTAAATGTCACGCGCGCGGCCGTTGTTGTTGCTGTTGTTTTTGTTGTTGCTTGCTGTGAGGGTGGAGAGGGGGTGGCAGGTTGGTGTACAGGGGAAGGGTGAGTGGATGTGAGGTCGCGATTACGTCCGGCGCTGTGTACATCCGGAGCAGCGCCGTGCCTGCTATTGTTCACTACCTCGCCTGGTGTACAGGAGGTCGTGGTTTCGATCCCGACCCTCATGCCTGTAAATTTGAAGTGTGCACGTCTCTCTTTCTTTCTCTCTCTCTCTCCCCGTGGTCGTGTGGTTTTGTATCTGGGTCCTCCGGTTTTTCCCTCCGCATTTAGAATCAACATCCGTTTGTATTTGGCTGTTATTCATTTCCACGTGACGATAAGCCACTTCGTTTAGCTGTCATGTGCGGCCAGGTCGCTTCTGAAAAAGAGCTACATAGCTCAGTGGGGCCTTACCTGGTTAAAACAAAAAAAAATTGCTTTGTTTAAGAGCATGCACGTATGTATGTTGAACTTCTTTCGCACCGTACGTAGCCAACTTTGATAATCGAAGGAGCCGTGCTGATAACTCTTTTCCTTGCTAGTCCCCGACCCCCCCCCCTCCCCTGCACCATGGCAAATGAAAGTCATTAATCCCCAGTCGGCGAATAATCAGCAAGAGTCATTGCTTCGCTTAGCCAATTGCATGGGGGGGGAGGGGGGGGGGATTGGCGGGTGATGGGGGTTAGCAGTGGCAGATTATGGGGCCATCGATTTAGTAGGCACGCAAAAATCTGTCAAAACTTGACCCCTCCTCCCCTCCCTGTACGCACGCGTACTTTTTACACCCCCCCCCCCCCCCCTACCTGCGTACGTACGCCTGACGCACCCCCCTCCCCTCCCCGAATCCTATAAAACGATCAAGGATATGAACGTGTTTAAGCAAATAGATAGTCCACCGCCGGACGATCTAACTCATTTGAAGGCCAATGTTGACAAATTATTACCGAGGCTTCACCGCCCCCACCCCGTTTTCTATGCGTACGTACAATGTCAATAGACCCCCCCCCATACGCAAGCGTACGGATTTGGGTTAACCTCCCCGCCTCCCTCCATGCGTACGCACTGAATGGATGGCCCCTATCTTCGTAGCACGAGCCGCAACATATGCTACGGGACCGCACTTTCAAGGGCCCCGCGCTAAACGCTTTCAAGCTATCAATTCCGGTTCAGTGATTCTGCACTTGCTCTATTACTGTAGTACTATACCGCCTTCAACTTTTACGAACGACTGTGTGTTTAAAGTTAGCGATTTGTCCTATTATCTGGCTCTATAGCAAATGAAAAAAATACAATTAGTTTACTATGCAAGTTATAAATGTGTTTTTTTTTATTATTTAGGGCCCCTTTATAACATATGCTACAGACACCGCACTAGCTTCATCCGGCACTGGAGGGTTAATGGGTTACCCTCTGGGCACTGGGAAGAGAAAACTTCATTGTCGTGAGACGCTCTCTCTATGCCACTCAGGTGGGAAGGCGGTGGGAGCGACGTTCGTCGGCTTGGGGAGTGTCCGCGAGGAGACTTCGTGGCTCAGTGCCGAAACTGAGCTCGTAAAAAATGCCTGCTGCTCGTGCCAAGACGTTGTTATATAATAAAAAAAATTAAAGGTGAAATAATTGCGAGCAAATGCGGGCGATTTGGAGCCGTTCGAGCGACCACCCCGGGCTGACGGGAAGATGGCGCGCGCGGCTTTGCGCGCCGCCTTTCTGCGCGGGCTCCTCACTCGTCACAAATTAAAAGTTAAAAAAAACTAAAAAAGAAAACCCGTAACTTAATTAAAACATTGACGTTTTACAAAGAGGAAAATTCTTCTCGGGAGTGAGTGGTTGCGAAGGGGGGGGGGGGCGGGGGGGAGAAGCGTAAAAAAAGTCAGGATATGAATATCGTACTCTTGGGTTTTTCGGTGAAGTCACGCAGATAGAAAAAATAATAAAACAAAATGTAGTTAAAATAAATTGAGAGAAATAAAAGCAAAAAACCCACGACGTTTCGATCGCAACACAAGCGGTCTGCATCAGGCGGAGATACATTTTTAGTTTATTATTTTATTATTTTCTATCTACGCGACTTTACCGAAAGAACCAAGACTATGAGTTCCCGCAGTCACGAAAGTTTTAAGTCAAAATATGAAATATCGGTTTTTGTTTTTAGGCGGGAAAGCAATGAAATGACAGAGGGGGGGGGGGGGTGTGGGGGGAAATAAAATAAATAAAATCACAAATCTTCTGTGCGACGGCAGCGTCGAATGGCAGAAATAAAAAGGTCGCCGCAGCCTCCTGACATTTTGCCGCCGGTTGCATAAAAGAGATCGCCTTTTGCGATGAGCGAGAGCCATGAGGGAGGGTGGGGGGGTGATGGTGATTGCGACTGTGCGAGTCAATGGCGTCTCTTCATTCGCCACCTTTTTACTCCACATTAGTGACCCCCATTGGCCACCCGCCCGGTTTGTTGCCTTGCGATGGCGGTAACGGCACTCGCCGTTAAATTAAATAAAACACGAACGGCGTTGAGGCCCCCCCCCCGTTGGAAAATTTCATCCCGGGGGAATTCTTCTCAATGCATCACAACCTGCTGCCACAACCTCCCTCCCCTCCCCTGTCCTCCTCCCCCACCATCGCCTCCACCATCTCCCCCACCATCTCCCCCACCATCACCTCCACCATCTCCCCCACCATCACCTCCACCATCTCCCCCACCATCACCTCCACCATCTCCCCCACCATCGCCTCCACCATCTCCCCCACCATCGCCTCCACCATCGCCTCCACCATCACCTCCACCATCACCCCCACCATTACCTCCACCATCTCCCCCACCATCACCTCCACCATCTCCCCCACCATCACCTCCACCATCGCCTCCACCATCACCTCCACCATCTCCCCCACCATCACCTCCACCATCTCCCCCACCATCACCTCCACCATCTCCCCCACCATCGCCTCCACCATCTCCCCCACCATCGCCTCCACCATCGCCTCCACCATCACCTCCACCATCACCCCCACCATTACCTCCACCATCTCCCCCACCATCACCTCCACCATCTCCCCCACCATCACCTCCACCATCTCCCCCACCATCACCCCCACCATCACCCCCACCATCACCTCCACCATCTCCCCCACGAACCTCGCCACCCCCACCCCGCCACTCCCAGCCTTGCAGCTAAAGCCCGCCAGACCGCTTACATCCACCCCACTTGTTCCACCGCGTTAAGAAAAATAAATCAACTTGAATGTGCCGGGGAAGCTCTATAATAGCGGACGATAAAAATCAAATGGCAAGTCGGCGAGAAACGGTTTAAAGTGAGGGCGCGGTAAAAAAATATATATCCGTGAACCCCGACCTGCTGGGGCCGGTGGGATGATGGGAGACACACCACCCCCATCACCCCCACCCCCATCACCACCCCCACCCCCGCCACCATCACCCCCACCACCCCCACCACCATCACCACCCCCACCACCCCCACACGCACCACCACCACCACCACCGCCACCACAACCTCCACCCCAACCCCCACCACCACCCCCACCCCCACCACCGCCATCCTCGCCACCACCACCGCCACCACCGCCACCACCGCCACCGCAACCCCCACCACCTCCCCCGCCACCCCCACCACCACCCCCACCACCACCACCACCCCCACCGCAACCCCCACCACCTCCCCCGCCACCCCCACCACCACCCCCACCACCACCGCAACCCCCACCACCTCCCCCGCCACCCCCACCACCACCACCACCCCCACCGCAACCCCCACCACCTCCCCCGCCACCCCCACCCCCACCACCACCCCCACCGCAACCCCCACCACCGCCATCCCCGCCACCACCGCCACCCCCACCACCGCCATCCTCGCCACCACCACTCCCGCCACCACCACCACCCCCACCACCCCGAATCCCAACCACCACCACCCCCGCCGCCTCACCCCGCCGGAGCGCGGGCGATAGCGGCTGAGAGAAGGGAAAGCCCACGGAGTGTCGCGCCTTCAACGAATGTCACCCCGCGAGTGGCAACGGAGGAAGGGCAAAACCGAAAGAAAAAAGAACCGTACATTTATATTCGTTGCGTTGTTGTTGTTGCTGCTTTTGTTTAATGGCACGGGCGAATCACACACACACACGTTGCCGATTGTGTTGGCTCGCATACGCGAGCGATGAACACACCTCAATACTTTCAGCACAATAGTGTAAATAGACGAATTAATGAATAAGCAATTGGGTGAATTATAAAAAAAATCTAAATTTAGCAGCGTGTTCCTGGCCCCTGCAGAGATTGCTTTCCTTGATCAGCAAATGAATCTTTCCTTTCTCTCTCTCTCTCTCCCCTCCCCCGCTTCTTCTTCTCTCTCTCTCTCTCTGGCTCGCTCTTTTTTTATTCCTTAAACGGCCAGTTCAATTATACCGCTACTCTGCTCAAAAGGCATCTCCGTTAATTTGAGAGAATCATTCCGACGCCCTGCGAAGCGTAACTTTGGGGGTAATGAAGCCGCCGCTTCAAATAAGAGATGTTCATAATTGAAAAGGGGGGGGGAGAGAGGAGGGCGCGGCTGTTGAATAAATTAATGACGAGGAGTGTGGACGCCGCTCGGGGGGAGTGGGCAGGGGGGTTCGTGGGGGTTCCCGCGCTCACCCTGACCCCAGTGAGCTCCTTAGCGGTGCCCCATCACGGCGGATTTACCTCGAACTTTTCGGCTCGCCGTCGAACAAAAGACGGTCACCCGCATCGCGCGATTTCAGTATGCGCCCCTGCGGCCGTCTGGAACGCTCTTCCTTCCGATATTGGAAAGCCGCTGGGAGCTATGCACTTGTAAAGCATCCGGATTGAAAACTCGTTTCTTTAAAACTTTTTTTTTGTATTTAGTTTGCTGTCCTTCCCCCGCGCCTCCGATTAGCACGGTTGGCTACGTACGGTGGGAAATATGTTTAAACATACGGATGTAGTGTCGGTGATTCGGAGACGAGGTTTGTAGGAGGCACCTTCTTTTATTTAGAACATTCACGGTCTCGTCTATGCACTCTCTACAGTCGCTTAGCCTGGCCTATGCGCAACACTAGCCATCCAACACTGACGGCGCTGACGGAGACAGCCAACAGCTATCTGGCAGCGCGATATCGGGGCGAAGGCGGCGGCGACGACGGCGACGAGGCGACAGCGACGACGAGGCGAGTCCCACTCCCAGAACCGGCAGCCTCGAGCCCCCCGCTCTCGGCTCCTTTTATACTCCCGGCGCGGCCCTGGCTCCGCCCTGACCGCGCCTCCCTTCTCGAACCCGCCAGCAGCAGGTTCCAGCGGCCTCCAGACGGGATCCTCCGTGACCATTGCCCCAGTTCCTCCGCCCTGCCGACACACGGTCGTGCACGCCCTCACCGGCGTGTGCGCTGTCTGTCCATCACAGTTTTTCGCTGCTGTCCACCAGCCGGCGCTGTGGCACTCCACTTACGTGCCACTTCAACCCTGATGAAGCTTGGAAATCTGAATGGAGTTCGAAAGGACTCGCAAGCTAACGCCTCGTGAAAGGCTCAAACGCAGAAGATCTTCCACGAAGCTCACGGTCCACCCCGAACCGCATCCGCTGCACAAACCACGGCGGATGCGCGATACCTGATGCACAAATGGGAAAAGTAAAAGTTGCGTGCGGCTGTGGTCATCCAGAACAGACGCAGTGGAGGGTATAGCGATGCAATGCCCCGATCCACAACTGCCGAAGGAGACATCGCAGCGATGCGCTCCACTCCGCTGCTCCTGACGCGGCTGTCTGGGATTGACCAACTCAATGTGAGATCGCAGTCCTTGCTCTGCATCCACATCAGCAGCCGTACGAACGAAGTGAGAAGACCGTGGATTTACGTGGTCACGCTGGGCCCGAGCCGGCCCGTGTTTTGCGCTTTCCGTGCACGTCTTGTGGTCTGGCATCACCGATTCTGTTTTTATGACTCTGCACGTGAAGGAATAACATCAAAAATATATACAAATCTCATTCGCCAATTATTGGCTTACTAGATCAATATTATCAAACAGCATGTGTTTAATAACATCAAGCAGCATATGTTAATAGGTATCCGTTTTGTGTTTGGACATCATAACACCTGTTTTATTGCCAGAAGGTCTAAAAGCTTATTCTTGTTTTTTCATCATTCTTGATACTGGCAACAACCACAGCAACAACAAAGAGTTCCCATAGATGGAAAGAAGCTGGCTTGCCAGAGTGACGAGCAAAAGCAGAAGACTTGCCAAAAGCGAGGCTGAATCGTCAGCTCAGTAACGGCCGTGGCGATGAGGCCAGTGGAACTGTTCGGGGGGAGCATGCGACGAGGCCGTGAGGGCCTGGCCAACTCGTGGATTATCGTTGAGATTGAGGGCAAGAGATCAAAAAGGGAAGACGGACATGTCTGGACAGCATTAGGGTGCCAGACGGATTGCTGAATTACGGGGCCACGTGGGATGGTGAGGGTGTGGAGCAGTGGACCGATGATGGTTTGATCGATGTTGGTGGCGATGATGACGACGACTATGTTGAGGTGGAATAATTTACAAGGGGCAGACGACGTGCGGAAAGTTTGCGAGATGCAAGAGACGGAAAGAGAGGGAGGGGATCCGAAGGCGTCATGTGACTGCCAGTGATGGTGATTATTTTGGAAAGTTGCAGGGGGACGTATGAATATTTTATGTTCTTATTAAATGTTATTGTGAAATCTGCGCAATTATAATCGCCGGAGGTTAAAACTGTGTAAATGTTAATATTACGGACAATTTCATTTTGAAATGAAGGCCTCGGTTTTTTTTTCCTCCCCCTCGCGAAAAATACTTTTTTTTGTGTTCCGAATTATTTTTGTTGGCTCGTTAAACGAACCGCCTGGCGTCGATGCCACGCGCCTCGAACGTCGGGGAAAGCGGCAACGCTTAAACGGCACGTCGCCACTGTAAAGATATACTTATAAATGCTGCTTATTTAATCATCCCTTGAAATAATTTAAAGGGCGGAACAGAACCCCAATTATTATTTTTTTCCAAAATTGGATTTTGACTCGCTCAACTTTTTTTTTTATTTTACATCGGCGAGTCAAAACTTTTGGAGTCAATGATTCACCTCTTCTATTGCGCCATTCATCGCTCTGATTCGGTGTGCGATGAGCGTGGTCTCTGGAGTGTCAGTGCAGCAGCGAGTGTTTTGCAACGCTTCTTCCCTTTAACCATATATAAAAATTACAAGGACGAATGCAGTCAGGAAGGTGTGAGAGCAGCTCTCCGTGCCCGCAATAAACTGCCCCAACATTGCTCCCCACCCCGCACCCTCCGTGCCCGTGTTCGGGTTTGTCATTGATGTGACTCTCAGGGCTGAACGAGGGGCCAAGGTGGCAGGACCATAGCTCAGCAGTGACAGCTTCCACGGAAACAATCCTTGCGCTCCCTCCCTCCCTCTATCTTTCTCTCTCACTCTCAGGATCGAGGTTCATGAGTTTATTGGTTCGGCGACTGAGCAATGGAGGGGAGGGGAAGGGGAGGGAGGGATACTGTATAGTCACACTCTTATTTGGACGGCAGGAATTCGAAGGACCCGGAGGAAACACACGCATAACAAGGGGGAGAACAGACAAACTCTACGCAGAAAGACGCATGAATAGCAGACAAACTCCACACAGATAGACGCATGAATAGCAGACAAACTCCACACAGACTGACGCATGAAAAGCAGACACACTCTACACAGAAAGACGCATGAATAACAGACAAACTCCACACAGAAAAACGCATGAATCGCAGACAAACTCCACGCAGAAAGACGCATGAAAAGCAGACAAACTCTACACAGAAAGACGCATGAATAGCAGACAAACTCCACGCAGAAAGACGCATGAATAGCTGACAAACTCTACACAGAAAGACGCATGAATAGCTGACAAACTCCACACAGAAAGACGCATGAATAACAGACAAACTCCACACAGACTGACGCATGAAAAGCAGACACACTCTACACAGAAAGACGCATGAATAACAGACAAACTCCACACAGATAGACGCACGGATAACAGACAAACTCCACACAGAAAGACGCATGAATAGCTGACAAACTCCACACAGAAAGACACATGAATAGCTGACAAACTCTACACAGAAAGACGCATGAATAACAGACAAACTCTACACAGAAAGACGCATGAATAACAGACAAACTCTACACAGAAAGACGCATGAATAACAGACAAACTCTACACAGAAAGACACATGAATAGCAGACAAACTCCACACAGAAAGACGCATGAATAGCTGACAAACTCTACACAGAAAGACACATGAATAGCTGACAAACTCTACACAGAAAGACGCATGAATAACAGACACACTCTACACAGAAAGACGCATGAATAGCTGACAAACTCTACACAGAAAGACGCATGAATAGCAGACAAACTCTACACAGAAAGACGCATGAAAAGCAGACACACTCCACACAGAAAGACACATGAATAGCTGACAAACTCTACACAGAAAGACACATGAATAGCTGACAAACTCTACACAGAAAGAAGGGCCTATGTTCAATTCCCGAGTTAGGCGCCTTTCTGCGTGGAGTTTAGATGTCCCCCCCCTGTTCTGCATGGATTTACTCCGGGTTTTTCCGATTTCTTTCTTAGCTGCATCAAACAAAAATGCAATGTAACTGTTTTTTGGCCAAACGTACCATTGCTGAAAATGTACCGGCAAATCACTCAATTTGGGTTTCACACTGCAGCAGCATCAACACCCCCCACCATGCCTACTGTGATAAATTGGCAGGAACCTCCTGCAAACGATTTCTTGAGACTCAGCGAGGCTCTCCTGGATAAACAAGCATCGTCGTTATGATGTTAATAACAACGGTTACAACCCATACGCCAACGTCGGCCCGACGTTGCATGTATATTGTGAGAGAGAACAACTCTCCTGGTTAGGGGGAGGGCTACAGGTGGAGGGGTTGGTGGGTGGGGAGGTTTGCGCTGTAGATGTTGTGTTTAATTTGGGGGCAGTGAATTAACCGGAGCGATTTTTCGACCGTTTAAAATAAATCCTAATGCATTGTTTAATTACCAACTTTGCGGGGTTTTTTTTAAAGAGAGAGAAACACAAAGTTTAAACGATTACTGCTTTCCCACGTGGAACCGATGTTGTATCTCGCTCGGTCGGAGCCGCATTAATCCTTTGGCCAGCGCAAGTTGATTGGTAACGATCGAGTTGGGGGTGGGGGGGATGGTGTTGTCCTTCCCCTACCCCCCATCCAATTAGCGCGGTTGCCTACGTACGGTGCGAGAGAAGTTCAACATACAGAGTACGTGCATACTGCACTGGGTATTTCGGATCAAATTAATTTCCGCGCGTGCAGAGTCCGGCGTTGTCGGGCTGATTCCAGTGGAGATAAGGACGAACTCAGTGGGCTCTAAGTGGTAAGATTCTTTTTAATTGAGTTTTATTTATATATATTTTTAAGTGATCTGTTCACATTTGCTATACTTTTGCACTCTCATCGCCTATTTGTATTGTCTGTTTTTTGTTGTTGTAAATTGCTGACCCGCTCCTACTGGGACATCTGTGAAATAGAGATTGACGTCTCATCGGATTCTTCCGGGACAATATAAAGATTCTGATTCCGATTCTGACTCCCAACCGTGCCGCCACGCTGCACGTAGGGAGCTCTCAATGGTGTCTCCCTGCTGTTGGTGAGCAGAGCATCATCGCCCGTTGTTATTGTTTATATATTTACCTTGCTGATCACGTCAACGAGCGAACTCTCCGGTCATCCTCCCAGGATCGGCTGTTGGCTCGGTCATCGAATAAAAGACGATGGTCACCGCGGCACGCTGTCAGATGCGCTTCCGCGGCCGTCTGGAACGCTCTTGCCTTCCGATATTAGGAAGCCACTCGTGCACTTTTTAATAATTCAGATTGAAAACTAATTTCTTTAGAAATGCTTTTTGTGTTGAGTTCATTTTGTCCTTCCTTTCGCACCTCCGATTAGCACGGCTGGCTACGTGCATTGCGACAGAAGTTCAACAAACATGCATACATATTTGTGTCCAGCCAGCACACACATGCTCCCGCCGTCACCGCGGATTTCTCTCGCCGTTTACACAAAGTGCTGGCCTTGAATAACTGCTTCGAGCCCAGGGCTCAGATCTCACGCAAGTCAACAGTGAGAAGCCCTGCATTTTGCCGGCCACTTTTAAGACCTCGTTGCTTGGAATCGCAACGAGGTTTCGCGTGGCAATCGCCACGCGAAACTCTGCTGGGCCTCCCCGAGGTTGGCTCAGCTTCAAGTGACCGCCACCAACAACGACTGTGAAGGGACAGTCGACTGGCCTCGCGTTGATTCCACCTCACCGCGGTGTTTTCCGGTCGTTGACGCGCGTTGTTCCGAGTGACGTCCGACGTTTCGCTCCGCGTGCCGAAGCCCCGCAGCTGCCAGCTTCTTCGGGAACTCGAATGCTGCAGAAGAAGTATCCCACGACGCCGATGAGCGCGCGGTTACAACCCGACGACACTTCTGAGGGTTGTGCAGCACCACCACCACCATCCCAAAACCTTACACGATAGATTGCGTGAATCCCTATCCACTGTCACCTTTGTACAGCGCGCTCTCTCTCTCATCGATAGATGTAAACAGCACTTGGCCCCCAACTAGTACTGTGTTTGAAGATTACTTTCTTTTTTTACGGATTGGATTTGTTGTGCGTGGACCCGTGCCAGTCGTCCTCTCTACATTTGAACTCTGCCTATTGCGGGCCATGACGACTATTCGCAAAACAAGGGCACCCTTGTCCAGACCACGGGCGCGCGCGACGCGTCTCGCATGATTATCCACCCGCCGTGCGCATCGCGCCTCGGAGTTAACGCGGCCCATAAAACAGAGGTGACCCCGTGAACCACGCGGTTAGACCCCATAAAGCCTTGGGGGGTTTTTTTGACGGTGCGGAGAACAGAGCGCGTGGGCGGAGCAACTAAATAAATAATTATTGATCCCACCGGGTTGACGGGTAAAAGAGTTACATTTAGATTTAAAGCTTTCGTGACTGCAGTGATTCATATTCTTGGTTCTTTCGGTAAAGTCACGTTGAAGGGAAACAATAAAATAATAATATATATAAAAACAATAAAATTCTCACGACGTTTCGACTGCAACACAAGCAGTCATCATCAGGTGTGAAAACCAACGGCGAAAAAGAGTGCCAATCGTGAAGTTAATGATGTCCCCCCCCCCCCCCTTCAAGATTTTTACTCAGCGCGTTGGATTTGCTTAAACGGCCGATACCTTTTGGGCTAAGTTGTTTTGCATTTCGGAGAGGGCGATTTTTCAACGGGTAGCGGAAACGCACGCAAATGCTTTGGAGGAATGAAGGGGGCACGGCAAAAAGGTTGGGGGGGGTGGGTGGGAGCTTAGCAGTGCCGTGGTTGACGCCTATCAGCCCACGGGCGCTGTCCTTGGTCGCTGGAATTGGCCACAAGCCATTAGTGACCGGCTGTAATGGACAACATTTATCACTGCTCCCCCCCCCCCCGTCCCCACATGCTAATAGTTCCATTATTATCGCGCACGAACCTGCCAGCGAGCCTCGCGGCGCCTCGGACAGCAATAACGGAGACACGCCCACCCACATCCTTTACTTAGTGCAGTCATTTTGACCCAAACAACAACAACAACAAAAACACCACGTTTTATTGCGGTGTGTAGTAAAAAAGTAAAAATTGGATTCGACATAAGCTGAAAATGAATCGTTAGTCAATAATAATAATAGTCATAATGCGGTAAGAATAATCTTGTCGTGTCCACACGTTAGTGGGAAGGCACACACACACACACTCACACTGTGTGCGCGCCTTCGTAGAATGCTTTGCATGGCCCTGATGCACATTTACCGCTGACAATTGGAATATTAACCTGGACCGAAAAGCTCCAATGGGTTGACTGAGACTCAAATTAACACTTTGGCGCAGGGCCATTGCTGGCGCGAGCGTCGCATTAGCCGCGTGGCTTCATCGTTCGCCCTCAATGGTCGCTCGCTGATGGCAATTGCCTCGGCAGTGTGTGGCATTAAAATGGGCCGATCCGGCTAGAGTTTGTGCTGCTGTTTTCAAAACAAATGAATAATCTGCGGAGACAGGACAGAGTTCTCCTAAATATCGGCTTTCACCCACACTGCTACGTAGCAACGAATTGTGAGTTCACGTGTGGTTTTGCTTTTTTTGTGTGTGTGTGTGTGTTAAACGGTAACCCGCGTAGCCCATCATTTCAATGGTGGTCTCTTGCCCAATTTGTTTGACAACCCCGATGAGACCCAGAAGGGTGAAGCGTGGCACAGAGTTGTCTTGCCTCAACAGCTGCTGGTTGCCAGCAGCGGTGCGGAAATCCGCCAGGCTGCCTCGTGGACTAACACGTACTTTTTCTTCGTGTGGACGCCGATTGGCAGTCCCGGTTTAATTCGCGTGGTCTTTGTGAGGTCGACGGCTGGTTCCGGCCGGGGTTAGCGAAGCGTGCGGGCGGGCGTGTTGAGAACGTGCGTCAATGCGAAAATGCCGCCTTTGAATCTGCGCGCAAGCCTTTGAATCAAAAACAGGGAGAAGGGAAAAAAGAGAGGAAAATCTACTTGTGATGGCAGGTCCCGGTTGTTTTTCTTCTTCTTCTTCTCCTTCTTCTTCTTCTTCTTCGGCATTTTGAAGAACTCAAAGGCGCCTTGGTATTTACATAGCGAAAGGCTCGCCTGAATGCGCGCAGTGGGAATGCGCTTAACATTTGAGCGGGCGCGCGTTATGAAACAGTTTGTTTGGCTTCGTTCATAAATCATGTCAGAACATGACTTGCAGGAAACCCGACGTTAATTTGAAAACCAAAATGCAATAGTGGAGGCTTACAAGGCGTTGATGTGTTGCTTTCATCGGCCAGATGGCTCACCAGGTAGAATCGAGCAGTGGCTCGCAATGGGATGGTTGCGAGTTCAAATCCTGGTAGTGGGTCGACTGAGCCCATCAATGCTCGGACTTGATAACAAACAAAAATTTAGTAGCACTATGTCGGGGAGGCCGACAGTGATTGTCCTACGGATGTACTAAATCCCGCCGTAGGAACGTGGAGTTTCCACCACAGGATCGTGGCCCTATAAAGGTGATTTGAGCAATAACAAAAAAAACGCTCCAACGTTTTCTTGACGTAATAAAAACAGGAATATATATTTCTAAAACGTGCAAATCTAGGGAATGTCTTAACATACATATGTTTAACGAATTGCATATACGGTACAGCTTTTAACGGTCATTAAAAAAAAAATAGGCAGCGCTTTAATGGATTGTTGCGATTTAACGATTACACGACAATTTTGATTCAAGAGTTTATTCGGAGGTGACTTTGTTCATTTATTTTCACTGTGGTGGATATAGCGACCTCTAGTGGCCCCAGAAACAAAACAAGCAAGAATTACGTCTCTGTAGATCTGTCCCTACACAGTGAAAAATATCACATTCCTGCGGAGGGAGCTGGTAGGAACGTTGGGTTGCTCGGTCAATGGCCAGGGTCAACGGCGGCACCACGTGGTGTATTCCGCAAATATGCCCGACTGTGAGGGTGGGCACAAGCCGGCGTGAGTAGGTTAAACGTTGAGTTTTATACTGGTAGGAAACGTAGTGGACTGGAAGCCCAACCGGGATTAATTCACAGGAGGCAGGGGATTAATTGTGTATGTCTGTGGATGTCTGTCCACGTGGGAGGGGTGGGGCTGGGTGGAGAGGGGAGGGTGGGGAGGGGCTGGGTGGGGAGGGTGGGGCAGGGTGGGGGGTGGGAGGGGTGGGGCTGGGTGGGGTGGGGCTGGGTGGGGAGGGGCTGGTCACCCCGTGGTGCCCTTATAAAACTCAACGTTTAACCTACTCACGCCGGCTTGTGCCCGCCCTCACAGTCGGGCATATTTGCAGAATACACCACGTGGTGCCGCCGTTGACCCTGGCCATTGACCGAGCAACCCAACGTTCCTACCAGCTCCCTCCGCAGGAATGTATTTTCAGGGCACCACGGGGTGACCAGCCCCTCCCCTCCCCACCCAACCCCACCCCTACTACTCCCCACCCAGCCCCACCCTCCCAACCCAGCCCCTCCCCACCCACCCTCCCCACCCAGCCCCTCCCCTCCCCACCCTCCCCTCCCCACCCAGCCCCACCCTCCCCACCCAGCCCCTCCCCACCCTCCCCTCTCCACCCAGCCCCACCCCTCCCATTTTTGGATGCACGACGGACAGACACAATAATCCCCTGTGGGCTGGTGGTGTAACCAGGAGGTTCCTACCAGTATAAAGGAGGCATGTTCTGCACTTCCCGTGAGTGGGAGTGCGCAATTGCAGCAACATTTGCTCAATGCAACCAAAAACTCCTGACCGATTTCAACGCACGGTGTCTCACCAGCGGTCAGACTTGCTTGAACCAATGCTGGTGAACTGCCAGATGTTATCGGCAAGCACCCTCTCTTTACGACATGGGTGCTACTGAATGAATATTTAGTTTCGAGTGGAAAGACGGCGAGCGCTACTTATGACACGTGAATCGATGCGCAGTAAAATGCTACGCGCGTGATTGAATGCGTGCATTGTGAGCGAGAAGAACCGATATATCAATCGTCTTTAGCACCCCGAATAATAATTATAATGCGCACGCCCGCGCGTGTTCTCGCACGCTCGTGTGGCAGCGTGGGCCGTTACGCGCGATTCGCTGAGCCTCTGTGCTCAAGGTCCTGTGCCTGCGTCCACGCGAGTCGATCGAAACGTAAAACGTGAAATGTTTGACTGTCATCGCTCGTCGGAGTGGTTGTGGCAAGCGGCACCCCCGAGCGTCTGACGTTCACACACCGCATTGTGCACTTATTATGTATGTTGCGGTCGAGTCGACCTACGGCGAGGCCTAGGGCCGCCTCAAGTAATCGCCACTGATGTTGTCGGCCGCGAGCCGGTTCACGGTGCAGCACGCTGACCCCCCACCCCCCAAAAGACAAAGATCCCCGTATAGCCTTAACAGACTGTAGGGGCAAGTGCTGTTAGCGAGCACCAATTAAGAGGGTGGGTGGCCAGCACCACGCCCGACCGCATTTGTCTTCCCAGTGGCGATGTTTACACACCGCACCAGGTACTCATTTGAGGGCCGAGTCGACCTAGGGGAGGTCCGTGACCGGTTCAAACAATCGTCACTGGTGTTGGCCATGTGCCGGGATCGAACCGGGGACGCCACGTTCGTAGCGCAGCGCGCTAACCGCCACACCACCGCTCCCCCACACGCACACTCATCCAGAGCCGTCCCTCGGGTACGGACAAATTTGGAGCGACCGCCCCGGGCCCCGGACTTTGGGGGTGGGGGGGGGGGCTGCGTTTCGACGCCGCGGCGTCAGATGTAATGCTTGCAGTTTAGTTTGAAAGCATCGCGGGGTCCTCACACAGTGTGATTTGCCCCGGGCTCCGCACCTCCTCCTCACCCACCCCCCGCTATGGACGGGGCACTGCACGCATCTATCAGCGAACCCCCAATTGTGCGAAAGTTTGTTGTTTTTCTTGCGAAGCAGGAGCAAATATAAAATTCCCGGCGCCTCCCGGAAAGATTTACGGCCGTGCGGAAAAGAAACGCTCAGCAGTTGCTCACTCTCCTCCGCGCGACGGCGCTTCTCTCGCTCGTGCCATTTTTTGTCGTGTCGGGGCCCATCGCAATCGCCGGCTCTTCAATTTTTTTTGTTGGTCGCGCGCGCGGGGAGGGGGTGGGTGTTCCTATTTGTTCATGGGCTTGAGTCCCAAGCCAGCAAGGCGAATGAGCCGAAGCCGCGGCCAGCATCACGCACACCGCACCGACACATTTGTCTGATCAGTACCTACCGCCAATCGCTCAGGTTAAAGTTCACGTCGAAGGTGGCATCGGCAGCGGCGTCGTCCGTAGCCGACCTTCCCGACCCCGCGTGGAACCCTGGCCGGTCAGAATCAGAGAATCGGAATATTTATTTATGCTGGAGAAATCCGATGAGCTGTAAAGCTCGTTTTCACAGATGCCCAGCGGCAGTGCCGGATTAAGCTTGTGCGGGGCCTGTAGCATGTGTAATGAAAGGGCCCAAGATATAAAAAAACACATCAATATTAAAACACAATTTTTTTACTTGCATAGTAAAGTAATTGTATTTTTTCATTTGCTATACAGCCAGATGATACGACAAATCGCTAACCTTAAACACCCAGTCGTTCATAAAAGTTGAAGGCAGTATAGTACTACAGTAATAGAGCAAATTGAGAATCACTGAACCGGAATTGATAGCTTTAAAGCGTTTAGCGCGGTGCCCTTGAAAGTGCGAGGCCCGTAGCTACTGCATATGTAGTAGCTACTTGTGTAGCTACTACATGTGTAGCCACTTTTGCTACGAGGATAATCCGGCACTGCCCAGCGAAAAGAAACGCTCCGAAGTCGATCTGCCTCTCTGAGTGCGAGCCCTCGTTTCTACACAGTCCTCACTCCGATGGTGTGCATCCTCCTCCCTCCTCATCGGCCGTCAGAACGATTGCTCACCATGGTTTAAAAAAGGAAAAGACTGCTCCTTGGAGTCGCCGGCAATCCAACCGAGGTTGACGGCATCGATGCCGACTGCAGCTGTTGAGTGTTGCTCTTCGGCGCGGTTTTGTTTGTTGTTCATTTTTGGCCTATGGCAGCAATGTGCCCAGGAGCTAAATCCGCGCGTCGAGGTCAAGTTAGCCGCGACGAGAGAGCATCGGTGGAGCGTCTTCGCTGCTGCTCTATCCGCGACTGAAGCAAACGCGCACAGTGGTTGAATGTACGGTCCACACTGGTTCTCGTTGAATGGCGACAATCCTCTGGACTGTGAACTCGCGTCTCTCATTTTGCTGTTGTTTCATTTACGAAGCAGACGTGCGCATCGTCGTGCGTTAGTCATCGATGAATTGGCGAGGCCCGTGACAACACGGGCCGCACTTATAAAGCGAGAAGGGTTTCCGTGGGGCGAGAGCCGTGCGCTGTCTGCCTTTCCATGGCCGCGTTTGGGTAGAATCGTAAATCATCCTAAAGTAGATTTATGGCACCCAGTTAAGAACACGGTATTGTGTGAGTGTGTTTGTGTGTGTGTGTACACACACAGTGTACACACACACACACACTGTGCTGGTGGTGGTCGAAGTGGCCCAAGAACACCACGTGATATTTTTGCACACATTTCGAGCTTATTGATTCATTTTTCAATGCAGTCGCGCCTCCCCCGATAGCAGCAGCAGCAGCAGCAGATGCGCTGCTGAGGCAGCGGCTCTCACGTCCGTACATGAAGATGAACTCCCTAAATTAAGCCCCGGCTTTCGGTGGGGGGGGAGAGGGGGCTGACTCCTTGACCGTTGTCTCGATCGCGTGCATTATTCACTCGTGGCTTTGTGCATGTATCCTGATTGTCAACCGGGCACGTTAAAGCTGTGTGGATGAAGAAAGAAAAGAAAATAAAGTTGCAGTTAATAAGAAGGATCGGTGTTCCATCGATTAATAATAACGAGCGGTGTTCCATCGATTAATAATAACGATCGGTGTTCCATCGGTTAAAAAGAACGAGCGGTGTTCCATCGATTAATAATAACGATCGGTGTTCCATCGGTTAATAATAACGAGCGGTGTTCCATCGGTTAATAAGAATGAGCGGTGTTCCATCGGTTAATAAGAACGAGCGGTGTTCCATCGGTTAATAATAACGAGCGGTGTTCCATCGGTTAATAAGAACGATCGGTTTTCCATCGGTTAATAAGAACGAGCGGTGTTCCATCGATTAATAATAACGATCGGTGTTCCATCGGTTAATAAGAACGAGCGGTGTTCCATCGGTTAATAATAACGAGCGGTGTTCCATCGGTTAATAAGAATGAGCGGCGTTCCATCGGTTAATAAGAACGAGCGGTGTTACATCGGTTAATAAGAACGAGCGGTGTTCCATCGGTTAATAATAACGAGTGGTGTTCGATCGGTTAATAAGAACGAGCGGTGTTCCACCACGGTGGCGGCGATTCGCTCTGATGAGGTGTTTGACACAAGTACTCTTTGGTTCTATGTTTGACACGTGCGGCACTCCTGCAGGCCGGTTATCAACGTGATAAAAAAACCATACCTTCATATTAAACGAAACAAAAAATCCTTGCCGCAAACTACTTCTCTTTGAACCTTAAATCGAACGTCCAAATTCCTCGGTTAAATGCAGGGTGCTCTCAAAAAATGTTAACACTTATATGGGACTATCGTTAACGTAAAAAGAACGGATTATACTACACTGTAACATGACAACAAATGTAATGTTAATAGTTTCAAAAAGTCAAAGAGTCTCCCACTCGTTCGCCATCGTTGTCAACGCGTGGCCTGGAATCTTCTCCACGTGATCTCCAGAGCCCGGAGGAGGCAGCACATTGTCACGTGGTGTTGCTGCCAATTTCTCAGAAGTGTGAACATTTTTTTTAAGCACCCTGTATTGTGACCATTTTTTTCTCTCTAATATTTCTATACTCTTTTTTATCACTTCTTTTTTCCGGTTGCGTGATCGGCGTCATTTGACGTCGCCTTTTGCCGCCCGGGTCTCTCCAGCTCGCGGCTCGTCAGCCACCGTTTGGAGAACACTGCCTCCGACGAGGTCCCTGAGATCCTTGGATCGAATTCTTCGAAGTGCTCTGAGGCCAGGGCTCATTTTCAGGCAACGGAACGTTTGTGCCTTTTGGTTTAAGTCCCGTCTTGATCACTCACCTCTTTAAGTTGGCCTACAACCCGCTCGTTTCTGGCCGCTTCTCTTCACCTTCTGGCTTTCCATACACGGTGGCGCATTGGTGGGATCTACGGATGAAATGCGCCACTTTACAACTGTTTATTATTACGTCAGAGAACTACATATGAAGGCAACTCTCAATGGATCTCTTTGTCCACGTGAGGGAGGCACTGGTCCTATTGTCAGCCACAAAACAACTTCTCAGGAAAACGTCTCTATCCATATACCAGCAGGGCAGACATTGTCTATGCTTGGGGCATAAAGTGCTCGTCGCAAAAACAAAATCTCAGGGCTGGAATTTCACCAAATTAAGCGAAAAACTTAATTCGCCATGATGGGGTTTTTGAGTGTCAGTCGTTGGGTGGCTGGGCTGATACCGTAAGCTCGCTGCACTCGAGAACCCAGGCCGGATCGCAAACAATCTCAACGCACGAGTCAACAACGCTGCCTTAAAATAATATATATAAATCGGTGACGTTTCGGGTACTGGGCCTTCCTCAGAGCACACGCGCAGTGTAAAAAAGTGTGTGTGCTATGCCGTGCGTCGCCGATTATTTCAACTTTGATTTAAAAAAAATAATAAGTACTGTCGTTGACGATCGCGTTGAGTTCGTTGACAGCAGCAGCAGCATCACCAAATAATCAGTCTCATCGCGGGCGGCTGAAACCTTCACTCAAAGCCGAGATCCGTTCAACGGCGATTCAGCACCACGACCCCCCCCGCCTCGATCCACTCGGCCGCCTCTCCGCAGCGTTCCTTGTCATCGGCTGGCGACGAAAGGAACTACATTGATTGGCCACTGCCCCACCTGCTGTTCACGATCGTAATAACGAGTGACAGGTTGCTGCAGAGTGGCCTGAACTCTGTCACCACCAAAAAAAAGGGAAACGTGAAAATGTCTTCATCCGCCGTCTCGCGTACCCCGAGGCGCTCCATCACCGAGATCGTCCGTCGTACCTGTGCCGAGGGAGCCAGGCCCGTGTTATCCACTAAGGCCACAGTAGTCGCTGTGCCTAAGGGCCTCAGCAAAATTAAAGGGCCCACGAAAAACAATTTGTTGACCGTGTTATTTTTTGTTTGTATGATAAAAAAAAATACGTAACCAAGATATATTCTTGCATGAATATATTTATACGAGCCTTTTGCCCGTCCAAGGACGTGTGTATTGCAGTAAATCTGAAACTTAAAAGCGAAAATCAGACCGCGACGTGATATATTCATTGCATCAATTCGTGTGCGATTTGTAAGGCCGCGGTGACACAGACCTATTTCATTTAAAGGTTATAATCCCTTGTTCATCGTGACGTCCTTTCTACTTTGATGTCTCAATAGCGTTACGGAGATCGCGTGACGTGAGGGTTCTGCCTTTGTAGTGAGGGTTGTAAGTTGACGCCGAGGAGGGGGGAGGAGGCGCCTCGCCCCCCATGTGGAGTAACGTCAGCCGCTAATTATTATGAATGGGGGGGGATGTCCATTTGGAGGACGTCACCTGTTCATGATTATTAATTAGGGGGGCTGCTCGATGTGGAGTGACGTCACCTTCTCATGATTATTAATGAGGGGCGGGTCCATTTGGAGGACGTCACCTGTTCATTATTATTAATTAGGGGGGCTGCTCGATGTGGAGTGACGTCACCTTCTCATGATTATTAATGAGGGGGGTTGGTCGACGTGGAGTGACGTCACGCGCGTTATACTCTGACATTATTGGGTAAATTATTTATATAGCACCGATAGGCAACAGTGTTTATACAAAGAGGCAGAGTCACGATAATGTCAATCGCTTCTTATTCTCATAAGGTGAGAGAAATTCACACCGGAGATGAACTGTTCGAGATTATTTTCATTGCAAAAATTGAGCAAAAAAAACATCCTCAAATGCAGTTTTTTATTTTATTTTATTTTTTTTGCACAATCTCATTCTCAATAGAGAGCAATGCACGGAAAGACTAGGCGTTGCTGTGCTCCGCGTGACACAAGCGGAGTGACAGCGGCGGTAGCAGCAGCACGAGCAACTTGTAGAAAGTGATCACTGAAGGCCCACGGAATAGAAGGGCCCAGGGCCTACAAGAAGGACATGAATCCGGCCCTGCCGCGGGGTGGGGGAAGGGGGGGGAGTGTGCGGTGTTGCACAACGCGCGCGAGAGTCCATCGCCAGTCGCTGAAGTTTAAATGTGGCGGGGGGACAGGGGGGGAGGGGGGGCATTGGCAGGGGGGGGCAGGGGGAGGGGGGGCGTGGGGGGGAGGGGGGGCGAGGGGGGCAGGGGCCAGTTGAGGTTGTGTCCTTTTTTGTTGCTTGCCGCGGGGGAGTTGGTGTTGTTCGAGGCACTCGGTAACGATGGCGTGATGCTGTTCGCGTGAAGACGGTCGAGTCAGCTGCACTTCAATCAGCCGCGTTGCTCTCTCTTTGCGTGCCCCTGGGAAGAAGTGACGACGCAAGCAAACACGCCAGACAAATATCACCCCCCCACCCCCCATCCCCATAGCCTTTGACGGACTGTTGGAGCAAGTGCTGTTTGCGAGCACCTATTAGAGCTGCTAAGACCACGCCCGGCCACCTTTGTCTCCCCAAATGCTGGTACGTTTGCACACCGCCATCCACGTACTTATTTGTGACCTATGGCTAAGTCGACCTTGGGGAGGCCCACAACCAATTCATGGACGTAGATGGCACTGACACACGCATAGAATAACACACACACACGCACGTCCACACTCGGGGTGAGTTGTCATCATCAAGCACGTGTGTAGCGCGCACGGTGCATAGCGTACATCATCATCACGTGCGTACACAGCCTACATGATCATCATCACGTGCGTACATAGCCTACATCATCATCACGTGCGTACACAGCCTACATGATCATCACGTGCGTACACAGCCTACATCATCATCACGTGCGTACACAGCCTACATCATCATCACGTGCGTACACAGCCTACATCATCATCACGTGCGTACACAGCCTACATGATCATCACGTGCGTGCGCAATGCGCACGGTGTGCAGGGCACAGCATTAGGTGTGTGCATAGGGTGCATTGTGTATAGCCTACATCACATTGAATTTAGATTTAAAGCTTTCGTGACTGCAAGGATTCATCTTCTTTGGTTCTTTCGGTAAAGTCACGTAGAATGAGAATAAAATAATAAATTGATAAAATAAAACAACAAAATAATATAATGAAATTCTCACGACGTTTCGACCACAACACAAGCGGCCTTCATCAGGTGAAGGGATGAGACTGTCTGGAGGACAGCGCCCGATGAAGGCCGCTTGTGTTGTGGCCGAAACGTCGTGATAATTTTATTGTGTTATTTTATTTTATCAATTTATTGTTTTATTCTCATTCTACGTGACTACATCACGTTGTTTCGTGTTGTTGTCCTTCCCTCGCCCATCCGATCAACACGGTTGGCTACGTACGCTTCGAAAGAAGTACAACATGCACACATCACGTGCGCGCAGAGCCGACAGCAGAATACATGAGTAGCGTACACGGTGCAGAGTCTACATCATCGCGTGAGTGCATAGCACAGGCGCCGTCTATAGATGACGTCACGCACCTTGGGGGGGTGGGGGGTCAGACATTTGTGACGATGTGTGACGAGGAGGAGGAGGGGGGGGTGAGAAATGTGACGTCACATCAAAATGCGCAACTTTAAATAAATATAGACAACACGTTCTACTTAAATTTTGATTTAAAGCTTTCGTGACTGCAGTAATTCATATTCTTAGTTTTTTCGGTAAAGTCACGTTGAAGAGAAACAACAAAATAATCAAATATATATATAAAACAATATAGAAAATAATATATATTTTTATTATTTTATATATATATTTTATCATTTTGTTGTTTCTCTTCAACGTGACTTTACCGAAAAAACTAAGAATACGTTCTACTTAATTAAATAGACTTTTTTTAAATAAATGTTTTCTCCTACAACATCAGAGTGCAGCGCCACATTCAATACGCACTACAATGACAATAGTTTAAAGCGATTTGAAGCATATAGTAATAGGTTTTTACCCTTTTTTGGTGCCAGATAAAAGGGTAAAAACCTATTACTATATCTTGCTACTGGCAAAGGAGGTCTCATAATGTAAATGCTTACCCCGAGCTCTCAATACTCTGATAGTGCGCTGTTTTTGAGTTGTACGCCTTTTGGCGTCATCTGGTCCAACACCAATGGAGATTAGGCTCTAAGAAAAGCCGTCTCGGGTGTGGACCAATCAAATTCAAGGACAGTGCATATTATTATCAGAGTCGTCTCTTTTGTTTGCATTTTGACTGCTTGTGTTGTGGTTATTGCAAACATGATCCCTTGTATAAAGATGTCAGTTTTGGTGCCAGATAAAAGGGTAAAAACCTATTACTATATCTTGCTACTGGCAAAGGAGGTCTCATAATGATTTGAAGCATGTTTTATTTTCAAAATGGAAATATGTTTTTTTTGGGGGGGAGAGCTTTGTGACGTCATATTTGAGGGGGGGGGGGGCTGACTTTTTGTGACGCCGTGTGACGACGGGGGGGGGGGTTCAAAAATCCTCCAAAATCGCGTGACGTCATTTATGGACAGCCCCATACGTGGTGCATAGCCTACATCATGACATGCGTGCATAGCGCAGATGGTGCACAGCTGGTGCGGTACAGCGTGCATCCGCTCCGGTCCCTTGTTCCCAGGGAGGCTGCTACAGCAATAGTAGCAGCAACAGCAGCAGCAACAGCAGCAACAGCAGCAGCAGCAACAGCAGCCGCAACAGCAGCAGCGTCCAGGTGTTGCCGCTGCTGGCCACGATGAGCCCAGCGCACAGACAGAGACCTCTGGCGACCGCGATAAGCCAGGGCGCAGGGATACGGTCAGGGGTTAAAGGTTAAAACACGGGTTAGAGTGGCGAGTAAAGCGTTGCGATTCGGACTGTGGGTTAGGGCAAGAGTTAATGGCAGGGCGAAGGTCCACGTACGTGGAACAGCACGATGCATATCCACAGCTGCATTGAGGCCAATGCATTCAGTTGGTATATGTTGGGGGTTGGCAGGACCTGTTCAGATATCGCCAGTCACCCAGTGAACACGCAAAGATTGTTCTCCATGTTGTCCTTCCCCCCTACCCCGATTACCACGATTGACTACGTAGGGTGCGAAATAAGTTATACGTACATGCATACAACGTTGGCATACGGTTGGCGCCATTGGACTAACATTGTCCCTATGTTGGCCCAACGTTCCACGTTTCGCGGGCACTGCTGTTAGCCCTGGCCGGCAATCAAACCGTACACTTCGAGATTCGTTAATCTGCTCTGGGGTCCGTTTGTTTAATAATTGAAATCATCAACTCGATCGCTTAATTTCTCAAACCCTTCCAGAATTCGCAAGGGCTTCATGGAGCCTCCTGCTGGCCACCAAAGGGGTGGGAGAGGGGAGGGATGGGGTACACGCGTCCCCTCGTAGCCTCGGCACACGGTACCTCCGCTCGCGCTGCCCGCCCGTCTCGATGTCTCCGCTCGCGCTGCCCGTGCCCCTCGGTGTCTCCGCTCGCACTGCCCACGTGTGCGTGCTCCCCCCCCCTACCCCCCCCCCCCGTGCATTAATTATTCAGTGTTTACATCAGCGGCCGAGAGCCAAGGGGCCTGTTCCAATCCCACACACGCACGCAAACAAACTTTTAGATTGATCTTCGTATCCAGCGTGTAACGACTGAAATTTTCTTATTAAATAAATAACTAACACTCCTTACTGTGTTTCTTGCAGCTTTCGTGCCTTCAGCAAAAAAAAATACATCCGAATCACAACGGCTAATGTGAATAACCCCAGCGTGTTTTGTTAAGAAGCATAACGAACCAATTAAAATGCCGAAACGAAATTGCCAATATTTACCTTGGGTTTTTTACGGCCGGTTGTCCTTTCTGGGGCCACTCCTAATAAAGCCAACTGTGGCCCCTAGATTAAATGCACGCCTGTAATATTCCGGTTGGGAGCTCGCCGTGCCGCCCGGTTATTGTCCATAAAAAGTGCTGGTAATGACAAATGATGCGGTTTGATGAACGCCCTCCTGCTGACATGGGCGCTGCATTCGAAACGCCTGCTGCTGTATATTTGGAGTTTGCATGTCTCCCTCCCCGTGGTCGCGTGGATTTTTCTCCAGGTCCTCTGGTTTTTTCTCCCCACATTTAGAATCAACGTGCGTTCATAGCAAGGCCGTAGCCATGGATTCAACATTGGGGGGGACCAAATCTTCCAGGGGGTCTGGGGGTCCCCCCCCCCCCGAGAAAAAAAAACAATTTGAAAACGAATTTCCTGCCTAAAATATTAGAAAAAATTACGAACATAGGTGCTCGCTCACAGCATTTCCACCAAAAAGGTCTGTTACTGCTACATGGGGATCTTTGAAGTCATGGCATAGTAAATTAGCGCACCGCTCGAAACCCAGCAACCTTGAGCTCAATCGCTCGGTCCTCCCCTGGTGCGGCGATAAACATCACCACGTGGTGCTGGCCACCCGCCCCCTCGTGCGCCGTGCCGGCCTACATAGGTGCCCGCTAACAGCACTTGTCCCAACAGCATGTCAAGGCTACACTGGGGGCCTTTGTCTTCTATGCTGACAGCATCCCCTCGGTAGCGTCACACACGGACACGCGCGCACGCACGCACGCACGCTCTAGCCATGGGACCATCTCCCCATGCGAGTCCCGTTCCGTACCCCCACAGAAGTGTCGCCCCTCGTGACCGCGTGGCGGGGCGATGGTCCGCGAGGCATTCGTCAAGTTCAAGTTTGAGGGCCCTTTTGTTTCCCCGGGCGAGAACTCGAAGGAGACCAGGACGCAGGTTTGGTTTATCCCACGTTAATTTCACTCCCCCGCCCGCCCCGGGCCTGAGTCAGTGGCCCACGGCGGATTGTACAAAACACTCACAACCATGCAGTGAGGCGCACCCAGGTCCCTGTCGAAATTAGCCGCAAACTAAACTAAAACTATTTTTTATTTTACCAGAAAAGGCCCACAGAGCTATGTAACTCTTTTTCAGAAGCGACCTGGCTATCACAAATGATAGCGCGACGAAGTGGCAGCATATCACGTGGAAAATGTATAGCAGTAGCCAAATGTTCTAAACGCGTGATGTTGATTCTAAATGTTTGGAAGGGGAAAAAAACCGGAGAACCCAGAGAAATATCTACGCATACAAGGGGAGAGAGACACCTCAAACTCCAAATGTACAGCCGGCTTCAGGGTCGGGATCGAACCCACAACCTCTTTCATACTAGGCGAGGAGGTGAACAACCCGCCACCGTGAAATGCGAGCCGGCATGAGAGAACATGTGATTCCCCCCCCACCCCCCCCAGGCAAGGACCAATGAATTATGTTACCGACCAATTAATGAGTAACGGGTTTAAAGACACATTTATATATTTACGTGATCTAACCCAAAAAACAACATTGTGGATGATATTGGTCGCGGAAACGAATGAGTGTTTATTCGCGTGGGTAGGACGCCGGAGCACATGGAGAAAACCCACGAGTATGAGGGGGGGGGGTACACACTATTGAACACAGATGGAACAGATGGAGTCTACACCCGGCTGTACCGCCCCCTGCTGGTAAAGCCAGGGTGTGGCACTCCCTCGACGCTCATTGGGAAGACAGTCTCACGACAATGCGTGCTAATATCCTGGATTATTGGTGCCCCTTGAAATGTTAAAAACACTCTAGATTTGAAGTTCTCGCGCCTGCAATGATCCATACTCTTTGGTTCTTTCGGTATAGTCACGTAGGTAAAAATAAAACATAAAGTTAATCAAATCACGACGTTTCAGAGTAATTTTGCTGTGCTAGTTACACCTGATGACGGAAGCTGTGTTGCCTTGGAAACGTCGTGATTTGAAAGCTTTATTTATTTATTTTACCTACCTGACTTTACCAAAAGAACCAAAGCGTATAAAAAAAAACATCTCATTCGTTTTTTTTTAATATACATAACAAAGCAATCGTTATTTGTGTATATGTCCACTTGCAAGTTCTTAGTTTTCAAGACCACTTTATAAACGTATCTGTGCAAATATGTCATGCCATCTATTTGTCCTAACCAATGTAGTGTCAACCCTTAAAATAAACCCGAACCGTTAACCCTAAGATAATCCAACAGTCTCACCCTGAATCCCATATCAAACCCCAAAACCATAACCCTAACCCTCGCGATAATCCCTCAAAATAATCCTCGACCCTTACCCGAAATCCTAACTCAAAACCCCTAAACCGTGACCGTAATCCTGACCACAAACCCAAAACATAACCGTTAAAACCCAACTCCAAACCATAACGCTAAATCCTAAACGTCAACATCTGACGCTGACCCTGACCCTGAATTCTAACCAATGCACGCTTACATTGAACCCTTCACCCCAGTCAGAGGGAAACGAATATCCTCTGGTGGGAACTGGTCCCTTGGGGTACAACACTCGGCAAGGTGACGTCTTCCTGGTCGGTTGGAGAGGTTGGTGGCGGCGGGAGAGGTGGGGCTAATGGTATCTTGTGCCACATTGACCCGGCGTGGGGGGGGGGGTAGAGAGACTTACACCTGGCCCCGGTGAGAAGGTGCACCGCACCTGTGTGATGCTGGCTGCAAAGGGGTTGATGGATCGCGAGCGGATTCAAGCGCTGCGGCCGTTGCCAATATCCTGGCCGCACAGTGAGCCACCAATCACACTGCTGCGTATCGTAAACTTGATGAATAGGACTGGGCACGGGACCGAGCAGCTTCATGGCCTTTCCAGGAGACTGAAACCTAATATATAATCCAATTTTATTTAACATGTTATAATAGTTATTTATATATATACACACAAACACACATGCACTCGTTCGCGTGCACATTGCAAGGGGAGGTCAAAACATTTGGAGTCCAGGATATTAAAAGCATACGTCCATTAAGCATATTAAAAAAGAGTAATCTGTCATATCAGTGTACTTATTGCATGAATCAGTAGGCTTAATACGGTGAGACTTGGCCTTCGAAATAAGCCTTGCATCTATGCATTGTATTACTATGCGTGTAGACCTAGGAGCGACTCGAGAGGGTCCTACCAAGTATTTGTTTTACAGTCGGGGACAATGTTGCTTTGTGAAATCCCAATTGAGTAATTTGCTGGTAATTTTGGTCAATACCAGTCACACTTTATAGTGGGGTCTTTTTTCTCAGCTCTGGGAGGAAAGGGGGGAACGCGGCGACACACTTGTGGCGAGATGTTAACTACCTCACCTGGTACACAGGAGGTCGAGGGTTCGACCCCGACCCTGACGCCTGTATATTTGGAGGTTGCGTATCGTGGTCGCGTGGATTTTTCTCCGGGCCCTCCGGTTTTTCCCTACACGTTTAGAATCACGATCACGTTTAGAGTATTTGGCGACTGCCCTAAATGTCGATGTGATGATAAGCCACTGCATTGAACTATCATTCGTGGCCAGGTCGCTTGCGAAAATAACTATATAGCTAAGTGGGCCTTATGTGCGCGCATATAGTAGGCACTGATTAAATATCGTCTTCTCAAGAAACGTGTAGGGGGCCCTAATCTGTGGATTAACCGAGTGAAAATTATTGTAATCAAAACCTGGCAATCCTTTAAAGCACTTTTGGACCTCACATGCCCTTTTCCATGTACATGCAATTGATCCGTACATTTAATCTCCAGCACACCGGTGTGCTGTGTGCTAGTAACAAATTGGCATGTTTTGTTCATGTCTCAAACCTTGTGTCTAACGACACATTTATACGTACGCGATGTGACCCAACAAGCTCCATTATGGATTATATTAGTCGCTAAAGCCTCCTGCGTGTTCAAGTTATGAAGCTTATCAACACCGCCTTATGGCGTCCTCTGCTCTAACACCGTTTGAGACGAGGCTCAAAAGAAAGCTGTCTCTGGTTTGGACCAATCGGTTTCAAGGACAATGCATATATATTATCAGAGTATGTTTATTGCTTGCATTCTGACCGCAAGTATTGTGGTTAATGTGAACATGACTCCTTGCAAAAGGTGTCAGTTTTGTTACAGGAAAAAAGGGGGAAAACCCTATTAGTATATATTGGTACTGGCAAAGGAGGCCCCATGATGTAAGTTTTTGTGTTGTTTCGTTCTTATAACTTTCTGATCCTTACTGGACGCCTGTGAAAAATAGAGCTTCCATAGCTCATCAGATTCCTCCAGGATCAATTGAATAAAGATTCTGATTGTGATCCACGAAACCATCGTTTCTTTTTTATTTTCGCGTTCAGATGTATGTCTCACGCCACCGTGAATAGAACAGCGCTGTCCAAACTAATGCCCAGGGCCCAAATCGGACCCGCTAACTCATTTAATCTGGGGGTGCAGCAGCACCGCTCACACTTGCCATCAACTGTGGCCCGTCATGGCTTTGACTGGAAAATAAAAGAGTTGACAGTTTTCATTATGTTTGAATCATCAGTGCCAATAATATACCAACAAGCAGCAAAATAAATAAGCAGATGATACATCTGCTTCATATTATCCCTGTCCCTTCGCATGAAACATACAAAAATATTGTATATTTTTTATGCTTTCCATCAGCCACCAGGCCTTCTGGGAGTTGCATCATGAGCACGGTCGACTACGTATGGTGCGAAAAAAGGTTTCAACATACATATATACATACACACGTACATGTCAGCACCATTGGATTAATACAAGCAAAACTCTGGAGCGGTTTGAACACATAGTGTCTCATCAACTGCTTGAACCAATGCTGGTGAACTTCCAGATGTTATAGGCAAGGACCCTCGACTTAAGATGTGGGTGCTACTTAAACATTGTGATTGTGTTATTTGAATGAATGCCACGTGGGTTTTTCCCTTTTTCATAATTTGACGCATTTTTCATTTGTCAATGTTCCCTTCCTCTCTGGAATGTTACTCTACGATGCAGTAAGAATAACACAAAGGCAATGTAGTTAGAAAAACACTTAACTGTATCATTTGATAACCCTTCCCCATTCTGATCAGTCTGATCAGTCTTTCCTCCAATTCCGTTCCGATGACGTATACGTCATCGAAATTCCGTTCCGATGACGTATACGTCATCGTAACGGAATCGGAAGAAACTTCGACCTGAAGATGCACCGATAAAGTTGCCTCTTTAGATAAAATGAACGGTAACCGCTCGCGCATTCCGAGATTCGGCGGTGAATGGGACACCCCACCCTGCAACTTGCAGACGTCTCGGAACGGGAAATGGGTTAAATATAACATTTATTTCTAAATATATCTATATAGTCCTTCTAAAACTCACTGAAAAAGCATGCCAGGCTTGGGAGCATCCCTGCCATACCGGACGACCCCCATCGCCCCCGCCCCCCTCCGGGTTTGATACCGACGATGGCGCTGACAGTGATGATGGAGATGAGCCATTGGAGTCGCGGATTAAAAAGAGCTTCCCTCTCCACCTCTCGGTTTGACCTCAATTACATGCGATTGCGTGAGGCATTCCAATGTTTATCTTGCACATATTAACCTCCAGAGACCCACCACCGTCAATCCCTGGGCCGGCTCTGAGAATCACCCGCATGAAGGAGCAATAAAACATCGTAGATGGGAACACGGTCGCTGGAACTTTTATAACACAGAGGGTGGGGTGGAGGGGGGCCAAGCAAAGTGAGTTGGGGTGGGTAGTGCGCACAGTGGGGGGGGGGGCGCACAGTCCTTCAAATAATAATCCTGAAGCAGAAGATGAGTGCCGGATGCAGCAGTTGCAGATGCGATTCGTTACTTTGATCTTCACGCGTGGAGTATCGATATTCAAATTTTAATGTGCCATGGTATTGACGGGCTCCTGCCGTGTTGCGTTGTCTTGATGTGGTCTGGGACTGATTTATTGTTGTTTGTGGTGCCTTGCCCAAGCTTCGTAAATCAGACTTATATGAGTAATGAATTGATCATTTCTTCATATTTAGTGACTTGCTTACCGTTTTCTCTATCTTTGCACTCCCGTCGCTAATTTTTACACGCTTTTATTTAACTCACTCTGTCTGTTGTTGTTGTTGTCGTTGTATCCTCAAAATCTTGTAACTCAATTTTAACCCACTTCCTAATGCGGTATCGACTGCAAACTCGGTATACTTATGTCATACTGATGACAATACTATATTCTACCATTACAAATAAAAAAATATATATTTTCCAACATTATTTTTTACATGTTATGTTTCGGCTTGGGTCTTATTGTCCACGCTCAACTCACGTTGGCTGTAAAGTCACCAAGGCCCATTTACGTTGTGGCAAGCTTCGGGGCCACTTCCTGGAGTCGTGGAGTTCTGCCATTACTGGTATGGTCCATGTCATTAAAGCGTGTTTAAAAAAAATATTACTTATTCTCTTTTGCTGTTGTTACTTGCTGACCTGCCCCTATTTGACATCTGTTAAAAAATTGCTTCATAAGTCATATAATTCCTCCAGTCTTCATCAATATTCTGATTCTGATATATATACAGTATGTGATATTATCTGCTGCTATGATAATGGTATTTTTCACTTGAGCACAAGCAATTGATGGTGCACGCTGCATACACGTAAACTACATGCTTCATGCGTTCCACACACTAAACAATGCATGGCACGTGCTTGCGTACAAACTGTGTACGTTCTACCGACCTTGCTACATACCGCGTATGCATATCGCAGTTACCGTATTCTCTGGATTGTAGGGCGCACTGTATTTTAAAGGAAAAGTTTGGTGGTGCGACTCGTGATTTGCCTTTGCATGCCTTCTACTACTGCACGCTTCTCACTCGGTGTGACGTGCTCCAAAATAGTTGTAGGTTAGTCTGAAAAATATGACCCTGACGCCTGTATATTTGGAGTTTGCGTGTCCATCTCCCCGTGGCCGCGTGGATTTTTCTCCGGGACCTCCGGGTGTTTCCCCTCCGCATTTAGAATCTACATCACGCGTTTGGAGCATTTGGCTGCTGTAAATTTCCACACGATGATAAGCCACTTCGTTGAGCTATCATTTGTGATAGACAGGTCGCTTCTGAAAAAGAGCTGTACAGCTCAGTGGGCCTTACCTGGTAAAATAACAAATAAATAGTTCGTACGGTAAAGTCACGTAGAATGAGAATAAAATAATAAATTGATAAAATAAAATAACAATTTATTATTTTATTCTCATTCTACGTGACTTTACCGAAAGAACCAAAGAAGATGAATCATTGCAGTCACGCAAGCTTTAAATCGAAAAATAGTTCGTAGTTTAGTTTATTAATCTGTACGGTAATAGTGTTGCCTGCACCTATCACACGTGGGTTTTCTGCAGGTGCTCCGATTTCCACCAACACGCTTACACACTTCATTAATGATGTTGACCATACATATTAATGTAGGACCACAGATCTTGGGCAATTTTTTCCGCCAGTTCTGGCTGCCTTCCCACCAGCTTGTCTGTGGTTTCCAATGCCTCCGAATGCATGAAAAACGGTTCTCGTTACAAAATGTACGTGACTATATTTAAACATACATTCATAATTACATGTACGTGTGACACATCTGTTTAAAAAAAAGATAATACACACGGACCCCCCAACCTTTATTTTTATTGAGGTCTTTACTCCACCTTCCCGGGTCAATTTTAATGAAAATTGTAAATCAATAAGAGCCCCGATAGAATGCTCATTTGCTGTCTGGCTATCTTGCCAGCCTCAGGAGCCCTCACTGTGATTCTAAAGAAGTGATTTGTAATTTTCACGGAGTTAAACAAGAACACTCTTACCGTGTGCTCGTTCGCGTGTTCGTGTGCGCGCGTGCGTGCGCGTGTATGTGTGGCTGTGCTTTTTAAAGCGCTGTGACCGCAAATGGACAACGGCAATTACCGTTGTTGTATTTCATGAGTCACGTGGTCTTGAAGCACTCTGCCCCCCACCTCCCATCATGCGGTGGTGAGATGTTAACTACATCGCCTGGTTTACGAGAGGGTAGTGGATTCGATCCCGACTCTGACGCCTGTATATTTCGAGTTTGCATGTCTCTCTCTCTCTCTCCGTGGTCGCCTGGATTTTTCTCCGGGTCTTCCGGTTTTTCCCTCCACATTTACCATCAACATCACGCCTTTATAGTATTGTCCGTTGTATATTTCCACGTGATAAGCCGCCACTTCGTCACGCTATCATTTGTTGCGAGGTCGCTTCTGAAAAAGAAATATATATAGCTCAGTGGGCCTTACCTGGCAAGATGAAAAATAGTGAGTTAAATAGTTATTTATTATTTAACTCTGCAAATCGTTGCAGCCAAAGCAGAGAGATGTACACGCAACTGCTCCTGCATCACAACAGATCCCATCCCTCAACACCACTTATCTTCCTGGATTTGAAGCTTTCGTGACTGCAGGAATCCATACTCTTTGGTTCTTTCGGTAAAATCACGTAGGTATAAAATAAAATAAATCACGACGTTTCAGGCGTAACACAAGCGTCCGTCATCAGGTGGGAAAGCATGGTCTGCTGCTGAGGCAGATTGTTTTAAAAGGTTTGAAATGGGTGTAGCCCAAGGGTCATAAAGAAGTGGCCGGGGCTAGTGATGTTAATGTGAGAAATTAGCATGATGTTAATGTGAGAAATTAGAGGGCACGGTAGTGGCTATGTTAATGTGAGAGATTAACATGATGTTAATGTGAGAAATTAGAGGGCACGGAAGTGGCTATGTTAATGTGAGAGATTAACATGATGTTAATGTGAGAAATTAGAGGGCACGGTAGTGGCTATGTTAATGTGAGAGATTAACATGATGTTAATGTGAGAAATTAGAGGGCACGGAAGTGGCTATGTTAATGTGAGATATTAACATGATGTTAATGTGAGAAATTAGAGGGCACGGAAGTGGCTACGTTAATGTGAGAGATTAGCATGATGTTAATGTGAGAAATTAGAGGGCACGGAAGTGGCTATGTTAATGTGAGAGATTAGCATGATGTTAATGTGAGAAATTAGAGGGCACGGAAGTGGCTATGTTAATGTGAGATATTAACATAATGTTAATGTGAGAAATTAGAGGGCACGGAAGTGGCTATGTTAATGTGAGAGATTAAAATGATGTTAATGTGAGAGATTAGCGGGCACGGAAGTGGCTATGTTAATGTGAGATATTAACATGATGTTAATGTGAGAAATTAGAGGGCACGGAAGTGGCTATGTTAATGTGAGAGATTATCATGATGTTAATGTGAGAGATTAGCGGGCACAGTAGTGGCTATGTTAATGTGAGAAATTAGCATGATGTTAATGTGAGAAATTAGAGGGCACAGTAATGACTATGTTAATGTGAGAGATTAACATGATGTTAATGTGAGAGATTAACATGATGTTAATATGAGAGATTAACGTGCTGTTAATGTGATAGATGAACATGATGTTAATGTGAGGGATTAACATGATGTCAATCTCTCACATTAACATGATGTTAATGTGAGATATTTGCACTTTTATTTCTCCTTCTTTCCCTTGCGCTGCTTCCCCGTGATGGACATTGCCTCCCAACAACAACATTGCTCAACAACAACAATAACAACAACAACAACCACCGTTCACTGCTAAGTGGTGGTGACGTCTCCGCGGCGCTTGTGCCATGCTAGGTGCACTTTTTGAGGCCACGTGAAGTGTCGAAAGCGCCGCTGGCAGGAGGTGACAGAACACAACACAGGTGCCATGGGTTGACCGGCTGAGACGGCCGGCAGATGCACCAACCTTGCACAAAACACAGCACGCCCTGTACTCCTTGTCGATTGTATCTTCGATAGCGCTGTTTGTTGCTGTGGCCGTTTGATGTCATATCCTGTGCTTGGAGTACTTAACAGACTATTGGGACAAATGGTCATAGCAAGTTGCACCTATGAAGGCCGGTACGGTATACGAAGTGATGGGTGGACAGCCCCACACTCGACAGCCTTTATCTCCCCAGTGGCGATGATTTTACACACCGCACCAGGTACTCATTCGAGGCTGAGTCGACCGAGAACCGGTTCAGATATTTAATCGTCACCGGTGTTGGCCGTGAGCGGGAATCGAACTTGGGGTGCCACGGCTCATAGCACAGCGCGCTAACCGCTAAGCCACCGCTCCCCAGACACACTCACACAGTTTAACACTTAGTAGGCTTTCGCGACCAATATCATCCATAATAGAGGTTTTTTTGGGTTAGGTCGTGTAAATATATAAATGTGTCGTTAAAACCCGCCACCACCCGACACAGGCAACCAGTAAGGGTTGTCACGTAAACAGAACGTGGGCAATTCGTCACTAGTACAACAACACCGGTGTGTTGGAGAGCCAAGCCACAGCATTTACAATCCGACTACGACGTTTCGCCAGTAATTACAACCAGCTTCGTCAGGCGACAGCCTGATTTGTGGAGAAGTCCACCTGTTTCGTTGCTTACATAGAGGCGTAGATGTGGTGACCACGTTTGTGCGCTCTTCTCGCGTGAAGTGGTGGCGGAGGGGGGTTAATGAGACAACGCGCATTCCGCATGCGCTTTATGCGAGCCCATCGATCTTGTCCTTCCTGCTCATTGCGTGACACTCACTCACACGCGCAGACATCCGACGTAGCATTTCGAACGTTCGACTTCATAATGTTACGATTCCCACCGCACGCGTTTTTACGCATGTGCCGATCGTGTAATTAGTATGCATCATTGTTTATCTTCGCGATCGATCAATTTACGATCCCTTTAGTGCCCCCCCCCCCCCGACTGATGCGGGAACGGCAGCTGTCAGGGCATTTCTAGCAACAACAACAACAACAAAGGTCTCTGCCGGCACAGTCTCCACCACGGCCTGACACCGTCGTCTCTCACCGTGGAGTTTCATCGCAACGACGATTCGGCTCTCCCTCTCTTCTTCTTCGTCTTCTTCTTCTTCTTGTATTTTTTTTGAGTGGGGCAGATCGCAGACGCCCGGAGGTCGGCGAGGGGAGCAAATGCCGAGGCCATTGCTTGTTTTTCCCTCTCTTTCTAATCGTTCACACGATATCTCTTGAGCCCCCCCCCCCCCCCCCACCGCCAACCCCGCGCTGCCGCTAACCTAACGTGAATCTCACGGACAGAAATGAACTCGGCATTCCGGCCACTGCGATCGCTTGAAAGGTGAACGAAGAGGTCAACCGCTCGGAATGTCCCATGAATTATCACGCGTGGCGGGGAGAAGGTCGCTTGCAATGGGGGGTTAGCTGCTTCGGACGAAACTCCTTCTTAAAGCCGTCATCGCCAGAGTCGGAACCCCTGCGGGACAGAGCCCTCTTCCTGCGGCCTCTCTCCACACGGCTGGAGAAAGAGACGGCCTTCTCATTAAATACGATGGACCGTCCCTCCTAGCGCTGCGGGTCTGGAACACGCGTGCGCACACGCGTGCGCGTGTACAGGCGCCGAGTGGACCATGGGAAAAATGGTTGTGTCACGCAAAAAGCGATGATTTGGACTGGCGCGGAAGCAGACGCCGGTTGCGGAGCTTCACGGTTCGAAATGTAGCGGCGGAAGCCGATTGTGTACCGCGGTGTGGATTAACCGTAGAGAAAAACGCATCACGAAAAGCCGTTTTGCTTCTCGGGCGGACGTCAAACGTCTCGTGACATCGTTGGCCAAAAATGTTGGAATTCAATGTAAAGTGCGTGCCGGGCGTCACAGGCCAGATTTGCCAAATGTTAACATTACCCGCAGATTACGCAAATATAGAAGCCAATCATTGTGCCTTCTACTGCGAAAAGTTCGCAGGACCCTCCTGAAAAGCCCCGACATTCAGTGAGGCTTCCCTGGGTAAACAAGCATAACTACAATAATAATAATTTTAAAAACACGTGTTTTAATTGAGCACTTATTTAAAAAAACTGCACCGTTTGTCTGCGACGTGTCTCTCATTGTTGGAAATGGCATGGTGAATTGCTTCCTTGGAAATCATATCCGCGAAAATGCACTGCAGTCACGTTTATATAGACATCGCACAAAACAGAGCGCCGGGTAAATGTGGTGTAAACGGCGTGTTGGCTTTTCGGGCGTTTCAACCTAACCGCATTCCACGCAAAAAAATTAAAAACGTCTCTCGGCCCGTTCAGAGTGGACACGTCCAACGCACCGCTCGGGAAAGTGCACACGTGGAATCTTCTCGCAATTACAGAGACGTCGACGCTCGCTGTCGGCGCCGATTACCCTACGGGGAAAAATGTGCTCGTTCTCAACCTCCCTCTACACCCCCCCCCCCCCGCCGCGTTTGCCGAGCATTAATCCGCGGCGAATATCGAGACCGTCGCGTCCGCGGCACGAGACGGTCCAAGTTTCCACGGAACCAAAGAGCCGCCCCCCCCCTACCTCTCTTGATCAACACGTGTCCCGACTGCTGCGGGAGACGCCCAGCGCTGGCGTCGCTGGGTCCGTGTCACAGTGGTCTCGGTGTCAGTGGCACAGTCATCGTGAGGTTGTTGTTGTTGTTGTTGTTCTTGCTGTGTCACAGTCACTGTGGTAACAGTGGCACAGTTCCTGCAGTGTCAGTGTCACTGTCGTAAGAGTATCACAGTTCCTGCGGTGTCAGTATTACAGTCACTGTGGTAATAGTGTCACAGTTCCTGCGGTTGACAGTGTTACAGTCGCCCTGGTTTTGGTCGCAGTATCACAGTCGCTGTGGGTGTCACGGTCACGAAAGCGCTTCCGTCGGTCACTTCCATTGTAGCAATCGCTGTGGCGCCATCGGCACGGTGGCTTTTGGTGTCAGCGTCAGCGTCACGGTTGCCGTGGTTTGGTGGGGCCGGCCGTCGAGAGAGACGCGTGGGCGGTGCTCATCAGCAGCACGTGGAGGTGGTGGGGGGGGGCGAGTCACGTGTCGTGTGCCGGCGTTCGTTGTGTTTAATTGCGCCGGGTGAGTTGATGGGCTTTGACGGCTCGTGGCTCTCTCGGCAAGGTGACTTTTGCTGCGGGAGGGCGCGAGAGGCTGCTTGTGAGGAGGAGGAGGAGAAGGCGGAGGAGGAGAAGGCGGAGGAGGAGGAGGAGGAGGAGGAGAAGGCGGAGGAGGCGGGGGAGGGTCTCGGTGGCCACGGCTGTCGCTGATTACAGAGTCGTGACCTCGCAGCGCTCACTGCTGGGAGCCGGCGGCACGTTTAAAGTGACGGAATGAAAGCCCTCCCCACCCCACCCCATCCTCAATTTTTTTGTAATTTCAATTAAATGATGGGCGAATTGCTTCGGCCTGATTTCTTAAGTGACTGCGCGGTGGCCTAGCGGCCGAGCGAGGTGGCTCTCGATCGGAAGGTCGCGCGAGTTCAAATCCGTGCTGCGGGATTGACTCGACCCATCATTCATATGAGCTATTTGCGTACAAATCAACCGTGGTTGGCCTCTGGATAGACTCGCCTCTGCCATAGGGGTGCCCAATGTCCACCACGAACTGTACAGGTCTGTAAACGGGATATCAGCACCAATGACTCGATGCTCATTTGAGCATGAAATCACTTTTTTTTACTAATGGGTAGATTTGAGTGTTCTTGGTTGAAAACGCTATTGCACGGATACAAACGACAACGATCCCCTGTATAGTCTTTATAGGTTGCTGGGGCAAGTGCTGTTAGCGAGTACCTATGATGGCCAGCAGGCATACGAGGGCGTGGGTGGCCAGCACCACGCCCGGCCGTCTTTGTCTTCCATCGTGGTGATATTTACACACAGCACCGGGTACTTATTTGAGGCCGAGTCGACCTAGGGTAGGCCCAGCGCCGGTTCGGATAATCGTCACTGGCGTTGGCCGTGAGCGGGAATCGAACTTAGGTGGCCGGGTCCATAGCACAGCACGCTAACCGCTGCACTACCACTCGCCACGCTGACCGCTACACCATCACGCATTCATACATACAAATGCACACTTACACCGTTTGCAGTCCCATTCACGATATTTTATTCCGAAGCACCGTTGACCCCCCCCCTTTCGGTGGAAGAGTTGAAATGAATAAATTAAATATTCACGATCGAATTCGAGTTTCGGTATTTGGCAGCGCTGATGGGTCAGTGAACGAGACGCCATGGCTGCTGGGATCACAGTCATTAGAACTTAGAAGTATTGTAGAGCCATCTGCATGGGCTTGGTGATGTCCAAGAATCGCATTTGCTTTGCGCACTGCGAGTGAAGCCACCCACACACAGAGATGGAAAACTGCCGTGAGGCGGGCATCAGGACACCGGCAGTGCCGGATTAAGCTCGTGCGGGGCCTGTAGAATATGTCATACAGGGGCCCTCAATTAAAAAAAGAACACACAATTATGAAAACACAGATTTTTAACTTGCATTAAAGTTATTTCATTTGCAATACAGCCGGATAATACGAAAAATCGCTAATCTTAAACACCCGGTCGTTCATAAAAGTTAAAGGCGGTGTAGTACTATAGTAATAGAGCAAGTGCAGAATCACTGAACCGGAATTAATAGCTTGAAGGCATTTAGCGTGGGGCCCTTGAAAGTGCGGGGCCCGTAGTTGCTACATATGTAGCTGCTACATGTGTAGATACATGTGCTACGAGGATAATCCGGCATTGCTCCCCCCCCACTCCGCAATGCGAAGGGGTTGCAGTAGACCAGTCAGTTTACAGCCAACGTTTTGTGAGAGTGCGTACGTGTCTTGAGTGGGGAGAGGTATCGCATTGGTTAGCACACTGCAACTTTACGAACCCAGCGACCCCGAGTTTGATGCCCGCTCCGCTGCGAAAGTCAGTAGCACACTTTAACCGCCCCGGGGCCGTCTCCCAGGTCGACTCAGCCTTAAATGACCACCCGTTGCAGTGTGTCAACAGCGGGTAACAAAGGCGGAGCGAGCGTGTTGCTGGCCACCCCCCCCCCCCCTCCTGTGCCGTGCCGGCCTACGTAGGTGCGCTGTTCGCTAACAGCACTTATCCCCAACAACTCGGTTAAGGCGACACGGGGGTTCTTCTTTGTCTTTGTCCACGAGCGCCGAGGCGTGGCTCTGAAGGGGCACGGGGGCTGTTTCACACCAAGGCCGTCGCACCTGACGTTAAAACAAAAATTTGTGTTTTAAATGAAATCTGTCGCCGGCTTTGATACAAAACGTTACAAATTACGCCCCCCCCCCCCCACCAGCCAGCCCCCCCTTATTCAACGAAGGCTGCGCAAATTTCCGCAAAGCGTCACCTTCTGTCTCTCTCTCGCACGCGCTTAACCACTGGAGATCAAATGACTGTCAGGGCGCATTTAGTACTCACGGTCAAAAAAATGTCACTCTCGGCTCAGTCTCAATCTCTCTGTCTCTCATCTCTCTCTCCTCTCTCTCTCGGATATAATTCACTCCGCGCCCGCGCTCACTCCGTCGCTTTCGCTCGAGTTCGTCGTTTGCGTGACTCCCACTTAGCGGGGGTGGGGGGCTGGCTTCTAGGACTTTCCGAGGCACGGTCCGGTTGGAGTGCCACTGTGGTGAGACAAACAAAAAAAATAGGTGTTGCCGTAAACCCGTTGGAGACTACCACGTCATTATTATTATTATTGTTGTTGTTGTTGTTGTTTCTTTAACGCCAACTCTCCTCGTCCGACGGCGACGTCCGTCAGAATTTGCCGGCGTGCGGGCACGCCTCGCCCGTGCGGTGGGTGGTGGGGGGGTGGTGGGGTCGGGAAGGGGATGGGGTAGGGGGTGGAGTGTGGTGGATAGGGGTAGGGGGTGGGGTGTGGTGGATAGGGGTAGGGGTGTGGTGGATGGGGGTGGGGGGGATAGGGGTAGGGGGTGGGGTGTGGTGGATAGGGGGGTGGTGGATTGGGGTGGGGGGTGGGGTGTGGTGGATAGGGGTAGGGGGGTGGTGGATTGGGGTGGGGGGTGGGGTGTGGTGGATAGGGGTGGGGGGTGGGGTGTGGTGGATAGGGGGGTGGTGGATTGGGGTGGGGTGTGGTGGATAGGGGTAGGGGTGTGGTGGATGGGGGTGGGGGGTGGGGTGTGGTGGATAGGGGTGGGGGGGATAGGGGTAGGGGGTGGGGTGTGGTGGATAGGGGTAGGGGGTGGGGTGTGGTGGATAGGGGTAGGGGTGTGGTGAATTGGGGTGGGGGGTAGGGGTGTGGTGGATAGGGGTAGGGGTGTGGTGGATGGGGGTAGGGGTAGGGGTGTGGTGGATGGGGGTGGTGTTTTTCACCGAGATCGGTTCGTGGAACGCGAGGGGGGAACCGGACGCACGAATCCGGGGTGCGCGGGGTGTTCATGCAAGTGCAGTCGACTCGTCGCACAATTGCATTTGCGGTGTTTCCTCCTATGATGCCAATCCCAGAGGTTCCACTTCTGGTTTACCAAGCAGCCGCCACGCAGAGGATCATTGCTGGGAAGGAGCGGTGGTGCAGCGGTTAGCGCGCTGCGCTACGAAGCTGACGACCCGGGTTTGATTCCCTCTCACGGCCAACACCCAGTGACGATAATCTGAACCGGTCCTAGGCCTCTCCCTAAGGTCGACTCGGCCTCATATTAGTACCTGGTGCGGTGTGTAAACATCGCCACTGGGGAGACAAAGGCGGGCGGGCGTGGTGTTGGCCACCCACCCCATTATGTGCCCTGCCGGCCTTCATAGGTGCTCGCTGACAGCACTTGCTCCTACAGTCTGTTAAGGCTATACGGCGGATATTTGTGTGTAAACGTGTGTGTATATGGGGAGCGGTAGTGTAGTGGTTAGCGCAGTGCGCTATGAACCCTGCGACGACCCAAGCGCAAATCCTGTTCGCAGTCAACATCGGTGATAAATATGTGAACCGGTCCTCGAAGTGAGTTCCTCGTTTGGTGTGTAAAGGGGAGACAAAGGTGGCCGCGCGTGGGGTGCTGGCCACCTCTTCTGGCCATAACAGGTACTGAAGTAGTCACGAGCCGGCGCGTTGTTTACGTGACAAACCTTACAGGCTGTGTCGGGTGGTGGACTGTTAACGACACATTGATGCTTACGCGATCCAACCCAAACAAAACCTTTATTGTGAATAATATTGCTCGTGAAAGCCTACACGTGTTCAACTGAGGTACTCTCTAACAGCTCTTTCCCCAACAGTGTGTTCAAGGCTTACATGATGTCTCCTATAACTAATTACGTTTGGCTGGTGTTAGACTGATGGAGGTTAACGGATTGAAGGTGGTGGGGGGGGGGAGGCTGGGAATAGATAAGGGCACAGATGAGGAAACAGCACGGAGGGAAAGGTTGGGTGGGTGGGGAGGGTGAAGGGGAGGGGTGGGAAGGGGGGAGCCGGTGGGGGGGGGGAGCATCAGGGGGGGGGAGCATCGGGGGGGGGGGTCAGTGGAATTGGTGTGGCGCGCGTTCACAGGCGTACGCGAGCGCTATTGGAACGGTGGGGCGCGAGGGAGGGAAACAGCCGCTGGGGCGGAGCGTCGCCGCATCCGAGGCATCGGGCAGCCGAAGTCGCTTGAATCTTCTCTCTCTCTCTCCCCACCCCACCTGCTCCTCCCGTGGAGGGGAGAGAGGAGCTGCGGCCGCCGGACAGAGCGAGCGAGCGAGAGGAGCGAGAACGCGGGAGAGAAACAGAGAGAAGGAGCTGCGCTTTGCTGGCGTCTCCCGCGCCTCTGGCGATATCTCCGTCGCCACGATTTGTCAGTCGTGGGGAGCGGAGCGAATCAGATTAATACGCGAGTGAGATTCCGTGCTTGGAAAGTAGCAACAGAAAATAACCCTCCCCGCCTCCTCCTCCTCCCCACACCTCCCATAAAACGTGCTCCATGGATTTTGGGGGCTGGAGATATCAGTAAGTTGGACGGCGATGTGTTGTTGTTGTTGTTGTGAGTAACACTGCTATTGTGGCGTGACCTTGTGCCGTTCATTGACCTTGCGAAGAGCCACGGTGTTGTTTTATTATTATTTTAATGTGCTGATATCGCTAGAATAAGCTGTGTGCGCGCGCGCGCGTGTGTGTGTGTGCGTGCGCCTCGAGGTGCACCTAGCCTGGCACGAGCGCCGTGGTGACGTCGCCGCCACTTAGTGGCGAGCTGCGGATGTTGTTGTTGTTGTTGTCTCTGCGTCTCAGTGTGTTTGCTGCGTGCGATTTAGCTGCTGGCATCATTCAGCGCGCACCCGCGTCAATAGCCGTGTCTTATTTTACGCAACGTTATCAGAGACGCGTTCCAATTGCAGGTTACGTGCGTTGTGCTTAAATGTTGCACGATGAAGCGAATGGTAATTATTATCCATTAAGTAAAGCCGCCACCATTTAAATTACGCTCCAATTATATTGCGACTATAATTATTAAAGTATGATTTGTTGTAGGTTTTTTTTGTGTGTGGTAACGTTCCTTTGCCGCGCCCCATTATGTTGTGATCGCAAACGCTGACGACGCTGGGTCTGTGCACGGGCCGCAGGATCTCTGTCTCTCAGAGCTAAAACAAAACGCAACTCGTGTGTCAAGGACACCGCGCTGCAAAGAACGCGAGTTCTATATACGTAGATTGAATGGGCATCGACACTTTTTTGGGTTAATGGCCAGAGAGCAAGACATCGCCGGGCAGTCAAATATGTGCAGTGAAGAAGGTACACTGCACGACAAGTCACGTGCGCGCCTATTGTGTACTGTTGTTGTTGTTGTTGATATTTCTGTTGTTTGCGCTTACGCTTGCTAACGCAGTCTCACCAAATGTGTTGTCTCAGAGGCGCTCTCTGCCAGCCAGGCTCCGTAACTAAGCTCGGGTTTTTTTTTCCTGCTTGCGTCGTCCGTTGAAGATGCCGGGGTCGGGGAAGGCGCACAACCTGTAGTCCAGCACTGTGCACGCGGGGTTGGCGGATCGCGCAGTGATCGCTCTGGGTGACACCTCCGAACCCCTCGCAGTTGCACGGCTGCCGATAGTCGACAGTGCGGCAAGCGAGTTGTTCAACCACTCGTGCGGAATGTTACTTGCTCGTGTTATTCTCTCGTATGCATGCAGGTTTCCTCTGGGCACTCCGGCTGCCTCTCCCATGTAAAGAGGGGAGCCGCGGTGGCTAGGAGATGTTAACTACCTCGCCTGGTGTGCAGGAGGTCGTGGGTTCGACGCTGACCCTTACGCCTGTATATTTTGGAGTTTGCGTGTCTCTCTCTCTCCCCGTGGCCGTGTGGATTTTCCTCCAGGTCCTCCGGTTTTTCCCTCCACATTTAGAATCGACACCACGCGTTCATTTGATTGCTTTAAATGTCCACCTGATAAGCCACTTCGTTGACCTAGCATTTGTGGCCAGTTCGCGTGTAAAAAATGGCTATATAGCTCAGTGGACCTTATCCGGTAAAATAAAATAAAAACGATCGTTGAGTTTCATTGACAGTTTAAAATCATTATTCGTGAATTTGCCTTTCGTCTCATCACGGAAGCTCACGTACATCCGCCGTGAATGCCGGAGTCGGTCGTGCGGAAACGCCACGATTACCGCGAGCGGCCCGGTGTCCCACCGATTATCTCGCTCGCCTGCCGAGGGGCCGCATTTCACCGGTTCGCTGGGTCAAATCCCATCTCCCTTCATTAAAGCCCGCGGGCGTTGATGGTGATTTCCATCATTTTGCCCATTTGCGTACGTTGAGCCAGAGTCATTTGACGGGTCACCGAAAATTCCACTTGCGCCCTCGTCGTAAATCCGGGCGCGGGCCGCGTCCATAAAAAAAAATGTGGGAAACGCTCCTTAAATTTGCGTCTCGTTAATAACCCCCCGAGTGTCCCGTGGCTGCTTTCTAGGGACCGGCTGGCGCATTGGGCTTGTCACCGGCGTCAGCTGCCGCCGTGTTTTATGAGGATATGTTGGTGTTTTTTGTCTCACCCCCCCCCCTTCCCGAGGGGGCCCCGAGCCCAGAATCAGTCGAGGTTAGTTTTGCAGGTAGGTCCCTAATAAGCCTGATTCTGGACGTTTAGTGGCCTCTTGCGGGGCACTTAGTTGCGCGCGCACGCGCGCGCATCGCTGCTGCGTATTAAAGTGCACCCCAAAAATAAATCACGAGTCACGAGACGATTGATTAAACAAAACGAATGAAATGTATCGCAGGCGAGCACGTGGAAGCACAAGTATAAAAATGTGCACTCTCGTAAATTGCTTTTCACAACGCAAGATGGCCTCGCCCATCGGAAGGTTGCGATTGTGAATCCTGACTCTAGGTAGGGTTGAGTCAGCACCTCCTCTAGAATCGATACTACGAATGCCACTTTGTCGAGCAGTCAACAATGGTTGTCCAATTGATGAGACTCGCCCCTGCCATTGGAACGTTGGGAATTCCACCAGTGCATCTGCACGGCGCCACAGTGGCGAGATGTTAACTACCTCGCCTGGTATACAAGAGGCCGTGGGTTCGATCCCGATCCCGACCCTGACACCTGTATATTTGGAGTTTGTATGTCTCTCACCACACGGTTGCGTGGAGCTTTCTCCGGGTCCTTCAGTTTTTCTCTCCACATATAAATATGCGTTTAAAGTATTTGGCTGCTATAAATTTCCACAAAAGCCACGTCGTTGAGCTATCATTTGTGGTCAGGTCGCTTCTGAAAATGTGCTCTATAGCTCAATGGGCCTTACCTGGTAAAGTAAAACATAGTTTTTTTAATCTAAGATGAGCAACCAAATCCTCACTGGTCGTTTGAGCAGGAATTCGCTTTTATGCCACGTAGCTCCCACAATAACGAAAATGTGTTTGAATCGTTAATTTTACGAGTCCAATGGCGCATACCTGAAGTGCAAATGGGGAGTGGTTGCGGATGGACCTCCAAGACACCCACCTGCAATGCAACGAGGATGCCTGTCAGAGGCAGTAGAACAAGAAGGTGCTTGGCCTAAGTTGTAATTTACATGAGCGGTCTGCTGTGGTCCACTTCGTTTTTCCTCTGGGTGCTTTCCAGTCCTCTCGACGCTGAAAAAAAAAACATGTTAAATAATTGGCCAAACTTGTGACTCAAATGAAGAATGAAAATTAAAGGTGAAGGTGCGAACCTGCAATGCCTGACTCACGCCACCGCTGGCAGAAGGGCCTCCACCCGACGGAGCTCTAGAGAGGGCCCTTTTAATGGGTACTTGGGTCTACTCTTGCACGCCGGCCAGACGCCTTGGCAAAGGCGGGAGGATCCACACTTGACCCCACCATTTGCTCCAGTTAGCACGGTGGGCCGCGTACGATGCGAAAGAAGTTCATACATACATACGCTACGACACCACACACAATCTGCCAATCTACTCATACTCACTGCACCAGATTGGGTTAAATGATGACGTCACCCTGCTGCTCTATTTAAGACCGGGAGCAAATGGAGGGCTTCACCATTCTGGCAAATTGGCCAATGACGCTGGATGTAATTACTAGCGAAACGTCGTACTCAAAATTGTAAATGATGTTGATTCACTCTTCAACACACCGGTGGGCTAAAGTAGTGAACTATTTGTCCTTTATAAACGTGACACATTTTTTACTGTTTGGCCGTGTCGGGTGGTGGAGGGTTACGACGCATTTATAAATAACGCGATCTAACCCAAAAACCTTTATTATGAATAATATTGGTCGCGAAAGCCTACTACGTGTTAAACTGCCAATCTACTACCGGCGGTTGTATCCATTTGTACTTGTGGGCTTGCAGAGGCGGTTGGGGGATAATTTAAGAAAGGTCCGCCGCCGTTGTCTTAACGACCGTACCGGGAGATTAAATTGAACTGGCGACCTCTGGAGTGCAAGCCCAGTGCGATAACCAATTCACCATGGCAGCATCCAAATAATCGTCATACTTCTATTAAAACCAATCGATGCTTCGAGTTTCCTGGCTGGCTGCTGGTTGAGCTCCTCTCCCCTTGCCTGGTGTGCAGGAGGACATGGGTTCGATTCTGACCCTGACGACGCCTGTTGTATATTTGAAGTTTGCGTGTCTCTCTCATTCTCTCTCTTTCCCCCGTGGTCCCGTGGATTTTTCTCCGGGTCCTACGGTTTTTCACTCCACATTGAGAAACGCGTGTTTAGAGTAGAGTGTTTGCCTGCTATGAAATTCACGTAATAAGCGACTTCACTGGGCTATCATTTGTGGCCAGGTCGCTTCTGAAAAAAGAGGTATATAGCTCAGTGGGCCTGACCTGCTAAAATAATAATCGTTTATATATTTTTTTTTATAGTTTCAGTTGGACAATAACTCGACTGTTAGTGGATGCGGGGCCGTTGCCTCTGCAACTAGCCGGGTAACCTGCTGAATGGGATTTTCTGCGTGACAAATAACCATTGAATTGAATTGGTCCAAGAAGACGTTTGTAAAAAGACGCGTAATAATAACAACAATTTTAGATAACGACGCCAAACAGATGGGAGTAACAAATACGGAAGAATGACCGAGTTTATTTGAAATCCTATTCACGTAATTCATTGACCAGAATGTTCTTTGAAATCCTCGAGAATAAATTCGTAAAAAATCTTCACAATACATATTATAATAGAGGTTTGATGAATATAGTTGTAATAACTGGCGAAACGTCGTACTCAGATTGTAAATGTTTGTGGCTTGGCTCTCCAACACACCGGTGCGCTGTACTAGTGACGAATTGGCCACGTTCTGTTTACGTGACAAACCTTACTAGTTGGCTGTTTCGGGTGGTGGCGTGTTTTAACGACACATTTATACATTTACGCGCTCTAACCCAAAACAAAAACCTCTTATGGATGATATTGGTCGCGAAAACCTACGCGTTAATACATATTATCTTGGCTCCGCGTCCATGATGATTGTGAGAAGAGCGTGACAATGACGAGTCGACTCTTGTTTCCCGTTGCAGAGCGACGGGTTCTCTGCTCGTTATATTATGAATCATTGTTCTTAGAAGAATTATTATTATTATTTTAAAGGGCTAAGCTCTTTCAGAATCAGGACCCTGGCTGCCAGAGAGCGGCTCTGAGACAACATTTGTTATGACTGCGTTGACGGTGGTGCGCAAGCGTCAACAACGACAAGGACAACAACAACAACAACACCCAACGCATTGGTTGAAAATGTAACCAATAGGCGGACGTGGTTTTACTTTAATTTTCTGCACAGATTATCAGAATATTTATTGCTACTTGAGGAGGAATCCGATCAGCTACAAAGCTAATTTTTTTCACAGATGTCTAGTCGGGTGCAACAGGGTCAGGACGTTACAGCAAAAATCAAGTGGCACCAGCGAAAATTAAATGAAACCTAACTTTTAGTTTTAACCAGGTAAGGCCCACTGAGCTATATAGCTCTTTTTCAGAAGCGACATGGCTATCACAAATGACGGCACAACGGAGTGGCTTTCATCACGTGGAAATTGAGCAGCCAAACACTCTGAGCGCGTGGTGTTGATTCTTAAACGTGGACACAAAAAACCGGAAGACCCGGAGAAAATTCCACGCCACCACGGAAAGACACAGAGAGAGAGAGAGACTTTTGACTTTTAGACAACTTTATTGCCGCCAGCAGCAACAGCACTGGAGGCGATTCCGATATGAAATTCCTGCGGTGCCAGAGAGAGAGAGAGAGGTATGCAAACTCCAAATATACAACAGGCGTCAGGGTCGGGATCGAACGCACAACCTCCTGTACACCAGGCGAGGTAGTTAACATCTCCTAGCCACCGTGGCGCACTTTCCACACGAGCCAGCGACACCCCCCCCCCCCCGCTCGCTCCCCACTGAACGTCAGCTCGACGGCGGACGAGAGGAGGGCGGAGGAAGTCGTGCGGATGTGTTGGAGGGGGGGGGGGGCTCTACTGGCTGCCGTGGCTCATCTGTGCGATTGTGCCAGAGCCTTCCACCCTCCCACCATCCACCACTCCCACGGGAGTCCTCACAGCTGTGGGGTTTTTCGGCTGGAGCTGACGCTTGTCCTGCCTCGGGGAGGAGTATTAACCTGCGGGGCGGCGTGGGGCTTACAGCCGTGTGTCCGACATGGCTCCCGTCACCTCCTCCTCCTCTTTGGTCGGACGACTCGAATGGCCCCTCCTTTTGAATCAATGCGCGCGTCTTTCCTTCTCGCCAGCTCACCCGCTCACCGGCTCGTCGGCTCACCGGTTCGCCCTCCCAGCACTCACCTGCTCTTACACTCACTCATTCAAAAACGCAACCTTGATTTATTCTGGAGGAATCCGATGCGCTATGAAGCTCTTTTGTTCCACGGATGTCCGGCAGGGGTGTGGGTGAGAAAATGACAACAACCAGCACAAACACACGATAGGAGATGCAAAGCGGAGGAAAGGTAAACAAATCACACAAACAAACTGAAACTATTTTTTATTTTACCAGGCTCACTGAGCTATTAGCTAATTTTCCCGAAGCGACCTGGCGTCAAATGATAACTCAACGATGTGGCTTATCACGTGGACATTTATAGCCACCAAGTATTCTAAATAATATAAGTGCACGTTTTTAAATGTTTGTGCACGTCTTCCTTCTTGCGTGTTCACCTGCTCAGCCGCTCACCGTCTCACCGGCTCACCCTCCCACCCATTTAACCCACTCACCCTTTGCCCACTCACATGGTACTTTTACTCACCCATTCACCCACTCACCCTTTCACCCACTCGCATGGTCTTTCACTCACCCACTCACTCCACTCTCCGATTCACTTCTCATCGATTCACGTGGCTCTTTCACTCCTGCCGACTCAGTTACTCGCCGGATTCGCTGGGCAGATGGAAATTTTCAGCCGAGCTGCTATCTTCCCTGTGCGGCCCTCTTATCCACGCCGTGTGTTTAGGTGCTTGATTCCCCGTGCATTTTTCCGTCTGCATGCATAATGTGAGACGAAGGCACGGAGAGAGATGCATGAGTGGCCCGACAAAAGATTCCCCGTATAAGCCTTCAACATACTGTTGGGGCAAGTGCTGTTAGCGGCACGGCCTTCATAGGCACTGCCTAGGTGGCCAGCACCACGCCGGGCCGCCTTTGTCTCCCCAGCGGCGATGTTTACTACACACCGCACCAGGTACTCATTTGAGGCTGATTCGACCTAGGGGAGGCCCAGGACCGGTTCAGATAATCGCTATCACTGGTGTTGGCCGTGATTGGGAATCGAACTCAGGTCGCCGGGTTCGTAGCGCAGCGCGCCAACCGCTCCCCCCACACACACACACGTGGTGGTTATTCAGCGAATGGGTTCTTATTTTTAATACCCTAAAAAGACCCCGACCCGAACATATACAGCGTCCTTGTTAATAAATCAAGTCGTGCTCCATATAAGTATGTATCGCACGTCTTAAAGGATTACTCGGGGAATACCATTATGTGGGAATTTTAATAGCCTATGGATCATACAAGATGGTTCAGACAACCCCCCCCCCACCACCACCACCCCTTGGGAGTATTGGGTGGAGGGGAAATAAATAATCATACAAACAGCACCCAGGGATGTGCCAGTGTTTCTAGATTTAATTGGTCCTCGGGTATCCACCCGCGAGTGTCGATGAACGGTGGACGCGGTGGGCACGAAGCTTTAGGCTGCGGTGAGCGGGGCAACCACCTCTAGCGTGAGCCCAATTGACTTTTGTTTGTTTTCTAGATTTGAAGCTTTCGTGACTGCAGGGATCCATACTCTTTGGTTCTATTCGGTAAAGTCACGTAGGTAAAAATAAAATAACAAAAATCACGACGTTTCGGTCACAACACAAGTGGCCTTCATCAGGTGAAGGGACTGGACTGTCCAGAGGACAGCGTTGGAGTGAAGACAGCCAAGCCCAGGTCGCGTCCTTTTTGTTTCCTCCCACACGACAAATCGCCAGCCTTAAACACTCAGTCGTTCGTAAAAGTTGAAGGCGGTATAGTACTGTGGTAATAGAGCAAGTGCAGAATCACTGCACCGGAATTGAGAGCCTGAACGCATTTAGCGCGGGGCCCTTGAAAGTGCGGGGCTCGAAGCGTACGCAGCGACTCGTGCTGCTACGATAGTCCGGCGGCGCTGGTCGGAGGCCGCACCAGGGGCTGCCAGAGACCCACGGGCCTTGCAATGAAGAACACTGCGCTACGTCGCTAGTATGGGTCGCGTGGCCCCTCGTCCAGTAAAGCTGCTCAGTGAAGCCACAAGGGAGGCCGAGCCACGTCTGACAAGTGCAGCGGGTCGGCCACAGTGGCGTAACACGTGTGCCTCGTAGCAAGAATGGGCTGGGTTCGTTTCCAGACTCGACCACCTTTCTTTCTTCGTGTACCTGCGTATGTTCTCACCCTGGCTTGTTTGAATGGTGAATTCTTTAAATGGGTTTTATCATTGGGTTTTTAATGGGGGGGGGGGGGGGTTAAAAAGAAAAAAATGGTTTTCACTCAGGGTTTCACCCCATAGCTCGCACAACATCCAGCATCCAGTGTGTTGACTGTTGTTGGCCAAAAGCATCCTGGCGATGGAAACGTGAACGTGCGAATTACTCATTTGGGATTGCGCGTCGCAACATCGCCTCCGACTGCGAAACAATTGCTAAGGACCCTCCTGAAATATGTAATTAAATTAAAATAAAAAGTAAGTATTGAGAATCAGTCTGGCTTTCCTAATGAAATAAGCTTCGCAATAGTAATTTCATATCCTCCCCCCCTCCCTTTAGTCACAGATACATTCGTTCTGGTTGCTTAGGAGGAGGAGAAGACAATATATATTTGTTAAATTTAAAAAAAATTGAATGCATGGGCATATAATGTGCCCGGCTCGATTGGAGAGGGTGATGCAGGATTAGCGGAACACCGTTTTGTTAATTCCCCCACGTACCTCGGCTTAAATTGCACAACCCCGGCCATCGATCGGGAATTCGCAAATGGAGAGAATCTTAAATGCGTTGTGACTCCGGCGTGAGGGAGAGAATCGGCGGATTGTGGAAATCATCGTGCAGGATTCCAGATGTGCGCGTTGTCAAATTGTACTTCATGCTTCAGACCAGCCAGACGACAAAACGGTTGTTGAGCAACTGGAAGTTTGCGACGATCATATCCTGCTTGGGTGTTGACTCAGCCCCATCATCCCTCCAGAGTTGGTTAAACGAGTCCCCACTTTGTGGAGAAGTCAACAGCGGTTTAGCCTCGTCCCTGCCATGGTAATGTGGAATTTCCACCACTGACTGAGGGTTGTTAACAGGATATGAGTAGCAATGCCTCAATGCTAATTTGAGCAAGAAATCACTTATTTTTTAACTCCGGTATATAAACTATGCCCCACGTCCAATGTAATGCGTTGTGCGTTGCATTTGTTAGCTTTGTGTTTAACTGCTCTTGGCTTTAAAACGATGGCTGTTTAATCAAATCGCTGGTTCAAAGCATGCATTGCGTCTGCGATGTTGCTGTAATTCAATTACCATGATGATGATGATCATGAGATGCTGAAGCAGCTTTCTTTTTTCTCTAACACCACAGAAAACCCTGCCAAAACATTATCTGATCACGCTCATCCGCAAAACAAAAAAAAACGTCGCTATATTACCGCTGCATTGCTCACGCGAATGCAACAATGGCTTTATTTATTTATTTTATAAATCAGCGTAATTGTGTCCGCTCGATTGCGATCTGCGTGCCGCGAATGAGACGGCACGAGCGGCCCGGCGTGACGCAGGTCGCTGCTGCTGCTGCTGCCGATACCGCCGATGCCGCGCGTGCGCGTGTCGATGCACGCGCGCGTGCGTGCACGTCAGAGTTTGTCTACGCGCGCGCTTCGCCTGTCCTCTTACATTTCGATCTCATTCGTCTCCCGGCTCGCGCGGCCGCGCCAACTGCCACCGCCCCCCCTTCGTCCGCGCGATCACGGGGAACCGCGCGCGCGCCCGCGCGATCACGGGGAACCGCGCGCGCGCGCTCGCTCGGTCACGCGGAACGGCCCCACCCGAGAGCGCTCCACCATCCCCGCCTGCCACCCCTCCACCCAACCACCCACACCACGTGGTCGAGCGAGCAGCCCTAATTCCCTGGCGTTATTACACGCAAGTTGAAAAAAAGAAAGAAATGAATGTAAACGGAGAGTCAAAGGGATTTGCTTCACCGGTGCTCATAGGCACGTTCACAGCCCGATAAGCTGATTGGTGAAAATTCCACGTTGCTATTACCGGAGTGAATGTCTTGCCACAGGATTACAATGTTTGACTTCCCTGCAAAGTGGTACTCATCTTATCGACCACAGATACGATGATGGGATGAATTAATCCCTTGCACTCACAATCTTGGCAATTGCGAGCCGCTCGTTCTGCAAGGCAATTTGCATTCATTACAGCGCCTAAAGTCAACCGCATCTCCAGAAGCTTCACACGAACGTGAAGCAATTAAAATGAGGACATTTAAGCTCCATGCACATCAAACGAATTAATTATTAAGTCTTGACGTGAACAGGACCAGAGTCTTAATAGCACGGATTTCACATGGAAGAGAATTACAGACAGCGGTAGCAGGCGATAAGGAGCGACCTCACGTTGAATGAAGGTTAACTGTGGGCTTTGTAAGAGGTAGTGCCAGCGGAATATAGTGAGATGAGAGGGGAGAGGTAGGAGAGTGCGTGGAGGAGAGTGAAGTGAGATGAGAGGGGAGATGTAGGAGAGTGCGTGGAGGGGAGTAGAGTGAGATGAGAGGTAGCAGAGTGCGTGGAGGGGAGTAGAGTGAGATGAGAGGGGAGAGGTAGGATAATGCGTGGAGGGGAGTAGAGTGAGATGAGAGGGGAGAGGTAGGAGAGTGCGTGGAGAGGAGTAGAGTGAGATGAGAGCGGAGAGGTAGGAGAGTGCGTGGAGGGGAGTAGAGTGAGATGAGAGCGGAGAGGTAGGAGAGTGCGTGGAGGGGAGTAGAGTGAGATGAGAGGGGAGAGATAGGAGAGTGAGATGAGAGGGGAGAGGTAGGAGAGTGAGTGGAGGGGAGTAGAGTGAGATGAGAGGGGAGAGGTAGGAGAGTGCGTGGAGGGGAGTAGAGTGAGATGAGAGGGGAGAGGTAGGAGAGTGAGTGGAGGGGAGTGGAGTGAGGTGAAAGGTAGGAGAGTGCGTGGAGGGGAGTAGAGTGAGGTGAGAGGGAGATGTATGTAGGCAGGGGCAAGAGTAGCGATGGATTTGAAAAAAAATATCACTGCAATCTTGAAGTGTTTATGTTTTTCCACGGTGTTATTGACGAATATTTCGAGTTATTGTTGTTGTTTGTGCTTGTGCAACACTGAAAACGCAGCGGTAGCAGCAGCATAACCACCAAGTAATGTGTTTATTTGCCCTACTGTAATCCATGAGCGGCCATCAAGCCTGCGTTCGGGCTTTGAGAAGAAACCCATTGTGGTGAGCGAAACAGAGCTCCCGGGCGGACGAGAGTGGAAAAATGGCCCAGATTAGCCAGAGCGTTCGGGCCGTTTGGCCTTAATTAGAGCTCTCGCTTTTCGCTCGCTCCCTCTCTTTCTTTCACTCGCCACAGGGATCAGAATAACTCAAGCGGCTGTGTCCCCGCTCACTCTGCCTCAAGCGAGGCCACTGTAATTACGAGGACAGCACCAAGCACCCCCCCCCCCCGTTGCTCCACCCAGCCCCCCCCCCCTCACGCCCTCAAACAAATGAGGTGCTTCTTCAGCGTCAGCTCCTGGAGCCAGAGATAATGCCTAACGCTGGCCAGAGCCGGCAGAATACTCCTGAGGAGACGTGGTGAATCCGAAATGCAAACTGTTACTCGAGTCGCTTTATTTACGCACCGGGTTTGTAATTTGCTCGAGACGTAAATTTGTTTTTTGTGTGTGTGTGATGGAAACACTTGCGTGTCACGTGTGGTTTTAACCTAATTGCGTTGGGGGGGGGCTCTCTAATGAGTGCCAAGAGGTAACGCTCTTGTAAGCAGACGAAGTGTTTAACCGAAACAAATGACAAACACGTGCTGTGCGTAAAGTGTGCGGTGGGAGCGGTGTCGGTTTGCCACTCCGCGCTGTGAGCCCGGCGGACGCGAGTTCAATTCCGGTTCAGTGATTCTGCACTTGCTCGATTACTATAGCACTATTCCGCCTTCAACCTTTATGAACGACTGTGTGTTTAGGTGAGCGATTTGTCGTATTATCTGGCTGTATGGCAAATGAAAAAAATAGCAATTACTTTACTAGCTTAATCCGGCACTGCGCCCAGCCCATACGTGAACCCGGCGCTGGGCACTCCACTGACTCGCCCTGAACCGGCGCGGTGAACGCGGGCGGAATTTGCGGGGAGTGAGGAGGGGGGACACGGGGGGGGCAACCCCCCCCCCGTCCCAAACTGGGCACATTTATTAATTTATATCCAGCAATTTTGCAATTATAATTTTACAAAAATAATTAACTCTATGCGCCCGCGATTCCTAATGTGAAATACAAAGCGGGCCCCTACACACACCCCCTCCGCCCACACACACACACAGACACAAATCTAGAAGTCAAACTCCGCCTATGGTGGTGAAGTATGGGCAAAAACACCCACAGCTGATGTGGCGTGGTGAGTGAGACCTTTAATTCAGTATTTGGATTTTTGGAAAGGCCTAACATTAAATAAGATTACGACTAAAAATATTTACACTCAAGAAGATAATAATTCCGACGACGTGTAACAACACTTCGACACCACTGCCACACGGCATCCGCTCGCTCTCGGAGAGAGAGGGAGAGAATAACTCGGGGACACGATGAGGAAACACAGACGAACGGGAACACCAGCCAGATGATGAGGCGGCACCACCAATTAGCCGCGGAACGCCAGCCAGATGATGAAGCTGCACCGCCAATTAGCCGGGGAACGCCAACAAGACGATGAGGCAGCACCGCCAATTGCCCAAGCTCTGCGTTTCCCCTATACGTGAAGCTATTGCCAGTCAATTCATTGAGCGTTTACACGCGGGAGGAAAGCAAATTACAGCACAACCCATGGAGGGGAAAGTTTCAAGCTTTCAGCAACAAATGTGGATGGCCCTCCTGAGGTTCCTTTTGTGCTTCCCCAGTGAGCAATGTTCGTATAGATAATCCCTTAGAGCACCGCTCAACACACGCACGGACGCACAGATTGGCGCACAGACAAACATCCCCCGTATAGCCTTCACTGACTGTTGGGGCAAGTGCTGTTCGTGAAGCACCTGTTCAGACGGAAACGGCACACGAGCGGGGGTGTGATCAGCATCACGCCCGATCGCCGTTGTCTCTCTACTCATCTGAGGCTGAGTCGACCCCAAGAGAAGGCCCAGCAGCGATTCAAATATTCGCCACCGATGTTGGCCGTGAGCGGAGAATCGACCTCGGGGCTCGCCAGGTATCGTTTCGCAGCGCGCGAACCGCCATGCTACCCACTCCCCACTACTCTGCTCTCCTACACACACACACAGACAGGCACGTGCAAAGCCAGGCACGCCGAACGATGAAAGATGCACACAAGTAAAGATATTCCGTGAAGCTTCGAACAGGCTGTCGGGGTAAGGGCTGTCAGTGGGCACGTGTTAAGGATGACACGGTGCACGAGGGGGGTGGTGTGGACAGTACCCACCCAATTCAATAATGGGATTCGTCAAATCCTGGCTTAGAAGACGATGTCTATGTGGGTGTACATAGGTCTCTATTTAAGTTTGCGATTTTCTACGTGGGCCGCGGATCGAGTAAGTGGATGCGTGAGTCCATGGATCTCTCTATGCAGGGACAGTGGATGTGACTAGGATAAGAGGTACAGGTGACAGACCTACACGGGATAAGAAAGGCAACTCGAGCGACCCAACTCCGGACTTGTGGCTTCTCAGCTGCACGCGGTCCGATGACGAATGCTCGCTCATCGAGAAGTGGCTTATCACGTCTCAATGTATCGCAGCCAAATACTCGAAAAGCTTGCTTTCTAAATGTGGACGGAAAACCCGGAGGACCCGGAGAAAAAACCACGCGACCACGGGAGAGAGAGAGAGAGAGACACGCAAACTCCAAATATACAGCAGGCGTCAGGGTCAGGATCGAACCTACGACCTCCTGTATACCAGGCGAGGTAGTAAACATCTCGCGACGAGGGCGGAGAGATTTGTCAACTTGGAATCGGAGATCGTAGTTTACGCTGTGGTGGCCAGACAAAAAAAAATTTAAAACTGGAGCGTATTAATAAAGTTCACAGATGAGCGCTTTGGATCTGACCTGTGGACATGTTTACACCTGGAGACGATGAGTAATCAAAGAGGTTGATTATATCTGTGTAACAAAAACAACATATTCTTGTTTGTTCCTGGGTAGTGTTATTTTCCAATTGCTTATGTCTCAAAAGTACAGACAATTTATATTATTCCCCCACAAACTTTGCTTTTGTGACCAGGACAGTGATATTTTGAAATGTACCTATTTTCAGTGAGAAAACGTGGTGTGCATTTGTGTCATTCCTTCACATAAAGTCCTGGTCACAAAAGCAAAGTTTGCGGGGAATAATAATAGCCATTTTCTATACTTTTGAGGCATAAGCAATAAGAAATATCACTTACTAACCAGGAATAAAAATCGTGTTACATAGTGAATTAATTACCAAGCCAGTCGTTCCTCCTTTTTTTTGGGGGGGGGGGCAGCCCAATCACCCTGGTGACGTAATCGTTCTGAAGCCAACCCAATGTGAAGCATGCACACTGTCAGCATGGCGAGGGGTTGCCAACAATCCCGGATTGGCCGGGAGTCCCGGAATTGACACCGATATCCGCGGTGATTGTTGAAAGCAAGCCGGGAGATTTCAAAAGGATATTTAAAAATATAATTATTCGTTTAAAATAATAATCTCCCGGTCAGAGTTGGCAACCCTGAGCATCATGATCCACGTGTGATAGAATGTGCTTCCGACTGTCTATGTGCACCTCAAGAAACGTCTGAAGGAAGGAGCAGACAGAGACAGGAGATGATGATGATGATGATAACAATGAATTTATATATAGCGTCGTTCATGCAAAACTGCATCTCACAACGCTGTACAAGACAAAAGCAATAGACTAACAGGATTAATATGTTGCCCCTCGCAAGACAACACATAGCACACTCAAGATAGATAATGCAAAACTGAGACAGTTCCTATGTCACGGAGCAAAGCAGCGCAATTGTAACGACGATGCAACGGAACGTAGTTTTGTAAACAGACGTGGATGTTGATTTTTCACCGTTAGCAAGAGTGTTCCCATGCCTGCTGCCATCCAATATCAGTTTCTGCTCATGCAGTCGGCAGCCGCCTGTGGCTGTTTTGTAAAATTAGACAGATTGCCTCTCGCCTGCGCATTCATTTGTCATCCGTCAAAGGACACATTTATATAATATAGATATAAAATTAATAGTGGTAATTCATAACTCCCACTAATTGTGCTCCTTGTTCATGGACACCGCACACGCGCACCATTTTAACATCTGCTGGGTCTGCGTTGTTTTTTTAACAAAACCAAATTAAAATGAAAGGCAAGGGGATCATTTTTTATTTAAAAATAAATAATAATACATTTAAAACAAAAAATTCCTTCCAAACCAAAACTTTCAAAGCGAAACAGCTTTTAAAAATAAAACACACACGCAAATGAACCTTTTTCAGTGATTGTTTTTTTTTACACAAACAAATTGCATCATAATTTATCTTTTTCGTTGGGTCTTTCGGTAAAGTCACGTAGATAGGTTTGTTTTTTTGTTATTTTTCTTTCAACCTCTCTGCGTGACTTTACCGAAAGACCCAAAGAATATGAATTCCTGCAGTCACGAAAGCTTGAAGTCAAGATCATGTATCTTGTACAGCATCAAGAGAGACCTTTGTGATGTGTGTTTTGTTTGCCTCTGTTCCCAGTAGGAGGCAGTGTGGCTCATGCAATAACAACACGAGACAGACGGGGTTCTGTTTTTTAAAAAACAGCGAGCTAATCACTGCACTCCCGTTCCCCACATATTCACACGCACAAAGACAAAGATCCCCCCCGCCGAGGCTTAACAGACTGTTGGGGCAAGCGCTGTTAGCGAGCACCTATGAAGGCCGGCACGGCACACCGAGGAGGTGGGTGGCCAGCACCACGCACGGCCGCCTTTGTCTCGGGGGAAGCCCAAGCGTGGCTCAGATATAATTGTCACTGGTGTTGGTTGATGGCCGTGAGCCGGAATCGTACTTGGGCTGTCGGGGTTCCGCAGGGCATGAGCGCGAACCGCTCGAAGCACCGCGCTCCTCGCAGACACACAGCACGGCAATTACTCTGCAGCAGCGGGCCCCAACCTTTTTGGCACCAGGGACCGATTTCGTGGAAGACAATTTTTTTTCACGGACCGGGTGGGGGCGGGGGGGTTCATCATTGGGTCTTTCCCCCTTTTCAAAGAAGCTCTCCAGCGCGGTTTTGTTTTTTTGACTCTGTGGCTACTAAGGGTTAGAGCTTGTGGGCTTACTCATTGTGGCTACTAGGGGTTAGAGCTTGTGGGCTTACTCATTGTGGCTACTAGGGGTTAGAGCTTGTGGGCTTACTCATTGTGGCTACTAGGGGTTAGCTTGTGGGCTTACTCATTGTGGCTACTAGGGGTTAGAGCTTGTGGGCTTACTCATTGTGGCTACTAGGGGTTAGAGCTTGTGGGCTTACTCATTGTGGCTACTAGGGGTTAGCTTGTGGGCTTACTCATTGTGGCTACTAGGGGTTAGCTTGTGGGCTTACTCATTGTGGCTACTATGGGTTAGCTTGTGGGCTTACTCATTGTGGCTACTAGGGGTTAGCTTGTGGGCTTACTCATTGTGGCTACTAGGGGTTAGAGCTTGTGGGCTTACTCATTGTGGCTACTAGGGGTTAGAGCTTGTGGGCTTACTCATTGTGGCTACTAGGGGTTAGCTTGTGGGCTTACTCATTGTGGCTACTAGGGGTTAGCTTGTGGGCTTACTCATTGTGGCTACTATGGGTTAGCTTGTGGGCTTACTCATTGTGGCTACTAGGGGTTAGCTTGTGGGCTTACTCATTGTGGCTACTAGGGGTTAGAGCTTGTGGGCTTACTCATTGTGGCTACTAGGGGTTAGTGCTTGTGGGCTTACTCATTGTGGCTACTAGGGGTTAGAGCTTGTGGGCTTACTCATTGTGGCTACTAGGGGTTAGCTTGTGGGCTTACTCATTGTGGCTACTAGGGGTCAGCCTGTGGGCTTACTCATTGTGGCTACTAGGGGTTAGAGCTTGTGGGCTTACTCATTGTGACTACTAGGGGTTAGCTTGTGGGCTTACTCATTGTGGCTACTATGGGTTAGCTTGTGGGCTTACTCATTGTGGCTACTAGGGGTTAGCTTGTGGGCTTACTCATTGTGGCTACTAGGGGTTAGCTTGTGGGCTTACTCATTGTGGCTACTAGGGGTTAGAGCTTGTGGGCTTACTCATTGTGGCTACTAGGGGTTAGAGCTTGTGGGCTTACTCATTGTGGCTACTAGGGGTCAGCCTGTGGGCTTACTCATTGTGGCTACTAGGGGTCAGCCTGTGGGCTTACTCATTGTGGCTACTAGGGGTTAGCTTGTGGGCTTACTCATTGTGGCTACTAGGGGGTTAGAGCTTGTGGGCTTACTCATTGTGGCTACTAGGGGGTTAGAGCTTGTGGGCTGACCAAACACTGAGACTGGGACAAGTGCGCAGTGCGGGAAAGAGGCGCGGACTGAAGTGGTAAATAATAAAATAGTGGGGGCGGACCACGTGCGGACTCACCGCTCTCACCTCCTGCTGCTGCTGCTGCTGTGCGGCGCGGTTCCTAACAGGCCACGGGCCGGTACCGGTCCGCGGCCCGGGGGTTGGGGACCCCTGCTCTACAGGACCCGCGAAACAAGGATCAAACGCTCCATCCCAGTAAAAGATGTGGGTAGACTCGAGAAAATGCCCTGTGTGATCAAGCGGCGTGCAACGTTTATTTATGAGATTTAATCAATACCAATCGATATTCATTTGTACAAAAAAAAATGCGCAGTTCACGTAAGTGTAACAAAGCGCTCGTACACAAAAATGAAATAAACCAATATATACTGTAATGCGTTTAAGTTGTACTATGCCGGTATCAGCTATCCAACCACAATGAAAACAAGAGCAGCACGAGGTTAGAAAGGCGAGTCTTGAGTGCGGAATTTAAAAAATCCCACGGACGATTCCTCTCTCTCTCTCTCTTTTCTCTTACACGACTCGGCAGAGAGAGTTCTGCTTCGTCTTATTCTCCTCTCGTATGACTGATGTTACAGCGTGGTCCAGATGTCTTATGACCCCCCCCCCCCCCCTATTTAATTATCTAAAACTTCATATATTTTTTCAAAGTTATATTTTTAAAACAGAAATGGACATGCAAAGGAATAATATATTAGGAAAAATATATATATAGTCGGGGACAATTAATTTGGTGGTCACCATACATCTGGAACATCCTGCAGCCGCAGAACAACGGCTGCAAATTCCACTTGCGTTGTTGCCCCGGAGACCGGGAGATGCAATCGACACTCCGTCGCCGCGTCGATTGCATCGGCCGTGAGGAGGAGGCCGCTGCCCTTCTGCAACTCCGTTGCCACTTGCGAGAGCGCGCGGACACGCGACGACGTTTTGACACGGGGCCCCGGAACGAACCCCTCGTGGAGGTCCCTCGCCGGCCGAACGGAGTGAGCGGAATTGGGTGGGCAGGGTGCAAGTTGGAGTGCTGCTCGCGAGGGCACGGACTTGACTGCGCCCGATCCTTGCTCGACTTTGCGTAAACATATCTGGATTTCATAATAAAGGCTTTTGGGTTAGATCGCGTTATTTATAAATGTGTCGTAACCCTCCACCACCCGACACGGCCAATCAGCAAAAAAAAAGTGTCACGTTGACAAAAGACAAATAATTCACTACTTTAGCCCACCGGTGTGTTGAAGAATGAATCCACAACATTTACAGTTTGAGTACGACGTTTCGCTGGTAATTACATCCAGCATCATCGGGCAATTCGCCAGAATGGTAAAGCCCTCACTTGCTCCCGGTCTTAAATAGAGCAGCAGGGTGACGTCATCATTTAACTCATTTCAGGTGCAGTGATTTGAGGCGGGGGGGGGGGTATTGTAATTATGTAATCGATTAGTATGAGTTAAATGATGACGTCACCCTGCTGCTCTATTTAAGACCGGGAGCAAGCGAGGGCTTTACCATTCTGGCGAATTGCCCGATGATGCTGGATTTAATTACCAGCGAAACGTCATACTCAAACTGTAAATGTTGTACATTCACTCTTCAACACACCGGTGGGCTAAAGTAGTGAATTATTTGTCTTTTGTCAACGTGACACTTTTTTTTTGCTGATTGGCCCTGTCGGGTGGTGGAGGGTTACGACACATTTATAAATAACACGATCTAACCAAAAACCTTTATTATGAATAATATTGGTCGCGAAAGCCTACGTGTTATATCTGGATTTGTTTAAAAAAAAAAACGTGGTGGACACGTACCGTCTAAAGGTCGTAGATTCGACAGCACTGTTTGTGTACGTACGTTGAACTTCTTTCGCACCTTGCGTAGCCAACCGTGCTAATCGAGGCGCGGGGGCGACGGGCAACAGACTAAACAGAAAACAAATACTTCTATGGAAATTAGTTTTCAATCTCCTGTAGCTTTAAAAGTGCATGGCTCCATTGGCTTCCTAATAGGCGCTGCTCGGAAGCCATCTCTGCCTCGTGCGGTTTCGCTTCGTGCGCAACCCCACCCCCCACCCCCTTTTTTTAATGGAACGCATCTACCGCATGAAAAGCACGAGGGAGGGAAACCTGCATTTTGTACTCGCGGTCATTACGCGATCGCCTCCCTTGGACACTCAGATACGTCCCACCCATCTCGAGGGATTTTGCCAGTTTTTACAAACAACAAAAAATATTCGTTGTCAAAAAATTATTTTGGGACATTTGTGACGAAGGCCACGCGAGCAAAAGCCCCATCCGTGCGAATTCACGAGCGCGCGGCTGGACTCTCGCATTAATGTAAAGCCGCTTTTGCGATTCCGTGAGACTTATTAAGAAAGGGGGTCTTGCCCGGTGTCACAACATCCTTCACAATCCCATTGCATTTAGCGCGTGTTCTGTCGTAGCGCTTAGTAGCGGGGGGGGGGGGGGCGGGGGGGGGGGCTGCTCCTGTGACTGAACCAGCCGGAATGAGCGTGACGAGCTCGGGGAGTCGCGCGAACGTTGAGCCCTGGTGTTGATTATGAGCCGCGGGAGGCCGCTGTGCGATAGATATCAGGCGTTAGAGGCTGCCGCGGTGCAGTATAATTTGTATTGCGTACTCTACCATTGTTCCCACGACTCTGCTGCCAGCCTTCAGCAAGCCGTGCTGACCCAGCGCGGTGAAGTATGGCCAAACTCCACCACCCCTCCACACGCGAGGCAAGCGGAAGCCCTGATTCAGCCGTGGTCGGAGAAGAGGGCTTATTATATGTCCACACAACTGTGTCGATAACACTGATTAATTATACATAGCATTCTCTCTGCTATGAAGTAGGGCCAGTGCTAGAATCGTTGCCAATTATAAGCTGTATATGTTTCGCGTTTTAGGAACTGTGTGTGTGTGTGGATTCGCCGAGTATTTTATTGTTGTTCCGCTAACATCAATGGGTACACGTTGTAGCTGCAGAAGATCTTTGGAAATTGCATAATGTAACGTAACAGTGGGGGTGGGAGGGCGGTGAGATTTGTTGGTAGGTCCATTTCCAGGATTAGTTTGAATAAAATGTCGCGTTAGGTGTTCATAGGACATGCTGCAATAATGCTGCGCGCCAGATACCAACAGTTATTTTAACATGGACACTTTTTGTTTAAATAATTTTAAAAAACCCACTCACGTTTCATTATTTACTCTTGACTGAGCTTCCATTAATACAATGCAGACTCTGCCTCCTTATTTCTGGCCGTTTAAATAACGAGTATTGGGGTGGGTTGGTGGTGGGGGGGGGGGGCGATTGGGGTTATATTTGGCTGCGTAAATGGGAGCGTCATGGAAAATGTAATTCAGCAGTGTGTACCCAACGGAAAAAAGAGGTTAAGAGCTTGTAATGGCTGCATTGCGGAACGGGGTTGCTGAAATGCATTCTTGTTCATTAGTGTGAATAGCTTTTAATTATTTCCCTTGGACACGCTGTGCCGACTCCCGTTTCTGTCGCGTTTAAGATTATTTATTTTTCACAAAAATAAAAAGGTTTGCGTACGCGCAAAACAAAACAAAAAGGCGACGCAACAAATTCGACGCGGTCCGAGCAGTCTCCTGAAGACGATCGCTTGTGTTGCGATCGAAACTTCGTATTTTTACGTTACTTTTGTTATTTTCTTTGAACCTATCTACGTGACCTTACCGAAAGACCCATGAATATCAATGCCTGCGGTCACGAAAGCTTTAAGTCAAGATTTAGCCTAGACGAGTCGCAGAGTGCTGAGACGGAAACCGCAGAGTCTGTGGGTTCAACTCCCAACGTCTCTGCCATCCAAATTGCGATGAAGCTGGAGATGTTCTCTGAGTGCAGGGGATGCGGCAACCATCGGCTGCGAAGCCGTGGCATGTGACTCTTTAAGGACTGCTTCGTGACGTCATGTCCGCGTGCGTTCACGTGCATTGCGGCTCATGAAATATTGAGTTTTGTCCCGAATTCGAACCCAAAAAAATCGATATTCTTTGTTATTTTCTTTGCTGAAAATAACAAAGAAGATCGATTTTTTTTTGGGTTCGAATGCACTAAGACATGGAGCCTGCTGACCAGGCTCCATGTCTTAGTGCATGGAGCCTGGTCAGCAGGCTGAGACACAACACATCATTACCGTTTTTCCAGGATTATAAGATTCCTCATTTCAACACAACGCAAACGTTACGGGGTGTGCATCGTATGATCTGGCACGTTGTGCGTGCACGTGTGTGACCAGACAGTTGGCACAGTAGGAGGTACAGCCGGTACACCTGCCGGTCACCTCAGTCAGCCAACCCGTGGCACCTGGGGTCTGTCCCGTGATCCTCCTGTCAGCAGCGAGCCTTCGACACTTCACGTGGCAGCCTCGAAGTGCACCTAGCCTGACACAGGCACCGCCGTAGTGACGTCACAGTCCAGTCGTGGCGAATGGCCGGCTATTGGTTATTATTGGACCGGAGATGAGTGTAACTTTTATTGACACCGTGTTCCCGAGATGACGGGGGTGCGTCTTGCATTCCAGGGCGTCTTTCGATATCTGTAAAAGTTTTTTTGGTTTGGACATGTTTGTTTTGTTGTAGTACAGAGTTAGGCTGATGACTTTAATCTAAGTTTTCTTGTGGTTGTTGTTGTTTTTTTTGCACACAACGTTGGTGTACGGTGCTTTTTTCAGGAATATTTTGCTGTTTTTTTCATGAATTTTCTGTTTGCACAGTCACACATAGTCACTTTAAGATGTTTTTCTTGTTCGTGTTTTTGTTTGTTGTGGTTGCACCCGATTCAACAGCCGAATGGCTCACAGGGCTATACCAAAATAAATAAACTGAAAAGTGAAACTGTAGAATACGTTCTAACAAATTTGTGGGTATTTATCTATTTTTGTTTACTAAATGCCAACTCTGCGGATTCGAGCCTATTGATTCGAATGCATCGTGCAGGGCCGGATTAAGGTTCTTGTAGGCCCGGGGCACTTCTGTTTCGTGGGCCTTCAGTGATCGAATTTCTAAAAATTGGTAGTGCTGCTGCGCCACGTTACTGCTTCTCTCACGCGAAGCACAACAACGTCTCGTCTTCCCTCGCACTGCTCTCTAATTGAGAATGAGCGTATGCGAAAAAAACACCATTTGAAGATGTTATTTAGCGAAACATTTCAGTGAACAAAAAAATCTCCAAAAGTTCATCTCCGGCGTTAATTTCTCTTCACCTTGTGAAAAAAAAACACTGACATAACTCTCCTTATTCTTGGGTCTTTCGGTAAAGTCAAGTAGATAGGTTCAAAGGCTTTACCGAAATACCCAAGAATATGAATTCCTGCAGTCACGAAAGTTTGATTTCATGACTCTCCCTCTTTGTATATACACTGCGCCTATCCTTGCTATATAAATACATTTATTCAAGAAGATATCTTGGTTACATTTTTTTATCATCCATACAAACAATACAAAACATGGTCAACATCTTACTTTTCCGTAGGCCTTTTAGTTTCCTAGACTCAGTGCCTATTGTGGCCTGTTGAACAATACCGCCTTGGCATTGTGACAAACAGTATCGTAGCGCAATGTGCGGGGAAAGCGCTGCCCCCTGGTGTGTAAATACGTTTTTTTTTAAGTGTCACTTGAATACTCTTCGGTTCTTTCGGTAAAGTCACGTAGGTATAAAATAAAAGAAACCAAAGAGTATGGATTCCTGCAGTCACGAAAGCTTCAAATCAAGATTTGCCACTTGAATATTGTTTTTTTTTTTCGGGAAAAGTCCCGTGAACAGAATATCTCGCGCGTGCGGCAAATCGTCGGGCATGCACGGAGCTGCACTCCTCGGTGAGAGGAGTTCCCAATCGATTCGTCACGTCACGATGCAGATAGCAGAAGAAGATGTTTTTGTTTTAGAACCATCCATCTTTTTCATAGTCTCCAGATGCGGCCTTGTTGTCCCCCTGTTTGTATAACCACTTGTAGATGTGGTCGCCATCACAAGGCTCCTCTCGAGATCCCAATTGTCTTGTGAAGAAGTGATATATCACTAAACAATAAGAAAAAAAATCACATTAAGACTTTATAGTGGCTTGCCGTTCCCGTTTATTTTTATTGCCGTGGTAATCGTATGATCGTAAACTTTTAGATTTTATTTTGTTTTTCGCATCTTGACGGCAATTATCTTACATTGCACATTCCCTTTAAAATTGTTTGTACCATATAATTGCTCCCATGTGCGTGTATATTTATTTCTTCTAATTCATTTTCTCTGTGATTATAATTTTCTTGTCACGTGTATTTTTTTCTCATTATTTATATAGTCTATTTTTTTGGTAAATAAGTGGGGCTTTTTTTCTTTTTATTATCCTTGTAAGGGACCGGCTAATTGACGTGCAGCATTGTGGAATGCAATTGCATGAATGACGCGATGTAAAATGAAACATTATGCAAAAAAATAATTACTCGTTTCCCTCCCCACCAATATTTTCCTGTGCCGACCACTTTGGTGCGAAAGCGATGTGAAAATTTTTAGCTCGGGTTAATGGCAACCTCTGGAGCAAGATCGCGGCCCCACGAGTGGCAAATCGAGAAAATGATCGCCGCTAGCGAATCGGCGCCGTAGCCCGTGGCGAGACGGCCACCGGCGCCGTTTGATTGCCTGCCGAGCGGGGCCGCTGTGAGTCTCGGCCAGGCCACGTGGAAGGGGACGTCGCTGGAACCCAACGATTCTCCGTCGGGCCCCTATCAGCACCGCCAAGTTGTTCGGAGTTTATCGGGCGGCCAACATGAACCGCAGCTCCCGATCGGCGCGGTTGGCGGCGTACGGTGTCGAAAGAGGTTGCACGCGTACATTACGACTGGATTTGTTATTGTTGTTGTTATTGTTAGGCTTTGTTTACCCAGGAGAAAACTTCACTCACCGAGGCTCAACGGTTTTTTTTTTGCAGGGGAGGGGGTTCTGCCAGTGTTCGCAGTATGGGGAGGCGATGTTGCTGCTTTGCGTTATCCCAATTGAATAATTTGTAAGTAATTTTTCAGCAGCGGAATATTTGGCCAATATTAAGTTACATTTGATGGGGGGGTGGGGAAGGGCGGGGTGGGCGCGGGGAGTATTTTTGCTGTGGGAGAAAACTTGAGGAGCCAGAGGAAACCCATTCAGAACAGGGGGAGAACATATAAACATAGAATAGCACCCAAGTCGGGAATCGAACCCAAGTCCTTACGCTGCACATCCTCTCACAGGCTGGAAGAAGTCTTGTCCCACCAGCCGTGCCTTGGCGAAAATTATAACTTGAGCGTTTAACACGATTAGCAGACGAGCGGTGGCTGCGCTAGGCGCACGCAAGCTCAGCAAAAAGTGTAGGCCCCCAACTAGTTCGAGGGGTCCTGGCTGTATAAATGAGGTCGGAGTGAACCCAATATCAGCTCGAATTCAAATCCCAACAAAGTTAAAACGTGCATAAAATCGTTTTGCTGAACTTTCTCATCGCGATATTTTGTGTTTCTCTCTTTGCTCATCTCGCTTCATCCGTGTCCTATGTCTCCAATCTCTCTCTCGTTTCGCATAAAACCCTCGGACCTGTGTGCATCTCTCCTCTCTCATCACGTTGCGCCGATATCCTTCTGTTTTGTTGTCTACATTTCAACTCATCCCGCGAGCTCTCCATCCTCGTGCCTCCATCTCCTCTGTCGTCTCGCTAGGAGTTCATGAATCAAAATAGGCGGGGGGGGGGGGGTAATTAATTTCTGTGAAACAAAAAACCACCACAATAGCAGACGATGGTTCCTCTAAGATTACTCCCCGCATGAAAATCTGTCTGATGCTCTTGGCACACCACTGCCGAACACAATGAGCACCACACCATCTCCAATTATGAGGCTCTTGAGTATTCAAATGTTCACTATTCTGGCACGCAATGCGCGATGATTTCATGGAAATAACGGAGTCATCTCGGCGTGCCGATGGGGCCAAGAGTTGTTCTTTGGGTGGGGGGGTAGAAAAAAAACAACCCCCCCCCCCCCACTGCTGGCCTCTCATCAGGGCATCTGAGTGTTTGTGAGCCCTTGGGTGTCAGGGGCAGGCGGTCAGCATAAATGAAAACAGAATGTAAAAGCGCAGCCTTGGGTTTGAATAGCATTCAAGACTCGTAATGAATTAGTGTTGAAAAGACAAAAAAAAACACGTGTTTACTTGCAAAGAAAAAATCACGGCGATTTTTGTTTGTTGTGTTTCCTTTTTCTCAAATGAGTCATTAACGCAGTGACAATTCTTAGCCCGGAGCCGGCGGTGGAAATTCCGCAGTCCTACGGCAGGGCTCAGTCTGTCTAGAGGACAATCACTGTTGATGTCCCCACAAAGTGGTACTCTATACGACGGATATAATTATAAAGTATTTTATTTTTTAGCATTCACTTGAAAAGTTGTTCGTGATTCCCATCTTAGTTGGCCTCGTTATGATACTTGCAGCGCCTGTATTTGAGATTTTAAAGCGCTCATTGATAATCCAACTTTGAAGTCATGGTACTGTAAAGCAGCCCCCTCCCTAGCCCCTCTCTGTACGCCTGGTCATTCATCAGCAGTGAATAACTTTGGAGAAGTAGAAAAAGCTATCTGAGATGTAGCTCTGGGACATCTGCTTCCGTGGGCCGTTGTCCAACGCGAAAGGTCCACACCGCTGTGCAAGAGATCCAAATTGGATTATTCGTCTCGGGACGCGACGTCAATGGCTCCACAATCGGAATAACCTTTGGGGGGGATGGCGCGCTCCAAGACACAATATACACAATTGTTAAATGTGGCCAACCCGATAAAGTTCCTACAACGGGCTCTGTAAGTAAGGATGCATACGATCTGTAGCAATGAGCAGTATGTTTATTAGTGGTGAGGAGGGAGGGTTGGCTATGCACGTGGCCTGTAATTCAGCACTGTGGAGGCAACAAGGGTTTGTGGATCACACAAGAGTTGTACATCTCCCTTCCCATGGAGGAGGTGCCATACCCTGACTCCCCAGGAGGATGCAGTACAGTCTGTTTGGCATAGAGTGTTTCCCCCTCGCATGCATGGGTATTCTCCGGATGCTCTGGTTTCCTCCCACAACACTCGTTCAATTGGCCGATCACACCTTAATATATAGAGGAGCACAGAGCTTGGGCATTTGTTGGCGCCGGCTCAACCGTGCGGACTGCCTTCCTGCTCGTCTGTGGTTCTTCTCGCCTCCGAGTCGTTCGCTCTTCTTACGACAGCGAGCGGATACTTTTGTGGCGCATTGCTGCAAGTTGACATTATTATCGTTGTTGTTGTTGTTATTATTGCTAGAATGTTCCATGCGTTGGGAATGTGACGGGGCGTCACGGTGGCGAGATGTTCTTTACCTCACCTGGTGTACAGGAGTTTCGATCCTGACCCTGACGCCTGCTGTGTCTCTCTCCCCGTGGTGGTCGCGTGGATTTTTCTCCGGGTCCTCCAAGTTTGTCCCTCCACATTTAGAATCGACGTCACGCGTTTTCGGTTATTTGGCCGTGATAAATGTCCACGCGGTGAGCCCACTTCGTTGAGCTATCGTTTGTGATGGCCAGGTGGCATCCCAAAAAGAGCTATGTAGCTGTGTAGGCCTTATCCAGTAAAAAAAAAAGCAAAATAGTTTAGTATCGACATATTTTTTCTTTTTTCTAAAATGAAACATTTGTCCGTGCAGCGGGGTGCACGTGGCTAACGAACAAACGGGGCCCTCTTTGTGCGAAATTGTTCGCGGCGCCTCTCAGACAACCTCCGCGGGCCGCCCGTGGCGAAGCGACGCGGAGAAGTGGCACCGGACAACCGGTCCACCGGTCCACCATGCAACAGCCCAGCTACAGCCAGCTCCGTGCCGCGTGTGAACCGATGGCGGGGGAGCGCCCCCCTCCCCCCCGATGTGGCCTTCTCCCTGTGTCCGTGCCAGCGGGATGACGCCCCCCACCCTCCCCCCACCCTCCCTTCACCCTCCCCCCACCTCACCCCCCACCACACTCCCAACTGGGCGGTAATTTTCTGCTCGGCTGGAGCTGGCCGTCGCCACCGATTGTGCGACTGTCTAACGAGGATGGAGAGAGCTTTCGGGCGTCGTCGATTTCACTTGCTCGTTTGGCTTCTGAGGACCTTACGACTGGCCCAGCCAGTTTGTATTTGTTGGTATTGCAGATGAGAAGGCCACACTTGCAATTGCCTTTGTCCTGCTATCGTGGCTTTACAAATTTTACGAGGGATTCACTTGTTACATTGGCTTAGCCAGTTCGTTGGGGTTTATTTTTTTTAACAACCATAGATAGTTTATCTATTTAACGTGTGCGGTGTGTGTTTGTTTAAGTCCGGGTTTCGCAGCCGTTGGAGTTGGAGCTCGTAAAATTTGGGTCACCGCTGGATGGATCATGGATCGTTAGCTTCGACAGGAGGTCGGTGGGGGACTGATAATAACAATAGATAGTTCCACTCGTTAGGGTCAATGGTTCACCTTTGGCAAGCTCAAAGATCATTTCATCGGGGACCATTGAATCGAGTCCATGTCCCGGTACAATACAATTCATTGTGGCTTTACACAGCGTCCAAATGTCCACTGCATCTCAAGACAACTGTACAGCACAACGCGCGATGCGGATTAACGGTCCCGTATAAATGTGATCGTATCGCTCGCATCAAAAATGTTGTTGAATAACAAGGGGTGTATTTGTATTGTATAGAGAGGCATTCGGTCATCAGCAGGGCGTGAAAAATGGTGTTCCTGGAGCCTAGACTTGAGCAGCAGCAGCAGGGAGCCATCAGCACAGATGGCTGGGTAAAGGGCGTTTGAGACCACGGGGGCAGCAGAGGACAATGCGTCATGGTGGACGTTTCCCCATATGCTTCGAATCTACAGTTTATCGAATTCCTGCGCTTCATCGACGTCAAGAACTCCTCTTATGCATGCACCACCATCGTGTCCCCGCTGCACAATCACCCTCTACAGTGCACCTTTTGAATCTAGATAGAAGACTCGTTTTTTGAGAACTGCTTTTATGTGTTTCAGTTTTAGACGAGGACCGTCGCTGACTTACCACACTCTGAGAACCACTGCTCGAGATGTTACGATCTTGGGACGTCCTCGCAGCAGCCCAGATGCGCTTCTGCGGCCGTCTGGAACGCTCCTCCTAACCGATATTCGGAAGCCACTGGGAGCTATGCACTTTTATCTAAATTTTGAAAACTCGTTTCTTGAGAACTGCTTTTTGTGTTCAGTTTGTTGTCCTTCCCCCCGCACCTCCGATTAGCACGTTTGGCTGCGTACGGAGCGAAAGAAGTTCAACGTACGTACATACACACGAAGTCAAGAACTGTTGGAATGCGAACAACCCCGCCGTTGTAATGTTTCCAGACGTTAATATTAGGGGGCAGTGGTTGCCAAGAAGACGAGTAAATTCACACCATAAGCAAGAGAGACACAGGATGCCCGAGGGATCGTAAGACTTGTAACCCAATCCTGCGGACGGTCAGCAAACAGCGGCGTTGTGAAGACACGCGGTTTTATGTTTTTGTAACGGAGAGCTCTTGCCAATAACAGCGGATTATCCAGCGGCATTTGCTTAACGGAGCTGTCCCTGCTGATTAGACCCAGAAGGCCGAAACCGGTCCGGAGTTCCCTCGCTAGACCAATTGCTGCTTGATCATTTTGGCCTGCTAAAGCCACTCAGCTGATTGCCTGAAGCACACTTTCATTTATATTCGGAAAGACAGCACGGATTTTCTGCGTTCGTGTATTCGCTTGCACTTGAGAGGTAAGGACAAGTCTCTGCGGCCAGAGCCGTCGACATTTATTCGAGAGGCAGTGAGGTGACCCGCGCAGCTCTGCCGTGCGAGGTTTTCATCCTTTGCTCGCGATCGTCTGCCACAGCGTGGCGTGCTTTGCTGCTGCTGCTGCTCCTGCTGCAGTGTCTCTGCAAGGTAAAGGGGCTAGCCTGATTAAACCGCGCCAGCCTCCGCTGCGCCACATGGTCACGATCATGGCTGACTTACCCCGAGGTGACCTCACGTGCCACCTTGTAAGATCACCTAGCCCCAACTGGCCTGGGAAAGCCCCACGTTCCGTTGTATCGCCTGAGACGCGTGTGGTGTACACTTGAGAGACACGCGTCGGAGGAACGATCGTTTAATTATCTCAACAATGCCCTGCGTTGTTAGAGGGTTATATGAATGAGGCTTTTGGAGAAGGTATTAATAGGAGATTATTAATGGAGGGTTATTAACAGATGAGTATTATTCATGATAAAGGTTGTTGGGTTAGATCGCGTAAGTACAAATGCGTCGTAACACTCCACCACCAGACACAGCCAATTAGCAAGGGCTTTGTCACATAAATAAAACGCCAATTAGTTACTACTTCAGCCCATCGGTGTGTTGGAGAGTAAATTAAAGAAATGTTGTAGATGTTATAATTGGCTGTGTCGGGTGGTGGAGGGTTACAACACATTCATTCTTACGCGATCTAAACCTTTATTATGAATAATATTGGTCGTGACAGCCAACGTGTTAAACAGATAAGTATTACTAGAAGGAGGGGAAAGTGGGGGAAAGGGGGGGAGTGGTGGCACACTGGTTAGCGTATGACTCCTAGAACCTGGAGACCTCGCTTAGCTTCCGATCCACCGGCTAACATCAGTGGCGAGTAACATCTGAGCAAGTTCTGAGCTCGCGTTACACCGAGCCCGCATTTATGACTGGTGACGTGCGGTCAAACAACCCCGCCGACTGACACGTGCTTCGATAGCACTCACCCAGGGGTGGGTTGATAAGAGGTGTGTAATCGATGTATTTATTTATAATTTTCTTCAAAAGAGGGGTATGAACAAAGGGTTGCACTGAGTATATATTTCCAATCGCCTCCTGACCCCGCCGAACGGCCGACCGGCCCTGGTCCGTTCTGATGTCGGCAGAAAGGGCACGGATCCTTTGTTACCACCCTCAATGAGCTCCCGCGGCTGCCTATAGGCTCAGCCCCCCCACCCTTACAGCTCCTCATCCTCGTTTAGGTTCGGTGGAAGCTGTGCTAGGCTACGCCAAGATCTGTCTGTGCTGAAAATTTCCCGTGTGTGGTTTTGTAACGGTATGGAAGTGGGATGCGAGCATGGGTGGATTTTGCGTGGGGGGAGAGGGGGGGGGCACGTGGGGGTGGCAACGCCCCTCCCCCCGCCCCTAAACTGGACACCTGCTATGGTTTTACGTCGAACCCGTTTCTTGCAGGGAGGGTCCTCGCCTATGAGTATCGGGATATTCACCAGCACTGGTTCAAGCGAGGCCGACTCTGCTGATGGGACAGCGATCGCCAAACCAGTCCAGAGTTAGGCTCGTGTTGAGCCCAACGCTGCCAATAAGATGCACTCCCAGAATACTTTCATTGTGCGCGTCGAGGCAAATATGGGAAGGCGAGGGGCGGGGTCGTTATTTATTTCTGATTTGTAAACCCAGTACTGTTCGCTTCTCAGCGGTCGTGGTAGTTAACATCTCCTAGCCACCGTGATGATGATGAGAGACAGAGACACACACACAAACTCCAAAGGCACAGCCAGGCGTCAGTGTCGGGATCGAACTCACGACCTCCTGTATACCGGGCGAGGTACTTAACATCTCCTAGCCACCGTGATGATGATGAGAGACAGAGACACACACACACACTCCTAATATACAGCAGGCGTCAGGGTCGGGATCGAACTCACGACCTCCTGTATACCAGGCGAGGTACTTAACATCTCCTAGCCACCGTGATGATGATGAGAGACAGAGACACACACACAAACTCCAAATGCACAGCCAGGCGTCAGTGTCGGGATCGAACTCACGACCTCCTGTATACCAGGCGAGGTACTTAACATCTCCTAGCCAACGTGATGATGATGAGAGACAGAGACACACACACACACTCCTAATATACAGCAGGCGTCAGGGTCGGGATCGAACCCACGACCTCCTGTATACCAGGCGAGGTGGTTAACATCTCCGAGCCACCGTGATGACCCCTGGCTGCCTCCACGCACCCAGCAGCTCTGAGCTGCGCGGCTCTCGTCCTGCCAGATGGGGGTGAAGGAGGAGGGGGGGGGGCGACTGCGTGGCTGCGGCGACGGTGACGGCGCGCGCCGCTCGGGAGCCGTTCGAGATCGATGGCTCCGGGGCGCTCCCTCGCCGGAGGAGTCGGTGACGTGGCGAGGCGGGTGGCGCGGTGCGGTTTTGAGTTTGGCGAGGAGTTCGTGCCAAACGCACTGCGCCGGATTAACCTGCGGATTCTCAAGCGCGCGCTGCCCGTTTTAACAACAACAACAACAAAACAAACAAACTAACAATGACGAAGCAATGGTCAAAGATAACGGACAATACGAGCGCACTGCATGCAGAGCCGCGTCTCGCGTTTGCCCACGCGCGGTCGTCATTGACGGGAGGCCGTGACCTGACGAGCGGGAGAGACGAGGGCTTTGAGGCCGCCGAACCTTTTCGTTGTCACCTCGTCGGCCACGTCGTCACCGAAAGGGCATGGCCGCCCCAAAAGTGTGGGGGGGGGGGAGATGGGAGGGAGAGATGGGGGGGGCGGGGTGGGGGTGCAATTTGCCCCGGACGTCACACAATGTTGTTGTCGCAAATGAATAATAGGGCCCACGCGTGGCAATCTGGTACGGCATCCAGGAACCTCTGGGCAGCCCTGCAATGGGAGGCGAGGGAAGGAGGGAGGGGGGGAGGGAAGGAGGGAGGGAGGGAGGGAGGAAGGGAGGGGGGGAGGGAGAGGAGGGAGGGAGGGCATTTAGGTGGCAGAAAGCGACGCAGCAGAATTTATGCTCCGGCAATGGCTTTGCTCACGTAAACACATAAACCACTGCTTTCTTCATAGCGGATCAACAGTTCACGCCACTCGGTTGTAACTTTCTCCGTCGTTTCCATCGGCCGTGCCGGATGATGTGCGGGGGGAGGGGGGTTAGCATGGTTTCGAACCGGCGACCTCGGGACCGCGAGTGGAGCCTGCTGACAATTACCACCGCCAGCGGTTTAGCGCACGGCAGCGAAACAGATTTGACCGTTTTGCAACGCGGACAGCTTGCGACGCAGGCGTCTCGCGTGACACCGGCGGCGCATTAGGAGGCTGCATTCGTCTGTTTTGACAGCAGCCCTAGCTGGTTTTTTTTCCGTACCGCAAACGAACCAAACCCACCCCCCCGAGGAGGCCGCATTATTGAAGTGACACTTTAAAGGGCCAATTACACACACGCACACAGCCGCACCAACTCGTTCTCATGCAATTTCAGCCACGACAGCTTTTTCGGTAGTTTAAACATAATAATAGTAGTAATGAGGGGGCGATAATAGTGTTTTTAAAAATGCACATTTAACGTGCGGAATTGTTGTTTACGAATCGCGGGACGCGGGGGGTTACGTAAATTGCCGTTTGTGTGCGCATCACATTACGGGTCCAGTTAGCGAGTCAGTCTGTCGAGGTATCCCCCCCCACCCCTCTCTTCTCTCATCCGTCAGTCTTCGCACGAAGATGATGAGACGGAGTGAACCCGCTACCACTCTCGGGCTTCCTCGGGTCCTTCGTTTGGTCATGGCGATCGCCTCCTCGATGCCAGCGGTTCTCGAAGTGTGGTCCCCGGAACCACCAGTGGGGTCTGCGACGGTCCTCCAGTGATCGTCTTTGTCCGATATCAGCGTTTCTGAAACTTTTTTTTAGCCCGCGGTCCACTCAGTCGGTGGAAACATTTCTGCGGAACCACACAGACCCCCATCGCTGTGACAAAACGCATTCACTTTTCTCTCTCCCTCTCTCTAAATGCCAGCAATTCACAATTATTTATATTACGCAGTTGTAAGGTTAACTTTGTTTTAGAGGGGGACATTGAGATGTTAAGGGTAAGTTTAATCATGGTTGTTTACCTAACTTCATTTTTCAATGAAATTTCACAAGTAAAATATTGACGAATGTCCGAAACAAAATGGTCTAAAGGTTGTCGTTATGGTGCGAATCAACCCGCGTTTACATCACATCCCACAGACTACCTGGAGGACCACAGCTGACCACTGGTGGTGCGGGAACCACGATTTGAGAACCACTGCTCTAGAAGTTACGAACTCCGGTCTTCCTCGCAGCGGCTTTCGACTAGCTATCGAACAAAGGAGGTGGCCACTGCATTGCGGGCTTTCAGACGCGGTTACGCGGTCGTCTGGAAAGCTCTTCCTTCCGATATTATGAGCGGGAATCGAACTCGGATCGCCGGGTTCATAGCGCAGCGTAGCGCTAACCGCTACACTGCACACACACAAGCAGCCACAGCGGACGCGGGACTGAATTTCGATTCCGAGGGCCAGCCCAGCGACCTTCTTACACCCTCCCGGATCCGCGCGGGCCTGCCCTCTGACCCCCCCCCCCCCTCCAAAAAAAATATGCGCCCAGCAAAGAGGAGGATGCACCTGCTGTGAGTCCGGAGATCGATCGATCGTCGTCAGTCAGTCACGGTGCTGCCGTTTACCGCTCATCACCCACCATGGCCGTCGTATTTCACGGCGCGGACACCGTTTTCGTTCCGTGTGCTTATGGGGGGGGGCGGATTGGTGGGGGGGGGTGGCTGGAGGGGGGTGGGGTGGGTGGGTTTCGTTGCTTGAGTGGCGCTGAGCGGAGTGTGTGTGTGGAGTCGGGCCGCAGGGATGGGGGAGTGGCAGGCCGGAGAGAGTGCGTGGGGGGGGTGGTCTATGTGCTTTGGACTCTCGGATTTACGCTGACAGCTGGCGCGCACACTCCGGAAATATGATTATTTTAGGGCACCCTCTCCAAGCGAACGATCGTGAACTCGTGCAGTGAGTGTCTGGGGGTTATTGGCTAAAGCTGTGGCAAGAATGGTTTTGTTTATTTCGCTGTTTTGTCGTGCCGTGGAAATTTAGGGAGGGTACAGAGAGAGAGAGAGAGGGAGAGGAGAAGCTGGTATAAAGGCTACGGTCTTATAAGCACAGCTTGTTGAAATCTGTGCAGAGACGCAAAGCCTCATCTTGCAATGATTATGCTCTTGTGGGTCATTGGAGTCAATGGGGGGCGGGGGGGATTATCAAGAAAACAAATCTATATTGTAGACTACATCCAAGAAAATAAAAATAATAAAATCGTCAACTTACACAAATAAAAAAATACAAATTGAACATTCGTGAACCAACACTGCTCTAAACGGAAATATATATACTGTAATAGGTGACATTTCGAGCAATGTCTCTCCATCATAGCATACATTAATCATCACTGTCCCTGCACCAACACGGTATAAAAAAACCCAACGTACTAAATAAATACATAACGTGGAAAAAGAATCCACCTTTTGCCATTGGCACTGCCTGATAACGTTTTTTCGGGACAGTGGCTTTTATTCAGAGCAAGAGAGAGGGGCAGAGCGACTGGCTGGCCCACCATTGACTGCCTTATCACACCCGGAGGTTCACACTTTACGGTGCAAGTACCTTGAATGGCTTTACCTGGAGCCCAATCATTTGTTACGGCTTCATTTGATTTTACAACCAATATGTAACACCCCCCCGTCGTTTAGATGCCTGTATTTTTACCCCTGCAGTATCCCTCGCCAGTGAGATTCGTCGTCTCGTCGTGAGCGCTCGCTGCGGCAAAACAAAGCCCGTCTGAAATAGATGCTCGCTAACAACTCTTTGTTAAAAAAAATACACAATAGTCAAAGGGCTATCGCTGTTTTTGTAACGAACAAACACACTCGCTTTGAGCATTTGTTTTATATCAAACAGAGCGGCAATGATCAAAGTGCAGCAACACTGCCCAATCCCCGGGGTTATTTGAACCACAGAGAGGCCGCAGATTTCGCTTCGAGTCGCGACGAAGACAAGGAGCCCCCCTCCCCCCCCCCCCCCAGTGAATCTCACCGAGCCACGGCACTCGCGCCTGCGTTCAAGGCAGACACCGATCGTGGCCCAAAGCCACTGCCGAGCCCACAACTGCAGACGCTCTGCCGAATGACAAAGACAAAGATCCCCCCGTATAGCCTGGAACAGACGGTAGGGGCAAGTGCTGTTAGAGAGTAGTCACCTACAGTGAGGGAAAAAAGTATTTGATCCCCCTGCTGATTTTGTATGTTTGCCCACTGACAAAGAAATTATCAGTCTATAATTTTAATGGTAGGTTTATTTGAACAGTGAGAGACAGAATAACAACAACAAAAATCCAGAAAAACGCATGTCAAAAATTGTATAAATTGATTTGCATTTTAATGACGGAAATAAGTATTTGACCCCCTCTCAATCAGAAATATGTCTGGCTCCCAGGTATCTTTTATACAGGTAACGAGCTGAGATTAGGAGCACACTCTTAAAGGGAGTGTTCCTAATCTCAGCTTGTTACCTGTATGAAAGACACCTGTTCACAGAAGCAATCAATCAGATTCCAAACTCTCCACCATGACCAAGACCAAAGAGCTTTCCAAGGATGTCAGGGACAAGATTGTAGACCTACACAAGGCTGGAATGGGCTACAAGACCATTGCCAAGCAGCTTGGTGAGAAGGTGACAACAGTTGGTGCGATTATTCGCAAATGGAAGAAACACAAAAGAACTGTCAATCTCCTTCGGCCTGGGGCTCCATGCAAGATCTCACCTCGAGGAGTTGCAATGCTCATGAGAACGGTGAGGAATCAGCCCAAAACTACACGGGAGGATCTTGTCAATGATCTCAAGGCAGCTGGGACCATAGTCACCAAGAAAACAATTGGTAACACACTACACCGTGAAGGACTGAAATCCTGCAGCGCCCGCAAGGTCCCCCTGCTCAAGAAAGCACATATACATGCCCATCTGAAGTTTGCCAATGAACATCTGAATGATTCAGAGGACAACTGGGTGAAAGTGTTGTGGTCAGATGAGACCAAAATTGAGCTCTTTGGCATCAACTCAACTCCCCGTGTTTGCAGGAGGAATGCTGCCTATGACCCCAAGAACACCATCCCCACCGTCAACATGGAGATGGAAACATTATGCTTTGGGGGTGTTTTTCTGCTAAGGGGACAGGACAACTTCACCGCATAAAAGGGACGATGGACCGGGCCATGTACCGTCAAATCTTGGGTGAGAACCTCCTTCCCTCAGCCAGGGCATTGAAAATGGGTCGTGGATGGGTATTCCAGCATGACAATGACCCAAAACACACGGCCAAGGCAACAAAGGAGTGGCTCAAGAAGAAGCACATTAAGGTCCTGGAGTGGCCTAGCCAGTCTCCAGACCTTATTCCCATAGAATATCTGTGGAGGGAGCTGAAGGTTCGAGTTGCCAAACGTCAGCCTCGAAACCTTAATGACTTGGAGAAGATCTGCAAAGAGGAGTGGGACAAAATCCCTCCTGAGATGTGTGCAAACCTGGTGGCCAACTACAAGAAACGTCTGACCTGTGACTGCCAACAAGGATTTTGCCACCAAGTACTAAGTAATGTTTTGCAGAGGGGTCAAATACTTATTTCCCTAATTAAAATGCAAATCAATTTATAACATTTTTGACATGTGTTTTTTATGGATTTTGTTGTTGTTATTCTGTCTTTCACTGTTCAAATAAACCTACCATTAAAATTATAATGTCTTTGTCAGTGGCCAAACGTACAAAATGAGCAGGCGATCAAATACTTTTTTCCCTCACTGTATGAAGGCCGGCACGGCACACGAGGGGTTGGGTGGCCAACACCACGCCCGGCTGCCTTTGTCTCCCCAGTGGCGATGTTTACACATCGCACCAGGTACTCATTTGAGGCTGAGTCGACATAAGGGATGCCTAGGACCGGTTCAGATATTTGCCACCTTCATTGGTTGGTCGTGAGCACACAGACACGCAGACACACAGACACGCGGACACACAGACACGCGTGCACAACAAAGACATATTCCACTGTAGCCTAACCAGACTGTTGGGGCAAGTGCTGTTAGCGAGTAGCACCTATGAAGGCCGGCACAGCACACCGAGGAGATGGGTGGCCAGCACCACGCACGGCCGCCTTTGTCTCCCCAGCGGCGCGGTTGTTACACATCCCACCAGGTACTCATTTTCGTTTGTTGTCCTTCCCCGCGCCTCCGATTGGCGCTATTGGCTGCTTACGGTGGACCTCGAGGAGGCCCACGGCCGATTCACACACACACACAGGCACACACGTGCACGCGTACGCTCCCTCTCACACGAACGCGTAAGCCCCCTTAAATAGCCCTTCGCACCTTCCTCTATCGAAATAGTTGCCCTGGATGTATTTACACAGCGCGGCGTGAATTGTTGGCACGACTGAGTCTGAAGCTGGCGTGGGATTGGGTGGATAAGGGAGCGGTTGATGGGGGGGGGGTGCAGCGGCTGCGTCGGTGCGTGGGGGAAGGGAACCGGGGGGGAGGGAGGGAGGGAGTGGTCACATGAGCCATCACCAGCTGCATAATTGATGCGCGATTTTCCCCCTGCCTCTTTGTACCCTTTGTTTGTTTGAGCCTCGGGCCCCCCTCCTGCTCAGCAGCATGAACGGGGCTCAAACCGAAGGAGCGGAGCGGCCACACGGCCAAGTCCTCTCGCGAGGGCACGCGCCTTCTCGCTCAAGCTCCCGCAAAGTTTAGAGCAATTACCGAGTGCTCGAGTTCATTGCCTCCGGTCGCTCATTAAGGTTTAATTTTTTTTTTCAGAGGGTGTTTGTCTGGTGTACGTTGCCACGTGATCAGCCACTTCGTTTGAGCCGTCATTTTGTGGTCACGTCGCTTCTGAAAAAAAAAGATCAGTGGGCCTTACCTGGTAAAATAAAGAGAGTTTTATTTGATCGTTATCGGTATTACATTTTTGTTCTCACTGTTGTGAATTTTTTTTTTCTGGATGTCACAACCCGGCCTGGCCCTCCAACCCGAGCCGCTCTGCCCGTGGATTTAAACGCGACGCCCATCCAATCAGTGGGGGGAGGGGGGGGCACGAGTAAACAATGCCACCCATTGGAGCTCACGCTGGACTTTAGACCTGGCAGGGGGACAGAGCGGAGTCGAAGCCCCGGGTGGCGGCCAGCGGGAGATTCATTCAGCGCCAGCGCTGGGGACCTGCCCGGCGAACGCGACGCTGGGACATCGGTTGACGGCGCGGTTCACGCCACGTCAGCCTCTGGCGAGGGGGGGGGAGGGGGCGAAGTTGTGGCGAGGTGCAGCACAGGGTGGGATGGTGGGGGGTTGAAAACAAAAGTGCGGATAACGCCGCAAACATTTTAGCTCGCCAGTGTACTCGGGCAATTCGGAGGTGCCGCGGTTTCGGGACGATGCTGCCGTTTGTGAGAAACGACGAGGCCGGGCTGCCCGACGTGGCCACCCCTTTGCCTTGACCGCTTCGGACGCCGTGGACTCTTCGTCGGAAGCGAGCGCGGTTTTTTTTATTTGGTGCCATCGCAAAGACGCGGCGGGGCAGTGGCACGTGGAATTTGTACCGCGCTCCCGAGAGAGCCCCTTGTCGACTGGCAACTCACCATGTTCAACCTGAAGGCGTTCTGTCTGGACTACTGGCACTTCTTCTGCCCGCAGCCCAAGGGGGGCACTTACAAGAGGTATTCCCAGCGCGAATCTCTCCCTGCCCCTTGCACCGTGTTGTCGTGCGATGCCACCGTGGCTGCGCGACTCTGTGTGTGTATGTGTGTGTGGGGGGGGGGGGGGAGAGACAAAGGCGGCCGGGCGTCGTGCTGGTCACCCACCCCCACCCCCCCCCCCTTTGTGTGCCGTGCCGGAATTCACATGTGCTCGCTAACAAGCGCTTGCCCCAACAGTTTGTTAAGGCTCTACGGGGGATGTTTGTCTTTGTGCGTGTGAATATGTGGGGAACGGGAGTGCAGTAGCTCGCTGCTTTACAAACCCGGCGGCGTGAGTTTGATTGCCGCTCGCGGCCAACATCAGTGGCAAATATCAGAATCAGCACTGGGGAGACAAAGGCGGCCGGGCGTTGTTCTCCCGGCCACACCACCCTCTCGTGTGCCTCGTATGGTTAATAGGTGCTACTTACTAACAGCACAGTCCTTGCCCCAACAGCCTGAGTAGGCTACATGGGGGGTGTCGGGGGGTCTTTGTCTTTTGGTGATTCTTGTTGTTGTATCTTAGCAGGTAAGGCCCACTGAGCTATGTAGTTCTTTTTCAGAAGCGAGCTGGCCACAAATGATAGCTCAACGAAGTGGCATATCACGTGGAAATTCAGAAGCGACCTGGCCACAAATGATAGCTCAACGAAGTGGCATATCACGTGGAAATTCAGAAGCGACCTGGCCACAAATGATAGCTCAACGAAGTGGCTTATCACGTGGAAATTCAGAAGCGACCTGGCCACAAATGATAGCTCAACGAAGTGGCTTATCACGTGGAAATGTAGAGCAGCCAATTACTCTAAATGCACGTTGATTCTGAATGTGGAGGGGAAAACCCGGAGGACCCGGAGAAAAATCCACACGACCACGGGGTGAGAGAACATTCTAACTCCAAATATACAGTAGGCGTTAGGGTCGGGATCGGACCCACGACCTCCTGTACACCAGGCGTAGTAGTTAACATGTCGCCACCGCGACGCACCAACACGTGCATAAAGCACGGTTGCATACCGGGATATCTGCCCTGTGGCCAGATTGCATGCTTATTGATTTGGCTGTCACCGGTATCTTCTGTGGAGAATCACCAAGGTCCCCACTGGCTGCTGATACAAAGTGTCCCATCGCCTGCCCCGCCAGCTGACCTCACCCTCGCTGTGGCTAGCAACGCCTCCCTCGCTCGTTAAATCAAGAGGCTGCTGTGTCCTCATTTTTTTTGTCAACGGTTGCTGAGAACTCTGTGTGTCGGGTTGTGTGCAGTAGATGTTTTATTTTTTATGCATTTAGAACGATGTAACTACGTTAATTGAGGTTTCTAGTACAACACCGGCAAAGCAACGCCATTGCCTCTAGATTACAGAAGTGTTCTTCGCTAATTTTCAGAGGGGCGAGCTTGGCGGGGGGGGGCACTTTCGCCGATAAGACATCACCAGTGTGAGGAGGGCCGCCGCACGTTTGAAACCATTGGGGGTTTGACAGCAGCACGATAATGATGATGGGGGGGGGGGAGTGATTTCACTCTTTGTGTATTGTCGGGAGGACGCACGAAAGTCCCCCAGTGGTCGCCAGTGGCCCGCGGGGCCTTGCATTGAAGAACACTGGTTTGGACGAATTTAAGGGCTTTAATAAATGTATTATGCAGGTTTTAGGAAACACCGTCGTAGAGGATTGTAGGAGCGCTGGTAATTCTCCCACTCACGCACATGGCCTCTCTGTAGAATGCCTAATAAACAGCTTACTGATGATGATGATGATGGGGGATGTGTTCACATTCGTGTATTGTCAGGGGCCGCACTAAACACTGCCAGGGGCCGCCAGTGGCTGCATCACAGAGTGGCCGAGTGGCTCTGAGGTCAGAGTGTTCATTTGGCACTGCTGAGCCTCTGATTAAGCCAGGCTCCCAAGTGTAGCAAGTTGATGGTCTCAGCCCAGTCGCTTATGACTCACACACAGAGCCAAAGACTCACATAAGAGGCCAATAGATTCTCACAAAGACTTGCAGACCCACATATGCGTGGTTGTGATTCAACTGGGTTCTCTAATGCAGTGAGTTGATGATCTCATTTGGTCATTAATGACTAATAGAGACCCATAGACTCTCACAGAGACCCGTAGACTCTCACAGAGACCCATAGGCTCACATAGACGTTCATGATTCAACTGGGTTCTCTAGTGTAATGAGTTTATCGTCTCAGCCCGGCCACCAATGACTGAACGATAACATCCTCATTAAATTTGGTTCTGCACCTAATTAATTTAATTTCCATTTCTGAGAATAAAAAAATATTGTTTTTGATTGTCACGTGATAAACACGACTCTCCTGTTTGGCAGGGTGGGGAAGTGGGGCCCCCTCCTCCGTGGACTAGAGGTCACTTGAGGTGAACTCTGTGATATCCGCTTCTGTGGACCATTATAAACTAAACGATACTCTTTGATTTAAAGCTTTCGTGACTGCAGGGATTCATATTCTTGGTTCTTTCGGCAAAGGCACATAGAAGGGAAATAATAAAATAATAAAAATATAAAACAATAAAATTATCACGACGTTTCGACTGCAACACAAGCAATCGTCATCAGGTGTGCTTGTGTTGCAGTCGAAACGTCGTGAGAATTTTATTGTTTTATATTTTTATTATTTTATTTTTTCCCTTCTACGTGACTTTACCGAAAGAACCAATAATATAAACGATACTCTTTAATTTACCAGGTAAGGCGAACACTGAGCTAGCTATGTTGCTCTTTTTCAGAAGCGGCCTGGCCACAAATTACATCTCAACGAAGTGGCTTGTCACGTGGCAATTTATAGCAGCCGAATACTCGAAACGCGCAATGTTGATCCTGAATGTGGAGTAAGAAAAAACCGGAGGACCCGGAGATAAATCCAAGCGACCACAGTGAGAATATGCAAACCCCAAATATATAAGCGTCGTCAGGTGTTGGGATCGAACCCATGCCTCTTCTGTACCAGGCGAGGCAGTTAGCATCTCGCCACCGTGTTGCACTGTTCTGCGATGGCTACAAATGAATACATTGTGCATAACAAGATAGCCGATAGCACAATTGGGATAAAATTGAGGACAATTACGTTGACCCAGAATGCAATAAAAATGCGTTAATTAGATCGTGCTATATAAACTGTTCGCTGTTTTTGTTTAGTAAAATGTACGTTTTCTTTTTTTGCTGCCAGATTTTCCGTCGTGAACAAGGTCCATCGGTTTCAACATCGACTGCTCATTTTCATCCAGATGTCCTTGTTTTATTTCGCCTCTCATCGACGCAACCATTCCACTCCATTATTTCGTCATCTGTTTCGTTTTTACGCGTGGGTTTTTTTTGTGTGTGCGTGTTTGTGTTGTCTTGTGTGTGACAAAGCCCATAAGGGAGGCGAGGGGCGGGGGGAGAAAATTGGCTTCTTGTAAACAACTACCACGGCAAATGAAAACAATTATGTAAATTGGGGACACTTCCATTGTGCCGCGATGAAGCTCATATGTCAATGATGCATCGGGTGTGACTGTAGCCGCAAACTGTCAGCGAGGATATACCGAATTAGCTGAGCTCGTTGTATCAGTCAGTGTCAGACTGATACAATTCCACTGCCCATGAATCGAACTCTGAGATGGCGAGGCGTTATCTCCCTCGCCTTTTATGCGGGACGTTGTGAGTTCGGTCCTGACCCCGACGCCTGCTGTATATTTGGGGTTTGCGTGTTCTCCCCGTGGTCGCGTGAATTTCCTTCCACGTTCAGAATCAACGTGCGTTTAGATTGGCTGCTGCTATACATTTCCCAAATGATAAGTCACTTCGTTGATACGTCACTTCGTCGCTTCAGTAAAAGAGCTACATGGCTCAGTGAGCCTTAGCTGGTAAAATAAAATAAAAAATCACACAAAGACAAAAACCCCGTGTAGCCTACTCAGGCTGTTGGGGCAAGGGTTATGCGATTAGTGAGCAGCACCTATGAAGGCCGACGCAGCACACGAGAGGGTGGTGTGGCCGGAAAAAAATATGCCGGCCCTCCTTTGTCTCCTCGGTGCTGATTCAGAAATGTGCCACTGATGTTGGCCGTGAGCGGCAATCAAACTCAGTCCCGCTGTCTGCGATGAGCGTTCTCTAAATTCGATGTCGGTTGGGGAAGAGGGTTTCGGTACTGAGCGCCTTCTCTCCACACGATTATTTTTGTTGTTACCAGAAAGGTGGCCGATGTCTTCATCACCTCTAACGGCGATGGGCACGCGGGGTGGGGGGCATTTTGCCACGGTGGTGGTTGGCGGCGGTCTTTTTGGTTGTCTCGTTGAGGCGTCAATTTCGGACCCATTCGTCTCTGAAATTCGCTGAGTATTCAGTGACCTCCCCGTTGCCACGAATGGAGGTTTTTTTATTGTATCCGCTACGGATTGGCAACGCGCGACTGACCCACGGTGACATTTCATAAGCGCCGAGGTATTGCATAATCGTGTTTATGCTGATGCACGTGATCAATTTTCAACGCTCGCGCGACGTGAACGTTTGCGTTGATTGTACTCGCGCACGAACGTCTTTGTGTGTGTGCATAAGGTATACGGCGAATGAATGTGTCTTTGTGTGAATGAGCATGCATACGTGCGCGCGTGCGCGCGTGTGGGTTTTGCGCCTTTGTGTGCATTAATGTACTTGGCATTGCTTGCGTGCATGCGCGGCACACACCGCCACCAGAGTTCAATTCCCACTGCAGGCCACCACCAGCGGCGAATATCTTGAACCTGTCACGGCTCTTGCCCTGAATGAGTACAACCGGGTGCGTCGCGTAAACGTTGGCAAAAAGGTGAAGACAGTTTCAGTTTAGTTTCAGTTTTATTTATTTTGGAATAGCCCTGTGAGCCATTCGGCTCTTGAAACGGGTGCAACCACAACAAACAAAAAAACCAAAAACACGAACAAGAAAAAACATCTTAAAGTGACTCTGTGACACAGGCGGCCCTGGGGTGCGCTTCCGGCGGCCTGCTTGAGCTCCGTGCCGGCCTCGGCTAACGCTCGCTGAACGACACTTGCCACCCCCCGCATCATCTAACACGTGGGATCTTTGTCTCTTGTGTACACGTGGTGGCTGGCCGAGCGCTGCCCACGTGACCGCCGGGTCGCCCAGCGTGTGGCGGCGGCCGCGTGCTGCATTATCAAGCGAGCGAGCTCGGCAGGAGAAGTAGAAGGGGGAATGGTCTCTGCCCCATCACTCGGTTGTCGCCACGCGCCACCGTTTAACATGTTAATCGTGCCCCCCCCTCCTCCTCCTCCCCCACCATTGTGGTTGCGCGTCTATCGCTCGAACCCGCGCGCGCACTCGCGCCCCCGGCGACTCCGCGGGCTCAGCTCGCCGCAGCCCCCGACCGAATTCGTGACCCCCCCCCCCCCCTGCGGTAATTGCGTTCGTAGACAGAATTCCAAAAAGGCCTCGCGGCGGGGGGTTTTGTCGGCCGGCCGAGCGCGGGGGCGTGCGGCGAGCTGAGCCCGCGAGTGCGCGCAGCCCTCGTCCGTTTTGCGCGATTGTTTTGCTTGTTCTTATTCTAAACGCGCACGCGAAAATAATAACAATAATAATAAAATAAACAATCGCGGCAGAGCGGGCCCCCCTTTGTCCCCGCGTTGCTGCCACACGCGCTGCGCCATCAAACTGCACGCGTAATGGCTTTGTAAAAAAAAAAAATATTTGTAAAAAAAGTGGTCTGCATTGTTCGCTGCGTGCTGTTGTGGGGATAATGTAATTTTTTTTTTTTAGGGTGGAGTGGGGGGATGGGGTGTCAGGCCACCAAAGGCAACGGGACCACAATTCTTCCCGACCAGATTAACCGTGGGAATGAAATAGAAAGAAACAAATAAAAAAATGAGCATAACCGGTGTTCCGTGGTCAATTTATATCCGAGCTGTGAAATGTTCGTCCGCCACCGCCGCCCATAAAGTGCTGGCGTAATTAGGGATTTTTTTTTTTAGCAATTGTCTCAAATTGCTTTGCCATTCCCTGTCAGGCTTAGAATGTTGGATTTATTTGTAAGCGTGTGTTACCGTGAAAGATGATGTTTTTTTTTCTTCTCTTCAGCTGTTCCGTTCTTCCTGGCCTAAGTACAACATTTTACACGGACCCTATTAGTGGGTCGTAAATCACGCGTCTGGACAGAAGGAAAAAACATTTATATTTACTACAGCTTACACACGTGGCGCCACGGTGGTTAGCGGCACGATGCCGACATGCAAATCCATTGAGGGGTTTGATTCCGGACCATGGCTACCATCAGTGGCGAATGATATGCGAACCGGTTCTGGGCTTCCTCTAGGTTGGCTAAGCCTTAAATGAGCAGTTGGTATGGTGTCTCTCCAGTGCAGATGGTTGTACATCTGGAGAGACAAAGGCGGCCGGGCGTGATTCTGATCACCCCACCCGCTTGTGTGCTGTTTCCACCTTAGCGGGAGCTCGCGAACAGCACTTGCCCCAATATTCTGTGAAGGCTATATGGGAGATATTTGTACGTGTATCATTCTGTGCGTCTGTGCAGTCGTCCATGGTGATAACCACACCACCCTTTACCCAAATATTATCTAAGGCCGTACGGGGAATATGTATCTTCGCATATGCACATGCTGAACATTTGCTTAGATTTTCAATGCCACAGACCATCATTTTGAGCCCCGTGCAGTTCAAAAATGACTTCTGCCAATAACGTCCGGGGGAATCTAGCGGCACTGATTTAAAAGTCTACACCTTGCTGATGAGAATCGATGAGGGTGGAGATGATAAATCGGTATTGCCCTGTTTAATCGAATGCCACTGGAAACCGTGAGCTGTAAGGAGGCTGGTCAGCTGTGAATTCCAGAGGATTAAACGCTATTGACTTTTAGATATTTATCAACTCGTTCCTTGTAAATAAATCTCCTTCCAACAAAATGGGTCGGCTACACACCTTTGATGAGACATCATAGTTTTCAAGGTGAGCCGAGACGTGGAATGCGTTATAAATTGCCCGTAGATAATATTTTCATGTTATCAGTATTGTGATGAACAAAATAATGATATTTATTATTACAAAATGCCCTCTGTGCATCCATTTCTGGACGACGGTCCCATCCTTGTCACGACGGTCATGGGAACTGACCATACGTTACCACGTTGGTCAGTGCAGATTTGGTTGATGAAACGGGGGAGGGGGTTATGAGGATTGCAGGACCAATTCCAATATCGCTTAGCACTGACATTAGTCTTAATCGGGATTCGAACTCAGGACACCGTGTTTCACGGCGCATCGTGTTAACCGCTGTGCCCACCGCTCCACTCTGCGCCCAGCATTACGTCGTATCCCATCGTCACACACTGCCACTGCTGGATGAAGGCCTCCCCTGAGCCGTCGCCATCAACTCATGGTCTCACGATGTAACCGATTACACGTGTCTCACGGTGGCGAGATGTTAACTACCTCGCCAGGTGTGCAGGACGTCGTGGGTTCGAACCCGACCGTGACACCTGCTGTATATGTGGAGTTTGCGTGTATCTCACTATCATCATCATCATCACGGTGGCTAGGAAATGTTAACTACCTCGCCTTGTAAACATGAGGTCGTGGGTTCAACCCCGACCATGACACCTGTTGTATATTTGGAATTTGCGTTTCTCTCACTATCATCATCATCGCGATGACTAGGAGATGTTAACTACCTCGTCAGGTATACAGGATGTCGTGGGTTCGAACCCGACTCTGACACCTGCTGTATATTTGGAGTTTGCGGTGTTTCTCTTCCAGTGGTCGCGTGGATTTTCTCCGGTGCCTCCGGTTTTTCCCTCCACATTTAGCAACGTGCGTTTTAGAGCGTTTGGCTGCAATACATTTCCACATGGTGAACCACTTCTTTGGGCTATCACTTGTGGCCGGGTCGCATCTCAAAAAGAGCTAAACAGCTCAGTGGGCCTAACCTGGTAAAAAAAAAAATAGTTTTTTTATATTAATACCTTTGCTTAGCACGGTTGTCTACGTACGGTGCGAAAGAAGTTCAACGTACATACGCGTACCGTAACAATCCACGCAGCTGCAGCACACGAGATGATCTCAGCCTCAGCAGTGGACGCGCACAACAACTGAATTGACATTTCATCATCATTAGACCTCCTTTGCCAGTACCAAAAAGTAATAATAGGGGTTTTCCCCTTTTTTTCTGGCAACAAAACTGAAACCTTTTTACCAGGATTCATGTCTGCATTAACCACAATACCTGCAGTAAAAATGCAAACCAAAAACATACTATGATAATATGATGCATTGTCCTTGAAACTGATTGGTCCACACCAAGGGACGGCTTTCTTTTGAGCCTCGACCCAAATTGGTGCTCGATCAGATGACGCCAAAATTATTATATTGAATTGACATTCATACGACGTCGTCTAATTAAAAACGCAACCGCATCTTCGATAGGAAAACCACGAAAACAAATGGGGGTCTTCAGTGTTGACGTTGAAGAGCATTCCAGACGGCACGAGCGGCAGCCGAGAAATGGGGCGACCTCCCGTGGAACGAATGTTGACTGGATGATGACGCCGACGAAGATGCTTAATGGTGACACCGTGATTAAGCATAGTATGAGCGGGGTTTAACGCAAGCCGTTACAATTTCGCAGTCGCGCAAGTAACTGCTTAATGCGCTCGCGCGCACGCGCCCGCTCACTCTACGCAAACACACGCGCGCGCGCTCGCTCCCATCTGTACCTCCGGCCTCTTTTATGGGTCAAGTGGGGACATGCGTAATGCACTCTTTAGACCCAGGGAGGGGGGGGGGACACGGTCTGGAATTCTGCCGGAGAGAGCCGGAGCCGGGGCTTAAAGCCTCTCTCTCACTCCTCTCTTCCTCTCTCTCTCGTTGCTCGCCCCCGTCCATACTGCGCCTCCAGTGGCCGAAGCGAGGAGGAACACGAGTCGCCTTGCCATTCACCACGACCTCAACAACGTCCATCCCCGCGTCCGTCGTCGCGTGAAGTCACGCCAAAGCATGAAGCCAGCTCTTCCTGAGCCTCCGCTCCCACTGTGTGCGTCCATCGTTCGCACATTACGTATCGTGCTGTCACGCAACAAAGATGCCCCCGTGTATGGCCTGAACAGACGAGTGGGGCAAGTGCCGTTAGCGAGTGCCACACGATGGGGTGGGTGGCCGGCACCTGCACCCGGCCGCCTTTGTCTCCCGAGTGACGATATTTACGCACCGTGCCAGGTGCTCGTTTGAGGCTGAGCTGACTTCGGGAAGGCCCAGAATCGGTTCAGATAAGTATAATCGCCACCGATTGTTGGCCGTGAACGGGAATGAAACCCGGGTCGCCAGGTTTGTAGCGCAGCGCGCTAGCCGCTATGCAGCTACCACTTGTTACCTGACAAAGACACACACACAGCGTGTGGACTCAGGATAAGTGCTCACAATGCGTTTGACCAATGTCAGGTTTGGCTGGGAATTGAACTCAGGTGTGATAACCGCAACACCACAGCTACTCATAACACAAAGATCCGTGTACTTCATTTCAAGGCCGTAGCCATGGAGTCAACATTGGGGGGAGGGAAATCTTCCAGGGGGTCTAGGGGTCCCCCCCCCCCCCAGAATAAAATCTAAATTTGAAAACTAATTTCCTGTCTAAAATATTAAAAAAATAACTAACACATAGGATGGACTTTTTATTTATTTATTACAATAGTATCTTAGAGTGTATTGTATTACATTGCTCTGTTTTTACTTTTTGTTACCTTTTCTTGTTTCATTGTATGTAATGGCAGAGATTAGGGATTAATAAAGTACAACCATAACCACAATCATATAAACATAAATCTATTTTATAGCAATATATTGTGGGGGGGGACATTTTGAGCATATTTGAATATTGGGGGGGGTGTGTGTGTGTGTGTCCCCCCCCCCATATATATTATAATTACGGCCTTGGGGCAAGCGATGTGAGTACCTTCATCGTGAATTCGATCCCGACCCTGACGCTTGCTGTGTATTTGAAGTTTGCATGTTCTCTCTCTCTCTCCCCGTGGTCGCGTGGATTTTTCTCTGGGTCCCTCTGGTTTTCCCCTCCAACATTTAGCATCAAAATGCTTTTAGAGTATTTGGCTGCTAGACATTGCCAGGTGATAAGCCACTTCGTTGAGCTATCATTTGTGGTCAGGTCGCTTCTGAGTGGATAGTTTAATTCATAGTTTAGTTTTTTTAGGGCTGACAGGGCACACGATGAGATTATGTGGCACACACTTTACCCAGCAGCCTTTGTCTCCCCAGCGCTGACATTTACACATATAAGGCCAAGTCAACCTTGAGGTGACCCACACGACTGGTTTCGGACATTGTGGTTAGGAACAGATCACCCTATCCAAAAATACGGTTACCCGAAACGTCACCTGTTCTATATATGTGTTTTCCTTTTTAGGGGCAGTGTTATTGACCAATGTGCTGAGTGTTCGTTAGTTGGGGTGGCTGGCATCACGGTGCCGCGATGCATAACTCCACAAAAACGCTTGCCTACACACAAAGATCCCCCATATAGCCTTTAACAGACTGTCGGGGCAAGTGCAATTAGTGAGCACCGGCACGGCATACGAGGGGGGGCGGGTGGGTGGACGGGCATCACACCCGGCCACCTTTGTCTCCCCAGTGTTGACACCCGACTCCCGCAGCACAGACGCGTGTTGCATCTCACGTGACCAACACGCACCACGAGTCTCTCGCGAGTGTTAGAGACTCGTGGTACGCGCGTGTGCACGTCGCCACGCGCATCGCGTGACGCCGCCGCGCGCACACAAAAATAAAGACAAAGATCCCCCATGTAGCCTCTAGCAGACTGTTGGACCAGGTGCTGTCAGGGTGCACACAAAGACAAAGATCCCCCGTATAGCCTTAACAGACTGTTGGAGCAAGAGCTGTTAGCGAACACCTATGAAGGGCGGCACGGCACACGAGGGGGTGGGTGGCCAACGCCACGCCCGGCCGCCTTTGTCTCCCCAGTGGCGATGTGTGAGCAATAATCGAACTGGCGTCGCCGGGTTCATGGCGCAGCGCGCTGACCACTACACTACCGCTCCCACCAGGGAGCACACGCGCACAGACGCGCACACAAACAAAGACAAAGATCCCCCGTATAGCCTCTAATAGACCGGTGGGGCAGGTGCTGTTAGCGAGCACACACACACACGCACGCGCGCGGTTCATTTCTCAACAAACAAAACCCGCGCCACCGTCGCGCGGTAACTTGAGCCCCGATCCAGGTCTTCACCCCCCCACCCCACCCCCGGCACGGCGAGCGGACGCACGCGTCGTGGATGCGGCTCTCGGATTCACGACGCCGCTCGGCATGGTTTTTTTGGGGGTTGGTTTCGGAGTGTGGGTCACACTCAGCAGGCGTTCTTCTCGTGCCAGGCTTCTTCGCTCGTGCAATCGGCGTTTGCACCTTATCCTCCCCCTCCTCCTCCCACTCTCCTTGCGTGCCAGTCGAAACGAAGGGCGCTGGCGACTGTGAGCGCCTTCAAGCGACGTTTCCCCAAACCCGCCGCCCGAACCTGTGCGTAAAATCGTCGCGACGCAGTTCGCCTTTTGCGAGCGGTGGCGTGGTGCGGGGAGGGGGGGGGGGTAAAGCGTCGGTAGCTCCCCCGCCTAGCCCGAGACGACGTTACCAGCACAGCGATGGAAGATCGGACAGATGCATTACCGAACCGGCTCGGGCTCAGTAGACCTCTCGCGAGTCGAAGCCCTTCCACCAACAGTGCCAAGCAAGATGCGCGTCCTTAACTTGGTTAGAGGGCCCCAGGGTTGCCCGTTAACGGTCTCAAAGCCCAGGGATTTAGTCATCCCCCTCCCCCACGCTCTGAACTCGGTCAATTTCAGCGGCAGCGCATTGGGCCTCGCCTAAGACGGTCGCGCGGCTCTCTCAAACCCGGGACGCTAGACGGGGCTTTAAGTAACTGCCACGCATTTGCCGTACGCAAAAAAAAGGAATTAAAGAAGATTTATCGGTGAGCTCGCGTGTATTTTGGAGATGCTCGTTTTTACACTCCGCTTCTCTCCAGCGGCGCGAACGCCACTGACAATTTTAGATGGTTTTTTTTTCGTATTCTTCTCACTCACTCTAGGATTAAGACGGAATCGATCCCACTGGCCCATGGGATAGGATCGTTGTTAAAATGTCACTAAAGTTCTTGGGTCACGGTGGTGGTCCCTTGAGTGGCGGCGATACTGCTCCTCCATCAACCCCCTCCCTGTTACAGCTCCTCGCAGCTAACGACACATTTAGATGCATCGGCATGCGCGGCAGCACGAACGAGACACTCGAAACCAACGGAGGGCATGAGAAACGCGGAGCGTGGTGTTTAACATTAATACCGTATTCTCTGGATTATAAAGATGCTCTGGGCAAATGAGACTCACCGCAAACTTGTGCCCCGGCGTCTATACAGTTGCACAAATATGGTCACGTGAATACAAAAAAATCTCCCGTATTGCCTGAACAGACTGTAGATGCAAGTGCTGCTCGTGAGTAGCACCGATGAAGGCCGGCACGTTACACGAGGGGGTGGGTGGCCAGTACCACACCAGACCGCCTTTGTCTCCCTAGTGGCGGTGTTGTTTACACACTGCACCAGGTACCCATTTGAGGCTGAGTCGACCTAGAGGAGGCCCAGGACCGGTTCGGATAATCGTCACTGGTGTTGGCCGTGAAGTGGGAATCAAATTCGTGTGGCCAGGTCCGTAGCGCACTACGCCACCGGTCCACACACATGCAACACGCCTACCGACGCACCCACAAATGTCCCTTTGAAATACGGTGGGTAGAACGTGTCTCGTAATGTGGAGAACACGGATATGATCATTGCATGTGAAATACATTTGAAAAGAGAAACAAAAATCGCATCTAATGCATACATGGATAACCCTGATTTGTCATCATCGTCAGCATCAGCAGCAATGATTTATCCACTGCTGGTGGAGGCCTCTCCAAGCCGTCGCCACCTCTCGCGGCCCTGCGGTATAACAGCGATCCGTCACGACCGAGTGGACCGACACGAATTCTAGCGACGCTCTTAAAAGGCGAAATTCGTTTTAAAGATGCAGTCACAAGGGTCCAGGCCACGCGGAGTCAGGAAGTTGTAGGAAAAAATTTTTGTACCAATCTCTGAAGTGCCCCCCCCCATTCCCCCCCTCCCCTCCTCCTGCTACAGCGATACCCCTCGCAATGTTTAAACCGCGACTGCCGGCAATGCTCATTAGGAGAAACCAATTTGGACAACTTTTGCGGAGGGGGAGATATAATCTGCAGAGTCTCACGTTGTGAGTTCCTCGCGCGGGGTGCTGCGACCGGAGGCGATTTCAGAGTGGCAGCTTGTTACCTTGTTACCTTATTCACAATGACATAATTTCTCTCTCCGCGTGTGATTAATTTGCAAGCCAACATTCTGCTCGCTGCTTTTTCATTTCAAGGATCCTGCCTCGTTCCGGCACTGAATTATTAAACCAGTCCTTGTGGGGAATTAGAAAAAAAAAGCGGAGGGAAATTATCCAACAAATAACACCCTACATTTTGGGCTTAATTTTCATGTACTCGGGGTGGGGGGTGGTCTTTATACATCCAAAATAACATTGGTTAAGGGATTTTCCTTTTAGTCTGAATTTTAAGGAATGATTAATAGAGCGCTTTGATATTGCCCTGCAAAGGTCAGCAGACAATTATATGTTCCCCTTTTTATTATCAGCAGTTGCTGCCCTGGCTGTTTGACGGCCAGCGTCACTGGACTCGCAATCCAGAGGGCATCCGGTTCGATTCCATCTCCCGTTGCGCAGCTGAAACAACGGTGTCCGAGCTTCTTAAACCATTCGAAATTGAAAAGTCATTTCTTTTAACTGCTTTTTTGCGTTTAGTTTGTCGTCCTTCCACCCCACCCCCGCACCTCCGATTAGCACGGTTGTCTACGTACGGTGCGAAAGAAGTTCAACATACATACACAACATCAATCTAGCCCCCCCCCCTCGACCGCCTCTGTGCACACCCCGCAGTATAAATGTGTACAACCTGCAGTATTTTTGCAGGAATGTGTATCGTGTCGCAGGCTGCATGTGGTGGGGTAAAGTGTGGCCACAGCCGCCTCTTTCGAAATGTCTCGCCGGTGTACAAGTACGGGCCAAATGCCCCGTAGGTGGGCTATCTCTAGAGCTCCTTCCGTTCGATATTTAGAGGCTATTCCGCCAGCAGTGGTACGAGCGAGCAGTTGCATGGCTGCGCTTTTACCTTTTCACCTGTTGTAAATAATACTGTTATTAATACTATTTAACACGTATGCTTTCGCGACCAATATTATTCATAATAAAGGTTTTTTTGGGTTAGATCACGTACGTATAGATGTGTCGTGTCCCTCCACCACCCGACACAGCCCGATGATGCTGGCAAAATCGCCTGATGATGCCGGTTGATGTAATTGCCGGCGAAACGTCGTACTCCTCAAATTGAACCTTATGGCGGTACCCCGGGGTTCCATAGTACCCCGGCTCTCGCATAGTGTCCGTGATGCAGTCATTTTTAGTCCATTGATGGTCGGCGAGGCGGCAATCGACTCATCTCAACGAGCTGTACAGAAAGCGGCGTTTGCGCCAAATTCTGAACCGCGTTCATGAGTAGCCGAATCGTTTCGATCGATTGAGACCAAACAGCGACGAGGACAAAAAGAAGAAGAAGAAGAATAATAATCCCCTAGCCGGCCATTCACCGCCACCTCGTCTGGGAACTTCTGGGGATTTCCGCGGGCTCCAGGCATGGCTCAGCTGGGACACACACGCACGCGCAGACACATACACACACACGCGCAGACACACACGCAGAAACGCGCGCGCAGACACACACACACGCACGCAGACACACGCGCGCAGGCACACGCGCAGACACATACACACACACGCGCAGACACACACGCAGGCACACGCGCAGGCCCACGCGCAGACACACGCGCAGACGCAGACACACGCGCAGACACACACGCAGACACCCGCGCAGACACACATGCGCGCAGACACACACTCGCAGACACACGCGCAGACACGCACGCAGACACGCGAAGACACACACACGCAGACACAAACACACGCAGACACACGCGCAGACACACACCCAGACACACACGCGCAGACACACACGCAGACACACACGCGCAGACACACACGCAGACACACGCGCAGACACACACACGCGCGTAGGCACACGCGCAGACACACACGCAGACACAAACACACGCAGACACACGCGCAGACACACACGCGCAGACACAAACACACGCCGACACACGCGCAGACACACACGCAGACACACTTGCAGACACACACGCGCGTAAGCTTGGCAGAGCCACACACTCGGGTGCAAATCCCGCGATAAGGGAGCATCTTCATTGTGATGGAAATTCGCCGCCCGTTCTCGCTGCTGATGGAGGCACTCGGGGCTGGCTCTCGCAAGCTCACAACTCTCCGTCTATCAGGTTCCGACACAGAGGCCTCTCGGCCGATAAGATATACTGTGTTTGCTTCCTTGGGATATTTCTTGTCGTTGCTGTAGAGACTGAAGCATGGTCGGTTTTAATGAGTCCACCTGCGTTTGACTCACTGAAACGTTTCAAGTTGCATTGCCAGATTTGTTTTATTTGTGTGTGCGGAGTTCATTTTAAATTTTAAGATGCTAATGTGTATCCCCCCTTTTTTTAATAGGTCCAGCTGTTTGAAATGTGCCTTGTTAAATGATTCGCAAGCTCTAATGGAGGAAACATTTGGGAAGTAAATTGATGTCTCGCTGAGGCGAAGTTAACTGCTCAGTTTAAAGGGTGAAAAAGTAAAAATAGTCTCCGTTTGGTTTAGCGAAACGATCGTGCAGCTAAATAAAAAAAAGAATGTACGGCCGCGTTAAGATAAAACTGTTCATTTCAAAAGGAAAAGTCAAATGTAATTGATGATTTACCGAAATCTTGCCATCAAACCTAAATGTATTTTTTCACATCACTTGGCTGAGCTGCTAATGTCAGTCAGCGTTGATCAATCAGGGTTGAGGTTTAGTTAAAGACCTCTGCTAAAAACAAACAGCTCACATCACAGCTGAAGGGAAGATGAAGACGATAATGATAGCCTTTATCCAACAATGCCTCACTGGATCTCAGCACCGAATTTTCCAGAGGGTCCTACTGCATTGGGATGTTTTGTTATGGATTCCATCAATGAGAGTTCGGCTTTGTGTTGGAGGAGAGAGCAGCATTCAACTAATAAACTTGCTCCGTTGTTCCAACTGGCGAGCCGGGAGATGGAATTGAACTTGCTGCCTCTGGATTGAAAATCCAGTCTTCGAGATGAGAAAATTTACACCATTTTTAGCCCGTTGCCTTGACGGGAATCAAACACAGCCTATCCGACATCTGACGTGAAGAGGTGGCAGGTTCTAGGTAATCTCGGCGCGTGTTTCAGAGCCTATCTCTTGCGAAGTGGAAATCTTATTTTGCGTGCGTGCCATTCATATTTTGCTTTTATGTTACCCACATTTTGTATTTATTTGACATTTCAAACATTTGCATTCCTAATTTGCATGCAGATCAACCACATGAGCAAAATGGTCCGAAATTATTTTCCCTGATACAAAAAAAAATGATCAAACGCATTATTATTACCCCCCCCCCCCCACCTTTTTGTTGTCTACAATTTTTATTTTATTCCATATTTGTTTGACACTTTTAGGGGCAGAGGTGGGTGGGTGGGTGGGTTTGTTGCGGGCTGAAAAAGAGTTAAGCCAATCAAAGCGAAGCGAGATTTTTTCGCTCGGGGCCCAGCTGGCTGGCAGGCTGCTCCATAATTACCAGCGAGTCTGCGGACATCAGCCATGGGGGGGGGGGGGGCGGGGGGGGTAAGCATGGGGTGAGGGGGATGGCGAGACTCGCCGAAGAACCGACGTGGCGTGCGGCGATTACCGGCGTCCCGACTCTCGACTCCCGCCATCCCCCGTGCAAGGATTGACCTATCGGGGCTCCTCTGAAAATTGCCCCGTCCCACCCGCGATTTCCGCCCCCTCCTCCCCCTTCCTCATTATGGGGACCCATCTGTAAGTCCCTGGACCTCATTAGCTTTCGGGAGAACAGCAAGGGGGCCCCTTTCATGAGCCGCATTAATCAAAGCGCTCTTTCGTGTGTGCGTGTGTAGCGGTTAGCGCTACGCTGCGCTACGAACCTGGCGACCCACGTTCAATTCCCGCTCACGGCCAACACCGGTGGCGAGTCTCTGAACCGGTCCTGGGCCTCCCCTAGGTCGACTCAGCCTTATAGGTGCTACTCGCTAACAGCACTTGCCCCGACAGTCTGTTAAGGCTATACGGGGGATCTTTGTCTTTGGTGTCTCACGCCCTCTGCTAATCGGGCGGGCTCGGAGAGTTGGTAGGAGGGGAAGGGGTTTGGCGGATCTTGTTCAGCATGGGGCAGCTTCCAAAGAGCTGAACGAGCCGCTCCCTCCACCCTACCCACCGATGCACGCGAGCAGCGGAGGGCGGCAGTGGAGCAAGTAGGTCGGTGACACTATATTCGCGTGGCGATCCGGTGCGGATTTTTACACGCGGCGGGTGTGGCGTGGCAGCGCTGTGGTTCGCGTGCTGTTGTGGTGGGTTCGGCGACCTGAGCTTTGACCCCTTGCCGCGGCTAACATCGGAGCTGTGCATGTAGTCGTTGAACTCGGGGAGTTTAATTTCAGTTTCGGGATGATCTCATTCGTTTGCGGAGTTTTAGCTCTAATGGGATGCAACCGTAGCGCAGAGGGTTCACGCGCTGCACTCTGAACTCTGGCCGCCTCTGGACTTTGATTCACGGCCATGAGTGTCATCAGTGGGCAAGTGACGTCCAAACTGGCACCGGGCCCATCTCTCTTTTATCAACTGGCACTCAATCGTCACGGTGAAGTATGGTCGGAAAACCTCCACGATCGACGCAGCACGGGGGAGCTTTCAACAAAGAGCTGTATATTATTATTATTGTAATCATCATTATAATTATCTTAGGGGCCGTCCATAAATGACGTCACGCGATTTTGGACGATTTTTACCCCACCCCCTCCCCCATCGTCACACGGCGCCACAAAAAGTCAGACCCCCCCCTTCAAATATAACGTCACAAAGCTCTGCACCCCCCCCCCCAAAAAAAAAACATGCTTCAATTCGCTTTAAACTATTGTCACTGTAGTGCGTATTTAATGTGCCGCTGCACTCTGATGTTGTAGGAGAACACATTTATTAAAAAGTCAATTTAATTAAGTAGAACGTGTTGTCTATATTTATTTAAAGTTGCGCATTTTGATGTGACGTCACATTTCTCAACCCCCCCCCAGGTGCGTGACGTCATTTATGGACGGCCCCTTAAAGATTCAGTGCTTATTCAATAACTGACCACATGGTTCAGCGCTAGAGCGAGTGGCTCACAATGTCGGTTGCGACTTCAAATCCTTGTTGGGAATTGACTCAGCCCATCATACCTCCGGGGTCGATACAATAAGTACCACTTTATTGTTGCCTACGTACGGTTGGCGACGTACGGTGCGAAAGATATTCAACATACGCACATGCATGGCGGAGTCAACAGTAGTTGTCCTTTGGATAAAATCACCCCCCGCCATGAGAATGTGGAATTTCCCACCACTGGTTCAGGGTTACAAACGGGGGATGAGCCAGGTTAAATAACGATTGGTCCTGTACGTACACGCGTGCACTTGTGGCCACGGAAATTGCGAAGCCACACAAGAAGCAAACTTTCAACCCGCTGATTCCTAACAGTAAATGCTGTTTCCGTTTTCTTTAAAAAAAAATGTAATATTGATTCAAGCGAGGGCACTTGTTGTGCAAAGAAGCGGTCCTGTTTCAGTTGCCAGCCAAATATGAAGCGCGACAAGGACGCCCACTGTGTGCATGCATCGGCTGCCCTTATTGTTCACAAGAGAGGAATTCACTGTGCGATGTGCACGTGCGTGCGTGCGCGTGCGTGTGCGTGCGCGCATAATGAAGGCCCATGAGTGTATGTTATCACGGGGAGCGGGAGTGTAGCGGTTAGCGCGCTGCACAACAAACCCGCCGACCCGAGTTCGATTCCCGCTCACGGCCAACACCAGCGGCGACGATCTGAATCGGTCCAGGGCCTCATCTAGGTTGACTCAGCCTAAAAAAGTGAGTACCTGGTGCGGTGCGTAAACATCGCCGACTGGGGGGATAAAGGCGGCCGGGCGTGGTGCTGGCCACCCACCCACCCGCTCGTGTGCTGTGCCGGCTTTTATAGGTACTCGCGAACAGCACTTGCCCCAACAATTTGTTAAGACTATCGGGGGGATCTTTGTCTATGTTATTGCACCACTCAATATGGGAAACTGAAACGTGGCTATACTTTGGACCCATTGGCTCTTGCCATAGTAATGTGGAATTATTAAAACCACCGGTTCATGAATGCCAAAGGTGTTTCAATCATTATCTATGTATGTTTTTGCGTGCCGGCGTGCGGGTCCAATTTGCCAAGTTAGAATGTTGCAGCGCAACTTAGTCAACTGGGATTATTTTGTTTTATTTTATACCTACGTGACTTTACCGAAAGAACCAAAGAGTATGGGATTATACACACATACAGCAGCAGCAGTAGCAGCAATCATTTCCCGCGACTGGCAGAGGAATGCACCACGTCACTCTTTGCGAATGAGATTCATCCTGGCCTCTGAAGTGGGTTAAGGCAAAACAGGTCCCTGCAGGGTGGGCTGGTAGGAAGATTGGAATTTTGTATTCGGCTGTGGGCTGTGTGTGAATTTGCCACATCCCCAAAAGCGAAGTTCGCAAATGAGATAATGTGACTTCCAAATGTTGGGTGCAATAAGACATATCAAGTCTCTGCGCTGTCTATTACTGATTTTACACCCAACAGCACGAGATTTCACTTCGTTCAAGTATTGAAAGGGGACGGACGGACGGACACATTAATCTATTGCAGGCTGGTACACTCAGTTTACAACTTCGTTCCTACCAGTATAACCTCGGCGCTTGTGAGCGATGTCCAACTCTGAACTCGATGGCACCGATTGGTCTTTCCGCCCCTCAGGCGTGCGTTTCCAAACAGACGGAACCCGTGCCCTGCGACGAAAACGACACTCCTCTGCCTGGCAGTATTTGCTCAAAGCAAAAAATTGTGCTTAGGTTTTGTTTGCCCCGAGAGGTTGCTAGGTGCGTGGAAAGTTCAGGAGCTAGCGTCTTATAGGGGACGGGGGGGGGGGAAAGACTTGTTTTTATATATATTTAACAAGAAATAAAGTCATCAGTTGTGCGTTTCTTTCTGGTGTCTAAGACGTGCCGCCGTTGTTGTTGTTGTTGTTTACGCAAGCACAAGCTTAATTGGCGCGCTCCGTGAGTTTTCGCTTTTTTGCGATTTTTTTTGTTCGTTTTAGTTTTAAACCGCTCTCGGATCGGCACGCTGTCGCGCACGCCTAATCACATCCGAGAGCAATCACGGATCGCCGTGCGGCTAACGGAAGAAATGTACGGAGCAGGGAAGCATCTCAAAGCACAAACAGTTAACGCGCAGCGTGGGGGGGGGGGGCGGAGGCGGCAGCGGGGGGCTGCAAGACGAATGGAGAGAGCCGCAAAGTGCAGCCCGGCAGAGGTGGGTGGGTTGGTGGGAGCGGGGGGGGGGGGGCTTTCGCTTGGGGCGGGAGTGTCAATTGTGTAATTGCTGGGATGGGCGGGGGGGGGGGGGGGGGGTGCCCGCGACCGGGGGAGACAACGCCGCTCCGTTCCGCAGTTGCATCGTCTTCGCGCGGGGGTTTTGCGCCGCGGCGAGACGGTGGCTGGGTTTGACTCCTGACTCGGGCGCCTTCCTCTCGTGGAGGTTGTTACGCTTCTCCTCGTGGATCTGCGTGGGTTTCGCCCGGAGTTCCACGGTGTCCTGCCATAGGCACGATCGTAATTGGTGGTGGCGGAACACTGCAATGTAGCGGGACCCTCCTGAAGCAAGTGGCTTTCCTAGGTGAAGAAGACATTGTTTCATGCATGCACGAGATGATGAAATGCCTTCGTGCAAACTTATACTTCCGCGAAAATTGCTGAATTTGAGCAAATGCCGTCCAGTTTTCTTAACCAGAATGACCACCGGAGGGTTAGCTGCAGGACTCAACGTACTCGTGGGCTGACCAATTCTACCGTCAAGCAAATACGACGACCTTCGCTTGAGAATGCGTGGAAGAGTAGGCCAAACATCCGTCCTCTAGAGCCGCCTCCGGTGGAGGCGACTTCCGTCAGCCAGCGGTGGCCGTGAGCGAGCAACTGCAGGGCTGCGCCTTTTACCTCTTTTCACTTCAATCGCCACCTTTTCCTGATACCCCCCCCGTGCCCTCCTCATCTCAGTCCACCCACTTCGTCGGAGAGTCTCAACCCACGAATTGTTGACTTGAACGGCAGTCAGTTGAACGCGTGGCCTCTCGCGAACGATATTATTGACGGCGAATGTTTTTTTTGTGTTGTTTTTTTTTGCGTCAGATCGCGTGAGTTTATAATTGTGTCGTGACCCTCCACTTACCCGACGCAGCCAGTAAGGTTTGTCACGTAAACAACGCGCCATCACCCCCACCCACCCCCACCACCCCCTCCCCCAAGTTCGATTGGGCTCCTTGACACGTGGCGCGGTGCCTCGCTCGCGACGCGCAGCGCAATAACTTGCGGGCAGCGTTGATAATAAAAAAACGCGTCAAACTCCCTTTCATATTTGTTTTTACTTCTGATTCACAGTCGACGTTTTGGACATTGTAAATGGTCAACCTGAATAGAGGTTTTTTTTTGGGGTTAGATCGCGTAAATATATAAATGTGTCGTTAAAACCCGCCACCACCCGACACAGCCAGCTAGTAAGGGATTCCCACGTTAACAGAACGTGGCCAATTGGTCACTAGTACAGCACACCGGCGTGTTGGAGAGCCAAGCCACAAACATTTACAATCTGAGCAACCACGAGTGGTAGTGGTGGCGGGTTTTAGCGACACATTTATACATTTACGCGATCTAACCCAAAAAAAACCTCTGCTGTGGATGATATTGGTAGCTAAAGCCTGCCACGTGTAAATGGTAAAATAAGTGTGCTGACAGGGCGTTCTCTCCACGGGCCAGGGGGAGGTAGCGTATGCATGTTGAAATATTATAATTTTTTTGAAGGGGGGCGGGTGGCAGATGGAATATATGAACGCCGTGCACAGCAGGTGAACAGACCGCGGGCTCGCACATTTGTGTGCGCCGTGTCGAACAGAAGTTCGGTGTGAAAGTTCAAACTCGATAACAAATTAGTTTTCTCTCTCTCTCTCCTATTCGCGTCAGTTGGTGCTGCATTCGCAAACGACGAAAAACACAGGAATCCACCCCCCCCTCCAACTCCCCCATTAATCACCCCTTCCCCTTTCGCACGTGAAGGGCTCACAAGTGACGTCATCGCATCTACCCCCCTCTATTTAAGGAACGAAACAGGAGGAGGATTTCGTCACAAATCTGGTTGCTTCCCGCCTGATGATGCCGGTTGCAATTACGGGCGAAACGTCGTGCTCAGATTGGAAATGTTGTGGATTTGCTCTGGAACACACCGGTGTTGCCGTACTTGTCACCAATTGGCATGTTTTGTTTACGTGACAAACCATACTATTTCACGGCGTATATTCACACGATCTAAGCCAATAAAAACCTCTACTATGGGAAACACAGGAGTTGGGTTCAACGGGGCATGCTCCACGCTCGGCGTTGTTGATTTGACGGCTGAGACCACTCTATATTCTTCGAAGCATTTTACATTTTATTGGTACTAGAAAATTATTAACTCGGCAGATTTGACCGATACTCGTCGGTTGATATTTCTTGAAGAAAAAAATCTTCCGTTTTTCGTCCACACTCCTTGTGTGCTGTTGTCCGCGGTTAAAACTGGAAAAAAAGCTGATTAATCTTAATCTTGTCACCTGCGAGCCCCAGTATAGGGGAAGGTATTAAAATAATGACAGGTAAAGCATTGTCATTTTCCTCTGCTCAAGCTGCTCACAAATTGGCAGCTTTCCTGGACAAGCGCCGTAAAATTCATGCCTTAAGTAAGATTGCCTTTAAATTGGAAGCTCCTTGCGTGTGGCAGGATTACTCCAGAAGAGTTGATTGAGTGGCCGCTCGCAGGGTAATGATGTCTAAAGTGGCCACTGGTCATGCAATAGCAATTTCTTAAGGCGCCTCGGAAGCTTTTGAAGAACGGCAAGCGCACAAATGATCGCTGCGCACTCACTCGCGGTTTATCTTCATACTGAAATGTTTTCGCAGCCTCCTTTTGTCTCGATCCTCTCTGCTGGACGAAGGCCTCCTACCTGTGGCATGCAGGTTTGACCGTACGTCCCGACGCTGGTCAGTGGCGAGTTTGGTGGAAGGGCCCGTGACCGATTCGGCTGTTTCTTTTGGCCGATGTTAGCCGTGGCTGAGGATCGTACTCCGGTGGCCGAGTTCATGACCCGGCGCGATAACCGCTGCTCCACCGTTCCATTGGTGGAGGTGGTGGCGGGGTGTGGGGGGGGTCTCGTAGTGGAATGGTTTCTGTAATTCACCGTGCAGGGGTGAGAAGCTTCCGGTAGCAGTGATTGCAGGGAGAGAGGGCCCGTGCGTCTCTGTGCTGTCACTGCGGACGTGTCTGTGCGTAACGTTGGGGAGGGGGGTGGACTGGCTGGGGGGGGGATGTCCATTAACCTCACACAGACAGCATGTGTGTGTGTCCTCACCCTCACTCTTTACAACCCCCACCGTGCTTTGCCACAATTAGTCTTTCAATGCATCGCGCTCACCGTCACTTTAAAAAAAATCAGTAATTTCCCCACATTGCACGACCACCGGTGTCACGTTAAGAGGTGAAGTTTCCATTCGGATTTCTCCCTCAGCAGCATAACAACCCCTTCTTGTGAGAGAACAGGTCCACGGAAGGAAGTGGATATCGCAGAGATACCTCAAGGGTCACTTTAAAGCAGCGGTGGGGAACGTGCGGCCAGCGAAATCATTTGGTCTCTGGCCATGCCAAGGCAACCGCAGGCGGGACTCGAAATTCAACAAATCTAGAAGCAAACCTGGAAAAGCAGTTGCGAGTAGCAACATCGTCAATTCCGGCTAACATCATCACACACCTCGCCAAAGAGAAGCAGTTCCAGCCATCGCATTAGGGGCGAGTTAATTCAATATTTGACCGAATAAAACAGGCTAATTTTTAAGTTGATAATTTTGTATGGCCCGCGAATGATATTATAAATATCCAAATGGCCTTTGGCAGAAAAAAAGGTTCCCCACAACCCGACGCAGCCAGTAAGGTTTGTCACGTAAACAACGCGCCAGCCCCCCCCCCCCCCCCCTAAGTTCGATTTGGCTCCTTGACACGTGGCGCGGTGCCTGCTTTAAAGGAACCTCTGGTCCACACACACACACACAGGGGACAGGAGAGGGCAGCACTTTCCCACCCGCTTTGCATATAAGAGCAATGGCTCGTCGCATGGCGGTCACGCTGATGTCTGCCATTCTCGAAGCCGCGATTCTTAATTCTCAGAGCCAATTTGTTGCGAAAACAAACCGAAGGCGATGCGGTTTTCTTGCGCGGTCCATCAGCTCCACTACACCTGAGGACTCGGTTTCGTGGCAGGCGGCTGCCAAGATTTGAACCCAGGATCTCACTGATGCCAGCTAAGCGCTCTGACCTCTGACCTCTTAGCCAACTGACCGCCACCCCTCACCACCACTGTAACATAGTGCTGCCAATGCTCACCTGTCTGGTGAGGAGGACAGCGAGCAGACCACTGGGGAGTCCCAGCAGTGAGATAAAAAAAGAATAGCTATAGATGTAGCTGGATGAGAGGGGAGATGCAGATGAGAGAGACACAGGCGTAGTGAAATGAGGGAGATCTAAACCAGAGGAAAAGATGGAGCTAGATGACAGCAGGTAGATACGGACAAGATCGGAATGAGCGAGAATTATTCACTGTTTATTATTCACTGTTTAATGTTAATTACACTCATTAATGTTCCTTAGGATCTGAATTCGACCTGTCATCATCCTTCACCTCCCCCCCCCCATCACCGTGCTGTACTCCAAATCCCACCCTGAGCTGCTCGGGGCCCCTAAACCCTTCGCTTGGTGTGCCTATGCATAGGCTCCGCACGACAGTAGTGAGCGAGCCCACGGCAGCATGCCATGAACCTCTGGTCTCGCGTGCTTTCAACGCGGCGTTCTTCGTTGCAAGGCCCGCGCGCCACCGGCGGCCCCTGGTGGCCTTTAGCGCAGCCCCTGGCAATAGACAAATGTGAAGACACCCTTCCACCATCGTCGTCGTGCTGTCAAACACCCAGTGGCTTCAAATGTGCGGCTGCCTTCACACTGATGATGTCTTATCGGCGCAAGTGGCCCCTTTTCCTCTTAAAAATAAAACAGTGAAGAACGCCTGCTTTCACGTTTCGGACAACTGGCAACGTAACAGACTGCTCTAAAACACAAACCCACGAGAGAAGCGGCGGCCAGTACCATCGTCTGGTGCCGGCGGACAGCGGTGGTAAATATCTCAGCAATGTAATCGGCGTACACCTGGTGATAAAATGCCATGCCGAGGAATTATATATATATTTTTTAAAGCAACCGTGTGATTTATCGGACGCAAATGTATTTTTTCTTTACCCAGCAGCAACAGCAGCTGGTGTTTCGCACGCGTGCGTGAGTTTACACCGTGGCGAGCTACCCCCCCCCCAACCAAGCGATTCGGTGAGGTTATCGAGAAGCGTTTTGGTTTTGCGTGTTTTGGCGTCGGTGGTTCTCGCGCGAGAGGTTTGCGGGGCCAGACATTGAAAATAACGTCACGCCATGCCAGCTCGAAGCGAATTGACATCACGTAGTTTGGGAAGTGTGAGCAGAACACGTGAAGGACTCTTGCGGCTGTTGCCGCAAGAATCTGGCACACGCGTTGAGTTCACGGGGCATTGGTGTTTACACTACACCACGCACTGATTCAAGGCCAATTCGACCTAGGGTAGACCCAAGACAAGGTCACTTTTGTTAGCCATGGCCAGGAATCGAACTCGTTTTTCCGGCTTCGTGGCGTGCGCCACATGTCCACTATTCACTGTGCCCGGTGGTGATTACGAGCGGAAATGGCAACGAGAGGTGAGTGCATTATGCCTTTGGTTTTTACGCGCGAGTGTACATATTCCTTTGTTTTACCTGATTTATTTTCCATCTCAGTTGTTTATTTCAAAACCCAGTTGACGTGACCCAAAGGAACGGCCAAAAGCGAGATGGGTCACGCACCAAAGACAAAGGTGCCCCCGTGTAGCCTTCGCAGGCTGTGGGGGCAAGTTCTTTTAGCGAGCGCCTACAAAGGGCGGCACGGAACTCGAGTGGGTGGGTGGACAACACCACGCCCGGCCGCATTTTGGTGTTAACACACCGCGCCAGGTGCTCATTTAAGGCTGAGTCGACGTCGGGGAGGGCCAGGACCGGTTCAAATGTCCGCCACTGTTAACGGTCGTGAGCGGGGATCGAACGACCGGTTGCTTTGTTATTCGCGCAGTGTGCCGACGGACTGCACCGCTGGTCCGGGCACGGATACACTCGGGGCAGTGGGGTGCCCTGGCTCAGTGGGGGCCCTAAGCAGAAATATTTTTTTTAGAAACCCCCTCCCCACCGACCCCAATCAAATTGTAAACGATGACGACGTCTCGATGACGACGATGTATGGAGGTAACAGAACCGTGGGGGGGAAAAGAGATGTAGCGAGATGGGAGATGTAGAGAGAGATGTGGATTGTGTTTCATGTGAATTATCTAATATAATAATAGGGGTTTTCCCCTTTTTTTCCGGCAACAAAACTGAAACCTTTTTTTACGAGGATTCATGTCTGCATTAACCACAATACCTAAGTCAAAATGTAAACAAAAAACATACTATGATAATATATGCATTGTACTTGAAACTGTCCCTTGGTGTGGACCAATCAGTTTCAAGCACAATGCATATATTATCATAGTATGTTTTTGTTTACATTTTGGCTGCAGGTATTGTGGTTAATGCAGACATGAATCCTTGTAAAAAAATGATTCAGTTTTGTTGCCAGAAAAAAGGGGAAAAACCCTATTATTACATTTTGGTACTGGCAAAGGAGGTCTAATGATGTGAATTATCTACTTACGTTTATTGGCCTTTGCGCTTGAGATAATATTTGGTTCGCCCGTATGATTTTTTTTCTCTCACGAATCCGTGTCCCCTTCAGCCCTCTGGGGCCCCCCTACTCTTTCGCTTTGCTCGCTTGAGCCTAGCGCAGCCCATGAACTGCGAGGCCCGGGACAGGTGTGCTCTCTGCCACTGCACGTGCCTGGCCGGCCCGTTCAATGCGCCTGCAGGTGTGCGGGACATAAGCGTGGCAAGTCAGTAGAGACGACACAACACAAATTGGGCTCGTCTAGCGCTGTGTAAGTGCATCTATATGCAGCTGCATCTCGAGACGCCCCGCAGACAAATAGGACGTCTGTTTTCACGGTGAACTACCAACAATAATAATAATAGCCAGATACAATCGGGGCTTATTCTGTCATGGAATAATTTCTGGGGCCGTCAGTCCCCCAGACTCTGTCCCCCCCCCCCCAAATCCCCTGCCCCACCCCACCGCTGACTCACTGAAGCAGATGCGCATGAGCAAAATTAGCCTCGTCAGCGTTCGCCAAACTGGTGAACTTTGAAGAAAAACTTGCCGCTGGTGTCAAAATATTATTACCGACGTTTTCAACCCGGCTATAGAAATGTAGAAGGGCGGTTGAGCCTTCAGAAAAGGCTGCGTTATGGAACACAATTTAGTTGTGAGTCTTTCTCGGCTTTGAGCTCAATCTTCATATCTCGACACGACGAACGGGGACTGTGCGCGCTCCCGCCTGCATACAGTAGGTACACGTCCACCCCGCTCGGCAGCAGTCTTCAATGCCCATATCCGCGGGCTATTGAGACGTTACATTCTACTAACGTTCCCATCAAATGCGTACTGTCCCTCACGTACTTCCACACTCGGGGCACAGCTGAGTGTGCAGAAATTGCCCATTTCTCATAATAGAGGTGGGGGGGAGGGTGTTTGGGTTGGATCGCGTAAATATATAAATGTGTCATTAAACCCGCCACCACCCGACACAGCCAACTAGCAAGGGTTGTCACGTCAACAGAACGTGGCCAATTCGTCACTAGTACAGCAGCACCGGTGCGTTGGAGAGCCAAGCCACAACATTTACAATCTGAGTACGACGTTTCGCCAATAATTACAACCAGCTTCATCAGGCGACAGCCACATTTGTGAAGTCCACCTGTTTCGGGTTTAACGACACATTTATATATTTACACGATCGAACCCCAACAAAAACCCCCTCTATTAATTGTGATATTGGTCGCAAAAGCCCGACTACGTGTTAAACTGCCCATTTCTCCATCCACCCCCTCCCTCCCATCCATTTGCTTAGTGGTGCATGCACACGATTTGAATTTGCAGCGTTCAGATATTTTATTTTTTTAAACGTACTCCAAACCATAATCTCGCCGAGTGGCTTCGAGACTTTTTTTTTGCCTCGGTAAGCTTTAAGGTCGCAGTGGAACACTTAACGGCGAAATCTCCACGACGTTCGTCCCGTAAAGTAAAACAAAAGGAAGCGCAGCTCTAGGAGGGCACCCCGTCTCCGAGTAGCCGTCGCGAGGCTGCGGCTTGCGAGCGGTGCGATGGGGGGGGGATCCCCGTCACTGTGGGGTGACGTGAGGTCGGCAAGGGTCGGGTAGGCATCTCAGGTCACGGTCATTCGCTTCGTGTTGGAATCCCAAGTGGCGAGCTACGCTGCTGTCGCTGCTGCTGCTGCGCGTGGGCCCGCCCATCGTCCAGCGCCCGTGGCGGCGGCAGAAGCGAGGGTTTGGTGGATCACCGCGTGCAGATGTCGTGAAGCGCCCCTTTCCCCGTGGGCGTCGAGGTGCGTCTCACCCTGGCTGGCCAGGAGAAGGCAGTACAACGAATGCGGGATAGAGTGTTACAACCGTCACGCACGTGGGTTTACACGCGGTGCTCCGGTTGCCTCCCGCGCGCTCATTAACGATCGTTAATTGGCTGGCAACACCGATATGTATTCCAGCTCGTCTGTGGTTTCTTCGTGCCTTTGAGTCGCGCTCTCTCTCTCTCTTCTAGTTGATTGTCCTCGGGCCAGCCACCAATGACAGTACAAAGAAAAAACATCATTGTATTTGGTTCCGCAATTACTTGCACTAAATTCCAGCTCTGGTAATTAACATTTCTCTGCAGCAGGGCAGTTGGGAAAGTGCTGCCCTCTCTGCGTTGATCAGGGGTCACTTTTGAAGGATTTTAGAAACAGTTCTGCGTCATCCGATTGCAATCAGGAGGCCGCAGCAACGCATTATGGGACGTCCAAATGAGTTTTTTTCACCACATAGCATGACTCTGATTACACAATCAGGATACAATTGGGGGGGGGGTAGAAGATATATTCTCTGAGAAAGCCAGCCACTGCAGTTATGCACTTTTAAGTCCAGATTGAAAACTAATTTCTTTAGAACTGCTTTTTTGTGCTTAGTTTATTGTCCTTCCACCTCCACCTCCGATTAGCATGGTTGGCTACGTACGGCGGTGAAAGAAGTTCAGCATACATATATGTGACCTCAGTTTCAGCTAATTACAAATCCGAGAAGGGGATGGACACATATACGAATTGTCATATATTAATTAAGTAGAACCTAATCAAATGTGCCACATAGACACAATCCTGTTTCCTGTAATTTGACCAATCAACGCTTGTCATCTTGCGTGTGACTGGCAAAGCCCTCTTGCCTATCGTTTTTTTTTACACAAACATATATCTTGAGATGTTAACTTCCTCACTTGGTATACATGCTGTCTTGGGCTCGATCGCAACCCTGACGCCTGTATATCGTTCGCATGTTCTCCACGTAGTCGTGTGGATTTTTTTTTCTCTCCGGGTCCTCCGCTATTTGGCTGCCTTAAATTTCCACGTGACGGTAAGCCACTTCGTTACGCGATCATTTGTGATAGTCAGGTCGCTTCTGAAAAAATATCCATATAGCTCAATGGGCCTTACCTGGTAAAAATGAAAAATAGTTTAGTTTTTAGTAAATAGTTGCACTAGTTTTGAACACGTTTCCTCTGTTATATTTTCCACCAGTACCTACCAGAGTGCCACGTGAGGGTTATTAGTTTCATCGGGCCTTAACAAACATCATGCAAACGATACAAAATAAAATAAAAGTTTCTGCTGCGTTGCGTGAACGAGCCCACACCGCCGTGATTCACGGAAGATTCCAAACCCCCTTTAAATCTTCCCCAACTTTCAAGGAATTTGGATAGGATGCTCGCCACTGGTAGCAAACAAGGATAATGGGGCTATTGGCAGGTATTCAAGATGCAGCAAGGGTGGCACTTAGCGAGGCACTTAGGCGCAGATTGCAGGTTTGAAAGACGCTTGCCATCACGGAGCAAGCTGTTTGCTGCGAGCGTAGAAGTCACTTGAAGGACGGGCCCGGTGCTTTGCCCGTCACTGATTTACGCTTCATTAAACGAGGCATTCATTCATCCTTTTTTTTTACACCCCTCTCTGTAAAAATAAAATCGCTGCTATTTTTTTTCAAACAGGAAGCTCTGAAAGGCTGTTAAATGACCCATTCATATTGACCCCCTCCCACCACTCACCCACCCCCAGCGTGACACCATTTAAACAGATATTTGGTTTAAAAATATATATATTTAAAAAACCCCAGCAAAAACGTTCATATATATTTTTTCTTTGCGAGTTTGTGTCGGGGGGTGATACATTCGGCGGCAAACGCCTTCCCGGCTTAAAAGCCTCCTCCGTTGGTATCTTCTGATTCGCACTCCTTCAACCAGGCAGAGCCGCTGATGATGCTGTGGCTCGTGGGGTGTTCTCGGCACGTTCGTCACCTGTCCCACCAGCACCACCACCACCACACCCGCGGCGCAGGGAGACGTTTGCCCGGTGCAACTCCCGTGGGCAACGGACGGCCGCGACAGTCGCTGACGGTTGCGCTGTCACTGCTGGCGAGTCCTGATAAGGATGAAACCGGCAAACAGTTTCGCCCTTCGTTGTCTTTCCGCCGCCTAAATTAAAATGCTGCCGACTCAGCCCCCCTCCTGAGGTGGTGATGTTATCTGGGCACGCAACGAATGCTGGGATTCCGGTTATGTGTTGCTACTGAAGACACATTTTTTTGTGCGCATATGTAATCAGTGCACATGGAGACGCACGCTTGCAGACGCAGTTAAATACAAAGGTCCCCTGTATAGCCCGTATAGCCTTATAGACTGCACAGACTGTTGGAGCATATCAAGGCCGTAGCCATGGAGTCAACATTGGGGGGGACCAAATCTTCCAGGGGGTCTGGGGTCCCCTCCTCCCTGAAAAAAATCAAAACTTGAAAACGAATTTCCTGCCATTTCCTGCCTAAAATCTTAAAAAAAAAATCACTAACACGTAGGATAGACTTTTTATGTATTTTTAACAATAATGTCTAATAGTGTATATTGTATTACATTGCTCGGTTTTTATTTTTTTACCTTTTCTTGTTTCATTGTATGTAATGGCAGAGATTAGGGATTAATAATGTACAACCATAACCACAATTATATAAACAGAAATCTATTTTATAGCAATATATTGGGGGGGGGACATTTTGAGCGTATTTGAATATTGGGGGGGGGATGTGTCATTTAAGGCTGAGTCGACCTAGGTGAGGCCCAAGACCAATTCAAACTTCCGTCACCTCTGTTGGCTGTGAGCAAGACTCAAACCCGGATCGCCCCGGGTCCGTTGCGCAGTGCGCTGACCACTGCCGCCACTGCTCCCCATTACGCCACTGACACAGAGACAAAGGCCCCCCCCCCCCCGTGTAGCCTTAACAGACCGTTGGGGCAAGTGCTGTTAGCGAGTAGCACCTATGAATACACACGCACCGCCAATGGGAACCTGCTTGGACCGACACACAGGCAATGTGGGGGACTGGTGGCTAGAGGGTACTTGCAACACTGGGTGAGGGGTCGTGCATGTGACTCGAGCGAGCGGGTGAGGTCATTGTGAAACCAGCGTCGGACCTCCGACGTTCTGCGGCAGCACCGAGGGAGCCGGGGTTGAGTGAATGTGTTTGCTTTGCTCGGAGGAGAACCGCGTCTCTGATGGTTTCGTTCGAAATTATTTTCGCTGACATCATCGCCGTTGTCATCAGGCGACCTCAATCCGTCTCCCCAGGGCGTTGACATCCTTCGTGGTTTTTGCGATGTAATTATAACAGTGTAACAAAAAAAATATGGTTTTGTTCCTGGGTAGTAAGGGTTATTTTATAATTGTTTATGCCTCAAAAGTACAGAAAATTGCTATTATTCCCCCACAAACTTTGCTTTTGTGACGAGGGCAGTGATATTTTGAAATGTACCTATTTTCAGTGAGAAAACGTGGTGTGCATTTGTGTCATTCCTTCACATAAAGTCCTGGTCACAAAAGTAAAGTTTGCGGGGAATAATAATAGCCATTTTCTATACTTTTGAGGCATAAGCAATTACAAAATAACACTTACTATCCAGGAACAAAAATCGTGTTACATATAATCCGCCTAGCACCCGCACCTCCGATGAGCACGGTTGGCTAGGTACGGTGCGAAAGAAGTTCAACATACAGCACGTACATCGTCACCACCACCACCACCACCACGCCAGCTGGCTATACCTCCCCACTTCCTCCCACCTCCCAGCCCCAAAGTCCCCCATCACCACCACCACCACCACCTCCTCCTGCACTGCACCCACAGCCCACTGAGGGCAATGGTTCTAATTATAGCAGCGATGCCGTTGCCTGGAAGCGGGACAGGGTGCGAGCTTCATCGTCGTCTGTCACCGCTGGTGGCGCCATCGTCATCGCCGTGACATTGGCCGCGATGTGCACGCGCGACCGGGTATTCTCGGAATTCGTGCATTCATCTTCTTTGGTTCTTTCGGTAAAGTCACGTAGAATGAGAATAAAATTATAAATTGATAAAATAAAATAACACAATAAAATTCTCACGACGTTTCGGCCACAACACAAGCGGCCTTCATCAGGTGAAGGGACGAGACTGTCTGGAGGACAGCGCTGGAGCGAACACAGCCAAGCTCAGACCGCGACCTTTAAGCTGTGTGAGAAGAAACAGAGCGCCTTGACAAAGGAATTAGCATTCTACGTGACTTTACCGAAAGAACCAAAGAAGATGAATCCTTGCAGTCACGAAAGCTTTAAGTCGAAATTCGTGCATTCGTTCGTTCGTTCGTTTGAACCGCTTGCTCCCCGTGCCGTTTTTCGTGCGACGAGAGAGGTTTTGGAGGCTGTGGAGTGATGGGGGTAGGGGGGGGGGTTGGGTCACTTTGTGCGGCGCTGACCGGGTTACACCGGAACCTGGCCAGCGGCACAGAGAATTCACAGAATCCACCACCACCACGACGGGTAGAAGGTGCAGCCCTGCAAGTGCCTGTGGACGCCACCGCTGGTGGAAGGCCCTTCGCTGCGGGGAGTTCTCGAGAAATCCTTCCGGTGGAATGCTTCACGTGTATGGGACCTTTTGTTGTTGTTGTTGTTGCCAGTGTCAACATGCTCAAGAAATACAATCGGTAGAAGTTTGACCCATTCTGGCAATAAAACAGGATGGTGTTTAATATTCTAGATTTAAAGCTTTCGTGACTGCTAGGATCCATACTCTTTGGTTCTATTGGGTAAAGTCACGTAGGTGAAAATAAAATAACAAAAAACATAGCTATTTCTGTGACCAGTTACAAGCTAATCACTCAGCTATTTCAATGCTAAATTCTATGCTAATTCCTTTGTCAAGGGGTGCCTCTGCGGATGTGTATACTTTAACTTAGCTATTTCAATGAGCCATTTCAATGCTAAATTATATGCTAATTCCTTTGTCAAGGCGCTTTGTTTTCTTCTCACACAGCTTAAAGGTCGTGATCTAAGCGTGGCTTTTCTCACTCCAGCGCTGTCCTCCAGACAGTCTCGTCCCTTCACCTGATGAAGGCCGCTTGTGTTGTGGCCGAAACGTCGTGATTTTTTGTTATTTTATTTTCACCTACGTGACTTTACCTAATAGAACCAAAGAGTATGATGTTTAAGATGTTTAGACACCAAATAGGTGCCCTTTGCAAAGCGTCAAGTCTGCATTAACCATTCTTTATAGCCAACTGGCTCCACGCTGGCCACGATGGTCTTGGAAGAGGTGATTCGATCACAATAGTTATTGACAATCGCATAGACCACGCAGACTGCGGTTGGGCAATGGTATTTTGACTGCGGCGATTGTGATCGTGAACATTGCAATGACTTATTACATCACGATCGCGGGTACATTGATAGTAAAATCACCACGTAGATCGTGATCGCGGATTCATTGATAGTACAATAACCACATAGGTCATGATCGCGGGCTCATTGATAGTACAATCACCATGTAGATCGTGATTGCGGATTCATTGATAGTACAATAACCACATGGGTCATGATCTCGGGCTCATTGATAGTACAATCACCACGTGGGTCATGATCGCGGGTACTGTAACATGGACACGAGTGGCAGCGTTCGGCACTTGAGCCATTAATCGCGTTTCCGCTCGAGAGAGTCAAATATGTGCAGGCACCTTTATTTATCCGAGGTGTTAATTACGGTGGTAATCATGCTAATGTTATTGTCGCCTAGACCCATGCCGCTGATTAGGTAATGATTGATACCCTGCCCGCCTGCCCGCCTGCGCTGTTTCAATTTGCCTGCCCCGATGGTCGCGGTGCGATGCTGAAGTCGCGCGCCTCCGATGAGCACGGTTTTGCTACGTACGGCGCGAAAGAAGTTCAACGCGCGTGCTGTACAAGTCGGCTGGATTTCCCCGTGCACCCCAGACGATCCCATAGCTATATTCTTAGCTCTTTCGGTAAAGTCACATTGATTGGAAACAATAAAATAATAAAATATATAACACGTGACTTTACCGAAAGAGCTAAGAATATAAATTACTGCAGTCACGAAAGCTTTAAATCAAAAAGATCCCATAGCTGTCAACCCACACGGTTTAAGGGGCCGTCCATAAATGACGTCACGCACCTAGGGGAGGTGGGGGGGTGGGTCAGACATTTGTGACGATGTGTGACGACGGGGGGGTGGGGTTGAGAAATGTGACGTCACATCAAAATGCGCAACTTTAAATAAATATAAACACGTTCTACTTAATTAAATAGACTTTTAACATCAGTGCAGCGCCACATTAAATACGCGCTACAGTGACAATAGTTTAAAGCTATTTGAAGCATGTTTTATTTTTTTGGGGGGGGGGGCAGAGCTTTGTGACGTCATATTTGAGGGGGGGTCTGACTTTTTGTGACGCCGTGTGACGAGGGGGGGGGGGATCGTCCAAAATCGCGTGACGTCATTTATGGACGGCCCCTTACCCCGTAATCCTGTACAGGGAAATTTAGTTTTCAGGTCCAGACGGCGTACAGCCGTTTCGATACGGGCAAAAAATAAATGTCCCTATGTGTGTTTGCGTTTCTCCCGTGTGAAAGGAGCGTTGTAGGATGAACGTTGAGCTTTATACGGGCACGGGGTGACCCAATAAAGTCTGAATCGGTCTGTAATAAGGTGGGGCACTGATAAGGGGTTGACAGGTACGCGATCCCGTAAAACCCGGGTGATCAGAAATCCTCGGATTCATAACACGTGCACAGCTTGCTTATGTATACAGTACTGTTTTATAAATGATTTTAAAAGTATACAGTAGATGCGTGCTCAGCTTTAACTGCTGAAATATGCCCCCGCAGTAGTGCGTGGCGGACGCTTGGAGAGAGAAAAACAAGTTTCCAATGCGCAATCCTGACCCGGCAACACGGGCGAGGATTACAGGCGGTTAAGAACATTTTCGTGCTACCACAGTAGAATTTGAGAAATATCTCTTAATTTAGTTTTGTGTGTGCGCAGTAGTGCAGTGAGTGGTTCGTGGAGTTGGCACAATAGAGGGTACAACTTGGTGTGCATCTACCGGTCATCTCAGTCAGCCGACCCATGGTACCTGCTCGGTATGTCCCGTGACCTCCTGCACCTAGCCTGGCACAGCAGGGGGGGACATGCTGGTGGTGCATCTACCGGTAATCTCAGTCAGCCGACCCGTGGCACCTGCTGGGTCTGTCCCGGGACCTCCTGCACCTAGCCTGGCACAGTAGACGGTACAGCTGGTGGTGCATCTACCGGTCATCTCAGTCAGCCGACCCATCGCACCTGCTGGGTCTGTCCCGGGACCTCCCTATCAGCAGCGAGCCTTCGACACTTCACGTGGCAGCCTGAAAGTGCACCTAGCCTGGCACAGGCGTCGTGGTGACGTCGCCATCACTTAGTGGCGAATGGCGTGTGTATTGATAGTGGTTTGCGCACTGCGCTATGAAACCCAGCCACCCGAGTTCGATTCCCGCTCATGGCCAACACCAGTGACGATTATCTGAACCAGTCCTTATGCCTCCCCTAGGTCGACTCAGCCTCGAATGAGTAACCTGGTGCGGTGTGTAAACAACTTCGCCACTAGGGAGACAAAGGCGGTCGGGCGTGGTGCTGGCCACCCACCCCCTCGTGTGCCGTGCCGGCCTTCATAGGTGCTACTCGCTAACAGCACTTGCCCCAACCGTCTGTTACAGGCTATACGGGGAGGGGGGGGGATTTTTGTCTTGTGGCCATGGGTGACCGGATTGCGAGCATCAACCCGCCACACCTGAAAAACCGGTTTTCATCGCGGGCTGGCGAAACCCGGACGCGAACCCAAGGCTTCGGTCTGGTGGCGCCGACTCAAGGGGTCTGACCTCGAATTAGCTCCCAAAACCCAGGCGGTCACCTCCCAGGCGACTCGGGTTCCACGTTTCGGATTTAACCCCGGGCGACTTCCCCCCCCCCCCCCCCCCCAAAACACCTTTTTTTCTGGATATTCTTGAGCGTCGTAGAAGGTTATAAGTGTGTCGCTTGTCCTTTCCACAGGCGAGAGATAAACGCGTGCTGTTACACGCATTCTTTGCCTGCGTGTTCGTCGACTCGGCCTCAAACGGGTACCTGTTGCGGTGTTGCAGGGCAATTATCGCCACTCGGGAGACAAAGGCGACCGGGCGTGGTGTTGGCCACCCACCCACCCCCTCGTGTGCCGTGCCAGCCTTCATAGGTGCTCGCTAACAGCACTTGCCCCAACAGTCTGTTCAGGCTTATACGGCGGGGGGGGGGGGGTGTCATTGTGGGGAATTTTATCCGCTTTGCGTATCTCATGCCGGGAGATAGAGAGAAAAAAAGGTAAATCTGAGTGCTTATAAGGTAATCTGTTGGCTGCCACGTTCAGAGTAACAATGAAGCGTATCGCAGAGGACATAGTCCTGGCCCTCGAGGGAGGGAAGGGGAGTCCATCCCAGCGTCGACTGTTCTAACTTTGCTTTGAGACTCGGGCAGCTTCAGGGGGTCCCCTTATTCAAATATTTGTGGCTCCCTTTGGCCCTAATTCTACAACGCGAACCCGCTGAACGTGTTTACTCGTCCGCTCGTTGCTGTGTGTCCCCGACGTCAAACACGGGTCGCAGGAACGCAATCCCCAACAAGTGTTTTCGCTTTGCTTTGTGGCTTCATTTTTTGTTTGCATATTTTGGTTGGGGGGGGGGGAATTCTTCAAAACCTCATGAGGGTCACAGATTTGGCTGGGTCTGAATGTCTCTCTACCCCCGACGATCCACAACCCCCACCCCCCGTAGCTTGAACAGCCCAGCAAGTGCTTATTAGCGAGCACCTACCTACGAAGCCCGGCACGACACACGAAGTGGGGTGGGTGGGTGGCCAGCACCACGCCCGGTCGCCTTTGTCTCCCTCGTGCCGATGTCTACACAGCGCGCCAGGTATACTCGTTGGAGGCTGACTCGACCTGGGGGGGGGGGGAGTCCCATGACCGGTTAAAAATAAACGTCACCGGTGCTGCCCGCCAGCGGGAATCGAACTCGTGTCGGCGGTAGCGCGCTGACCGCTACACGACCACTCCTACCCACTACCCCTACCCACCACCACTACCCCCACTCCTACCCACCACCACTACCCACCACCCCTACCCACCATCATGCTTCACAATCCCCTCCGTGCCAGTGCACGAGGCGTGCCAGTGTCTCGAGTACAGTGCCGCCGTCGACCACGGGCGCGTTTGGTGGAACGCAGCCCGCAACCCCGACGCCGCCGACAGCCGCCGCTCGTCCACGTGATTGTGCATCGCCCATTCCCCATTGCGTGCCCCTCAAAGGGGCAGCCCTAACGGCCCTTGGCCACGCTTCCTCATTTCCACCACTCCCCCCTCACCACCACCACCATCACCTCCCCCCCCTCCATACGCACGCAACGGGCTGTTGACCAGCAGCGACCGGCGCTCACATCACGACGGCGAGGAGCAGCGACGTAGTACTTCGCTTCTCGCGCGCACTCGCGCGCGCGGGGTGTTTCGCGTCGGGCGTCAGTGACGACCCCCCCGGCGGCGCTCCACAGCTCCGCGGGTTGAGCCGTCGTCGTGAAGGGCGGCTCTGAAACGAAGGCAGTCGCCGGGGCAGCTCGCTGCTGCTTGCCCTGCCTGGTTGGGCGCGTTCGGCCACGGGAGCGAGGTGTGGCGCACGGGCTGGATTTATCTTGCCCCGTGCGTCGGCGATGCTATGGCAGGAGCCCGGAGCATGCTGCTCGACTGGACGTGCGACTGCCAGTGGATATGGGGTCTTATCCGCAAGACGACGCTGTCGCCCAGGTAAAACAAAACAAAGTGGTTTCTTGGAGTCGTTTCTCCCCTCCCTCCCTCCCTCCCGCCCTTCCCAAAGATTGCTTATCGGCCACCACCTTGGGTGGCAAATGCTGACAGAGTTTTTCTTGGACACTTTTATCGTCGGTTCACGAATGTGCGTGGTAGCAAGGTGACTTGCGGTCGCTTTAGTATGAGAGAGGCGTTGTGAAATGTCGGTGTTTAATAGAGAAAATAATTTTGGGAACTCACAACTAAAACTGGAATTGATCACGAAACGTCTATGGAATATGAAAATAAATAGGACATGTTTACGTGAAACGAAGCTTCGTCTTAAGGTGGACACAGTCCATGTGTATATCCGCCGATTAGCACGGTTAACTACGTACCGTGCGGAAGAAGTCCAGCATACGTGCTGGTGCCATTTACCACCCCAGGTGCTAGAGACCAACCATATTGCCTCATGGGATAAAGATGGTGGCAGCAGCTGCAAGACACATAAGAACCACCTGCTGTGTTCGTGTCTTCAGTTACAAGTAAGCTCGTGACCTAGGCAGAACCGCGACCAGTAAGGTCAAATATAAATTAATTCCATTTTCACCTTTGTTGTAAATAAGTGCAGTTTTCACGTGTTCATTCGTTAAACTCAGGGGCCATTTATGTCAGCGTAGAATTATCTTATTTTCCTTATGTATTTATATACGTATTCGGCCTGTGGCCACAGCATTCTCAAAACCTACGCTTCCATGTCTATGCTCCCCAATTTGACCGAAGCGCACAGACCAACGTGACGTACGATCAGATAATCCTCGCGTTCGGCTTGGTGTGTGTGTGGGGAAAGCTTCATCCAGCAGTGGATTGGCAAAGAGCTGTAAAATATTTGTGATTCGTTCACTCGCTTTTAACATTTTTTTTTAATGCCATGGCCTTGCTGAACTGTGGCGGTTTGCCGCTCGATTTCAGATGGCTCACAGTTAACTACCGTGGGTGTGTAATTTAGCCAGAAGGAAAAAAAATGATACGCGATGTTTGCTTCACAGTGGATGTTAAAGATGCGGCGGCATTATTCGCAAGAGTAGAGTAGGCCATCGCGCGCCCGCGTCGTGGTCCAAATGTACAAATTGAACACGGATAAAATGTGCTGAATTGAAATATACCGAGCAGTTGGCGCTCTCTGCCATTGCGAAACCTTGGCAGGATCCTCCTGAAAATAAAACGCGGGTCAAGAGACTCAGTGAGGACTTTTCCTGGGTGAACAAGCATCATAATTACTTTAAAAGAAATAGTAATACAAACGATATCACCGTTTTGAATTCATTTGGGAAGGGTGGGTAGGTCGGTCGTGGGTGAGTGCGGGCCGGGGATTATTTGGTTGCTCATGGAAAGAACCGGGGGGGGTGGAGGGGGGGTTTGAATGTTGATGTAATCCAGGAAGCTGTTTATTAGGCGTTCTACAGAGAGGCCATGTGCGTGAGTGGGAGAATCACCAGCGCTCCTACAATCCTCTACCACGGTGTTTCCTAAACCTTGCATAGGAATTAATTAAACCCCTAGAATTCGTTAAAAAGCAGTGTTCTTCAATGCCTTTAGTGCGTCGACAATACGCAAAGAGTGAAAACACCTCCTCCCCCCCCCCCCCATCATCATCATCGTGCTGCTGTCAAACCCCCAATGGTTTCAAACGTGTGGCGGCCCTCCTCACACTGACGATGTCTTATCGGCGAAAGTGCCTCCCCCCCGGGCCGCCTCTGAAAATTAGTGAAGAACACTTTTCTGCCTAGTCAAGTCAGCTTTATTGATCACATATCCGTGCATACGCATGAGGTACATGGCAGTGAGATGCTTTGTTCCCGTATCGCTCTCTCTCTCTCTCAGCTTGTGCAAATTAACAACAGCACTGTAAACAGCAGCAGTAATAATTTAAGAATATATAAAAAAATGTAATAACAACTAAGTAAAATCGCTGTGCAGATGATAAGTGACACGTGCATAGCAGACATATGGTCCCCTGCGGGTGAGCTTTATGAATCTTGTTATGCAAAATGTTCTTGTTTGGTTAATGTCTAGTGCAGTCGGTGATGGGGTGGGGGGGTGTGTGAATGGAGGTAGGGGGGAGCAAAATCTGGGGTTGGTAGGGGCTTGGGCAAATATTGCGCGGGGCACTGCTCAGCTGAGCATTCGGATGGCCTGGGGATAGAAGCTGTCTTTGAGGCGGTTGGTGGTAGCTGCAATGCCGATGTAGCCCGTCCTCCTCTTGGATTGTTTCCTGATGAAAAGGCCGTGGGCCCGGGTGGCTGGAATCGGCGATGATCTTTTGGGCCTTCGCGATGCACCTCTTGGTGTCGCGATCTCTCAGGGTGGGCAGCACGCCGCTCGTGATCCGCTGGGTGGGACCGCATCACCCTCTGAAGTCTCTGTCCGGTCCCGTTCGGTGCAGTTAACGTACCAGGTGGCGATACCATCTCCACAGAGGTTTGTACGGGGTAGTCCAGATGTCTTGTGACCACCATGTAATTCTCTCAAACTTAATTTTTCTTGTAAGTAAGCTTTATTTAAAACAGAAATGAATATGCAAAGTAAAATAAAAATGGTCATTAGACATCTGGACCACTCTGTACAGTATTCCCTCATTATTCGCGAGGGATACGTTCCGAAGCTCGTGAATAGCAAATTTTGCGGATTAAGGATACGGTGTTAGACTACCAAAACCTATCTTTTTAATGAATTACCTGAATTAAATACGTAAGTAAACTATTAAATACATGAAAATTATCCCATCACTTTACTTCTCTCTCTCTCGATGTGGTTGTGTCGAGTTCCTGATGCCATTCGCGGTCAGCAAGTTCGTGAATAGCGAGGCAAATACCGCGCATGCCGAGCCTCCTGCCATGGTCCTCCCGTCACACACCAGGACCTCACTTCCCTTCGTTGCTCAAATTAGGGCCCGCTAATTTGCATAATGCCCAGCCAGGTGGCCTGGCGGAAAAGCAGGCGACTCGCAGTCGAAGGGCTGCCAATGCAAATCCATGCTTGGGGATGGGCGGGAGGGGTTGAGTTCTACTCGGCACCATCATCATCCCTTCCCTGCGAGGTCGATAAAACTGGCACCACTTTTGTGGAGAAGTCAACGGCTGCTTGTGCTACGTCGAGATGCACCCCCCCCCCCCCCCGCCACCGTAGGAATGTGGAATTTTCACGGCTGACGCGGGGCTGCGAACAGGGTGATGAGAACTGCCTCGATGTGCATTTTATACTTTGAACGTTTGCTTGTTTTTTGAAGAAAAGTTGTTTGGGAATTCCATAGGATGAACTCAACTTTAATTTGCCCTCCCGTTCACTGACCCCTCCACCCCCCCCCCCCCCCTCTGTCCGCCCAGAAGTATACGTTGGGTACACCACAGCCGTTTGGCAGGTGATGTGTGGTGGGGTAAAGTGTGGGTTCTCCCACCTCTGTCTGGCCAATGTGGAAGAGGTCAGTGAAATGCCCTCCAGAGAGGGCTGCCTGGAGCCCCCTCTAGTGGCAGCTGTTCTGCAGGCAGCGGCATGAGCAAGCAATGGCAGGGCTGCACATTTTTTTTCTAGCTTGTCTTTTTTACCTTTTTAATTGTGAGCAGGCCGGGGACTTTGCATGTCCTTTTATATTTTGCCATAAATAGATTGCGCATTTAGGACACCGTGAACATGAAACGAGGCGTTCGTTCGAAACGAAGCCACGCGTGGCTGGTTCTGTCCAATCAACAGTTACAATCGGAACGCCGCGTGTACGAACGGCACGCGTTCATCAAGGGTACGCAGCATCAGCAATCGCCGTTCCAGAGATAAACTATTTGGGGTTTATTTTTTTTGCTGCTGTTGTTGTTGTTGCTGAGAAAGAGTAAGGCACTCAACTTGTTGAAGGAAGCAAAAACTTCCACGCGGAAATTTCGAGTCGAATAAGTGGATAGAATTCCTCAGTGCACAGCGTTTCTTTGATGTTTCCCGCGGTTTGATTGTTTCTGCTCGCGCTGAGGGTCAAAGCAATATAATGCTCCCGAGTTCTGTTGAGTCTGAGTATGGCTACGGTGTGTGTTACAGATGGTAGAGTTAGGGCGTAGATGTGCAGACAGAATGATAACACAGCAAAGTAAGAGCGGTGGAAGCTTAACCGTAGGCGAGTGGAAAGCATTGGGCTGTGTCTTTGGACGTGCACCGAGAGAGAGAGAGAGAGATTTAACAACACGCTGCATTATTGAGAGCCTGGCAAGACCCACTACAAAGTGTAATCTTCCAACCAAACTGATGTTGTGACATGTCCATCCATCCGTGTCAGCGGTGGGTGGCAGGGAGGAGGTCGTACGGATTATTGTTTATCGTTATTATTATTATCCTCACGCTTATTTACCCTGAACAGGCTTTTTTTCAGGAAGATCCTGCCAATTTTGTTATGCAGTTGAGGGCGATTTTGTTCACCGCAATCCCAACTGAGTCATTTGGAGGAGAAATAAATGCCCAGCATTGGGATGTTTTGGTCAATAGCAGTTTTATTGCCCGATTAATTTTATTTTTTCAGCTATAGGAGGAAACCGGAGAGTCTCGTAGGATACCGGTGCAGAACAGGGGAAGAGAACATACGATAGACTTTTTTTCTAAACTATTTTTTATTCTACCAAGTCAAGCCCACTGAGCTATATAGTTATTTGACAGAAGTGACCTGCCCACAAGTGATAGCTCAACGAAGTGGCTTACCGTGTGGACATTTAAAGCAGCCGGACACTCTACGTCGGTTCTAAATGTGGAGGGAAAACCCCCGCGAGGAGAGAGAGAGAGAGAGAGCGAGAGACGCCGCAAACTCCAAATGTACAGCAGCAGGCGTCAGGGTCGCGGTAGAACCCGCGACCTCCTGCGTGCCAGGGCGAGGCAGTTGACATCTCTCTACCGTGGCGCCCAAACTCTCACGCATAAAGGTGTCCCCGGAGGCAGGAAACGGGACCGGAGCGGTTCTTGCTGCGGGGCAACGACCGAGCGTTGCGGGGGGGCTCGATGACGCATTTTGCGAGCGACGGAAGAGGGGGGGGGGCAGAGCGTGTGAGTGGACTGCCGTGGAGGAGAGCAGCAGACTCCAGCACTCTCCATTTGCCTCCCCCCCCCTCTCCCTCCCCGCTCACCGCTGCCGCCCGGCCGCCCCCTTTCGCTCGTTACTCGAGACGGGGGAAACATTTTTGTAGACAAGCTTCCATAAACTAGAAGTCGATTGCAATCGGTGGATTGCTGTCCACCCCCTGCCCCCACCTCCCTCTCTCCTTGCTGTGACAAGTTGGGCTGTGGCGGGAGGATGGGGGTGCTACGTATTTGCATTTATTGACACGTTTTGATTTTCTCGGAGCAGGAAATGAGCTGAGCATGCCTCCGTCAAATCGATCGGGCAGCCAAAGCCGCGGTTATTATTAGAATTAGGCCGTGGATTGCTGGTGTCCTTACCCCCCCCCCCCCCCCCCACCTGAGATTTGCTTAACCTCGTCACCGCGCTAAGCAATGGTTTAGCGTGACCGGTCACGTTTCGCCCAGCACCACCAGCGAGCAGGAGTGCTTGTTAGGCGCTCGGTTTCTTCGCCGTGAGCTTCAAGTGCGGGACTGATGCACAGATGCGTCAACACGGCTAAGTGTGGCGTGAGCGCGCTCCTGCATTGAGTGACATCGCAAGTGGGTTAGCGCCGCTCAAACGAACCCGCCGACCGGAGTTCGATTCGCCGCTCGCGATCAAGGGCCTTGCCGAGGTCGATTCGGCCTCGAATGAGGGTCCGCCGTGGCGTGTAGACATCGGCACTGGTGAGACAAAGGCGGCCGGGGCGTGGCGTTGTCCGCACTCGCCCTCTCGTGCGACCATCAGTCAGCAGACCTATAGACCACCACCAATCAGCAGACCTATAGACCACCACCAATCAGCAGACCTATAGACCATCACAGTCAGCAGACCTATAGACCACCACCAATCAGCAGACCTATAGACCATCACAGTCAGCAGACCTATAGACCACCACCAATCAGCAAACCTATAGACCACCACCAATCAGCAGACTTATAGTCCACCACCAATCAGCAGACCTATAGACCACCACCAATCAGCAGACCTATAGACCACCATGACAGTCAGCAGACCTGTAGACCACCACCAATCAGCAGACCTATAGACCACCACCAATCAGCAGACCTATAGACCACCACCAATCAGCAGACCTATAGACCATCACAGTCAGCAGACCTATAGACCACCACCAATCAGCAAACCTATAGACCACCACCAATCAGCAGACTTATAGACCACCACCAATCAGCAGACCTATAGACCACCACCAATCAGCAGACCTATAGACCACCACCAATCAGCAGACCTATAGACCACCATGACAGTCAGCAGACCTGTAGACCACCATGACAGTCAGCAGACCTATAGACCACCACCAATCAGCAGACTTATAGACCACCACCAATCAGCAGACTTATAGACCACCACCAATCAGCAGACCTATAGACCACCATGACAGTCAGCAGACCTGTAGACCATGACAGTCAGCAGACCTATAGACCACCACCAATCAGCAGACCTGTAGACCATGACAGTCAGCAGACCTATAGACCACCACCAATCAGCAAACCTATAGACCACCACCAATCAGCAGACTTATAGACCACCACCAATCAGCAGACTTATAGACCACCACCAATCAGCAGACCTGTAGACCATGACAGTCAGCAGACCTGTAGACGCCGGCCTTCATAGGTGCAACTCGTTAATGGCACTTGCCCCAACGGTTTGTTACACGCTAAACGGTCGGGGGAAGGAGGATCTTTGTCTTTGTGTCAAGCTGATCAACCTGTGCTCGGCCGCCGACAAAATCCCGGCCGCCGACAAAATCCCGGACGCCGAGTCGTTTTGCTCTCAATGCAGATCGCTGAGGGTGATTCAGATGTCTGGTGACCCCCACAATTAATTGACCCCTAACATTTTTTTTTTTACATTTTCACGTTCATTTCTGTTTTGAATAAACCTTACTTTCAAAATATATATAAAGTTTTAGAGAATTAAATGGAGGGGGCAGTCACAAGACATCTGGACCACCCGTGCACATTAGCCACGCTGCTCTCTCTCCGCGATCATCGCGTTAGATGCCTCGCCTCGCTCCGCGTGCGTTCTTCCAACTGCCCACGTGGACTCAACGTGCGCGGTGTCAATTCGCGCAACAGCAGCGGATACCCAAGGGGGGGGGGGGGAAGGGGGAACCGAGGGGGAGTGAAAAGGGAGAGGAGGGGGGCGGTGGACGCGGCGTCCGGCCATCAAGAACGCCGGCGTCCGCCTGGGGAAACGCACGACCGCTCGCCGGGCTCTGCACCGACGGGGGTCGCCGCCGACCGAAGCGATCACCGAAACCCGCCGCGTCTCTCCCCAACCGAGCGTCCGTGCCATTGCCGGCGCGGGCCGGGGCAACGGCTCGCTCCGGCCCCGATTGGACCCCGATCGTTGATTGCGTGCGCTGTTCGGCGGCGCTCGCAGGTGCTTGAGACGCGCGCACCTAGCCATGAGCGTGCGGCTTTGTCTTTTTGGTGTTGCTCGCTAAAAGCGTTCGCTCCAACAGCAATTGCAAGGCTGCGGCTTGCATGCTTTTAAGATACGAACCAACAAGATGTCCCCAGATCCTCTGGTACTGGTCTCTTAGTAATCCCAAAGGCCAGGATCAAAACCTACGGAGAAGCAGGCTGTTCCTTGCCCGTAGAACAGCCTGCCAGGGGATCTGAGGGCTTGAGAATCATTAAGCACGTTTAAAATAAATAAATAAATAGACGTGCTTAAACAAAAAAATTATTTTAATTAGGATTTTCTTAATGTGGTGCTTTTTTTGTCTTTGCTCGAAATTTTTACAACTTTATTTTATTTTAATTTTGATTTGAAGCTTTCGTGACTGCAGGAATCCATACTCTGGTTCTTTCGGTAAAGTCACGTAGGTATAAAATAAAATAATTTTATATTTTATTCATTTTATTTTGCTTACAGTTTCACTTTTATTGTTCATGCCTGTAAAGCACCATGTGATGCATTTTTTTTGCACGAATAGTGCTATAGAAAGAAAGTTTGATTGATTGATGTATGGGGAGGGGGAGGTCTTTGCCTTTGGAGCGGTGGTAGAGCGGTGGTGCCGCGGTTAGCGCGCTGCGCTACGAACCCGGCAAACCGAGTTCGATTCCAGCTCACGGCCAACACAAGTGACGATTATCTGAATCGGTTCTGGGTCTCCCCGAGGTCGACTCAGCCTCAAATGAGTACCTGGTGGAATGTGTAAACATCCCCACTGGGGAGACAAAGGCGGCTAGGTGTGGTGCTGGCCACCCACCCCTTCGTGTTCCCGTGACGGCCTTCATAGGTGCTCGCTAACAGCACTTGCCCCAACAGTCTGTTAAGGCTACACGGGGGATCTTTGTCTAAAAGCAAGTACCAGGTGTTGGTACTCGGCCGTACCTCTCTCAAAAATGCCAGCGACTTCCCAACTCGTACCCATTTAGATTAATAGATAAAGAGATCGATGATAAGTCAAAGAAACAAAATGTGAGTGCGTTCTGCTATGTCGGAGCAAAAAATGCCCAGAGGCTTTATCTCATTTTCAGGCGAAGCTGTTAGCACTGACCCTAATCTGAAACACATGCTTGCAATAGGAAAGTGGGGGGGGGGGGGGGGGGGGGGCGAGCGGTGGAGTGAAGAGAGGGGGGGGGGGCACGCGGCGGAGATTGAAATGCTTCGTCCGATGCACACATTACTCATTCAGTCCGGGAGTCCATTCTCCTAATGCCCTATGTTACGCGTGCGTGCCTGCCTGTGCGTGTGTGTGAGTGAGGATATGTGGGGAGCTGTCTTGCAGCGGTCAGCGCGCTTTGCTACGAAGCCGTGTTCAATTCTCGCTCACGGCCAACACCAGTGACGATTATTTGAACCGGTCCTGGGTCTCCCCTAGGTCGACTCATCCTTAATTGAGTGCAGCATTGGGGACGGAAACGCGACCGGGCGTGGTGCTGGCCACTCACCCCCTCGTGTGCCGTGTCAGCCTTCGTAGGTGCTCGCTAACAGCACTTGCCCCAACGACATGTTGAGGCTACACGGGGGATCTTTGTCTTTGTGCTTGGGTGCTCCCTTTTACACTATCCTCTTCCGCAGCTCCATTCCGTCTGAAAATTTCTGCGTTGAAATTTCCATCTGGAGTGGGGGGGGGGGCACTTTACAAGCTCCACTCGGATGCGATACTCCACGGCGCCAGTGACGGAGAGGGCAGCTTGGCAGTGGCGCTGGCACGGCGGTGTTTACGCGCTCAAAGCAACGTCAGCTTTCTGGATCGCGTCAGAATTTCACGGCGTCACGGCTCAGATTATGTGGCTTCCTCGCCCCGCTCGTAACGCGCGTGCACACAGTCCCCCCCGCTGTCTCTACGGGGAGCGAGAGGGGGGGGGGAAGTGTCCAAAGCATGACGCGCCACTAAGATTAACATCGCGTAAACAAATCGTCGGGCCGAAAATGCGTTTTTAGCCACATTGTTCGAAGGGCGCTCACCTTGACCCTCTTCTTCCATCGTCGTCCTAAAGCCACGTGATTACCGCGGTGGTCAACGCAAGCGATTTGCATCCATTTTGCCGACCCGCCCGCTGGGTGAGTAGCGCAATAATGAATTATTTCGGCTTGTAACGCCATGAACAGTGTTCGCTCGGAGGCACGGGCGATTACTGGCGCGAAGAACCAAGCAGGAAGGCAGCGGCAGCGACGCGATGAGCCGGCACCAACAATTGCCCAAGATCAGCAGTCCTATATATATATAAAGGTGTTATCGACCAATAAATTAGTGTTTACATGTTAGGAGGAAACCGGAGCACCCGGTGAAAAATGACGCAGTGCGAAGCGGGAAACACTCTGCCCCGTACAGACGGATGGAACCACGTGGGGTGCGCGTGTTTTCCATACCGGATTCTTCCAGGGTATGGCAGCTCCCTCGACGCCCACGGGAAGGGTGTTTGGCAACATCCACGCGGTGATCCACCAATCCCCCCCCCCCCAACACATCACGACGCTGGGGTACAGGCCACGTGCAGCAGCGAAGCCACGGCAGCCTGGGCTGCGAGTATCCGTGGATTGTTCGACCTTACTTTTGGCATAATGGTAAAATATGGTCAGCGATAAATGTCCGTTGGAGCCCATGGGTGTTGAACTCAGGTCAATGGTCAATGGGTTGACCACTTACACCGGCGTTCCACCCTATACGTGATGCAATTGGTAACATTTGTTTTGTCAGATTCAGAATAGAGTGGTACCCCTCTAAACGACGTGAATTGGTTCCATACTGGTCGTTAAAGGATTTGGTTGTTAGGCGAGTTTAGGAAATACGCGTTAAAGGCTTAATTTGTTCTGATAGCATCAGGAGTTACCTTTTTCACCCAAAAGACGTACTTTATAATATTTAAACAATGGATATTAATACATAAAGATACGAGCAACATTATAGACATAATCTTGAAAGAAACATGGTTAATCATTGCATGTATAAATATTTACTGTACCTATAATAGCCCGTCGTTAACAGGGGAATAGTCGGTAAGCGAATACATTGGGCACTGCACTACTACACACTACATTACACTACACTACTATATACTGCTATATACTACACTACTATACACTACACTATATACTACACTACTATACACTACTATACACTACACTACTATATACTACACTACTATACACTACACTATACACTACACTGTACACTACACTGTACACTACACTACACACTACTACACATTACACTACTATACACTACACTACTATACAATACACTACTATACACTATACTATCCACTACTATATACTACACTACTATACACTACACTATCCACTACTATTTACTACACTACTATACACTACACTACATTATACACTACACTACTATACACTAAACTACTATACACTACATTATACACTACATTATACACTACACTATACACTACACTACTATACAATACACTACTATACACTACACTATACTATCCACTACTATATACTACACTACTATACACTACACTACTATACACTACACTATACACTACTATATACTACACTACTGTACACTACACTATCCACTACTATATACTACACTACTATACACTACACTACATTATACACTACACTACTATACACTAAACTACTATACACTACATTATACACTACACTACATTATACACTACACTATACACTACACTATACACTACACTACTATACAATACACTACTATACACTACACTATCCACTACTATATACTACACTAGTATACACTACACTACTATACACTACACTATACACTACTATATACTACCCTACTATAGACAACACATTGGGCTCTATGGAAACCGGTCGTTAAGTGATTAGTCGTTAACAGGGGTGGTCATTAAGACGGGTTCTACTATACATTACATTATACACTACATTATACACGACACTATACACTACTATAGACTTCACTAATATACCCTACACTATACACCACACTACTATATACCACTACCATACACTACACATATATACCTTACACTATACACTACTATACACTACACTACTATACCCTACACTACTATACACTACACGACTATACCTTACACTATACACTACACTACTATACACTACACATTGGGCTCTATAGAGGCCCGTCGTTAAGCGATTAGTCGTTAACAGGGGTGGTCGTTAAGACGGGCTCTACTATACATTACATTATACACTACACTATACACTACACTAATATACCCTACACTACACTACTATGTACCACTACTATACACTACATTATACACTACACTATACACTACTATGCACCACACTAATATACCCTATACAACACTACTATACACTACCCTTCTATACACTACACTACTATACACTACACATATATACCCTACACTATACACTACACTCCTATACACTACACTACTATACCCTACACTATACACTACTATACACTACACGACTATACCTTACACTATACACTACACTACTGTACACTACACATTGGGCTCTATAGAGGCCCGTCGTTAAGCGATTAGTCGTTAACAGGGGTGGTCGTTAAGACGGGCTCTACTATACATTACATTATACACTACACTATACACTACACTAATATACCCTACTATACACTACATTATACACTACACTATACACTACTATGCACCACACTAATATACCCTACACTACTAACAGGGGTGGTCGTGAAGATGGGTTCTACTATACACTACATTATACACAACATTTTACACTACTATAGACTTTACTAATATACCCTACACTACACTACTATATACCACTACTATACACTACATTATACACTACACTATACACTACTATAGACTACACTAATATACCCTACACTATACACTACACTACTATATACCACTACTATACACTACACATATATACCCTACACTATACACTACACTACTATACACTACACATTGGGCACTATAGAGGCCCGTCGTTAAGCGATTAGTCATTAACAGGGGAGGTCCTTAAGATGGGTTCTACTGTAATTATTTGGACTGCAGGAGGAATCCGATGAGCTGTGAAGCTCTTTTTCACAGATGGTCCAGTATGGGCAGGGCCAGCAAATTACAACAGCAAACGATACAAAAAAAACACACGACGTGAGTGCAAAATAGAGAAAATGTAAAGAGCAAGTCACAAAATGAAAAAAAACAACGTATCTCAGTCCGATTTCTAAAATAGAAATGTAAGCTTGGGCAAGGCAGAAAAAAAACAACAACAAAAACAGTCCAAGACCTCATCAAGACAACAACAACACAGCCCCACAATAAAATGGGCACATTGAATTAAAAAAAGTAGATAGTTTATTTGAACCTATACTCTTTGGCTCTTTCGGTAAAGTCACGTAGGTATAAAATAAATGTATTTATTTAATTTATTGCAGTCACGAAAACTTAAAATGTAGATTGATTTCTTTGAACCTATCTACGTGACTTTGCCGAAAGAGCCAAAGAATGTGAATTCCTACAGTCACGAAAGCTTTAAGTCAAGATGTGTCATGTAAACTTTCATGTAAAATCCAAGTTCACCCTCTTGGTTACAGAATATGAAGCAAAGTAATCGATCCCAGCGCCGCTGACATCCATAATTCCGTTTGATTGTAAAGCAACCAAACAAGAAACTCATTGGGGAGGTGGAGCAGCGGTCAGACGCGTGCTGCGTTTAGACCATGTAGATGATTTTGCTGCTATAAATTTCGGAATGACAAGCCACTTTGTTGAGCTGTCATTTTTGGCCAAGGTGGCTTTTGAAAAAAAGAGCTACATGTATATAGCTACCTCAGTGTTCGCCTTACCTGGTAAAACAAAAAAATATATAGTTTAGTTTATAATGGCCCACAGAAGCGGATATCACAGAACTACTTCAGAGTTCACCTCAAGTGACCTCTAGTCCACGGAGGAGGGGGCACCACTTCCGCACCCTGCCGCACAGGAGAGCCGTGTTTGTCACGTGACGTTTGTGGGCTTTGTCTGGTAGGATGGGGATGGATTCGCTGCATTTGGACGTGTTTGGGTGATTTGTTTACCTTGCTTGTACTTTGCACTCCTACCGTGTGTGTTTGTACTGTATGTTGTTCTAACCTTCTTACCCGCCCCGACCGGACATCTGTGTAATAGAGCTTTATAGCTCACCGGATTCCTCCAGTACAAACACACATTCTGATTCTGCATCAGTGAGCCCGGCGGTGAGCTGGACATCTCGAATGTCACGAGCAAGTCGTTCCTGAACCTGGTCTTGGTCACACCACTCCATCATGGGCCTCTCTCCTTTCACCAATGCGGCGGTCTGGCACTTCTCTTCCTCCTTCCGATGTTCGGAATCCACTGGGAGCTGTGGATACTGATTTCTCTCAAGATGCCTTTTGTGGTTAGGTTGTTGTCCTTCCGCCGCACCTCCGACTCGGACAGTTGGCTACGTACGTTGCGAAAGAAATTCAACATACATACACCATACATACAACATACGTACAACATACATACAACATACGTACAACATACATACCCCCATTCCATCATGGACCGTCTCCTTCACCAACGCGGTGAAGTATGGTCAAACAACTCCCACGTTGTGGGGAGGCCTGCATCCAGCAGTGGATTGACAGAAGGCTGTGAATTAGTATATATATAAATGGGAAATTTGTAAATGTGTGTCTGTTCGGAATGTTTAACATACTTCCGACATGCAACCAGCTTGAAATTTGCCATGTGGGTAGCTTTCAAACTGTACATAATGCAAAAAGTATAAAAATAGACTTTTGTATTTTTTTTGGGGGGGGGGGTGGGCGCAATAATGGATATATTTTGCACGGCAAAGTGAGCGGTGACGTCACATCTGTGATGTCACCCGCACGCGGCAGCGTCACGAGGTGTGCCTGCTGACGTCACGCATCCCCCACATCCCCCCCCACCCTCCGCGTAGGCCGTGTATTAATAATCGAAGACAAGAATCCAAGTTTTGATTTAAAGCTTTCGTGACTGCAATGATTCATCTTCTTTGGTTCTTTCGGTAAAGTCACGTAGAATGATAATAAAATAATAAATTGATAAAATAAAATAACACAATAATATTCTCACGACGTTTTGGCCACAACACAAGCGGCCTTCATCAGGTGAAGGGGGCGAGACTGTCTGGTAGGACAGCGCTGGAGTGAAAGAGCCACGTTCAGATACGGCCTTTAAGCTGTGTGAGAGGAACAAAGCGCCCTCAAATTTAGCACACACAGCTTAAAGGCCGTATCTGAACGTGGCTCTTTCACTCCAGCGCTGTCCTACCAGACAGTCTCGCCCCCCTTCACCTGATGAAGGCCGCTTGTGTTGTGGCCGAAACTTCGTGAGAATATTATTGTGTTATTTTATTTTATCAATTTATTATTTTATTATCATTCTACGTGACTTTACCGAAAGAACCAAAGAAGAAGAATCCAAGTCTCGGGCGAAGCCGGGTAGTAAAGCTCGCTTTTTCATAAAACAAAGCATCTACCTTGGGCTCCTTATTTTTGAATGATAAAAAAGGCACATATACAGGTGTTTTAAGACGTTCAATGACTAAATAGACACTGATTACAAGTTATCATGCCTATTAACATCTTAACACCTATATTTACGGCAAAACTGGTGACTTCTTTTTTATCATGCAATGTCATGGTGCAGTGCTTGCGAAAGTGCCCCACGTTGTAGCTATAACTGCTTTACACGAGCTGTTAACGTTTTTTGGTGTTTGCATTGCCCTTGTACCGCTTCGCCTTTTCGGCGGCCTTCGGTCTAGCGCTGGTGAGACGATGACCGCGAAGGAGGCTGTAGCTCTGATGCAGGCCAATCACTTTCAAGGACACTTGCGTGCACGATCGAACCATATTTGTTCACTTTTTTGTTACCCACAAGCAAAGTGTGTGGTTGTGCAGAGAATGGTGCCTTATAATCGGTGCCTGTTTGGTTTTTTGTACATCTTACCACCCGTATTTTCACGCCAGAGAGGATAAATCCTTTTTTTTTGGTCATTCAATATCGTGTTTCTAGCTGAAAGGGTCCCCAATAAGCCTCGTTGATTTTCTTCGTAGGCTGCCCGTGTTCGTTTGCGTAAGCGTGCTCGGTGTCCTCACGGAGAGTGCTGTGCCCATCGTAGGTGATGCAATTACCCGGTTCTTCATGAAAACAAAACCTTTGTTAAGCTACCAGTGGCTGAGGAGTCTATGAAGCCCCAAAGCTCACTTCATTATCACACGCTCATCTCCCAACACACACACACAGAGATACTCGTGGCAGGCAGAATGAGCGAGTCACGTGAAATTCTGACGATTCTTGGAGGACCATGAGAGACTAGAATTGTTGGCACAGTCACGTTCGAGTCTATCCCCGTAACTCAAAAGAGAAATCTAGACTTAAATTTCGATTTAAAGCTTTCGTGACTGCAAGGATTCATCTTCTTTGGTTCTTTCGGTAAAGTCACGTAGAATGAGAATAAAATAATAAATTGATAAAATAAAATAACACAATAATATTCTCACGACGTTTCGGCCACAACACAAGCGGCCTTCAGGTGAAGGGACGAGACTGTCTGGAGGACAGCGCTGTCCTCCAGACAGTCTCTGAAAGAACCAAAGAAGAGAAATCTAGACACCTAAAATTTCTAATTAGGGCAACCCAAAATTACAGCCTGGAGGGTTAATTAGTTTCTGTCGGAGGGCCGGGGTCATCCATAAGTTTTAAATTGGTTTAAAGTCTCGTGCTAAACACTTACCAATGCACAATCCCAATCGTCGGTCGACCAAGCAATTTGCCTCCCGTGAGGTGTGCCACCACACCGGATAGAAGGCAGGTGGAGCTCCTGACCGTCTCTCTACCTGTCCGCACGTACCTCATTGTACGTACGAAATATGGCACGGTCGGTTACGCGCGGTGCGAAAGAAGTTCAACATACCTGCTCACATTGTTCGCTTCCGATTTCCCCCGGAGCGAGGTTTTGATTCATCCTCCGTACACACGCACGCGCGTTCCACTCCGCGAGTGCTGGCCTCGGCGGACAAACACGGACGGGGGGGGGGGGGGCCCTGCTTTGCCTGCAGAGCAGTAAGAGCAACCACGTGCCTATGACACGGAGAGGTCGTAGATACGGCACATGAATACATTATGAGATCGCACTCATTAAACACAAAGTGCTTGCCACAAATTAACCACAATACCTCGATGACCTCGTCAAGGAGCATAAACCATCACGCGCGAACTCTCCGGTCATCCTCGCAGCGGCGGCTTTTGGCTCGCCATCGAACAAAGACGGTCGGTCACCGCGACGCGCGCTTCCAGACGCGCTTCCGCGGCCGTCTGGAACGCTCTTCCTTCCGAAATTAGAAAGCCACTGGAGCTCTGCACTTTAAAAATCTAGATTGAAAACTAATTTCTTTAGAATTGCTTTTTCTGTTTAGTTTGTTGTCCTTTCCCCGCACCTCCGATTAGCACGGTTGGCTACGTACGGTGCGAAAGAAGTTCAACACATACACATACGTGACCATTCAAAGCGCTCCAAGCTATCGCACGTGGCCAGCCCAGGGTGTGTTGCTTTTGTACACAACCAGCTCAGGTTCATAAGCAAGAGCACGCATGGCCAGACCTAGGCTCACAGCTACAGCACGCAGCATGTCCCCACATAGTGTGTAGCTATTGTAATGGGCAACACAGCAACTCATAGCCACTCTGAGCTCAGAGCTCGGCCGCGCGTGATGAACGCCCCCCTTAATCTCAGCCGCACATCTTTAGCCGTGCGTGCATCTCTCAGAGCCAGGCGCGGGCGAGTGGAGCGCGGAGATTAAATTCATTATTTCTCCCTTTTTCGTAGCCGTATATTTTTGCCGAGCGGTCACCCGGCGAGCCGCGCTGACCAAGGCCGTTGCGGTGACTGCACGGAAGAGCACCGTGCGAGAGCAACATTCATTTTCCGCCCCTCTGCCTCAAGGGGGGGGGGGGGGGGGTGGGGAGGGGGGTTGAGCCCAGGACCCTCCTGGTGGCCGTACATCGCCTTCGGCAGCTCCCCTCGGCCATGTGGGCCGGCCGCCGCGGTGATATTTCAAAGTGTCACTCGCAGGCGTCTCTGCTGCGAGGTTGACGAAGCACATCGTGAGCGCGCGACAAATGGTGCACACTGGACGCTACCTCTACCGCACGGCATCTTGTCCCCATCCCTGGGACCAGCGCCGAAGCCTTCTTGGGGAAGGAGAGGGGGGGGGGGGGTTGGGGTGTGGTGGGGGGCACAGGCTGTGGCGTGGATACCGTGCAGCAGAGGAATGTCGAATGCGCGCGGGGAATGTCGGCGTTGCGTTTCGGCGGGGACGAAACGTGCTAAGTACATAACGTGGCATAATTTCCTTATGTCCCTAACACACATGAAACAGATGGGTTACGAGCGCGATGTTCACTCGAGGCGTGGACATGTGATCTCACTCTCTCTCTCTCTGTATTGGGGCCTGGACCTTAGCATTCAAGTGAACGTGTTGTTGGGCCAACGTTGACATCTGCTTGTGAGGGTGGGGGGGCAGGGGGGGAAAGGCTGGTCTTGATTGGGGGAGGGAACTTTACCAATGTGTTGAGAAGCACTGGTCTACCGTGCTGGAAATGAGTTTAAAAAAAACGAAACAAACAAAACACCTGTGCTTGAAAGTGATCGTTATGATCCTGGGTAGCGTCAGGGAGCAGGCGAATTAATATTGACAATGTGTTTATTATAAGACTCCGTGCATAAGCACTTTAGGCTTAATCGATATCACGAATTTGCAAATGTTGTAAGATGTCTGGAAGCGAGTGGTTTACATGACAGTTTGCATCATGCGGTTTATTAACGCCTCCGTAGCCGGGAAAAGTGGCTCAGCGATCAAGCGAGCGGCTCGCAATCGGAAGGTCGCGAGTTCAGCTCCTGGTTGGTGGTTGACTCAACCCATTCACACATCTGGTCGATTAAGTGAGCGACACTTTTTGGGGACGTCAACAGTGGATGTTCTTTGGCTAGCCTCGTCCCTGTCATAGCAATGAGGAATTTCCACCACTGGCTCAAGGCTGTAAATAGAAGATGAGCGCTAAAGCCTCGATGCTGACTTGGTCATGAAAAATCGCTTTTGACTTTAATGAAGAAGAAACAAATTACCAACAAATGGAGAGAACACCTTTATATTTATCAAACACGGCAATGTTTTCAGCACGCTGTACAATTGACTTTCCAATCCAGCCATCGCCGGTAAAACAATTGGAATCTGGCCCAGAATGTATGAATCATTTAAATTATGCGCGCACCTTCATCCATTTAATTTACACGGGTCACGGTGCGGGCCACTGATTAATCAGGAGCTGGAATTCTCTTAGCTCGAGTTGTCGTACCCACCCCCCCCTTCCCCCCAAAGAGTTGCGTGCAGCCTCGGCGCGGTGATAAGGAATGCATTCGTTGTGTTCGTTGCTGCCCGGTCTCGCCGAGGTCGGAGGGTCGGGCATAATCTCAGATAATCACGAGACGTACCGCTCGCTGGCTCTTCTCGCTCGCTCGCTGCTGCTGCTGCTGCTATCCGCCGCCTTCTCCCCTAGCCTCGGCGATGCCTGCCAGCAGCTTCGCGATTAAACCCAATTGTTACAATTCAGTGGCGCACGCAAGCGTCGCCGCGCATTGTTATTGACTGATTAGCCATCGCTCCTCGTCCGAGCGAACGCGCGAGCGTGCCCCGCGTTCGCTTGTCCGAGCGTCACGGGCGGGGCGCGCGCGCGCGCGCGGCGGTGTTGGGGAGCGGTGGCGCAGCCGTTCGCGCGCTTGCGAGTTCGATCCCTGCCCATGACCAATAATAGTGGCGGATATCTGAACCGGTATTGGGCCTCTCCTAGGTCGGCTCAGCCCTAAAGGAGTGCCTGGTGCGATGGGTAAACATCAGAACTGGGGAGGCAAAGGTGGTTGGACATGGTGCTGGCTAGACCACCCCCTTAATTGTGTGCTGTGCTGGCCTTAATAGGTGCTCGCTAACAGCACTTGCCGAGTCAGTCTGTGAGGCTATACGGGTGATGTACGTGCATATCGACTCTGGACTCGTGTGTGTGTCTACTGAAACGATCACTCTTGAACCCAGGATAGCTTTTGTCTTCGATTGACTCTCTCATAAATTGTGTTTCTGTTCGTGTCCATGTGCATGATTATAGTCAAAATAATAGTCTGTTCGATAGATATTCCCATTAGAAGCGTGTACAAAGACACATTCACACACAGGGCCTCAATGGACAACAATGCATGAGGTCAAATCGAGAATTACCGTGGGTTACATTTTGGCGCTATGTACATCTGTGTAAGATAAGAATATAAGGAAACATTAAATCATTGGTGTTTTTTTTTTAATTCGAGATTCAATTTAACACACACCAACAAAGACACACACACACACGTGTATTTAAATTGTACGACCAAGCGTTGGAAGTGTACGAACACTCGAGGCAAGAGATAACATTTGTCAGCGTACGATAGGAAAAAACCTTTGCCTGGCATTACATAACCCTCGCTGTAACCTTGAGTGGGTTTATCTCTGCACATGAGCGGGCGTGTAATTAATGCACATTACCACATCTCTCCGGCCCAAATGCGGCTCCTTTGGTGTTCACTCCGCGAGCAGGAGGGGCTCTCTGCACGTTTTAAGGGACAGCGCATCGCCCCACATTATTAGCACCCCAGTAATTTTCCCTCGGTCTCCCGCACTCGGCAGGCATCACTTAGAGGCTGAAGGCATAGGACGTCTCTAAACCCCCCCCCCACCACCACCCCACAGCACTCTCCCTCACTCGCTCCCCCTTCCACCCCCTCTCTCTTCGTTCTCTCTCCATCTCGCTCTCCAACCACGGCGGAACACCACCTTGCATCCCGCGCCGCAGCTCCGCGCGCACACGAGCGGGCACGCACACGCACGCCGATCCAGCGCGTCGCAAGCTCCTCGTCAATTCCCCTCCGTAACAAGATTCTGAATCCTCCGTCCGGTGTCACCTTCGCGCTTTCCACAACCTAAACGTGGACCGATTTGAGCCTCTTGTCATTTCACGCTCTCCTCCTCCCTTTATTATTTTTCTTTTCGTGCGCAGTCGGTTTTTTTTTTCTTCATTCATCTTTAAATATTCTCTCCTCTCCGATCGGCGCGTTTGTCGGTCGCGGTGTCACTGGAGGCTGGGCTACACCGGGGAAAGAGGGAGCAGGAGGAGGGGGACAGTTAGGGGTGGCGGCGGCGGCGGCGGCTGCGGCGGCAGTGGTGGCGGTGTGGGAGGGGTGGTGACACGGGGCGGTCGGGATGGATGTGACAACAAGGGACTCCTTGAGATGGCGAACGGCGCCTGCGGAGCGGCGCGGCCGACGCTGAGCGGGCCCCGGGCGCGGGACGGGCGCGAGATCGATCTGCACGGCGGAGCCATGTGATTCGAGAGAGCGCGCCACTGCGGAGCGGAGCTCGCTTTTGCCATGTGGTGCATTAGCTGTCGCTCCGAGAGGTCCTCCCTGGTTGAGAATGAGCCGTCCGACAGGTACGGAGACGCTCGGCACACCTGGCGGGGATACCGCCCCACCGCCGCCCCGCGCGCGCGTCGTGTTGAGCGTCCGCACGTGGCCGTCTACTGGGCATCCGTGAAAGAGAGCTTTAGAGCTCGTCGGATTCCTCCAGTATAAATATTCTGACTTGTTGTGCGGTTTTTTTTTTATTCATGTGGCTGTGCAGTTCTTGTTTGTGGTTTGATTTTTTTTGTTTGTTAGAAGCAATCACAGCACGTAGCTTTCCCCACCCCCCAAGCTCAATGTTATGGTCCTTGGGAATAATTTGTTGTCTCTGGTTTTTGAGCTACTGCTGGAAATGCCGTGTTTCTATGACGGTGGCGGGGGGGGGGGGGGTGTGGACACCAGTCGATTGCTGTAATCAGTTGCTTGCCGATGCTGCTGCTTCTGCTGCGTTTGCACAATTAACAAGCTGAACACGACCGTGATTATTCATGAACTATCGTTTGTGTGCTCTGTGAAGAAGGGCCATTGCCCGAAACGTCGCCTGTTGGTGTATATATTCATTACTGTACATCATCATACATCATCACTATCAGCCATGGTCAATCCTCTGCCGGATTAAGCCTACACCGCCTCTCATTAACCTGTATGCACGCTATATATATTAAATTACTCCGTTACATTATATTCGTGCGTTATATGTGTATGCATACGAATGTATTTTAGCATGCGGCTGCACATTCTATTTTATATTAATCTAGTTTTTGTTGTTCAGCATTTCTCACGGCTGTCTGCGGACTCACAGACATACGCACGTGTAAACACATTGAGTATATAAAACTTCGTTTTGCATGATATGGCGCGCGTGTGCGTGTGTCGGATGTGCAGTGCACCAGGTCAACTCATCTCAAATGAGTACCTGGTGCGGTGTGTAAATATCGCAACTAGGCTGGCAGGTCGTGGTGTTAGCCACCCACCCCCTCGTGTGCCGTGCCGGTCTTCATAGGTGCTCGCTAAGAGCACTTGCTCTTACGGAATGTTCAGGCTATACGGGTGATCTTTGATGTGCAATGCATGTGCCTCATTTTTTATGTTGAGTGTACACAAGACACGCGTGTGCTAAATTGAGTGTGCAAATGCAGTGGGGGGGAGTGGTGGTGTGGCGGTTAGCGCGACGCTGCTCTACGAACCCGGCGACCCGAGTTCGATTCCCGCTCACGGCCAACATCAGTGACGATTATTTGAACCGGTCCTGGCCCTCCCTTCAAGGTCGACTCAGTCTCAAATGAGTACCTGGTGCGGTGTGTAAACATCGTCACTGGGAAGGCAAAGTCTGCCAGGTGTGGTGTTGGACACCCACCCGCTCGTGTGCCGAGCCGGCCTTCATAGGTGCTCGCTAACAGCACTTGCCCCAACAGTCTGTTCAAGCTATACGGGGGATCTTTGTTGCGCAAAACGCACGTGATTCGTGCTTAATGTTGAGTGCGCGCAAGACATTCGTGCGTTAAATTCAGTGTGCAAATGCAGAAGCACGTCATGTGTGTGATGAAGTTTATGAAGGGCATTAACCCCAAGTATATACCTCAGCTGAGCCCAGCAATGCCCACGGGACCCTGCGTGCATACGTTTTTGGCGTGCACGCATTTCGCTGCACGGCCCCGGATGTCGCGTTCAACCGCCCCCCCCTCCCTCGCGTTCAGAGGTCACCAGGTCACGTCCAGGCCTCATCTCGGCGGTCGTGTGCCACGCGACGCGCCGCTTCATCGCGTTTTGCGACCCGTCAAAGATCCCGTGTGTGATGTTTCTTGCAAAGAGCAGGTCGTGCGTCACCTTGTTAGCCGCAGGAGCCATATATTTTAAAAGCTTATGATAATAAATAGCATTATTTTGTAAATATACTGTATTCCGTCACCAATGCAAATTGCATCTCGAAGCGCTTGAGAATCGCACGGAGGCGCAAGGAACCACAGACAAGCGCCAGAACCGGCGCCAGCAGTTGCCCAAGTTCTGCCATCCTACATGGTGATGTTTGGCCAACTCCATTAATGAGTGTTTAATATGTGTGGGAGAACACCGGGATTACCCCCAGAAAGTACCCATGAGTGTGTGAGGTGGGGTAGGGGGCGGTGGTTGGGGGGGGGGTTAAAAGGCGATCGAAGTTTCCCTCCGTGAAATATCGCTGGCGGCGAATGCCCCGGACCCAAGTACAAAACGAGCGACGCTGCTGGGAAAACACGGCGCGGAGCAATATTGGGCGAGCCGTCTTCGTTTCTCGACGGCGAAGCTTCGAGGAGGCTGTGGCTGTGGTTGTGGCGGCGGCGGCGGCGGCGGTGGGCACCGTGTTTGTTTCGCGGAGGAGCGATGAACGCCTCCCGGTCGCAAACTCCTCGCCGCAGCGAGTGCCCCTTGCCTGGCGACGAACGTCCTCCTCCGCTTTCACTCGGGCTCCCGCCTCTTTTTTTCGCTCGTCCTGAAAAACGACCCCCGTGTGGCAATTGCATATTTTTTTTTCGTGTTCGCCCTCGAAGAAAAAAAAAATCTGACGTTTTCTTAATTAAAAAAAAGACACAGACGAGAGACGGTATGTCTGAAAAAAAATAATTAATGCGCGACGGGGGAGGGCGAGAGAGAGAGAAACAGAAAAAAATAAATCCAACAAAACGTCGAATAATAATCTCATCCCAAACTAAAAAGAATGCCCCCTCAGTCGCTCGCACCACGTCCGCTACGTCCGATTGTTTACAGCAGCCCGCGAAACGAACACCGTGAGCCTCGCCGCCACACGGCGTCCGAGGTCGCGGCCTTCGCTGCAGTCGACAAGACGTTCGAATCACGTAACCGTCCGCCCCTTTAAACGGACGCGCGGGCCCGCGACCGTTCAAAGACGATGTGGCCGGCCGCCCGATCTCCCTCCGGCCGGCCCCTGCCTCGCTCGCGACCGTCGCCCCGGCACGGCCGCTGCATCTTAAGTAACCGCCGCTAGCGAGCCTTTTGTTTTTGACGACGGCGTCGCCGCGAGGAGAGAAAGAGAGAGAGAGAAAAAAAAGTAGATACACGCAAGCGTCCTGGCGGCGAAGGCTCCAGCGACACCTCGCACGTACACACACGCGCACGGCCCCCCGCCTCTCTCTCCCCCCCTTTGTCGATCCAATGCCGGATGAGGGTCCCCCCCCCCAATGCCAGTCATGGGGGTTGTTTTGACCATACTTCACCGCTGCGTGTTGGTGAAGTGCAGGGGGGGCAGCCTAGACGTGGCATTGAACGAACACAGTGCAACGATGTATTTTCAGAACCAGAATCTTTCATCACAATTTTTGTTCAGACTGGAGGAATCCGATGAGCTATGAAGCTCTTTATTTTCCCACAGATGTCCAGTAGACGGCGGTGACCATTTTACTCCGCCGCTCGCTGCTGCCCGATAACGGAGGGCCCACGCGGCCGACGGCGTCGCATGGCGGTTCGGCCCTGATGAGATCAGGTGCATTGTGGGTTATTTGGCGCTTTCGTGATCCCTCCTTGATTGTGTTCGCATTAAACGCACGGCTCGCCATTCAGAAACGCCCTTTCACTCGAATTGCGGACGCACGCATTCCCCCTCAGAACAATGAGCCATCAGTCCGTGAAAGTAAATCAAAGCTGTCTGAGGTAACGAGAGTTGGGACTTGCTCACAAGGATCTTTCATCTCCCCCCCCTCCCTCCCGCCTCAAGCAAGGCATCGTTGCATTGATGCCCACGCGCGACGTGAATAAAAACAAAATGTTGTTGTTTTTGCTTCTCGTTTCATCGAGCATCCACCCACCCACAGGACCCACAGCGACGCCCAGTCCTGACGGGCAGCGGGCGTCGAGATCCACCCCCTCGCTCTGCGCGACGCGGACAAAGTGGCGAAGCGTCACGGCGTAGATTTGCGCCGGCAAATCCGGCCGCCCCGAGCTGGACAGCATGAGATACGGCTTCTTGAGCGCAAATGCTCATTTAATGCACCCCGCGGTGGCGAGACGTTATCTCCCTGGCCCTTCTATGCAGGAGGCAATGGGTTCGGTGCCGACCCTGACGGCTGTAGATTTTGAGTTTGCATGTTCACTTTTCCCGTGGTTGCGTGGAGTTTTCTCCGGGTCCTGCGGTTTTTCCCTCCACATTTACAATCAACGTTGCGCTGAGGGTATTTGGCTGCTATAAATTTGCACGTGATGATAGGCCGCTTCGTTGAGCTATCATTTGTGTGGCCAGGTCGCTTCTGAAAAAGAGCTCTCTAGCTCAGTGGGCCTTACCTGCTGGTAAAATAAAATACAAAATTGTCCAGCTTAAATAGTTTAGTTTACATTGCAAGTACGCATCTTCAGCAAAGTCCGCTCACCACCCGAGGCACTCCGATAGTTGGGGCTAGACGTAGCGCTTGAGTGAAGCGGGCGGACGGACGGGCGGGCGAGGGCTCTGGTGCACGTGTGAGCTGTTACCTTGCGACGCTCACAGAAAAAAGCAACGAGATGATCCGTACGATGCAACCTCTCACACCTGTCCCGTGAGCAACAGCGAGCGCATCTGCCGGTCGTCTCGGCCAGTTTACCCAAGGGCAAGCGGGCCTGCGGCACTTGACGTGGCCTCGAACTTGCAGTTGGGCTTGGCACGCGCTGTTGTGGTGACGTCACAGTCGTTCGGTGGAAAATGGCGGCCGCTGCTGTTGTGAGCATGGGGGCGAGCGGGCGAGCGGGCGGGCGGGCGGGCGAGCGAGCGGGCGGGCGAGCGATCAAGCGCGAGTACAGCTCAGGCGAGGGTGGACGAGTGAACCGAAGGAACAAGACAGAGGGGCTGGACTGCCATCGTAAATTCCCACCACCTCGCCTCCCACAAGCGTATTAATGCATCCGTCTTGCCCTGAGAGGATAAACCAATTGCTCTTGCCCTTCACTTTCAATTTAGAGGTCTGGACAGTTAGAAAATAGTTCAGGCAGGAAGAGATAGGCGGCTCACTCACACTCGCTCTAGCCTTTTTTTTCATCTGGAGAAATCCAATTACGGCTATTTTTAGCCAGTGGGTGTCAAAAATAAAATATAAACAAGCAAAGAACAACAACAACAAACCTATTTTTCCTGGACGGACGAATCACGTCCCGGAGAAGGTGACTGTCCGTGTGCCGCACATTCCTCAGCCCCCCCCCATCCCCGGGGTACTTGTGTTCGAGATAGGGGGTCATTAAAAATAACGCAGCGAGAGGGCAAACGTGTTTCCAAAGTCTGAACGAACGGCGACGTTTCTCCCTGAAGACTGTTGGGGCCAACGCTGTTCATCGTGAGTGGCGATTAAATGTGGTGTGGCAACCGATGGGCCTTGTGTTGTAGCCAGCACCACGCATGCCCGACTCTGCCTTGCTCTCCCCAAGATTGATGCGGATGCACCACACCAAGGATGCAGAGGCCTGTTTCGGACACCAAATGGCCACTGACGTTGTGCATCATGGCACTACAACATACACGACACATCAAAAGCAAAGACAAAGATCCCCCTGTGACCATACAGACTGTTGGAGCAAGTGCTGTTAGTGAGCACAGTTAAACAGTTAAACACATGCCACATCTCACAAACAAAGACACATACATTAACTCCCCCCCCCCCGCCCCCTCTGGTCTTCGCACCTGATTGGCTCACAAGTAAGGACATCACATGTATTCCTCTATTTTAGACCGAAACAAGGAGAAATACTCCACAACTCTGGCTGTCCGCCTGATGAGGCTGGTTGTAATTACCAGCGAAACGTCCTACTCAAATCTTAAATGCTGTGGGCTTACTCTCCAGTCCACCGGTCTGCTGTACTCGTAATGAATTGGCATGTTTAATTTACGTGACGTATCCTTACAAATTGGCTGTGTCGGGTGGTGGCGTGGTTTTTTATGACACCTTCATATTCACGTGATCGAACCCAAAAACTTAGAATGGATAATATTGGTCGCCAAAGCCTACGTGTTCAAAAGACACACACTCCACACTTACAGCCCGTGCTTGAAAAATTACGGGAATTATTATTTCGCATCAATCTAGGGCCCATATTTTAAAGAGAGAGCCCCTTGCCTTTAAACATCTGGCAGTTCAGCATTTCTTCAAGCAGGCCTGACTGCTGATGAGACACCGTGTGTCGAAACCGGTCCAGAGTTTGCTTGTGCCGAATCTGATTAGCGCGGTTGGCTACGTGTGGTGCGAAAGAGTTTCAACAGTGATACAATCAATGCTGCTGAAATTATGCGCTCCCAGAAGGCCGCTATAAAATCATTTTATAGGCGGAGAGACATGGGTTGTGTAAAGAATTATTTTATATGCGGAGACATGCGAGCGAGACATTGTCTGCTGGTCTACTTTGTCATCTGAAAAATGAGACCATTTAAAACCGCCGAGCCGTCATCCGGGCACCGTCCGCCGTGCTCCTTGGAAGCCGACGAGCAGCGACTGCCGGCCTTGGCGTGGCCGCCCGAATCGTGTGCGACGCGGCGGTGGCTCCGCTCGCTTAAAATCGCCTTGCGCCTTGGTTGAGGAGTCGAGGCCTTTTACTGATTACCGATGCTGCTGCAGTCCGCCGGCGCAGTGTAACGTGTCGCGTAATGAATTGCGAAGACGCCGAACGGTAAACGGAGCTTCGGCGGCACGACAGATGGGTTTCCTGGAATGCGGCGATGCAGCATCGCGTGGGTCTGAGTGCCGCACGAGCGGTTTTGCGTATTTTGTGCATTATTTATCGCGTTGTCGTATTTTTACGAGCATTGCGACTCCCCCCGCCCCGCCATCCCCGCATCTTCCACTGCGCTGACCTTAAATCAGACGCGAGGCTTCGGCTCCCGGCCGTGCGTTAGCGTTCGTGACCGCGGTTCGCACTGGCTGCGTCGCTGGCCGGACATCCCCGGCCAGTTGCACGACCCCCCCACCCCCCCCACCCCCCCCCCCCGCCTTCCTGGAAGGAAGAAAGAAAGAAAAATGTTATTCACACTCGGTGAGGCTTCCTCCCTTGTAAATCGCCGGCTTTGCCCGTTGAGGCCGCGTCAGTTGCGGGATGCATCCATGATCCGGCCGGGTGGCTCAGCAGTGGAGCGAGCGACTCAGAAGGTTGCGAGTTCAAATCCTGGCTGGGCATTGACTCCGGCCGGGGGTCAATAAAATAAGTACCACTTTGTGGGGAAGCCAACAGCGGTTGTCTTACGGATATACTCGACCCTGTCATAGGAATGTGGAATCTTCGCCGGTGGCACAGGGCAGTAAACGGGAGAGAGCACCGCCTCCTCGCCCATTTCGAGCATCAGATGACTTTGACTTGTTTTAGTTGCATACAAAGACAAAAAAGACCAAAATCCCCCGTGTAGCCTTAACAGACGGTTGGGGGCAAGCTCCGGCACACGAGGTGGTCGGTGTCCAGCACCACGCCCGGCCGCCTTTGTCTCCCCTGTCGCGATGTTTACACACACTGCACCAGGTACTCATTTTGAGGCTGAGTCGACCTCGGGGAGGCCCAGCTCCCGCTCAGATAATCGTCACTGGTGTTGGCTGCGAGCGGGATTCGAACTGGCGTCGCCGGGTTCGTAGCGCAGCGCGCCAACCGCTGCCCCGCCTTTTTGTTTGCGCACTCAAGCGCACGCACGAACATCGAAAGCGCGATGCTGCATTTCCCCCCTCTCCTCCCCCCTCGCTCACGGAGCGTCCGGATATGATTGTGTGTCAAGACGCTGTACGCCTGGGGAGGAGGGTCATCCAGATGGGTGCCAGGGGGGGTGTCGGGAAGATGGACTAAATGTGGCGTAAAATTCGTTCCCATCATGGGCGGGAGGCGAGGGAGAGGAACGACCGCTCACAGGGAGCAGCAGCTGCCTTCTGCCCGGTCTCCGGCGCACGTGCACCGCGCCTGCTCCTACCCTGTGACTTGTACTCGCTGATGATGCGTGATGCCACTGCTGATAGAAATGGTCCCAGGAAAGTGCCACTCAATTGTAATTTGCCGGACGCTGCGATTCACCCGGCTGTGCCCTCCGGCACCGCTCGCTGAACCCTCGCTCCGGTGCGGTGCTCTCGGCGCCTCGGCTCTCATCGTGCCACGGTGGCGAGATGTTAACTACCTCGCCTGGTATACAGGAGGTCGTGGATTCTGTCCCGACACCGACCCTGACGCCTGTATATGTGGAGTTTGCATTTTCTGTCCCCCCATGATGGCACGGATTTTTCGTCGGGTCCTCCGGTATTTCCCTCCACATTTAAAATGAACATAGGTTTCGGGTATTTGGCTGCGACTATAAACGTCCACACGACGAGCCACTTCGTGCGAGCTATAATTTGTGATGGCCGGGGCGGCTTCTTGAAAAAATTGCCGTAGAGCTCAGTGGGGCCTTAAATGGTAAAAAAAAGATCAAAATCGGCAAATCGCGCCACGGGTCGCGGCTGCCCTCCTGGAGGTTTAATGCCGACTTTCAAGGTCGTCTGGGGCGCCCGTCTGTCGCTCTCTCGCGCACACACGGAGTCACTCGTGGTCGCTTCTTTTTTGTTTGGAAGACCAAAACAATCTCGTTTTTTCTTCTTTGGTTCTTTCAGTAAAGTCACGTAGAATGAGAATGAAATAATAAATTGATAAAATAAAATAACACAATAATATTCTCACGACGTTTCGGCCACAACACCAGCGGCCTTCATCAGGTGAAGGGACGAGACTGTCTGGAGGACAGCGCTGTCGAGACTGTCTGGAGGACAGCGCTGTCCGCTTGTGTTGTGGCCGAAACGTCGTGAGAATATTATTGTGTTATTTTATTTTATCAATTTATTATTTTATTCTCATTCTACGTGACTTTACCGAAATAACCAAAGAAGATGAATCCTTGCAGTCACGAAAGCTTTAAATCGAAATCTCGTTTTTTGTTTTTTTTTTCTACTGCAGAAGACACGACGTAGAAATTCAGAAATAGCCACGGCAATTGACCGACCCCTTTTTGTTGTTGTCCTGCGGTTCAAAACCAAACCTCTGGCGGCGCGCGGCAAAAATGAGCAAGCTGGTCAGCTGGCCTCGGTCCGGTAAACTTCGGCGGGGTTCGAGAACCTTTCCGATCACGCTCAGCGGTCGTGGTTCAACTCCCCCTTACTCCACTCGCAGTTCGGTAAAGCACTGTGCGGAGGTGACCACGTGGCTCAGCGTTCATGGCGCCGAGCCAGTCCTGCCGGGTACCTAAAGGTTGGATGCCGAGTCGGTGAGAATCAGACGCGGAGGCTTTGGTCATGCTGGAAGAATCCAATGAGCCGTGAAGCTCTTTTATCACAGATGTCCAGTAGGGGAACGGGTCAGCAAGTTACAGCAAACAATCCAAAAACACGATAGGAGTGCAAAGTATAGGAAAGGTAAACAAATCACGAAACTTAAACTATTTTTTTATTTTACCAGGTAAAGCCCACTGAGCTATTAGCTTCTTTTTCCGAAGTGACCTGGCCACAACGAAGTGGCTTATCACGTGAAAAATGTATAGCAGCCAAATAATAGTCACCTGTAATTAAGACCGCGTTCTCAAGTGGCGTCTGCATATCTCTATCATATTTGTTTTCTACCCTTGAATTCGGCTAGCCCGGAGAATTTAAACTATCGACTGAATTGACACGTGACAAACATCTCATAGCGGAATAAATGCACAGTCGATATACGTCTCACATCAGTGTCTCCACGTAAAAATTAAAAGTATTTCTTACACAACCCATTAACCGCACAGCCTTCTGGGGGGGGGGGGGGTGGTGATGGGGTGCATCATTTCCGAATCGTTGATTCAAGATAAGCAAACCTCTGGCCCAGTTTCGACGTAGTGTCTCATCGGCTGGCTTCCTCGTGGTCTGGCTTCCTTGAATTAATGCTTGGGGGAGTTAACTGGCAGATGTTAAGACAATAGGTTCTTAGTTGGACACGAAACTACATGATACATGTAGTCCACTTATTTATTTTTGTAGATATATCTTCTTCTTGATGACCCCCTGCCGATGATGATTATTTTGAGTTATGTGTCTCATAGCAGAGTGTGCGAGGGTTTAAAACGGAGAAGTTCCACAAGCAAATTTAAACTTTCACAGCCCTCACGCCATGCAAACGCAACTTCTGTCTTGGGATTTCCCGTTGTATTATTTGCCTCATTTCGCGGTGGCAGTCGTCAAGGTATAACAGTAACACCTCGATATACTCAGAAGATGCGTCCCTGGATTTTCATTCGTATATATTGCAACTTCGTACAGTGAATCGCTTGTAACGTTAGTACGATGAGGATGCGTTCCCAGCCTTAGGAACTTACCGTTTCCTACTGTAAACACTTTATAACTTACCATTCATATCGCAAACAAAGACAATTTATATTGAAAATAATATTACATTTTACACTGTACCGTATTAAAAACTCACGTAAATTAAAGAAACGTCGTGAAAAAACAACGTTCATGAGACTAGAAGTCCGTCTTTCAAGGTATCACCGTTCAATTGCATGACGGCACATCGTGGGAGTGGGGAATGATAACTGTTGTACATTTAAAAACTACTCTGGAGCGCTCTTCCGGTGATTAATTTACAACGGTGGAGTTGAATGGCCGCTTGTTTCCTAAATCGAGGTGGATTACACTTTATTGTCGCTGATAAGCATGCATCACGGTGTTTTTCTGGGGTTTTACCTCCAACCCTCTCCTCCCAAGGGGCTGCTCAGAAACCATAAGGGCAGGGCTGGCATCCCTCCCACAGCCACCCTCCCCCCCCCCCCCCAACTTTCCACCGCCCACTCGCCCCCCCCCCCTACTCTCAAATGAAATGTCCGATATTCAGCTGTAAATTAGGTGCTAAATCAAGTGGCTGTCAGCCACGCAAGCCCCATTATGCTCCCGATTATAGAGGACATCATCAGTCTGCTGCCTTCTGGCACAACGACAACAACAACAACAACAACGACTACGACAACAACAACAACAACAAACAGCAAAGTCGGCTCGCCGCGTAAAATGCCAATGCAGCCGCAAATGCCGCTCGCGCGATTGATGGAAGAAAATTGTTCCCGAATTTTGATTTATGAATGCGTGCGTTTATTGAATGGTGTTTTGACCGATTAGTTTATTATTTGCCTCTAACCTTATCGGCCGACGTACGCCTGGTCCCGTTGAACTTCTTTCGCACCGTACGTAGCCAACCGTGCTCATCGGAGTCTCGTGACCTGAGCAGGTTTGAGCCTAGATAGTCAGTCCTTGTATTTGGCAACCGCCACTGCCACGTACAAGGCTTGTCGTGCCAACTCGTATTCGTCACTCTTCAGAATATTATCACCATTACAATTTACATCAGGCGCTCAGTCACTCGCTCTCGGGCTAAAAAAAAAATAGTGGGAAGCAGCAGATATAAATTTTACGACGCGTACAGGACATACGTACTTTCTTCCTCTGCTCATATTTAACTCGTTTTTTTTTGTAGCGGACACGCTCTTGAGCGCGTTGCTCCCGTCTGTTTGGGGGTTGTATTTATTATTGAACGTAATCTTCTCCCCCCCCACCACCACCCCCCCCCCGGGACCAATGTAAATCCCGAGCGGAATCTAAATATCCCGCGCGTCCGACGAAGTAATTAAGATGCCAAAAAATGTGCCGATGCAGAGTGTGTTGAGCGTGATTACACTCTGCCCAATTACTCATAAAGTGCACGGTGCAAATACTTTGTCCTGGGCAATTAATGCTCACTTCTTTGAGCCGCGGTGCAGCTGTTGGTTTTAATCATTTTTTTAAAAAATATTAATAAATTCGTCGAAATGAAATGTTCAATTTTTTACGAAAGCATTTCAAAGCAAGCTTGCACTTATGTTGAACTTGTTTCACACCATACGCAGCCAACCGTACTAATCAGAGGTGCAGGGGGAAGGACAACAAACTAAACACAAAAAGCAGTTCGAAAGAAATGCGTTTTCAGTCAAGTTTTATAAATGCATAGCTCCAAGTGGATCCCTAATGTCGGAAGGAAGAGCGTTCCAGACGGTCGCAGAAGTGCACCTGAAAGAGTGTGACGCGGTGACCGTCTTTGTTCGACGGCCAGCCAGAAGCCGCTGCTACTAAGAGGGTGACCGGCAGTCACGTGATGAACCGTCGTGTGTGCGATCGACTGCCAACGGGGATGGAATGCACTGGGAGTTCTTCAGTTCTCTCTTAAGTCGACACGCCCACGTTAACGTGCACCAAGGCCGGCGAGGGGGATTTCCTACAAACGCAGCGGGTCGATGCAACCCCGTCGCAAAATTCCGTACAGAGGCAAAGGCAGAGGGAAGAGAGAGAAAAAAACGTATGGTCTCGAGACTGAACCCAGTGACAGGGAGTTGAAGCGGTGGATGCACTGGGGGAAAGAGAGTTCCAGACTGTAGGGGTAGCGGAGGAGAGTGACCGACCTCCCACTGAGCAAAGGTCGATTCGGGTGGCTTCAACGGAAGGTTCCCGCCTGCCAGAGCGAAGAGTGAGATGAGAGATGTTGGCAAGCGGCGAGTCCACGGAGGACCTTGAAGGTGGTGAGAGCGATCTTGAAATTTACCCAGGATTGAACCGTTTGGAGCCAGTGGTGGTGGGGGGGGGGGGGGAATTTGAATTTTTCAGTGACTTGGTCTCGTGTCGAGGGTGATGAGCAGCCCGGGAGAGATTTGATTGGGCAGCAACCAATTTAAATCCCGGGTATGGGTTTGACAGGTTCAGGAACAGGGACCCATGCTACGACATAAGTGTCCTACAGGATAACTAAATTCAACAAGCGCTCATAACACACTCGTGCTGTCTCTGCTGTCTGTCCGTCCTCCTGTCCGTGGCCTATATGTAGTTGTTGCCGCTCTTGTCAGTTGAAACACGCGGTTGTTTTTGTCCACATCCTACCCTTCGGCAAAACAAAAACCCGCAACCCTTTAACCGTCCGCACATATTGGCACGCGTGAAACCGGCAGCGCCGAGGGCTCGCGATGCCTCGGCCGGCGGCAACAATGCCGACGACTCTGGCCGGCGGCGGCGACGATCGTGACCGGTGACCGTCGTTCCGCCCCCTCCCACCTCCCCACGTGCAGCGTGGAGGGCGAGACGGGAGCCTCCGTCGGCGTCGACCGGCAGGCCTCCGCTCACGGGCCCTCCGTCCCCGGGGCGCCGGCGCCGCACGCCCACCACGCTCCTCCTCCTCACCCCCACCAGGCGCACGGTCAGCGGTCTGGCCAGGCCGAGAGGCCCGCGGGGCCGGAGCGGCACCCGCCCCAGCTGCGGTCGTCGCCGCCGTCCTTCCACCACCCGTCGTCGGCGGCGGCGGCGGCGGCGTCGTCGCGGCGCCTCCGCCTGCAGCACGGCTGCTCCGTCAACTCGTCGTCGGCGTCGTCGTCCGCCTCTGCGTCGTCCGCCTTCGCCAAGAAGCACGTGGAGGAGGAGGCGATCAAGCGCTCGCGCTCGCTGTCGGGCACCTACGAGCTCTCGGCCGACCTCCAGGACAAGCAGGTGAGCCGTCGCGGACGCCGTCACCGCCGTCACCATCGCATTCGTCGTCATCATCATTGCCGTTATCATCATTGTCACCATCGTCATCATCGTCGCCATCGTCGTAATCGTTGATGTCGTCATCGCCATCATCATCGCCGTCGTCGTCATCGTCGCCGTCGTTATCGTCGCCGTCATCACCATCGACATCGTCGTCATTGCCATCGTCATCATCGTCACCGTCGTAATCATCGTCGTCATCGCCATCGTCTTCATCTTTGCTGGAGTCATCATCGCCGTCATTATCGCCATCGTCGTCATCGCCATCGTCATCATCATCACCGTCGTCATCATCGCCGTCATCGTCATTATCATCACCGTCGTCGTCATCGCCGTCATTGTTGCTGTCGTCATCATCATCACCGTCGTCATCATCGTCATCATCGCCACCGTCATATTTATTCGGAAGCCACTCGAGCTATGGACTTTTAAATCCAGATTGAAGACTCATTTCCTTAGAGCTGCTTTTTGCGATTAGTTTGTTGTCCTTTGCCCCGCGCCTTCAATTAGCACGGTTGGCTACGTACAGTGCAAAAGATGCTGCTGAGCAGTGCCTTCTTGAAATTGATCTGCGATTGAGATTGGGAGCCGGTGAAGCCATCCGGGTTAATGGGTGCGACGCGGTCTGGTTTGCGGACATGGGCGACAAATTTGTCGGAGGCATTTGCGATTGTCCCGAGTCTGGAGGGGTGAGATGTCGCGGTCGAGGAGGCATGGGTGATGGTCTCAGCAGCAGAAGCAAGAAGGAGATGTTGTGCAGATGGAGTTGACGACGTCCTGCCGAGTTGAGGTTTGTAGGACTAGAAAGGGAGTTCTGCATGAATGACACTACCAATGTTTCGATTGCTCCCTGCCAGCGTAATGCCACGGCTTCAGAGCTGCACACTCGAATGGAGTCCTTTATTGAAGGCGGACGTTTTTTTTTTTTGGTCGGGCCGACGAGGAGCGCTTCAGTTTTTTTGTTTTGTCGATACTCATCCAGAGGAAGTTGAAATCAATCTCCGAGATCGGGGCAGCATGCGGGGAGGGCCATGGGTCGCCGCCGAGTTCATTGTGGCCGACCGGCGATGCAGAATGCCCAGCCAGCAGGACGCAAACGGAGGTCCGCACGCGCTCGTGCCGACCTCCGATCGTTCTTCAGCATTGCCGCTGACACGGGAGGCCACACGCCTCCCCCCCGCTCCCCCCGTCCCCGCGCTCTCACTCACTCTGTCTCACTCACTCTCCCTCTCACTCTCTCTCTCACTCTCTCTCTCTTTCGCTCTCTCACTCTCTTTCACTCTCTCACTCTCCGCAAATTCGTGAAGCGTTCCATATTTTTGGTGAGCCCGCACTGTGCCCTCAAACATTTCATGCACAAACCCCTGTTCTGTAATAGCCTCTTCAAAGGAATCGGGGAGGAGAGAACGCTGGCCCTTCGTTTCACCTCGGCAGGGGTGCGGACGGTCGGCGACCTCGTGAAGAGCCACAACCACCACCCCAAGTGGAAGGCCGCGGCCGAGATCAGCGGCACCGCAGGGCTCCGATCTATGCTTGCCGGAGAGAAGCTGTTGCGGGAGGCACTCGCGGCAATGCGGGAGCTGCGGCTGAAGCTGGAGGCACCTGAAGACAGCGGCGCCGCACGACATTCCTCCTCCTTCCCGGAGCTGCGCATCTCCTGCACCCAGCCTCCCGGGCGCTGTGACTCAGGGAAGCTGCTCAAACTCGCAGACTGCAGAGACGTGGCCCTCGAGAGTGCCCCAAAGAAAGCGCTGTACGCGTGCTGCATCAAGGCGCTCCATTGTCAAGCCCTGGCAAATCTCCCAGACACGAAATGGAGGAACTTTTTCTCTCCCCTAATCGAGGCCACCCCCCAGTGGAAGCACCTGTACAAGCCCTCCTTAGCGAAACGCTGCAGTGACCTCCAGTGGAGGTTGGCGCACTGGACGCTGCCCTCGGACGTGTGGCTCAGCAAAATCACCCCAGGGTCATCAGATCTGTGTTGCGTTCTGCGGTGCGAAGGAGGATCTGGGCCCAACAGTACTTGGGGTGTCCACGGCTGAACCCAATGTTCCGGCTCTTGGGATCCATTTTCAGTAAACTGGTTCATCTACGGGGGTGCCTTACCTGGCAAACAAGCGCCACGACCTTGTGAACTTTGTCTGCGCCCAAGCAAAGATGGAAGTCTACAAAACCCGGAAGAAGAAGCTGCAAGGCGACACGGACGATGGCTGCTCAGCGGTGGCGATGTTGAGGGGCCTGCTCGAGGCGCGGCTCCGGCTGGAGCACGTCTCGTACCACTCCTATGCCGGGGACGGGCACGCCGCGTTCCTTGAACGGTGGGGGGCCGGTCAGGCCCTCTGCACCGACACAAACGGTGCACCGGCGTTCACGTTTTGACCGGTCAACTTTAAGGTTGCGATGTGCGTGACGACACGGTGCTCGCATTGCTCGTGGCGGTGTGGCGCGCGTGCCGCGGTTGTGCGATGGCGACGTCGCTGTACTCGATGGTGGTGACCCCGCATCGAAAGTGGCTCCAGAGCTGTTGCTGCTGGCAGCAATAAAATTGGTTTAGAAGTCAAAAGGCTCTCACTCTTTCACTATCTCTCTCTCCATTTAACTCTCTCTCTCTCTCGCCGGCAGGTGGAGATGCTCGAGAGGAAGTACGGTGGCCACTTCCTGACCAGCAGGGCGGCGTCCACCATCCAGTCGGCCTTCCGCCAGTACCAAATGAACAAGAACTTTGAGCGGCTTCGCTGCTGCCTTTCCGAGAGCCGCCTGCCGCGCCGCCTCGCGCTCGCCTCCATGCGCTCGCAGCTCTCGCTCGAGGGGGCCGATGCGGGCACCGGCGCGGCCCGCTCCTCCCTCGGCGAGGGCGAGCCGGCCTCGGCGACGAAGGGGTTGCCGCCCGGGCGGACGCGGCACGGCGGCGAGCTGGCGCCGCACGACGGCGGAGGCGTCGGCGCCGCGAGCGAGCTGCCGCCCCGGCTGCCCCCGACCAACTCGCGGGACGACGGCGACGCGGCGGCGGCGGCGGCGGCGGCGGGGATGCACGGCGGCTTCGGGCTGGCGTCGGCGCTCGACATGGACCTCTCGGCGCTGTCGGCGCTGTCGGCGCCGGACGACTTCGCCGACACCATCACGGAGCTGGAGGACGCCTTCTCGCGCCAGGTCAAGTCGCTCGCCGAGTCCATCGACGACGCGCTGGTGAGCCGCGGCTGCCTGCGGCTGGGCAACAGCGCCCGCCGGTCGGAGACGCCGCCCGCCCGGAGCCCGAGCGCCGCCGCCGCCCGCAGGGCCGACGCGGCGGACGACGGCGGCGCCGCCCCGGGGTGCGTGGGGTCGAGGGGCGACGCCGCGCGCGAGGAGGCCGGTGCCGTCGCCGCTCCGCCCGCTCCGCCCGCTCCGTACGACGACGACTACGACGCCGACCCCATGGCGTTCATGGCGGGGGACTTCCCGCTGCCGCCGCCGCCGCCGCAGTTTTCCCCGCAGCAGAGCACGCAGGCGGAGGGCGACGAACCCATTGCGGCCCCCCCAGAGGGGGGCCTGGACCCGACCCCGGCGCCGAGCGTCGTTGTGGCGCCGGTGGCGGCGGACGCGAACGAAGCTGCGGCCTCTGTCAGCAACGCCGTGGTGACGGTGGTAGTCACCGACCAGCACGGCGGGCAGCTGCAGCAGCAGCAGCAGCAGCAGGGGAGGGATGCTCGGAAGCAGACGCACGAGGGGGGGGCGCGGGCGAACGGGGGTGCGCGCCGCGTGGAGCCCTGCGACCTGGTGCGCTGCTCGTCGGAGAGCCGCGAGGGCCCTTCGGCGGCGCGGCTCGGCGTTGGCAGGGGCCAACAGAGGCGCGTCTCCTGCCCCGAGTGCGGCGGCGCCGGCGGCGCGCCGGCGGCGGGGCCGGGCTGCGCCCGGCTCCCCCTGCTGACGGTGGAGCCGGCCAGCGACAGCTCCCTGGACGCCGGCAGCGAGCGGGCGGAGAGGGTGGCGCTCAAGCGGCAGGACGCGCGCGACGACCAGGAGGGCAGCCCCACGCACGGCGGAGCGGCGAGGTCCCAGCAGCAGCAGCAGCAGCGGCAGCTGCGGCAGCAACAGCAGCAGCACCGGCAGGCGGCCGCCGATGACGTAGCGCCCATAGTCATCGTGAAGCGACGCACAGGTACCGCAAAGTCGGCTGCCATTGCATGGTGAGGATGGTGGTGGTAGTGGTGGTGATAGTGACAGTGATGATGAGAGTAATGATGATGACAATAATGGTGAGAATGACGATGGTGATTATGATGATGGTGGTGGTGACAATGACGGTGTCAGTAAGGATGTTGATGCTGAAGATGACGATAACGATGGCGACAACAATGATGGCAACGACGATGACGATCTCACCACGTAGGCCGGCACACCGATGGGGGCCACCTGGGCGTGAACGGAGGCAGCGCGGTGAAGCCGGCGGCTGCCCCCTGCGCGCCGTCGTCCTCCTCCGCCGCCGGCAACACCGGCACGCACCGCCGCGCCAGCCGCTCCGAGTCGGACTTCTCCGACGGCGAGGACGGCGAGAACGAGAGCGTCAACTCGGTGAACTCCAACTCGAACGAGACGGCCAACTGCAGCTCGGGCTCGTCGTCACGCGACAGCCTCCGCGGGGAGGCCGCCGCGGCCGCCGCCGCGCTCAGCCGCCCCTCGTACCACCGGGAGACGCGGCACAGCTGGGACTCGCCCGCCTTCAGCAACGACACCCTGCGCAAGCGCCACTACCGCATCGGCCTCAACCTCTTCAACAAGTGCGTGACGGCGGCGGCGGCGGCGCCGGGTTAAGGGTCGCCGGTCGGGCGTGTCGTAGGGTTGGGGCCCGGGGGGGGGGGGGAGTGCGGGTGGCTGGGCTGTAACTTTGCGGCTCCGGGGCCGCGTGTGGCTCTTCAAGTGGCCGCTTCGTGCGACGTTGCTTGTTCAGGACCGTCGTCTCGTGATTCGCGTGCACTTGGAAAACCGAATTCTGAAGAAAGAATGTCACTTCTTGTCGCTGTGGTTTGCCCACCCCCCCTGGGTTTGTGTTAGGAGGGCGCAGCGTGTGAGGTGCGGGTTTACAGGGGTTAAGGGTCGGAGGTTGGCTATTTGGTGTTGGATCAGGGTGGGCGGTTCGGCCTGAGGATAGGGAGTGGTACAGTAAGAGAGGGCTCAGAGTGAGAGCAAGAGAGGTTGGGGTTAGTGACGGAGTGGGTCAGGGTTTGGGAGGGAGTGGAGTGAGGAAGATATGATGTGTGAGAGAGGGGTGAGGGGGCAAAGAGAGGGGTGAGGGAGGGAGAGGGTGTAGAGGGGTGAGGCTGAGGGAGGGGTTTAGCCTCAAGTGAGTACCGTACTGAATGCGATGAGACCGATGGCATCAATGGGGAGACAAAATGCAGTTGGCCCCAAAACCTCGACCCACTATGTGCTGT